>NC_080189.1:1432500-2682500 GCF_030028045.1 Hippopotamus amphibius kiboko | reverse complement strand
TGAGCTCGGAGGGTGAGGAGCTCCTCAGGTAGGTGGGAAGGGGAGGTATTCTAGATAAAAGAAATACTGTTTGCCAATGTCTGGAAACTGGTATCACTTCACACCCATTAGAATAGCTACTACCAATAGAAACAGAAACTAACAGGTGTTGATGAAGGTGTGGAAAAATTGGACCCCTATGCACTGCTGGTGGGAACACAAAATGGTGCAGCTGCTGAGAAAATCAGTATGACGGTTCCTCGAAAAAATTTAAAACAGAATTGCTATACGATCCAGCAATCCCACTTCTGGGTATACATCCAAAAGAGCAGTAAGCAGCAACTCAAAAAGATATTTGCACACCAAGGTTCATAGCTGCATTGTTCACAAAGGCCCAAAGGTGAAGAATGGATAAAAGGCTGAGTGGACAAAGAAAATGTGGTAGGCAGTGCAGTGCTGCTCAGCTTTAAAGAAAACATGGTACACAGGGGCGTACTCTTCAGCTTTCCCAGTGAAGGCAATCTTGACACCTCCTACAGCACGCGTGAACCTGGAGGACGTTATGCTCAGTGAAGGGAGCCAGTCACAGAAGGACGAATACTGTGTGACTCTACTTACATGAGGTACCCGGAAGAGACAAATTTGTAGAGACAGAAAGTAGGATGGTGGGGACCAGGGGTGGGGAGTTGTGTAATGGGGACGGAGATTCAGTCTGGGAAGGTGAGAACGTTCTGGAGCTGGTGATGGTTGCTTAACAATGAGTGTACTGAATGCCACTGAACTGGTCCTTTAGAAATAGTTAGGATAGTACATTTTGCTATTTTTTTTTCACAATTAAAAAAATTAACCTCATGTTATTGACATATAAAATCAAATTTTAGGTCAGACATGGTTTCAGTTAATGTTTTCCCTAGCAGCGTTGTTAAAGAAACTTTATCCTTCGTAACATTTTGAAAAGAATAACTGTTTTCTAGGCATTATTAGCCATCCAGAACTCAAATTTGCCAAAAGGCAAAATTTCCTTTTCAATCTTAGGATTTACAATTTTCAAGCAGCCGAAGTCCCAGTGGAACGTGGATTCTCACACATGAAACTGAAAGAAGAAACGTCTGGAAGCTGGAAAGTGCCTGGTGCGTTCAGGAATCAATAGCCCTGCAGTTCAGCACGTGTGAGACACACACAGCCAGAGGGGGTGGGGAGGAGGCCCAGGGCCAGGGGGAGAGAGGCCTTGAGGGACCCCCGGACCTGCGTGTCCGCAATCTGGGCCCTGCGTGGGGGGCTGTGCCGTGGAATGTGCAGGAGGGATCGCAGGGCAGCGGCACCGCAGGCCTGCCCGTGTCCGAGTCCCACTCCTCCACCACCGCCGCACCTCGGGCTGGGCCGGCAGCTCACCTTCTGTCCCCAGCTGCCCCTCAGTGAGTGGCGATAACGACAGAGGTCTTCAACTCCAAAAGCTGAGTGACTGGGAGTCACTTTTGAAACTCACTTGGTGGCAAAACGTGACCAGAATGGATATGAGGCTTATCGTGGCTGCTGTCCACGAATGTGACTCTTTCTACGCTCTCAGTGCAGAAACAGTCACGTGTGTGATTACAGGGTGCTGTCGGCTCCCACTGGACTAGGTCATACACACTATGTACACTCAGTCACCTTCTAAAGTCAAAGAAGCTCTGAAACGCATCTGGTGCAAGAGCTCTGAGTAAGGACTGTGTATCCACCTCCAAAGACTGCAGTGAAATGCGTTCATTCATGAAATCCTCCCGTAGCTCAGGTTCTCAAAATGTGGTCTGCAGATCCCTAAGGCCCTTTAAGAGGGTCCACGCACAACCATCTTTGCAGTTACGCTGAGTTATTATTTACCTTTGTCACTGCCCAGACCTTGGCACACAGTGCAAAAGTGCAGGCAAGTAGAAGCCTGAGGTCTCAGCAGCACGGAGGCCACAGCTCCAGCTGCGTGGTACTCACAGCCACGCCCTCGGAGTTTTGCTTAAAAAGTGCCAGTTTCTCAGGGAGGGTGGGGGGGACTCAAGGGGGGGGAGTCAAGGAAGGGAGGGAATACGGGGATATATGTATAAACACAGATGATTGAACCTGGTGTACCCCCAAAAAAATAAAAAATAAAATAAAATAAAAAGTGCCAGTTTCACTGAAGACGGTCCTGGAAGAAGCAGTAAAAAGTACTAGCTTTATTAAAGCTCGGCCCTTGAGTACATGTCCTTTGACCATCCTGGGGGAAGGAACAGGGGGCTCGTGTTCACTCAGAAGGGCAGGCGCTGTCTACGGGGAGCCCGTGGCGAGCTGTGAGCCCATCAGCCCCATGCCATGGAGCTCTGCTGTACACAAAACATGCCAGGCAGACACACCACAGCCGTTCAGACATTTTCTCAAAGGTAAAGGAAGTGAGGGCTTCCCTGGTGGCGCAGTGGTTAAGAATCTGCCTGCCAGTGCAGGGGACCCAGGTTTGAGCCCTGGTGTGGGAAGATCCCACGTGCCACAGAGCAACAAAGCCCGTGCGCCACAACTACTGAGCCCACGAGCCACAACTACTGAAGCCCGAGTGCCTAGAGCCCGTGCTCCACATCAAGAGAAGCCACTGCAATAAGAAGCCTGTGCACGGCAACGAAGAGTAGCCCCCGCTCTCTGCAACTAGAGAAAGCCCGTGTGCAGCAACAAAGACCCAACACAGCCAATAAATTTCAATAAATAAATAAATAAATTTTAAAAATAAAAAATAAAGCAAGTGAGCTTGTCATGTCCAGGAAAACAGTAATTGGTGCCAATGATAAAATTTCAGTTAAGTGAAAAGTAAAATTGCAGAAAACGTGTATCCAATACTGTGAGCCAGACAACTTCCCAGTGTTTAAAGACCTGTCTGATGTGCTCAGTGGTGATATTAACCAGTGCGACTTTGTGATATTGTTTAACGAAATCTGTCATCATTTGGGAAAACTGCATAACTCAGAGAAGCAGTATTTTCCAAATGAGCGATGAACGATGTTACACAATCTTTCGTGTGTAAAGACCCATTCAAAGTCTAAGATAGATCAATGGATTTCAGTGTAACAGAGTATGAAGTGTTCATTGACATGGTTTCAGATTCCATATTGCAACTAACCTTCCAGAGATTTCCGCTTGTTGACTTTTGTGTAATATTCAGGAAGAACACCCACACTTGTGTGACAAGGCTAATAAAACACTCCTCCCTTTCCCAACTACCTATCTGTGAGAGGCTGCATTGTCTTCACATATGTGAACCAGAATAATGGATCGCACAGCAGAAACGAGAATCCAGCTACCTCCGATTAAGCCAGACACTAAAGAAGTGTGCAAAAATGTAAAACGCCACTGTTCTAATGTTGTTTTGTTTGGGGAAATACAGTAAATATTCATCAAAATATATGATTTCAGTAAACATGAAGTGGGTTTTTATTGTCATTGTAGATGAATCACACACCGATAGGCATATTCCAAGTACACAAAGCTCCTTGGGTAATAACCACCGTGAAGTGTGTAAGGATGCCTTGAGCATGTGGGAGGGTGGGGCTGAGGCCCCTCCTCCTTCAGACACCGCCCCGCCCTCCAGCAGGGCTCAGCCTAGGACAGCCTGGCAGTACCCACAGGGGCACTCGCAGCTTGAAGTAGCCGTGAGTGCCCTGGAGAATGAATACAACCGGGAACGGGAGCTGCTTTAGAGACGCGGCCTCACTCTGGGGTCATCTGTATCCAGGGGTCATCTGTATTCCACAGAGGGGAGAGCAAGGACAGGAGGCAGGGACCCCCCTGAAGTGGGAAGGGCTTGGCAGCAGAACTGGGGGGCCTGAGCTTACCGAGGGAGGCCAGCCTTATAACCTCAGGTGAGGGAGGTGGCCAAGGCAGGTCACGAAGGGCCCCGAAGGGTCTTTTAGGATCGTGTCTAATTCTCAGCATTCTTGGAAACCACCGGTGTAGACGAGGTGTGGAGAGAGAATAGACTGCAGGGACCAATGGAGGTTGAACAACCAGCCCTGCAGGTGCGGGAAGAAATGACCACAGACGGAGAGACAGGTGGAGGTGGGTGGCTGTGGGATGGACGTGGAAGGCAGAGCCAGCAGGCCAGCTGAAGCCCAGGGTGTGGCCTGTGAGAGATGGAGGAACCAGGATGGTCTCCCCGGGGCTTGGCCAGAGCACGTGGGTGGATGGGAAACCTGGGAAGGAGCAGACCGGGGGTGCGGGGGACCGGACTCGTCCAATCCCATTTGGACTGTTGACTTTGAAATGCCCGTTAGACCTCGGGGTGGCAGGTCCACACCAGGAGACAGGCAGGTGCATGAGTCTCAAGCTCGGTGCTGGAGAGGAACCTCCATCGTCATCGGCAGTGATGCTGCGCGGCCAAGGCCCCATTGCTTCCCGGATGCTGGGAAGAGGGCGTGTGGGGGTGGAGGAAGGAAATATCAGAGTCGTGTCTTCCTTTTACTCTTGGCTGCCAAAAGCCAGAGCCCCTCTTGTGGCTGGGGGCACTTCATCCCAGGGGAATTCTTTTGAGGACTCTGGGGAATGGGAAGCTGAAGGGGCCTTCTGGGGGTCTTCCCAAGCGGAGAGCAGAGAGGAGCGAGACGGAAGCAGGGCCTTTAAGAGCCGCGCCTGAGAGAGGCACGCCCATTCCCTGGGTGGAAGCTGAGTCCACGGGCCAAGGTGCTGGAGAGAGCGCCGCGGCAGGGGGACTCTCCCCGGGATGCCCCTGCCACCCACCGGGGCGGAGGGTCACGAAGACGAAGGCTGCCGCTCTTTCCTCCTAGGCCCTCTTCCTCCGTAGCTGTGCCTCCCCTAGGTCCTGTCCGCCTCTGCTTCCTTCCATTTCGGACCTTTCCCTGTCTTCATTGGACCAACGTCCTCCCCACCCCCCAAAATCGTCTTTTTAAAAGATGTCCGGACCCCCTGCTTCAGGGATTCGCTCCCTGCGCCACTGAGGATGAGCCGGGGCCACCGAGCCTTAATCCCTCCTAACCTCTGACCTCTCTCCCCCTCCCTCTAAGCGAACTTCCCTGCCCCCACCGTGCCCCAGCCTCCCCTCCCCCTTCTCCAAGGCTCTCCGGAAAAAAGAGCGCGCGCATTTGGACAGTAGGTGGGGGGAGGCCTGGGCACCGTGACTGCACCCGGAGATCGCGCGTCTTTAAGGCGCGCGCTGCTGGAGCAGTGGGTGCCCGGCCAGCGGGGAAGGGGAGCGGGCGGCGGGCGGCTTTGCCCACGTTTTCCTCTCCGGAGGGGCTCTCCCGGCGCCTCCACCCGCGAGCGCCGAGGCCGGGCTCTTCCGCTGGGCGCCCACGCGCGTGCCTCCCCGCGTCCTCCAACAATGGGAACAGGAGGGAGGCAACCAAAGACTCTGGTTTTTAAAGGTGGGGGGGGGCTATGCGGGAGCCTTTGGAACCGCGCGGCTGCTTAGGGAAGCGGGTGTGGCCAGGCCCGCGAGGCCGTGGAGGCCGTGCGGGGATGAGACTGCGCCCGGGCGACCCGGGGGACGCGAAGGGCGCGCGCGGGGAGGGCCGGAGGCGGCCGGAAGCCCGGGTCACCGCGGTCAGGGCGGCCTGGGGGCGTTTGAGGGGGAGGGGCACGCAGTTTCAGACCCCGCCACCCCGGAGCGCCACCCTTTCACTGAGTCCGGACGAGCGGCTTTGAAGTCGCTGCCCGGGCTCGCCCCTCCCGCGTCCCCGCCCCGCGCCGCGCGGAACCGCCGAGTCCGGGCCGTGCCGGCTTTGTCGCTAAGCGCTATTGCAGCGGCTCATTGGACCACGTCGGTGGGGCGATCGCAGCCCTCTGATCTGTGAGCTGCAAAGAGCTCAGCGGTTCATTCACAAATCCGCGCCGGGCCGGCCCTCGCCGCGCGCCAGCCCCGGGCCCGGAGCTCCCCGAGAGCTGGGCGCCGCGGAGGGGGCCCCGCTCCAGCCGCGCCCTTCGCCTTCTCGCGGGCGCTGGGTCTCACAGGCCTCGGAGGTTGGGGGCCTGGGGGCGAGGCTTTCACCTGGGTGAAAAGTTCGTAGCCACGAAGTCCGCCTCCAGCATCCGGGCTCCGACCCCGGGGACCTCGTTGTCGAGCCCAGAGTCGCGACTGAGCCGGGGTCCCCTCCGGGCCAGAAGGCAGGAGCGTGGCTCGGGCGCATCCCCAAGGGCCTGCTCTGCGCCAGGGGGCCCGAGTGCAGACCCTCCCGGGCTCCGGGGCAGGGCCGGCGCCGCAGCCACAGCGCCCCCTTCCTCCCTCTCGGGGCGCGGCGGGGCAGCGCGCCGGTCTCTAGGAATCACCCCTAAAACCAAGCCCGCCCGGGGTTGGCTGCCTACTCAGATGCACAGCGGGGAGGGAGGCCCTCTGAGGAAACCGGCTTCGGGGCCTCCGGGGGGTCTCGCACTCCAGACTCCAGCGAGGGATCCCCTCTCTCCACCCGATGGCGCAGCGAGACGGGGGAGGGAGTTTGGAGACGGGTAGCGGAGCCGCTCCCCCCACAGAGGCTGCCAGTTCTGGGAGCGAGAAAGCGGGTCACGCCCGAGCGAGCAAAGGCCCGCTCCCCACCCGCACACAGCCAGCTCCCGCCATCCGGCGTGGGGCGCCCCATCCCCGCTTGCGGCGGAGACCACGGCCCCTGGGCGGAGACGCGGGGCGCTCGCCGAGACACCTCTAGCGATACTGGGTGATGCGGGGAGCGCGCAGCCCCTCCCTTTTCCCGCTCGGCGGAGCAGATGGGCCCGCAGTGGGTGCCGGGGCCGCTCCTGCCCCGCCACCCTGGACCCCAGCGGGGTCCATCCCCCGCCCCCCAACGCCGCCTGCCAGCTTGGATGTGCGAGGCGCCTGGGTTCCCGGAGAAGGAGCTCTCCTCGCGCCCTGGCACCGACGGGCGTGTAGCTTTCTTTTGGCTCGATTTCGTGCTTTCCAGGAGTTGTTTCCGCTGCGGAAAGAAGATTCCTGCCCGGGCGGAAAGGCTGCTAGCCTGCTTTCGGCCCAGTCTCGCACCCTGGCAGACGCTCGCCTCTGGGTTGCTTCTAGACCCGAAATCCATTCTGGCCTCCGACTGCGGAGAATGTCCCCGGATCGAGGTTTCCTAGCGGTCGAGACATGGTTTCGCATTCTGTTTTCAAGGCTGAGCTTTTCCCTAGCTGCTTTGCAGGAAGGAGCAGCAGCTGGACTTGTATCTGCAAATAAGACAGAAAAGCGTCGCCCAAAATGTGTCATTTGTTTGGGGAATCTGCGCTTTATCCTTGGAGCGCATTGGCACCAAACCTTCAGGCCCCACAGTGCGCCTCAGACCCTTGCCCCCAGGTCCCCAATATCTGAAACCCAGAGGCTGCCCCGTTGCCGCCAAAGTTAGCCCTGGCCTTGAGAACAGAGAGCTAAACTGGGTAGTTAATTGGGACAGCTCTCATTTCTGGCTCTGGGTAGCTGGGGAGGTGTAAATCCCTAGGAATTTAAGGGCATTAGCTACATATGTGGGAAATCCTGGTGCATATCCCGTTTCTCTCTCCTAGCCTGTGTTTATACTCCAGCTGGTGGAGAGTTCCTGAACTTTGCCGTGGTCACAGAGGCTGCTGTGTCTTAGGGGATTAACTGATATGAGACACAGAAAACCCTGAAACTCCACAACATAAGACGAACACGAAAGAGCTGCCTGCAGAGAAATGGAAGATTTCTTAGAGGGATTGAGGAGAGGGAAGAGTTTTTGGGGGGAGGAGAAAGAGCACTTCTCTGATGTGTCTTTATAAATACTGCTTCGGTGGGCTTTTCCTTAAGTGGGTGAGGTGTGCTGGGTGACAGCACGGGAGCGGACATGAGTGCTGGGAGAACTGCTGAGGGCCATACCCGGGCCCTGGGCCCTGACCGGACCAGTTGGAGCTGCCCCGGGAGGGACGTTGGGCCTCAGTGAGCACCAGTACCCCAGGGCAGGCACCCACCATGCAGTGACCAAGCCTTTGTGCTCCTAAAAGGCCACTAATCCCCCAAGAGTTTTCTTCTGCCCTTAGAATGTACCAGGGGACATACCCCCCATACTATACAAACTTTCCACCGAGGTGAAAGCCTGTTCCCCCGGCCCCCAAGTTCAGAGCCTTGTGAGACCCAGGCACCTGCTAGGAGAAACGACCAGCTTTATAGAACTCCGTGGAATTGATCAATAATTTAATCAAATACAGGAAATGTTTAAATTTCATTCAGAATTTAATTTCACTTGTATATCAAACTCTAAATTTTAATATATTTTATTTGATAGAGGGGAAAAATCAATTTCATGATTAACTTGAACATAGGTTTAAAAAAGTCTACCTCCCCCAACTTAACCAGCATATAAGTTCCCCTGGTGAAGCTCTATTCAGTTGTTGATATTTGGGGGTGACGGTTTAGATATTTTCTTCCTGATATAAAACCTAGACTAATGAGCTGTTTGTCTCAGGACCAGTCGGTAGTTTGGCTGGGCTGGATCCAGGCGGTTTAAGTTAAACTTGAACTTGTCTAAAATTCTGGAACTGTCTAGCCACTCAAATCACGTTTCCAAAAATAGCGTGAAGTCAGCATACATGAGTTTATGCTCTGCTCACCTCTCTGTGATTCCCTGTGGCTTTTAGGGACAGAAAGAGAAGGAAAGAAACCTCACGCTCTGTGAGGGAGGCAGGTGTTCCGGGAGTTCCTTTTGAAGATCTTGTTTTCCTTGCAAAGATCAACAGGAAGACAGTGGATAGATACTAGAATTCCTTCCACTATTTGTAAGTAATGGTAAGATTGGAGAGGGTAGCTGATTGTCTTCACAACTCATTATCCTTTTATATATCTTTTCTTCTTGTTTTCATGTGCTCAGCCAGCTCAAGCTATAGGTGCCGCTCTTCAAATTCCAACTAATTCTGCTAACTTGCCTCTGGGTTATCTGGAATGTGTCACTTCCCTCTGGGTTGCCACGATTCTGAGGGGACATTTTCTTTGGCATGGAGCGTGAGGTCACGGAACAGCCTATGACTCCCAGCCGTGAGCCTGAGCAGGCTGCCCGTCTGCTTGCTGAGGACAGCGTGGTCCGCCTGCAGCGGAGGCGGGCCCAGCTTCGGGGGTCCAGATTTTACTTGAAAAAATTTGGGTGAAACGGGGTGAGAGCAGGAAAGGGGCCCCCAGGGCACAAGGTGATTCCCAAGGAATCCCAGCTCAGGCCGTTTAAGGTAAGGCGAGAGTCGCCTGGCCCTGCAGAAAGCTTGGCCACCTAGTCAAGGCAAAGGACTGAGTTTGGGTGTGGGTTTCCTAGCACAGGTGGGGCGGGCGACCCTACGATCTCCTCTAGAAGGGTCTTTTTTTCCTGAGAAACCATGTTAGGGAGGGTTTCTGCACCTTAGTCTCCAGCTCTGGAGAACTGCCCACTCCCTGCCCACCTCCCCAGCCCTCCCTGGCTGGCGCTGCGGGTAAGCGTCAAAAGTAGGTCCTCTCCCCGTGGCCTGGACCGGCGGGCACCCAGCTCCCAGGGGGCTTTGGCTGGGCACAAGCCTCTTCTTCTCCGGCTCTGGCGACAGGGTCCAGACGGGCAAGGCCGCTCGCTGCCCGCCCCCCTCCTCCGCGAAACCTCCGCGGGCGCCAAGCCGGCCTTTGGGGAGCGGGGCGCCCCTTGCCGCCCGGGGCAGGGAGAGGCGCGGGGCCCAGAGCGCAAGGGCGTCTGCGCCCCACTCCCCAAGACGGTTCAGGCCCTTTCCAGGCCCTGTGCTGCTGCGCTTCACCCCTTCCCGGGGCTCCTCGGTCGAGGTCCCAGACCCCCAAAGGCCCCCACGTTCGCCGGGTGCGTGACTGGGAGGTGAGCACACGCGTCCTCGGCGCCCGCCGGCCCCACGCGCCCCCCCTCCGCCGCCCGCCCCATCATTTCGGCCTTTGTCTGCAGGCCGGGGTCAGGGCGGCAGCACCAGGAGCCGAGGGGGGCTCTCGGGCCGGGCCCTCTCTCCCCGCTCGGCCCCAAGTCCCCGGCCCGGCGCCCGGAACCCGCCGCGCGGAGCTGGCTCTTGGCCACGGGCGCGGCTCCCCGGCCCGGTTCTGCCGGGCTGAGGTTTCGCCCTCCGCAACTGCTGCGCGGCCTTTCCCGGCGAGCGACAGGGACCCCTGCGAGCCCACGCCGCTCACATGGCGGTCTTTCTTTCTTTCCGTGTGCGTGTGTGCGTCCCCACGCCCACCCAGAGAAGTGTGGGAAGTAAGGGGACAGCAGAGCAGCCGGAAACGTCACCCTCCTTCGGCCTCGTTTTTAGGAACACACGGGAGGCTTGGCTGTCTCTGCAGCCAGCCACGCAGCGTCCCGGAGCACTCCGCCGCCGGAGACCTTGTGTGTCAGACCAGCGTGGCTGCCGCGAACACACCGTGGCCGGAAGCCGTCTTTCCCCTCGATGCTCGCCGAGGTCCCCCTTTGTGCAGAGCGCGCGGGAAGCGTGGGGATGGTTCTCCGGAAGCGGGGGTTGCCGCACTCTCCCGGCCTGGCGAGAGAAGAAAGGATGGGGTTCCCGGCCGCGGCTTCACTCTGTTGGGGAGAAACAAACGTCCGGTGCCGGTGCCGGTGCCGGGTCGCCTGTTCACGGGGAGAAGCCCACCCGGAGGGGCGGCCGCCACCCGGCGGGAAGGCGGAGCGGCGTGGCTCCCTGGGCGCGGGCCCGCACCTCGGTCCGGCTCCGGAGCGGAGACTTGGACATGCGCCCCCCGCCACCAGGAAGCACGGCCAAGCGGGGGCCCAGATCCGGCCTGGCCGGTCTGGCCTCAAGCCTGTTTCAGAGTTTTCTGAAACAGCTCGTTGAGATTTCTGTGTTTGTAAAATGTAGGCTTCCCTGAGCCCCGCAGCAAATCAACTTTCTGCAGCTTCCACCCAGATTTTCCCACCCCTCGCCCTGGTCCTTTGGAAGGTGTCCACTCTCAAGCGGCACTCTTTTCCGGAATTATGCTCATGTTTGGGTTGGCTGTGGGTGGCGTGATACTCTCTAAAGATGTCTCTCCTCATTCCTTCCTCTTTCCCCTCCTCCTCCTTCTCCTCCTGCACGGTCCCCCCCCACCACCCCAGGCCACCTACTCAGGAATTACTGGCTTCCTCAGACCAGCCTGATCGGCAGCTTGGAGACCCGTGTCTGCAGGTTGCTGCCCCCTCACCGCCCCCCCAAAAGCGAAGCTGGCCTGGAGATGCCTTGCCACCTTGCAGAGCTCATGCTGCAGCCAGTAATTTGGGTTTGAATCACAGGAGAAAACACAGCGGAAGTCGAGCACTTGGGCTCAGTTAAAGCTAAGGCAATCAGAGGCAAAGATGCCCAAGACATTAGAGAATATTTCTCAGGAGACGGCCTAATTGGTTTTCATGGGACAGGTAGAGAAATTAACCTGGAGAAATTAACCTTTGCAGGAACCAACCAGCCCTGGGCCCTCCCTCTACCCACTTGGTGATCCGGAGACCCCAAATAACTGGACATTCTCTGATGATTAGGGTTCCCAGCGTTGCAGGAAAATTTCCCCCAAATCCTAAACATGTGTGAATAAGGTGTTCCCCCAAAACTCACCAGCTTCATTTTTCCAGGCACACGCAGACTATGTGTTTCATTTTTTGAGACTCAGGGATGGCCACTGGCAGCTGTGTATCCAGCCAGATAATGTGGTGAAGACCCCTTCGCGGGGGGCGGGAGAGAGATGAGTCACCGCAGTGGGACGTGCTTCCCCATCCTGCCTGAGTCTCAGGAGGACCCGTGAGCCTCCCCGTCTGCCTCCAGAGCCTCCCCACGCCCAGCCACCTACCTGCATTTAGTGGCAGGAGACCCAGCCCACCACTTCCTCCTGCCTCCTCCATGCCCCTGCTCCAAGGGTGAAATTCCCCCCCTTCCCCAACCCCCAGCAGCACCACATAAACTGTTGCTTCTAGTTCAACCCAGGCCTCACCCTGGAGCCCACAGTGGGTAGACAGAGCTGGGGTGGAAAGAGGATAGGACCTGGGTGGGGGCGGGAGGAAAGCTGAGCCAGGTCAGGGTCAAGCCTTCAAGCCTCAAGGTGGCCTGCAGGTCTGACTGCCAGGAGGGCTGCTTGTCCAGACCTTACTCCATCCCTCCCGGCCTGACAGCTTCCTGTGGGCTGTCCCAGGCCCAGGGCTGGCCCTGCAGTGGGCCTCACTTGGGGGGCACCCTGCAGCCACCTGGGTGGGCCGGAACTCAGGCATCCCGGCTCTCCCTCTTCTCCCCCTCCCTCTCCCCCTCCCTCTCCCCCTTCCTCTCCCCCTTCTTCCCATCCCCCTCCATGTACTTTGTGCCAATGCTCCAGCACCCTGCGAGGTGCCCTTCTGGATGTTTCTCAAACTTCTAAGATTTCCATGAAAGTGCCTTTTAAATGATGGACAGGCATATCTGGGGCCACAACGGGTGTTTGGTGGGGTGTCTGCAGCTGGGGGCAAGGACAGAAGAATGAACAGGAAGGAACCAGAAGGAGGAGGGGAGAGAGAAGAGGAAACAGAAGTTCAAGTTGGACCTTCGGACAGCAGCTGGAAAGGAAGTTTAGAAAGGGACAGAGGAAAGAGGGGAGAGGAGGGGAGAAACAAATTGGGGCCCCCACCCCACCCCACCCCACCCCACCCTTCGACTTCTAATTTCCCTTTCAGATGGGCCCTGCTCTTCCGAAAAACTAGCTGAAAGGATTTTAAAGACAAGAAAATGAGGTGAATGTCTTCCTGGCAGCCCCTCCCTGGGTGAAGACTCGGGGTGGGGCAGATGATGGGTGGGGAGTCGGGGACGCAGCAGCTCTATTTTCTCTCCACGTGGTTTGGAAGTCTCCGCTGAACCCTTTCCAGAAAAGAAGATTCAGGGACAACCTCCTCCGCTCCTTTACTTCTCTTTCCCCACACGGGGTCCCAAACCGTATGCCCGAGCTCTTCTGGATCCGCACGCCCGTTTCAGGAGCACGGGTGGCCCGCGGCGGAACCCCACCGTAGGCGCGCGGCTCCCCGCACGCGCGCGCACACGCACACACACGCACACTTACAGTCAGTGTCTGCAGGAAGAGGGTCCTGCGCGTCAGCTCTGCCTTTGAGACGGGAATCTGCCGGGTCACCACAGTCCAACGTAAGGGACAACTCCCCCCTCCGACCGGCGAGGACGGCGGACTATAAAAGTCCCTTTGTATCTCGGCAGCTCATTTAATGTTATTTATGCATTTTTGTGCAAGGAATTGTGGGATTTTCCCCCACGGTAAACACTATGGAAATGTTAAAAATAGCAGCTTCCCCGCGCTGGCGCGCCTCCGCACGCCGGGGCGAGCCGGCGGGCTGCTGCGGCTGCTTCCCGGGTCCCCGAGCCCAGGCGCGGCGGCGGAGGCGCGGGCGAGCGCAGGGCGCGCGGTCGCGGGCTCGCCGGCGACGGCTCCCGCAGCCGGGCCGCCGGGGCGCGGCCGCTTTAAGGGGGGGAGGGGCGGGGAGGGGCGGCGGGAGGCGCCTGTCACCCGGCGGCCGCCGGCGCGTCACGTGGGCGCGCGGCGCCGCCACCATTGGCCCGAGGCACGTGTCCGGGAGACCGGCCCGCGACGTCACTCGCCGGGGCTCTGTTAAAAATAAGAACAAAAATCCAGAGTCGAAGTGTCTCCGGGTGCGCCAAGTGGCCTGGAAATTTCCGAGCGGCGCGGCGGCCGAGGGGCGAGAGCGCGCAGACGGCGAGGGAGCGCGGGCGGCCCAGCCCGGCCCGGCCCGGCCCGGCCCGCGCCTGCCGCCGCTCCCCCATGCGCCTCGGGCCGCGGGGCTCGGCGGGGCTCGGCGGGGGCGCCCCGGCCCGCAGCGGGGCGGCGGCCGCGCGCAGGGGGCCCCGAGGCCGGCCGAGCGCAGCGCGGGCCCGCGGGCCTCCATGTGCGTGCTGGCGGCGGCGGGCGCGCTGACCGCTGGCGCCCCGCACCCTCGAGGGCCGGCCGGGGCGCGCGGGCGGGGGCGACCGGGCGGCGGCGGCGGCGGCGACCCGAGCGGGCCCCGGCGGGCGTGAGCGCGGGGAGCGCGCTGCCTGCATGCGCGGAGCTCCCGCCCCGGGCGGCCGCGGCGGCAGCGCCGGAGCCCGAGGCGGCCGGACGCGGAGAGGAGCGCGGAGCCCGGGGGCGCCCCGGGCCCGCGCTGGACCCTCGTGACCGTCTGGCGCCCGGGTGCGCTGCGAAGACGAGGACCGGACTCTTTTGAATCTCCCGGCAACTGGGCGCGGGGCGGCTCTTGGTATTTTCTGACTCAACCCGTGGATTGGAACGTGGCTCCGCTCTGAGCGCGGCCGACCACTGGTAGGACCCCAGCCCTGGCTGCGGCCGCCGCGCCCGCCCTCGGAAGACTCGGCGGGGCAGGGGCACCGGCTGGCCGCGAGAGTCTCCGCGTGCGGAGCGGCCGGGCCGAGGGCTGACTGGAGGATCTCCCCGGAGGACCGATTTGGGATTTGTCGCGAACAGCATGGAGGAGAATGACCCCAAGCCCAGCGAAGCGGCGGCGCCGGTGGAGGGGCAGCGGCAGCCGGAATCCAGCCCCAGCGGCGGCTCGGGCGGCGGCGGCGGCGGCGGCAGCAGCCCGGGCGACGCGGACACCGGCCGCCGGCGGGCTCTGATGCTGCCCGCGGTCCTGCAGGCTCCGGGCAACCACCAGCATCCACACCGCGTTACCAACTTTTTCATCGACAACATCCTGCGGCCGGAGTTCGGCCGGAGAAAGGATGCGGGGACGTGCTGTGCCGGCGCCGGAGGAGGCAGGGGCGGCGGCGAAGGCGGCGCGGGCGGCGCGGAGGGAGGCGGCGGCGCAGGAGGCGCCGAGCAGCTCCTGGGGTCGGGCCGGGAGCCCCGGCAGAACGCGCCCGGTGCGGGCGGGCCGCTGCCCGGCGGTGGCGGTGGCGATGGCGACTCTCCGGGTGACGGCGAAGGCGGCTCCAAGGCGCTCTCGCTGCACAGCGGCGTCAAGAAAGGCGGAGAGTCCGGGGGCCCCCTGGACGGGGCGCTCAAGGCCCGAGGCTTGGGCGGAGGCGACCTGTCAGTGAGCTCGGACTCGGACAGTTCGCAGGCCAGCGCCAGCCTGGGCGCGCAGCCCATGCTCTGGCCGGCTTGGGTCTACTGCACGCGCTACTCGGACCGACCTTCTTCAGGTGAGCCCTGGGGACCCGTGTCCTGGCCCGCCGTGGGGAGGCCCGCGGGGTTGCGGTGCAGCGCTGGCGTGGGAACTTCCCCGGAGAAAGAAGACACCAGGATCCCTCTCCCCCAACACAAAGACGCACACACAGCGACATTGTCTGCGGCTGACGCTGCCCCGGGCAGCGGCCCGGAGGAGAGGGGACAGGATTGATTCACAAGGGGGTGCAGACTTCTTAGAACAGCAGAAGCACAGGACCTCTTTTCTCTCTTGCCTTTTGGGGCCTCTCCTGGCAGCCCCTAGCCCATCCCTCTCCTATCTGGAGTTTATTTGGTGGGAACGGGGGTGGTTGGAAGACAGGCCCGGTAGCTCACACTCTCAACCCCTTCTCGGCGTTCTTCCAACTCAGTCCTGACCCGGAACCCAAGCCCAGCCCGCCCCAGCCCTAGACCCATCCTACGACCCAATTATCCCAGAAGGGCCAGGGAAGAAAACAAGACTGGCTGCTCTTCCTCAGCTAGGGCTGATGAGGGGGGCGTGGGGGGATCGGGGAGGGAAAGGATGGAAACAGAGGCGCCCTTTGCCCTGTGCCTGGTTTTATTTGCCTAGCCGGCGGCGCGCACCCAGCTTCGAGGAGGGAGGCCTGCAATCCCCAAATAGAAAGGACCTTTTCCCAGAGCTTTCCTGGGGCAGCTCTGCACAGGAAAGGAGCAGATTTCAGAGAGAATGGGGGGAGAGCCCGTGGGGGTGTGCAGAGCTTCTAGGTGTATTTTTCATAGATCCGGGATTTTTAAAAGCTAAGTCCATGTCCCTGTAGAGATCATCAGCCGCACTAAATGCGGATCTGCGGCTGCGAACCGCCATTAGGCGCAGACTCCATTTGTCCCCGAGCCGGCAGCGCGGACCGGACCCCCCCCCCCCCCCCCGCTCCCCGAAGCCTCAACTGTTTTGCGGGGGTCGTTTACCCAGTTTACAGCACAACTAAGTCACCCCTTGGCCACCTTCGCGCAGAATTGGTGGGGGCATTTCTCTGATGAAATCCAAAATTCTCCAGCTACATCTGAAATTTGCTCCATTGTTCTCGCCTCTCTCCTTTGTTAATATTTAATTAACATATAGGCTCACAATGCGGCCGGCGAGGAGCCGCGGCCGGGCTTTGTGCGGCGCCGGAGTCGCGGCCGCGCCAGGCCCCGGTGGCCGGCGGGAGCCCGGCAGCCCCGCCTGGCTCGCTGGCTGGTCTTTCTGGACTTAGAAAGAAAGAAAAAAATCCCTGTAAGATAAGATTTATGTTCTTGGCGGTTAAGAAAGCAGCAAGGTAGAGTGTGCTTGCAGAGGTTTGGTTCTGTTTCTGAGACTCCTTCAGTGTGTGCGTTTTGAAAGAAAATCGAGAAAGAAAAGGAACTAAACATTCTGATTTCAGGGAGATTTTCTTTCCGTAAAATGGTTTGTGTCTTTTGTGGACCGTTTGGCGGAGTTTGGGGGGTGGGGAGGGAGCCAGTGGCGGCGGAGAGCAGGCTGCGCGGCGCGAGGCTACGGCGGGGGCCGAGCGGGCGCGGGGCCGCCCCGGGCCTGCCGAGGCCTCGCGGAACCACCTCCTTCCCCCTTCGCGCGCCGGGGCCACGGGCCGCCGCCCCGAATCCGCAGCCTCCCGATAAAAGCCAGGACAGGGGCAGAGGAGCCGGCGCCCTCGGCGTGTGCGCGACGGGGACTGTGAGTGTGTGCGCGCGTGGGGACAGTGCGCGTGGGTGGGTGTGAGCGTGGGTGCGCTTTGGCGTCTAAAAGGCTGGGAGCTTGAGCCGAACGGCCCTTGGCGCCCCCTCTCCCGCGCGCACGGCCCCCTCTTTCCGATCGTGCCTCCCGGAGGGAGCGCAAGGCTCGGTGGGCAGGGGGGAGGGAGGTCTCGGCGCCCCCCCCCCCCCCCGGGCCTGTGGACCATCCCAGACCCCTCGCTCGGCGTGGGCCCGGGCGCTGATCCACCCTCCTGGTTCGGTCCGGGTACCCCTCGGGGGCCTCCCAGCTAGATCCCTCGCCGCCGCCTCTGCCCTGGGTGACCCGGCATCCCTGACCCTGCAGAGTGGGGAGGGGGCTGGGATGGGGACCTGGCTGCGCCGAGTCCAGTCTCCCACCGAGGGCGCCTCGGAAGAAGCTGGAGCCAGGAGCCCCCCAAAGTTAATTCACACACCTCACAGATTAAGAACCCCGCGACTCCCGCAAAGACCTCTTCCCTCACAGACATCCTGGCGGGGCTGACCTTCCCACACCAACAAAAAGAAAACACTTGGCCTCCTTTCCTCTGTTCTCCTTTCTCCGGCCTTTTCTGGTGGCTGGGTCCTAGGAGCCTCAGCACCACTGTCCCAAACCAACCTCAAGTACTGTGGGGTCCCCTCAGGGTGGGGGGGTGTCAGAAATGGGAACCTTCTGCCCAAGGTCAGCGGAGCCTCCAGCAGCTCCCGAGCCAGCACCGTGTCCCCCGTCCGGGGGGCGAGGCTTGGTGTGGGTACAGGCCTGGGAAGCTCAGTCTTCCTTCCCCACCCAGGAGAGGATACGTGTGCGCCTTCCCGTCCTTAAAAGAAACAGTGAACTTGGGCCAACAGGGCCCATTGGGGGAGGCAGACCGCTGGGCCCCTGCTGTCCTCAGGACCCGCCTGAGCCTGGCTCCCACAGCCCTTGGGACCCGTGGACTGTCCCTGTGGGGGTCCTGCGGGGGTCCCCTTACACCCCCCACCAGGGCTCTTCCTGCTACTCTGGCTGCCCCACCCCTCCCCCAGTCTTTCTCCTCCACCTCTTTCCCAGCACCTACCCCCTCCCTGTCCTTACCCCCCGGACAGAACCTCAGAAAGGACTAGAAAAAGCCTGTCCACAAAGTTTTGGTTTTTTGCTTTTATGCAGGAGTTTTCCTTTTATCTGGAGACCTTTCCCCTGCGCCTGCCCCCACGCGCAGCGCCACATGCAGACGTCCCGACCCGCCTCCTTGCTCCCCAGGGGAGGGTCCTGGAGGTGGGTGGGAGCTGCGCCCCGTCCCGTCTCAAGTCCAGCCCAGCCTTTCTCCAGGTCCGCGCACGGGCCCTGAGCAGCCCCCTCCCTCCCATCTCCCATCCTCTGCATCGTTCGGTGCCCGAGAGGGGACCCACCCCTGCGTCAGAAGCCAGGCCCGGAGCCCTCCTAACCCAGGTCCTCTCTGTCCGCCACACCCACCTAGGTCCCAGGTCTCGCAAACCAAAGAAGAAGAACCCCAACAAAGAGGACAAGCGGCCGCGCACGGCCTTCACGGCGGAGCAGCTGCAGAGGCTCAAGGCCGAGTTCCAGACCAACAGGTACCTGACAGAGCAGCGGCGCCAGAGCCTGGCCCAGGAGCTCAGCCTCAACGAGTCGCAGATCAAGATTTGGTTCCAGAACAAGCGAGCCAAGATCAAGAAGGCCACGGGCAGCAAGAACACACTGGCCGTGCACCTGATGGCGCAGGGCCTGTACAACCACTCCACCACCGCCAAGGAGGGCAAGTCGGACAGCGAGTAGGGTGGGTGGGTGCCACGTCCAGTCTCCGTCCCCGCTAAACAATGCAATAATTTAAAATCATAAACAAAGGGCCAGTGTATAAAGATTATACCAGCATTCATAGTGAAAATATCGTGTATTAGCTATGGTTCTGCAATATTCTATGTATATATAATTTACAGGAGGTGTAAAATCCAAAATATCTGACTATAAAATATTTTTTGAGTTTTTTTATGTTTATGAGATTATGCTAATTTTATGATTTTTTTTTTTTTTTGCGAAGGGGGCTGCTTAGGGTTTCATCTTTTTTAATCCCCTAAGTTCCATTATGGGACATCGGACACTTTTTTTTTTAATTTCGAAAGAAGAAAGTAATTAAAACAACTTGCTGAAGTCCAAAGATTTTTATTGCTGCATTTCACACGACTGTGAACCGAATAAATAGCTCCTACTTGGTCTATGAGTTCTGCCACTTTGTGTGTGTGGGCTTGGTGAGGGCCGCAGGAGGGGCCGCAGCCCCAGCCTCGCCATCCAGCTCCGCGGCGACAGGGCCCTGGCGGGGCTCGTCGGCTCAGCGGTTCCCGCACCTCGATACGGGGCTGCCTGGGCCGGGGGCCCACGGCCAGCTCCCCTCCCTCCTGCCTTCCCTCCCGGTCCGCCTCCTCGCCAGCCCGGCCGCGCCTCCCTGCGTGCTTCTGTCTCCGTCTGTGTCGCTGTCCCTGTCCAGCCGCCCGCCGCCAGCGCCAGCTCTCCTGCCCCCGGGCACGGCTACTCGCTCCGGGGCTCAGGGCCGGGGGGCTGGGCATGTGGCCGGAGGCCCGCGGGCGGTGGGGCCACCCCGTCCCTCCAGGCCTGAGCCCAGAGACTCGCCTGCTGCCCCATCAGCCGCCCAGGCGCCGCCCGAGCCCCAGAAACAAGGCCCGGCCAAGGTCCACTGCCTTTGCCTCTGGGCCGGCAGAGGCCTGGAGAGGGAGCTGGCATTTCCTCCCTTTCCTTTTTGTTTTCTTCTCTTTCTTTTTCTTTCTTTCTTTTTTTTTAAGTGGCCGCTTCTGCTATGGAGAGCATTCTTTCAAGGTAAATATGTGTGTACGTGAGTGTGTATGTATACAGACTCATATATACACACAAGCATACCTGCATGAGTCCACAATTCTGGAACATGTGCTACCTTAACTTTTAAAGGAACTCAGAATTCTCCAGGATCTAGAGGAAGGAAGAAAATGTGTAAATAATCATTTCTTATTGCTTTTTGTCTTTTCTTGTTTTTTCTTTAAATATACATTTTATTTTTTGAAGGTGGTACAGTGTAAATTAAATATATTCAGTATATCCCCACCAAGTACATATATATAAACACATTACCTATATCTATATATATGACTCCACACTGTCTTCTGTTTAGTGTATGGAAAAAGAATTGTGTCCAAATGTCCATCTGCGCCGGGACAGCCCAGGAGGGATGCTCTGCTCCCGAGGACTGAGGGTGAACTTCTCTCTTTGCCTTAAAGCTCTTTATTTCACTGCGGTAATAGGCTCACTTTGTACATACTAGCGTAAACCTTTTAAAAAAAAACTATAAAAGCAAAAGTTGTAATTTAAAATTCTGTGAATAACCACCTGCTGCTTAGGAAACAATGAAATGATGCGCCTTTCTAGCAGGAAGCAAAGTTTTTTGGTTTTTTATTTTTTTATTTTTATTTTTTAGTTTATAAAACGTGCATTTTACAGTTCCAGTAGCAAATATTTATAATCTTATAAGAAATGAATGTTTCTATTTACAACTGTGGTTATCAAGATTGTGAACATTCCCCCTGCATTTTTGTGTGTTTAAATTCTTGAAAGTTACATTAAATAAAGAAAACAACGACCTGCTTTATTGTAAAATACTGGATGTCCAAGGTGGAATGACTAGTTTTTTTTCTTTTTTTTCAAGTGTGTTTCTGAGTCCAGCCAAACTGCCCTGGGCATCCTCCCCAGCGCGCAGGCGCTCATGGTCTGTGCCTCGGCCGGCAGGTGTGCACATATCTACCTTTGTAGCCAGAGGTGTCATTTTTTAAAAATAAATAATGAAGACGCTTTGGATATCTCATATATGAGTACACAACAACCAAAGTAATTTTAAGTACTCATTTCTTTACCAGAAGGAAGTGTTCCAAAGTACGGTGCTTTTCCGTTGAGTAAATATTTAAAGTCCTGCAGAATGCAACAGGTCTCCGTCCGCCTGGCTGCTCCTGAGCTGGACAGAGGCGCTCGCTCCCTGGGGAGAGGAACTCCTACTTGACCTGAGACAAAGAGGCTCCTCTTTTACATTTGGTTGTTGTCTTTACCCCTAAAGCGAAGGACGTGGACAACATCCCAAGGCGGATGCAGGGAAAGGACCGGCTTTGCAGGAGCTGACTGGATGCCTGTGCCGGAATTGGTTGGGATTTTCAGTCTCGGGACCCACAACCCACTTGGCCACGCAGGAGAGCCTACTACGTGCACCCTGTGTGCCCAACTGTTCTACTTCCAAACTTTCTTGGCTTAAAAAAGTTTTCTTCTCCCAGTGAAAGACGCTCAGAGACTAGAGAGGATCATCTGTTTCAAAGGTGACCTTTTAGGCATTTCAATTCCACACCAGCTTTCCAAGAGGAAGGCTGCTGCACCTCCTGGCAGGAGCTGGGTTGCTCCCAGGTTTTGCAAAAACATGTTCCGGGGTCTCACTGCGGAGGCTCCGGTGCCTGGTCCCAGGAGCATTAATGGGCCAGGATCATGTATGGGCCCATCCCCAGCATCTTCCCTAGCCACCACCCACCCCTGCTCAGATCTGGGGGTTCCTAAAGACAAAGAAAAACCCACCAGCACAATCAGGTAATAACCTGATTGGCCTCTCTCTCTCTTTTAAATAAAAAGACAATATAGCAACATTAAGCAATCATTTTTGGTTTTTCTTTTTTAATCTGTTGGCAAATCACAGCACTGTTAAGGGGCAATGTATGGTTTTGTAAGGTAATGAGTTCCCCGTCCTCAGAGGTGTGCAAGCAAGACACTAAGCTACAGTGGCATAAGATTTCCCTTTTGCTTTTTTTCCCCCCTTCTGGTAGGGGATTGGACTAAATGAGCCCTCAGACCTTACAAACACTGAGATTCTGGTTTTGCTCCTATGTTTATTACATTTTTAAAATTTAACAGCTACAGTGTAAGCTTTTAACTCATAGAGAGCCACTTCAGTGCGCAGCAGTGGCTTTCACTACGAGCTGGTGGAGACGAGTCAGGCCTGCAGGGAAGGCCACTCTTTCCAAAGTCCAGCAGCCACTCGGTTCCACCTGGGCCTCCATGGCTCTGTGTGTCTCGGATCTGGACCTGGAAGGCAGCACAAGTGATGCCCCTGCTGGGCCCCCACCAGGTTGTTGCGCCCCCCGGAGGCCGTTTCCTAAATGTCCATCAGAGGAAAGCTGGTTTCTAGAGGAAGTCCTTGCTCTTTGGAGCTGAAAGGTCCCCACCCCCAGGCCTGGCTGTGTTCCTGCCGGGCCCAGGCAGAACGGCGTCCACAATCCTCCTTAGCCGGGCAGGGCCTGGGAGCCCTGTCGGGAGGACAGTCGCAGCCACCCCCAGGCTAGCAGAGCAGGCACTCCTGCGAAGGTGCAGGACCAGAGACCCAGCAGGGTTCACTGGCGCTTAGAGAGCCTTCCTCCTCCAGCTGCCAAAAGGGGTGGGATGAGTAGGGCCCGACCCCCGTGCTGGAGTCAGAATCCGAGGGTCAACACAGGTCTGAAGGTCGCCCAACGTGGACTGCCAAGCGCTTCCTTTAGGGGCGGGGGCGGGGGGGAGCCACCAGTCTGATCTCCAAGAAAGCTCCTTGTTTTCTGCTTTCCCTTGAGTGAAAAGGGCAAATCGATGGGGCTTCCGGGCCGCTTGGCACAGGTGTGCCCGGCGAGCAGCGCGCACAGCGAACCCCAGGCACTATATATGCAAATACGCTCGCCAGCGCGCGGGGCCGGCTGGGAGGCCGCGTTTGCCCGCCCCGGCTCGGCTAGAAGTCATTCCGTCTCCCGCTGGCTTAATATCCGACCTCTCCGGTCTCTGCCCGCCCGGGCAGCTCCCCAAGCGCCCCGGGAAGGTCCCGGCTCCGCCGAAACGTGCCGCTGGCCAGGCGGAGCGGCCGCGCGCTGGGAGGTTAACAGCGACTGGCGACCGAGGCCCCGAGGAGACCGACACCCCCACCCCGTATCCCGCCCCCGCCTCCCCGCACGCACGGCGGCCCCGCGCCGGGCCGCGCGCTGGGGAGCCCCTTGCCGCGCTTCTCCGTCCTACCAGGGCCGAGGGCGAGGCCTTCTCCTGGCCTCGAAGAAGAGGAGGCGGCTGGGCGGGCTGCGGTGGCGGGAGAGGGGCGGCCGCAGGCGCGACGCAGCGCTCAGCCCCCGGCCGGGGGCCGCCCTTCGCCGGGGAGACCCGCGCCCGTGGTGCCGGCGCGCTGAGCTCCAGGGCGCGCGTCGGGAGCCGCACCGCGCGAGCCCCACGTAGGCCATTCACGGCTTTCTATTACTAATAATCTCACACGCTGCGTTCTGTTTACGCTGCCCGCCCGCAGAAAAGGCCATTCTTGAAATCGCCTGAAATGTAATAATATTCATTAAAATGACTCCTAAGTAGGAGACTTCATCAAGCGTGGTCGCCGCGCGCCGGCCCTGCCGAGGCTGCCGTTGTTGCTGTTGTCAGCCTCCAGCTCATCCTCCAGCTCAGAGGGACGTGGGGAGCCCCAGGATGGGGGCGGGAGCGACGCCAGAGTCTCGCGGCACAGGTGTGGCCCAGGCTTGCTGCCCTTCGCAGAGCCCAGCCGCAGACCGGTACCGGGCCTGGGCAACACCTCTGGGCGGAGGTGGGGTGTCCCCGGGGGAGGCCAGGGCCGGCTTTCTGTGAAGGGAGAATCTTGGGGCCTGAGCCCCGGACTCACTCGCCCCATGGGCTGTCCCGCCCCACCCCTTCTACCAGGGCTGAGCCCCGCGCTGTGCCCGGAACAAAGAGTGGTCGAGAGCTGCCTCCCCGGCCGCCTTTTCACCCCTCAGCCTGGAAGGCGTCCCAGAGAGGCCCCCACCCTTCACCCCCGCCCCAGTCTCCCCGGAGACCCGGGAGGGAAGAAGAGCTGAGGGCCCTAGTGGGCCGCAGGCCCGCGCGCCGGGCCTGCATCGCTCTCTGCTCCGCGGAGGGGGTCGGCGTGGGGAACGCAGGTGGGAGGGACGCAGGGTCCTCCGTGGGGCCGAAGGAGGGTGGGGGTCACTGCGTGCGCGGACCGTCTGGAAGGATCGGGGCGGGCCGCCGCTCAGCCCCATCTGTCGAGCTGTGAAACTTGGCCGCGCGGTCGGAGCGCGCTGCCCGCGGAAGGGGCCGCCGACCGCCTTTCAGCCGGCGCGTCCGGAGTTCTCTCCTCCCGCCAAGTCCTTTGTGTGGAAGAGGACTGTCAGGCTCTGCGCCGGGGTTTGCCCTCCTCCTCCCCCAGCCTCTGCCCCCTCCGCGGACTTCCCTTTCTTCCTCCGCTTTTCTCTCCTCTTTGGATGGGTAATCACAGGCCCCAGCTGCCAAGCGCGCCGCGAGGAGCTGCTGCCGGATCCTGTGTCTGCGGCCCCTCCCGGCGGCAGACTGGCCGCTTCGCTCCAGCTTCGCCAGGACCCCGGCCCCGGCCCGCTGGCGTCATTGAGTGGCCGCGCCACGTGCGTCGGAGGTTTCCCTTCAGGCCAAAACTTTCTCCCGAGAATTTGGACTCTCACACGCCCACCGACAAAATATGAATCCGGAAAGCGGGCGTTTCTTGAGATTTGGGCAGTAGGGGACATGGCTGAGGCACCCAGCCTTTTGCAGAATTTACTCGTGTCAAGGCTGGTACCATTACTCCGTTACTGTGAGTAAGGAGCCGAGATAAACCATTTCCATTGTAACTCAGTGTCCTTTGCAGTCTCTGAGTAAGCCCCGTGGTGCCAAAACATCTGGGTGAACATTGGGCAGGTTCCAATCTTTAGAATGAATGGTGGACACGCTGGCTTCCAAACATCTATTTGTTTGGGACAAGACTGAAGCCTGCTGAGAAAGCATTAAGCTGAGCTCGCTTTGCAATGTCCAAGGTTCGGGGTCCCTCGTGTTGGCTTGAGTCAAGTTGCACATTTTTTCATGCACATACTTATATGACAGCACGTCTTCACACTGAATGAAGTGCGGGGCAAAGAAAGGACAGAGCTTTGTAACCAGGCAGCCCTGGTTCGACTGTGTTACTTTGCCACCCCCAGAGCCCAATCATTCGTGGTTCAAGCAGAAAGGACACCTGCCCGATAGGTTTCCTGTGAGAGGTTTTTGTGAGGAAATGAACAGATAGCGCCTGGCACAGAACGGGGCTGCTGAGTGGGCGGTGGAGCGCTCACCCTGCAGGGAAAAGGTGTGCTCAGCTCACGCAGGCCCGGCCAGCCCAGGGCCAGGCTTCGGTAAAGTGCCTGGCGTTCCTTGCTTCGGCCACCCCGTGCAGCATCTATGTAGCTGTTAGGGGGAAGGGGAAGAGAGGGACATCATGAAACAGGAGAGATCATAGTCACATGGTTATAAAAAGTGGAACAGAGGTTGGACGCTGATGGAGAAGAGAAAACAGCCCTCCCAGTAGAGACGCAGCCCTGCAGCGAGCACTTTCTAGACCCAGGCGCCACCGTCTCTTTCGAAACACTGTTGCACGTGCACTTAGCCATCGCAGGGCTCAAAAACGTAGGCTCCCCCATTCCTATCAGGCTCTTTTCCCCCGGGTTTTTCCAAAAAAGGAGCAAGATAGACGCTCCATGGCTCGACATGCCTCTGCATTTTCCATTCCAGGCGATAATTACCGCGTGAGCAGGGAGCCACGAGACACAGCTGACTCAGAGCCTAGGAGGTGGGCCCCCAGCTGGACAGCAGGGCTGGAAGCGGGGCTGCCCGTGCCGTGTCCCCGCCTGCACCCGCGCATCACACCCGCCCCACCCACGGCTCTTCGCCGCACGATGAGCTATTTGGTCTAGAGAGCGAAGGGTCTGAGTACCCCTTTGAAATTAATTGCTCTTCCTATAGCTAAAAGCATAACAGGCTTTGATTACATGCTAACCAGAATGAAACATAATCCTGAGGTAATTATGTGGAGATAATTTTATAATTATATCCCTCAATTGAAGAAGCAATGTGTTAACCTCCCATTTTAACAAGTCTGATGATTTAAAATTAAAAAGATGGCCCTAAATCTGGACCTTTTAAAAAAATGTATCAGGGTAGCTGCTCCGTTTTCCCCACATGGAGGAAGTGAACATCAACTCCGTGTACTTACTGCTTTTACCTGCGTGTACCCACACCACGGAAGGGGGAAGCCTGCAAAATCTCAGACAAAGGGGGCTGTCCGAGGAGGACGGCGTTTCCCAGCACTGACCAGCTTGCTCTCAAAGGCTCCGAAAGCCCATCTGCATTTCTATTCTGTCCGGCTTGTATGTGGAAGTAACACCCAGCGTCCCCGACTGGCGACCCCCGGAGAGTGCCGGGTCTCTGAGACACTCCAGCAGGCTGTGAATAGAGCCAGGCGGGCTGGGGTGAAGGTCAAAACCCAGCCACGCCTGTAGGTGGGTCACTTCCTCATCCAAACCCCAGTGCCCTCGGAGGGGTGCCCGCAGGACCTCGGCCTGGCCGTGGCTCCCCTCCCCCGCCCTCCCCTCCCGAGCCGCCGGAGGCTCTGGTGGCCCTGGGGTTGAGGTGTTAGGAGGTGCCCCACTGGGACACCAGGGCCTATTCTGCTGGCCACCTGGCCTTCCCAGCAGTTCAAGGGAATTGGCGAAGGACTTCAGGGCGAGGACCGCGTCTGGATGGGGAGTTAAACTGTCTGATTCCTTTGAGGTGATCAAAGGTCAGCCAGACACGTCCCTTTTGGGCACTGAGTGCGCCCTACAGGTTTTTCTTTCTTTCTTTTTTTTTCTTGGTGGTTGCACACTGCCTCAAGTGGGCGATTCGCAGGTGACACTGGGAAGAAGGCGGCTTTTACGCAGTGGCAGGAGCTTGCCCCGTGGATTCCGAGCCCCAAGGAAACAGACCCAGCTCCGCAGAGGATGGATGGAACACAAGCCCTCAGAGTGACAAGCCAAACAGCCCCAGACGCAACACACGGGCGTGACAATGGCCTTTGTGCCTGCCAAACGAGGGCGCTGGGCCCAGCTCAGAGCGGGCCAGGGCGGACGCACGTTTCCATGCAGGTGAGAACGCCTCTGGGGGGCTCCTTGCCTTTGCACCGTGAGATCTGCAGCCCCCTCCCCTCCCCCTACAGGGGTATTTCATTCTCACCTTTTTTTTTTTTTTTTTTAAATGCGTCCTAGTCAAACTTGAATATGCAATGAGGCGCCAGAGCTTTGTGGCGGAAATATAATTAAACTGGTGAAAGATGTAAAAGATGAAGAATGAGGATGACATCAGGCCGATTTCACACTTGGCAGTCGGAGAGCTGGGCCCAAGCCGTGCTCTTGCCATGCAAGGCAGATCAAAGCACCCTGCCACTGCCGCAAAGGGGAACGGGGGCTTGCCTATGCTAAATCCCAGGGCAAATATATTTTAATCTTGTTAGAATACAAGTTAATGCTGCAGCTCAGTGGCTGAACTTGGTCAGACTGTAGAGACCCATTTTTATCTTAGCTGTGAGTGAGGTGGACCTCCTGGTTCAGTCACAGGTAGGGAAACTAAATTTACAGAACGAACCCCACTTTGGGCGGCATCACCCCCGTGTTGAGCTTTCTTTGCTGGGAGGGCGAGGGATTCCGGAGGCTCCCGGGAGGGGAGGATCCCTGACACCATTCGGCTGTCCCATCCCTCCCTCGGTCTGCGGAAGATCCTGCTGGCCGGGCAAGGAACTCAGCTCATGTGGCAGAGAAGAAACAGGGAAACTCTGAAATTAATTAAAAGATTCTCCAAAGCAATCTGTTTCCCTTTAGGCCTGAGGTTTGACAACCAAACCAATTCCTTCTACCAACCCTCTCACTTTAATTTTTACGATGTCAATTTTCATTACTATTAATTATTTGCCGAGCTCCAACTGTACATCCGGTATTGCCCTGATTAGCAGGAAGCTTGCAGGTTCTTGGCCGCCTAAGTTCCAGTTCCTGTTAGATGCGAGTGTGTGAGTGGTGCAGGTGTGCAGATGTAAGAGGCTAGGTGTGGAGAGAAAAGGGGTGTCAGCCTGTAGGGCCCCCCTCAAATAACACCATTATGGTAACAATTATAGATGAGTGCAGGTATATCTGTACATCTGACTGTGTGTGCGAGAGAGAGAGAGGGAGGGAGGGAGAGCGCTGGCAACTTACTGTAAGGTTACAGGAGGTTACGCTTCCCACTTCCCTGCAGAACCTGCTGGCCAGATATTGCGGGTGGCAGCCGTCTGAAAGGCAATTTCTCTCTCTGCTCTAGAGTGTGTTAGATTTCCCTCCGCCTCGGGCAGAAGACCTGACACACCAAAGCACGCGTTGCATCCCTGCGTTCCAAAAGCCCTCCTCTGCCCTTCGGATCCCCGCCGGCCCACTGTCCCCCAGGGGAGGCGGCTGGCAGGCCACTGGGGGAGGGGCAGCCGGCCGTGGCCGCCACCCCCCAAACTGCTTCTGGTTTCCAGGACTTAGGAATGTCCATTTCTGCCACAATGCTCTCAAGTCCCCTTCAAGTTAGGGAGCAGTTACTGTCAACCCACAGTTCGTAGGTGGTGGGTTTCAGAATTCCAGGCAGGTGAGACGGAAAGAAGCACAGCGGCCAGTGGCCAGTGTGTCCTGAGGCGGCCCTTCCTGGGAGCCCCCGCCTCCTGTCTCTCTCAGCTCCTTGAGTACGTGTCCTTTGGCTGCTGGCTTCCTTAGAGGACATCCTAGCCCTTCCTTCGGGTTTCTTATTCCAGCAGTCAGGCTTCCCAGACGTGTGGTCCGTTGTGTCTTTCTGTCTTAAATAACGACAGTACCTGGCGCTTGTTGAGAACCCACGAGAGAGCAGGGCACCAGCTTCCCAGGCTGCCCCACCAGGCACCACGAGCTGGGGGGCTTAAAACAATAGGGATCGTTGTCTCAGTTCCGGAGACTGGAAGTCAGGAGTCAAGGTGTCAGCAGGGTCGCTTCCTTCTGCGGCTCCAAGTGGGGATCTGTCCCTCACCGCTTCCACCTTCGGGCCATCAGCCCCTGGTGTTCCTTGCCTTGTAGACACACACTCAGATCTCCGTGTCTGTGCTCACATGGGCTTCTCCCTGCGTGCATGTCTGTGTCCAAATTCCCCCTTTTACGAGGACACCAGTTATATTGGATTTAGGGCCACCCGAATTCAGCATGACCTTATCTTCACTTCCATATACAAAGACGCTATTTCCAAATGAGGTCACTTCACAGGTTCATGAATGGACGTGACTTTGGAGGGGGGCACTCTTTGACCCAGTACAGCTAGTACTCGGCATGTAACACGGATTCTCTCAAACCGTCTCCCAGTAAACCCCCCCCCCCCCCATGGACTCTGCTGTTCCCACCACGGCAGGGTCAGGAGGCTGAGCCATGGAGACCCCCGGCAGCCAGCGTACGGCGGGTCTGCCTGAGATCTTGTCCTCCAGTCACCTGCCCTCAGCTTCCTCTGCTGGCCTGTGGCATCCATGACAGGGCCCCTGACTTTAGTGTGTGTGTGACCCAGCAAGATACGGACCCTCCCGTAGAACGGTTCACACAGAGGTGCTTCATCCCCTGTGGGGACTGCACAGCCCAAGGTTGTTCTGCTGCACGTATTCCTTTCCCCTCGTGGCCTTGGTTTCCTCATCTGCAACCAGGAGAGAAGGAAGGAAAGGAGCCACCCTGCAGGCTCTCGGGAGATCCCCACGAGCTGGCACCGTGGGGGGTTCAGGATAGCACCTGGTGCAGAGAAGATGCCAGATGTAGGTCTCGGGGTCCTGAGGGAGGCGGCGCTGAGGTCCCTGCCCGAGGCCCTGCAGTGACGGCGTCCCACTGGGCACCGGTAGGTGCTGAGCCTGCGTGCTCGGTGCAGCTGTTAACACAGAGCTGTCATCATGGCTGATGTTTCTACCGTCTTGCTAACTCCCGTGTGAGTGGGTCTAGTTCACGTGCAGCGGAGCAGTGGAGCCAGGACTGAGCCTCTCAAACTGGAAGTGTGGGTACTCTTGGAGAGACTCCAAAATGCCAGCACCGAGAATGGGAAAGAAGGAAACACATCCTGGTCGTGCAGCAAACCGTGTGTTCTGGATTCTGTTTTCGGCGGAGAGGAACAGAAACTTGTGCGACTGAAACACTTGGGGAAGAGCGCTGGATGGAAGCCTCTCGTCCTGCACTTTCTTGGAGGACTGGCCACCCATTAGCTGTGAAGGCAGGCGGGGGGGGCCTCCCTGGTCTCGGCTGGCCCAGCTTCCATCCTCTGGCCACTTCAGGCCTGTAGAGCCCTGAGCTCGACCACCCACTGCAGCAGCCGGGGGCTTTCCCGAGTGCTCTCCACGATTACGGCACAGCAGTCCTGAGACCGGAGTCCTGTTACTGGGAAGGCACCAGTGAGGCACAGAGGGCATAGGTGACGTCCCAAAACCACTGCGTTGACCGTGGCAGACCTGAGATTTATGGTCCAGCAGTAATTGAAGCGGGTAGAGGAGACGTGTGGTTATGGACATGTGGTACCAGTGTGTAGAAGTGTTGGAAAACTGTTGGGGGGTGACACGGTGCTCCCCAAACATTCCATGGGCACCTGTGCCTTTCCCAGCCTCCCTGGTAGGCAGGTCAGGGACAGCAGAGTAGTTTTGGGGTTTTTTGTTGTTGTTGTTGTTGTTGTTTTGCCACACCATGAGGCTTGTGAATCTTGGTTCCCTGACCAGGGATCGAACCTAGGCACTCGGTGTTGAGAGCGCGAAGTCCTAACTACTGGACCGGCAGGGAATTCCCCAGCAGAGTAGCAGTGACCGATGGTCTTGGGGCAAAGTGACCCACTTGGACCTTAGGTCCAAGGCTAATAAGATGTGCGTACCCCGCATTCTTCCTTTCCCACCTCTGCAGCTCTGGACGCCTTGGGTAAGAGAGTGACCTCACAGGGCAGTGACCCCATCCACCTGGACCCCTAAATGGCCTTGAGGAGCAGAGCCTGCCAACTCACTTAGGATCCAGAGAATTAGGCCAGTGACACACTGAGACATACAGTTAATTTGTCAGAGGGGCACGGGCCAGCCACCTAGCTGGAACCCTGCGTGTCAAACCAGTGACAGTGGCCTGTCCCTCCTGACTCTGGGGCCAGCCTGGTCCTGAGAAGAGAGACAGTCTCCGTGCCCTTGACCCATTATCTCTTGTTCTTCATCCTCATCCTTTCCCAGTTCTCCCTCTAGGAGACTCCACCCAGAATGAGGAGGAAGATTGAAGTGTAACATTGTACCCACAAGGCCCCAGGATGATACAGGATGCCTGGCCATTGTTATACCTACTTATGGTTTAATTCTGAAATGTGGACATTTAGCTGGAGGGCTGAGAAGGCAAAGTTAAGAATGAGGTTAAGGAACTTGTAATGTGTCTCTGGTGCGGATGCTTGTCTTCTGCTACGTCCAAAGCCGATGAGCCATGCCGCATGCCCTACCATCCGAGGTGCTGATGTAGCACAATTCAGATGTGTTGATATTAGCACCATTCTTGCAATCTCCACGGTATAATAAATATTCGAGGCTAATTTGTCCAATATTCCTACACCCGACCCTCTTTTGTGATCATTCTGGGTCACATGTGTCCAACTCAAGTAAATTTACATTTTTGTCTCTACTAACTTAGTAAGGGAAAGTCATATTTTTGAGTGGACTTGTGTGACCCCTCCACCCCAAGATATTAAGTGTTTACACACTACTGAACACTGAAAGCAGCGAGGGTTTTTTCCTTCTTGTTTTTCAGAGAGCATCCATTGACCTACATTTGTAATTTCATGTTCTTTGCTAGTGCAGAGCTAAAAGAGAGATAGAGAAACGGGCTGCCATGTACAGTTGAGCAGGTTGTTCACTGCACAAGGACAGCCCCCTGAGGTGGTTGAGTTAAAACCCAGCTTGCATTCTGTTTGCCAAGCTCTCTTTCATGATATAGAGCTGTATCTACCTCGAGGAAGAGATGCATTTTTCTAAATTGCACGAAGATGCCACCCATTCATCAAGATTTGCAGTCACGAATCTGACTGCTTGGAGGGAGAGCCTTTCTCTAACTTGCACAAAGACATCGGTGGTAGCCCTGGTAGAAAAGGCTAGGAGATCTCAGAAGAAGAAGAGGTAAAGGAGAGGCAATCTCTTCAGTGTCAAGACATGAGTGTCAGCACCTTATGTTTATGTCAACATAAACAAGACAAAACTCAGAAACAAAAGCTGTAACAACAGGCAGAAAACACTGCCTAGGTCTCCTGATACTTACAATTATTTTTCAGCAAATATTCACTTTTCCTCCCCATCCTCTTTGGATGGAGTGCACTCCCACCGCTTCGATGTTGAGCTCTGGACATGAAATGTTCACGGAGTGCTGCCTTACTTCAGCGCTCAGGGTGTCCAGGTGGCCTGGACCCCGGATGAGCCCACGTGATGCAGACCTGGACCCACCCCACAGCACGGCCGCCCAGATGAGCCCATCCCTGGGCAGCTGAACTGCAGCTGACCCGGGGGGCCCAGGAGCAGAAGAACACATGCTCCCCGCTGTGAGCCGCAGCGCTGTAGTGCTGTGTTTACTACCCTGGGAGTATCGTCTCTTTCAAACCTCTTTGTTGCTCACATCTGAGATTTGGGGACTGATTTCTGGAGGGTTTTCATTGATCATCTTGCCCCAGTGCTTATCTTACGTTCCATGCAAGGCTTCTGCCTGATCTCTATTTAAATTCTGGGCCCCGGGTGATGTTTACACTCTATTGTTCAGAATGGCCGTGCATCTCACCATCTCTTGCCCGCTACAAAATTCATCCACGCTGTTCGGCACGTTCTCTGTGGGTGGCTAAAGCAGAGGTGATCTCGCAGAACATCTGTCAAGATGTGACTGAGGGGACTTTCCTGGTGGTGCCCGTGTGCTGCAACTACTGCAGCCCAAGCGCCTAGAGCCCGTGCTCCACAACAAGAGAAGCCACTGCAATGAGAAGCCTGTGCACCGCAGCGAAGAGTAGCCCCTGCTTGCTGCAACTAGAGGAAGCCTGCATGCAGCAATGAAAGCCCAATGCAGCCAAAAAAAAAAAAAAGAAAGAAAGCTGTGATGAGGCCAAACATGGCAGTGACTCCCGTGTCCTAAGGCTGAGTCCCGAGGGGAGCCCCCTCTCTAAAGCCCTTTTGTGTTTGGGGCGATGAGAACTTGATTTGACCCATGTTATCTGTCCCAGCCTCGTGCCAAGCTCTGCTAATGTTGTTCCCTAAGACTTGAGCAAAAGATTTCCCAGAGCTGTGCACCTCCTTCAGAGCATCTGCACCCCCTCCTCCCAACCTGGGCACCTCTGAAGGGCCGGCAGGCTCCAGAGCCCCCAGGGAGTCGTCTGGGGCCACTGTTGTGACTGCATCACAGCCCAACTTTTCCCTGTCCTTGTGCCACCTCGACCCGGGGGCTGGAAGGAGCCAGCCCCGCTCAGCACCGCCGCCTGGGGAGCGCCCCCGACAGCCTTCGAGGACAGTTTGGGTTTTCCGATTCCTAATTCTAGCCTCTCTCTGACTCAAGCATACTGTCTCTCAGAAAACTTAAAAATATCCAGAGAGGGAGAGGAAATGCTGGAGTTGTCACAAGAGGACCTGATAACCGTCTGCCCCATGTGTGAAACGGGCGGCTGTGGGAGAGGGTGGCCGTGGGCACTCCTGAGGGGTAAGCGGAGAAGCACCCCTTCATCCTGCCCAGACTTCTGCGGGGGGTCTAGTCCATGTGCACACGTGCCTGGCTGTGCACACCTGCGTGTGTGTGTGTGTGAGTCTGTTCGCATGAGTGTGTGTGCCTGTGTGCAGCCCATGCGATGTGTGTGTGTGTGTACGCAGGTGCCTGCGGGTGCACACCTGTGTGTGCGTGCACTCACAAGTATACATGCATGTGTGCACGTGTGTGTCAGGTGAGTCACGCACGTGCACCTGACTTCTGTCTGTTACTGTGTATGATGCCAAATGCCAACTGCTTTGTGGATGTGAAATCGAGCTGTGATGGAGTAAACTGGAGGACGGAGTCTCTTCCCACAGGCTTTTTGGGGACCGAATGGGCACCTGCTCAGAGCATTTGAGGTTAGACCCCCCCGCTGTCAGCAGGGTGTGGGGAGCTCCCTGTTTTTAGGACCAAAACCAGGGCTGGAAGGTCACTGGCCAGCAGGGCTGGGGCTGGGGGCATTGGGACTGATAACAGAAACCAAGCGTCTGAGGCAGGACGGTGTCTTGGGAACCCCCGGGGCACACTTACCAGGCTGGTGCCCCTGTCATGAGCCTGGGAAGAGGACCTGGGTCCTGCAGTGGGATCAGCAGTCCTGCTTCCAGCTGAGCCCACAGGGTCTCCAACTCTGGGTAAGAGAGAAACTATTAAAGCAGGATATGATTCTGAAAAATAGAAGAGGATCACTTTTTTCTTCCTTCTATGCAAATTCATATTGTTCTTGGTCTGGTTGATTCTCGTCACCAGCAGCAGGCATTTTTTAAACATCCAAACAAGTCCACAAGGAGCAAACACAAGGATGAATTAAGTAACACTTTTTAAATACACTGATCACAATAGCATCTCAGATATTGTTATAAACATGAGACCTTCATTTATCCAGCCTGTTGGCATTGCTTAGTGTAAAATGGATTTACAGCTGTGTCAGGTTGCTTTCAGTCACAAGGAATAGAAAAAAAACTAGTCAACTTGGCTTAGACAAGCCTCAAAGTGCAACAGTAGGATGCCTTCAGGTAAGGCTTGACCAAGGCTCACCAACATCACTAGGGCTGCTTTCCTTTGTCTCTCCCTTTGCCTTCCAAGGTGTTGGCTTCATCCTAAGGCTTCCTCCCTGCATGGATACAAGTTGATTTCTGGCCAGAATGGGTGTCTCAAGCTTCCTGGGTCACACCCAGAGGAAAAGGGACACCCACCCCTGGGTCCCATCCTTGGAGAGAAGGAAGGATGGGAGAGCCTTTCCAGAGGCTCCCAGTGGATATTTCCTGATGTTTCACTGGCTCAAATTGGGTCCTGTGCTTTTCCTGAGCCAGTGACCAGGCGATTGAGGACTGAAGAGGACTGACCCTCCCATCAGGGCCCTCCCCAGAGCTGGCAGCAGGTCAGCCCCTTCCAGGGGTGGACACAAGAGAGGCCCATGATTTGGGGCCTCAGGCGGGCTCCATAAACAGCCCACAGTCCTGGCCTTTCCAGGCCACTTCCTCCCTCTCCCTTCTCCACCCCAACCCTGGCTCAGACCTGCTGGGTTGGTGCTGAATTAGAGCCCGTCAGCTATTCCTCTCAGGACATCCTAGTGTCTAGATAACTCCTCTGGAGTTTCTGGTCTCTGCCAGCCCCACCATGTCCATCGTGAGCCCCGAGGGGGGTCAGGACACCACTTTTCATCACAAGGCACGAAGGCTGCTGCTATGAGACACACCAAGGTGTGCACTGGGACACTGCTCGCCTCAGCTGGGGGCTGGTCCAATAGTGGCTTTCAGGGTCTCCTGCAGCCTTTGCTCCAGCTCCGGGGGTCCAGCTCCTTCTTGAGCTGCGACCCATGGGGTCACTTCCCTTATTGCTGGTTCCCTCAGGCCCCATTTTATCTCAGGAGAGCAAGGCCCTTTGCCATCTGTGCTCGCGGTCACCATGGCCACCACCTGCCTTTGGGCACAGGTGTGATGGAAACCAGCTGACCCGCGAGGGTCACCTAATGAGAGCTCCTCCCCTGGTGACCCACTGGGCTTTCCTTGGCTTTAGGAAGCCAGCAGTTCCTTAACTGTCCCCTGTGACCAGCTGTCTCTTTCAAGCAGCACATCCGCGGTTCTTCAGAACTCCACTCCCACCCTGGGTCTGATGCTTTCCCTGCGGGCTGGTCCAGCCTCTCTGGAAGACCCCTCCCCACCTCACTGGCTCACAGCCCACCCCCTACTGGACTGTCTGTCTTCTAAGGTCACAATTACTGTGAGAAGTTGAGAGACCCTCCAGAACGCTGACCTAATTCATTCAGGTGGCCCTGGCCACCCTCTCTTAGAGAGGACTTCCCAGGCCACTCACTGCTCCGGTCAAGTTGGGTGGAGCCCTAAACAGGGGCTCAAGGAGGGGGTCTCCTGAGGCTATCGGTAGGACGCCAGTCCTGTGACCCAAAGACCCTTGCTCCTGGGGGTCCAGACCTGTGGGAGGGGATGCACTGCTCCGTGTGTCCCCATCGCTGAGGCACAGGGAGGACCGGGAATTACCGCCGCTCAGCAAAGGGTGCTGGGTGACCTCTGCACAATTAATTTCTTGGCTGTCGCTGTGAATTCCCAGGGGGTGTGTTCCCACAGCAGAGAGAACTAGGAGCACAATTGCCTGTAATTTGACAGCCTGAACAGAGGCCTGAGAAGGAGCGGGCGACCTGGGATAACAGGAGGTTTTACTGTTAGGCGGCGAGCACTGTCCCGCCAGCTGCCTCTGGGGAGGCCAAGGGCAGGCTCTGAGCTTGGACCTCGGCTGTGCCGCTGCCTAGCCGTGTGAGCCTGGGGTCGTCTGCCTGTGCCTCGGTTTCCCCATCGATAGTGTTTTCTTTACTCTGTTGTTGGACAGCTGACTGTGCGCCCAGACTGGACAGCTGGACGTCCCTGTGTGCCTTGTCCGCCCAGAGCCATCTGCCCCGAGAGCCAGTCCCAGCCTGTCACCCGGGACTGAGGACCCGTGGCCAGAGCCCGGCTGTGCCCACCCAACTCCTCACGCCCTCTCGCGGGAACGCACACCTCGTTTCCTCCTCGCCAGCCCCGCGTGTCCTTCTCCTCTGGGTCAGCGATTCCTGGCCTTTTCAGGTGAAAGCATCTCTTTTTTACCATCCAAAGACTTTAGGTCCATAGCCTGATGGTAGTTATAGTTTTAGTACTTTCTGAAGAAACATAGAGACAAAAGACAACTTTCAGTTCCATGGGGCTTTTATTTTTATTTTATTTAAAAAAATATTTATATATGTATTTATTTATGTATTTATGTATTTATTTTTGGCTGTGCTGGGTCTTAGTTGCGGCACACAGAATCTTCGTTGCAGTGTGTGGGGATCTTTTCGTTGTGGCATGTGAACTCTTAGTTGCGGCACGTGGGATCTGATTCCCTGACCAGCGATTGAACCCAGGCCCTCTGTGCTGGGAGTGTGCAGTCTCAGCCAATGGACCACCAAGGAAGTGCCCCACGGGGCTTTTAAATAACATTTTATCACTCACATCAGTGTCCACACGTATTTCAGGTATAATTTATATACGTGTACATCCTATCCACTCACAAATATGTACGTTATATATATACACACCCACAAGTATATTTATGTAAAGCGAGAGTTTACAACAAAGAGGCCCCCAAACACAATGTATTCTGCAAGGAGCACCAAAGTTAATTCTTCTCTGGTGACACTTCTGCAGTGAGCAAGGCTAGATCACGGGCAGCTCTGTGCCCAGGGATCATTTGGAAACCCAGGCTCCCTCCCAGCACTGTCCAGAAGAGCTTTCTGTGCCCTCCAATATGGTAGCCACTCACCCACGTGGCTGTCGGGCTCTTGAAACATGGCCAGTGCAACTGAAGACCTGAATTTTAATTTTATTTCATTTTAACTAATTTAAGTTAACTGCCCCCGGGGCTCTTGGCTGCTGGGCTGGACAGCGTGGCTCTGCTCCTGCCAGGGGCCTCCCGCCATCTGCCTGGACCAAGCTCTGAGTTGCCTCCCAGTGTAGACCCCGCACAACTGGCGGTGGGAGGACAGCACGGAGGCGGCGGGCTCACAGTCCCTCAGAGGATCTCGTCTCGAGCCCACTCCTTGACACAGAGAGCCCGGAAATGGCCTGCCTGGGCACCGCACCTGGGGTAGGAGGGGGTGCTGTGCAAGGGAGAAGGAATTCAGGTGGACCGTCGCTGGTCTCAGCTGTGCTATAGACACCTGCTCCGTATTATGTATTTTGTCTATAGCACTAATTGGCGAAGTACAGCTTTGTAGGTCCCTTGTAAGACCTGCATCCCCCGGGGGTCTGTGACCAGAGGGTGGGACCACTGGCCTGGCTCCTCCCGCAGCTCAAGTCCTTCCTCGTCCACACGAGCCCGAGCGCTGTGCCAGGCAGGGGTCCCTGCCTTCCCATCACTGGCCCTTCTCTGACCCCCTGGACTGGGATCCCTGGCCCTTGGGGTCCAGCTGCTCTGGGCACTGGCCCTGCAGCCCCAGCCCAGACTTGAAGCAGTGGCGACGTGCTCCCGTCTGTTGGCCTTTGATGGTCAGAGGCCTTGGATGATTCTGATCTCATTTCGTCTCCCTAGCATTCCTGAGAGGGACAAATGGGCATCCCCCCGTCCCTGATGAGGGAACCGAGGAGCAGCACAGCCCCTGCCCTCCCCTCCGCCCCCATCCTAACGCGCAAAGCCCTGGGCGGGATGGGAAGGGCTGCTGGACAGACAGACGGCCTCTGCGGTCGAGCAACATGAGTTCTCGGGGATGAGAACACGTGGGCACGCATTCCTGCATGGGCTGCTGCCTGGAATCTGGACATCCGGCCCAGGGCAGCACTCCCGGGAGCAGTGTCCCCTGTCCCTTTGTGTTTCTGTCCCGCTCCTGGTGAGAGCCCTGGCAGGGATCCCGGGCAGGGAGGCTGCATGAGAACGCATGCACATGGAAGTGGGGTCCAGATGCCCCGGGCGGGGGAGGCAGGCATGCCCGGGGAAAGTCAGAACCACCTGCCAGACCATGAGGCCGGCCATAGAAAGTGACACAGAAGGTGGCAGGGGCCCTGATTCGTGTGGACGACGTCAGGGGGCCGTGGGGAGAGGCGTGCTCTGGGTGCATGTCTGGCAGCAGACGAAGGACGGGTTGGAGGCAGGTGGCCTCTAAGAGGCCAGGAGAGAAGGACCGGGGCCTGCACGGGGCACTGGGGCATCAGTGATAGAATCCCGAGAAACGAGCCTGAGAGGCAGCAGAGCAGCCAGGCAGAGTGGTGCTGGCGGCGGGCAGGGCAGGCTGGCTCCTGCTCAGGCTTTATCTGTCCCCACTGGGCCCCGACTGTCCTCCTCGGCAGAGGGGAGAGAGGCCCCAGGCCGCAGCCCTCCCCTCCCCCACCCAGCACAGGCCGGGGTGACCAAGGTTGGGGGCCGCATCGCCCCTGGCAAAGGACCACGCTCTGTCGTTGGCTGTGGTCAGCCGACTCTTCCGTCACCAGCCTGGGTCGGCCTCCAGGACACCGGGAAGGAGGGATCCTTCAGGAGAGGAAACGTCAGCCTGGGAAGCCCCCTCCCCAGGTCCCAGCCCCTGGCCCCCGCCCCCTCCCGGGGCTTGTCCGGAGCACCACTGCCCAGGACTTCATGGTTCAGAAGCCACCAGAAGGCAAAGGGTGAAGGGGCCACTCCCAGGCCCCGCGTCCCAAGGGCCGGCCGGCCTGCACGCTCGGCTGCCCGCTCTGTGTGCCCTCGTCTTTCAAGGGGGGAAGAGCGCGGCCCGGGGAGGAAGGGGGTCGCGTCCCAGGAAGTGAGGGGGCAGCTGCTCTCACCAGAGCCACTCTTTTAAATTTCTAATCAGGACCCGGAACCAGGACACGTCCTGCCCCTGCCCGCAGGGCTCGGTGGGGACCGTGAGGCTACAGGATGTCGGAGCAGCCCTGGCAGGAAGTCAGCGAAAGACTCAGACGTGAGGGGGCCGCGCTTTCCCCGGAAGGAAACCCGTCAGTAAGTATTAACACGAAGGACAGGTGGGACCCCGGGCCAAGCCTGACACTCTCCCTGGGGCTGGGATCGCTCCATGGCCTTAAGGAGTTATTTTCGTTGGCTTATAGTTGCCTGCTAATTTTTAGCAACGCTGAAGAGCAAAGGGGTGTTTCGCCCCCAGAACCCACCTCCGGCCTGCAGGCCCCAGAGCCAAGCAGCAGCTGAGGGGAGGCTGCCTAGACACCTGGACGGGGGCTGGTGTCCAGAACCTTCGTCCTCTCCCCCCCGGAGGCCTGCTTCTAGCCCCTCCCCCAAGAAGGAGGTGACGCGGAGGCTTGGAACGGGCTGATTCGAGCATCACTGCCCTTCCCTTCCGACGGTTGCCATGGCTGGCCTCAGGCATCCACGGCGGGTTGCAGGAAACACGGCTGTGGGCAGCGATACCGCAGGAGAGAATGGGCTGATGTGGAAGACGGAAATTTTTTTTACTGTGCAAACAGTCTAGGGAACCCGCAGACACAAAAGGAAAAAGAGGAGAGAATCCAACAAAGGCTGGGAGAGCAGAGGGAGCTGGAAGGATGAAAGGAGGAGTAGAGGGCGCGCAGGCGCTGATCAGCATCCAAGCCGGAGAGCGAGGACCCGGCGGGGAAGGCCTTGCAAGGCTTGCGGGCTCCCGGGACGTGCGTGTGGGCGCTGGAGGGAGGGCAGGCAGCCTGGTATGGGGACATGGGGACATGGGGACAGGAATATGACTGAGGCAAGCAGACAGGGCAGGGTAGGTTGAGGACCACAAGCAACCACGATGACAAACACTTATGTGCAGCATCTCGGCCCGTGGCGGCCGGAATTTGGCAGAATCTCGGAGTCATCAAAGGGGCTGAACAGCTGTAGAGCTAAGCCCTTTGCGCCAGGGAGGATGGAAGCTGACCTCCAAGGCCGAGGTCTCCTGGGTCCCTCGGCTGCAAGCTCTTTCCCCAGCACCACTCACCTGCCTCTTCTTTATTATGCATCTAGTTTTATTGAGATGTAATTGGCAAGTCACATGATGCTTTTCTCAGGTGTACAATGTAATAATTCGATATTTGCATATGTTGCAAAACGATGTGATGTGAAGCTTGATGACCACAGTTACCAATACCGTACGGCCTACGGGAAAGTTACTAAGAGAGCAAATCTAAAAATCCTCACCACAGGAAAAGAGAATGTGGTAACAATGCGAGGTGATGGGTATACTGGACTTATTATGGTGATCACTTCACAGCATATTCATCCTACTTTTCAGCTATGCAGTCACACCTGAACACTGGGATCCAGAAACCTGGAAGGAACAGGGATAATGCTGAGAGAGCAGGAAGGGTCAACACTGCAGAGAAAACATAGGACATGAAGCAAAAAGGGGCAGAACTTGGGCTGTGAGAGAAGGTTGAGGGGGGCAGAGAGTATGGAGGGTGGGAGGAAGATTCAGGGAGGATGGGGGCAGATGCAGGGAGGATGGGGGGACAGATGCAGGGAGGATGGGGGAAGATGCAGGGAGGAGGGGGGAAGATGCGGGGGGGGATGATGCAGGGAGAAGGGAGGCAGATGCAGGGAGGATGGGGGCAGATGCAGGGAGGAGGGGGGAAGATGCAGGGAGGAGGGGAGCAGATGCAGGGAGGATGGGGGCAGATGCGGGGGGGGCAGATGCAGGGAGGAGGGGGGAAGATGCAGGGAGGAGGGGGGCAGATTCAGGGAGGGGGAAGATGCAGGGAGAAGGAGGGAAGATGCAGGGAGGATGGGGGGAAGATGCAGGGAGGAGGGGGGCAGATGTAGGGAGGATGGGGGGAGCAGCTGGAGGCAGGCTAGGAGCCATCTTGGTCCATGAAGCCTGTGGATCGTGAGCAGGAATTGGGGAGGAGGTGTTAGATTTGGGACGGGACCAGTACGGTGAAAGATGATGCAGCAGAGATGCAAATGCTGGGGGTGGCCATGGAACAGGAAGACAGCTCTGAGGAAGTGGCAGAGGAAGTTTGTGTCAACTTCTTCCATGAGGGCTTGCTGGGATGCTCAGAGCATCCTGGGTAAAGGAGGGATGCGTGTCTATCAGTCAGTGACTCTGCTGTCCTGGGATGTGGGAACGAGCAGGTTATCCGTTAGATGAAGAACTAATCGTGTGCTGTCCCATTCTTTTTGGTATAGGTTACTGGAAATGTATGAGATCAGTCTATTTGGGGGTACTACTTCACCCAGAGCACTTAATCTTGTAAAGAATGCTGGTAACGCAAGACCCAAAGACCCAATGGTCATGTCTCCCTTGCCAAAATATAATAAATGGAGCTTAGAGTTGACTTATTTGTAAATATTTCTTTTAAATCTGAATCTTGGTCTGAAGGATTTCTTCAGGCAGTCTTGTTACCAATTTTAGAGTGCTCCCCCAAAATCAAGCACGAGTGGCTGGGTTTTTTAAGGTTTTTTTCTCAGATGAAATGAGTCTTCCGATCCCCTTGTGAAACAAGGCGGTTTATGGGCTTTGGATTTGGGTTTTGTATTATCCATAAAGCTTTTCCTGTTTCCTAAAGTGTTTTTGAGAACATTTTGTAGCTTCACTAATAGTAGTAAGTGTAGTCAATTGGTCTTTTTGGAAGCGTTTCAGGATGAAATCTTGGATTAGTGTTCATTTTAAGACGGGAGGCTAAGGAGGGGAGCCGTGGAGCCAGACCAAGTGGTCAGCACTCACAGGAGCCCCAGACTGGGGCTCTAACGTGCTGTGTGGCCTTGGGCCAAACACTTAGCCTCTCTGTGCCTCATCTGTCCTCCAAACAAGATTGCTTATTTCTGTTTGCTTTAGGGCAGGAGTCCTTCACCTAGGTTCTGTGAATTTGGGTGGGAAAAACTCATCCTTGTTCTCCTCATCTGTCTCTAACTGAAATTTACCAGTTCTTTCCATCGTGGAATAGACATAATCATACTACAGCAGGATTGCATTGCCTGTGACGCTCGCCAATTTAAACCACAGATATTTTTGTATCATGTTACAACTGTTGCAGATAATAATAGCGTTTCTGCTCTGTGTCTGCTGCTTCAGAATCAGTGATCAGACCTGCTGCTGTACCTTGTTCGTTAACGTATCGGTAAAGAAGCACACACAATTAAAATATGTTTTATAACTATTTTAATCTAACTGGTTTCCTTGAGGTCTTGTACATTTCATTTTAAGCATTTAAACGTCTTTGTCTAATGAGGGTTCCTGGGGCTGCCATGGCGTTAAAAAGAAAGGTTAAGAAGCTCTGCCTAGAGGAGTCTTGAGGGGGTCGAACGTTCGCTGAAGGACCAGTGGCTCTTTAGGCCAAACAGGGGGAAACGCAAGTTCAGAGAACAGTGTTGCTATTGTAACGGTGAACCCAGTGAAATGGCTGTGAGGGGCGGAAGGGCTGACCTGGGGTGATCCCTGAGCTGCCCGTGTTCAGAGCAGCCAGTGCCTGAAGGACAGTGCCCGGGCCACTCCCCCGGGCCTGGCACACGTGGGCCCCGCATCGGCCACCAGCATCTAGCCGCATCTGTGACCCGAACTCCACGGCGTGGTCCCGTCGGTGCTCAGCCCCGCCCCCCCACCCACACAGCCCACGATGGGCTGTGTTCTTCTGCCTCTCATTGACCTGCATTTCCCTGTCATGATCCTAGAGAGAGACGTCGCCCATGGACAAGCCAGGGGTGCCGCCCCCAAAGTCCTGCTCGTGGTGAAGCAAACCGGTGTTGATGACTGCGCGGGGCTGCCGAGGGGCTCCGGACACCCGTCAGACACCCGGGCGCCCCAGGGAGGCGCTGGCGCTGCAGTCAGGCCTTTGACCCTGGTCACAATGTCTCTCCAGACCCTGGTGTCCTTTTTTAATTTTTTGGCCGCGCTGCACGCTACGTGGGGTCTTAGTTCCCCGACCAGCGATCCAACCCGCGCCCCCTGCACCGGAAGCGCGGAGTCCTAACCACTGGACCGGCAGGGAAGCCCCTGACCCTGGTTTCTTCATCTCCAGTGGAGATAATAACTGTATCCCTGAACCAGGTCGCTGTGAGGTCACACCACATGTGCCCGTGCAGGGGCACTGCAAATTGTAGAGGGCTACGCCACGTCCAGCACCAGCCCTGCGGCTCCTGGAGCAATGGAGCGCTCCCGGGGCAGGCGGGGAGGGTGTGGCAAGCTCAGCCCGACTCTGGGGGACCGGCCCCCGGCCCGCGGCTCGAGAACCTCGCCAGGTAGGTATGCGTTGGTCCAGGTGCTGGCGTCCTTGGACTGAAGACAAAGGAATCTGCAAACAGGGCAGAGCTCTCCTGGACGCCACAGCTCCGCAGGGGGACGGCACCGTCCTAGACTGCAGGGGCGTCGTGGTCCTACAGACCTGAGGCCTCCCTGGACAGCAAAGAACCAGCCCCGATGGGCAGGGGCGGCACCTGCTCCACGACGGCCACATGGGGACCCAGGGCGGTTCACACGCGCTTATACCAGCACCCCCGCTCCCAGAAATTCATCCACAGGGAATTTGCTTGAATTTGTGAAAGACTCGGCCCTAAATAAATGTGCCACATGATACGGGGGTGAACACTTGGCCCCCAGCATTCATTGTGTAGAAGAAGAGGGGACGGCACAGAAAGGATCTCCCAATACACTGAGTGAAAAGGCTGGTCACAGGGCAGGAGGAAGGACGTCTGATTCCCACACACGTACACACACACGCACAGACATACATACGGGAGGTAAACAATTAGCTGTGTGATGAAGCTGAGAAAAGTTTTATTTTCTTATGTTTTAAAACCTTTCTCTCTATATATTTTATAAATTTATTTTTATTTATTTTATTTATTGGCTGTGTTGGGTCTTCGCTGCTGCACACGGGCTTCCTCTAGTTTCGGCAAGTGGAGGCTACTCTTTGCTGAGGTGCGTGGGCTTCTTATTGCCATGGCTTCTCTTGTTGCAGAGCACAGGCTCTAGGCGCATGGGCTTCAGTAGCTGTGGCACGTGGGCTCAACAGTTGTGGCACACGGGCTTAGTTGCTCTGCAGCATGTGGGATCTTCCTGGACCAGGGCTCGAACCCGTGTCCCCTGCATTGGCAGACGGATTCTCAACCACTGCGCCACCAGGGAAGTCCCATAAAATCTGTATTTTCTAAATACATGTATTTCTTTCTACTTATAAGAAAGAACATAGGAAGTTTGGTGGTTTTCATTCTGTTCTGTCTGGTTTTAAGGAAAGAAGCTGAGCTGGAGAGGCGGGAATGCCTGCTCTGTGGTTTTCCTGCTCAAGGCCGACTGAGGTGGCCACGGTCGCCCATCGGTCCTGGCCCCACCTGCTCTGGTCTGAACGGCATTTCCCAGGGCTCAGGGGACCAAGGGCTCCCACGGCGTGGCCCCTGTGGGCCCCAGGAAGAGGGTGCAGGGGGCAGGAGGCACTTAGGGGGTCTTCACGTGGTCTCCCGAGGAGGATGGGGAGAGAGATCAGCAACGTCCACTCAGTGGGCTCAAGACCGCAGAGGTCGGGCCGGCAGATAAAGCAGCAGAGCAAGGCTGGAGGTCCACGTGGTGACCTCTGGATAAAGGAAGGCCCACTGGGCGGGGCCCCTCAGTGCCCGGCCAGTGGGAGGCTCCCCCTGCCAGGCTGCCAGGACAAGGGCTGGTCACAGGCACACCATCAAACACAAACATAAAAGCTCTAAAGGGATCAAAGAGCATCCATCACCTCTCATACACCCTCAGCTCCCTAAGAACCTAAAGTAGCAAATAAAAATTAAGTGCAAAAAAGTAGCAAATTAAAATTTAAGTATATATATATACTACCAGCTGTAAAATAGTCAGTGGGAAGTTGTTGTATAACAAAGGGAGACCAACTCAAGGATGGAAGATGCCTTAGAGGACTGGGGCAGGGAGGGTGGGGGGGACTCGAGGGGGGGGCGTCAAGGAAAGGAGGGAATATGGGGATATGTGTATAAAAACAGTTCAGTGAACCTGGTGTACCCCCCCAAAAAAAAAAAAAAAATTAAGTGCTTTCTACCTTACTGAAATTTACTAAAACTAGATGAAATAATTTTCCAATCTGAGCTTGTGTGTAGCTTGACACTCAAGTAACGCCCATGTCCCAAGCCCCCAGGTGACTGGAGTTCCACAAAAGCCCAGGTGGCAGGTCCCCCAGAACACCGAGCCCTGGCATGGCCCCTGGGTGCAGGGTGGGGGCCAGATAGGGTCCTCAGCACTCCAGCCAGTCCCCCTGCAAAACCAAGAATAGACTGAGATCAGGCCATTCTCTGTCCCTTGGGTGAGGATACGTCCACCTGCGGGGAGGCTCTTCCACTGATGTGGCCCCGAGGAGTGGGGGAGAGGACACCTCCATCCTCAGTGCTGGCACCGGGCAGCCTCCGCGATCTCCTCCCCTTCTCAGATTCCTTCCCTCACTCCTACCAAAGACCACTGACCGGGGGACACATTCTCCAAATCCAGATGCCGTCACTGGCGGTGTACTGTGCCAACTTTCCTCACTGCCTCCAGACCGGTCCTTTCCGTCTCTGCACCCACTGCTGATCTCAAAGGGGCTGGTCACCTGGGAAGAGGTGGCCCTCTCGGGAAGAAGACAGGAGCCCAGCCCTCGTCCCCCCCAGGAGGCATCAGCTCTCACGCCAAAGACCCCAGCAAGGCCGCCCTGCACGCCTCCCCCTTCCCACGTCGGGTTCCTGTTCCACGGGGCGTGGAGGGTGCCTGCCCACGGTCACGGCCACCTTTCCTCGTGTCCCTCTCAGCACCCACCACCGGGCCTCGTCACACGCAGGGGACCGCTGGACCCAGAAGGGGGACGTGCAGGGCCAAGCCACGGGTGTGGCGCGCAGGTGCATCTCAGCTCTGGGGGGGCCGCACGGGGTGGGGGGTGCGAAGGGCACAGCTGCTGTGAAACGACCCCGAGGCAGGACAGGAGCCCGGCGTCCGGCAGTGGCGCCCGCTGACCTGGCCGCCTGGACCGCGGGCAGAGTCGGGTCACGGGCCCACCCGCCGCGGGTCTGCGGGGGACGAGGGGACGAGGGAGGGCGGGTGTGGGCCCCCGGCTCACTCAGACCTGACTCTGAGGCTCTGTTTCTGCGGCCAAATGAGGAGGAGGGCCGCAGGCCGCCAGCCGCCTGGCTCCCGGGGTCCAGGTCTATAAGAGCAAATGGGAGCATCAGCCCCGCATCCCCCTCGGTCCACAAGGCCTGGCGTGAGCCGAGGGGCCCGCCGGCCGAGGGGTCTGCCCCCCGGGACCCAGGACGAGGGTGGCCGGGCTCGAGGGCCGGGGCTGCCCAGAGCAAGGACGCAGGACACCGCAGACAAAGGGCTGCCCCGGCCCCGCTCTGCGCCCCTGCCCGGGCACCTCCTCCGTGCCAGCGCCGGCCCGCGCGGGTCACGGGGCGGCCTCCCCCCGGGGACGCTGCTTCAGCCCTGAGCCCCGGGGTGGCTGCGGGGCCTCAGCGCCGCGTCAGCCCAGGAGGGAGCGTCCACCGCTGGGAGTGAGTCACGGGAGCTTCAGAAACCAAGGCTCCGCTGGACCTGAGCTCAGACACCCAGAGGAGGAAAAGGATCTCTTAAGAAGAAGAACGAATTCCCGGCTCAAGGCTGCAGGTATCACACCCTCCATTCGAAAGCACAATCAGCAGCTTGTCCTCGGCTTTCTGTTCACGCAGACGCAGCTCCAGATGCCTCTCTTTCTGTGGAAGGCGCTTGCACAGCACAGGAGGAGATGCGAGGGCGGGTGCCCCCGGAGAACCACAGCACACCTGCAGCCACAAGGATCTCAGCCCACGCCCGGCTGACCCAGGCCCACCCTTCAGGTTTTCACTCTCAACATTGGTCCAGGTTTTAGTGCCCACAAAATATACAAAATGGAGCTAATCTGCAACATCTCCCGTTCACCATGTGGGGATATTGCTTAAAAAAAACCCCACTCAAGTGACCCTTTAATCTTAGGGCATTAATATTTAATCACAGCTTTGATTGCATATAAAGGCAGTTCTTCACCTAAAGGTCTAATAATTTAATAACTCTTATTGAAGCTGCATTTGCATTCGATTTCGCTCTGTTTTAATACCATGTTGCTTTAAATAGGGTCCGTTTTTAATGGGGACCAAATAGTCTATTTTTTGGTTCTCTGCTTTCTTCTACAAACCACAGGGCATGAAGGTGCTTAATCAGGGCCCTTTCATAAAGAACAGCAAAGCCATAAAGATCGTTCCTATCAGACAATGAAGATCACCTGATTGAAATCTTCTCTCTCTCTGTGGACAGTGGTGTCACCCCCAGGAATATCCTCACCTTTACAGCAGAGAATATGCAGCAGAGAAACCCCTCTTGTTCAGAAAGCAGCTTCGAGGCAAACCTTTCATATAAAATGTCAGGAGTACATTCTAACTCTTCAGGTGCCAACCTCTATTCATAAAGTTTGAAACTGGTATTAATATTTTAACCGAGCACTTACAGGATCCTTCTGAGTCCCAGCCACGCTTAATTAGCTGACGTTGGGCTTCCAACGTCCCACTCTGTAACTTACATTCCTTAGATATTGGTTTATTACCAATCCCGCAAGGAGAAAGAAGTTACTAGAATCTTCGTCTGCTCTAAGGGAAGGCATGCATGTCTCTGAGTTGCATCACAGGTCAACCACGTCTGCAGTTCAGGAACTTTGTCCTGCTCTGTGGTTCAACAGAACACGACTCTGTTCCACCTATCTAATTGCTTTCTCGTATTGGCTTCTACTTTGTGCTATTGTGTTTGGGGGGATACAGTTTTGACCCACGGTTCCTTGAAATCTGTGTTCCACAAGAAGCCATATTATGATAACATCCTAATCCATTTCCCACGTAACCTCAGAGCTTTTTTTTTGTCTTTCAGTAACTTCTTAACAGATCGAATATGTTTCATAAATCTTTTGCTGTTGTGGGGTAGAGTATTTTCCATGTGTGTTATGATGTAGGGTATTTTATTTTCTTTCTTGAAAATCTTGAAAATCAAGATGGGAGTATAGGAATGATTTCTTTTTTTTCTTTAAGGAATTAAAGAAATTTCTAGACATTTTTTCTCTGGGATCATCCTGGAGCAGCCAGAGCTCTAGCTGACCTGTCTGTGTCCTGACTTTATTCATATCTATGTACGTAGGTTTGTAGGCTGCATCTACGTACCTATGTTTCTATCTACCCATCCATCTCCTGAGTCCCCCGGGAATCAGGAAGGGCACAGAGCCGTATCTGATGCTTCAGACTCCACTTCTACAAACTGTCCTTAGGAAGCAAAGCCTGATTTTGCAGGTGACGGCCCTACAGACAAATGAGTCAATATGACATTAAATTTAATCACCATCTCCTTTGAGCAGGGCAGGTCCTGAAAACGGACAGAAAGAGTGGAACCTTCTTCCTCAGCAAATACACGTTTAGGGCAAGGGGCGATTAGGGCGATTCCCAGAGACAACCATGCCGTCCCCTGCCTCCTTTCCTGGGTGACTTAAGGGCAATGAGTTTCCACGACTTTCATATTTCAGTTTCGTTCACTGCATTTGACCTTTTGTCTATGTCGTTCCTTTCTCTAAAAGCAACTAATCTGAGGAATTTAAGAAACTTATAAAGGGGAATTAAATTACAGGTTAAAAATCAAAATCAAAACACATATCTAACGGGCATACTTTTCATTGTGACAGTATAATATCATTGTCAATGGCATTTTGGTATAAAACTATTTGATATGCCATTGAGTGGGTTTCGAGATTTAAGATTAGCTCACGGATTTATATTAGATTTTAAAGCAGGCTACATGATCCCATTAAAGACGGGCTTTTTCTCATATTCCATTACAATGTGAATTTTAAGACATATATAGTTTAAAATATTTATTTAGATGACGCTATTAATATGTGAATAAATACAAATAATTATTCATATATATAATAGCGTCATCTAAATAAACAGCAACCAAGCAGAAAAATACATATAAAACATATAAGCAGCTATTGACTCTATTTTTTTAGGGCTCATCTTAGTAAATCAAGTATTGATCTCTCCCATTTGGGACTCTGCTCTGTTCCACTCTCTTCTCCTCAGTGAAATGGATTCATTGGTCTCGGCTTATTCTTAGCAAATAGTCATCCACGTAACAAAATATAAGCTGTTCATCTCAGCCAATTTGGCCTTTTCTTTATGGAAGAGGCTCACAGAAGTCTTCCATGGAGACCCAAAGAAACCATCTCATAAAAGCGCAATTTGAAACCATGCACCTCATTATTTTAATAAGCATTATAACCTCCCCCCACCTTTTCTCCGGGAATTTCTCCTGACCCGAATTAGGTCGCTTTTCATGGACTCTGAGAAACTTTTCTGTCACACCCTAGGTGTTGTTTTGTTTCTTTTCCTTTTTTCTGGCTTTTGCTTTTGTCTGGTTTTCGGTCAATAAAAGTCATTAAAAGGTAGGAATGCAGTTGGAGGGACGGCAAAGCCGGCAGCCACTCTCTCATCATCCTTCATTAGCAGAAGCACCGCAGCCTCGCCACAACCCAGAGGGGAACGGACCCGTCATCGCGGCCGTAAGGAATGCAGTGCTCGTGTCTAGGACCCAAATGCAGCTTTTAATCAGTAACTACAAACATTTGCATGCGTTTAACAAGTTTGATCTGGAAAGAAAAAAATATCTAAGTCCTGAGATACCAAAAATATTGTAAGAAACAAGATTATTTTTACTGGGAAATAAGGAAAAACTGAAAAGCCCTGTTTAGCAAAACCTTAAGATGTTCGCCATCAGAGGTCAGACGCACGGTTCTCTCCAGTCAAAGCAGAAGCCTCAACACCCGTGAGAAAAGGCCATCAGTGGAGGGAAGGTACACCTCCCCATGGTCACTGAGATGGGAAACAAAAGCCCCAATTCTCTTAAATTCTACGATGAGCATTAGCACTGTCTAGGTGTGAGAATACGTCAGAATTACCAACAAGAGTACGGAAGGACGGCGGCAACATTTCCACAATCACAGATGTTATGGTTTTCACGGGAACTTCGTGCCAGTGTCTGTACCATGTTCCCGTGAAGAAACAGTTCAGTGCATTTACCAGGGAAGCCTAAGTTAGGAAAATGTTTATGGCTCACTATTTGAAATGCTAAATTAAACTTAAATAGATAAGTGTACTAAAGTTATAGGGACTGTGTTTTAAGTCACAATTTTACTACCCTACTGAGAAATGATGCTAATTACTCTTAAACACTATTTCCATTTTTTTATCAGTTGCACGTGGTGCCGCCTCATCGGGTTATAATACGTAGGATCTCTACTACTAAGCCAGCTGCAGACATAGCAAAAAGTCACAGACCTTCTCAGTTTTCCCAGATAAACGACATGAACTTAAAAATCTGACTTTCAATACCAGTTGAGGTGGAAAAGCGAGGAGAATGAAAACCTCTTTCCCTTCATTTTGGCAAATTTTTCTAAATTTGAGAATTGTTTTCTCGTGAAGAGTCAGTTGAGTGGTTTAAATAATGTGCTTTCTAGGTCATCAGGTAACGTATGGAAAATACTTTTTGTTTCTCAGGGACAACAATGAGAATTTCTTCTGTAAAACAAGTATAGAATATGCCCTGGCCTTTTAAACAGTTACAGTTATACTGCAATGAATGTAAAGTTAACAGAGACAATGAAATCTCCGAGAGTGAGATAATCACCACACTCCATCATTAACGTGGTCAAAAGGTAATTTTCCATACAGTTCCACCTCTCCTTCCATCTCCACACCTACAAAAACACCCACAGGAAGAATGACAGGCTGGCTAGTAGTAACATCTACTGGCTAAATGCTAGGTGAAAGTCTTTAAAAAACAAAGGCACGACAGGAGAGTTTGCAGCAAAACAAAACATGGCCACTGGTGTCATCCTTTAAAAACACAGGGTAACAGATGCATGAATAATAAATCAACTTTCTAAATCATTTGGATTCGGAATGTATGTGTAAGAAAGGCCAATATAGTTACTGTTCACTGCTTTTTATGCATTTAAATTTTAGAAATTAGAAAGTTTTTGAACTTAAGGTTTCTAGAAATTTAAATTTCACCCCTCATATAAAGTGAGTTCATTTCTTTCAGCAATAGCCATACAGCGCAGAAAAATTAACCTGGAATTTGCAGCAACATGTTTTCTTAATTTCATGACCAAGTATTTACGAAAACAAATTAAGTTCTTATCAAACAGAACACGATACTTGTATACATGCATGAACTGTATAGTACACATTATTAAATCCTTATTTCATTTATGAGATGTCTTCACTTTTTTCCTGTTACTGAATTGAATGCTTTCCTGCCAAGCCTGTTTGTGCCAAAATCCACACAGGGAAATTGTTTCACGTACTCCTCAGCTTCACCTATAGAAAGAACTGGAGCTTGTCAGGATGCCAGACAAGAGATTTTCAATAAGATATCCAACAGGAGACAACATAGTATGAACAAGAGACACAAAGTTTCTTCTCATGAAGAAACATGAAGACAGAAATGCAGACATTGACCTTGGGGGCTGTGACTTGTCTCCTCTCTAACTAGCGGCACCGTCATTCCTAGAGTTCAGCATGATTAGCAGAAGTTTCACACAGACCTGGAAAAAAAAAAGACGGCATCACTATCACATTTGACTCCAGCCCATAAGTCATAATTTACTTTCTGAAAAAGTACATTCTGTGGAAGCACATTTTTAAAAAACCTTTCTTGCGGACATTTTCAAATATACACAAGAGTAGCAAGAATGGACTCTACTCTGAAGACTGGTCAACCACTGCTATTCCTGGGCCATCTCCCTTTTTTTTTCCTGGAGTATTTTGAAACAAAGCCCAGGGGTTGTATCATCGTGCCTGTGGTCATGGGAGGATTTAAGGAATCCTTGAGACCAGGAATTAGTGTGCTGAGCATTTAATCCGAGGAGCGGAGAAGCGACGATACTTGATACCCAGTGCATTTCCAACGGGCAGCAATTAATGCCACCTCTCTTTAGATGGGGCTACGGATTATTTTAGCTGCACCATTCATTTAAGATAGGAAATAGGCTAGCCTTCGTATTATTTTGTATGATTTATTAGCCTTGAAAGTAATTATTTTGAATATCAGAATTTAAACCCCCATTAGTGCTTGGAAGTCTATACAAAAAGGTCAAAATGCTTTTACTTTAATGTAGGCTAAACATTTCTGGATACCCGAGACCTATTCCATCTGTGGCATTCAAAATGGATCATGTCACAAATCCTTATTGGTCTGATGTTTTCAAATGTTAAGATTTGATATCAAAGCAGAAGTGATATGTATACAAAATACATTTACATATTTACATTTACATACTCAATACCTTCACAAACCGGAGTATCCACTCACCCACAATCTACAGCGACATGTTCTACCTTGAGGGGAATATAGCTCTCTTTTTAATCAGGATCTTATACCTTATTAAGATTTTAAAATATCATCTTTACTTTAAGACATTAAAATGACAATCTGGAAAAGCCTAGGTTTTGTGCCACAAAACATTCAAGCAGGAAAATCTAATGAACTTTTATTTTCTGTCTAGAAAATAAAAAGAGATACGTACGAAATAACCTGCTACCACTATTACTGTCTCCTGCCCCCCAAACAGGGTGTATTTGATAACTTTTCTTCTAACCAGTGTATAAAACTATAATGGCTTCTGCAGATCCACCTGCAAACTCACAGTCTTTCACTGAGACGTTTTTCATTCATCGAAAAGATGACACATGTTAATGAAAATCTCACTAGAGTGTTATTTTTAAAGCCAAACACAGTTATCTTAAATTTAATATGTTTTCTCCATTATTCCCCATTTACTTGTGTGCAGAGGATGAACCTTAGAATCTTCATATTTTAAAGAATCATAATACGTTCATTAACTAGATGGGGGGAATCCTTTCACAATGTACACAACATATCAGGTCACCATGATGTAGTCTGTAAGTACCTTACCAAGTTCTAGGTCAGTTATACCTCCACAGCCGGAATGCTACAGCCTCTGAATGTGCCCTCCTCTGCTTCCACATAATTATTAAAAATAAAGTGAAAAGGTCTACATTTAATAGAAAAAAGCAAAATTCTCACACACACACACAAGGTGTACAGACAGTACATAAAGGGACTAATCTTCCACTCAAACCACTAGTTCTAGAAATATCTATCTTTGAAGAGATTATTTATCTCCCTAAAAGCAATGTGCACATTTCACAAGCTCGCAGTACAGTGTCTGTTCATAGTATATACTCGGTACAGAGTTACTGGTTAATGTAGTTTCATAACCTCCAATACACAACACACACACACACACACACACACACACACACACACACACGGTCGTATCTTTAAAACAGCATTTAAATCGTGCAGAGGGGTCATGGCACAGCTGTGGTGCAACAGCACAAAATAAAGCATTGCGTTTACAAAACAGGATGAATGTCATGCTATCGTAGAAAACTCACTGTACTTGTATTAGATTATGTTTAAAAGCACCTGGAGTTTTTCTATAATATGAGAGTCTCATCTGTCACACAAATTTCCAAAACCATCCCAATACGTTAAAACGTATACTTCTTTGTTGCTGCAGTCATTAACTGGAATTATTCTCACTGCTGTGTTGCTTTAGTTTTTTCCTGGCAATAATTTTTAAGTTTGAAAAACTCTTTACCTTGTCATGTGGTTTACTTACTTCAATAATGGGGCGGAGGGGGGGTTAGAAGGGTCAGGGATTCTTGTCTCTTTTTAGGATTAATGTATTCCTAGTTTTTAATTTATGAATGGTTTAGAACATCCATAAGTATGTTTCACTGAGAAACAACCTGAAAAAACTCACTCCACTTCACTACGTAGCAACCATGCGGCGGTTTACTCTGTAGAGTGGTTACCGTGTTCTCAACAGTTCTGGGGCACTGAGACTTATGTTTACAGTGTAAGGTACTTAACCAGTTTTAAAAAAGCAATGCTATTAAGAATTATTTGATCATGTTTTATTTTACACTAGTAAGACTGCACATATCTTAACTTTATGCTTTACGCTTGTATTTTCTTTAGGATAATATTAATTTTTATTTCCAATCATAAATATGCAGAAGGAAGGAAAAGAGAGAGTTAACATTACTGAAATTAAGTCAAACTGCTGCACTTGGGAACGGAGTCTTTCCTCAGAATCTTATTATTTGCGGCAACTGCTGCCAGAAAGTGTTGGTGAAACTTTCTAGAGACTTTTGTAATATCTGAGCAGGTGTTCATACAGCAAATGATTTGCATTTACCATAAATGATTATAACAAGTGCAAGCCCTTTATGAGGAAAAAATAGGAAACCAAATATTCTCAATATCGTTCATTACATTTTTGCTTACATCTTAATGTACACATTCATCTCTGAATTGCCTGAAAACCTTCAAAAATTATTTCTTTGGGAAAGTGTGCCTATGCACTTATTTATGTGAATTTCACAACTTACAACAGTATATATCCAAAATCAATGAAGAAAGCTCTCGAACTCCTGGCTATATCCTGACTACATCATTTCACCGTACTTATCTTCAAACTCCCAACCAAACTGGATTTTAAACAGAGAACAACCCCATTATCTACTGAGAGAAAGAAAACTTCCTCATGTTAATGGATATATGTTACTTTCTCGTTCAGTAACTTTGGATGACAAATATTTATCTTCTAACCACAGTAACTGTTATTTTAAGGACTCCGGCACTAAATTTCATCCTCTGGATGCAGATACATTATACTTTATTATAAACAATTGCCGAATGCTACACATCTCAAGCTTCCATAATTGCATAAAAGTATTTTCCCCAGCTTTCAATCACTGTCTTCATATATCACATTCATTTTTTTCGAAGATGTAGATGCACATCTGAAAAGAATGTACAACTTGTATTAATTCTTGTAAACGTATTTTAAAAGTATCAAAATGATACAGACTAAAAGGTGTGTGTTCAACCAGAGGAGAGGGCTGGGTGGTCCTGTGTTTCAACTCTCGTATATAGGAAACAAAATTCTGGCAGTGTTTTCTAGCTTCTGAATGTGTGTTTGTATGTGCATGTGTTTAAAAATACGAATCAAGTATTATTTTCCACCCTTTACCAGAAAAAAAAATTTAAGAAGTAGATATTCTGGGAAAGCTACTTGAAAAAAAAATCCAGCATCAAATAAAAAGAAAAACGTTTGAAATTTCTTACTAAAGAAAGATCCCACTTTCTGTTGGTGTAGGTAAGTATGTAAGTAGACAAGTCATAAAGAGATTCTCCTTCCCTACTCCAGGATGGAGAACCTAGCTTTAAAAGTTTAAAAAGAAATGCTTTGGATTCATGCAATTCTGACTGAGCACATGCTCTTTCCCAATTGAAAATCAAGCATCTTTGAATCCATTGAAAATGTCGAGAAGTGCAACCAGCCAGGCCGTATAGCCCTGTGGTTTGTTTGTTTGCTTCCTCTCACATGGTGTCATTTCTGATTCAGAGGAGACTCCGTCGTCAGTGGCAGGGAGACAGGGAGGCTCAGTTTGAAAAAAAAAAAAAAAAAAAAAGATGCTGCAATGCTGAGCGCAAGAGAGGGGTGGGCCAGGGAGAGGGCGCGTGCTACATCAGACACAGTACCTGATTTTTCACTGCACAGCTTGTCAGCGAGGTAGTGTGCCTCCTGGGCGATAAGTGAGGATATTTCATCTTCGTACTCTTCTATTATAGTTTCACACTGTAGAAACAGAATAACAACATATGTGAATAGATACCCACTCACAGGACATCTTGTTAGGAAGGACTTGTCACAATTTTATTAACCAAAAATATAAAATCATGTTACCAAGGTGGTCCATTTTTATTAGCCCTTTTGGTTTTAAGACATCATTGCATTAGATGAACCCTCTTCCCAGAATGCTAATTGCATTATTTTCCTGAGACTTAGCTAACTGATTAGTTATGTTGAAAGACAAGGGTGAGGCAGGAAAACGGTTCTTTGTATTTGTTTCTCTTCCTCACACCGGAATGGAATGCAAGGAACAGGACGGATGAAGCCCCTCCCTGTTTATGGAGCTGAAAAGTCTTTTCCTTGTTGCTCTTTTTTGGTTTTTGGTTTTTTGGAAGTTTTTTTGACACTTTAAAGAACACAGCTCCTGGAAATGGTTAAACCAGTTTCCTTTAGATTTAACACAATAATCCACTTTGTGGTTTTAAGACAGGGTCTGAAGTGTGAAAACAATTATGCTTTCTCAGCAATCAAAACAAATGTATCTTTAATTGCACTCTGGATAAGGGGCTTGTCAGTTACTCAGGAAAGTTTCTTTTCATACCACTCAGGGATCCATCCATAATTTCATTTGGCTCCCCCCACCCCAAATCTGACATTTCAGAGAAGAGGCAGCTCAAATGTATCCATGCCTCTGAAAATCTTAAAACTCTGACTGGGATGTGTGCTGCCTTGGAGAAGCACAAGCTCACACTCCTAGGAGCTGTGATGGGAAAGGGTGCTCACTGGAGACTGGTAACATCCTCCAAGCTCATTAAGTGAGACTCTAAAATTTTTAAATGGCATTTTAAAATATTTAAATTCCACAATCACATGTTTATGTAAGACCTGTGAAATACACACACACGTCCTCCCTTTGATTCCCATTCTATAGTACTTTTATCCCTGAATTATTGCCCTGACTTTTAATTAAAATGAAATTTTCAAAAGTCAGCCGCAGCCCTCCTATCAGGGGTTCAGCACGTCTGACATTTTGGCCAATGCCTGAACCAAAGACATGGCTTAAACAGGCTTTCCCATCACTTGGTCTGATTCACCAGCATTAAGTAAAGTGAAATCTCTTGCCATACATTTTGCCAGGCACCTTTCAGAGAGCCAGAGGCCAGCATTCGTGTAAAATAAAGATTACGATGGGAGGAAACGTGGCATAAGACCAACTATCATACCTATGCCTTTGTTTAACTGAGTTTGTGCTAAAATACTTGAATTAACTCAGGGAAAAAAATCTCTCTTCTGTGAAGCTTTAGGCGAAAAAAAAAAAAAAAGATGACATGAATCACTCTCATTGTGTAGCTATAAATATTAGAAAACAACATTCATTTTAACTTGGATTTTAACGTCAGAACCACAGTCCCTGATTCCTGACGTGGGAACCTGTAAGAGACCTGCCTGGGCACGGGGACCGACTGAGTCTCCGTCCTGAGGGTCCCAGGAGCAAAGCAACGTGCGAACTGTGCCTCCAAGTCCCTGGGATTTGCAACACACTTTCTGGAAAATATCACTTAACTGTCTCCGTGGAGATGAAATACCACAGCCCCAGGTGTCTCAAAAGACAAGTCACTAAGTGCGTAGCTAACACTGAGAAAGCAGCAGGACAACAAAGCTAACAGATACCATTTTAATGGGCATGTCTTGAAACTCAACAAAAACCCAAACTGCAAAAAAAAAAAAAAAAAGTCCCGAAGAAACATGTTCAAGGAGCACAGAATTCCTCTGCGGAAGAAGAGAGCTTACCGCGAATTTCAAAGGTCTGTAAGCATCAGAATAAAAAAAGAATTTTGTAAATTCTTTGTATATTTTGTCTCCTTTCCTTGGAGCAAATCTCTTGAAAGTCTTCTCCTTAGTCACGGGGTCTTCTTCAAGCTTGTAGTCGTTCATTCGCTCACACACTTTATCCAAGAGGTCTGTGAGGAATGCCTCCGACTGGGCTAAGGGAATCTGCGGAGACAAACCCCAAAAAGGGGGAGCCTGACTTCACGTGAGTATCCCCTGAAAGGCCTTCCCCGGAGTGCACGTGGCAGCACCCTCACCCCCGACGCGTGCCAGCAGCACCCCTGTCCTGACACACATAGCGCGTACCCCGTCACATCAGCCACATCATGTCAGCGGCTAGCCGAAACCCCGGCTTCTAAAAAGCGCCCGTGGGTGAAAGCGGACAGAAGAAAAACGTCCATTCAAACCAGCAGCTAAACTCGCCCAGGTGATCACCGCTGAAAGTCGTGGAACAGGCAGAAGGGAGGCGTGAAGCACAGATAACGGCTGCCGTTATCTACGTGCGAGCGACGGACGGACGGACGGACGGACGGACGCGCGCACGGCGCCAGGGCGAGCGCTCGGGCCTGGCCCGCAGCGCATCCCGGGCCGGGCCGCGCTCGCAGCCGCCGCCCCTCGGCGGGCGCTCGGGCCCGGGGCGGGGAGCGGCCGGGCGGGCGGGACGCCGGCTTCGGGGCAGCTGGCGGCCGTCTCCGCGCGCCCCTCTCCCTCCGGAATCCGGCGGGGCTCCGGGGGCCCCCCTCGGCCACCGCCTCCGCCCCGCGCGGGGGTCAGAGAGCACGCCGCGCCCCTGGGAACCGGGCCGCGCCCAGGCGAGCCTTCCGGAAGGGGGCGGGGACCCGCCCAGGGCGCCGCGGCCGCGCCCGGGCCGCTGCGGGCCTCCTGCGCGGCCGCCCTCCGCTGATCAAAGCAGGACGTCTGCGTGACAGCCGTGGTGAAAGGCGCTGCATCGCAGATGAGCTCGCCCTGGGCGACGCTGGTCGCCCCGGCCTGCATTGTCCCCTTTCACACGCAGTGTGAACCCTTCCGGGGCCGGCGACCGCGCGGCGCTCGCGGGCGCGCTCCGGGCGCACAAAGGCCCGCGCGCCCCTCCCCGCCGTCCGGCCGCGGGGCCTGGGCGCCTGGGCCGCGCGCGCCGCTGCGCGGGGACCCGCTGCCCGCCCCGACCGGGCCGGCCGCGCCGCCCTCGCCCCCCGGACTCAGCAAGGAGCCGGCTTTGGAGAAGAGGAAAAGGAAAAGGCCGGAGACAACCGGCGCTCGTGAACTTCCCGCTGCCCCCACCACGTGCGCGGGGATACACGGTCCCGCCTTCTCCCCGCAAAACTGGACTGCGGGTTGACTGCTAACGGCTTCCAAGGCCCGGGCAGTCGACTTTGCAGTTAAGTCGTTCATCAAGCCGGAGTGTAGCACAGCACTCTCTATTCGCTGAAACATCGGGTTGTTGTTTTGTTTTAAATAAGTGTTTTAGTTTTTGAAAACGTCTACAGTCAAAAGACCCTAAAGAGAGTAGCTTAGCACAATCAAAACACAGCTTACGTTTTTATTTATACCGTTAGTTGTGCCACTTAAGCATCGTGAGTTGTAAACAAAACCAAGGACACTGGTTAACAGACAAATTGAAAATCTGTTGTTGTTTTTAAAATTGAAACTCTGTTATCCACTTACAGAAAGGAAAGATTAACCGCGTATTGGGACTTAAAAGCTACAAAACAGACGTATATTCTTAAATTACAATGAATCAAGCAGATCGTTAACAGAATGATTGGGACTTTTTCCTGCCAGGCGTGTGCTTTAGTATATTTCCTTGTCTGGTCCACGTGAATAGGCTCCTAGTGCTTCCTGGATGTCAACAAAGCAGCGTTTTAACCTCAAGGTGAAGAGTTGGATCTTTCATTTAAAAAATCTAACTGTAGTCTGGAATCTATTCTCTCTCCCCCTCCCTAACCCTCTCCCTTGCCAATCACACTGTAAACACCGAGGGGATGCTGTCACCGAACGGAGAGGGTCTGAGTCTTAAAAGGGTGCCTTTGGAATCCTGGCTGCCGCCCTTACCACAGTATTTGCTGTTGAGCCGAGACCACTCTCAAAACTGTTTTTTAAAACTGACCTAACATTCTGAGCTTCATGCAAAAATCCTGAGTATATAAGATTTGAGCGATTCGGGATGTTAATATGTGAGACCTTCCACAACTTATTTTTCAGAGCCGTATTATTTATTTCCTGGGTTGATGCCTTTTATAAAAAAAGCAATCGCCACGTGATAACTTTCCACCAAACGGGATTTTATTTTCCTTATTTTGAAAGTGGAATTTTACATGTTTGAATACAGTAGTATTGTGCCTCTTTTTACGCAAATATGTTGTACGTAGGAATCAACACGTGAGAGTTTTGCTGATTTCATACATCTTTGAGGCTAACTGGCTTTTTGATATAATTAGCTGGCTCTTGTGAGTAAATGTTCTTTAGCACAAAGAGTAGGAAATGTTGCTGGCAGAGAGTTCAGAAAATGCCACGTACCCAGTGTGGGACGAGTAGTGTTCATTTCACAGAAATATTTTTTTAAACCTGACCTAAAATCCCAATCAAAGCATCCGATTTTGTGAGAAAATTTTAAAGAAAAAGATGCTTATGCGGGGCAGCTATTCATACATTTATTAAAATGCACATGATTAGGGTTTAAAATGATTCCACTTAGCTGAACTACTTTCACTAAATTTAAAGACTGTTCAGGGAATAATTGAGCCTTTTTCTCCCCTCAAAGTGTTTTGATTATGAGTGCAATAAGTATTGAGACAAGTGGAATAAAACTAAGTCTTTCTTCCTATACTATGAAGATTCTGAATAGTACTTGTCAATAAAGCAACTCCTATTGTAATCTTAGGGGAGCGGTGCCTCCACCCTGGAAGGAGGGTCTCAGAGATACTAACCTCATTAAAATATGAATGAAAAAGGCCGCCATCATTGTATCAGGAGAAAACCGATTCACTGGCACGGTTTTCTTATCAGCCATTATTTTTACACATGGACTCATTTGGTGTAAGTTATAAATACAAAAACGATCTGTTACAGATTCGTTGCTATCTTAGCACACCCTCATCAAAGTAAATCCTAACTTTTCCCATTTTGAAACCTAGCTACAACTCTAAATCATGCTTTGTATAAGCAGTGGCTATTTTTTTTTCCCCTTTAGGCCTCTTCTGATCGTGCACTTGTTATGTGAGCAGTGACACGGGGGGTGGGAGGAGGTACGCAGCTCCCAACTCGAAAACAGAAAAAGGTAGTTGAAAGTTTTGGCTTTGGTTTCTCGAGAAAACTGGAGTTAGGGATCTATTCCGGACCACTGTGACGACACTTTAATAACAGTCAATTACAGGGTGCTTCCCATGTTCCTTCATTACTGTGTCTCTGTTAATCTTGTAGCAAATTTCTTGCTTGATAGCTATCACAATTATGTTACAGAGTACAGTAGGAGGTGAACTGTCCTGGTGGTACACTGTCTTTTCAATAACAGTCTGACAATTATCTAGATCGTTATTTTGGAGTGTCCCTCAGATAGGAAACCAGTACTTAACCTGCTTAGTGACTGATAATTAGTTTCACATTGTTGCAAAGATTTTCTTTCTAGAGGTTTAGTTAATGTAAAAATTTTAATTGCCTTACAGCAAATATTACATCTAGTTTAATCGCTAACTTTTCATCCATAAAAATATTGGAATCACTTCTGATATTAGTTAAAAGTCAATATTTAGAAGTGAAAATTCAAACCTTCTTTGCTCGAGGCTACAACAGGGAAAGGATGAATTCAGGAACTCTTGTAAGTTGATGAGATATATAATTAGCTTTTATGTTAATTGACTGCTATGAGTTTGTTGTGTGACGCTTCTTCATATAATATGCAAATAGCATTGACTGTTTAGTTGTATTAGACAATATAATTAGAAATCTAAAGAAGCTCATTTCGATGAGGAATAATGAAGGCTGATAAATTTTCCAGTGTTCTGTGTATCAGAAAAAATGAATCCCATCTGGATTTAATCAATAAGAGAGATTTTTAGTAGCCTTTGTTCAGAGAGCCAAAGCCAGGCAACATATACCAGAATTAATATTAGTTTCTCCAGTTACATAAATTCTATGTTAAAACAGGTGAATTTGTGCAATCAATAAAACCTCAGAGCAAAAATACAAAGACTTCCGCACAGCTCACCACAAATGACACAGTAAATTTATGAAAATAACATCAAAATTTTGCCTCCTTTAATTTGAATAATGGAAAAAAGTCATTATTTGAAATAAAGTATTTTGCAAGAGTTTCCTATTCTTATTCATGGACATATTATGTCAACACAAAGTATATGCTCAGATTGTGAGAAAAATATAAATGTAAAATAAGAACAATGTGATTTGGCCGGGGGGGGGGATTTTTCCCAGAATTCAAAACTGTTAAATTTTCCATCACATTTTAAAATTCTGGAGCCCGCTTTCAACTTAATGCTATAGAAACCTTGGACGTAGAGAAAAGTTGCATAATGTATCACCATCAATGAACTCCAAACGGGGTCATCTAACTCAATTGGACTTTTTCCCAAAGTTAAAAAACACACTTTCTTTTCATTATTAAATACAAAATTGGCACTGCCATTTGATTTCTCATCTTAAAAACTATTCTGTTAATCTTAAAAAAAACTTTAATTTTCAGACATTTTAGGCGAACTGAAATACAACTGTCCACATGGAAAATGTTACAATTTTTCAACCTTTGTTAAAAGTCCCTCTAAGGGAGGATTTAGGATGACCTTTTCACACTGTTTCTGAGCTTTGACCTCTGCTGGCTTACCCCGGAAGGATTTTGCAGATTAAAAAAAAAAAGTAATAGAAGAAAGTGACAGTGCTTAAAAGGGCAAAGGCAGTGAGACTGCAGCAGTAACAAGAAGTGATGTGAGCCTATCCATTCACTCAACAGTATTCATTCAGCTCCATCCCCACGTCAGACAGACATACTTCTCCAGGTCAGGCTTTTTAAAGGGGACTCTTCTGTGATTCTGAATAAAAATGAAAAGAAATACTTGAAAAGGTCTGTGCCTGGAAGAGACCCAATAAACCCTCGTTGACGGTGATATGACTCCTAGCTGACGATCACATAAATACAATATCTGTGTCCTTACTTTACAACTTGCTGCCCCCTCCCCCACCTGCGTGTCTTTCACCATCTCACTGCTGAAGACACAATAGTTATCCCTCTCTAACCACCCCTGCAAAACGCTTTCCCGGAACAGAAGAGTGAGAAGTCACATTTGGGGAACCTGTTGTCATTTCCCAGCACCGTCACCTGTGTACTTGTGGGCACATGGGGAGATTTCCCTGGAAACCTTAGAGGTCTCAGAGGAAAGGGATGAAAGGGTGGGCTGCGTTACGAAACTCTGGGTGTTCCGTCTCCACAGTTATGGAAACTTGCACACACACCAGTTCCCTCTGGCTGCAAAGAAAGGACTCTCTTCTTTTTTTCTCTTTTTTTTTCTTTTGGCCACAGCATGCATCATTCGAGACCTTAGTTCCCTGACCAGGGATCGAACCCACGCCCTCTGCATTGAGAGCACGGAGTCTTGGCACTGGATGGCCATAGAAGTCCCTCTTCTCTTCAAAACATTTTTAAACAGAAAAAGTTACACATTCACTTGAATTTTTTTTCAGTCCAGAAGGAACAAAAGAATAGAATAAAAAGTAAGGCTGATGCCTCCCCTAGAACCTAAAGCCCACTTCTCCTTCCTCCAGAAACATTCTAAGTGCATCTCTATGAGTATGTGAATGAATGTGTATGTGCACATATGCGTGTGTCCGTGTGTATCCACGTGTGCACGTGTATATGCATGTGCGGCTGTGTGTGTCTGTATCCACATGTGCACGTGTGTACGTGTATATGTGTGTGCGGCTGTGTGTGTCCGTGTGTATTCACATGTGTACATGTACATGCGGGTGCGGCTGTGTGTGTCCATATTTATCCACGTGTGCACGTGTGTACGTGTACATGCATGTGCGGCTGTGTGTCCGTGTGTATCCACGTGTGCATGTGTGTACGTGTATATGTGTGTACGGCTGTGTGTGTCCGTGTGCATGTGTGCTTGTATGTCCGTGTGGGAGCATGTCTATGTGCACTTGTGAGTGTTCCTCTTGTTGAGCACAGGACACCCCGTCTTTCTCACCTGGTGATAAGAGGGCTCAGTCACATCCAGGAGGCTGGGGACCATCTCCTGACGGTCACTGGATGAGGGCACACTTACTGTGGAGGCGTCAAAACTTAAAGCCATTTAGATTCAAAGATGCCCCACATCCCGAGGGCAGGTTCAGAAGGGGAGATCCTGCCCATGTGAGCTATGGCAGAATCTCTCTGGACTATTTGTTAAAAATCAGTTTGAGGGCACATCTTACCCTATTCTATCCTGAAACAATGGTCTTGAGGGGGCGGGCAAGTATTTTTCACCCCCCTTCCCAAGTAAGGAGCCCCAGGCCCTGGGGACTTCCTTCCATGGCCGGGACGCTGCAAGGTCATTGCTTTCTGCGCTCGCTGGTTCCTGCACCTGAGGACACAGCAGTGCAGACACTGTGGCCAGGAAGACCTTGGAGACCCCAAAGTAAACCCCCACTTCTCTGGTGGGGAGACTGAGGCTCGGACAGGAGCGACTTACCTGAGCGCCACCGGGCAGAGCCAGGGTTGGAAGCCAGCTGCTCTAGTCGGTACACACTGCTGCCCTCCACCGGGCGACCAGGGAGGGCCATTCCCCAAATTCCTACGTGAGGCCCTGACCCCCAGGACCTCAGGATGGGACCTTATTTGGCGAGGGGGCCTTTAAAGAGGTGATTAAGATAAAATGAGGTCACCAGGGTGGACCCTGAGCCCACAGGACGGGTGTCCTTACGAGAAAAGGAGAGCAGGACACAGACAGACACAGAGGGACGGCCGTGTGAGGACATGGGAGAAGACAGCCCAGGAGAGAGGCCTCGGGAGGAAACAGCCCTGCCCCCACCTGGAACTGGGGCTTTCAACCTCCAGGACAGGGAGACAATGTGTTTCCGCTGTGAAAACTGCCTGAGCTCCTCACACAGTCCCCAACCATGGAGCCCCGGCCTGAGGCCCTGCTAGTGCAGCCCAAGCCCAAGAGGTGACTGGGGGCTGCTCGAGAGCCCGCCCTCGCAAGGGGACACAGCAACACGAGACGCGTGGGGGTCTGCCGAGGCGCGCGAGTGCTGTGGCCCCGTCCTGAGCCAGTGCGGGCGGCTGCACAGGCCGCCAAACGCCCTCATCCTGGTCTGGCACCACCTACAACCTGCTGAGGGCTGCACCAGACACGGGCCTCCTTGCTCTCCCAGAGCCCTTCTCACGTGCCCATCCATCCCATCAGGTCAAGTTCCCGGTAGGAAAGTCCTTCGAGAGTTTGACATGACCAATCACTGTAAGAGGTTATGATACGGGGCTTCCTAGGTGGCGCAGTGGTTAAGAATCCGCCTGCCAATGCAGAGGTCACGGGTTCGATCCCAGCTCCAGGAAGATCCCACATGCCGCGGAGCAACGAAGCCCGTGTGCCAAAAAAAAAAAAAAAAAGAGGTTATGGTAACTTTCCCTCTGATGGACGCTGACCATTTTAGTTTGTAAATGCTTTTAAAGTGATGCAGACTTAAGGAGCCTAGGCTGATTTCTGTACTCTGCTCACGGGTGGGCCAGTAGGACAGTCCCGTGACTCTGAGGCAGTGCCTTGAAAAGTTAGCCTGAGGACCTCTCGTCATTTTCTGCACCCCCTCCCCCCATCTTTCCAGAACCCAAGAGCTGTTAGCATGGGCGTCCAAACCCATAGCACTCAACGTGTGGTCCGTGGACCAGCAGCCTTGGCATCCCAGGACCCCGCCGCCCCAGACCTGCTGCATCCTCAGACTGCCTGCTCCCGAGACTCTTGGGCAGCCGCGTGCACAGGACAGAGCAGCGCTGCTTAGGTCAGGGTGGTGATGGCGCGTGGGTGGTACCTGTGCTGACTTTTCTATTCTCTGCTTCCGTGCTCTGCCTGGAAAGAGCAGAGACTGGAGGAAGGGCTATTTAGTACAGAGCCAAAGGCCTGTCCTTAGAAGCACACGTGGGATGACCTGGAAAGAGGCCTCCATGCTCAGGCCCCACAGTACCCAGGCAGCACCCTGGAGGCCCCCACACTCCTGCTACCATGACAAGCGCTGGACTGGGTGAGGGAGCAGGTCACGAGTGAGCAAATGCAGTTCCAGGACAGAGATCTCTCATTGACACGCAGAGACGCCTGAGGGGAGCCGAGGAGGACGTCCAGGGCCTCACAGCCCTTCGCGGGCACCCATTCTGAGGGTGGGATGGCTTATTATATCCCAGGGCTGAACCTTTTCTAAAAAGCAGTTAGCCCATTCTCATGGCATTCGTTTTCTCGCGTGCATGTCTGACCTTCCCCCTGTTCTCCAGACTCACGCCAGGCAGGGGTGCTGTCCCAGCTGTGCCTTGGCCAGGACGTCCTGGTGCCAGGAGGCGCTCCCTGGGCTGGGAGCCCACGTAAAGGCACACCCCTTCTCTGCCAGGCCCTGCAGGCCTCAGGCCCTTGAGTAAGAAACGGTGGGAAGAGAGAGGGGTAGTGTTTTCTCGGATGCACCAAACTCAGGTCACCCAAAGCAAGCAGCTAGGAAATGGCTTTAACACGACATTTAAGATCTTGCATCTCCTCCTGGCTCAGAAGTTCTTTTGTCTCAGAAATACCCAGTTTGGGGACTTCCCTGAGGTCCAGTGGCTAAGACTTCGCCTTCTAATGCAGGGGGTGCAGTCTCCATCCCTGGTGGGGAGCTAAGATCCCACATGCCTTGTGTCCAAAAAAAAAAAAAACGTAAATCAGAAGCAATGTTGTAATAAATTCAATAGAGACGTTTTAAAAATGGTCCACCATCAGAAAAAAAACACCCAGCTTTGAGCCAGTCAGTCCTGGGGTGGTGAGGAGACCCGTCACAGCCTCAGGTCACCGGTAACTTCGCCACGTGGTTTGGGAGCCAGCACACCTCAGGGCCAGCGGGAAAGGGTCGCCAGCGTCTTGCCTTCCTGCTAGTTCTTGGATTCCAGTTCTGTCACATCTCTTATGCGCTCAAAAGGTGGGCCTGACTGAGACCCCACCCACCCTCTCTCCACAGAAAACAGGCTGTTAATAAGTCAGCTTTGTCTTGTCCAAGTGATCATTTTTGTTTGTCTTATTTCGCTTTCCTCATTTAGGGCCGCTGGTGACCACGAGTCTTCCCAAGTCAACGCGCTCACCAGCTAAGCAGCGATGAGATGTGCTTCCTTCGAGCAATGGGACTCAGATGCGAGGAGGGAGATCTGCCCGCCATCTCGGCATCCTGACAGCCAGGCCCGGCCTTCCCAGCCTTCGTCCACGTGAGGTTGTGCCCACCTGTGCATCCCCACTGCCCCCGGCCCCATCACAGGCCTTTCCGGGGGCGCCGGGCCCCGTGATCATCCGCGTGGCAGCGCCCGTGAGAACCTCTGGCCTGTCTCAAAGCTCCTTCACTCTGGGACGTGTAGGGGTGCTCATATTTAAAACGCGATGAATAACTCCACTCTGGGCACCGCTGTAGAGGAAGCACTTTTGCTTTCTCCTGTTGGATTATTTTCTCAGGCCGTGTTCATAAATGTGGGGTAACTCAGTCGTGTTTGGTTTTATCTGCTACTATTTCTGGTCGGGGTATGAAACCCAATCCATCTAACAGAGAGACATCTATGAAAATAAACTACACACCAAGTCACGGTGAAGTTCCTGAGCGGTTTCCCTAAAGAGGAGCGGCTCCCTGGAGGCCCGTATGCCGCGGATTCCTGCTCCGAGCCGACCGTGGACCACGGGAGGAGCAACAGTGGGGTTTATCTCACAGCCTGCGGGCGTCTCTCTCAGCGCCCGCAACGTCCACCTGTGTCTCTTTATTCCTTCCCAGCACGTGTTACCGCTTTGCCCCCTGCTAATGTTTCCAAAAGGAGATGGACCTGACATCATTTTGTTCCATTTGAGCTGTTTTTTTTTTTCCAGTCTTTAAATATTAACAATCCCAAGAGGTAACAAGAAAACTCTCCCTTCCTATTCTCTGTGCAGGTGGGTAAGTGCTACCTTCCTGCTCATTAACAGCCAGATCTTGGCAGAGGGTCACACTTCTAAACTGGGAGTAAGACACACTCTCCCCAGTGCTCCCGAATGGAAGGAATCCCGGAAAGTTGTCCTGCCAGGTGCTGGAAGCCTGGGCTGCGGGGGGAGGGAGGCCTGCAGGGCCTCGCCACGGGGCTCCAGGTCACAGAGGCCATGGGCGTCCGCTAAACTCCACTCACCGAGCGCAGCGAAGTCAGAACCAGCGGACTGTTCCGACGGGCAGGGCAGGGTCCCTTCCCGAGCGGGAGCCCCGAGCGCGGCGCACGAGGAGAAGCCCACAGCAGAGAAAGCCTGGCGAGAGTCGAAGCCCTAAACGGTGAAATCAATCACTGACCGAGGCTTCCTGAGCAGCTGCTGGGTGGCAGGTGTTAGGTTAGACACGAGGAGACGACAGGGGTCCCCGTCCTCCCAGAACCGCTGGTCTGGGCCCCCACCTGAAATCACACAGGGGCCATGTTGGCCTTGGGGTCCCCCAGGCCACCACCCGTCTTGTGTCCAAGACTGGCTTTCACATTTACAAATGGCTGAAAAAAATCAAAAGAAGTATATTTTGTGACCCGTGAAAATGATGTGAAATTCAAATTTCAGTGTCCACAGTAAGCTTGTCTGGGTCGTTCCAGGAGACTCTTGCCCAGGTGGGCTCCTGACTGCTGTTCCATCCTCCACTCGGCCCCGCCCACCGAATGACGTGGTCCTGTCTCCACGGCTCCCTCCACCCTGAGCATCTTCCCTTCTCTGGAGGCCAACAGTACCTCTCTCCTGGAGAACCCGACAGTAGTTCTTCCAGATGTGTTTACATGCACACACATGCACACACGTAGACACACGTGCACGCAGACACTGAGTGAGCTGCATGGGCCCCAGCGGGGTGTAGAGCTGCTTCTACCCAGGCCCTGCCTCTTCTACCTGCCTGCAGGGACACCACAGGCACTACGGGCCGCTGTCACACACACGCCTTGGTCCAACCACACCCCCCACCGCCCCCACTGGGGTGGGAATTGTTATCTCGCGGTGCAAGCCAGGAAACTGAGGCCTTGAGAAACTCACACAGTGATTTCAGGGGGCCTGGGAGGGGACAGTTGTCCCAGGCCTGCATCTTCCCCTGGTACCACGCAGCCGGCCCCACGGAGGACACAGCAGATGTCTGTGGCCTGTGTGGCCTCTTGTCCATGCTCTAGGCCTGCTGCCTGGGGCCTCTCCCAGGGAAACCCCCTGCTCTCCATCCACGAGGCCTGCCACGAGGGCCCCATCCCTGTCCTATCCATCCACCGAGGTTGGGGGCCCCATCCCACTTCACCAGACGCAGCCCTTGTGAAATAGGTCTCTTGCCCCAGCTCACAGAACCCGTGTACATGCTAAGCCAGAAGCTAATCGAGTCCTTTGGATGCTAAAGCCCTTCTCTGAGTGTGGGGGGCCAGAGGAGGTGACCCCTCCCCAGCCTTATGGAGGGCGCACTGCCGCACACAGCCCTGGGCAGACACCTGTCACCTCTGACACCAAGGAGGCGCCCTCAAAGCTACTGTTTCTGGAAGAATCAGTGTCACAGAACTCAGTCTCTCACCTCAGTCACCTTTCTCGAAGACAATCTGCGTTGCTTTCCCTCCAAAGTTTCCGGAGAAAGAACCATTCGAAACCGCCAGCTGCAAAGCTGCAGTGCATTCAGCCCAGCTCCCTCGCGAGGGCTGCGTGGCACCCACCGCCAGGCCTGGCTCCTTTTGTGCGGGGGAAACGGCGCAATCCTCTACACGCATCCCCTTGATCCCTCCGTTCCTCTCCGATGTGTGGATTCAGACAATCCTGATTCGATGGAATACGGAGCAATTAGCAGGACGAGGGATTTATTAAGGATAAGTCATGCCAGACGGTTTTGACAGCTTGTTTTGAGTGTGACAGAGTTACAAAATGCATTATGTATTTAGACCTTTGTGCAGCCTCTAATACCAGGCTCGTGAAATTATTCTTGCCACATGGTCTGAACCAGCCTGGATGGGAAGAGTCTCATGTACCGGAAACGAACGCAAAGACCAGAGACAGAGGACACAGGGCCCTCCACTGCACGGCCAGATGGGGGCCAGGAAGGGGCCACGTGTCGGGAGGGCCCGGGGAGGTTAAGGGTAGGGTTTGTTTCCCTACCATCTTTACTGTTGCTCTGGAGGGAGAGGGCGCTGCTGGCTACCACGCCACGTGGGGTGCGAAGTGCCAGCCTAGCAGCCTGCGAACAGGAAGAGGAGCGGCAGAGGGGGCTCCCCACCCACCCTCCAGCACCCCCACCACCTGCGGGTGCACAGCAGGGGGGCCAGGTGGGAGGACAAACCCACGCAGCCTTATGGAATCAGCGAGACGGAGCCGGGAGGCCCCGGGGTCACCGGCGCTGAAGCCTGCCTGGGTCCAACTGTGTCCCCCGAAAGACAAGCTCACTTCCACACACCTGGTGCCTGTGAACGCAAGAGGGGCTTTGCAGACGTAAGTAGATAAGATGAGATCCTATACAGCGAGGAGGGGGTCTAGTCCGACGTGACTGATGTCCTCGTAGGAATTGGAAAAGAGACACCGACAGCCAGAGAGGGGGTGGGGCCACCTGCTGACGGAGGCGGAGACTGGGCGGGACATCTCCAAGCCAAGGATTGCAGCCCCCGCCTGAAGCTAAGAGAGGCAGGGAACCCGTGTTTCCTGGGTCCCCAAGAAAGAGCCAACGGCCAGTGCCCTGGGGGTGGACGTCCGCCCTCGTGAACTGTGGGAGAATCCGTCTCTGTTCGAGCGCCCGGTTTGTACCCCTCTGTGGCACAGGTCTCAGAAATGAAGAACCAGCAGAGGAGTCCAGCGACCCAGACCCCCGGGGCAGGAGGCGGAGCTGTCCGCGGAGGAGCGGGGGAGCCACACTCCCACCCTGGGGAGCAGGTCCATTTCCCTCTGGGATCTGAGTGGGAAAGGGGGCGTTTCCACCTCTTCAGGGCCCCCCCTGGCGGGATGCAGGTCAGGGAGGGTGCAGCCAGCAGGTGCTGGCTGGTCCCGTAGCTCCCGGCGCATCCGTTCACGCCTTTGTTTGTATTGATCCGCTGAAACACATGCGTGGCCAGCATTTGGTTAATTAGCCTTAATTCTGAGCTAAGCTACTGTAATCTTTAATTCTCTCCCATCACCTCATGCCCCCTGATAATTTTTATTTTTATCTGTTCAGGGGTATTGAATCATCTGTTTTATTTCCTCTCTCCAAGAATAGCACTGCATTTAATCTTTCTGTGTGCCCCAATGCTGACATCAATGTTTTCTCGCTTAGCCAGAGTATTTGAGTAATCAGACCACGGTGCCTCCGTCCATGTCATGTATACAGCCCGCCAGCACCAGCACCAGCACCAGCAGAGTATGCGGGCGCCGAAGAGGAGGGCGCTGGGGACTCAGGGCTGGGGGCTGCCCCAGGTGGACAGGGCTGAGGGCACGGGGCAGCTTCCCGAGTCTAGACACCCCAGCTCTGCCGTCATCGGCTCCTTCTATGTCATCCAGGGCTTGATCGGCACAAGCCTGATACCACAGACGCTTATAGCATCATCACATAAAATATAACCAGGAGGTTACAGGTGACGAATCCTCTTTTTTGCTTGACATTCTACCATTTTCCCAGGGGCTTCACAAAATAGGAGAAATAGTCCTCAAACACCTCACAGAACCAAAGGAGAAGTGACATCTATCAAGCAAACATCTATTCTCTCATTTCACAGAAACTGGGAACATGCTATTAGCGAAGTACTGTGCTATGCGGTGTAGGGAGTGGTGGTGCTTGCAGGTGCCCTTCAGGACAGAGATGTATGCCAGCACACAAATAACTAGGATACGATGCTGGATTTAACAAACGCTCTAAAAAAGCTACGAAAGTACTGTGGATGTTCAGAACGTGTGAGGGAATGTCTGTATTTCAGTTTTTGACAAACTTATCCTTGTGAACAGCTGACAACGTGTCATTCTAATGCCACAAGGAGGGGAGTACAGTTTGTTTAATAAGCGGTGCTAACACATAGGACATGCTTTCAGCTGGAAGGAGAGAAAGCTGGACCACACCTCACACTGTGTTCAAAAACTGTGTTCTGAACACACTCAGTGTTGAAATATCAAAGCACAAACTATTGCAAGAAAATTCAGAGAACTGTTAGCATGACAAAGGGGGAGAGACGTCCTCGAGCAGGATGAGACACCCATCTCGAAAGGCGTCATGAAAAGAGACCGCCTGTGGGGCAAAGGGGGCAGAGCCACAGACGAATCCCAACCAGGAGCACGAGTGGGCGGCCTGGAGCTGCCCCTCCCTACATGGTGCTGGGGAAATAATAAGGTCAAAGCCAAACCACCCAACAGAAAATGGGGAAAGGATACAAACAAGCACCTCGAAGCACAGGAAATCTGCTTCATGTCCTAGGAGCCCGTGAAAGGGAGATTAAGGTGAAAATGAAATGCCGTTTTTCATGTGTTAGATTACCAGAAATTAAACAATGATATTATCCGATGCTGGCAGGAGAGCTGGTGTGCTCGGCCAGCAGGAGCATAAAATGCGGCCACCTTTGGGGAAAGCAACCGGGCAGCATGGATTCAAGTGAAGATGTACCTACTCTTTGACCCCTGCGCTCTGGAGGGTCTGTCCTGCAGAAATCACATGCTCCACACATGGGGATGTGTAGCCAGGGAGGCTTGGTGCAGGTGTTGCTGTAGTGGCAGGACTCCAGAAACAACCTGCGTGTCCATCTGCAGGAGGCCAGGGCTGGAGCTCTGTCCACTGACCCGGAGGGCGTCCATGGCGTGTTTTCATTAAGTGAGTGTCTTAGCTGGGGCCATCGTGACAAAAACCACAACAAATTGGGTGGATTAAACCACAGAAGTTTTTTTCTCGCAGTCCTGGAGGCTGGGCATCCCCGCTCAAGGTGCCGGCTGAGTCCGCGTCTGGCCAGGTCCCCCTTCTTGGTTTGCCCGCGGCCGCCTTCTCTCTGGGACCTCATGTGGCAGAGAGAGAGAGAACTTCGGTGTCTCCCTCTCTTCTTAGAAGGACACCAGTCCCATCCGATGGAGGCCTCACCCCATGACCTCCTTTAACCTGAATCACGTCCTCAAAGACCCCACCTCCAACACGGTCACCTGGTTGGGGTGAGGGGTTAGGGCCTCAACACGTGAATGGGGAGGGGCAACAGTCCAGTCTAGGGTGTAAGGAAAGCATTTAACTTAACATTTAAATCCACTGAGGACTTCCCTGGGGGTTCAGTGGTTAAGACTCTGTGCTTCCATGGCACGGGGTGCGGGTTTGATCCCTGGTCGGGGAACTAAGACCCCACGTGCAGCACAGAACAGCCAAAAAATATATAAAAAAGACAAATTGAGCATTTCCACACGCTTCAGAGGAATATGTGTTGCATAATTTTACTATTATTTATTTTATTTTATTTTTGGGCCGTGCCACACCTCTTACTTCCCTGACCAGGGATCGAACCCAGGCCTCCCGCATTGGGAGCACCAGGAAAGTCCTCTCCACTGTTATTTTTAAATGACAAAAAGACAAAAACTAAAACAGATCAGGTGTGTATGTTTATGCAGGCTTGAGGAAGGGTGCAGGACACTGGGGAGGAAGAGCTCTCGCCCTGGATTATCTGAGTGGGTCGGGGTTGGGGGGTAAATTTCGATGACAAACTTTTTTTCTGTGTATCTCTGGTGAAAATTACCATGTGACTTCTGTAATGTAAGGTTATCAACAAAGAAAAACTTGAAAACCCAAAGTAGAGTCGCCAGACATGCTTGTCCTCCAGTCTGATTTACGTGCCACCCGGGAACTGCTCAAAACCCTCAGGGGCTCCCAGCCCACTGCTGCCATTGTCTGGGGACCCCCAGGAGCCCCCGGAGCCCCAGCCTCCGGGCAGCATCGCCTGGCCCTCCACCAGGAACTCGGCCCCTTGCCTGAGACCTGGGCGCAGCGCCCGCAGAGCTGTCTGGCTGAGCACGTGATCTTGTGAGTGGGCCCTGCAGCCTCAAATATTAGAGGCGATTTTCCTCCCGCATTTTTACACAGCTCTCCGGAAGGACCACACTCGGACCATTCAAGTGGCCGGAGAGGCCGCCTTCCCCCTGATGTTTCCAGAAAGTTCAGGAGGAAGGGCTGAGAAGAGCCCACAGAGCCTATCTTTTCACTTGACTTAAACAGTGGGCAGGGGAATAAGACCTCGCGTAGTACACATTTTAAAGTCCCTCGACTGGCTCTTTGTCCACCCCAGCGCTCGCATTCATCCTCTATCATCTTACAGCTAGCGGGACCCCCAACTGTCCCACGTGAAACTCGGCAGGGGTGCTCGGGGGCGCTCCCCACCAAGGAGGCCACGTGGAACTGGAGAGAAGGGACGTTCACGTCCAGCCCTTGAAAGCCACGCATCTGAGGCCCCCAAGCAGGCGGCTTCCCCACCCAGAGCCGAGCCCTGCAAGAGAGGAGGTGGTCTTCACACCCCTCCAGAGCACCACGCAGCCCCCTCCCCCCACCCCCGGAACTGTCCTCTCCATCTTTTAAGTGTCTCTCCTCTGTTAGAGACCTCGTTCTGCCCCTGCCGGGTGAGTCCTGGGCTTCGGAGCCTGGGAGACCCCAGGAGGGAGAACCTGCCAGCAGGAGGGGTGCGGGGCTGCCGCGTGCAGCCCAGTCGGCGGGCCACACTCTCCCGGCCTCCTCCAACCTCCGGTGCCCTGGGCCCTCCTGGGCGCCCTGCCTGCATCTCCGCGTCTGCTGGCCTTCCTGTAAGGACTCCAGCCCCTGGATCAGGGCCCATCTTAATCCAAGAGGACCTCATCTTAACTACAGACACCGCAAAGATCCCATTTTCAAATAAGGTCACATTCTGAGGCTCCGGGTCCATGTAAGTGGGGGCGGGAGGCGCTATTCCGGCCTCACCAGATTTGCATGTGACTTTTTCATCTCCCTCCCCTCCTTTACATCCCGCTGGTGGGTCACTCTCTCCAAACCGGATCTGAGCACAGCCGAGGTCCAGCCAGCAGCCGAGGTTTTCCACCACAAGATAGCAATGCAACTCCAGGGGGCCGTTCTTTGTAAAGTTACAGCCGCAGCGTTCTCCAGACACCAGAATTCCAGCTCTGATTAAAGGAAATTCCTGCTATCCACAGAGCAGGGCTTCTCAAATTCGGTGCGGTTGACATTTAAGACCAGATCATCCTTTGTCACGGGCCGCCCTGTGCTTGCCCCTGGCCTCAACCCCCTCCCTCCCGGATGTGAGAACCAGACTTGTCTCCAGATGTTGCGCATTGTCGCCCCCAGCGGAGAACGACTGTCACGGAACCAGGTTCCAAGGTGGAAACCTCTGCCGAATCATTCTGATGGGAAGAGAGGCTCTGTGCACCGCCCTGGCTGTCTGGCCGCCCTGGTCTGGCTCGGGCTGTGTCCAGGCTGACCCCGTGCAGCACGTCGTGGCATCCTCGGCTGACAAGCCCAGCCCGACCCCCCGCCTCGCCCAGCAGGCGCACACGCCGGCCTCCGGGCCTCTGACGGCGGGCGCTGCAACACTGGTGACACTTTACTCAGGAATAGGCCTCTTGTCGTACGTAGACTCTTAAAAAGAAAAAATAAATTGGGTCATACTAGGCCATAATTCTTGACAATCAATCTTTTCTGCTTTGTACCTTCACTTTTTTTTTAAATTGAAATTCAAGGAATAGTGTCCACATTTGGCACGAGCCTCTGTTGCTTCACACGAAGCTAGAGATTCTCTTTCCCTCATAATTGTGTGAACTTAGCATGTAGATCATTAGACTAGCCGTGACATTTGGATGTGGGAGTTTAGGTAACGTTTAGAAGGTGAAAAACATGTGTGAACCGTAGGAGAGGTCCTCCAGCCTCAGACCGAGGACCTGCTGGGCGCACGGCCGGACGCTGGTGGCCCTGGGTTCATCAGGCTGGCTCCTCCATCCCTCCTCAGCCTCTCCCTCCGTGGGTTGGGATACGGCTCGTGGGTTGGGATACGGCTCTTCAGCGTCGGGGGGTGTGCAGCCGCACTCGGAGACAGGGTCGTTCCCGATTTGTCTGTTTCCTGAGAGCTCCTTGGCTGAGCCTTCAGAACTTGGCTGCACCTCACAGTCTAGCGGGACGACGGCAACCGGACATCCAGGCAAAATGCGGGGCAGAGTGGGTGATGGCGAAAGGGACAGAGATCCAGGGAAGTGCCTGGTCAGCGGGCGAAGGGGGATGTTGCCTCCTCAGTTCCCTGGAGGGCTGAGCCTTGAGCCCCTGACGTCCTAGGATGCATCAGACAGACCTGGGAAAACAAGTCACTCTCTCTGTGACTCACCCCAACTCCCTGCGTATGTTGTGTGAAAGTGCAAGAGCCAAGTCAGCTTGGATCTCTGGTGACAGCCTGAGCAAGTAAAGCAGAATGTGTGTCAACATCTGTCCAAAATCATAAATAGGAGTTTACTTAGGTCAGCGTCTGGTAGGACACTCCATAGGCGAGAATGAAACTCAAATTTAGAGAAGGAAAAAAGTTGGTTCTGAAAGTTCAGCCTGATTTTCTTTAAGAGCCGATTTATAGCAAAGACGGTTCCACCTGCTCCGCTTGCCGGCCGGTCCATGCACGACCCTGAGGGTTGTTTCTTTCTCTGGGTCATTGTGTTTTTAAATGATTCTTTGACCACTTAGGGACCAGGACATCTTTTCATGCCATGGCTTTATTCTATGTTACCGACCATCTCCTCCTCGACCTATGGTCAGAAAATGAAATACGCTAATTTCTCCTTTATCATTCAATAAAACCACAAACTCTCCAATGGATGTCCACGCATGCTTGCTGACACACAGATCAAAGGCAGCAGGACGTCTCTGGGGATTGTCCGTGCCGTTAGAGGGACTAAGAATAAACTGTACGGAGGTAAGACACGTGCGGTGACTTGGGAACCAGCATCTGTACGTATACATTAACCACGTGCAGATAACTGCAGAAGCAGGCTTCCGAGGGCTTTGCCCCGCCACAGTCATCCCCAAACGCAGAAATTAACACAACATAGTAAATCAACTGTGCTTCAATAAAACAAAACAGGAACTGCCCTATGTTCAATCCTGGAACTTGCCCATCCGTCAGAGAGAGGGAAAACGGGAAAGTGCGTGCTGTTTCCAAAAAGCCTCCAATTGAAGTGAATGTTTGCTCCTCTTGATTTTAAGGACGTGCCCAAGTGAGGGCGTGGCAGAGGCTGTAGGTCATCAGGTACCAGCAGGGTAGAGAAGGTCCCGGGAATGGGACCGCAGAGAGGACCCACGTGGCCCACACTGTGTCAGGACGTTCTGTAGGACGCACGGGACACCCGCTTTCCACAATTCCCCTCGTCTGCTGTGAACGCCCCGGACGCAGACGTTGACATCAAGTCTGAACTGCCCTGGCCCACAACATCAAGCACAGCGCAAATCTGAGCGCCTCTGACCAGAGAAGCAAGCTCTATGGGATGAAAGCGATTTTCTTACTTAGAAGAGGGAAGCAGGCAGTTTGCAATTACCTGCTCCTGGCGGCAGAGTCTGTCCTTCATGCCTCAACCTGACGGGATGAACTTCTAGCGGCTTTGCTCCCCCTTCATTGTTTCAACCCCACCAAGAGGATTAAAAATAATCTCTTTCCCTTTTAATTTCACGTCACCCCTCTGCCCCGCATGCCCTGGGGACGGCCTGAACTGTTAATCCCTGTGGTGCGGGGGGAGAGCCGGTTAACCCTTGCTGGGGCGCCGGACGCAACAGGAAGCCCTGGGGGAAAGGTCCCCCTGCTGGCCCCTCCTGGAGGCCGGGAAGCCGGCTGCGCGGGCAGTGGAGACCGGCCCTGGGGGCCCAGCCAGGCCTGCCCACCCCGGCCGCTCCCAGCTGCCCCGCATCACACTCTCTGCTCGTGATGGGCGTGTGCCGGGTGTGCACATGCACGCTCACCCCCCACGCACATGCACACATGCACATGCATTGCACACACGTGTGCTCGCACGCGCACGCACGCGCACGCACACCCTTGCTCCAGGTTTGCATTTCCACCCCGGCCTGTGTGGAGGCGGCTCAGGCTGGGGAGGGGGAGGCCTTGGCCTGCTGCCGGCAGCTCCAGGCTGGGGCGGTGGCCGGTTGCACGGCCCCGGGCCTGGGCACGTGCTGGGCAATCCAGGCGGCTCACACCCCTGCGGCCGGGGCGAGGGGCTGGCGTGGAGTTGGCAGAGTGGATGGGACTCCAACCTCACGCCGAGGGGAGACCAACAGTCCTGCAGGTCCCAGACGCCCCTTCCGCTGCACGTGGGACCGCAGGCTGGCCGGGCGCTGAGAGGGCAAGAGCCGGGCAGCTCCTTCTGCTCACACGGGGGCTGAGACTCCAAGCTCCGGCCCTCCTCCCCGTGTCCTGCGGGCTGAGGAGCCTGGGGCAAGCCACCTCTTCCAGGGGATGCCGTTGCGAGGCCGATGCCGGAGGCGGCTGATACCCTCTGGGAGGTGAAGGCAGCTGGGGACGCGGCTCCTGAGGGAGAGGTCTGGGCCCCGTGGACCCCGTCCTGACCCCCTGACCGCCTTCCATGCCCAGGCGCTCCTGCTGCTGTGCTCTGAACACCTGCAGACGCTTCTGGGACAGACCCAGCGTTCAGGCCGCGACATGTTATTTGATACTAACACGTGTTTTCTTCCCTGTGGTGGCGGCTTCGTAGCCCCTGAGGGTCTCAGCCCCTCCGCCCCTGCACCTGGGAGGTTTTCAAGCAGATCCTTCTCGCGGCTTCTCTCTGCCAGAGTTTGAGCCCATCGAGAGGGGAGAACCAGAGCATCTGATCTCGAAGGGACGGTTTCCCAGAGACGGGGAGAGGTCAATGCCTTTAGGTCACACTCAGTCACAATAATGACAAAAACACACCAGGTGTAAGAAAAACATGAGGAACTCATGGCAGCCACAGGAATAAGAAGAAAAACCTGTCGGAGGGACATAAAAGACTTGACCTCACAGAGCCCACAGTGCAGCCCCCAGGATCTCCTCTTCATCCTCATGAGTGGAGCCTGGTCCCCTGGACGACGGGGGACGTGGAGGTGGGTGTTGGCTCCTGTCCCCCTGCCCCCCCCCCCCCCACTGTAGGGTGCAGAGGCCAGCCAGCGAGAGCCCGACGCCAAGACCACTTTCAGCTGGGGTTCTTTACGGGATTTAGGTCTGGCAGATCTGCTGCATTCAACTGTGACCCAGAAGGCAGCGGGAGGGGCGTCCGCCTTTGTGCTGCTTCTGCTGCGCCGGGGGTTCTAGAGTGTCTCCCGGCACCCCATCACGGGCACCATGCAGGACGAGGGTGTATGTGGTTTGAAAAGGCAGGGGCGGGAAGGTTCCATTGTCTCCTTTTTGTGGAGCAAACGCAGCAGGCATGTCCTGGCCCTGAGGCCAGGGTGGCCACAGGTGCACTTGCTGAGCCCGAATCTTCCTGAACCCTCTGGCCGCCCTGCCTTGGCCTCCCGACTCTCCTTCTGATGGCCACATGGGAGCATCTAAACCCTGACTTAACTCCTTCTGTTTAAAATCACTGCACGGAGTCTCACACTCAGCAGAACCCTGCCTGAGATATGATCTGGTTCAAGAATCGTCTGCAGGTAACGAGCCCTCCGGGGTGAGGATCTGGGGCCGCTGTCCTTCCCTGGTTAGAGGCGCTGAGATAGGTCCCACTTAAAGTGGGACCCCGCGAATCCCAGGCCTGCAGGGGCGCCGTGAGTGGCCGTCTGCGGCCACCTGGGACCAAGTGTCTGTGGAACAGGTCAAGCCCGAGGTGGGCCGGTGGCTGGGCCGCATCAGGAGATTAACAGGCTTTGGGCTGCTCTGCGCTGCGGCTCCAGGTGACAGGTTTGAGGAAAGGTCACTCAGGTGACACAGTAGGTGCCTGGTAACCTGACGCGCACACTGCGTACCATGGAGCCCCCGGGTCACAGCTTCTCCCCAGCAACCACGTGGCCGACGCTGCCGTATGGTCACAGTGCCGTTTCTGCCTCCCCCTGGACACAGCGCTCTTACAATCAGGTGAGCACGAGTGACGGAGTCCCAGCCATGGCGTGTGGACCGACGTGAGATGCCCCACTTCTAGGTCTGCCCGTGGGACCTTCCCGAGGGGTCCTCTGCCCCGTCTGCCCCATCCTCCCGGGAATGCAGAGGACCCTGAGGACTGGCTGCGAGGAGCCTGGGTCCCTGAGTGACCCGGTGGAGTGGCCTCCCCCCACCAACCCACACTGACCCCTCGTGGGCAGGAGGCCAGCGCATATTGCGGGAGGCCTCCCCGGACCCACGCGTGGTAAAGACGCACGCGGCATGGTAAACCCACGCGGGAGCAGGAGTGTCTCTCTTTTTTAAAAAAAGAAAGAAAGAAGATTAGTAAAAGAGAAGATGATACACAATAAGAGCCACCCAAAAAATGAATGATAAAGGACTTGAGGACTAGAAAAATCACTCATCTTCTCACTCTTCTTTAACAGGAAAGGAAAATGGAGCTTGGAAGGAGACCAGCCAGGATGCCATTTACTGAACACGCTAATTCTGCTCGTTTCCTTGTTGGGAGACATGAGATGCGCTGTCTCAGAGACTAGGTCCTGGGCCTCTTCGGGCCACGGGAAAAGGAGTCGACCAGAGACAAAGGTGACAGCCACCCTACACGAGCCCCACCTTCCCGGGATGGTCCAAACCTCCAAAGGACAGGACAGAACACGGCCCCCTCGCTGCTGAGCCCAGGGACCACCAAGAACGCGGAACGGAGGCTGCACACACTGGGGGCGGCCGCCTGGTGGCTTCCAGCCACGTATGTTGTACAAGAGAGAATCACCTGTCTGTGTGTGGTTTCCATTTCACGAAGAGCAAGGCTACTCTTGAGAAACGGAATTCCTGAAATGACATGGAATTCTTTTGATTTCTCAAAAAAAAACCCCACATTTTATTTTTCAATTACACAGCAAGAATCTGTTCATGATGGAAAAAAATTGGAAAGATGAACGTACAGCAGAGCAGCTCACAGGCATGCCCGAGACGACCCCGGCACCGTCGCAGGTATGGGCCATGACCCTCCACGCCAAGGAGAGATAGTCAGACCCAGGGGTCCACTGTATACACTGATTAGTTACCTCTTTTTTGGACTTAAAAACTGGAAAACACCGTTTTGATTTTTTTACATGCGGATTCACAGGTCCCTGCGAAGAGAATTTCATTCACAATTGTTGTCAAGGTAACACATTGAGGAAGGTGTTGACCCCGGGCTGACAGCATCCATAAAGCAACGTGGGGTGCTCCCCCGTTCCTGTTTGCTAGGTGTAGCGTCCACCCTGCCACCCGCCGGCACACCATCTCTTTCTGCTGCTTACAGGAAAATGCGAGAAAGGACTCAGGACGGTCTCCCGACCCCATCTCAGACCCCTCGCCACACTGGGGCCTCCAGCCGACGGGCGCCGCTGACTCCCGAGCCCTCACGTTCACAGCACGTGGCTGAAGCGTGGACCACCTGGTGGCCGCCTGCCACGAGGCCACCCCCCACCCTTAGGCCAACAGACCGGCTTACGTCGCCCCTCCTGTGCTCAGGTGGGCGCTCCCAGCTCCAGGGTTGGGCCTCGACGGATGGGAACCTTCAAGGGGGAGCCATTCCCTTGCCCAGTGGTTTCCTACCGCGAGACATGAGCACGAGTGACTGGAGCATGGGGTGTCCGGGGCTCTTTTGGACAAATTTCTCACTTGTTAAAAAAGAATGTAATGTAGGGGCTTCCCTGGTGGCGCAGTGGTTGAGTGCAGGGGACATGGGTTCGATTCCTGGGCCGGGAAGATCCCACATGCCGTGGAGCAACTAAGCCCGTGCGCCACAGCTAATGAGCCTGCGCTCTAGAGGCCGTGAGCCACAACTACTGAGCCCTCTTGCCACAACTACTGAGCCCTCGTGCCTAGAGCCCGTGCTCCTCAACAAGAGAAGCCACCACAATGAGAAGCCCACACACCACAACGAGTACAGCACTGAAGACCCAACACAGCCAATAAAATAATAAATAAATAAATAAATAAAATTATTTTTTAAAAAAAGAATGCAATGCAAAACGTTTCCCTTTTCTGCTCTGAATGTTGTCTACCTGTGACACCTGGAGTCGGGTGGCCATTTGGGGACAAACAAGAGAACCAGCCTGCAAGACCAAGCTCTCTCTTACATACCAAGAGCAGCAGGAAAGAAAGACAGAAAGGAATGAGGTCACTCGTGGTGTCCCTGGGCCTATGAACTCACCCGCCACCAACCCAGAGGCACTGCACCCAGGCTTTTTACTGTGTAGGACAGGAAATGCTCTTACGGACGAACTGCAGGTAGCTGTTTGTCTGTTATTTGAAGCGGAGAGCTTCCCACGGCAGCATTTTTGGAGGGAGTAGCGGTCACATTACAAAGCTCTAGCGCCAGGAACCAGGGACAGAGACCAAGCACGTTTCTCACTCTCATCGCGTGCGGTGCTCACGGCGGCTCCTTCTGAGACCTCTGGGCCAGCGCGCCACCTCCTTCGGGGTGAGAATTCCTTCTCTGGTCTACAGCACCCTCAGCGTGGGCTGCACACGCACCTGGCAAGGCGACTCAGGGCTGCCACGGCACCAGAGCACAGCTCTTGAACTGCAGCGGCCGTGAGGCAGAAGCCAGGCCGCTGGGGCCACGGCCGGGCTGGGAAGACATTGGTGGTGCCCGTGGCGCCCTGGTTCCCGGGTCCACAGACTGCACAGGCCACCAAATCCAGTGCTATTTCTGTCTCAGACGGGCAGTTCTGGTTGTTTCTGTGAGGGGAATCAGGCATCCCTGTGGCCTTGCTTGCATACAAACAGTCTTCCCAAATGAAATATCTTTAGGTGACTGTCCCACGCTGAGAACAGCCATCTGCTACGGTGGCTTTCAATATTTTGGACGTGACCCACTTTTTACATTGCAACTCATTACATAAAGTGTCACGAGATGATAGGTTCCTTTTCTCCAAGATACACACTGAGGTTTTATGTACACGTTTCCATGCTAGTTTCACCCCCCTCTACTAATCTACGGCCGGCTAGTGGGTGGCAGCCTGCAGTCTGAAAATTACTGCTGGACTGAATTTCCCTCTGCCTCCTGCCTGGCCTGTTACAGGAGCCCACCCCTCTCATCTTGTTAGGAGACAGGGTTCCATGTACAGCACAGGTTGTGGACTGCACGGCCGCAGGACGCTGCAGTGGCGTGATGTTCTGCGGTACGTAACAGCATGAGGGGCGCTATTGATAGCTGAGCTGACTTCTCAGCAAATTAAATTAATACCAACTTGTCAAAACTGAGTCACCGGGGCTCTCTGAGCCTCATCTTCTGCATTTCTAACATGAAGCTAATCACAGCGGCCTTATTTACCTCCCAACGTTGTTCAACGTTGTTGCACAGAAACAGCCTTAGAGTCTAGTGTAAGGAGATACGGCTCCCGTCATCACTTGTTGATTGATGACACGTTCTCTACTTGAACTTGACGTTCACAGCTGCCCTCCACGCTGCCTCGAGGATGGGGTCAGTTCAAGCCAAGAGGCGTTTTCTCATCACCCCGAGCCCTGCACCCTCCCCGCCGGCCCGCCCAGGTCGCGCGCCTGAGCCTGGCTTTGAGGCCCGAAGCCCCGCCGTCCGCGGCGCCTGTGGGGCACCTGCCCCAGGCTTTGCTCGGTCACAACTCCAAGAAAACAGGGCCTCTCCCCAGGGGTCTTCCCACCCGCCACGGCCGGGGCGGGGGGGTGGGGAGCTGATGGCAGCTCCCGGGTTCCCCCGGGGGAGGGGGGGTGCCAGAGGGAGGGGGCGCCCCAGGGGCCTCACAGTGACTGTCTTGGGTGGGTTTTAACTGGGAGGGTCTCCAAACGCGGGCGCAGAGGGTCAGTGCCGGAGGAAGTGGGGGCAGACGGTAACGGCGTGTCCTCCGGGGCAGCTGGGCCCTCATTCCAGCAGGGGCGCCCCAGAGCCGGGCAGAGCACAGCGCGGAGGCACCCCACCGGGGAGGATGAAGACACCCCTCCCTGTGCTGCTCCCCTCACCACCGGCGGTCGACGGCCTTCCTGCTCGTTGGAGAAAACTGCCAGACGGGACAGCGCGTCTCCCCAGGTCAGCAGGAGGCGAGCGTGGCTGCATCTGCCACCGCTCCTCCCACCCCACCCCACCACCCCCATCCCAACCCCACCCCAACCCCAATCCTAACCCCACCCTAATCCTGACACACCCCAACAGTGAGCCCAACCCGACCCCAACCCCGACCCCATCCCATCCGAGTCCCACCTCCTCCTCCAAGGGCCAGCCCTCCCGACCCTCCCACCACCCGGCATCCCGCAGGCGGCCATGCAAGGGGCCGTGTCCGGGAGTCCGTGGTCCAGTGAGGGGCCTCAGGGGCAGGCAGCCCTGCTCACAGGTGTACGGAGCCGAGGGAGGAGAGGGGAGCAGGGCTCAAGGCAAGGCTGGTTCGGGGCCAGAGGGGGCACAAGACCACGTGGCTGAGCCAGAGCAAAGCAGGGCCAGCTGCTGGGCAGGGGCCAGGCAGGCCCTGAGCTAACCGTGGCCCGGGCCTGACTCCTGCAGCCTGGGCGGGGCCCGAGGACAGCACTTCCCAGGGTCTCCGAACGCCCCGGCTAGGCTCACCCCGGCTTCTGGACCAGCGGCTGAGGCTTCATGGCTGGGATGCACGTGGAAGGAGTCACAGAACAGAACAGGGCGGGCGGATTTCTGTGCAGGCCAGAGTGGTGCGATGCAGAGGACAGAGGGTGGAGAAAAAGCTGGACAGAGCGCGTCGCCAGGACGGGCAGCGGGAGCGCGGCCGGCACTCCTGGGGCGGGGAGGCGAGCAGGGCCCCCAGGTCCTCGGGGCTGCTTCAGCGATGGGGCAGCAGAACCTGCTGTGTGGAGGACACGTGGCCCCTTGGGTGCCTGTCCCCCTGCCCTCACGTGCCCTCCACGCCCACGTCCACGGGGGACCGAGCGCGCTGGGGCAGTGGCCGACTGCAGCCACCGCACAGGCAGCTCTCTCCCTGGCCATCCTCAGGGGCAGAACGAGCCACAGTGGCTGCCGGGAACCTTCTCACCAAGCACGACCAGCCCGGAGCAGCTGGTCCACGTCCCTCCCCCACGCCGCCCTCCCCTGCGCCGACCACGTAGCCACTATGTGCGTTACTCATCCTCCCTGCGTGCAGAAGGCCAGCCTGGGCCCCGCCCCTCCGCACACGGGCTCTCGGGAGCTCCCCCTCCCTCCGAGGAAGGCCGGGCTCTCCCTGGACCCTCAGCCTGGAGCACGCAGCACGTGGTCTGTGTTTCCTTCCGTCCTTGGAAGAAACAGAGCAAAAAAGGAAAAGAAAAGTCAGGTCAGGGCAGGAAGATGGGCTGTGTTGTCCTCGGCCAGCGTGTCAGGGACCCGGGAAGCACCCTGAACCTGAGGCCTGTCCCAGCCAGGGTGCAGGGCCTGTCCTGCCAGGAGCCCCTTTTGTGCCTTTTTCATGCTTTTGAACACCAAGGTGCGCACACACAGGCTGAGCGGTCCCCATCAGCACCCCGGCAAGAACACTGGGACCGCATCCGAGGCCCTGGCTTTGTGTCGCGAGGCCCTGAGTTTCAAGTGTGGCCAAGCAGCCCGCTGGCCGAGAAAACAACCATGGGACTTTGAAGCACAGGAAAGTTTTCTGAGACGGAGGAAGACCACTAGGTTCTCTAAAGCATGGGAGCCGCTGCGATCACTGGCTTTGACTTGGCTGGAGGCAGGAAAACTGACCTCCACCCCCAACTCCAAAGCCACTCAGTTCCAAAACATGGGGCCTGAAGGACCAGCCTCTCGGGGCACCATACACCCTCCACGTGTCTGCCAGGAGAGTCTGGCTCCAGTGCTGGGGGCCGGGGAGAAGCTCCCAGGGGCCACTCTCCCCACGACCACCAGCAGCTCCGAGCAGAACGTGGTCTAGGACGGCCCTGCTCATGGTCGCCGGGACTTTGAGGTTGCCCTGGTCTAACTGATGAACGTGCAGAACGACGGCTTTCAAACAGCTTAGCAGATGGAGTGTTTGTGGCAACACTGAAAACACAATTTCAACTCAATTGTCGCAAAGTGGAAGACACTGGTGGAGGGAGAGCAGGCCTGTTTCTCGTGGAGTTGAGTCCACGTCGGGGGCTCAGGGCACCTCAGTGTGAACCCCAGGGAAGATTCCCAAGGACGCAGCAGGAGAGCTCGGAGGATGGAGGGCCCGTGTGCACGCCACCCAAGCCCTACATGGCCCTCCGTCACCATGGGGCCCTGGGACACCACTAACCTGCCCTGAGTGTTCTCATCAGAAAAATATATCTATTTTGCAGGTCGCTGTCAGGACTAGACATTTAAAAGCTGTCGCGGTAGGTCCTTGCTAAAGAACCACCAGCTCTCCAGGTCCTCCCTCAGGGGCCCGTGTCCCCACCTCTGCCCCCACCCCCCAGGCTCTCCCGGGTCACGCTCTTTCACCCTTTTACCCTTTAGAGAAAGACCGCTTCCTCTCTCCTGGCTCAAGGGCACTGACAATGGGCAGGTAACCCACATTTTAACCTCTCACGACAGGGACCCTCCATCTATTTTCGAAGCTGCGTGGGCCCCAGGCACGCACACCTTCCCTGGCCCTGCCTGACATGAGAATCCGCTGCGGCCGCTGTCAGGGACCAGGGCTGCTCCACCCCTGCAGGTCTCTGTGACCACGGGGGCCTCCTGGTGGCAAGAAGCGTGGCCTGCAACGCAGCCGCCGAGGATGTGCAGTGATGCACGTTACCATGGTCCTGCCCGTGAAAGTACCTGAGTTATCAGAATCATCTGCTAGTCCCGGTGAGTTACCTGGGAGAATGATGGGAAATGGGCTGACATGGGGCGGAACGTCCTGCCCGTCCTAGAGGGTCCTCCTCACCCAACACACATGCAGGCTTCCCTTAAAGACGAGCCCGACACCCTCCAGAGTCCCCTGCGGGTCTTGTCCTGCTCGACGCCCATGCTCTTCACTGGCCACACAACTCCACAAAGAGGTGGAAAAGGCAGACAGCCCACCAACGTCATTTGCTCTAAAACAGGGCGCCGTGAGCTGCGCCAGACCAACAGGAAATCCAGACCGATTCCTGTTCCGCCCTGAGTGAGCTGGATGACAACTGTGAAACACCTTTCACCAAGGATGACAATGAAACTGGCTTACTCTTCTGAGTGCCAACCATCTGAGCGCCAACCCTCTGAGCGCCAGGTGGGGGGAGGACATGGGAGCCCGAGTTTGCTGGGGCCCCGTCCCTCCCGGCTTCCGAGGCCCCTGCCATCAGATGCTCAGGGCCGGGCCCCTCTCAGGGTGGTCTCCGTGGAGGATAAACAAGCTTCCTTCCGCCCAGACAAGTGCCTGAGTTTGTCCCGGAGATGGTCTTGCGTCCTCACCCCCCGCTAGATACCGCCAAGGGTCTTGGAGGCAGGGGTGGGGAGCCTGGGGGAGGGTTCTCAGCCTGTGAGGTCTCTGGGCAGCCCCCCGCAGCCACTCTGGGTCCCCTGCTGGCCTCGTCCAAGAACCATGGAAGCGCTATTTTTATCCTGATGCACAATAGTGCCGGCAATGTCTTCCGACTTGACAAGACACAAAATTTAGGTGCTGGGAGAGAGACTTCAATTTCAAGCTTAAAGATTACTTTGGATCCCCCAGGACTCAGAAGCAATTTAGAGCTGATACCCTGAACAAGAGAAAGGTTAGAAGATTAAGACCAACTGCTGTTTGGATAAATGGCTGGTAATTGCCCACATCCGCAATTATACACTGGCACATAATTTCCTTTCCGCTACCTTTCTCCTCTCCTGCGTCCCGTCAGGATTGATTCGGAAGGAGCCCACCTTGATCTTCTTCTGCCGAGCCTTGGTGACGTCGTACTCCACCTCGTCCATCAGGGCCCTGCACGCTGAACAAGGCACAGAGCACGTGTTACCGCTGGCAGGGGCGTGAGGCTCCCCGGAGCAGCTCTCCCGCTGGAGAGTCAGCAAACCCACAGTCCCCGGGGGCTGGGACGGGCTCGCGTCCTTTGGCTGCTTCTCTGATGGCAGAAGTGTGCAGAGTTTTCAGCGACAGCCACACTGAGACTAGTTTTCTTCATCTACCCTTTTGTACTCATGTTTTATGAATCACATACATTTTACTTTTTCTATTTACAACACACTTTTTTAAAGAATAAGGAGACCCATGCTCTGAGTTCTTCCGAGATCCCCAAGCTGCACTGGGTCACATTAATTACACCCAAGGAACCTTGGCAAATGGAAACGTTTTGTCCAAAACTGGGCCCTGCTCCCAAAGACACATTTTGGCTGAATTAAAAAATCTCAGGGAGCCTCTGAAACTTACCTCCAACGGGCTACACAGCTGACTCCGCCCCTTCTTCTCAGACAGGGCTGCCCAGCTGAGAATTCTCACCAAGAGAAAGTGAAGTGGCCCCTCCAACATCAGCCTCGTTTGCACAACAGGAGGCCGGTTTTGAACTTGCTGTCTCTGCCCTGACTGTGACGAGGATGCCGGAGGAGATGGGCAAAGCCTCAGCCGGTCACGACCACTTGCCCGGTGTTAAATGAGGCGTGAGCAGGTTTCCTGCCTACTGGAGCACTGCATTTCGAGGTGTCTTTGGGAGAACAGCATAAGCTTTAAGTGCTCCAATTTGAAAGCTGACATGGCCGACCCGACCCTGGTTTTAGTGCTGTTTCCTGGTCATACGTCAGAATGGGGTGGCCAGGGGCGCAGCCTGCACGGATGGCAGCAAAGATCAAACACAGCCACGACGATGCTGACATGAGAGACGCTTCCTGCCTCCACGTGCTGCTGTGCTCCTCGTGCCACGCACTCGACGCTCATCACAGCCTGAGAGCGACCCCAGGACTGTCCCCATTTCACGGCGAGGCTTAGAGAGATCGGGGACCTTTCCCCAGTTCCACTGCCCAGGTCACCGGGTGCACATCTGTGAGTGCACCCGGGCAGGTCAGCTGATTGAGAGCCGGGCTGCCGTCCTGACCCCGCCCCTTACTGGCCAGGTGACCGTCGGGCAGTGTGAGCTGTCCTCGACCGTCATCGTTACCTGTGATGGAGCCACGAGCCACCGAGGAGCACCCAGTCCTTCTCTGTCCCCAGGCCCCCAAGAACAGCCTGTCTGTCCAAGGACACAGCAAGGGCTGGAAGGCCTGTGGGCCCGTCACCAGAGTCTGGGAGGAACCAGCACTGCCTGCGGCATGTCTCTTCTTCCCCAGAAAGGGAACCTGTAGCCACACACCTCCTTTCCAGCTCTGTGGCCACGTAACGTGGCTCCCGTACCAAGTGTTCCGGCACCTTCCTAAAGGCTTTTGGCCCAGTGTTGCCCTCCTGTCCCACTGGACAGAACTCGGGCCATCAGGACCAAGGCCCTGCGCACGGCGGGACATCTCCCACCCACCCGGACGGCAATTCTCCATCCTCTGTGAGGTGCCTCAGCCACTGCGATTTCGAGTTCACTACTCTCCCAGTGAATGTGAGCCGAGGCCTCCAGGGCAGGGGGTCTCCAGTGCCCACCCTGACCAGCCACGGGAACCCACTGGTGGGGGCCGGGGCTGATTGGGAGAACGCAGGGCCACACTTCCGACGCCTTGTGGGAGGCAGGCTCGGCCAGGAGGCCTCTTGGAAAGAAAGTGAAGGTGACCGTTGCAGACTGAGGGCCGTCTAGGACCCCTGTGGACAGACTAAAGTGGAAGAAGCGTTTCCTAGAGGTTCCTGATGTCCTGACTCCCTGCTCCCAGGAGAGGCGGGACAGTGGGAACCAGTCTCTTGGCTGCAGGCGAGGAAAGAGTCAGTGTGAAGGAGCAGCGGCTGGTCTGGCCACTGGGCGGCGAGGCAGCTTATGGGGGGAGCGGCATCCCTAACTGAGAGGGACACGGCAGGCTGGCGTGAAGGGTCCCACAGAGCAGGGCGGGGGGAGCAGGGCTCTGGCCGTGCCCCCGGCCCTTCCCGATGCAGCTGCCCCGCTCGGAGGGCAGCGGGGCCCGCGCCCACCTGTGTGTGCCTCGCAGCCACTGTCAGTTGTGGTTCTCTCTTCATCAGAGGGTGAGGACTAGTCTATGAGGCACCAGCACACGTGTCCACGTAGCCAGGGCCTACCCCTCGCCTGACCGTCTGGGAGAGTCCGGATTCTTGGAAGCCCCAGCTGGACCGAGGATCCCAGCTCCCACGCAGCTCTCTGCTCTGTGTCTGCAGACCCGCCTTTCAGACCCTGGGGATCTGGGGTGTTCTTAGCTCTCTGGAGCCCCGCGGCCTGGACCTGGGTGTAGGTCATGTTAATACCCTGTTCCTTTCAGCTCGGGCCCCAAGTCTAGGTAGCACCAAGACAGGCTGTGTAAAGGAAAGCTCCTAAAAGAGGTCCTCCTGCAGTGACCGAGTTGACGGCAGTGTCACTTGACGGTCCCCAAGCCCAGGGCCCTGCCTTCCTCTTCTCCAGCACCAGCTGCCTGGAGTCCTACCCTCCAGGGGCCAGGAGGGTCCACACTCACTGGTCAAGCAGAGTGACTCAGGGGCAAAGGTGAGCCCCACCCACACGGAAGGCCGGGCTTCCAGGACAGCCCGGGAGGGGCCGAGGTCCTCCAGGTCTGCGTCCTGACCTCCCCACGGAGGGACGGGGCGGCTCGATGAGAAAAGATCATTTTAAATTTTCGCCCCAGGTCACAGAACAAGTTAACACAGTCACATCGGCGACCTGGGCCTCCAGATTTCCAGTCCGGCGTTCATTTAAATGTTAATCTGAAATCTTCACTTAAGTCACTGGAGTTTCAAGTTTATTAGAGCAGGCGGCGGGCGTGGAGCCTCCTGGGGGGGTTGGCGGGTCACGTTGCCTGCCAGAGGGCGAGCCCTCCTCCCAGCTGGGCCCACCAGCCGCCTCTGTCTGCCTCCTCCTGTCTCCCGCCCTTTCTCTCTTTCTTGGAGTGAGTTTGGAAACGGGGAGGAGATGGCGGTAGATGTCAGGGCAGCTGGGACGGTCCAGGGGGCCCGAGGCCGGAGCTCCTGAGCGGGCTGGAGAGGGCAGCTTGTGGGCGCACCTCTTCCCAGCCCTGCAGGTAGGCCCAGCACACTGGAAGCCGGAAACCTGCCGGCCCCGTCGTGGGAAAGCATTTCCACGAGGGAACACACATAACACTGCCGTCGACTCCTCTTCCCCCACCCCACGTCCACCCCTGCTCGGCACATGCCCTAGAGGCTCGTGAATCAACTGGCATCTGTGCACCTGCCGTCTTCAAGGTGCCACCAGCTGCAAGGGAGTCACGGGGAGCAGGTCACAGCCAGGGCCTCGAGGAGCTCCCTTTCGCCTGCAGGTCAGCAAGCTCACTGACGGCACAGGAACCGGCGCAGTGGGCAGGGGCGGGCGGTGAGCACCTGCAGACACCTCACCTGGACCAGCGGGGCGAGCAGGACACCTGAGCCGTGTGGAGCCACCCGCAGCAGTCGGTCCTGGGCACAAGCGCCAGGACCGGCAGGCACACCCGGGCAGAGGCTAAGAAAGCATCCAGGCTCCAGGCTCGCAGAATCCCAGTCAGCGCTCGGGGTGGGACCCGGCTCTGCCTGTGTCCTCGACAGAGTCCATTTGCACCTGTGACCAGGGGATGGCCACTCAAAGGCCCACACTCCTCCCACCACCAAAGTACCTGGCTTGGCTTAGCGGGGGAAGACGAAGCCCTGATCCCCGTGGCGGGGGTGTCCTGGAGAGGGCAACTCCGCCCCACACCCCACCCATCAAGAAACAGTCTCTGCAAATGGAGGTGGCCAATGCTTGAGTCTTTCTTGAAAGTTTTGTTGGACTTCCCGGTGGCACAGTGGTTAAGAATCCGTCTGCCAATGCAGGAAACACGGGTTTGAGCCCTGGGCCAAGAGGATCCCACATGCCGCAGAGCAACGAAGCCTGCGCACTACAACTACTGAGGCTCTGCTCTAGAGCCCTTGAGCCACAACCACTGAAGCCTGCAAGCCTAAAGCCCATGCTCCGCAACAAGAGAAGCCACCACAATGAGAAGCCCGTGCACCACAACGAAGAGTAGCTCCCCCTGGCCACAACTAGAGAAAGCCCGTGTGCAGCAACGAAGATGCAATGCAGCCAATAAATAAATAGATAAACAAATTTATTTTTTAAAAAAAAGAAGAATGAAAGTTTTGTCCACAAGTCACCTGAAAGTGAGGTGGGAGTGCAGTGGGCGTCCCATGGTGCTAAGAGGGGCAGATGGGCAACGAGCCCAGGAGCCCGGAGATGAGCTGCATGACTGAACGTCAGAGCTGGGGCCTGGCATCCCCTCCAGGGTCCCTCCCGGGGCCGGCGACGCCACAGCCCAGAGCCCCCAGCAGAGATATGAGTGCCAGCTAGGCACACAGGAAGCGGCCTGGGCCTGGGAAGCGAATCTCAGCTCCGCAGCGCCCCAGATCTTATAGCTCCCTCCCCCTCCCTCCTTCCCTCCTTCCCGCCCTCCCCCACTGTTGCAGGCGGAACTGTATCCCCAAGGCTGTGCCTGTCCTCACCTGTGTAACCGTGAAGGTGACCTCATCTAGAGACAGGGTCTTGGCGGATGGTCAAGTTAAGATGAGGTTATCAGGGTGGACCCTGATCCAGACCGACTAGAGCCCGTATAAGGGCGAGGAGAGACCCCGAGACAGACGCCCACAGAGGGAGAGCATGTACGGACCTGGGCGAGGGGGAGCTGCGGAACGCCGGATGCAAAGATCAGGCAGCGAGTCCACCAGCCAAGGGTCACCAGTCGCCGCTAGATGTCGGAAGAAGCGAGAAAGGAACCTCCCCTAGAGGTTTCAGGCAAGTTGCGACCCCGCGATGCCTCAATTTCAGACTTCTGGCCTCAAGAACCGTGAGGAAATACATCTCTATTGTTTAAGCCCCCCGGGCACCCCCAGGCACCACATCTCACCTGTGGCAGCACTGTGCCAGGCGACAGAGACAGCCCCAAGTAAGGCGGACAGCATGGGGGCAGGGCGGGGAGAGTCACAGAGATGTACCTGGCAGGATGTACCTGGTTGGAGCCTGAGAGAGCTTCGCAGAGGACTGACATGCGAGAGACCTTTGGGGCTTGGATCGCAGAGATGGAAGAAGGGATGCAGGGAAGGCAGTGAGTTCCAGAGCTCTTGGGAGAGAATTAAGTAGAGTTGGTGATGGCTGGACACAGAGGCCGGGCAGACCCTGCTGGTTGCAACCCAACCACCATTTCTGTTCCACCGTCTTCTTCTGTATGAAGAAAGCACCATTCAGGGACGTCCCTGGCGGTCCAGTGGTTGAGACTCCACACTTCCGCTGCAGGGAGCCCAGGTTCCATCCCTGGTCGGTGAACTAAGATCCCGCATGCCACAGGGCATGGCCAAAAAATAAAGTAAAGCACCACTCATATCCCGTTATTGGCAGCCACGTGTGGCAGACAACTGGCTTCTTCCCAGTTCAACCCACCACAGTAATTCCGTGTATGTGGCCAACCGTTGGTTTGGAATGGGCCAAGGTTATAGCTCTGGCCAATGAGACAGGAGGAGAGGCTTCCTTTCCTTCACAAAACAGACGTGTAGGGACATTCCAACACGTCACGCCTGCCTCTGCACAGTGTGGCCTGCAGGAGGCAGCCAGAAAGGCGGCAGCAGTCCTGGGAGTGGGGCACCTAAGTGTCAGGCCAGCCAGCCGAGCAGGCAGGACGATGGAGGAACCCGGGCCTCTGGTGACACTGCTGCGACCGCCACGGGCTGCTTTACTGCCTGACCTCCTGGATGTGATTTACTCTATTTTCTCCTTATTACTGAAGCCATTTGGAGTCAGGAGTGATGCCAGTTGCTTCCAAAGCCTGTATTGGCTTCGTTGATGTTTCAGTGTCCTAGGGCTGCCATGACAAAGTGCCGTGGAGGGGCAAACAGAGACTAAACAGCAGAGATTTATTTTCTTACAATTCTGAAGGCCAGTTGTCTAAGATCAAGGTGCTGGTGTGTTGGTTTCTCCCTGAGGCCTCGCTCCGTGGCATGGATGTGGCTGTCTCCTCCCCATGTCTTCACATGCTCTTTCCTCCGTGTTACGTCTGCGTCAAAATCCCTCTTCTTATAACCGGCCAGTCAAGTTGGATCGTGAGTTACTGTATGGCTGTTAGCATAACTGACTCCATCTTGGGCCCGTGCAGCTCCCCCGTCCTTCTGCTGACCCTGCCCAGGACTGTGGCCCATGAAGCTCCTCTCTGTCATCAGGGGCTTTGTGGCTGAGAGCTATTGTGCCACGATCGTCAGGTCCAGGTGGCCTCTATGCTCTCTCAGCCTCCGAACAATCACGAAGACCTTCAATGACATATCCCCGGCCCCCACGAGACCAGTTACCCATGCTCGTCCTGTTTCCGAGCACACCCCCCATACCCTAAGTGAACTACACAACTGCCCAGTGGCCCTCGGCAGCATGGAACACAGCTATGGGTACTTCCAGACCCCACCCTATAATAAACGGACCCGCTGAGTATACGGAGCTGCCCCCCTCATTTTCTGGTCTCAAGATACCTTCACAGTTCGGTGGGCCCTTTTCGTTCCCTCCGTCCTCCAGCAGTTACCAATTATAACTCCTTGGTTATTGATTACAACCTGAATCCTCGCCAGGGTCAGGGTCTCTAAAGACCTCATTTTAGTTTAATTACCTCTTTAAAGACCTTACCTCCAAATACGATTACATTCAGAGGTACAAGGAGGGTAGGGCTGCCCCAGATGAATCTGAGGGAACACAATTCAGGAATCAAGTTTACTTGGGGATATCGGGATGTCCCCAGGTTGATTAACTCAGTGCCTCAGTGACACCCCAACTCTCGCTCCGCTTCTTCCCAGCCCTCTTGACTTTCCTGCACAGGTGAGAGATGTCACCTGTGGTTCTATGTGTCAAATCCTCAGACCCAACATCTAGAGTCCTAGACAGGTATTTCCTCACCTGTGAACTTCTATTTGTAAGGAAAGTTCCAGATACCCTTGGCACACTCCCACTGTCATTGGCTGGACCTGTCCTATGACCTGGCCCAACATGGTCCCTGGCATGGAAATAAAATAACGATGTTTAATTTAGACCAATTGAGATGTACCCTCTGGAGCTAGAAAGGGTGCAGCCTGTCCTAGGAGGCACGTGGCCCCTCTGTAGCTGAGCAAAATCAGGGTTCTGCCAGCAAGAATGCGCCCGGCCCCAGGACCCCATGGTCACCTCAGTACCGGGCAGTGATTCAGGAAGGCAGCAGGTGGGGGCGGGAGCCTGGAAAGAGGAGGCCCACCAGCTGGTGCAAAGACAAAGCCCAGCCCAGAGGCTCTTGCAAATACCTCCGGCCATACGTCTCCCCTCCCCAGCATGTCACCACGGCAACCCATCCGCCTGAGTGACTCCCCATCGAGTTTTAACCCAAATTATTTTTTCTGGATCTAAAAAAGAGGCACTGACAGGAGAAGTCATTTTAACAACTTGAAGATGCTCAAAGATGAGAGGTGGGTGGCAGAAAAGGAAAATCTGATAGATATTATTTTTTAATCGAACAGGAAAACTCTGGTTACTCAGAACCCAAACCACAGCATTTTTCTCCCTCCTACATTCTTTTAAGAAAAAGAAGCAATGTTAGGATTTGTTGGTGGTGGTGTTTGTTTCCCAGGGAACATTCTAGTCTCACTATAATTCTATTTACCTCCCGTCTTACTCAATCATCCTTGATGTTCAGGATAACGGCCTTCAGTCACCAGGGGAAGACATAATGATGGCCAGCAGATGCTGTTGACTCTGGCAGAAATGTGGGCAGAGGCACAGTTGGAAGATTTCCGGTGCTAACAATACAAGGGCCTCCGTCAGCCTTCAGGTGCCGGGAAGTCCAACCAACCAAAACACCACTTAAATCTCGCTGATAATCTCTTTCTTTCATTCAGGTCCTTCTCACTTGATTACACTTTGAAAGTTTTCATTCTGCATGTTTTGCATCCTAAATGTCTCTGAGACTTGGTAATATTAAGCACAGTCTGGGAAAAGCATAAAACGGGCTATTTGTCACAGTTTTCACAAGGCGTAGTCAGAGCTGTCTGAGCGGGGCTTCCGGTTCTCAGGTCCCTGTCAGTTAAAACCACCCCAATGTGATTAAAGATCATCAGGGTTGCAGACTATTACATGTAGGATGGATAAACAATGAGGTCCTACTGTAGAGCACAGGGAACTATATTCAATGACCTGGGATAAACCATAGTGGGAAAGAATATGAAAAAATGTATATATACGGATAACTGAGTCACTTTGCTATGTGGCAGAAATCAACACAGCATTGTAAATCAACTATACATCAGTTTAAGTAAACAACCATCAGGGAACCAAGCCTAGGCCTGTCAGTGGGGAGCTGGGCACCCACACGCAGGGGTGGTAGCTTCCACCCGTAGGGGCCCACGGTGTGCAGACTCCGTGCTGAGCCCGCTACACGCCATCACACTGAGGACCCACGGAGACTCTGGAGCAGCTGCCGTGGTCATCGTCCCTTTTTACGGATAGGGAAACTGAGACTTGAACAGGTGAGCATTTTGCTTTGGGTCACACAGGGTTGCAGGGCTGAGATTCAAAAGCAGGTGCCTCTTCAGAACCCACCATGGTTCCACCCAAATGCCCTCTGTGTGGAGAAGCATTAAAGCGAGCCAGTGACAGTGAGAGCTGGCAGGTAGGTCCATCCAACGACAGTGGCGAGTCTGTACTCTCAAAACCAGATCGTCTTGCGGGGGCTCCATGATTTCCATCCTAAAAAGGCTTGATCATAGAAAGAATCTTAAATGCAAAACTCTCATGAGTTCTAATGAGTCAATTAAGAAATAGCCCAGGCTGACTTCCTCCCGTGTGCGGTGAGCCCAGCCCGGGTCAATGCACATGCCATCACCAGGGGACCCTCCAGTCCAGCCAAGAGGACCCCTGCCTCCCACAGCAGACAAAGACACCTGCTCTTCCCAGGAAGAAAGAACGTGATTTCCCAATAAAGTGTCCCAAGATGCCCACATCCGTTCCAAAGGCTCTCCTGCCCACAGGGGGTGGGGGGACTCCAGCTCCCACCAAGTAAGCCAGGGAGCATCTTGTAGGCCAATCCCACTTGGGGTGAGGAAGCATGGTTACCTGGCTCTGTAAGAAGCCTGCATTTCCAGAGCAGGGACATAACTGCTCTGAGAAGGCACAGGCTTGATTCCCTCTGTGGACACAGACCACCACAACCCCCCCCCCCCCCATAGAAGGGAGAAGACCCCACTTTGGAGGTGACACTGGCTCTGCAATGTAAATTTGCAGTTCTTCCCAGCCCACCCTGGATGTGGGGCTCAGCCGTCTAACTCCAGGGATCTGAGGTGGAAGTGACAACCTGCCAGTTCTGAGCCCAGGCCTCCCACAGCAACACACAGCTCCACTCGCCCTCTTGCACCTATAACCTTGCCAGAGAAGAGCATGTCCCAACCAGCCCCCCGGGTCAGAGGAGGAGGAGTCACACATTGGACAGACCTGGACCCATCCTACCCTGTAGAGCTGCTGGCTGAGCCTGGTCTAGACAGCTGACTGCCCATCAACCGGCAGACTTGTAGGGAAAATGTCACTGAGACTTGTTTGTTATGCAGCAGTAGCTGGGTGACAGTGTAGGTCCAAATCACTAACAATGAAAGAGCAGAAAGAGAAATTAAGGAAACTCTCCCATTCACCATTGCAACAAAAAGAATAAAATACCTAGGAATAAACCTGCCTAAGGAGGCAAAAGACCTGTACACAGAAAACTATAAGACACTGACAAAAGAAATCAAAGACAATACAAACAGATGGAGGGACGTATCATGTTCTTGGATTGGAAGAATCAACACTGTGAAAATGACTGTACTACCCAAAGCAATTTACAGGTTCAATGCAATCCTGATCAAATTACCAACAGCATTTTCATAGAACTAGAACAAGAAATCTTATGATTTGTATGGAAATGCAAAAGACCCCGAATAGCCAAATCAATCTTGAGAAGGAAAGATGGAGTTGGTGGAATTAGGCTTCCTGACTTCAAACAATACTACAAGGCCACAGTGATTAAGACACTATGGTACTGGCACAAAAATAGAAAGGAAGATCAATGAAATAGAATAGAGAACCCAGAGGTAAACCCAAGGACATACGGGCACCTTATCTTTGATAAAGGAGGCATGAATATACAATGGAAAAAGGACAGCATCTTCAATAAGTGGTGCTGGGAAAATTGGACAGCAACATGTAAAAGAATGAAATTAGAACACTTCCTAACACCATACACAAACATAAACTCAAAATGGATTAAGGACCTACATGTAAGGCCAGATACTATAAAACTCCTGGAGGAAAGCATAGGCAGAACATTCTACGACATACATCAAAGCAAGATCCTTTTTGACCCACCTCCTAGAATAATGGAAATAAAATCAAGAACAAACAAATGGGACCTAATGAAACTTAAAAGCTTTTGCACAGCGAAAGAAACCATAAACAAGACAAGAAGATAACCCTCAGAATGGGAGAAAATACTTGCCAATGAAGTAATGGACAAAGGATTAATCTCCAAAATATACAAGCAGCTCATGCAGCTTCATACCAAAAAAGGAAATAACCCAATCCACAAATGGGCAGAAGACCTAAATAGACATTTCTCCAAAGACATGCAGATGGCTAACAAACACATGAAAAGATGCTCAACATCACTAGTCATTAGAGAAATGCAAGTCAAAGCCACAATGAGGTATCCCCTCACACTGGTCAGAATGGCCATCATCACAAAATCTAGAAACAATAAATGTTGGAGAGGGTGTGGAGAAAAGGGAACCCTCCTGCACTGTTGGTGGGAATGTAAGCTGGTACAGCCACTATGGAAAACAGTTTGGAGGTCCCTTAAAAAACTAAAAATGGAGCTACCATATGACCCAGCAATCCCACTCCTGGGCATATACCCAGAGAAAACCATAATCCAGAAAGAAACATGTACTGTATGTTCATTGCAGCACTATTTACAATAGCCAGGACATGGAAGCAACCTAAATGCCCATCCACAGATGAATGGATAAAGAAGATGTGGCACATATATACAATGGAATATTACTCAGCCATAAAAAGGGATGAAATCGAGTTATTTGTAGTGAGGTGGATGGACCTAGAGTCTGTCATACAGCGTGAAGTAAGCCAGAAAGAGAAAAACAAATTCTGTATGCTAAATCATATATATGGAATCTAAAATAATGGTACTGATGAACCCAGTGACAGGGCAAGAATAAAAATGCAGATGTAGAGGACAAACTTGAGGACACGGGGTTTAGGGGTGCGAAGGGGAAGCTGGGATGAAGTGAGAGAGTAGCATAGACATATTTACACTACCAACTGTAAAACAGACAGCTAGTGGGAAGTTGCGGTATAACAAAGGGAGATCAACTCGATGATGGGGGATGCCTTAGAGGGCCAGGACAGGGAGGGTGGGAGGGAGTCACAGGAGGGAGGGGATATGGGGATGTGTGTGTAAACACAGCTGATTCACTTTGGTGTATCTCAAAAACTGGTACAAGAGTATAAAGTAATTATATTCCAATAAAGAGCTTAAAAAAAAAAAGAATTTAGAACTTGGGGGCTTTGGGTGGGTGCTAGGTGGTGGCTTGGGTGTTCCTGTCTTTTGTTTTTTTTCAGATCAAGTAGCCAATATAGCCATAGAGGGAAGATGCAAGCGCAGAAAGACCCCGAGATGGTTTCATTCGCTTTAAAGAAATGAGGGTGGATCTAGGGTGATGCCCACAGCAATGTCATTAATCACAGTGGCATCGTGGAGCTATGCTCAGGCCTGATTGGCATCAGCAATGCCACTCGGGAAACAGCTCCAGCTGCTCATTCCCCAGGCACGTGGGAGGCAGTGCTTGGGCTCCCCCGGATGTGGGTGAAGCCAAGTGGGCAGAAGTGCGGGAATCACAGCTGTGTCCGGGCATCCAAGTTCTGGCCAGGCCCTCCCCCACCCCCCCAGGGCTCTCTGCCCTCGGCCGTGACACCTGCAAACTGGCCACGTGGCCCATGGTGCAGGGAGCAGCGAGATCACAGGAGGGAGAAACGGGAGCGTTTGTGACCGCAGCGCAGCCCGGCCTGTCCTGACTGCCTGCGACACTGGACTTCACCTGCCGTGGGAAAGGGACCTCGCCCGTGCCTGGGTTCCCTGGGGTTCGGCCAGTGTGGGCCGCCGGGGCTGGCCTCAGGCCGCCCCCTGGACGGACCCCAGCGGAAGCCATAAGGAGCCCAGGACACCGTGTGCTGCTCAGGACTGTGGGCAGGCGGCCCCCTCAAGTCCAGACGTGCAGACCGTCTGCGTCGATGACCCCAGTTCCTGGGACACAGGCTGATGGCTCTTGAAACCCTGAATTGGGAACAGGGGCCCTGCATCTGCGTTTCCACTGGGTTTCACACATGATACAGCCGGTCCTGTCCTGGGGGAACTGAGTGACCAAGAGCTGACCGCCGGCTCAGACAGGGGTCAGAGCAGAAGGCCGGCCCTCTGTGCCCGGCTGGGGACCTGGGCTCGGGAGGAGGGGGCCACCTCGGCCAGGCTGAGGCGGGAACGGCTCTACTGTCAGAGCTAGACCCCATGGGCCAGGGCGTGACCCCAGCATCTAGGACAGCAGGCCCTACGGGGAGACTATTTCCCTGAGCACTCGCCCCCCAGCCCCACCCGATGTGCCGGGCTCCTGTAACTGCACGGAAGATCCCCCACCTCCCTAAGAATGAGTGGTGTTACCCCAGTTACGGGGGTTATGGGTCCCCACGACCAGGAAGCAGCCAGGGCTCAAACGGAGGTTGACTCACAGGAAAAGCCCGGGCAGGGGGGCGGGAAAGCCAGGTAGAGCACGCTGATCTCCCTCAGGCAGAGGTGCTGAGGCCTTGTGGGGACAAGGACCGTCAGGGTCACTTGCTGGGGGGCAGGGCGGGGGGAGTGGAGAAAGAGCAGGGCCCCCAGGACAGGGAGGCTGAAAAGCCAAGGAAGCCACACGGAGTATTTCCAAGCGGAAGGCCTAGTGGGGATGCTGAGGTCTCTGGTCTCTTTGGGGAAGGCAGTCCTACGCCACCAGGCTGAATGTTGCCGGGTAGAGAGGTGGCTTTCGTCCTTCAAGGTCCCCTACAAGTCACCTCCTCCTGGGACGTGATGGGAACCAAGCAGATCTTTGCCATCCCCTAATTCCGAATGAACTTGTTAAAGCGTTTTTCGTGTAATGAAAACATTTGATCGATTCCTGGCAGTGACGGCTGTCACTAAATCAATAGCCTGTTTGGAGCATCACGCTGACAGCTGACACACACGCGTGAAGGTCTTCGAACAAGTGGGGCCCGAGAGCCCCTCCACGACGCGAGGGGGTGAGGCAGGATAGGAGGGGCAGGACAGGGAAAATCTGCTCTGTCTGCAGGTCGAAGCACAAGAAGAGGGAAAGAGGCGATTATCTCGATGCTACAGGCGCCCCGAGAACAGCGGGTGACAGGGCAGGGTGGGGGGGGGCCGTTCAGGACCAGACGCTCTGCACGGGTTCTTGTGCAGCTGGACCAGGGCAGTGTCCACACCTGGCAGGAGTCTCCCCACTCACTCCCCTTTATCTCTTCTCCAAATGAGCCCCACAGACCAAAGAAAGGGTCGATGAGAGTGGGGGCAGAAATAAATCCTAGGACAGGAGCCCAAGGTGAGCCCTGGGAACAGCACCGATGGAAAGCCGGGGTTTGTGGGGTCTGCTCTCCGAGGGCAGGGCTGCCGGCAGCAGCCGACACCGAGAAGAACAGGGTCAGGAACACTCAGGAGCATGAGAGCGTCCAGAAGCAGCACGTTTCTCAGCTTTCTAAGAGGGGTCTGTTACTAAGAGAAGGGGGAACTGGTCCAGGAAGCCAAGAACAGGTTCCTCAGTTCACTGATGTCTCCGGAAGAGCTGCAACCATAATTATCCCGTGAAAGCACACACACACCTCCATGGGCAGTATCTGGGTGGAAACAAGTTCACCCTGCGACACTTGGGCCAGCGCGTGGCCGGGAGGGTGTCTGAGGTGACCCAAGGGACCAGTAGCTCCAGGCCCCGTAGAAACGGGTAGATGAGGGTGTGAACGTCTGGGGTCCACGACAGAATGGGAAAAGGTCCATGGTAGAAGCAGAATGAACTAGAAAGGTATAAATATTGGCAAGACACCGGCAAATGGATCATTATTTGTAGATGATGCCTGGAAAATGCAACAAATCCACTGAAAGAATATCAGAACACTTAGAGAGTTCAGCAAAGTCTTGCTTACAAAATTTGTATGCAAAAATAATATCTTATATACAGATATGACCAATAGAAAACATGAAGGAAGAAATAGTCTCATTAACACTAACAATAATAAAAGACACAAATTAGCTAGAAATAAACCTAAAAACAGGTGTGTTTCAGGGCAGTGAAACTACTCTGCATGGTCTACAGGGGTGGATCTAAGACCCCAGACATTTGCCCAAACCCACAGCACATACGACACCAAGCGTGAGCTCCAAGGTCATCTATGGACGCTGGTGATGTAGACGTGTCAGTGCAGGTTCATCAATGTAACAACCGTCCTTCTCCGGTGGGGAGGTTGACAGTGCGAGAGGCCGTGCTTGCCGGGGGGGTGGGGGTAAATGGGAAAGAGCTGGGCCTTCCCCACAATTTTGCTGTGAACTGAAAACCACTCTAAAAAAATAAAATCTATTCAAAAAAATGTGCCTGATCTACATCAAGAAAACTTTTAACTCAGCTGGGAGGTAGTAAAAAGATTCAAATAAAAGAGATTGTTCTTGGTTAGGAAGGTTAGTGTTGTAAAGATGTGAATTCTCTGTAAGCTGATCTATATACATTCAATGAGATTGCCATCAAAATAAGAACAGGATTTTCCCTGACTTTTCTAAAACAGTTGAAAAGCTAATAGAAAATATGAGTAATATGGGATATTGAAATATACTATAAAGCTATGATAAGTAAAATAAAATGATACTAGTACAGAAATAAATTATTTAAAAAAAAACAGTGGGACTTCCCTGGGGGCGCAGTGGTTAAGAATTCCCCCCGTGCGCCGCAGCTACTGAGCCTGCGCTCTAGAGCCCAAGAGCCACTACTACTGAGCCCATGTGCCACAATTACGAAAGCCCATGCTCCTAGAGCCCGTACTCCACAACAAGAGAAGCCACTGCAATGAGAAACTCATCCACCGCAACGAAGAGTAGCCCCTGTTCACCGCAGCTAGAGAAAACCCATGTGCAGCAATGAAGACCCAACGCAGCCAAAAATAAAAAATAATAATAAAATAAATAAAAATAAAAATAATAAAATAAAAACAATTTAAAAACCATTAGTCTGGAAATAGACCCTAATACGAATAGGAATTGATTAGAAGATAATATTTAAAATAATGAGAATAGGGACTTCCTGGTGGCGCAGTGGTTAAGAATCCACCTGCCAATGCAGGGGACACAGGTTCAATCCCTGCTCCAGGAAGATCCCACATGCCGAGAAGCAACTAAGCCTGTGCGCCACAACTATTGAGCCTTCATGCCACAACTACTGAAGCCCACGTACCTAGAGCCTGTGCTTCACAACAAGAGAAGCCACTGCACCGAGAAGCCCACACACCGCAACGAAGAGTAGCTGCTGCTCTTCACAGCTAAAGTCCACACACAGCAATGAACACCAACACAGCCAATAAATAAAAAATAAAAATAAATTAAAAAATAATGAGACTAAGCAACATATATTGAGCGTGTGTTATGGACCAAAGGTCAGCTCACTAGCCTTGATTTTTTTAATATAAATTTATTTATTATTTATTTATTTATTTATTTATTTATTTATTTATTTATTTTATTGGCTGTGTTGGGTCTTTTTTGCTGTGCACGGGCTTTCTTTTTAGTTGCGGTGAGTGGGGGTTACTCTTCGTTGTGGTGTGTGGGCTCCTCATTGCTGTGGCTTCTCCTGTTGTGGAGCATGGGCTCTAGGCACGTGGGCTTCAGTAGTTGCAGCACATGGGCTCAATAGTTGTGGCTCATGGGCTCTAAAGTGCAGGCTCAATAGTTGTGGCGCACGGGCTTAGTTGCTCCGCGGCATGTGGGATCTTCCTGGAGCAGGGATCGAGTCCGTGTCCCCTGCATTGGCAGGCGAATTCTCAACCACTGCGCCACCTAGGAAGCCCCTAGCCTTGATTTTTTTAGTAACTCTTTACACCAAAATTAATTTCAAGCGGATCCAATATGATTTTTTAAAATAATTGTCAAGTGGGCTAAATCCTTATAAGCATGGGATGAAACCAAAAAGTCATAAGTAAAAATGATAATCAATTTTACTACATTAAAATTTGTAGGGACTTCCCTGGCGGTCCAGTGGTTATGACTCCACGCTTCAACTGCAGGGAGCACAGGTTTGGCCCCTGTCTGGGGAACTAAGATCCCACATGCTGTGAGGCGTGGCCAAAAAAAAAAAATTAAGTTAAAATTTGTAGGAAAAAAGTCACGGAGAAATTCAAGATGGATAAAAGAAAATCCACAGCACCTGTGGAAGGAGCCGTTCTGACCTTCTGGACTCTGACAAAGGGCCCTAGTGCAGCTCTGGGGCAGGGGCTCTGGCATCACAGCCTCCTTGGGTCACTTCCCTGGTTCGTCCATCCAACAGGACTTACCTGGAAGTTTCCACCTGCTCTGCTTTCAAGGTGAGCACACAAAGTTCACGCGCACCAAGCTTTGGTTCAAGCAGGGAGGTGACAACCGACTAGCAAAGGAACAAACAGAGACAGTGGCACGTCACAGTCGCTACTCTGCAGGAACTGGGTGTGGAGATAGGAAGCTATCCGGATGTCTCTCCTAGAGGTCACGGGAGGTACATTTCTATTACTGAGGCATCGGTAACAAAAAGACCCCAAATGGAATGACTTAGATAAGATGAAGCGCGTTCCGGGGGGTCAGAGTTCAGAGGTGAGAGGTCCAGGGCTTGGGGGGCAGTGGGGAGGTCTGCCTTTCAGCACGGGGCTTTCCTCTCTGGGTCCCAGGAGGCTCCAGAGCAGGGGGTGGGGAGAACCGGGAAGGAAGGCGAGCAGCCCTGGAAGCTGCAGACATGATTTCCCATGGCAACCACATGCAGGAACACGCAGGAGGCTGGGAAGAGCAGCCTTCGGAGGGATGGCCATGTGTCCCGGGAGGGCAAGAGGAGTGACCAGCAATCAGGAGCCTCAAAAGCCCAACTGAGGAGGTGACGTCTGAGCAAAGACCCAAAGGATGAGAATGGGCACCCAGAGAACATTCTAGAAGAGGACCAGAGCGAAGGCAGGGGTGGGCAGCCAGCAAGGGCAGGGCCCCGGGGCAGAGGTCTGGGAGGTGGGGTCAACACGGCAGAGGGGCGAGGTCGCCAGGGGTCTTACAGGTCATAGCAGGGACTTGGATTTTATTCCAAGAGCGATAGTGAGACATGGAAGACTTTAAGAACGGGACTAAAACAAAACAGATACTGGCTTTGCGTGGAGAATGGGGTGGAGGATGCAGGGAGGGAGGTGGGGCCAGTGAGGAACAAACTGGACGCAAGGTGGCAGCGGCTGCACTGCTTGGGTGGCCGTGGGGAGTGGACGGCTTCAGATAGCCTTGGAGTGGAACCACCGGGACACGGTGGTAGGGCGGCCTGTGGGGGAAGCAGAGGAAGGAATCGAAGATAGAGTCCAGTGCTTTGCTCCTGCCGCTGAGTGGAAGGTGGAGCCATGCCAGGGGCAGGGGGTGGAGACCGGGCAGCAGCGTGGGGCAAGGTCCGCTTCGGATGCACGATGGTTGAGATGCTTTTAAACCTCTGGTGGGTACCAGTGGGCAGGTGCACACAGGACTCTGGGACTGGGTTGGATGTAAGTGATGAGTAATCCTTAGGACCTGCCTGGGTGACCCAGAGTGAGTAGGTGGATTCATCTACTGAAAAACAGATTTCCGGACCTCCCTGGTGGTGCAGTGGTTAAGAATCCGCCTGCCAGTGCAGGGAACACGGGTTCAATCCCTGCTCCAGGAAGATCCCACATGCCACAGAACATCTAAGCCTGTGCGCCACAATTATTGAGCCTGTGCTCTAGAGCCCATGAGCCACAACTATTGAGCCTGTGTGCAGCAACGAAGACCTGACACAGCCAATTAATTAATTTAAAAAAGAGAAAAGAAAACCGGATTTCCTAGCTCCAGAGAGAACAGAGCGGGTCTTTGTCCTCCAGGTAAGGGCTCCTTACCTGTAGACCTGGCTCGTGAAGGATGGGTGAGACGTGGCAAACAGCCTGCAGCCTCTGTTCCTGCCTGGGCCCTGGGCCCGGTAGCAAAGAGGGGGGCTGATCCCTCAGGGAGGAAGGGGATGAAGGATTAGAGTTTCTTACGACTCCAAGCAGGTTCAGCCTCGCCAGTGCTGAGGGAGGCGGCGGGGGGGGGGGGGGGGAGTTGTACTGACAGCCTCAGAAAGGGGAATGGAGAGGCGGCCCCTTCCTGGCAGGGTCAGCTCAGCAGGGCTGACCGTGGGTGCTGTGGCCTCAGGCTGCGCCAGGCAGTGGCCATCGGCACCAACGACCCCCACCCACTGTGGGGCCAGGTGGGTGTCTGCCTTTTGTCCTGAGCGGCCAGAGGACAGAAATGGCAGCCTTACCGTCCAGGGTGAACAGATGTTTGGGTCAGGTCCCCAGAGCTCATGGACAGTGCCTGACATTCAGGGCGTGTGGCATCTCAGCCAAAAATTAAGCACCAAGTATTTAAAACCACACACGTGAGCCTCACTCTGTCCTATTGCAGTAAAGTTGCATCAGCCAGTTTCGAAGCCACGACCTAGGCTTCAACTGCTCCGGGGGGCTGGCTGGTAAAGAGGGGGCACCAGGAAGGGGACGATGTAACCAGGGCCTTGGACCAGGACAGTGGGAACCAAGGGGCTCCCCACGGGGTAAGCCTGAGCCCCTAGCATTCAGACGTGGGCTGGGGGGGCAGCAGAGGAGATGAAGAAGAGCTGCCGAGAAAGCCAGGAGGGCAGAGGTCAGGAGGGCCCACTCTGTGGGGGGGGGCAGGGGGGTACAGATTCGTCCCTCCTCTGAATTCCATCGTGGGCGTCCCCTCCCCTCCTTTGACACCCAGCACTGTTAGTACATCTTGTTTTGCTGGAATCATTTAACGACGCAAGACAGTGCCGGGGGAACCCAGACTGCAGAGCCAGGCTGTGTGGACCGGCCCAGCACTGCCCCTCACCAGCCAAAGGGTCGCGGGCAAAAAACTTCAGTTTTCCTTCAGTTTCCTCATTTGCCAAATGACGGTAATAATTCTATCTACCTGTCTTAGGTTGGGTTCCCCCAACACAAAGGAGTAGGAAGGAGTGTGGAGAGGTGAGCAAACAGGCTGCACGGGGATAGAGGCGGCAGGTGGGGTTCAGTCCTTTGAGGGCCTGGGAGCCTGTGCTGAGCAGGGCTGGGCAACTGCGGCCCACAGGCCAAACCCGGCCCTCCGCCTGGTATTATAAATAAAGCTTTATTGATACTTCCAATTGTTTGCATGTTCTCTGTCACAGGCTCCATGTGAGGTCACAGGGATGGGCAGTGCGCCTGCAGGGGGGTGGCCCACCCCCTCAGAGGGCTGCAGAGGCCTGAGCGAGGCCGTCCGTGCAAAAGCCCTCAGCCACGGATGCCAGACATGAGTGAGCTGTGACCTCCCGTATGCATCCCTGTTGGCCTCTCCCACAGAAGGGGAGACGTCTGCCCCACTAACAGCCTCTTCTTAGCAGAAATGACAATGACGGCTGGGAAGGTGGCCAAGGTGGCAGCTTTCATGCATTTTACTGCTGATTTTACTCCCGGAGGGAGGGCAGCCGGCTTGCCCCTCCCCCTGGGGTAAAGTGTCCTGGATTCTAGAATTGGGAGGCAGAATTGGGGGGACAGCTTCAGGACACGAGCAGCCCTGTCACATCCACTGTCGGGGTTCAGGGCCATCTGTGTGAGAGACAGGGGCCTCCCCGCCCTCCCAGGTTCCCTGAGTCCATTGGCTTTAAATGGAAGGAAACACTGAAAGAGATTTTAAAAGAGCAACACAGAAAGAGAGAGAGAAAACAGAGGAAACCCTGCGAGAGGAGGGGTTCCCCAGGGGAGGTGGGCAGGCCTGGGGGAGGGGGACACCCACGCAGGGCCCCTCACGTCCTGGTGCCTCTGTCCTCTGGGTTTTGGCTTTTGCTCTCACCAGGCACCCAAGCCCCACACCTGGCATGTTCAAAACTCGTAAGTAAAGAATGAGTTTGAATATCCCTGTATACATTTATTTAAGTGTCGTACATGTGTTCTAAAATACGTTTGTATACCAGGTATAGTCTTGAGATAGAATATACCCAAACAGAAGCGCTGGCATCTGCAGGGAGCCCGCTGGGGCTCCTCACCTTCTTCTGGGGTCTAGGGCACACCCGGAAGGGCGCACAGCTGGGTCCGGAGACCCTGGACAGGCCAGGCGGCCCTGCTTTACCCGCTCTTCATACTGTGCTTCTGTGTACGATTCCATTTGAAAGGAAGGATCTGTTGCCAAAAAGAAGGTGGAAACTCATAGCTCTAGAACGTCCCGGACCTCTCTTTTTTATTTATTTATTTATTTATTTATTTATTTATTTATTTTTTGGGGGGGTACACCAGGTTCAATCATCCGTTTTTATACACATATCCCCATCTTCCCTCCAGACCTCTCTTTTTGTCGGAACTTGTGCACCCTGCCTATTCTGCTCTAGATCCCCTGACAGGCAGTCTTTGTCTCTCTTCCAGAAGTATGGTGGGCTCCTCAGGTTGGGTTACATGTTTGCCTTTTAGCAGGAACTTTCTGGAGATGACGCTTTAGGGTAGAGAAATGGCTGTCAGGCACTGGGTCTGGGCAAAGGATGATATATTTAAGGTTGGGGAGATCTTTCACTTCATCTCCCATCACCCACCGCTGCGGATTACAGGTGTGAGGAGAGGTGGGTGGGGACCAACTCTGAGGATGCAGGGAAAAGGCTCAGCTGACTCTGCAAGTGAGACCCTGGGGGGCTCTGAGCAGATGCCCTGACACACAAGCCTCCCCGGCACCACCGCCTCCAGCTCTCACTCCTCAGCCCCCAGCTCAGTGTCCCTTCTCCACTTTCAGCTCAGTGGCTCCACCCCACCCACCCCTCCGCACCCTGTCCCCAGCCCCTGGCCCTACACAGGGCACCTGCAGGATGCCCTCCTCCCATCCCCCACCCCCACCCTGTCCCGAAGCCCAGCCGGGGAAGCCAGCGCAGGTCCCTAATTGCAGGGACAGGCATGTCCGGCCCACTTCCACCCAGAGACCCAAGGCCATGTGATGGGGCCACAGCTGTGCAGAAGCAAAGCTCAGAGCTTGGCGCAACCGCGAGCTCAGAGCCAGCCAGAACCACCCAGAGGCTTCTGCCCCGGCGTCAGCCTCTTGGTTCCAGTTCTCATCCCCACTGCGATGGTCAGTCAAAGACCCTGTGCTCCTCACCCTTAATCACACCCACCACCTCCGTGTGGCTGCAAGGACGCCCCTTCTGCCTTCTGTCGTCTAAAGGACCAAAAAGACGAAAACCACCTCCAGATTCTAGAGTCCAGGGGGCACGCTGACAGCCAGGAAACCTGGGTGCACATTTATTCAAACCAGTTGTACTTAACTGGTACCCGTGACTAGTCGCCCCATGAGAGATGTCACCAAAGTGCCCCAGGGCAGATGTGCCAGCGTGACCCCACAGCTGAGCCGGCACCGCCAAGACCGCCCCAAACGAGACGCAGAGACATGAACTGACAGCCCAGGCTCAGGGCTGCAGCTGGTAGAGGCACCGCAGTCCCGGCGGCTCCAAAGCAGCTGCTGTAACTGCTGGGCCTGGACCTGGGCAGCAGGGGTCATGTGGAACCCAGAGAGCTTCTCATCGGGGCGCCCGGGGACAAGGACGGCGGCTGTCCAGCCCGTGCGGAAGCCCGGCCTGCGCTGCGCCCCTGCACACTCACCTCCGCAGAATACGTCGGGGTCCCGGGGGTCCCGGGCCACCGCCAGCCGCGCCAGGAGAGCCAGCAGGGCCATGCGCAGCAGTGCGGACCGCATGCCTGCAGCCACCTCTTCTCAGAGCCCTCTGGCCTCTGGGCGTCCCGCAGGGAGGGGCTGAGGCCCGGCCACCCCACGTCACCCAGGAGACCAGCGCCCTCCCCGCAGGCGCTGCACCTGCGCCCGCATCCAGGTGCGCACAGCTGCCTCCGCTGGGCTGGCCACCGCCCAGTCCCCACCCCCGCCCAGGCCGCGGACCCCAACCTCATCCCAGATGTCCCACCTCCTTCCCAGGTCCCCACCCTCACTCCTGTGCCTGGACCCATCCCCAGGTCCCCACGCCCACCCCAGGCCTCCGCAGCCCTGGCCCTGAGCGTCTGTTGGTTCAGCTTTCCTAGGCAGACGGCCCCCGTGAGCCAGAGCCACCGGGGGCATACACCCTGCGTGCAGACCTTGGCCCCGGAGGGGCTTGTTCCCAAAGCTGCCACCACGGCCGGGGGAGCATCCTCCCGGGGGTCCTGAGAAGGCCCTGGCAATGTCACTCCCTCCTTCCCAGGCTCTGCGGGGACGCTGGCCCCCTCCCCCCAGCTCACTGTCCCCTGACCCCTTCCGTCAATCCGTTTCTTCCCACCTTATCCCCACCCACTCCATCAGCTCTGGGCGCTGAAAGGGGCTGATGAGTTGTGTCATATTTACATTTTAACAGGAACTGCCTTACAAATCAGCAGGGCGTCCTTTTTTGCAAACGAGTCTCATGAAAATCCCAATAGGAAAAGCAGCGGGGTGTGGGGCCCTTGGGAAACCCGATCTCTGTCACACACGCCCTGCTCTCCCACCAACCCACCCACCCACCCAGCTGCAGGCTGAGGGGCAGCCTTTGGGGGGAGAAAGAAGGGTGGGCATTTCGGTTCAGGGAGGAAAAAGCTTCCTTAATTTCCTCCAGATAAGCCGAATCATTTCCTCCAAATCATTTCCTCCACATTCACCTGGTCTCTGTTTTCTCTGAGTGTGCAGAGAATACCAACCCTCTAGTTTCATTTTGAGCATCTCATCTCTGAAACAATGCTGGCCCACTGAAGGTGAAAGTGGGGAGTATTTCGAGGGAAATGGGGGGAGAGGGGAGAGATGGAAAAAAGAGAAAAGGGAGGGGGAGGGGAGGAAGAGGGCAGGGCCTCTGTCACATCCTGGGTTAGCCTTCCTCTAGGGAGGCCGGGGACCCTTAGCAGAGAAGACTTTTCGGAAGCCAAGGTTGGGGTACCCACTGTTTGTTGCTGCTGGGGTGTGACTGCTCCCAGACTCTCTGGGAGAAAGACGAGGACATCTACGTAGACACTGCTACGCAGACACCCACCCTGACGCACACACATCCCCATGGCTGTCTAGAAGGATGCGACGACAGACACCTCCAGCCCAGTCCAGCCCTCAGGCTCTTCCTAACCTTCTCCCTTTCCCAGATTAGTAAATCCCTCCTCTGACAGCACAAAACCTGGTCCTGTTTCCCTCGAAGTGTTTCTTTGCTGCTCAACCCCCTGCACGTCTCTCTAAGCATCCAGTCACCTTTGTGGCCCTGTTCCCCATCTCCTGTCCCCAGCTGTGTCACGTACTCTGGGCTCAAGGAATGGGGCTTGGTTTTGATAAGTAATAGCCTAGTATCAAATCTGCCTTTCACTCAGCAGTGTCCCCGTTTTACAGATATGGAGCTGAGCCTAAGCGAGATTTAGCCATTGGCTCATGTGCACTTGTTTGCATGCTTCGGACCATGACTTTATTTTTAATCATGGCAGCAGTGTGCCCAGCTAAAAGATTCCAGTTCCCCGTTCCCTTGCTCAGAGGTATGGGCACTGGACTAATTTCTGGCCAGTGAGATGTAAGCAGGACTTGGGGGGGACTTCTGAAAAATTCATTAAAGTGGGAGCACAGCTGCCACAGGGCCTTCTTGCCTTTCCTTTGTTCTTCTTGCTTCTTCTTTGGAATGCGGATCTGATGGCTGGAACTCCTGCAGGACTCCTGGACCCTGAGGCAGCCTTGAGGCTGGAAAGCAGAGAGCAGATGCAGAGCAAGAACCCAGGAATGTGGACCCTGATGTGGCCCATAACTGGCCTTCTTTCAATATAAAAGTTCATTTCCACCAGGCTTAAGGAACTGTTATTTTTAGTATGTGTTGCTAGAAGCCGAATGAAATTCCTAACTGAAAGAGCAGAGAGGTGATGTCCCCCCTCCCACTAGAGAGGCTACTTAGTCCACAGCAGAAGAGGCAACCCCAGGGGCCCCCGGCCCCTTGGCCCAGCTGATCAAGGAAGGGGGGACACCCAGTTCCAGAGGAATTGGTCCATAAGCTGGGTTGGTTCTACCGATCATTGTAGTGAATTATCAAGCCTGAGGGGGTCATGGGAACCCCTAGGTTTGTGGACAGTTTGTCAGAAGTATGAGTGGCCTGGGGGCCCCACGGGTGGCTGGCGTCTGAAGTGGGGCAGTCTTTTGGGGGAATGGAGCCCTTAACTGTAAGGTCTGAACCTAACCTCCTGTGACTGGTGTCAGAGTTGAAGTTGGTGTCATAACAGGGACAAAAAAAGGGGGATGAGTTTTTGCTGTAACCGTTTGTACCTTTCTTAAGAGTGTTTCCTATTTACAACTAAATACATACAGCTAAAAGGAAGGTATTTTTAACTCTGGGAGAAACAAATGGCTGTACATGAAAGCATGGTCTCAACCTGAAGCAAACTAAAATGGATAAGAATTCTGAGCACCTGATGGATCTTAAGAAAAAAAACCTCTCGTTGCTTGTGGTGGTACGGTGCCCTCGGAGAGGAGAGAGGCTAACACTTCCGCTTGTTTCCTCGGCTGCCTTTTTCTTTCATCCTCTGTCTGATTTCATGAGTAGCCTGGAGCACGCAGACCTCCAACCCTCCCAGTCAGAAACGCTGGTCCACCTGGCGAGACCCAGGAGTCCAGGCAGAGCTGCTCAGGCGGGGAGGGGATTTCCACGTTTCAGAAGCTGCATGCCCAGCCTGGAGACTCCAGCCTTGGGCGTGTTTGATTTCACCACGGGAAGAAAAGCCTCTCTCAGAAGCAACACAGGAGCTGGGGAGGCAGCAGCGCAGGTGGGCAGGCGAGGAGCAGGCTCTTTGGAAAACCCCTGCCACTTGGTCCCCTGGCGGCCCTCTTCCGGGACCCTTCCGCAGATGGGGTGTTTTCCCCTCTGCATCTTCGTCTCCCCTCTGGGCCTTTCTGCCGCACAAAGCAGAGAAAGACAAGGAAAGCACTTAGCAGGCTGTTTTTCTGTGGCCACAGGGACTCACATGGTGTCAAAGCTGGACGGGGCTTGGGGACCTTCGCTGGGTCGGGGGTGACCGCAGAGCAGGGTAGCGATGACCATGCTGGGCTGGGTGTGCGTTGCAGTTCCTGACTCACAGGCTCACACCTGCACGTTCTCTGAGTCCCTCACCTGTGTCAAATGGGCGTCACAGTCGTGCTCCCCTGCAGGTGAGTCCCGTGCGGCCGACCCTGCCCACCCGCCTGCCGCCCCCCGACTCTGACCCCTGGCCAGTGGTCCTGCACAGAGTGAGGCTTGCCCCCGTCCTGTGCAGAGCCCACTGGGGGCATTATCCTGCTTCAGCCGCTTAGGCAAGTTCCCAGGGGAGCCACAGGAAGGCCGGGTGGCCCCCGCACGAGGACAGGCCGGTCCCAGCATCACCAGAGCTGCCTCCTCCGCTGCAGGTGAGGGACAGGTCTGAGGACGGTGGAGAGGCCAGCATCCTGGGCGGGCTGCCCTGTTCTCCTCTTCATCTCAGACAGTTTACCTGGACATCAGAGCATCATTTGTGCCAGGGATACCCTAGCATTTAAACAGTCGTTCGCCCCTTCTGTTTCCATCTGTAGCGGCCTGAGGACTCAGTTCATAGGGCTGAGCGGGGGCTGAGCTCCAGGAGAAAAGCTGCCCTGTCCCCTCCGTCCACTCCAGGAGCCAAAAGAGACTGAGTCCTGCCCTGGACCTGCTGCCACGCTGCTGTGAGGCCGGAGGGTCCTGGTTGTGTTTAAACAGCACCACAGAGTTCAGGTTAGATGTGATGTGAGTCCCTTCTTCTGAACTTGATAAACTTTCAAGGATGTGATGGCATTAACCTGAGCCTTCAGAACACTGGCCCCATCCTAGCATTCCAGGACGGGCTGTCTATCCCAGGAGATGCCATCTTTCAACCTTTCAACAGGGAGTGACGGACCCTTCTGCACGCTGGGTCCTGGAGATGCCTGGCTGAAAAGGCACAGCTCACACGCTGCCTACCCACCGACCTCTCCTTGAGACCTGAATCCCTGTCTCATCCGCCGCCGCCTGCCGAGTGGAACATACACCGCCCTGTAGGTGAACAGGTGATGGGAAGAGGAGGCTCCCTCGTTACCCAGGGTCGCAGTGTGTGCTGGAAGGGGACAGGCTCGTGCTGCCTGGATGTTTCCGGAGCTGGGGAGGCTGTCGTCCCCTTGCCCTCTCATGTGACATCTGCCAGGAAGAGGAGCTCAGTGTTGCCCTGTAGGTGTCACCTTTGCTGGGGGTAAAGCCTACTTGTGCTGCCCTGTCTGTATAAGTGCTGCTGGACGAGGCATCACGGAGGGGGCGCTGGAATTTCCCCAGGCACAGAGCGGGAGCCCGGGCGCTGGCCACTGCTGGAGAAGCTGGGTCTGCCCTGCCTCCCTCCTCGCCGCCCTGAAAGCCGCCGTGAGCCCGTGAGTCAGCGTCCAAACCAGGGTCAATGCCAAGCGACCATTTCCATTTAAAATCAGCATATTCCATTTTCACTGGAACCCACCAACTTGCATCAAGATAGCATTTCACATTTAAGGGGTTTTGTGGCGAGGTAGGGTTGAGAGTTGACCCTCAAGGCAAAAAAGAATGAATAAGAGAAAAAGCCAATGGCCTCCCCGCTCTGAGGTGTAGGGCACGATCCCATTTCCTGGGACAGACATTTCTCTTTCACTGAATTGTTTTGTCTCTTTTACTTAGTCTGGAAACCTCCTGGGCCGGCCTGCATGACCCCCTGCCCCCAAGCAGAGCAACAGTAACCACCAGCTTTAAGTGTCTGATGGAGGCGGGAGACAGCAAGACAGCACATGCCGTGCCCCCCTCCCCCCAGGACCCCTGCCCTGTGCGGATGGGAAGGGGCCCCCTCCGCTGTCCTGGGGACCCCTCTTCTGCACCTGCACCTGCACAGGCTTTGGCTTCTAGAAAGCACCATCCTTAACTTTGGCAGGAGAGACTGGCAGGAAAGGGCTTTCCCTCCAGCTCCTCCTTCCCCATCTCCTTTCTTTCTAAAATGCATTCACCCCAGAGACTGAGAATCGGGGGCTGTATTTTCTGGGAGAAACCCTGTTGACGCGACTGTGTCACGACAGGGTCAGAAGCGGCAGTGGGCAGGCTAGAAACTGGAGATGCAGCTGGAAATGCAGGTCTCACGGAGGCAGTGGCTGCGGGCCGAGCAAAGAGGTCGCAGGGGAGCTGAGTGTGCGGGGGTGTCGGGGAGGAGTGGGGGCGCTGAGCGCCTGTCTCCCCCGCACCAGGGCTGGACCCACGTAACTCAGGGTCCCCCCAATAAACAAACAGTGGGTGTAGACTGGGTGGCTCAAGGAGGGCTTATTAAAGGACTGGGCAGGGCTTAAACAAAGCAAAGGGACCAGCCTGAGCACAAGGGGGCAGCTGGAACTTGGAAAGGACAGTTGTAGGGAACACAGCTGTTGACAGCGAGCTTCAACACAGTTGAACTTGATCTTCAGTGGAGGGATGGCTGTGACCTGTACCAGCCCATGAGGAGTGAGCTGGACAAACACCCGTCTGCCCCCTCCCCCCCAACCCCGCCAGGGCTGATCCTCCAGAGAGGGATGGAGAGGGAAGGGGAGGGGCCGAGATGGCCCCCTCGGGGGACACAAGCTACACCCCTCCCAGCCCCTCTCTTGCTCGGTCCTCTCGGTCCCTCCTCTGTGACCACAGGGCAGCCAGCTCCTCCTCCCCTTCCCCAGTCCACCTCCGAAGCGCTCCAGCTTGATCTTTCTAAAGATCCTGCCGACGAAAGAATGCTGTCCGCCGTCCAGTTCCACAAAAATCAAGCCACTAGCTACTGACTGCGGTCGCTGACCTGCAGAACCCTGGAAGGAATGCAGAGCGAAAATCAGGATAAGACCCTCTGCACTCTGGTGTGCTCTGGGAGAATTGGCAGAACAGGCCCTCAGAGAGTTAGATACTTTCAGGAGAAAATTTTGTGAGCCGCAATTCTTGCATCTTCCTGTACTTAGAGAAGCACTCAAATCGTTACCTGGGATTTCTGGTCCTTGTGACTAACAGGAACCTTCTACAGAGATGTGTGCTTGACTGCATGTTCCCCTTCTCCAAAATCACTATATATGGAAACCACCCCCCCCTTCAGAACAGCTGTTCAGAGCTCCCTGAGAGGCCGTCTCCCTGGCTGCAGTCCTCAGTGAGTCCCCAGATAAAACTCACAGCTCTCACACTGTGTGGGGTTTTTTTCAGTCGACAACACCAACTTAATGGTGACTCAGAGACCAAAGACCCCAATTCCACCAGTGGTGCCCAAAGTTCCCTGAGGATAAAACCCAACCTGCCTCTCTCTGTGCTGTTTTATCCAGGTGACTTGCCTTGAGTTTCCCAAACGCATTGTGTTTCTTCAGACCTATGCCCCCTCTGCCCCTCGGTCAGAGAGGTTGGCCTCCTTCCCTTCTTTATTCACCCAACTGCTCCTGGCCCTTCAAGACTTGATTCAAACATCACCTCCTCCAGGAAGCCTTCCCTGAGCACTCGCCTGCCCTCTGGTCTGAGTCTGAGCCCAGCTTTGGTGCCCCCAGGGCAGCACCCACCCCCTTGCCGCGCTGTGACAGTAGAGGACTCCAGGTGCCCCCAGGCTGGCCCCGTTCTGCGTGTCCCAGAGCAGATGAGCAGGAAAAAGAGTTTCTGAACAGATAAGTAACTGGTGCCTGGAGTAGTTCACACGTCTGCAGGTGCCCACTTCCCCATCTTAGAGGGATGGAACATTGTTAAATGGTCTCCAAGAGCATTTCCATCAATTGCCCTTGAACTAAAAGCCACAGAAACAAAGCTTGACATAAAAAGGTCTCCTTTCTATGCACTGCTGGCCACTCCCAGTATCCACCACCATACCATGTGCCATGGGGCCGCAGGATCTGGGACCAGGGAAGGCAGTGCTGACCGCACCAGTGAACCAGTGGGCATCTCAGTCACCATCACCCCACCCCTGCCACAGGCGACAAGCCTCAGACCTCAGCTCTGATCTCACCTGTAAGAGTTGCAAACCGTGTGTGCCTCATGGCCTGAGGCACCAAGCGCTTGTGGAGCCGGCTCACACCAGGGAAATAATGTGTGAACCCATTGTAAACAATGCTGTATTTGCATTTTGCATGTTTTCCCTGTTTCCTCTGGAAGCAGTCAAAGCCACACGCCTTGGGATCGTCCTTTCCAGAAGCACAGTGTCCCCAGAGCACGCGGGGAGGGACGGGATGCTGTTAATCCCAGCATCACTGAGACTCGCCGCCATGCCGCGGTGGGGAGGGGAGCAGCCCTCCTCCTCCTTCCCGGGGCCCACGGCACCCACTGCAGGGGCCACTTTCCCACGTTCGTTCTTTGACTTTTCAGACTGCACCTGGGTGTGTGTGTGTTCATATTGCGCTATTGAGCGTGTGTGGGCGTGGGGTGGGGGATGGGCTATTACATATTCTTTTAATGTTGATCAAAGCAGCCCATGTAGAGAGTTTACATTGATTCCACGCTTCTACATAACAGCTGGTACCACCATCACTTGAAATGTCAGTGTGATGCTCTCCAGACTGGCTGTTCCAGGAGCTGTGGGATCCCCACGGCTGCCCGCGCCCTCCTGGCCGGGTGATGGGCAGGTTGGTGGCGTCTTGCTGAATCTGTGTTCAGTGCTCACATAACGACTGTGGAGACCCTTCTCTCGGCCGAGCCCCAGCTTGTGACATCACGTCGCCTTCCCTGCTTGGTTCTCCTACCTCGGCAACGGTTGACGTGCTTTCCATTCACTCCGTTTTCTATACCCATCTGGAACTCACAGCCAGAGTCCCCACGGAACCCCACTCCCCGGGCATGGTCACACCACCGCCAGAGAACCTGTCCCTGGGGTCCTGGGCTCCAGGAGCCCTTCCTCATCAACGTCCTACTTTGCATGTAACACACTCCCCAGTAGCTCCAAAGAGAGGACGCTGTGGAGACCCTTTTGGAGACTGTGTAGAACTAAAAATACCTTTACTCAACCCTCATACCCAATCGATGATTTGATTGGGGTTCCAGGTGGGAAGTCATTTTCTCTCTGACTTCCTAAGGCTTTTCCCACTGAGTTTCACCTTCAGCTTTGTTGTTGAAAGTTCTGAGGTCATGGGAATGCACCTCCACCTCACCGGTCCCCCACCTCACCGGTCCCCCACCTCACCTGTGCCCCACCTCACCTGTGCCCCACCTCACCTGTGCCCCACCTCACCGGTCCCCCACCTCACCGGTCCCCCACCTCACCTGTGCCCCACCTCACCTGTGCCCCACCTCACCGGTCCCCCACCTCACCGGTCCCCCACCTCACCGGTCCCCCACCTCACCTGTGCCCCACCTCACCGGTCCCCCACCTCACCGGTCCCCCACCTCACCGGTCCCCCACCTCACCTGTGCCCCACCTCACCGGTCCCCCACCTCACCGGTCCCCCACCTCACCGGTCCCCCACCTCACCTGTGCCCCACCTCACCTGTGCCCCACCTCACCGGTCCCCCACCTCACCTGTGCCCCACCTCACCGGTCCCCCACCTCACCGGTCCCCCACCTCACCGGTCCCCCACCTCACCTGTGCCCCACCTCACCTGTGCCCCACCTCACCTGTGCCCCACCTCACCGGTCCCCCACCTCACCTGTGCCCCACCTCACCGGTCCCCCACCTCACCGGTCCCCCACCTCACCGGTCCCCCACCTCACCTGTGCCCCACCTCACCGGTCCCCCACCTCACCGGTCCCCCACCTCACCGGTCCCCCACCTCACCTGTGCCCCACCTCACCGGTCCCCCACCTCACCTGTCCCCCACACCTCCCCCCACCACCCACACCTCCCACCGCCGCCATGCCTCACCCACAGAGAACACAGCTGCCCAGGGCTCCGGCTGCTCTGCTCCTAAATCCGTGACCACATTTGTGCAGCTGGGCTTCCGGGACTGCTCCCAGCGGGGCTGAGCAGGAGAGGGCACCTGACACAGGCCAGTCCGTGGGAGACTCAGGCCCCTCTGATGGCCGACTGGTGTGAGGACCCCCGACCCTGGGGAACCGTCCTTGGCCACACAGCTTCCCCATCCTCCCTCTGTCCTCCTCCCCTGCAGCCCAGCCTCTCTGGCTGTCCCCCGTCTAGCTCACCAGGTGACTCCCCTGTGAAATCCTTGGGCTGTAGGTCTGACTGCAGCCACCATTGTTCCTCTCTCTTCCTCTTCTCTCTGCCTTTATGTGTTTATACCTTTTCAAAATTCTCACACCATCTTTCTAGTGGGATTTTGGGTAGGAATGGAGATAACTGCTGTGACCAACCCCCTGTTTACTGGAGGCCCTATAATTGCAGTGTGAGGGCGACCCCATGAATATGACTGGACTGGTGGGGAGACCCAGGGCTCCTCCCCCAAGAGAGAACAGAAAGGGGGCTGGGCCGGGGTCTCCGGTGGGTCAGGGTGTGGGCACACCACCCTGAATGCAACACCACCACGAGGGTAATGTCACTGCTCAGTGGGTCGCCTGTCGTCGCAGGTGACGTAAAAACATTTTCACAATGAAGAACATTTGCCATCGACCCTACCTGCTGGAGTCTGATTTCATCACTTTGGAAGCAGCTCCCATGCATCAGGGTCCCCAGGGCGTGAGGCAGAGCTCACAGGAGGGTACTGACCGCAACCGCTGCTGGGCTGGGAGCAAACACGCTTTAGCAACCAAGCAGGAGTCTGCCACGGGGCAGAAGGCCGCAGAGTGAGGGGCACACGACGGAAACGCCTCAGTTAGGGTTGGGGGCGAGGAAAAGACGAGGGGCTGGACGGGAAATCCTGGGCTCCACAGCAGGGTTGGGGGTCGTGGGAAGCGGAGTGTCTGCAGCCCAGCCACGCCTGGTACCTGGGGATGAAGGACGGAGCGAGGGGGTGTGCATCCAAGCAGAAAGGGGTCCGCGAGTCATGGCCCTGGCAGAGAAACACGGGCCCGTCCGCGGACTCAGGCCAGCGCCCTCCCCTCCTTATTCCTGAGCTGTCCTGGTCATCAGGAGTGAGAGCAGGCCTGAGCGCTCCTGGCAGGAGGACCTGGTTCTTCCAATTCCCCCTGCATTTATCATCTTCTCCCAGGACTTGGTGGGCCCCAGCGGTTTCCAGCTGGGCAGTTGGGTCTATTTACTTCAGGTATTTGTCTCCCTGAAGAGCAGAGCTCCTCCTTGCAGCAGCAGACCTTGTGTCCCCCACTGGCTTCGGGAGATGAGAGCCGCTCTCTGCCCAAGAGCACAGCCCAGCCTCTGCTACTCCGGGCAGTGAAGCGCCGGAGGCTCGGCACCAAATGCCTCCAGAAGGGGCCTCTGCACAGACATGCCAGCCCAGGAAGGGCTGGGCCAGCCGCACAAGGGGCTCTGGGGGTGCTGGGGGCACTGGGCCTGGAATCACGCAGCTGGCAAAGCCCCTCCCTTCCTGGACCTCAGTTTTCCGCCTGGGGGCACGGGGCTGTCGCAGGCTGATGTCCTCTGAGCTACCTTCTTCGCCCCTGGCAGTCTGTGATTCACTGAAGGAAGCTCCAAACACACGAGGAGAGTCTGCCCTGGTGTGCTCCGGGCAGGCATCCCTCCAGGCTGTACACGGACATGAAGGTGCCAGTCTTGTGATTTTACTTGTTATAGAATTTGAGACGGCAAATATGTCCAGGGATCATGGATTCTAAACACATTTTATATACAAATGTCAGCCACGTGGCTTGTCAAAGGCCAGAGAAGTAGGTCGTGGTAGGACTGGATAGGCACACGGACAAGAGCCAGACCGCGTATACGCACAGAGCCCTGACCTCACGTGCTCCACGGCGACCAGCCCGGCTTCCAGGGAGTCAGCCTCTGTCCCTGCCAACCAGCTCAGGAGCCCCTGTAAAAGTTGGGCCAAAATGGCCAGGACTCAGTCGATATCTGACAGTTTCCTAATTTCTGCCCCCACTTCCAACTCAGGAGCAGCTGGGGGAACCTAATACTCTCCCCTAGGCGGTCATGTCGGAGCCCCGCTTCTAGGCCTGCCCCAGCCCCCCCCCCCCCGCCACAGCCTCCACTAGGGCCCCCCTGAGACCCCCTCCCACGACGAGGCTGCCCCGCCGAGCACACGAGAGGGCGGTCGACCCCGCGCTCCAGCCAGCTCCGAGGAAGCAGCCTCCCGCCCTCTCATTTGGCCCCTTCATTAATTCCACAGCGGCGGACTGGACTTCGCTGCCAGGCCTCCGGGCCCTTGCCCGAGCGCTCCCGACAGAGCCTCACTCACTGTCCACAAGCCGAACGTGGGGGCTTTTCCCAAGAAGGTCTTGGCCATGGGTGGCCACCTACCTTGGGGCTAGCCAGCCTTCCCAGGGATGCCGGGAGCCCGGCCAGCATGTCGAATTGCTTTCCCTGCGAACATTCATTCTAAGTTCCGAACCACCAACTTACAACTAAACCTTTCTAGAATTATTCTTGAACTTGGCACTTCTGGACTGCAAGGAACCATATGCACCCGTGTTTGTGTTGGGGGTCACCTGTCTCACCAGTGTGCACATGTTACTTTGCAGTGCTCGCTGGAAGCTGATGGGTGCATTCCCTCTCCATCTCCATCACTGAGAGTGGCCTGATCCCTAGTGGAGGCTCAGATGTGCAGGGTGTGTTTTTGCATCACAGTTGGGTGCCCTCAGGTGTGAGCAAGCCTTAATTTATATTCAAACAAGTGGTCGCTTGTTTGAATATTTCTTCAGTCACTGTGCACACAATAACAATTTAAAATGCAGTTCACGGCCTATCAGGTCAGGTTGATTGAGAAACCTGACATCATTTCTACAGTAAAATTTCATTAGGTCTACAATGTATCCCATTGAAAAAGTTTTAAGGAAGTGATGTTATTCATAATCCCAAATTCCAAGTCCTCCTAAAACCAAATATTTTAGTCTAAAACCTCAGAGAGGGGGAAAAAGTACAAAATCCCAATCCCGTTTGTATCTTGCAAAATCGAAAGTGTTAATGTTGCAAGAAGTAAGTTATCCCTGATTGGTGGAGAGAGTTCCCATGCTCCGGGATTTGCCACTTTATTGTCAATGCTCCATAAATCTCAGCTACGGGAAGAAAAAGACATGACCATTCACTTTTATTTCCACCAATTATTCAGCCCTTTCCTCACCAATGAATGATCTTTTCTCGCTCGTTTACCGCCCTTATCGGGGAATCTGGGCGTGGGGGGTGTTTCTCTCCTGCTGTACGTGTGGCTTGGGCACGTGTTTCCCTATGAGCCCGGGGTTCTAAGCTGGGGACCACAGATGTCTGCAAACAGCTTTGTAAATTCAAAGCGTGACCTCACTGGTTCTCAGGCTGGGGCCCTGAAGACTGTTGCAGCCTTCGCAGAATCCAGAGGTGGGAGCCTCGCTTCCCTCCCCAACGTGGGGCAGGCCAGGCAACTTGGAGCAGAGAGCCCTTCAGAAATATCTAGACTCATTTCCCATCCGGAAGTGTGGCTGTGGTCACGGGCTGCTTCTCTGCCTTCTAACCACTGCCACGTCACAGGGCACGCCCCTGAGTAGTTTCCTCAACACACTAAGTAGGTGACATCAGGTTAATTAATACCCAGGATGGCCTTGAAGGGGACAGGAGTCACACAGAGGGGGGAGGGGTGGGAGGAAAGCGGTGTGTCACCGTGGGCACCAGCTCCTGGTTCCCTTCACGCAGTGCGGACCCCCTCTGTGCTCCGCCATCCCTTGCCCTCCCCCCACTCACCTGGCCCCTGCCCCCTCTGCCCTGGTCATGTGCACAATCTGAGCTCTTTTCCTTGATTGCAGGGAGGCTGGGAGCTTTGGAACAACTTGTGCCTCAATCCCAAATTGCATAGAACCTAAGAGAGACAGGAGAGAGAGTCACCAGAAATGTCACATACATTAAAACAAGCATTGCAAAAGGACAATGAAGGAAACATCATCAGGAATTCAGGCTTGAGATTTTAAAACCACAGTTTTCTGACTCTCAAACCCGCGTTCTGGGAACTGAGAAACACTGGGGGAACCCCCGGGGGGTTGTTTCTGGTGAGATTCCCACGTCCAGGACTACTGTTAAACCAAAAGCGATTTTATTTGTCTTTGAGTGTTTTAATCAGATTTTAAAGATGCTTTACTGCCTGGAGATGAAAGCAGCGCTTGTTGGAGTAATTCTTCATAGTTCTGCTCCTTTGTCCGACGAGATCAATGAGAAACAGGCTGCCTGGGAAAGCAACTGCACTCTGTGCAGAACAGGGAGATGCAAGAGGCTTCTGGAATCACTCAGACACTTTTTGCAGGTGGAAACCTGTACACACTCTGCCCTCAAAGCCCTGAAGCGGTGGCGTCTGAAGTGATCACAGTTCCTCTTTGTTCAGATGCCAGTCAGCACCTCCTCTCCAGAAGGCGGAAGACGCTCTCTCCGCTGCACAGAGCAGGCAAGAGTCCTGAGACCAATTCATCTGCCATGAGCACTCCTCGTTTGCAAAACTGTCCCTTAAAGGCCACCTGTATCGCCTTAGTCTCTCAGTCCCCACCTGGGTAGACGTGTCACAGAACAGTCCCAGAGATACATCCAGCTTTGGTGCTTCTTCAGAACCACGACAGCAAACCCACGGATGCCTGTCACCGTGGAGCAGCTGGTGGGAACACCTGGGCCTCGGGGTCCCACTGACTTAACTGGTGGCCGGGTCCTAGGACGGGGAAATGTTTATGCTGAAAAGGTGTAAACATTGCCACGCCCAGCCTTACATTGGTTCTTTGGTTCCTAGGGCTCATTTCTGTTTTGTGTTAACACCCATTTGGTGGACTGGGAGCCCCTAATGAGAATGGCAGCCTCAGACAAAATAAACTATTAGGTTGAGAACTTGGTGTCCAAACAGGCATATCTTTCTAAACTGCCAATTATCAGCTGGTTCACAGACATTAGCTGTGACAAGCATGGTGCATCAAGTGGCCTAAATGGGCTTGTTTTGCTCTCGTAGATCAACCCCAATGCTCTCCCAGCAGGAAATGTATTACCAAAAAAAAAAAAAAAAAAAAAATCATTCTGACTGGAGAGGAAAAATAAAATGTGCATCTTTTACTAAATACTAAAGGGTAGATATCTGAGAAGCCACATTTTGGGTAGCAAGTGACTTGCAAAGTGTGTCTGTGTTTGCTCAACTGACTCACTAGGGCACCTACACAAAACTTGTGTGAGAATAAAAGACAATCAGGGATTGATTCAACTTTGCATTTCTAAGTGGTTTTGAGATACCGGTGTTGGTGCCCTGAAAAAAATACAAATGATATGAAAGATGGATCAAATCAGTTACTTAAAATGAACAAAATGAGCTGATACTTATATCAAATATTACATAGTATATTTTTCTGAACAGAAAAATTCCTTCATAACACAATCAATCAAGTTCTAACTTTAAATTACCCACCTCATGCATTTACAGTTTTGGAAACCTTGTTTTCCTAAAGCAGAATGTCCTACAAGGCATGGTTTGAACTAGCTACTCCCTACCTCTGTTTGCCTTTGAATAAATGGAAAAGAGAAAGTACACAGCATTTAGTGACTCCCTTAGGCGTCCAAATTTCTCAACATTCTCTAAAGGACTATTCAAGGACCCTCTATAAAACACCAACGAGACCTCTAGATTTCCTCTGCCTCCTTGCCACCATCATCAAAGTGGTTACAATGTTTAGAAATGAGATAAGAGAAGCAAACTGTGGATCTGGCTGGTTTTGGAGAATTTATTCAATTGTCAATCTGATTAACTGGCCATCTTTAACAGCTCATGTTTATAAACTGTATCACACATTACCCAGACAGGTAATGAGACAGGCTTAACTCTTCAAAGGTAATTTCAGCCCATGTTCTAAAAACAGGTCTTTTCTCGGGGAGCAGTGCAGTGCTGACAGCCATCAGTGGGTGCCATCCCCACGGTTCACACATAACCGTCGAGTCACCGAAAGGGAGATCCCGGGTGGTGTTAGGTGCCTACCGTGATATTGTCAGGACCTCTGGGAAAGGCAAATTATGTTCTCTCTCTGTTGTTTTCTTTCTAAATATATTTGACGACCGATCTTTTATTAACATTTGTGTCCTCTGAGATGATTCTTTTGTACACCACCTATGCTGTTTCAGCACAAGGTATCAATCATGGATTAAGGACAAGATCTTGTATAAAGAATATTTATGTCTTAATTGTCTTGAAGCTTGGCACGGTAATTGAAAATTCAAAGGTCAAAAATGCTACTTTGTTTTCCTTATTTTTCAAGAAATCAAGAGGCCAACAACACAAAGATTGATAGAAATACATTTTCCTTGTCTCTTTTGCGCATTATACTAAGGGGAAAAAGTTGTCAGGCTGTCAGGACTTTGTGATGTTTCCCATCTAAAGGTGAATATGCCTTAGAATGCTTCCTGATAGAGATATTGCCTTATAGGTAAAAAAAGATTAACAGACAAATCATGAAAGAGGTCATTGTGAAGGAACGTGAACATTGGAAAACGTGTTTAACCTCAACAGCAATCAAATACAAATGAAAGCCCAACCTGAGATCTCAAGATTCACGAGTCAAATTATCATACACACAAATGTATTAATCACAAGTACTGTACGAGAGAGGATAAACGGATCCAACCTTTCTGGGAATCTAACCCAACAAAAGAATCTCAAATCCAAAGACACATGAATGAGGTTGTTCATTCCAGCAGTACACACAGTAGAAAAACACAGATAGGAGGAGACGCGAGAACTGGGTCACAAAAATCTTCTCCTGAAAACATCAAACTATCTAAAGGCCTGTTCTGCCAATTTCCCCCGGAGCACAGAGCGAGGGCCTCGTCCCTGCTGTCCGCGCTGAACTCCTTTCGGGGCCTGTTCAAGGTCAGCAGCTGCAGTGGCTCATGGTTTAATCCTTGTAGAGGCAGACGGCAAGTGCCCGTGTGTAGCTGGCAGTCTTTAAAGCACATACATCTCTGTCACATTACCAATCCCACACCATCCCAATGAAGCCCGCTGGGCTTCAAATGACCCCATTTTAAAAGCAGGGTGGTCCGGTGGCCTAAGGCGAGCAGCCTGCAGGCGGTGCCCTTCCCCGCCACGGTATCAGCACCCACCAGGCCCTTTCACCTCCAGGAAGGATAAGCGCTACCTGCTTTTCCTTTGCTGAGTGACAGGTGAGAGAGGTGTTTCCTGAAGCTACCTGTGGATTTTTGGAAAGAGGGCTAATTTGGCTGGTAATTAATTTTACTCAGTAGCCTGAGCAGAGGTTTGAGTCAATTCGATCCAAAACTGCCTTTTAACAAATGCCTCTGTTCCCTTAGTTTTCTGTTACACTGGAAACAAAGGTTTCGTGCAATAATGCTGTAGTGCAATGTGCTCTGATGGGGCTGTATTCTGTTCCATACTATTTCGGGTTTTTTTAAGTGCTGGTCGTGACCCACTAAATGGACTTTATCATCCACTGATGAAAAGCGACCATGGTTTAAAAAACACCTCTCATGAGCCCAGCGATACACTCTTTAGTGTCTCATCCACAGCTTTTGTAGGGGAAAGACTGAAGGTTACACAAAAGAGCCTGTTCGTCTATGTGTGAACTGAATATTTTGTGAAGTTAAAAACTGTTGAAAAAAAGGTTCCTACCTCTTTGATCCTCATTTCCTACTCTTGTGACCAGCACAGTGGCTGCTCCAGCCACAAGATGACCTTGCTATTCCTCACACCTCCCCACACCATCCTGCCGTCCTGCCTCAGGGCCTTTGCACTGGCTCTTCCTTCTGCCTGAGGCATCCTCCCCCAGATATCCCATGACTAGGCCCTCACCTCCTCCAAGTCTCTGCTCCAGTGTCACCTTCTCAGTAAGTCCCTCCTGACCACCGGTTTAAAACTGCAGCCACATTCTCAGTCAGCCTTGCCCTGCTCTTTTTGTACTACTCATGGCATTTTCACCTTCACTATTTAGTAAATTTATTTACTGTTTATTGTCTGTTTCTCCCAGTTAGACTATAACTCCAGAAGGGCAGGGATCTTTGCCTTTTCTTTTCTTTTCTTTAAAAGTTTTATTTATTTATTTTATTTATTGGCTGTGCTGAGTCTTCGTTGCTGCACACAGACTTTCTCTAGTTGCTGTGAGTGGGGGCTACTCTTCATTGCGGTTCGTGGGCTCCTCATCCTAGTGGCTTCTCTTGTTGCACAGCACGGGCTCTAGGCATGTGGGCTTCAATAGTTGTGGCACACAGGCTCAGTAGTTGTGGCTCACAGGCTCTAGAGCACAGGCTCAATAGTTGTGGCGTATGGGCTTAGTTGCTCTGTGGCATGTGGAATCTTCCCAGAGCAGGGCTTGACCCCATGTCTCCTGCATTGGCAGGAGAATTCTTAACCAGTGTGCCACCTAGGAAGTCCTTCTTTTCTTTTCCTTTTTTTTTTTTTTTTTTTAATATTTATTTATTTGGTTGTGCTGGGTCTTAGTTGTGGTAGGCGGGCTCCTTAATTGCAGCTCGCCAGCTCCTTAGTTGCAGCATGTGAACTCTTGATTGTGGCATGCATGTGGAATCTAGTTCCCCGACCAGGGATTACACCCCAGCCCCCTGCATAAGGAGCGCAGAGCCTTAACCATCGTGCCACCAGGGAAGCCCCTCTGGCTTTTCTCCATGAACATGTTCCACCTGGAATGGAGCAGCATCTGGCAGATATGTAACAGGTGCTGATGGAATGTCTTAAATATTTTCTACAAATTAGAAAGAATCAATGGCAAGCTTTACGTTGTATGTGGTCCAGTGGAGAGGAGCTGGGCATATGGTTCTGGGTCTCACCCAGACCCCCCACCCCCAGGCCCAGGCTGATACGATGATTCCCAGAGTGTAAGCCTCAGAGACAACAGCAGTAGAATCAATCATCATGCTTACTAAAAACACAGATTCCTCGACCCCACCCAGACCTACCGACTTAGACTATCTGACAGCAGGGCCCAGCACTCTGTATTTTAAGTAAGTCCCAACCCCCAGTAACTAGCTGTTAGGACTTTGCAGTTATCAGCATGCTGCCAGACTAATCCAGACTGTGCACACTCTGCTAGTAATAGCTGGATGACGATGGCGGTGATGGTGGTGATGGTGGTGGTGGTGGTGGCAGTCATGGTGGTGGCGGTCATGGTGGTGGCAGTCATGGTGGTGGTGATGGTGGTGGCGGTCATGGTGGTGGTGATGGTGGTGGCGGTCATGGTGGTGGTGATGGTGGTCATGGTGGTGGTGATGGTGGTGGCGGTCATGGTGGTGGTGATGGTGGTGGTGACAGTGGTGGGAATAATGAGGCTGCAGGCTGGTCAGTACCTACCCAACTCCAAGCCCCATCTAAGTGCATCAACTCATGTAGTCCTGTCCACAGCACCACAGAGGAGCACCATTATCCCCCACACTAAATCTGAAGATGCGGAGGCAGAGAGGTGGGACGTAGGTGACTTATTTGAGGCCGTGGGCTGGTTAGAGGAAACCCAGGTGTGGCTGGTCTGGTTTCCTGACTGTCCTATTTCACTGCCTACAGTGTGGTTCAAACTGCTATTTCTTCAAAATAAAAATAAAGAAATCTTATCTTTCTCATCTAGTAGACCAAAAAAAAAATCTACAATTAGGTCAAATAAAATCAAGCAGGAATTATTCAAAGAAGGTCGGGTGTTTTGTTTCCACTGACCCCACGAGAGGTGGCCTGGGTCTCGCACGCCTCGCTCCCCTCGTCTGTGACACTGCGGGCGGGCAGGAAAGATGCCTCCCACGCTCCCTGCCCTGCTGGGCCATCCTCGGGGCCTGGGCAGGAGTCCTGCAGCCAGGCCACCGGTGCCTTTCCAGGGAGGCCACAGGTGGCTTCCCTTCCCCGCCACTAGGTGAGTCGACACCTGGGCCCCAAGCCTGAGCAGACCCTACCCAGATACCCCGCTCATCGTCACACCTCAGGGTCACCAGGGAGCCCAGACCAGCACTGACTCAGTCCCTCAGGTGCAGCTATTTTAAACTTCCCAAGTGCAAGCCCTCCAGTTGGGGTGACAGAGGAGCGCCCCTGCCATGGTGCGCACTTCCTGCCTCCCTTTGCTCTCCAGAAAACACCCCGGGGCCCTGGGCTTCAGTGAGGGACATCTTAAAACACTCAGAACAATTGCAGTAAATATCTCCCTTCGACCTTGCTCGGAACACGTCATAGCTGGCCTCCCGGCTTTATATTTAAACAGGGCACGTCCTGAGGGCTGAGCGCCGTGTTAACAGCAAGCAGTTGTGAAAACGTGTGTCCAGATCGGGCTGAGAATGAGGACATCCCTGGCACTGCCTGATTCCCATCTGTTCCTATGATTCTGCAGGAGAGCTTCAAAGATAATGGGACTTATTCTGAAGTATTTACTCCACTGTTTGGAGCAACGATGTGTAAATGGTCCAGCCGGGGAACTGCCCACTACAGGTTTCAAGCCTCAGGGAAATCCCTGTGCTCCCAACACGAGCTGACAGCAAAAAAAGTAGAGGTGGGTTTCCAACAAAGAAAGCCGAAGGAGCAGACCTCAGGCCATCACCTATCCAGAGAGGAGGGATGGCTACGCTCCCAGACACTAAATAACACAGGGTGCCAGCCCGTGAGGAAGAAGGAAACGGTGTGTGTGTCTACACGTGAGCTCCCTTCATCTAAAACAGTGGTCCCCAAGCTTTTTGGCACCAGGGACCGGTTTCACAGAAGACAATTTTTCCACAGACGGAGGCAGGGGCGGGGGGTGGGGGGAGGGAGGAATGGTTCAGGTGGTAATGCGAGTGATGGGGAGCGATGCGGAGGAGCAGATGCAGCTTCGCTCGATCACCCGCCGCTCACCTGCTGCTGTGCGGCCTGGTTCCTAACAGAAACCCAGAAAAGGGGATCAGAGAGCATCACAGAGGATGGTGGGCATGGGGTGCGAGAGATGGGGGGATGGGAAAAGGGCGTCAGGGATGAGGAGGGACACCTCTCTGAACGTACAGCTTTCCTGCAAAACTCAAACCAACCTAGAGAATGTTTTAGGCAGTTGTTTTTTTTTTTTAAATAACTTTTTATTTATTTATTTAGCTGCTGCACACGGGCTTTCTCTAGTTGTGGCAAGCAGGGGCTACTCTTCGTTGCAGTGCACGGGCTTCTCATTGCTGTGGCTTCTCTTGTTGCGGAGCACAGGCTCTAGGCGTGTTGGCTTCAGTAGTTGCAGCACATGGGCTCAGTAGTTGTGGCGCATGGGCTTAGTTGCTCCACGGCATGTGGGATCTTCCCAGTCCAGGGCTCGAAGTTGTGTCGCCTGCATTGGCAGGCGGATTCTTAACCACTGCGCCACTAGGGAAGTCCTCTCGTAGGCAGTTTTAATTCAATAAAATCTCTCTTTTTTGATCAGTTACATCTCAAATTAGCCTTAAAAATCAGCATCCAGCCGATAAATCAACAGTGTAATGAGTCATCTTCATTCTATTTCTATAACAAAAAACAATTTCTAACAGAACATTAGTCTTTGATTTTCAAGTGTTAAAAATTTCAGACTAATAAATCTGAGCCTTTTTGATACATATAATGAAAAATGTTTACAAATAAAACTGCTCAATGGAAAATAAAATATTGTGATAGGAAAGAGGTCACAGAATTCAGAGGATTCTAATACCATATGAATATGGAACAAAAGCCTGATTTATTATGGTGTAATCTTTCAGATATACAATACACGTTAGAGACTACAGTTTTTGAGACACACCTAGCATAAAATACATGGATTCCCTTGTGACTGTGCAGCCTTCCCCCTGTACCCTACCCAGACTGTTTATCATGCGTGTACTTGTCTTTATACCTGGGCTTTTTATAAAAGTTTTCTCTATATACATATTTTAATTTTTATTCATCTTTTTGTCCAAGACTCTGATCTGAGGTCTTTCCATTTTGGCATGCATAGCTCTGGTTCACCATTTTCACTTCGTGAGTATATCACAATCTGTTTATCCATTCTTTTTAAAAATGTGTGTTTGCATGCTGTGTTTGTTTTGTGTTTTTATCTTTTTATTCGTTTGGAAGTTTTGTTTGTGCTATAATCAACAATGCTGCAAGCGTGCTCTTGCTCTTAATACACACGTGCGAGCATGTCTTCAGTGTGTGTACCAGCAGGATAACTGCTGGATAGAAGAGTATGCTTTGTTCTTCACTAACTAATACCTTTCCTAGATATTACCAACTCACTCTGCAAAGCGGTTGTTCTACTTTATGCTTCTGTCAGTACCCTCACCCTCACCAGCACTCGGTATTGTCCAGCTTTTAAGTTTCTACCAATCTGGTGGGTGTGCACTGGCTGCAGTTTGTATATCCCCTTACACAGAGTGAGGCTTCCCAGCTTCCTGTACTGCCGATAGCCACGGCAGTGTCCCTCGCTGTAAGCCGTGTGTTTTTATCCTTTGCCTATTTTTCTACTGGGCTATTTGTTTTTATTATTATTACTACCAATTAGTGTGTATATGTGTGTATTCTGGGTACTAATACTTTGTTAGTCACACATATTGCAAATATTTTTTCCTACTCTGTGGTGTGTCTTTTCACATTTAAGTGACATTTTTAGATAATGGAGCATTTTCAAATTTTAATGAGCTCAGATTTACCGATCTCTGCCTGTTTTTGTTTTGTTTGTTATGTTCTGTTTTTACAATTCCTTTTCAAAAAAAATCCTTATTTACCCACTGAATTGATATAATTCTAAGAGGCAAACATTTATCAAAGCATTATTATTTTTTCTCCTAAATGCCAATGTAGGTCACGGAGAGATTAGTGACTTTTCCAGTGGATGCACTTAGGTTATCTCCACGATCAGTCCTATAATTGTCTAAATGTTAACACTAACTCTTCCCAGCAGCAAAACCTTTTTATAAGCATTTTTCAGTTCAAAGATAACCTATCTAGAAGTGATCTTTTTTAAAAAGAAGATCTTTGAAATACTTAGGTACCTAATTCAATAGGGAAGACTTGAAATTAACACTGGCTTGCATAGGCTCCTGGATACACCACGCACCCGGACCCTGCTCCCCGGGATCCGGCCAGCCTGCTGTTCCCTGAATGCCTCCCCTCCTCCAGCTACTCCTCCAATCGTTGCTGTTGCTCCACACTGATTTCTCCCTGGTCTCTTTAGCCACATTAAAAACTCCTTCTGGCCAGAGGGAGCTGAAACCGCTGTTTTCACTCCCAGCACTTAGGGGAGGAGCTTATAAATGGCAGGTGGTAAATGAAAAATTGAACAAACACTTGGTGTATGCTATTTGGACAGGATTGTTTAGACTCCGTACAGCTGGTAAATATTTACCTGCGGCTCGGAAAGTGGTGACCCACATTCCTTTCTTCTTCTCCTGATGAACAGCCCATCTTCAGCATTGCACAATGTTAGCCTGCCTTTCACGTCTCCAGAAGTTATTTTTGGACTCTGTCATTCCTGCCTCTTCCTGCCCATCCTCGGAGCCCAAGACTCCCCCCGCGGGAATGACATGGCCCCTGGCATCTTTCAGGCCACATTGTCCCAACCTCATGGCGTGAAAGGATCCCTCCCCCCGCCACCGCCAAGCAGCTGTGTGCAGTGCTTGGCTTACATGTCCACCCCTGCAGGTAGTGTGGAAGATGGTGTGAGGGGTAGAGTGGTGGTGACTTCTCTTCCACAATCCTATTGTTCTAGAAGGAATGGGGCAAAGGGTTTCTCCCTATTTATTTATTTCCTTTCTTGGCCCCTCCCCGTAGCATGCGGAACTTCCCTGACCAGGGATCAAACCCATGCCCCCTGCAGTGGAAGTTTGGCGTCTTAACCACTGGACCACGAGGGAAGTCCTCTCCCTTTTTAAAACATTTGCAGGACACTGATCCTTCCTCCAGTTTCAGAAGCTACAGGAACTTCCTAGAGCACTTTCTGTGCTCCTGGTATAGCGCTAAGTGCCCTTCATGCACAAAGGAGGAAATGAAGGTCAGCCGTGTAAGTGCCTGCCATCAGGTTAGACACCATGAAAGGCCCCCAAAATGCTCAGGGCTCCCACAGAGGCGTGGCTTCAAGAAACGTGTCACCAGTCAAAATGATAAACAGCAGTCTAATTTTTACTTGCAATAATCAACAGCTGTATTTCTTTATCCAATCTACTGTCCGTACTTGAGGAACTAAATGTATGGGTGTTAGAATGACAGTGGCAGCTTTGGAAGGTGGGGAATCTCTAATGTCCTTCAATAAGAAAGCGTTTTAATGATTTGGTTTTGCAGATTCGCTCCGGGACTGGGCTGTCCTCACATCAACCACACAGAGCTGTTGGCTGGTGCCAGGCGGGGAGCCCCCCTGGGGCAGGGCAGCATCTTCGTCATTTTGGCGCCTCCACTGCCCAGCGCCAGCCTGGCACGCCTGCACATGTGGTGGCTGGGTGCGTATCTATTGTTAATGGGAAGCGGATGAGCCGGAAACTCGGGTCCTTTGCCCTCTGGAAGGTAACCCCGAAGGTGAGGAGGCCACACACAAGCAACTGGTTATCAGCTGGCATGATGGGGGAGGGAAGGTAAGAATGATGAGTATTCGGACAACACAAATCACTCGGACTTGGAAAGATAAAACAAGGTAGCGAGAAAAAGATGGGAGCTTGAACTCACATTGGAGGCAAATGTGGAACATGGACAAGCAGTGAAAGATAAGTGGTATTCAGAAGCAGATAGAAGATTTAATTTAGAAAGTTAACATTCCCACTTTCAGGAGCACTATTTTTGTTTTCATACAATTCTTGATTTCATTATTCATATTACGCAGTAATTTCACACAGCTCTCTACAACATGGGGAAGGACCAGACCGGAGTCTCTCCTGGGTGGACCACTCAGGTAGTGAGGAAGTCTTGTGAGCTTGGTCTTATTCTCTTTGAAAATAACAACGGAAGACGGTAACAAAGTTGGGGGAACAGCCGCCACCCCCATCTGGGACGTCCACGAGCACTGTATGGATTAATGCTTTAAACACGCTTCTGAAACACGATGGAGAACACCAACGATGTGTGTGTCACACAAGTCACCATTAGCAAAAGGGACGAATTCCTGTTTCAGAAACCATTCTGGTGCAAGTGGAGTTTCATTAGCAGATTTATACTTAAGAAGCGGGATTCTTTTTAATGAGGATCTCATGCTAGAAATAAGAATCAGACTTACTGCTGCTCTGTAATCAATTATCAATTACCATCTTAGGCTTATACTTAAATGCAACTGAAATTCAAGCAAACAGTGAAACTCAAGAGGTTGGATTTGCACAGTCGCTTGTTCAGGTGTGTGTTTAACAGCCTTGCATATTCCAGTTGCCATTACTAAATGCATTACTTGACATCTTTAGATTGAAAATCACCCAATTCACATGGGATATTTTACTCTTATTGATATGGATTAGGGTGACATCCTTTTAACGTCTTTAGAAAGAAAACGTTCTTAATAATGAGAGAAAAAATAGGCTAAGGAAAAAAACACCATAAAAAGAGAATTAATTATGTTGAAAGTAATAACTGAGAAGTAAAATACAGGATATATGATTATGAAGTTTCTTTCTCTGGAAGTAACAGGAACATATCCCTCAAAAGGCTCACGTAGCAAGTATCTGTTGTTCCCACAACTGCCTTCTTTGTACCCAGAGCTCCCAAGTCCTCCAGTGAAGCCTCGTGCTGGAATGAGGGCTGGGTTGCAGAGATGTGTCTGTTCATCCCCTGGGTTGGGGTCTTCTCTTTGCATTGCTCTCCTGGGGGAATCAGTCTTTGCAGCTCTCCCAACTGTATTCCACTGTTAGTTTTACTTGATGTCTGTTAGGCTGGTGGCAGGAGATGGGAGAGGGAAAATCTGATGCTCTGTGTCAGCTGTTTCTTGGGCCAGCACAGCGTCTTGTCCTGGGTATTGGGGTATGGACCCCAGAATTCCTTCTTCTACCTGTTGTCTGGACTCCTCTGCAAGCTAAGGCTTTTTATTTCTCTGTCTCTTTCCCACAGTGGAAATGTGTTCCCTGTTGACCTATAGCCACTGTTTTTGTTGCCTTCCCCCGAAGATTACAGCTTATTTTCAGAGGGAAGAGGAGGAGGGTGTGTGTGTGTGTGTGTGTGTGTGTGTGTGTGTGTGTGTGTGTGTGTGTGTGTGTGTGTGTGTGTGTGTGTGTGTGTGTTCTCAAGTGGTCAATGTTCCCTTCCTCAGCCCACACAACAAGGGGCGTGTTAGGACTTGGCCCATCTTTCTGGTCGGTGCTGTGTGGGGTTCGTGGAGAGGAAGCCTGCAAGATGGTGCAGGTCTCTCTGCCTGTGCAGCTCTGAGGGGCTTCACGCTCTCACTCTAGCCCTCACATGGGCTTTAGACATCATTGAAAATTTTTAGCTGAATCTTAGTTCCAGCTTCAATGGCATCTGGCCTCATCTGCCCCAGGTAAGCAAAGGCTCAGGTTCTGCTTTTCTTTGTAGGTGTCCGTCTCTCCCTCGATTTCCAATTGGTTGCTCTGAAATCTTTTGTCTCTGATGGGCTCAAGAAAATTGCAGTTGGTTGTAATCTTTTCTTGCTGTGGGCTTTCCGTCTCTTTACGTGATGCTCTTTCTGGCTCTCTACGTCTCTGAGATGAACCTGGAAATTTCTAATCTGCTTTTATTCCTATCCACTGAATATTTAATTTCAAATACTGCATTTTTCAGCTCTAGAAGTTCCACTTCATATCTTCTATTTCCTTCTCATGATGGTCCTATTTTTCCTTAAATCCTTGAGCATATTTATAATAGTTGCAGAAATCCCTGGCCTGCTAATTCTGTCATCTCTGTCATGTCTGTTTCTATTGATTAATTTTTCTCCTGGTATTGGTCATATATTCCTGCTTCTTCCCTTCACTAGTAATTTTTTTTATTAAATGCTGGACTTGGTGAATTTTACTTTATTGAGTGCTGGCTTTTTTTTTTTCTTTTTTTAAAGAAAAATGAAGTTTGTTATGGTAGGCCATTAAATTACTTGCTGATTAGCATAAACCATGTCAAGAGTTGTTTTAAAGCTTTGTTAGGAGATTCTAGCACTGGTCTGTCCTAGTCCTAATGTCCTGGCCCTTCTTGGGTCTCTCTTGAATGTCCTGGGTGGTGAGCCAGGATCGGCCATTCTGGGTGGTTGAAGTTCAAATGTCTCCCAGGCCCTTGTGAGCTCTTGAACTTCCATGCACAGCTTTCTGGCCGTTCTGGTCCTTTGTTCATCCTCATGGGGTCTCGTCCTGCAGCAGCACATTCAAGGTGTCCCTGAGTGGGTGGATTCCGGAGCTCTTCCTCACCATAGCTGCATCATCTCCATCACCGCCCCCTACAAGGCCCCACGTCAGCCCCTCTAACTTCTGGTCTGTCTCCTCAAGTCTTTAAGACAACTGTGTTTTACTTGAGTTTCCCCTCCTGCCTCATGGTCCGGAAAGTGTTTCCAGGCAGAAAGCTGGACGATTGTAAGGCCCACTTCACTGGTTTCCTTTTTCTCAGTGACTGCAGGCCTGTGCTGCCTGTGGCCCAATGTCGGAAAGCAGTTTTGTTTTTTCAAATTTGTCTACTTTTCAAGTTGTGATGTGAAGGCAGTCTGTCCCAGCATCTCCATCATGACCAGAGATGGCAGTTTCTTTCTGATTATTTTACGATCTGGTTTGTGGATGCTAATCAGTTTCACTGCATACCTCTAGGTGTGGATTTATTTTTCCTGGCTTGATATTTGTTATGCCTGTGTATTTGTGGGTTTATATCTTCATCAGTTCTTAAAAGTTCCCAGGAATCATCTTTTCAAACATTGCCTCTTTTCTGTTCTTTTTATTCTCTACTTTTTGGAACTCCAATGTGCCGTGAATTCGACATTCTCATTCCAATCTACCAATTTTGAAAACTCTCGTTTGTATCGTCCCTCTGCTTCCCTGCTTTTCTTTGTGACCTATTCTAGGAAATCTTTTCCTACCTGTCCTTAATTCTAAAATTCTCTCAACTGTGTCTTATCTGTTTAACTTTTCTTTTTCATTTTTACTTCAATGATGAATATTTTTAGTTTTATTGATGTATAATTGATGTACAAAAAACTGCACATATTCAATGTATACAATTTCATGTGTTTGGATATGTGTATCTACCTACGACACTATCACCACAATTAAACAATGCCATTTTAAAACAATGTTCTCTTTGGTTCTTTTTTGTTTTGAAGCAATAAAAACTTATAGAAAAGTTTAATACAGAGTAAAATTAAAACCCTTTTATTCTGAAGTGCTTGAGAATAAGTTCCTGACTTGATGCCCCATCAGGCCCAAGTACTTTTGTAAGAGGGAAGAGTAAACCTGACTCCATATTGAATGTTTCTTTTACTTTAAACTTTGTATTCTATTGCTTTTGCTATGAGTTAACAATGTTGCCTATAGTCTGAAATATACAGGAGAGTCCATTCTCAAGGCTCTGACCTTTAAAGGTATAACACTTTCCCATTCATATAGAGATAAAAAGTTACAGAACAGAGAATAACATTTGTCTTACTGGAGGTTTACAGGAACACTGGGACCAGACCTCCTTGGACAGCTGCAAGAACAAAAGATTCTGGCCCCAAGAAGTGTGCAATAACCAACCACACCTCCTCCCCTTTAATACAAAAGAAGCCTGAATTTTAACGCCTGGAAGATGGTTCTTTGGGACACTACTCCATCATCTTCTTGGTCTGCTGGCTTTCTGAATAAAGTAGCTATTCCTTTCCCTGACACCTCATCTCTCGATTTATTGGCCTGTCCTGTGGTGAGCAGTACAAATTTGGACTTCGTAGTAACATGTAGCCTGTATTTCCCACAAATCTTTCTTCCTGCATATCACCTACAAGCCTCAAAATAAGGAAGTTAACTTTGCTACATAACTTCCACCTTATCTTCAGACTTCAGTTTTTGCAAATTGTCCCCATAATATTCATTACAGTGAAAGCACCCAGTTCAGAATCATGCATTGCATTCATCTGTCGTCTTTTTTTTCAGTCTGAAACGCTTCCTCAGTCTTTCCTTGACTTTCACAATTTTAACACTTTTGAAGACTAAAGGCCAGTTGTTTTGTAGTGCGTCCCTCGCTTCTTTGTCCTTATTTCTTAAGGATTAGATTCAGTTAGGTATCTGTGACAGTATTACCACAGAAGCGATGTTCTTTCTTCCTAGTGCATCCTTCCCGGTGGCACACAATTTTGATTTATCCCATTCCTGAAAATGCTTACTGTCATCAGTGACGGTGGAGTTTTCCAGGCTTTTCCACCAGGAATTATTCTTTTCTAGGAACAGGCCAGCACCCACGTGTACTGCTTGCAGATACGGCATCATACGAAGTGATCTGCCATCTCTGCACCTTTGCTCAGCCTTCCCTTTCTACCTAAAAACGACCCTACTCCTTCCCCATAATCCCCGCACATTGTTTCTGAGCCAACCTCTGTAGCCTGTGTGTCCTTGAAAGGCCTAACGGCACTCACACCCCCAGCCCCGACCAGTCAGAAGCCGTCTTCCGACGCCTCTCCGGAGCAGCCCTCCACCTTCTCCGCCTTCCCGTCGCTCGTCAGCATCGCGCTCTCGGACCTCTCCCGTCGCTCAAGTGCAAACTCTCGCGCGCTCTCACAGCCGCAGCGGCTCCGCGTGCCAGCCTCCGCCCGCAGCCCGAAGTGCGCATGCCCGGCGCCGCCCGGCCCGCCCCCGTCGCGCTCGCTCCCCGCCTCGGTCCACGGCCAGGTGACTCCGCCCCCACCCCGCGCCGCACTGTCCAAATGCAGAAACCAGGCTCCGGCCCCATAGCGGGGCGCCGACCGGCTCCCTCCCACTTGCAGCGGGACTTCCGCCGGCCGTAAAGCTCGGCGCAGACTGCTGCAAAGCGCCTTACGACAGAGCCCGGGGCCGCACGACGGCCGGCAACCGCCCCCGCCCCGGCGTTGAAAACACTAGGCTTCCCGGCGTCGAGTGAGGCGCCCGCCTGCGTGTTTGCTTTCCACGCTCGGCCTGCGTTCCCCGGGGGCGTCTCGGAGCCGCCGCGGCCTGGAGGGGAGGGCCAGCGCCGGTGCCTCCAGGCCGCCATTATCCCGGCGTGCACCGCGGCGGAGGGCCGGGCCGGCCGCCATGTTGCGATAGTTTGTTGTTTTCTTCCTGCGGAGGAGCAGGCCGGAGGGCCAGCCACCCGCCGGCCGCGCGGCCCCCCGCCCCCAGGCCCGGTCCGCCGCCCGCCGGCCCCCGGACCCCGCCCCCGCCGCGCGTCCCCGGGCCCCGGCCGGCCCGGCGGCTCCCCCCAGCTGGCTCGGTGGGGCGAGGACGAAGGCCGGGCCCAGCGAGCGCCATGGCGGCCGCCCTGGGAGCGGGCGGAGGAGCCGGCGCCGGAGGTGAGTGAGCGGCCGTGCGCGGGGGGCGGCGGCGGGCTCAGGGGTCCCCGCCCTCGCGGCGGTGAGGCGTCAGGCTCCGCCGAGGCGGCGAGCGGCCGGCGCGGGGGCACGGCTCCGGGCCCGGGCGCCTCGGGGAGGGCCGCGCTGACGGGCGCGGGGCGGCGGAGACCCGCCCGCGTGGGGGCCGCGCGCGGCGGCAGCCTCCCGGGCTGCGCTCGTTCCCCCCTGCGCCCGGCGGTGGGGGCCGGGAGAGCTGTAGGTGCCGCTGGCTCGCTCCCCTGCTTTTCCCAGCGCGGGTGAGCTTGGCGGGGCATCTCACGCAGACGGATTTCAGGGAAAACCTCTTTTTGGTTGAAAGCCCCTTTTGTTGGCTGAGGCTTTTTTTTTCTTTTGTTTAAATTAATATGAGGAAGACACTGAAGAGTGACTTGGAGGGTGGTTCGGTAGCTGTGACGAAGGAGACCGTTCAATGGTGAGGTGTGAAGAGCGGCAGCGTCCGCGCTGCGCCGTCGCTGTGGGCCCGCCCGGCCGTCCGGCCGCGGCCTCCCGCCTCGGGGTCGCGCTCGCCTGGCGCGGTGGAGGCCCCGGCGACGGAGGGCCCCGGCGATGGAGCGCCGACGTGCCGCTCCGGACAGTGCGAGGGGGCGGGCGCTGTGCGGCTGCCACGTAGCTTTTTTCTGGGGCTTTCTAGTTAAATTTTGAGAGTACCTCGCCGGGTTGCCTGCTGGGGTTCCGAGTCACGGCTCTGTATCCCCTTCCCAGGGGCGTCTGGGAGCCCCCGGGTCGACGCTGTCTCGGCGGGGGACGCGGGCGCCCCTCGCGTGCGCACCCGGGCTGGAGCGCGGCGCGGCTGCCGGCGGCGCGGCTGCGCTCCCGGCTGGTGGAGTGGGTGCTGGCGAGTGTTCTCCGGTGTCTCGTTCCTAACTGCGGAAATGGCCCGTGTCGATGAGTGTAACCCACACAGACGAAAGCTTTTTGGGATCCTCCGTAAGTTTGAGCCCAGGAGGTTTTTGAGACGTGCTGTTTCACTGGAGGGTGAAGTGGGCTTTGTCCTTGTTGGAGTTTTTCCTTCCAGTGGGTCCCAGGCGCTTGCTTTCCCGTTGCTCTTAGACCAGAGCCAGACTCCCCGGCGACGTCTGCGAGTTCTGCCTGACTCGGTGCCCGCGGGCTCCCCGAGGGCTCGTGTCAGCCCGCTCCCCTCCTCTCCCCTCCCCTCCCCCGCGGGAGGGCTGCTCCCGCGCTCGCTCTGGCTCCTCAGCCCCAGCTCTCAGGCTCCTAGGGAGGCCTCTCTCATGTGCCTCCCTCACCCCCAGTCTGTGAGACCCTTGTTTCTTCAGAACGTTGATCCGAGTTTGTGATTTTACTTAGTTGTTTATTTATTTCTGTTTTTAATCTGCCTTCCCCAGTAGTGTGTAAGCCCCTTGAGGACAGGGATGCTGCCTGTTTTACCTGCCATGTATTCAGTTCCTGGCATGTAGTGTATGTTCAACACATATTTGACACATTAGTGATTAAAGAATGAGATATTTTCTTTATAGGATTCCTTTGCACTCTTTCCTGTGGATATGGAAGTTGCACATTTACACCTGTTGCCTTTTATGGTGTGAAGGGCATCATGTGGCTTTGTTCACTTAGCAGTAAGTGTTGGCCGTCTCTCCTGTGTTAGTAGGTGAGGTGTATGGGTCCACTATTTATTGATTACCCATTTTTGTATTGATGAGCTTGTCAGTTATATGTCCTTTTTCACTGCTGTGGAGAATTCTGCGCTGAACATCTACAGACACGTCTTGGTGTGCTTAAGCAAATATTTCTGGAGGATTGGTAACTCTGGAAGTGGAAATACGGTGTTGTAAGCTGCATATATTTAAAATTTTGGTACCTGTTTTCAAGTTGTCCTCAAAAAAGTTGGTACCACTTCATTCTTCCAACAGTAGTGTATGAAAGCACACTGTTTCCTATACTCTGAGTCTTTTTGATAATGTTGAGGCAGGAAAATAGCCTCGGTGTTGTAATTTATATTTTCCTGATCTCTATTGAAATTAAGCATCTTTTCATACGTTACTTTCCTGTGAATTGTGTTTATAGCATTTGTCTTTTACTGGGTGGCTGGCTTTTTCCTCATTATTTTAAATAATTCTTTGTATATTATGTTAGACTTGTAAACTTTTTTTTTTTTTTTTAATTGTGCTTGCCCTGTTACTTTGTTTTTTAAAATTTTTCACTGTGGAAGTTTTAAAATTTTACATTGTGAAATATGTTACTTTAAATGTTTTTTTTTTTCTTTTTTGCTTGTGCCGCACAGCTTATGGGATCTCTTTCCCAACTGGGAATTGGACCTGGGGCCATGGCAGTGAAAGCCTGGAATCCTAACCACTAGGCCACCAGGGAACTCCCAACCCCCCTAAAAAAGTTTTTTTTAATTGAAATATAGCTGATTTACAAAGTTGTGTTAGTTTCAAGTGTACAGCAAAGTGATTCACTTATACTCTTTTTAAGGTTTTTTTCTTGTCACTTGTTTCGGTGTCTCCATGCCAAGAGTTTCTCTGCTTTTAACATTTTTTAAATGTATCTCGCTGTCAAGCTCTTTTTGTCCCTCCATCTTGTACCACATTTCTGAGTGCCTGCTCTGTGCTGGGTACTGATCTAAGAGGTTGGGATACATAAATATTGGAATAGAAGAGATTGCAGATAAGAAGAAAATTTAACTGAGGTAGGTTCCATAGGCAAAGGGATCTCTGTCTTCTATGGAATTACCTTAGTAACATTTTGTTTATATAGTTCTCCCACATTTCTTGTTAGTTTTATTCCTAGATATTTTGTATTTGTTGTTATTGTGGATGGTATAGGTTTTTTTATCCTATTATATTCTGAAATTTGTTACTGATCTACTATAGAGAAACTTTTTGTTTTGTTTTGTTTGTTTTGGTTATCATTTATAACTGGCTATTGGAATCTTATTTTAATAATTTGGTGCTTTAGATTTTCTAGTCGCACTATCTCTTTTTCAATATTTATGTCTCATTTCTTTTTTTTGTACTTTTTGTTCTAGAAGCATTCATTGTCAAGTCCTCCAGTATAATGTTGAGTAGAGGGGTGATGACAGGCATTTTTATCTTGCCATCTTGTTATGAGTTTAATGAATGTTCTTTTAATGTTTTACCAGTATGTAGTGTTGGCTGTAGGTTTCTGATAGTTATTGTTTGTTTAGCTAAGAAAGTTTATTTTTTCCATTGGGTTTATCATTTTAGCAAATGCTTTTTCTGCATCATTGAAGTGACCATGAGGCCCCTCCTTTAATACCTTGCTGTAATGTATTGATAGGTTTCCAGGGCTGAATCACCCATGCATTCTTGGGTTCAAACTCTTCTGCTTCTGCAGGTTTTGTTCTTTTTAGTGTTTTGTTGCTTTTCACTTTAGGGGTTATCTATGATCATAGGAGAGATTGGCTTATAGTTTTCTTCCTTTGTGTGTGCACATGGTGCTGTCCTGTTTTTTGCAAGATAGGCTGACTTCCTAGAATGAGTTGTGAAGTTTTCTGGACGTTGTAAAAATCTCTTTATTAAATGTGGGAAAAGCTCTTGTCTGCAAAGCCATTTGGGTCTGTTGCCTGTTTATTTTTTGGTTTCTTCTATTGTTATGGCTTATTTAGCTTTTTTAAATCCATGGGTCAATTTTGATGACTTTCTGGAAGAATTACTCTTTATGTTCATATTTTCAAATTAACAAATACAGAGTTAAAGGCTTCATCTAAGAGTGGGTGTGTTGAAGGTAAATTTTTTTGAAACCCATGCATGTCTGAATAAATTCTTATTTTATCTTCATACTTGATTGATGGCTTGGTAGGGTCTTGAAGTCTAGATTTGACTTAGATTCATTTGCCTTAGAATTTTGGTGTTACTGCTGTGTTGTTTTCTGGCTTCCAGTTCTCTTGAGAAGTTTGATGACATTCTGATTCCTTATCATTTGTATGTGACTTTTTTTCTCTTCTAGGAAGGTTTTAACAGTTCTTCCTCATTGTTATAAAATTCATTAGCATAAGTCTTTTCATATTTTTTGTGATGCATTTGGTGGCTACCTTAGTCTGGAAATATGCATCCTTCAATTCTGGGAAATGTTGTTAGGGTACTGTATTTTTTTTTTTTAATAAATTTATTTATTTATTTATCTATCGGCTGCATTGGGTCTTTGTTGCTGCACATGGGCTTTCTCTAGTTGTGGCGAGTGGTGGCTCCTCTTCATTGTGGTGCGCAAGCTCCTCACTGCAGTGGCCTCTCATTGCGGAGCACAGGCTGCAGGTGCACGGGCTTGTAGTTGTGGCACATGGGCTCAATAGTTGTGGCACACAGGCTCCGTTGCTCCGTGGCATGTGGGATCTTCCTGGAGTAGGGATCGAACCCGTGTCCCCTGCATTGGCAGGTGGATTCTTAACCACTGCGCCGCCTAGGAAGTCCTTATGTTACTGTTTTTTTCCTTTCATTTCCTCTGTTCTCACTTGCTGAAATTATTATTGGATTTTTGTACTTCATTTATATGCAGAAGATAAGCATGATGAGGCAGTTCATTAAGATTCTTTTGGGAGGATAGGTACTTTGGTAGTTCGAAGAGTCAGATAAAAGAGTTGGACTACTAAGACTGCAGAAGGGCAGAAGTCAGGGTGGTCTGGGACGTAGGCAAGTTTGCAGCTGCTGGTGGCGTTTGCTCCAGCCAGGCTCTTTGGCTGCCACTTCGTCTTCAGTCACTTTTCTTACAGATGCAGGAATTTTGTTCCTGTTCTGCCAGGCGCTGTTCATCTTTAGCTGACTTAGCTATAGCAAAATGTGGGTCCACTGTTCTAGATCTTTTGATATTTTACTGTTTCTTAAAAAAAATAATTATTTAAAAGATGTTTGTTTATTTTGGCTGTACTGGGTCTTCGTTGTGGCATGTGGGATTCTCAGCTGTGGCATGCAGGCTTCTTAGTTGCAGCACGTGGCATCTAGTTCCCTGAGCAGGGACTGAATCCAGGCCCCCTGCATTGGGAGCTCAGAGTCTTAACCACTGGACCACCAGGGAAGTCCCGATGTTTTCTTGTTTTTTGAGAGAAGCAGTAACTCTGGTACTTATATATAATTACATTTTTTAAAATGTTGGCAACAAAGTTGATTTAAAAAAAGACAACATAATTCATAGAGAGCATGTGTCTTATAGGCTACCAGATTGCAGCCTATACTTTAGAGTGATTCTGCCTTCATGATTTTGTAGGTTCTGTGAATTAGTGATCTTCCTACCTAAAATACTTTAACATAGGATATCAGGGGGTTTATTACTGAAGTTGCTTCCTAAATAAATTCAAGAGCGTTGTACTTAGTGTTTGGTAAACCTAAGTTTAAATCTTATTTTGCTGCTTACTAACTTTGGTTAGTCTTAGTTTTCACATCTGTAAAAGGAGAGTTTGGGAATGGATTAAATGGAGAAAACAAATATGAAAATGCTAGCTCTTTGAAGTGCAATGAAGCCTCTGCAGCTCTCCAGTAGTGCTAGGCTTTATCAGTCTTGTTTTAGTTAGGATAGAAGCCATGCTTTGCATTCCAAGTATGAAGGGTTTTAACACAGCAATTAGAGGCTTAATGCAACCCTTGGAAAGGCCTGGGGGTGTGATGGTCAGGAAAACGTAGTCTGATAATCTTGAATGGCTGGAAGCCATTGTAGCTCCAAAGACTATTGTGGAAGCTCCAGTGGGCTGTCTCAGTCTGCAGCACTGAGGTGTTGAGACTTTAGATGGTGTTGAGTCTCAAGAAGCCCCCACTGACTATTACAGCTTCTGCAGGCCTGAATGTCCCACGTGGGATCTGGAGCCCATTCTGATCCTCTGAGGACCTCTTATGGGGGGGTTGGGGGGTGGTCTGTGTCCGTCCATCAACCTGTCCATCCTGCTTCTGCCTCATGAGAGTGATGATAATTGTGACTCAAACCTCCTGTGACTGCCTTGCTTTGCAGACTCTAACTCAAAACCACACAGGGTAGGAGGCTCTGGGAAGTGTGTTTCTTCCATTCTCTGCACCATTGCATAGAGTGGTGGGGACCACAGTCTAAGCACAGCTGTTATTCTGTCTGTGGAAGGAAAAACAGAGATCGGTGAAAGGACTTTCTCCCTTTCTTTGACATTTCTTCCCTTACACTTCACCAATTTAGTGACTAATCTTTAGTGATTTAGAAGGTTTCACTTTATAAAAACATTTAGAAGGTTTTACTTTTTAAAAAGAGAGTCTAGATTCTTGGGAAAAAGAAGTGGGGTTTCATTTCCTCTAGATTCTAAGTCATGATGAGAACATTCAGTTGGCTGAGCTCAGACCACTTGTCCTCTTCCAAGCTGCCCGGGCCCACAGAGAACTCAAGCGTCTAACTTTTATGGCTTCCGTATTGGGAGGCAGAGCCCTGTCTTTCAGGACTCATTCTGTGATTGATTTCCAAACTCAGGAAGAGAAATTCACTTGTAAGACAGGCAAACATGGTCAGGGTGCAATACACTTCATAAGCAAAACACAAAGTTCACTTTAGGGATCACAAGATCCCATGTAAGAGAGTTTTAAAACAAGACTGCAGATTATTTTTTAAGCAATGTGATGTAGGGGCTCTTTCTGAAAATTTTGCTTGGTTACTCAGAATTTGATAGTTACACTGTAGGGCAGATATGCTCACTTTGAAAGTTCTTGGATGTTAGTTTGATTTTTTTTTTCTGGTTACTGTATAAGTAGAGGGTCTGGATTTCCTCACCTATAAAATACGGAATTTTGACCTCTGTTACTGATTCAGAATATGAGCATGTATATGTGAGAATGGCGTTGAGGCAAAAGAAAGAAGGTTGAGAACCTTTGGACTAGAGCAAAGATTGGGAAACTTTGTAAAGGGCCAAATGGTAAATATTTGAGGCTTTGCAGATCACAGGGCCTCTGTTGCAGTCCTCTGCTCTGCCCTTGTAGCTTGAAAGAGCTATAGACAATATGTAATTTAATTAGCATACAATATTTCAATAAAAGCTTATTTACATAAATCAGGCAGTAGTCAAATTTGGACAGAAACAGGTGGCAGACCCTACGTGTCCTGTGGACTGCAGTTTGCTGACTCTTGGACTAGACACTTGCTAGAACCCTGTTCCAAGCTATTATTTTATAGTTGCTATTCTAAGTTCTGAGGTTCCTGGAAAAGAGGAAATAATTAGAATGCTAAGTAAAAGTTGTGTTCGTTATAGATCTCTGATTGCTGTGCAGTTGAAAATTGTAAAAATTCTGGTAGCTGTTTTTAGTCTTGCTGATAAGGAAAATTGATTCCCTTAATAACATAGCATGTCTAGTATAAAGTTTAGCCTTAGAAGGAGACTTTCTAGATAAAGGCATTGACCACTCTTGTCCTGCTGAGCTTATCTTCCCCTTGATCTTCAGGAATGCACTGTTCTTCCTTTAAAATTCTGGGCTAGTGTGGACATGTTTTCTTCTGGTTCTGCTCAGTGTGACAGATACAGACTGGAACTTAAAAAAGGCTTTGTCTATTCTAAAGGAGAACAAAAGGGAAATGATGCAGAAAGTGTAAAAAGAAGAAAAATAGGCATACAGAGAGTTCTTGTCTTAGTTTGTTTCTTAGGGTTTTGAGTTAGCGTTCTTTTCATATTCCATGTTCCAGATGGAAAGAAAGTATGTTTTTGTTTGCTGCTTTTTCTGGTGTGGTTTTTCCTTTGTTTAATGTGCTTTTGTCCAAGCACAGGGTTACCCACATGTACAACCATTCTTGTCTCCTTTTGGGAATTCTAGGTATTTTCTACTTCTTTAGGTATTTAGTTTTTCCCAGCAGTGTTTCATAGTTCTTAATTTACAGGTCTTTCACATTTTCTATTGTGATTATCCCTAGTATGTATTTCATAATTTTATATTATTGCAGGGATTTGTTTTTTAATTGCTAATTGCTCATTCCTTATATGTAGAAAAACTATTGATTTTTCTATATTGATCTTATATTTTGCAACCTTATTCAATTCCTGTTCTAGTTTCCATGCCTTTTTCCCCCCCATAGTTTCCATATGATCTTCTGCATAGCTGATCATGTTTGCAATGAATAATGACAGTTTTATTTCTTCCTTTCAGTCTGAATTCCTTGCATTTCTTTTTCTTGTCTGGTTGTACTAGGTAGAACTTCCATTACCAAGCTGAATTGCAGTGGTAAGAGTGACAGTCCCAATCTTGTTCCTGATTCTAGATGAGAGCTCTGAATCTTTGCCTTTACCTGTGATGTTTGCCATAGGTTTTCATTGCAGATGCCCTTTGATCAGGTGAGGGAACTTCCCTCCTATACTTAATTTGGTAAGAGTTTTTTATAAGGAATGTGGATGCTTGGTTTTGATTAATGCTTTTTCTCCTTATATTGAGATGATAATTTGGTTTTCTACTTTTAGTTTGTTAATATATGTTACATTGATTTTAAAAAAGTACTGAGTTTTGAATGTTAAACAAACTGTTCATTCCTGGGATAAACCCATGTGGTCATGATGTATATTATCCTTTTAATGTATCACTGAGTTCTGTATGCTAATTTGTTTGTTTGGCTGCATTGTGCTGCATGCAGGATCTTAGTTTTGTGACCAGAGATTGAACCTGTGCCCCCTGTATTGGGAGCACAAAATCTTAACCACTGGACCACCAGAGAAGTCCCTATATGCTAATTTTTTAAAATGAATTGTTGCTTGTATGTTCATGAGGAATAATGGTCTTTTTTTTTTTTTTTTTTTGCTTTTTAATATCTTTGTCTAGTTTTATAGTGGCCTTATGGGATGAGTTTAAAAGTGTTTTTCTAGTCTGTTTCATGTATCTCTGCTCTCATCTTCATTATTTATCTTCTTTTGTTTTGGTTTGGTTTAATTTCCTCTTTCTCTAGTTCCTCAAAATTTAAAGTAAGACTGTTGATTTGAGATCTTTCTTCTTTGTTAGTGTGGGCAATTACAGCCATAAATTTCCCTCCAGGTACTGCTTTTGCTGCATCCCATAAACTTTGGTATGTTGTATTTTTGTATTCATTTTTCTCAAAAGTATATTCTTATTTACCTGTTTCTTATTTCTTCTTTGACCTGTTGGTTGATGAAGCGTGTTGTTTAACTTTCATGTGTTTGTGAATTTTTCAGTTTTCCTTCAATTATTGATTTCTAGCTTTATTATGCACTTGACCCTTGAGCAATGGCAGGGGTCCGTTGCAGCCCTCTATGCAGTTGAAAATCCACGTGTAACTTTGCAGCCAACTCTCCATATCCGTGGTCTGCATCTGTGGATTCAGCCAGTCGCAGATTGTGTAGTACTGCAGTGCGTGTTTATTGAGAAGAACACACATGAGTGGAGCCCGTGCAGTTCAATCCAGTGTTGTTCAAGAGACTGCTGTTGTTTTAGTCAGAGACTCTGCTTTGTATGATTTGACCTTCTGAAATTATTAACTTAGAATTGTTATATGGCCTGACATGTATCCCAGAGAATGTTCCATATGCACCTAAGAAGAGTGTAGATTTTGCTGCGTGTCTTGTATTTATCTGTTAGCTCTAATATCCAATATGATCTCATCCTTTTATTAAATGTTAGTAGTGTACCATTTTTTTTGTACCATTTATTTACTTATTTATTTATTTTAAATTTATTTTATTTTTTATTTATTGGCTGCATTGGGTCTTTGTTGCTGCTTGGGGGCTTTCTGTAGTTGCGGAGAGTGGGGGCTACTCTTCACTACAGTGCCAGGGGTTCTTATTGCGGTGGCCCCTCTTGTTGCAGAGCATGGGCTCTAGGTGCGTGGGCTTCAGTAGTTGTGGCACATAGGCTCAATAGTTGTGGCACATAGGCTCAATAGTTGTGGCTCATGGGCTCTAGAGCACAGGCTCAATAGTTGTGGCACACGGGCTTATTTGCTCCAAAGCATGTGGGATCTTCCCGGCCCAGGGTTCGAACCCATGTCCCCTGCATTGGCAGGTGGATTCTTAACCACTGCACCACAAGGGAAGTCCCAGGATACAGAATTCTTTGAGTATGTTGTATATGCCCCTGACTCCATTGTTTCTGATGAGAATTAGCTGTTAATCTTATTGCATGTCTAAGTGATGAATTGTCTTTCTTTTGCTGCTGCTAAGGTTTTCTTGTCTCTGAACCATCTTGACTGTGTTGTGTGTGTTTGTAGATCTTTGCATTTGTTCTATTATAGTTTGAGTTTGTTGAACTTTTTGGGTGTATAGATTAATATTTACCAATAAATTTGAGAAGTTTTCAGCTATTATTTCTTCAAATAATTTCCCCTGCTCCTGTTTCTCGTTTTCTCCTGTTACACGTATATTGGTATGCTTAATGGTATCTCACATTTTTCTGGAGCTATGTTCATTTTTTTAAAATTTTTTCTTTCTGTTCTTTGGATTGGATAATCTCTATTGATCTGTTTTCAAGTTTACCAATTCTTTTGTCAGTTCAAATCTATTGTTGAGCCCTGGTAGTGAATTTTTCACTTATAGACTTTGTTTTTGCTTTTTTTAATTTTTTTTTATTTTATTTATTTTATTTGGTTGCACTGGGTGTTAGTTATGGCAGGCAGGCTCTTTAGTTGAGGCTCACCGGCTCCTTAGTTGTGGCATGCATGTGAGATCTAGTTCCCTGACTAGGGATCGAACGTGGGTCCCCTGCATTGGGAGCTCAGAGTCTTATCCAGTAAGCCACCAGGGAAGTCCCTCCTTCTTTTTTCTATAATTCCTGTTTATTCGTATTGTTTGAAAGTGCAACATTGTCATCATACCTTCCTTTAGTTCTTTAATCATGGTTTCATTTATTAGTTCTTTGAGCATACTTATAATGGCCAATTTGTCTTTCTGTTAAATCTGACACTTGGTCCTCTCACAGGCAGTTTGCCTGCCGTTTTTCTGATGGGTTGTGGGTTGTACTTTCCTGTTTCTTTGCATGTCTTGTAATTTCTTGATGGAAATTGGGCATTTTAGATAATATATTGTGTCATGTCAGAGTGCTGGTCTCCCCACTTCCCCACCTGGGGCTTATTGTTATTTGCTTGTTTATCTGTTTGGTGACCAGCTAGGTTTTAAGTGAGGTCTCTTCCCACCCTGCACCCCACTCTGGGCAATGGGAAGCTTCTGATGTCACTTTTCAGGGTGGCCACAGCCTTGGGCATGCTCACAGTCACCCTGGGGTGGTGGTGGTTTGGCTGGGCTCCTTCTGTCTCTTTCTCTGACAACACCTTCCACAGTGCCCTGGGGCATAGTTTGCTGTACAGACTGGCCAGTCAAATTCAGCCTCCTTTGATTGGATCTGTTCTAAGTGAGGGCCCTGGCCCCTGGTTCCCCATTTCTCTCTGGCACACTAGGAATCCTGCAGTTCAAGCTTTATCTCCAGTGACTTTTAGCTTTCAAATAACCTCTTTCCAAAACCCTCACTGTTTCTGAGAGCACCTTTTGGCTAGGACTCTTACGTACACTGTTCATAAATGCAGTCAGTTTCTCTGAGAGAGTTTTGGAGCTCTGTTGTTCTAAGGCTTGCTTTTCCCCTCTGGCTAACTGTTGAGCCCCAACTCTTGTGCCGTGGGTTGGGACAGTGGTGTACTTGTCTCTGAGTGACAACCTTGCTTTAGGAGCTGAGTGCCTGGGTGACAGCAGGGTGAGGGGGAGGGTGCTAGCCATAGCCCTAGATCTCCTTGGCTTACTTCTCTTGGTACAAAACGCCCACCCCACAAGCTGGGGCAGGGGTGATCTGGGCCCCAGTAGCATCTGTACCACAAGTGGGGCCTGGATGGAAGAAGGGAACCCCCATCTCTCACTCACACTGAGAAGTGAGCTTCAGCGCCAGGCAGGTTGGACAGGAGGAGGAATGCAGAGGTAGGTCTGTGTTCTTGCCTCATTGGTCTAGAGTGAATGGAGCTCTGCACTGGTCTAGAGTGGATGAGCTGGGAGGGGGAGGAACCAGTGGATCCTGGTTCAAAGACCACAGAATCCTGCAGCCGTTCTTAACCAAATTTGAGTAGATTTCTTGAATGAGTGTTTTCCATTTAATATATGTGTTTAGAATCAATTCCAGGGACATGAAATAGTCATTTCATTACAAATAATTTTCACCAGTTTCACGGAGAGTGGGTTGGTGGAGCTCCTCCTGATGTCATTCTGAAAGTAGAAATCCTCAAGGATACTAATTTTTTAATCTCTCTCATTCATTTTTTTTTTTTAAGCACCTATTCTGTTTGGTAGTGTGTGGTAGGAATTGATGTATTACCTTGCTAGAACTTTATTAGTTAATGGAAAAATTCCTGGAGCTTCATGATGTTTATATCATCTGGCTCCCCAAGGTAGACTTTCTGTGGAGGCAGATGTTGCTGCTTCTCAAGCCTCTTTGCTTGCATGTGTTCTAAGATGGGAAAACTTAAACTCCAATTCTTTGATTTTCCTAATAAAAATAAATGTGAAAGTGAGATAGATGTGGTGTATTTGTGAAATATACACGTAGTATGGAAAAAATAAAATATCTTAATATTTTCTGTATTTATTACATGCTGTAATGATATTTTTGATACATTAGGTTAAAATATTGTTAAAAGTTAACATGTTTAAATTTCATTTTCATTTTTAAAAATTAAAAAAATTATTTTAATTGAAATATAGATGATTTACAGTATCGTGTTAGTTTCAGGTGTATAGCAAAGTGATTCAGTTATTTTTTTTCAGATTATATTCCATTATAGGTTATTACAAGGTATTAAACACAATTCCCTGTGCTATACAGTACATCCTTGTTGCTTATCTGTTTTAGGTATGGTAGTTTATATCTATTAATCCTGTACTCCTAATTTGTCCCCCCCCTTGGTAATTTTGTTTCCTATGTCTGTTTCTGTTTACTTTTTAAAATGTGGACACTAGTAAAATTTAAAATGATGTACGTAGCTTGTATTGTGTCTCTGTTGTTGGTTAATTCTCTACGTTATTTCTACTACCCTTAAATAGGGTCTTTATTTTGATTAATTTGGAAAAATGTAAAAAATAAAAAAAGTAATATAAAAGTCTCTAATTTTTAGCAAAATCAGCAATTTCCCCCTTTTGTATAGTTGTAGTAAAAACGTACTCAAAAACCATTATTTTATGAAGAAAACATTTTTACTTAAATTTATGATTTAAGAAAACCTTTTCTGTCAGTGAGCTTTCATGCTTAATAGTGTTCAATAAATTGATTTTCTTTAGGTAGATATGTACTTTAAAATTGTTTACTTGTTAAAAATGGCTAAAGTATTTATAATTGTTGTATATGAAATTTTAGTATTTTAAAATGTCATGTCAGGAATCCTTAAAAGAAACAGGTTGTTTCATTATTTGAATATGCGTCTGTTTAAATTTAGTAAGACTGACTTTCATGGCCTCTCCCTCATAGATGATGACTTCGACCAGTTTGATAAACCTGGTGCAGAGCGTTCCTGGAGGAGGAGAGCTGCAGATGAGGACTGGGACAGGTAACATGCAGATTACACGCAGCATCCATGCTGATTTATCCCATTCTGTATTGAAAACAATGTGTTAGCTACTTATGCTCTTTCCTGAGTAGGCCTTTCCTTACTGGACTGAAGTAGGGCAGGGGTGGGCACTTCAGGTGGAAGGCTTTGTGGCTGGCTCCTACCTGAGGCCTGTGCTGTCTCAGGGCTGCCAGTGGAGCACTGGGGGTCTTATCTCTCTGTGTATTTATATAGTGATGATATTGACTTGGTGCCTCCCTAGAGCTATTGTTGGAGTAATTGTATGCCTACATCAGTAGCAACAGAGTTTCTGTTTTCTATATAACATTTGGCTAGACTTTAACATCGAAAGAAAATATTTTATTTGTTTATTTATTTGGCTGTGCTGCATCTTAGTTGTGGCATGTGGAAATCTTTAGTTGAGGCATGTGGGATCTAGTTCCCTGACCAGGTATCGAACCCGGGCCCCCTGCAGTGGGAGTGTGGAGTCATACCCACTGGACTACCAGGGAAGTCCCGACATTTTTGTTTTTTGAGAGAAGCTGTAACTCCAGTACTTATATATAATTACATTTTTAAAATGTTTAAAATGTACGTGTTAAAATGTACATTTAAAATCTGCATTTAATTTTTGTGGGGTGTGTGTGTAGTGGTTACGATTCAGACTCTGGAGCCAGACTGTCCAAACTTATCTACTGGTTTCTGACTTGATAGCAGGGTGAACTTGGGCCAATTATTTAACTTCTCAGCATCTCTGTTTTCACATTTAAAAAATGGAGAATGGTGTATCTACTTGATTGGGTTGTGTTATGGCAATAAAAGAGCGAATTTGTGTAAAACGCTTTGAATGATTGCTGGCATGTAGTACACTGAATGGGTGTTCGTGATTCCTGGAGCTGTGATTTGTGCATATTGCAGTCCTGTGCACTTAACGCTTCTGTCTCCCATCTCGCTTTCTTGTTTCGTGCTGTTATTGCCTTTGTTAGTCATGGAAACAACTATTCTCCAGCTCTGTACACTCCACTCATTTCCACCTGATAAAGTTTTCATTTATCTTCTTTTAAAAAATGATTTTGCTTAAAAAAGATAGGTACTGTAGTTATCAAAGACTGATTTCTTATTTCCATATCTTTGTCAGCAGAAGGCACAAATACTCTCTAGATTTTTGCTTATATGATTACCAACACCTGTTCATATTATGGTTTTAAGAGTTCTCAATTAGTGTTCCCTGGGCAAATGGTATTACCTTCCATTTTCAGTTATTTAGAATGATGCTCCAGAGGGGTGCTTGTTCTCAAAGGGACGCTTGTATTTTTTGGGTTAGCTAGAATCAAATTCTCAAATGCGGTTATTGTAAATATTATGACTAGAAAGCGTTTTCTCCTTACCCATGGAGAATGATTGTAACATTGAAGATACAAAAATTGTATCTGAAAGATGATTAGATGATTTGTGGATTGAACATGTTGGAAGAAGTTACACGTTACTCTCTCATACAGGTCCATGAAAGATTTTTTTCCATGAGCTAATTAAGTTCTTGTCCTGGGTCTGTCTCTGCTATGTGACCTTGAGCACATCATTTAATTTCTTGTCCTTATTTTCTTTATCTGTAAAATGATGGTATAGGTTTTATGTAGGGTAACTTAAAATAACAAAAGAGGTATTCAGTGCATGAATGAAATGATTTGTAGAGTTGTTTCTAGTTTTAAAAGGTAGTGTATAGGATTTCTGTTGTAACTTCATATGTGCATTCCAGAATATTTTGTCATTCTGAAAAATAGCACACTAGAAGTAAACATGGGTTTTGGGTAAAATAGTGCTCAAAACCTATAGATCCAATAGAAATTTATAACCAGAGCCCTTATAAAAAAGTAACAGTTGTAGTAAGAACATTGGTGCAGTTAAATCTCCATTGGCATTTGTACCTAGAATTGTGGTCTAATTGTGTTTCCTCCTTCTAGATGTTGGTCCTTTTAAAAGACAGTTTAGTGGTAGCCATCTTCATCAATTAAAAAAACATGCAGTGGGAAATGTCTTCAGGGTTCTCATCTGCTAAGGGTTTCTATTTTAAATTGTGAGAAAAACTGCTTCTGATCACATCAAGACATAAATATGCTGACAAAAAATTGCAGACAGCTGACATGGCTTCCATGTTATACAGAGATGATTCCCTCAGTTATTATGATTTACTTGAATGTCCTCATCAGCATTGATTTTTCGTTTTTTCATTTTTTCTGTTTTTGCAGTTAGATGAGTGTCAAATGGTCTTTCAGTGGTTTTGGTTTTTAATTTTCCTAATTAATGATGTTGGGCATCTGTCTTTTCCTATTTCATCATAGGTTTCAAAAGGTAAGAGAAAGCAGAGGTATTACTTGTTATAGTTTCTTCTTTTATGCATTAGTGAACAAGTCTAAAGAAGTTAAGATCTCATATTGAGGTGAAAAACTAAGAAGATTAGAAGTCTAGTGAGAGCCACTAGTTATAGCAAAGCCTCCCATACTTAAAGGACCAGATGTTCCCTATATATTTGAAAGTGTTTTTGTTATTAATAAAGGAAAATATAGCAAACTTCACATGAAAGTATCCAAACCCTAAAGTCCTGGATAAATTTCACAGTGGTCTATAAACTTTCCAGTGTGTAATAGAAATAATACATTGTCATGTCTCTTTTTCTCCACAGTGAACTTGAAGATGACTTACTTGGAGAAGATTTGCTATCTGGCAAAAAGGTAAGAAATACAGGTCTTCCTGAAATTAAATGATAATTATTTAATTGCATTTAAAATATAGGAATCCATCTTATGCATAGGATGTGTTACTGAAAAGTTGCGTATAGATTAAACTTTTGTGAATTGAATTAGTTTTTAAATGCACAAAGAGTTGACTATTTAATCTATTAGCAGATTCTCTGATAACATAATTCAAGCAGTAAATCCTTTGAAGCAAATATTTTAGTTCCTACTATGCCAGGGCATTCTAGCAGGTGTTGAGTGTGTGAAAGCGGTAACAAAACTACCACTTGCCTGGAGGGAACTTAACATTTGGTGGTTAATATTTTGCGTACTAGATTTGGAATTTACTTTTTGGAAGTATTCAGAGATAAGCATAAAAATAAACATACTCAAATATGACACGTGTTCAGACAAATAAAAATAAAATCTAGTGTAGGTTTTTCTAAACTTTTTTCCTTAAACTTTTTTGATCAAGTAAAAACTTGGAAGCAGTTATGTCTGATGTGTATATCTACTTTTATATCATGTGTGTATGTGTATATATGTAACTCTACCAACGTATTTTGAACATTATGAAAAATACGTTAAAAATAGAAATAAAAAGCCGAGGATTAAATACTAAATTTTTATTTTACTTATTAACAGTTTAAAGACACTCGTTATTCTCACTAAGTATCACTAAGTATCAAGGTAGCCTTTTATGCTTAGTGTTTTTAGTCTTCCGATTGTGATGGCTCCTTACTGTCAGCAGTTACACTCAACCTCATTATACTCTTAGGTGACTGGGTCACGTCAGTTGTCTGACTTATCGGATCTGAGTAGATTTTCCTTTCCGTCTCGTTTATGATTTAGTTGATGAAGGTCCAGTACTAGAAGAAGTACCAGCTCTGCCATTTTCCTGTAACTTACTCTGTTGCGTTAACATCGTCTCTAATACATGAATTTGCTGTAGCTGCTCTCCTTTCTGTGTCCTGTTTCTTACTGCACCATAGGCCTGCAGGTGTCCTGGCTTTGGCCTCCCCCAACCTCTCCTCCTTTAAAAAGTGGCCCTGTCATCACCCGTGACACTGTAAGAATTAGTTCTGTTACCTGTAAATCCACTTGATAATCAAGTGACTGAAAGTGAAAAACCAGTGAGAGTGCCCTTCAGCTCGCCCATGTTGAGCTCCCCTTTTGGCTTTAGGATGCTGCATGTGTGGTGTGATTCAGGGGCCAGGGCTAGTCCTTCCTGTGCCACGGTCACAGAGGGGAGAGGGGGACTGTGTTCTTTCTGACTCAGTGAATTAGTTTGCACATCCTTGAAGTGCACTCACTGTGTTTGGGAGTCCACTACCCTAATGTAGACACATTTTTCCTTTGTAATTATTTAAAATGCTTTAGTGAAGAATACCAGTTAGATGTTAAAATGTTTAATTGTAGTAAAGTGAAGGTGGCTTGCTACCCTTGTACAAGCCTGTGTTTCTGTCAGGGAGCCCAGCTGGCCCTGATGTTTTCACAGGCATTCACAGCCACTTTCTCTTATTCTTTTTGCCCTGCATTCCCACAGATCACCCTGAGCAGAGTCCTTCTAGCTATTCCACCCTTGCCTGAGGAAACATTTCACTCCATTTCATTGGGATATAGTAGTTGAAAATCAGTTTTGGCCTCAAGGATTTAGTCTGGCTCTCCATTCCAGCTTTATCAGTAAAGTGGGTATTTTGGTCTTTTTTTTTTTTTTTAACTGAAGTATAGTTGATTTACAGTGTTGTGTTAGTTTCAGGTGTACAGCAAGGGCCTCTATTCTTTTTTTTAAAAAAAGTTTTATTTATTTGGCTGCGTTGTGGCATGCCAGATCTTTGTTGTTGAGCAGTGGGCTTCTTTGGCTAGAGTGTGAGGGCTCAGTAGTTGTGGCGCGTGGGCTTAGTTGCCCCACCACATGTGGGACCTTAGTTCCCTGACCAGGGGTCGAACCTGCGTCCCCTGCATTGGAAGGCGGATTATAAACCACTGGACCACCAGGGAATCCCCTGTAGTTTGGTCATTTTGGTCATTATTTTGTGCCTCCTGTGTCTATTACTCATTAGGTTCAGAACCGACACAGAAAGTTGAATCCTCAGAACTCAAAAATGTAAGATTTGATTACTATCAGGGACCACCGCAACATATATTCTCTTTTTTGTTTGGTGTATTATTTATTCACTAATTTTGATAGATATTTAAAAATTTAACTGAAAAAACTCAAGGAAGCAGCCTCTTACTGAATGAAATTAGGCTTTTATTGAATTATTTTTTAAAGATTTCCTGTGCTTTTTGTTTAGTGATCCGAGCAGCTAAGTTTAGGTTCTCCTGTAGTGGACCTGGCTTATCCCTGTTAATGGATGACGGATTCCGTGGGCAACTGATAAGAACCTAATAAGATTGATATGTTTTGGCTTATATCAAAACTACTGTAATGAAGAGTATATATAGACGTTTGAGAAACCTAGGTTTATAAACTATAAAATGCCAGGAAAAGACTAGTGGTTTGTTTCTTTAGAAAAGCAAGTCTTTCCTCCGGCCCCCCCCCCCAACCCCCCCTTTTTTTAACCCCTTGTGTGTCTATTGTGGGGGAGTAGTAATTTGCTTATACCACAGAAATAATGTTAATAGCGTGAGAAAGTATGACCTTCCCCTCCTTAAATCTAAGAGGCTGGTATATATTTAGCGTAATAAAACCTGGAATGGTAGAAGTTTGACCAGTTGGCAAAATCACTAGGCTGCTTCTGTTTACCCATATGATGAGTAGACAAGCCTGTCAAGAACAGAGAGGGGGTCTAAGTTAGTTGCATTTATTTTCATGTGTTCGTCTATACTGGACAAACTGGAGTTTTATTTTAGTCCCTTACCATTTCAGTTGGTCAGTCTAGTTGTCTAAAATCTGCTTATTTCTAAAATTCCACTTTTCTTCCTTTTTTTATGTTAAATGTTGTCATATCTTAAGAATACCATTTTTTTTGTATGATAAGAAAAAATTACTTGTTTACAGGATGCTACCAAAGGACTTTCCCCTTTTGTTAGTGTTTTGGTAATTATGGCCATTATGCTTGCTGCTTCTATGCTTATTTGACTGTGCATCTAAAATTAGTCTGGGGTAGTTAGCTAGTATGCTGTATGTGGAGTCTTGACTGTCAGCTGGTTATATCAAACTGAGAAAACTTTCTGAATGGCAAATGTTTTAATAACAAGGTTAGAAACAATCCAGTCAACGTAATTTTGCACTTTTGTAATAAGTCTTTTTTTATGAAAGTGACATGCGTTAATTAGATTTCTTACTTTAATTAGAATCAGTCGGATTTGTCAGATGAAGAGCTGAACGATGACCTTCTGCAGAGCGACAACGAGGATGAAGAAAACTTCAGGTACTCGGTATTAGCTCCTTCGCAGTGTCCTTTACGCTTCTAGTGACTGATAGGTAGTTATAGTGGGATGTAAACGATAATGTGGTCCTGTATATTTAACATAGTATGTTCTAAACAGGATATTAATATAACTCTTTGATGTGGAAGCCATATGTGTTTTTCTATAACTAGACCAACGGTTTAAAATCGGTGTTGATCTTGCACTTACTGACCTCTGTGAGCGCTGGTAAGTGCAGGTTATAAAAGTTCAGTGCAGGTATGTACTGCTCTTTAAAGAATTCCTTTATTTGGATGGGGGTCAGTGACCTCAGACTCTTAATACTGCACCGCCATAATTGCAGTTTGATGTTACTACTTTTGTTTCCATTTTAGGCAGTTTATTTATACGTATCTATTAGTTGAATTGCCGTTTTGAAAATTACTTTGTACTGTGCTTTAGACTCTATCTAGTTGACTATATGAATATAATTGTTTTAGTCTGTTTGTGCTGCCATTACAAAGTATCAAAAACTGGGTAGCATATAAACAACAGAAATGTATTTCTCACAAGTCCTAAGGGCTGGGAAGTCCAACATCAGGGTGCTGGCCTGGTTGGGTTCTAGTGAGGACCTCCAGCCCTCTCATTGTGTGCTCACGGGGCTGGAAGGTGTGAGGGAGCTCTCTTTGGTCCCTTTCATAAGGGCACTGATCCCATTCATGAGGATCCACCCTCATGACCTAGGACTCTCCCAGAAGCTTCACTTCCAGACACCATCATGTTGGGTGTTAAGATTCAGTGCATGAATTCTGTGGGGTACACAGCTACTCATTGCATGGCAGTAAAGAGTATCTTTCTGTGGTTGACATCGTGAGCTCTGTTACAACAAGAGGAGGAGGTGTTTAGTGTACTCTGTTAGGTGGAATAATTTTTTCAATTTTATGAGGAAAGATTTATTATGAAAGTATAGAGACACTTGCTTATAAATGTAATTAACAAGTATATGCCATTTATTATTGAGCTGTAGATTTTATAATAGGTTTTCTAACATACAATAATTTTTATGGGTAATAATACGTTTTAAATTAATTTATTCTACCACCGATTTGTTTCCCAGTTCCATTCTATGGCACAATTATTATATTTTGATTTTTGAGTTAGTTACATTGTCCTTTAAATAAGCCTTTGGAATTTTTTTAGCCATATAAGGTCTTCAGGTGTACGTGGCATGTTCAATTTTCTGTTAGGATTGGATACTTAATATGTGTAAGCTTAGATTTAGCTACAAACCTTGTGTTTTAAGTGTTGTTTATTATGTATCTGAATTGTTTGACATTTAGCTGTTGTGTTTTAACAGGTGTAATATTATTTTCATAGTTTCATAACTGCCTTCGTTTATTTTACTACGAAATTAACTTTTTTTTTTTTGAAATTTCTGACTAGTGTAAACTTTGTTTAGTTGAACATGGAAATGTATTTTCACGCAGATTTTTAATAGTTTGGTTTTTTAAATAGGAGTTTATAGTTTGTGTCATAGATTTAAAAAAGAGTTCTTAAAGTTCCTTCTTTGACTTTCTGTTTATAGAGTAATATTCCTAGTTTTACTTGAATGTCTTAGAAAATAGATACCACCCTTTTCATTCTGAAAGTTAGAATGAGATGTCTTATTTGCTTTCAGTCCTGAACTTTTGCCAGGTAGACCTGTTTCTCGTGGTTGATCTGATTCTTCTGGTCAGATAACCTGCAGCTGATGATAGTAGGGGCACTCCATGCAGTAGGAGCCTGGTGCTGGCCCCGTACACGTATAGCACGCTGAGCTCTGCTGTGTGTGGCAGGAGTCTGTGGTGCTGGCTTAGTATGTAGCGTGTTGAATTTTGCTTTTAGCCATTGTTGTAGTCAGTGTGCATTGATCCTTCACTGGAATTAACTTTTCACCAGTCTTTGTAGCAGTTAATGTATGTGATGATTTAGTTTTGAGCTCCATTCCACTTGCATGCCTTTCTTTGTATTTTTGTCCTCTCTAGTTCTCAGGGTGTCACAATTAGTCTGAATACCACATCTGGCATGGTCACATCATTTGAACTGTCTGACAACACTAATGACCAGTCTGGAGAACAGGAGTCCGAGTATGAACAAGGAGAGGATGAACTTGTTTATCACAAATCCAGTGGATCTGAACTGTATGCTCACGAGTACCCGGAAGAAGGACAGTATGAAGGCCATGATGCTGAGCTGACAGAAGACCACATCGAGTATGTGGAAGAGCCGGAGGAGGAGCAGCTGTACAGTGATGAGGTGTTAGACATCGAGATCAATGAGCCTTTAGATGAATTCACAGTGAGTCTTTCTCCTTTGTATAGCCGAAGATAACATGGCTGCCTGGGTATAGGTTTCTAGACTGATTTGAAATCTATTTCCCTCCCCTGGGAGGGAGGGAAATTAGACCTTATTATCACTGTCTGCCAGTTTCTTTATCTGAGCTATGACAAAGTTTGTGTTGACAGCTTGTTTGGCCAGAGGTAATGCTCCTTTGTCATTCTGGAAGGCTGCACAGAATCGTGACCTTGAGGATTGCACCCTAAGGAAGAAAAAAGCTTTGTGTGGTGGAGATACACTGTCAATTGTTAGAAGTACTTAATGCAGAGCTTTTATCCAGGCTTTAGACAAGATCTGATAAAGTCCTTCTAAGGTGAAAAGATTATTGACCTGCTAAAGACATCTTTAAGGTGCTAATATTCCAGAGTGATTGATGTCCTGTTCATTCATCCTTTTTTGTAACTGAGAACTGTCTAAACATGAATAAAGAGATTGGAGGTTAGTTTAGGAAATGTCACACACAATTTGTTATCTGTAATCAGGAAGCAAAGATTGTGCTGATTTTTATTTCAGAAAGGTGGTTTTGGTAGGTAGCTTTTTATTTTTTTAGGTTGAACTGTCAAGAAAGAAAAAGGTATTAGTGAACGATTGCTCATATGTCTTCCTGATTGATTATTAAGAGAGGTTTGTTTTTGAAATAAGCGCTTAATGAAATTTGTGTTGGAAGGGCATCATCTCCACAGGTGCAGTAGAATCTTAGGGTTTTCAGGATGCTGGGCTCCACTGAGTGCAGTGTCAGCAGGGCTTTTGGGATGGGGTAGACGTGTGTAGAGTTAGGGCTAGAGCTCTGCCTTTATCTCTTTATGTTTTCATTCAGAGTAAGGAATTTTTCATTTGAGAAAAAGTGTGTGTGTGTCTAGCTTTGAAAGAGATTGTTTACACAGAGCCTTAGAATATTTAGTTCCAGATACAGTTGTTTATAATCTCAGTAGTTATTTTTCAGATTTGATTTTTTATATATTTATTTTTTTTAATTCTTCTTTTTTTTTGGTTGCACTGGGTCTTAATTGCGGCAGGCATGCTTCCTTAGTTGCGGCTTGCCGGCTTCTTAGTTGTGGCATTTGAACTTTTAGTTGCGGCATGCATGCAGGATCTAGTTCCCTGACTAGGGATCGAACCTGGGCTCCCTGCATTGGGAGCGCAGAGTCTTAACCACTGCGCCACCAGGGAAGTCCCAGGTTTGATTCTTTTTGAATGCTTTCTCAATGAAAACATGTTTGTAGTTTTGGTAAACAGAATCGTGCAAAAGGCATCATGGGCTCTTGTTCTTTCGATAACTCTGTAATGGTTTGTTTTGGTAATAAATTCTTCAGTAGTGTGGACAGGTGCTCTCTGTTTACTGGTGTGTTTGTATACTATGTTAAAGTGAGACACTATAATTTAAAATAATTCTTAAAAATTAAGCCATGGTCTTTTCAAGATGTGCCCAGTTCCTCCCTGGTTAGAGCGTTTTATTATTTCTACTACTCATCCCTAAAATAAGGTGGTCAGACAGTCATATCCCTTGTAAATTTAACGGCTCAACAAATCTTTACCAGTGTCCAAGCAGTGGGGACATAAGTATCGCTGAAACATGAAGCATGGCCCTGCCTTCTGTGAACTTAGAATTGAGTGGAACAAATCATACTGTGGAACATGCTCCATAGCACTTAGGAATGGTCACGTGAGAGGCGTCTCTCGCTCTGGTGTTCTTGCAGAGATTGTTGTAAAGAGAATTTCTAGTAAGTGAGGAATTTTCCCTCTTATTTTCCAAACTTGAGGTTACATGTAGGACCCTCGTATAAAATCCAGCTTAACTATCCAACATCTTGTGCCTAAGATTCAGGTATTGACAAGAAAAAAATGTGCAAATTCAATATACTCACAGTACTTTTCCACATTAAAATAAATTTTTTCAGAATTAAAAAAAATCTTAAAGAAAATTTACTTAGAAATTCCAAGTGTTCAGATATTTTCACAGAGGTGAGTTGTCAAGTTTGAAGGTGAAGTGAAGTTAAATGTCTTTCTGTGAGTGGTGTCAGCTCACCTCAGTACACTCAGCTTCAGCCGCACTCATTCTTTCCCTTCCCTGTTTCTTTAAGATTATTGGTTTCTTTATAGCTATCACAGTGGTGGAATCTGGCACTGCCTCTTCTTTGCGAAGAGAAGAATGGACTTAAGCTGTGAAATCCTTTTTTCCAGCTCTGCAGTGTGGGCTTACTTTCTTCTTAGGCTGTCACTGGTGCACAGATTAACTAGTTATTCATTATTAGACTAACGAACATATGAGTGGATTGCATCCCTGTGAGTCCCAGTGGTATTTTAGTTTATTAAATGGCTTATTTAACTGTGGTTCATGTCCCAGTGAGGACTTGTTAACTCGTACTCTAAAGCTGGACTTGAACTCTGTACTGATCATGAGTGTGTTCTGTCTACTTGAGCTCACACATAAGGTCACAGGGAGAGTTTTTTGTGTATAACTGAGAGTAGAATCATAAAATCACAGAATTTTACAATTGGAAGGGACACTTTTACATATGAAGAAACTGAGTTTTACCATAGAAAGTTGGTAGTAAACTGGTTTTCTTTCCTGTCATACTCAAAACAAGTTTTTTTGAGTTTTGCTGTCCTAATCTTGAGAGTGAATTGGGATTTGATATAAAAACTTGTATTCTTGTGTTAGGAAGAGATGTATATTGTCTGTTATTCAGTAGACTATTAGAACATTGTTAGGTGATCTATTCTTTTGAGCACAAGCAGATTTACTTAGTGCCTTCAAAGTTAACATCGATTGAGATTTCATAAAACATTGTTCTGTAGAAACAGTTTCGGAGGGTGAGGTATGTAACAGATAGCAGGGTTTTGTCTCCCAGTGAGAATTTGGTGATGTAGACTATCCTCCATCGTCTGCTGGCTGACAGTTGTCATTAGCATTGCATGGCCTGATTTGAAATGACAGTTCTGCTCTCAGTGAATCATGGGTAGTAATAGTTGCTCCTTTAGGTAGGATGGTAACAGGTTCTTTTGGAAAGTAAAATGCAGTGTGTGTGGATGGTCTTGAGAGACAGTTGTGGGACTGTGGTGGTCTGTCACCTTGAGTGCAAATGCTGTACTTTGTAGTGAGGCTGTTGTGCACTGTGCAGTAGGCTGTGCAGGTCTCGCAGCTGGTCCGCTCTTCCTTCCTGCCTTGTGACCACCTGTTGTTCACTTGAGCTGGAGACCGGGGAGGCTGGGAAGTGCAGCTGCCCTGGAGGGGATCAGACCTTGTTACTTGCAGTGATACATGTCAGAGCCCTTCTTTCCTTGCAGTTATTGTTTCTAGCCAGCTTGCCTGCTTCCTTCCTTCTGCCCTCAGGAGGTGCCTGCCTGCTGCCATGCCTTTACATTTCATGCAAACCTGGAATCATCCTTCTAGTTCAAGGGAGCGGCTGATGGAGAAACATTCTAACGTGTAATTTTAACACAGCTCCGGTGTTGAATTGCTGTACTTCTGTTGACTTCTGTTGCTATAACAATGGTTTGAGCTGGGCATGATTCCAGCTCCCGTACTGCTACTGAGCTGCTGTGTGCACGCACAGGCACACTTTCTTCTTAAGATTACGTTTCCTTAGTGTTGATTTTAAGAAGAGCTGTTTGTCAGGGCCCTTGGAGGTTGAAGCAGAGTCCGTGTCACTCCCTGTAGCGATCGTTTGGCAGACTGCGCTCTGCTGTCATTAACACTCAGGGGAGGTCCCATTCTGGTTTTGTGCTTAGTGCTTTTCTGCTCAGTCTGGTAATTGCCATAGTAAAATTTGCTAACATAACTAAGCATGAGTTATGAAGATGAAAAGTGCTTAAAAACCCCAAAGCTCTATGAGAAGAACTTATTTTCTCTTTAATGGCTGTTAGGATGAAGAATACTTGCAGGCTTGTGGGCAACAAGGGATGAAAGAGCAGGAAGACTGTGTTGCTGAAGAGGAATTAGATGAGATTACTGATTCCCATGTTGCTCCTGAAACTGAAGAGGTATTTGTTCTTCTTTTAAAAAGAGTCCAAAAGTTTGCTGGGGCTTGTTTTCGTCCAGATTTAAAATGAGCATCTTTTTAACGTTAGTGAAAAGTTGATACATCTCTTCTTTGAGTGCAGTTGAGGAAAAAACCCTGAGCTTTCTAGAATCTTTGGCTAGTGAATTCTGATGAGCTGTGGTTTCCAGATAGCTGTTCGCCCTTTGAATGTTGGAATGTTTTAAACGTTTTGTGGGGGAATAGAAATCTTTTGAAATGTGCAGTATATGTTAGTGCTTTGAAAGGAGTGCTGTAATTATCTTAAATTAGTTAATGTTAATTTTGACCATTATTCAAAAAATACTGCAAAGTTCCCTGGATTGAGGTGCTGTGTTAGGTGTTGAAGAAACAAGGATGATTGAGAAGCTTGGTTCTTGTGCTCAAGGAGTAACTCGCAGCCTAATATAGGGGAGAGAAGAGGGCAAATTCCAGTGATGGAAACGTAGATGTAAAACCTCCCAGAAGAGAGGCTCAAGTACATGCTTTAGGAGCTCACACAGGGGGCCTCTCTGGTTGGGTGTGTGTCTTGAGGATGGGGAACTGGGGTGGGATGTGTTGAGGCATTATGGAAGAGGTAACCTGTGAAGTAGGTCTGGAAAAATAGATGTCTTCGGGACAAATAGAGGTGTGCTGTGAGACAGAGGCTCATACATTCTGTTTTCCAGCCTTAGAACTCGACCCATGGGCCAAGCGTGTGAGCCACGAAATCATTCTATAGACTTAGAATTTGTTGGTTTAAAATTTCTTTTCCTTATTTATGTTTTTTCTTAGTTATTTTCCTTAATACTTTTCCCCAAGAGATCATGAAAAGTGATATTTCACCGCCTTAGGTCATTTCCTTTAGCTCTACACCAGTACTTTGGAAACTCAGTATACAAAGCATTTACCCTTTCCCCCCTCGTATAATGCTATGGCGGAGTATATGAGCATGTACAGACACTTTCTGGGACACATCCTTGCTCTTCCCCAACAAGCTAAATTTTATTTCTATTTTTGTGCTTTCTCTTTGTCTCTTGCTATTTGAAATAATCTGTAACTTAGAGAAAAGATAGAATAGTAGAAAGATCCCTTTGCCCAGATTCTTCAGTTGTAGACAAATGTATTTAGCCCAAGGAACCAAGACAAAGCTAAAGAAGATGTTAGGTAAGCAGTGGTTCTCCTACTGGTGACTGCTCTGTTCTGAGTGGTGGGCCGCGCTGAGGCTCAGGCGGACCAGACGCGTGCGGTTGTGCTTAGCCCCACATCCTGTGCGCTCCGCCCGGTGCACAGCCAGTTCCACCCCAGAATAGGTCAGACCTGTGAAAGTGTGATTTTGGCAAACAGTGCCTGAGAGAGAAATCTAAGAAGCTGTTAAGGAGGGTGGAGGGGGGGATGTGGATAGGGGTCCGAGGGAGGTGGCTGTGGAGAGCATCTGGGGGTGAGTAGTTGAGAGGAAAACCTAGGAATCCAGTGCCCATGAGTTCATGTCCTCTTCATTAGTTCGTAGCATTTTGTTATTGGAAAATTAATTCCATGGATTTTTTTTTCTGTAATTTATTCTTTCAGCATTTTAGGTAATACTTCTTACTCTGATAACATATTGTGTTTGTAGCATATTTTAGAATGAGAAAAGATTTGTAGGTTTTAATCTTTAAATGATCTCTGGAGATATAAGCTATTTTAGTGTAAAGCAGTTAAAGAAGAAGAATGCTAATAGGTGTTATGCTATTGCTTGGGTGCCTTCTGGAACTGATAGGATATGACTTGTAGATCTAGATATTTCAGACTTTGGTTCCTGAACTGTATTCATTAAGATATTGAAGCAAAAGCAGGTTATTATTTAAAAAGTGGTAATCTTACCTTCCATTTTCAGTGTCTTCTGAACAAGAGATTGAGGGAGAGAGATATCTTAGAGGAACATTAATGAATAGACCCAGCCTTGAAGTAAATGAACTCATAACATGTATGAGTGAATATGATAGTATCTCAGATATACTTAGGAAGGCTTAATCATTGGGGGAAAAGTTAGATCCCTTCCTTGTACCTTATGCCAGTACTAATCTGAGATCAATTCACACCAGATGCTACATGTATTAGAAGAAAATGTTTTAATAATAATGTGTTAGCCTTAAGGCTTACCTACAAAACAGAACACTCGCCAAATAGTACAAGTTTATTTCTCACTAATAATCGAAAAAATTCCCGAAGGCGTTTCAGATCTGGTATGGGCCTTACTAGGCACTCAAGTGCCCAGGCTTTCTCCAGACTTCCATGGTACCATTCCAGGGCTGCTGCCTTACCATGGTCCACATCCAGGCAGTGGATTGCAGGAAGACTGAACGCAACCATGCCCACCCTTTAAAGACACGCCCCAGAATTCTCAAAGAACACTTTATAGACATCTCATGAGCTACACCTTAGTGCTGTGGCTGCACCTCACAGCAAAGGAGACTGGGGAGTGTAGTGTTGTATTAGGTGACACGTGTTCAGCTGAATTTGGGAGTTTCATGATTAAGGGCATGGTTGAGAACAGGTGAAAATGATCACCAAGTTGTTTGGTTTTACTACTCTGCTACTCTTGGTATTAGGCCTTTTAAGCCAGAAAGGTACAGAATGATTTGTTCATACACACATACCCCAAAACACTATAAACAAGTTCAGAGAAGTGACAGTATGGGGAAATATTTACATATGAGCCTAAGGATTAATGTATTTAGTAAAGTTAATATATTCAGTATGGAAGAGCTAATCTATTTAGAATGTTCTGTATATACAGATGAGCACTTCTATGGAAAGGACAGATAATGTGAGAAAGTAATCGAAAAGTAGGATAAGCAAATGATCACCAGGTATGTAAAATATATTCAATAAAATAATGATTAAAACAATGGGAATTCTAACCTGTCTTAATATTGGCAAAAATAAAAATTATTGGTCAAGTATAGTTACTTTATTGGGGGACTGTACTGGAGATATTGACTGCAGGAGAATTTTCCACAATTCTGTTGTATCTCTGCATGTTTGGGGAGCAAAGCGCTGACCGCCTGTTCATCCTGACTATCTTTTCAGTGTTGTTTTTGTAGCAGCAACTAGGGAAGATGTATTTTGCTCTGGAGCAAGGGACAGGCTTGCTTTCTGTTCATTATAACAGTTCCCTAAACTCAGGGCCCCTCTTGTAACACACCTCCCTTTGTGCAGGATCACCTGACCGTCTTCGTTAGATAGCCCAGTGGGAATTGGGGCTCAGGGAGCTGGCTCCCAAATGCCACTGCTGTTGTTAAAAGTGATAAATTGTGCTAGTCTGTGACTAGGAGTCTCGTGCCTTCTCACAGCCTCCGTGAAACAGTGGCAGGCAGGCTGCCTTACTAGCTTGCAAGGTAAAATTGCAGACCCTTCACTGGTTGTGACAGGATCAAAAGCCTGAAAGTCCTTTGGCTCAGTCATTCCACTTTGATGAAGTTATCCAAGGGTTAATGTGTTCAAGGATACGTGTACCTTGTTTTTGTTTGCAGCCTTGAAAATAAGTGGAACCAATGTAGATTTTTCTAAAGGGTTAATTAAATGATGGTCAGGGGACTACAGTACCAAAGGATGCCCTTGGTCTGCTGGACATGGACGAGGATGCCCTTGGTCTGCTGGACATGGACGAGGCTCTTGATGAGTTAAGTGAAAAGAGGGAGCTAATAGAGCTCCTCCCCTTAGGCTCCTCCGTAGCTCTGCATGTCTAAGTGTGTGTGTGTGACTCTCAAACACACATCTGGGTGTATAAAGACAGAAATGGTGACAGTGATTACCTCTGGATGGTGGGATTACTTTATACTTTGTATATCAAATGTTTTAAAATATTTTTTGCCATGAATAAAATAACTTTTGTAAACAGGGAAATACAGGGTGGTTAAAATTTGACCCTCGGTAATTTGTAAGGCAAAGAACTAGAATGCATTTAACTTCTGTGATTTCTGGTTGATATTAACTCTCACTTGAAACATCTTAATGGTGGTTTTCTACATGAATCTTTTTATAGAGAAGAAAGTAAACTCTCGTCTAGATTATATAGTTTATCTTTTTTTATACCATCTTTTAAAAGGTATATTATTTGCTTTTTCTTTTAAGCTATATATGTCCCATAATTTAATTTTAAATCTAGTATTTAAAAATATCTTTAAAACGTCACTCATACGTTTTTCTTACCCTCTGACCTTGATTGTTGGTTTGTTTACCTTGCTTATGTTGCTTGTTTTTGTATGGACTGAAAATTCTTTTTATGGCTCTTTGCTCTCAGGACTTAGTAGGCCTTTCTGGAGGCAGGTGACGCACTGGTCTTTACCCCTGGCAACACATATTTTGGGCTTGTTTTCTTCCTCATAGTGGAATCACTGAATATCAGTCAAAGAGATCGTTATTGAGAACTTTAACGCATGGTACTATTGTAGGTGCTGGGAAGTAAGTGTCATGTGTTATTTCAGTAACTTTTGGTAGGCTTTACTTTTGGAGGGCTGCCCTCCCACCGTTTTTATTTATGTATTTTATTTAGTTTTTTAAAATTATTTATTTATTTACTCACTTATTGGCAGCATTAGGTCTTCATTGCTGCACACAGGCTTTCTCTAGTTGCAGTGAGTGGGGGCTGCTCATTGCTGTGGCTTCTCTCGTTACGGACCAGGGGCTCTAGACACATGGGCTTCAGTAGTTGCGGCACATGGGCTCAATAGTTGTGGCGCACCGGCTCGGTTGCTCCGCGGCATATGGGATCTTCCTGGACCAGGGATTGAACCCATGTACCCTGCACTGGCAGGTGGATTCTTAATCACTGTGCCACCTAGGAAGTCCCCCATCTTTTTTAGAAGAATAAATAAATTATATAGTCCTCAGGGGAGAGCAACTGTTTTATTTTGCCACACATACCTGTGTTTTGGTGTCTTCCTAGTTTTTACCCATTTTCTTACATTAACTGTCTGCAGGGTGTTGATGAACCAAACCTTTGCACTCCACCTTGCGCTGCAGCGTGCATGGCTCTGGGTAGCTTGAAAGGGAGGTGGAACGCATATTGCAGTTTTTCAGGTGACTTCTTTCTAGGAGTTATGTTTAAGTACACATTAGAATCTGAATTATGGAGCTAAAAAGTAATTTCAGTTGAAAAATCTATTTTCGGTGGCTTCTTTTATTTAACTGGTGTTCTTGCTTGGTTAATATGAAGAAACCACTATACTCGAAACAAATTAGAAAAACCTAATTATGAAGACTAACTCTCAAGCCTTTCTAATTATACAGCCACGTCAGTGCCAGTGATGCTCTGTCTTCAAACATGGTTAAAAAGGTTTGCTATTTTAAATGGTTTTGGCTTGTGTAGAGGAACAAGTGAGAAGTTCAAAAAAAAAAATCCTTGCACTATTTAAATTTGAAATACTTTTAAAATTGTGATAACATTTACATTCAGTGATAGGCACAGATCTGAGGTATACAGTTCAGTGTTTTGATAACGTGTATGTATCCAAGTTAGCCTCCTTCTGTTGGTGAGAAACAGTTCATTACCGCCAGAAAATTGCCCCTTGTTTCTTTCTAGTCAGTCCTGACTCCTCTCAGAGGCAAGCAGTGTTCTTAGTTCTGTTGACTTAAATTAGTCTTTCCTAGTCTGGAACTTCATGTAAATGTAATGATGTAATATGTGATGATATAGTGCTGTGTGTCTAGCTTCTTTTGCTCACCATAATGTTTTTGAGGTTCATCCAAGTGGTCGTGTATATCAGTAGTCAACAGTTCACTCCTTCTTATAGATATACCTTAATTGTTTTCTCCTGATAATAGATATGTGGGTTATTTCCAGTTTTTTTGTGATTGTGAATGAGTACAGACCTTATTTTACACATCTTTTTGTGGATATATCTTCACGTTTCCCTTGGCATTAACTAGGAGTGGAATTACTAAGACAAGGTAGAAATATGTTTAATGTTATAAGAAGCAGCAAATGGTTTTCCAAAGTGTTTGTACCATTTATATTCCCACCAGTCATGTATGAGTCTCAGTTCTCCCATTTGTTTCAGTTTTTGTACCTTTTTTTGTTGTAAAGACTTTCCTTTCCCATTGAATTGCCTTAGTGCTTATATCGAGACTCAATTGACCATTAAAGTTTGGGTCTCTTTCTGATACCTCTGTTTTGTTCCATTGCCAGTACTACACTGTCTTGATTACTGTGGTGTGGAATCAGGTAGGGTAATCCACCAGTTCTGTTCCCTTTTCAAGATGGTTGTGGCTATTCTAAGTCCTTTGAATTTTGCATATAAATTTTGTAATTGACTTGTCGGTATCTATTGAAAATCTCAGGGCTTCCTAGGTGGTGCAGTGGTTAAGAATCTGCCTGCCAGTGCAGGGGACACGGGTTCGATCCCTGCTCCAGGAAGATCCCACATGCCACGGAGCAACTAAGCCTGTGTGCCGCAGCTTTTGAGCCTGCGCTTTAGAGCCTGTGAGCCACAACTGTTGAGCCCATGTGCTGCAACTACTGAAGCCCACGCGCTTAGAGCCCATGCTCTGCAACAAGGGAAGCCACGGCAATGAGGAGCCAGCGCACCACAACGAAGAGTAGTCCCCACTCACTGCAACTAAAAGAAAGCCCGCGCACAGCAAAGAAGACCCAACACAGCCAATAAAATAAATAAATAAATAAATAAATAAAAAATCTCATTGGGATTTTTATGAAAGTTGCATTTATCTTTAGGTCAGATTGGGGGAAAACTAATATCCTAATAATCATGTTGCCTGTTAATAAACACAGTTTAATTCTTCCTACTTGTCTTTTTATTTCTTTCTTTTGCCTTGTTGACCTCCAGTACTATGTAGAATAGAAACACTGAGGGCATTTGTTTTTGCCTTATTCCTCATAGTAGGGGTAAAATATTCAATATTTCATCAAGTAAGTAATATAAGCTACCTGGAGGTTTTTCAGTCAAATTGAAGTTCTTTTCTATGTCTAGTTTGCTGAGTTTTTTTTTTTTTAGTCAGAAATGAGTGTTGAATTTTGTCAATTCTTTTTCTACATCCATTGAGATAATCTTGTGACTTTTATCCCTTATTTTATTAATGTGAATTAAATTGACTTTAAAAACTGTTAACTGCGTGTATACTCCTGACTTTATTCCATTTTGCAAGTTTTCCATCAATGCCTCTTTCTCTTCTGAGGTCCAGTCCAGGGCATCACATTATTGTCTCCTCTGGTTTATGATAGTTTGTTGGTTTTTCCTTGAGGTTTATGACCTCAACAGTCTAAAGAAGGACTGGCCAGGTGTCTTGTGGAATGTCTTCCAACCTGGGCTTGTCTGATGTTTTTCTCATGATCAGACTGGGGTTATGGGTTTTTGGAAACAATACCGTGGAGGTTAGGTGTCCTCATCCCATCGTACAGCTGGGTTCAGGACCTCCCTGGCAATGTCAGCCTTGATCATGTGGTGAGGTGGCCTTTGCCAATTAAAGACAGTAATTCTGTAGAGTTACTGTCTTTGACTTTCTCTGCGTTATTCTTCGGAAGCAAGTTTCTAAGTCTAGGCTGCAACCAAGGCGAGGGGGAGGGACTTAAGACTTAAGGTCCGCCTCTGGAGGAGGGGAGAGTATGTGCGTATATTTGGAATTCTTCTCGAAGTAAGATTTGTTGAATTGACTGATTTCTGAATGTTAAATCAACCTTACTTATGCTTCCGGCTAAACCTCACTTGTTCATGACATATTTTCCTTTTATTTTTTGCTGGATTCCATGTGCTTTTATTTTTTTAAGGAATTTTGTGTCTGTATTCATGAAGGAGGTTGGTCTGTAGTTTTCGTCTCTTAATTTTTGCACAATTTAATCGCTCAACCTTTCCAGCTTGTAAATTTTAACTTTTGGTAGAAGTAGATAGTTTTTGATTTGTATTTCATGATATAGTAAGAATTATTCTCTATCAAATATTTTGTAAGCACTAAAAAATTTTGGGAGGTTTTTTTTAAAGCAGTGTTCTCTATAGTTGTTTTCTATTTCAGAGAACTACCCAAATTTTTTTTCCCCTCAGATTTGGGATGGAATATTGAATTTTCTTTCAAAACACTGAGATCACAAGTTCATTTCAGAGTTGGCTCGAGAATGTAACAAAATATACAAGTCTGGGTCTTGCTCCCCCTTAGAGTTTCTAATTATTTATGTGTATATGATAAAGACTTTGGTGGACTTGTCTATATTTAAAGAACTTTCATGATGGTTTTCATATGCACCCTCTTAAGTATTACGACTTTCAGATTTTCAAGATAATTAAACACCTAAAACTCAAACCTTTGAATATTTTTGGCAGTGTCTATAATGAAATCAGAGATTTACATACGTATTTAAATTCTTACAAAATATAATCTTAGGAAAACTTAGTTTCTGTGTTGTTATCCAGCACCTCTCTTCAGTGGAGTTTTACTTGTGAATGGAATACTGTGAATATAAGTGAATATTCCATACATAAGTATTTCTCTGCAGAGAAAGTCCATGTTTTGGCAGATAGGTTAGTTAATTCTGTAACCATATGGCCAAAGAGGGTGCTTTTTTTTTTTTTTTTTTTTTTAATAAAAGCCCAGTATTTAGAATAAGAGGTAGTGACCAGTGACTGAAGGGGTGAGTCTAGCTTAGTGAATGTTGCCAGGTGGCTTACACTTGAGGCAACTGAGGCCAGGCAGTCTTTCAGTTTCAGCTCAGGGCTTGTATAATCTTTGATGTGGTTCAAGGCTGAATTGGACCCCTGAGACTTAGACCAGAAGTTTGCATCCTAGGATTCTCCATCTCTCAAAAAATCTACTTCGTGCCGTCCTTTTTGTAGTCAGGCCCACCCTCCACTGCTAATCCCTGGCAGCCAGTGCAGTGTTGTCTCTTGGAGAGTGTCATATATGTGGACCTGTCACAGTATATCACCTTTTGAGTGATATACCTTTTGACTTCTCTCATTCAGCATGATGCCTTTGTGATTTCGTCCCAGTTGTTGTATCAGTTGCTGAAAGAGTATTCCATTGCTTGGATGCACCACAGTTTGTATATCCATTCACTGTTGTTTCTGTTTTTGGTGATCCAAAGGAGAACTGTAAACATTTTTCTACAGGTTTTCCTGTGAACAGAAATTTTCATTTCTGTTGGGTAAATATCTAGCAATGGGATTGCTGGGTCATAGACTAGAATTGTTTGTTGGTTTGTTTCTGGTAGCCTGTAGTATTTGTTTCAAAGAAACAATTTTGAACTCGTCCTTGTATTTAGATTTCTTAGATGGTGATTTGTATTGAATATCTAGAATAAACTATATTAATGTCAGTACTGTCATGTTTTATGTTAAACTTGCTTGGAAAGTGTTTGAATTATAATTACTGTTAATGGTTGAGTTAGAAATGACTATTGTGATAGAATCTTAGCTTTATTGGTAGTGATTTTGTTGCAGAAAGGGGAACCCTTCCAGGGCCCAAGAGTGGGCTCTCGTCTAACACTCGGAAATGAATTGTCCGAGGAGACACACGTGCTGACACAGCAGGAGACTATATTGGGAAGGGGTGCCCTGGGCAGAGAGCAGGAGGCGAGGGAACCCAGGAGGACTGCTCTGCCACGGGGCTCGCAGTCTTGGGTTTTATGGTGATGGGGTTGGTTTCCAGGTTGTCTCTGGCCAATCATTCTGACTCAGGGTCCTTCCTAGTGGCACACGCAACTGCTCAGCCAAGGTGGATTCCAGCGAAGAGGATTCTGGGAGGTTCGTAGGACATGTGGACTGGCATCTTCTCTCTCCTTTTGACCTTTCCCGTATTCTTGCGGTTGGTGGTGGCTTGTTAGTTCCGTGTTCCTTACCAGGACCTCCTCTCCTAAAATAACTCATGCAAATTGTTACTGTCTTTGCCTGGCCAGGATGGGCAGTTTCAGTCAGTGTTTTCTCTGACAATCTCTTTTCCTCCTCTGTGGCCTTGCTACTTAAAGTGTGGTCTGTGGACCTGCACGTTGGCTTCACGTGGAACTTGTTGGAAATGCAGAATATCAGCCCCCCCCCCCCCCCCCCCCCCGTAACCTGCGGAATCAGAGTCTGCATGTTAGCAGAGTTCCCAGTGATTGGTATAAACCTTACATTTGAGCAGCACAGCTCTGGAGTATTCACGGAGGTGGAGAAGAGTATTTTGTAAATGAGTTGAGTTTTGCTCAGTTTGAGTAGTGCAGCACAAACATAGCTGGGTCCATGTCACATGTCACTCAGTCTTGGTTTCAGATATTCAGTATGACAGAAGTAATGGCATCAAACCAACGAAATACCAACATTTTGGTAGTTTAAAATTCTATAGTATGCTGAGTATCAGAATACTGAAAGGTGGTTTTGCAGTCATTAGGCTAAAAGTTGTAGTTCACATTCATTATTTTATTTTCAGGTATTTGATTCCCTACTTAGGGTTTATAGGAATGAGTGTGTGCATTTTTTACACAGAAAATGTTGGGGAAAGAATCCAAAATGATTGTATTTTTTTTCTTGCACATTTTCTAATGAAATAGTTCATTTTTGTTTCTGTTAAGAGTAAAGGACATGTAAGAATTATGAATGATGAGACTAAAGCAGCAATTTCTGTTGTTTTTTTTGTTTTTTAAGTTTACAAAAAGTATAAGTGAACCTAGGGGTCAGTAGGTACCTAACTTATTACCTGACCGTAGGTCACCAAGATCTAACATGAAGTGAAAGTGATTAGTGTCAAAAGTAACATGAGTTATACAATAAGAATTGTTGATGAAAAGATTTTGCTTTTAGTTTGGGACTAGGTTAGGGACAGTTTTTGTAGGAATCCTGATATAATGAAATAGGAGATAAAAGCTGGCTTTAGTGTGAAGCAAATGAAGAAAAAAAAATAGTTTTGTGATGAATAGTCTGAGCCAGATGTGGTAATGAGTGAACACTAGACTGTTAAGTGAAGTAGAAAGGTTTGAGAAATGATGCAGGAAAGATTATGGAGGCTGAAAAAAATAGAAATCAACCCAACAGCAGGTTTGGAGTGCTTGTCTGGCATTGGAAGTCAGAATAGATAGGGTCAGGAATTATAGGAAATGTGGAGCCTGTTTAACGGAAGGGAGTTCGCTCTCATTTAATGTGAGTTACAAGGCGGCTTATACGCTAATAAGCTCATGGAACTCTAGTGTTAGTTTAATTAATATACTGAACTTTGTTTAGATCTGAATTAGACTCCAGGCCAGCAGAGATCTTTGGAATTCGTTTGTTCTCTTAGAAGTGTAAGTAGTAACAGTGTATAAAAGACTTTGTATATTAGCTAAGAGTAGGAATTTGAATTTTTCTAAGATTGTTAATTTTTAATGTTTGAGATTTTATATTCTGGGATTAGTTTAATGTTTCACATGGTTTTATAAATAAGACATTTTGCAGTATTTTTACATCTTAAATATAAAGAGCTTTATGTGTGTATATACATATGTGTGTACATAACCACTGTTCAGTATTTACTTCAAAAGAATGTGAACTCACTTTCCCTCCTCCTGTTTGTTGTGTGTCTGCACTGTAGGGAGGCATGGAGACTCTGGAGCTGCAGAAGGACATAAAAGAGGAGTCAGACGAGGAAGAAGATGACGATGAGGGATCTGGACGATTACGTTTCAAAACTGAAAGGAAAGAAGGAACAATTATTAGGCTCTCAGATGTAACTAGAGAGAGAAGGAACATTCCAGAAACTTTGGGTAACTTTTTTTGCCTGTCTCCCATCCTTCTTCATTCCCATTTCAGCTTCCTCCATAGTGCTGTTATGATTAATGAAATAAGTTAAAAAAGTTGACTTCATAGAGTATCATGCATGGTGTTCAGAGCGTGGATGGTCTGTGTGAGGTGAGAGCTGAGTTATGGCACTGTAAAAGTCATTCTATAAAAATGACTTGTCTTCTGGATTAAAAAATGTTTGAATAAAGTATTTGATTGTTTTTTTTTTTTTTTTTTAATAATTTTTCTTTTGGAGTCTATCTTAGACCTGCTGTCATGCGTACTGTGTGCTTCCTGGCTGGCTCTGGGAAGGTGGGGTGGGGGTGGTACAGGGTCATTTTACCCTTCCTAAGACTGTCCAGGTTGCCACGGCTAATTGCAGACCAGACTATTTTTATTTTGGACCTTTTAGTGTCATTATAACCATCTCTTTTGTGTATTCTTTTTCTATATGCCATTCCTTTCACTGTTCAATGAGACACGGTGACTTGTTTGTAGCACAGTCAGTTGAACATCATTCCTTGTACAGATCTACAGCAGGCTGTGGCGAATCAGAGCCTTTTGCAGTATTGATCCTACCCCCACTCTTCTCTGGATTGCTAAGAGTAAAGCAGTGCTTCTCAAATTTGAGCAGCAAATCACCCAGACGACTTGTTAGGACACATCTTTCTTGATGCACCCTCAGCTGTTCTGATGCAGTAGGTTTAGGGTGGGGCCCAAGAAAGTTGCATTTCTGATGACTTCCCAGGTGGTGCTGTTCCTGCAGTTCTGGGAGCCATACTTTTAGAACCACTGGGATATTGTCCCCTGTTCCAAGGAGGAGGGTAGGAGGGTGGAAGGATGGAAGGATAAAGGATTGTATCTGTTCTCTAGTCTTGGTCAAAGTAAAGATCAAGAATCTAACCATTAGTTATTGCCTATATTACTTCATAAAACCGTTACCTGTAGCTGTTTTTCATCGGAACCCTGAGCACGTGTCTTTAAGTGGCAGGTATGAACTCTCTTTGAGGACACTAAGCTCCCAAGATGCCCAAGTTAATAGTTGTGAGCCAGTCTTATGTTACTTTACTAAGTGAGGTTTGTGGAGAGGCTGACCTAGAGTCTTCGTGTTCTCCACTTCTTCCCCCTCCAGTTTCCTCCACCTACCTTTTGGCCCAGGATTTCCCTACACTTTTCTCAAGTTATGGTATAAAGTTGTTGGTTGGTCAGAACCAGTACAGCACAGGTTTCTAAGAAAGCAGAGCTGAGAAACTGGCCTTGGGTAAAAGGAGATGAAGCAAAGGTCTTAAAACAGGGATGAGAAAAGACCAAAAGTATCTGTCCGCAGGAGTAATTTGTAACATTACAGAACAAGCTTATTGGAACAGAGGTCTCAGTCTTGGGCTGGGGTAAGGTGAGCAAGGGAAAGATGGTGCCCCTGGCTGAACAAGGGAGGGCAGTGGGCAGCGGCGTATTAGGGAAGGAGGGGGCCGTGGGGGGGGGGGGTGAATCATCACTTTTCTGCTTCTGTATAGCTAGGCCGTGGCCTTGTTGCATAAATTGGGGAACCTGTGTGTCAGATCTTAATAACTGGGGTAGCTACGTGTTCTAAGGATGTGAAATCACTTCACAGACACTGTTAGGAGTGGTGGCCTTTCCTCTCTGCAGCCAGCTCCTTGTGGGCCCTTCCCACATCCCCAGTGCCCCTGCTTCTCCTGTCCCTGGTCCTCAGCTACCGTCATTTCATCTCTGTTCACTTTACCTTGACCCAAGCACTGACGTGTTCTGAAATGTCCAACTTGCCTGTGTTCATAATTTGTGCTTGTTTCATTCCTGCATCTCTTTTCAGGGTTTTCGCCTCATTTCATTCTTTTTAAGAGTCATTTGTACTTCCTTTATTTGTGCTGAATCTTTTTTTTTTTTTTTTAATTTATTATTCCTTTTTAAGGCGTTTCTCAGTCTGTAGTCATGGCATCCTGAGACAAGAGGCTAGAAGGGGTTAGTGATGGGCAGGTTGGCCCTTTACATACAGGCGTCGAGGGCACGGGTTCTTAGAGGCAGAGCGGCTGAAGCATAAACAGTCTGACCGTTGACCATTCTTTTAAATGTGAAGAAAAAAGGCTTTAAATGTATTTGTGCAGAATGTGATTCTTTGGCTGGTTAATAGAGCAAGTAAAAATGATGCTTGAAAGTGTCATTCTCTGTTCCCTATCTGCAAGCCCTAACTTAAGCTTAGTGTTTGAAAACATGAGTTTTCTAGTAACTGAAAAGTTAGGATTATTCCTAGTACAAAAATGATTTTTCTGTCCATTTTAGAGATTGATTTCCTAAAACAGTGAGCTCCCTTATTTCCTTAACACCCCTCCCCCCAACAAAAAGTTACTTTTACATAGAAGGAAAATATTCAGTGAGAGACGCTATTGCAGTATTTGGTATACCAGAACTCTGCATAGGTTTTTCCTCATCACTTTGCACACTCCTGGTGATAGAAATGTCAGTTTCAGGTTCTGTGTACAGATGCTTGCATTTGTTTGATTGTATAAAGCTGCTTATCTACTCTGTAATGGGATTAAAATATCTTGCTACCAGGGTACATATGTCGTCGCATATGATATGTATTTGTTGACAAATGATGTCTTTTAACATTCTGGATACAAATAAAAACAATTACTTTGTGATATCATTGGTAACTGTTGAGAACATTCCGCTATATAAAGAAGAATGAAGTAATGCCCTGGCAACCCTCATTTCTGACCTCTCCATCCGCATGTGGAATAGTGAGTTCTTGTCAAAGTCTGGAGGAGCACTTGGTCGCTCCTAGTCTTCTCCACATTTGAATATGTGACGCCATCCTTAAGTATGAAGAGCACACGTTTGTGGCAGTCTTAGCCATTGTAGAGCCTGACACACTTTTGATGTGTATTTTGAATTCAGATTGGATTAGATGTAGAATTTTGGGCTTTTGCCTGATTTATACTCTTAAGTAGTGAGCTTTTATCCTCAACCAGGATTCTGGGAATTAAATACCTTAGAGAAGATGTGACTGTTGGTTTTCCCAAGGATGGCACAAAACTACATACTTAGGAGATAAAATCATTCATTGTGTAAAAAGGATCCCATTGGGTGCGAGGGCTTACTTAATTCTCATACAGAATGCAGTTGAGAAGAGTTTCTAGAACATGCATGTGTAAGGGAAAGATTTATTTTGAGTGGAAATGTCAAAAGCCATCTCCGAAACGTGGGTGTCACTGACCAGTTACCCTGAAGTGTCAGCACTGGAGTTTGGAGCTGCCAGTTCTTTTGCCCTGGGAGGTGGACCTCAGATTCTTTTTGGAAGCAGTACAAGCAATAGATGAAAGACTGTGTAGTTTAGTTAGGCTTTTACAATTCGTTATCTGTGAGTAGGCATCTAGATTTTACCGATATTCTAAGTTTCACTGGCACATGTAATATGTTAAATTATGTTTTACTGCTTTAGTTTGAGGAACATTGTTACTATGCTCACATAGTTCTCTTGAAATAATATCCTTGGTTAATTTTGCTTAAGGCAAAGGATCTTTGGGAAAAATATTTCACCCAGTAATAAATAGTTTAAGATCGCTAGTGCCAGCGACAGGATGCTGCCTTCAGTTTACATAATGGGATTTGCAGTTTTTCACAGAATCTCTTGATTTCGTTATCTTGTTAAAAACAAACTAACAGAAAAACCCTCAGACTGTCATTTGTTGTTTTTATTTTGCCAAAGAAACTGTATTTTATAGGTATTCATTATGTATGTTAACTTATAAAAAGTATTTGTATGTAAATATGTTTTTCTTAAGCACATTTTAGAAAGGGACAATACAGTGTAAAACTTTGTTACATTGAGCTATATCTCTTTACTTTGGAATATGGACATAGTTCAGAAAACACGTAAAGGGAAATTAACATTTCAGTTGAAGTTACAAATGTAATTTCCATCCTGTCATATTTTGGTGACCTTTTGTGACAGCTTGTCTCAATTGGAGGAAAGCATTTTTACTTGCTGATTAAAGATGTCATTTGAAACCATTTTATTACTGGGGATAGTGAAATTAATCTTGACACTTAGAACCACTAGAAAAATAATTGCTGATTCACTGCATAAAATGTGTATGTGAACCAATCATGTAGTCAAGATTAGAATAAAAGTCTGTGCTTGTTAAGAAGAGATTAAATTTTCTTTCGAATGGAGTCTAGATTCATTTGAAGGGGAGGGGAATACCATAGAAACAGTTTCAAGGAAGTGGAATGTGGCTTAGAGATTTTGGAAGAGTTTGGAGATGATTATGGAATCCAAGGTAGGAGATAACCTGGTAATATTTCAAGTCTGCCCTTCACTGTGCAAGGGGGTGTAGGAGTGCTTCTTAGTAGAATTCAGTGAAATCTTTAGAAGGTATTCATTTATTAATTGAAGATATATTATCACAACTTAGATAATATTTTAAAATGAAGGAACCATATTTGAATAAGTTAGCTTTTCTCTTCTAGGAATTCAGAACCATGTGCCAGCTGAAGTTTCTTAGGGCCAGAGACTGTTTCTTGTGTCCCTAAAGCAATGGTCAGAGAGGTGAGCAGCGCACCTACTGGGGGTCCCAGAAGTATCTGCATTAATGGGTTTTTTCTTTTGTGGCTTTGCTCTCATTTGCTGTAGCTTCGCTCTCAGACCGCATGGATATAAGTCTTTCTTCACAGAGTAAAGTTGTTATTTTTTAAAAAGTAAATCTGAAAATTGATAATAGTATTAAATGAGTTTCCATTCTTTATGAAATTAAGTATTTGACTTGAGAGTGATCTTATTAGTAGTTTTGCTTTTAAAGCAGAACAGTCAGGAATTTGTCAGTTTTAAGTCTCTGTGCCACTGTGTATTAATTACTGCTGGTCCTGGTTTTGCTTAAAAGAGTGTCCTGGTTTAGGACTGGGGCAGCCAGGTCTTGACCGGCATCATCTGCCGTCAGTGCAAGGACGTGATTGCAAGACCCCTAGCAGGTGAAGGGAAGGGGTTGAGTTGAACTTCAGCTCCTTCTTTTTGGTTTCCCTCGGCACACTGTAGTGGTCTCAAATGAAAACATTTTAAAATTTACAGGAGATCCTTGTATTTTATTACAGAGGAAAGTCATGCCTGCCTTTAACAGATCTCGCTCATGGGGCCTGAATGTCTCTGTGATTGTCTCCTACTTGCTGCTGCTGGTTGAGTTGTTTGTTGTGGGTGAAGCACTTGCTGTTCTTGAGTTTCATTGTCACGTGTTTCTTTCCTGTTTCTCCCTATAAGTCTGCTTTAGGCTGTTTGCAGGTGTCTAACACATATGCATCTTTTCAAATAGAGCTTTCAGCAGAAGCCAAAGCTGCGTTGCTTGAATTTGAAGAAAGGGAGCGACAGCATAAGCAGGGGCGCTACGGCTCCAGGAGGGGAGGAAGGAGAGGAGGTTCGTCCATGTGCCGTGGAGTGGGAGACCAGAGGAGAGACAACAGCGAGAGGGGAAGAGCTAAGGATCACAGGCCCGCTCTGCTTCCCACACAGCCTCCCGTGGTGGTAAGTCTCACAGTGTCCTCGTGGGAGCTTGCCATTTGAGAACAAAGGAGAATATTCTTTTGTGGGGGTATCATATTTTGCATTTATCTTAGTCTGAAATTAAAATTTAGTAAAAGGCATAACGGCTAAAGTTTCTTTAGTCTACAATATGATTTCGTATGTGTTCCTAACAGTTCAGTCCTCTAGTGTTCAGGTAGTGAGAGAGAATTCCCTGCACTCTGCTGATGAGGAAGCGTCCTCCAGTGGCAGAACCTCAGAGGAGCCTTCCTGCTGTCTTCTACTTGTGGAGGGGCTCCACTCTGGAAACACTGAATCTGCTTCATCTAGAGTCTAGCAGTGATGGTGTATTTTATAAAATATTTTTTCTTATATACTGCTTACTGTAGGTTATTCCTTAAATGTAGTAGTTTCTTTTACAAATAGCTATCATATCCTATCCATAAAAATGGAGATTTTCATATTCACAAAAAGTTTTCACAATTTAGGAATAAATCATATACTTGTAATTTCAACTTCATTTGCATTTCCTCTGTTTCAAAGATGAGACATCTCAGGAACAAAGACAGAATCGTAGTGATTTTGTTGTTCTTTCAGTTAGCTTTAGGGTTTTATAGCTTTTTCCTTCACAAGTCAGTCTTCAAGGACAGATTTATTTAATACGAATATGTGTCCACACTCTCTACCCTTCTACATGAGTCTCTGAGCTTAGGGGAAAACCACACTTTGCCTCTGTGTAGAAATGGTGTGTTTTAGGAGGCATTCATTTGTGAAATGAAGTAGAAGAGATGAGTTACAGTTTTAGCATGAGCATTCCCATTTTGACGGACAGGGAGGAGAGGTGGGCGGGTTGGTAACAGCGTGAGGAGGCTGATGACGTTAGTAACTGCTGTCTGCTTTTACTGCTGTTTGTTCTTAGGCTTCTCTGATCACAAGAAAACCAGCCCTTTGGTTTTTTTCTGTTTTTCGTCCCCATTCTGTCTCCTCGCCCCAGCTGCCACTTGCCGTGTGTTGAACAGCCAGCTCTGTTGTTTTGGCCTCCTGAGGGGGAAGCAGCCTCACAGGCGACCAGTTTTTGCATCCCTGTGTCTCCATGATCCTGGAAAAATAACTGAACTCCCTGCTTTCTTATCCACATAGAGAGGAAGTGTGTGCCCAGCCTGCCTCCTTCGGAGAGGCTCACCTGGGGGATCTGTGAGGGCTTTAAAATGTTGCCCAAGCCGTAGGTTGACTCGAGTGCCTCCCGACAGGGGTGCCACATCTCTGGACTTCCGTGGCTGCTGGGGCTCCCAGTGAACTGGGACTAAACCTGCTGCGGATCCGAATCCGCCTGCTGGAGCCTGAGCCTGTATGCTCTCTGCTCACCACGTGCGTAGTCAGTGGTGGTTATTTAGAGCTCAGTTGACTGAAGCGATCGTGGCTGTCTGAAATGACCTTCACCCCCTCCCACTTCTGTCCACCCTTGATCGTGGTCACTCCCTACCCCGGAGCTGTCTCTTTGACTCTTTACCCTCAAAGTTCTGGAAGGAGTAACCTCTGCTCGTCACGTCTTTGCTCGTGTCCAGTTTCTCCTCCGTCCATCCCTTGCTGCCTGGACTTCATGCTTTCCCCTCTCCTCAGTGTGCTCTCAGAATCGCCACCGCACCTTCGCAGTCCGTCCTCTTGGGCTGCATTCTGGGACCATGGGCTCCTCTTTCTTGAGCGTCTCTGGTTTTGAGCGTCTGAGCTGGGGGTGTGCTCGCTTCTCTTCCAGCAGGGCCCCTTCTGTCTCTCCTGTTTCTTTGGCTGCGTTGTTCTTAGGCCTCTTTTTAGTCAGCGCTTTTGCTCAGCAGCACGGCCCTTCCTGCCCTCTGCTGCCCCCACGCGAGCCTGGGTCTCAAGCTCTAGCATGTCGCCAGCTCAGTTTCTTCATTTCCTCACTGCCCTGGGCCTCTCTGCATGGATGTCACCCAGGCCCGAAATCCCCCTTGTTTAAACACACAGTTTCCTTAAAAATCCTTCACGCTCTCGAGTACATGGCCCTACACTGCACTCACTCCCAGTTCAGTTCAGAATCGGCTTAGCTGTCCCTCCGTCCGTGCGCCGTCTGTGGACTCAGAGCTGGGAGAGACAAGAGGTTCCCGCTCCACGTGCGGATGTGAGCATTACAGATGTCATGAGGCAGGGTGGGGGGTGGCAGACTAGTTTCTGGGAGCCTGTGTATCTGTGGATTTAGGCTAGTTCTGGAATCTTTAGAAAAGTCCTCCCTGAGGAAGGACAGGTTAGACAAGGTCTTACACACTGGTTTCACAGTTCTCCTTGTTCCTCTGAATTGTCTCCTTCCTGCTGCTCTTGTTCAGACCATGGCCGTTTCCTGCATCCAGCTCCCACCCTAGCCTGTAAGTGGTCTGTCTCCTTCCGCCTTCTTGCCCCTCGTCCATCCTACACACTGTGAGTCATCGTGTCATCCGCGCTGTAGACGGCGCCGTGACAGCTCATCAGCCTCCGTGCTTTGGCGTCATCCCGGGGAAACAGCTCATTATGCGAGACTTGGGGTCAGTCGTAGCCTCTGCCTCTGCTGCTGTGTGTGCCAGTTTGATGAGTGGTTACCGGCAGGGCTTGTGAAATCAGATTCTCTGCTCTTCTACTTACCAGCCACTTGATCTCGTAAAAGAAGGGTCGTTACAAGGGCCCACTTCATGGCATTGTTGGGAGTAAGTCAGTTACTCCACAGACTGACCTTTCAGTAGGTGCTTGAAACGCGGAGAGCCCAATGCTCTGCAGCTGTTGCTGTGGGCGGTGGTTTCCTCCTCTCTAGCCACTGTTCCACGAAACAACCTGAGATCCTGGACTGCTTTGAGGCTGTGTTTTCCCACCCGTGTGTCCTCCGATCTTCGCGTGTGGCTGTAGCCACACGGGTCTCCCCCGCGTGTACCCAGCAGGTGTGTGTTTCTGCCTCTGCTGCCCTCAGGTGACCCCGTTCCCCTCTCTGCATGGCACGTCCCCTTCCCTCCTCCCTGCTTCAGATGCCGCCTTCTCGGGAGCTTCCCCCTCCCCTCGGGCGGCCCCTCATCCTTCTCTGCAGCTCACCCCGTCTCCCTAGGCTTCCTGAGGAGCAGCGGGCCGGCTATGCAGGGGCGGCCCAGGGCGGCGTGGGGTCCGACCCCTGCGCAGCACTTGCCTCGCGGTGGGCAGTTTGGATGGTTGAACTACGTTCTTTTTCCTTTTGGAATCCACGCGTGTTGTTCTGGGGCTGCCGTTTCCCCTCCTTGCCCTGAGGTTGGCTCTTGTTAGACAGCAGCGCTGCTGTGAACAGCGCGGCCGCTGCTTCATCCTGCTGTTTTATGCAAGGTGTGACTGTACACTTACGTCTAAGCCATAACTTCTACAGCTCAGTCAGTGTAAAATCTGTAAGGCATTGGCCTTTGTTTCCTGTTAAGTGTTATTTCTGTAATTTGTCTCTTTTTTTTTTTGGTGGTGTTTAGACGCACTCTCCAAGATTAATTCCTCCTCCGCAGCCGCAGCCTCCCCCGCCGCCGCCGCCGCCGCCACAGCCAATCCGAAGCCTCTTCCAGCAGCAGCAGCAGCTCCAGCCCCTGCTGCCCCTGCAGCACCCACACCACCCCTCCCCTCCTCAGGGGGTGCACATGCCGCCCCAGATTGAGGCCCCCAGGGTGATGATGACCCCGCCTCCCGTGACCCCACAGCAGCCCAAGAACATACACATAAACCCCCACTTCAAAGGGGCCGTGGTGACGCCTGTTCAAGGTACGTGTCTCCTTTGCTTTGTAAAGGTCTGGGTCACTGTGACCACATCCCTCTCACACCTGAGTCTGTAAGGACGACGGGGGTTCCCTGATGCCTCCCCCACCCCTCCGAGGCGCGCTGCCTGGCCGGGCCGGGCTCGTCTGCTGCAACACGTGTGTCTCTTGTTGCATCCCTCCGTGGAGGGTAGTAAGAAGACACAGTGAATGCAAGGGGCACGTGAGGTAGTTGTGGGCGTGTCTGATGGGTGTTCTTCATAAATTCCCGGGTGGCAGTGTTTGCGAAGTGGATGTTCCTCTCAGGCTCCACTTGGTGCGCTTCCTTTGAGTTCCAGAGCTGCAGACCCATCTTTTGGTTATCAATTCTGATAACACGATCACGGGCGCACATCGCTGAAGCTGGGAGAGTTGGTTTAGAGCAGCCGATAGAGCAGAGCTTCACGCATCTGTTCAGCACAGCGTTGGTTGAGACCTCTTCTCTCTGGCGTCGAAGGTACATTGGTGAACAAAACAGGCAGCGCTTTCTGCCGCTGGCTTCTACCTTTCTAGCAGAGGCAGCAAGTAGTAAACATGATAAATAACGTTGTGCGGCGTGTTCGAGGATGGACACGCAGTGGCAGAGCAGGGTGGGGGCAGTGGAGCGGGCAGCAGCTCTCCGTGGGGTGGGGGTGAAGGTTCAGGAGCTAGTGACCACTCTTTCGGGGGAGAATACTCCGGGCAGAGGGGTTGGCAAGTACAGAGGCTCTTACGTCTGGCGAGACGTTCAGGTAGCTGAAAAGAGACCATGAGACGTGAATGGAGTGATAAAGGTGGACAGAAATGCAGAACGGGGGTCACGTAAGACCTGGGAGCCATCCTGAGAGCTTTGGCTTTTATTCCGAGTGAAGCGGGCTGTGATTAGATGAATTTGAGGAGAGGAATAACACAATCTGGTATGCTTTTTACAAGGATTATTCTTGCTGCGTGTTGACGGTGGGCTCGTTCAGTGCAAGGGTGGAAACTGGCCTTTCAGTGAGGAGGTGCCTGCGGTAACCCAGTGGCATGATGGTGGCTCAGGCCCGGGTGGTGGCGGTGGTCAGGGGTCAGACGCGGGCCGTAATTCAAGATGGAGCCCATGGATCGGGGACTGTGAGAGGGAGGGAGGAGGCAGAATGAGACTCAAGGGCCTGAGGGTTTGAGGGATGGAGTTGCCATTACCTGAGAGCACTTGGGGGAAAGACCAGAAGCCCTGTGCTGGAGACACCACCTAGACACGCAGGCCGAAGTGTCAAGTACAAAGTTACTGTAAGAGTTCAGACAAGGGGTCTGGGTGCAAAGCAGAAGTGGGGTTTGTTGACACATAGATGGACCTAGAGCCTGCACCCAGTGAGAGACCCAGATGTCGTGTCGGGGAGACCGAGGCCTGGAACCTGGGACATGTGACGTGACAGGTGGGGGCCCTCAGGGAGGCGGACACCCGGAGTGTGTGGAGGACGAGGGGCAGCGGGAGGACCCACCGCTGCCGGGTTGTTGGGGATGGACTGCAGGCCGAGTGCTGCATGTGGCAGTAGAGGGGTCTTTGGGATTTTGACAGCGTGGTTTTGGTGAAGTGGTGGCGGTCCATGCCTCACTGAGGTGGGATCGAGAGGGAGTGGGGGCTCAGGAATGGCAGATAATTGTACTGCCAGTTGTCGAAAGTGTCTTGTTGAGACAGAAGTTGGGGAGTAGGGATAGGGGTACGGGGCAGCATTGACGCCCGCTTGAGATGTCGGTCATGACCTCAGTGAGACCTATCCATGTGCTTGCACGTTTTTTCCAGCCACACTCACTTTTCAGTGTCAGGTGTAGCCTAGACACAGTAGGATTTGCTGGGGTCGGGGTGTTGACAAAGTAGCAGAGGAGGCGCCTTGCTCATCATGACGGGCTGTGGAGTGTCCGGGGATGAGGGGCCAGGAGACCTTGTGGTTCCAGCAGTCAGAGGAACTGGGGCCCTGGAGGGAGTGGGGTGGAAAGTAGAAGGTAGTGGTGGGAGGGGGTGTGTGGAGATGGCGTCAGGTCTTGGATAGTGAGCAGGTCTCAGGTGTGGTGGAGCTGGGGCGGAGGAGGACAGCCGGCGCTGGGAGCAGCAGCATTACTGCTGAGACTTGAGACAGGCCTGGTGCTGAAGACAGTGGTGAGCTGGGAACTGATCTCTGAGAGGCAAGAGCAGTGGTGTGACCTGTGGCATCCTGGACCGTGTTGTCTGATGACGAGATCCAAATCTGGGGTCTGAAATGGCAGTGAGGACCAAGAAGGATCCCACCCCGCTCCAGAGCCAGCAGAAAGAAGGCTGAGGGAGAAAACCACCTCATCCTTTGTTTGGGAGAGTTCGGTTTCCATTAGAGCAAGAAGGGGAAGGGCTGAGGCCATCGAGGGTTCTGCTGGTGGTGAACTTGGGATTCTAAAGGGTCAGGAAGTTCCAGAAGTTGGGGAGAGGCCTGAGATAGGACTTGGAGTTATGGGAGAGAACCAGGGCCTGGCGTCACCACGAGACTGTGCTGTGGCCTTGCAGCAGAGGGCTGTGAGGGTGGCAGGCTGGTCGTGGGTGTCAGTGTCTGTGCGTAGCTTTAGGAGAATGCTCTTGTTTTGCACACCCAGGAGGGTCAAAGTCGGGTTGGTACCCGTGAGTCCCTGACCCTCCGTCACTGGCCCCGTCTCTTGTCGCCATCCAGTATTGGAGTCACTCCCTGGTCTCACCCCCTCCCGGGGCTCTGAGCTCCCACAGGCAGGCCTGGGTCTGCTTCACCAGCTGTGGGACGGAGGAGCTGAGCGCCTGCGTGAGGCTGGAGGAGCCGTGTGCCTGCGTGAGGGCGGAGCGCGAGCCGCTGAAGCAGCCTGTGTTGTGCGGCTTCCCTGTGCAGCTGCGTTAGAGCTCATTTGTCGAAATAATTTTACTGATGTCAGCATCAGTTATTGTGTGTTTTCTTCTAAAATTGAATGGAAAACTGGCAGTTGATAAGGTGCACAGATTTTCTTTAGCGTAATGAAAATAAACAGTGTTAGGACTACACAGTGGGAAAACTGTAAGGAAACCTGAAGCTGTCCTCCAGGCATGAAAACGGTGTGCCTTGCCAGACCAGAGCCAGTTGCCAAGTGGGTACAGGATGCAGGCCTCGCACCCCAGTGCTCCCTGGGCCTGATTCAGTGAATACAGGCTCAGAACCAGCTAAATGGGTTCTCCTCATGCAGCCGGGTGCCTCAGTGCCCCACGTTCCTTCTCTCTAATGTACCGTTGATCTTGAACTCTGAGGCAGGGAGGGAGAGAAATTGCCTTTGCCGGGGACACACTCAGAACACCTTCTTAGCAGTTGTTTAGTCAATACTAGATGAACGAGCTTAATTAAATAGAAAGCCACTGTTGTTCTGGAGAGAGGCTGAATGTCTAGTTGTCTCCTGTACACAAAAGATAGATTAACCCAGTGATTCTTAGAGCCTTAGGCGATCAACAGGTATTGTAAGAAATTGTTTTTAAAAAAATTAAAAAAAATTTGCACACCTTTGCCCGAGAAACATTTTCTTTTCGAGGATAAAGAGTGTTATATCATAATTAACCAGTTTTGATGTAAATTTAACTTGTTTTCCAGATTTTCAGTATTCAGACTGTTGTAATGAATTGAAAACTTAATCAGTTTAGTTCATTAATTCGTGGGACAATGTGGGGAATAAATATTAAATATCAAATATAAAGAGTTCAGGGTTCCACTAGAATGATCTGTTAGTGTTACAGGTTTCAAATTCTCTCCTGTTCACAGTGAAGAGGGAGGCAGATAGGTAGAATGTTCTGTGTGCAAACCGGGTCGTGGGCCCCAGGACTGCTGCAGGGACCCTTTAGAAACACCCTGGCAGTCTGACCAAGGGCCCCCTGGCTTGGCTAGATTTCTGATCTGGTCTGATCACACCTGTTTTCACATGCTCTCTTCTGTCAACTTTTGTTCTTGTTCTCTTTTCTCTTTTCTTGCTTTTCACAGTTGATTAAAAAAAAAATTACCAACTCATCAGAAGGCTTCTGTGTAAGAAATCTATTAATTAGGTTCAGATTTGTTGCTCTCATCCATCCCTCTCCCCACCTTGAAGTTAAAGAGACTTAAATTGCTTACCCTTTCATGATATTAGAATTATTTGATAGGAATTGATATTTAAATCCCCAGTTTAAAAGTAAGTGGTACATATTCTTGAAACTCTGGGTATTTTATATTTGGTACTTTATTTTATTTTAATTTTGTTCAATGAATATATGTTTTTAAAATTTATTTATTTTGTTTCTAGCTGCGTTGGGTCTTCGTTGCTGGGCGTTGGCTTTCTCTAGTTGTGGTGAGCGGGGGCTACTCTTTGTTGAGGTGTGAGGACTTCTTATTGCGGTAGCTTCTCTTCTAGAGCACGGGCTGTAGGTGCACAAGCTTCAGTAGTTGTGGTACTTGGGCTCAGTAGTTGTGGCGCATGGGCTTAGTGGCTCTGCAGCATGTGGGATCTTCCCGGACCAGGGCTTGAACCCATGTCCCCTGCATTGGCAGGTGGAGGCTTAACCACTGCACCACCAGGGAAGCTCTATTTGGTATTTAATTTTAAAAACACTGTATCATTTAATATGTAGTTTTTCTTCTTCTTCACTTTCATTATAATCTGCTGAGATCAGAGATACTCTAGTTTTCTCTTTCTCCACTTCACAATCTGATATTTTTTGCTTCAGGTATATAATCCATGTACCCCAGTTCCTGTTAGCTAGCTGTATAGAATCGGGGGCTGGAGCCTGTTTTATATTGTTCTGCATGTTGGCCCACTGTTATTTTGAAATTTTGACTCATTAGCCTCTCGAGGGATGGACTTCTCCCATTTTTACAGTTTATCAAAGGATGTTTCCCTCAGTCTCACTTTGGCTTTGATCAGGCAGTGACACAGGGCCACACACTGTATCACTTTCAGCTGGTCCTATGGAAGTGTGGTATTGATTAGAAGCTGAAGGTACGGAATTCTTTGAGTAGTCATAGTAAGTAAAAAAATGAAATTCATCTCAGCACTCTGTTTTAAAAGTAATTTTGGTTGACTTTTTAAGCTGTATCACTTCTGTATTTCTCATTTACCAGAGCTGTTATTAAATTGTTCTTGCTGAGTTCTGCATGACTATCCCTTTGTGTGTGCCTGTGCTTTGATCTCCTCCTCTTATAAGGACATTGGTCATGTTGGATCAGGGCCCACCCATAACCTCATTTTACCTTAATCACTTTCTTTGAAGGCCCATCTCCAAATACAGTCACCCTCTGAGGTCCTAGTGGTTACGATTCCAAAATACAAATTTGAGAGGCGGCCACAGTTCAGCCCACAGCACCTGCCAGTCTGAGGTCTTACTGGTTGCATTTGGCAGGACATTTTAGTGCAAGATACAGCATGCTACCATATGGCAGTCAGCACTCGGGTGGGCATTTTTTTTTCAACCCCCAAATCAAAGTATAAGGCACATGTTTTAAATAGCTTAAACATATCTGGCTTAGCCCCAGGGTGTGAAACTAGCATCTGGCTTCTTCCCTAGTATGAAATGTCTGTTTTAAAATTGACTCCTTGTTCTGGTAAGTTGGTGGGAGTTCTGCCTGTTTAAACACAAAACTAAGACAAACTAACAGTCTTAGCGTAGCAGGTTGTTGAGTAGGTGGTTCTCTGTCACAACACCCTGGGTGTGTGTGTTTTCCTTCCTCTGCCCACGTCGCTTCCCCCTTCCTTCCTTCCTCCTCGCTCCTCGTGATCCTAGTGGATTGGGATTTAAATCTGTATTTGATTGGAGTCGGAAAATGTAACTCGGATTAGATAGCCTGGATCACCTGGGTATGGATGTCAAAAACAAAGTAGGGTTTTTATTGTAGAGGAATAATATCTTCTTTTGTAGCAAAGTATTTTAATTCTAAATAAGAATTCACTGTTGAAATGTAAGCTTCTGCTTGTGCTGAAGACAAAAGTTCTCTCCCCTTTCCCTTTATGGAATTTTGAGAATATTCAGCACTTATGTGTAAACTTAATATATTATATGTATTATGTACATAGTATATATTTTACATTAAGCTTAATATATTGTATTCTTTTTCTGGTGTGTTCGGCCTGAAGAGAATGTGTTTGTAACGAAAGGTGTTTTTCTTGCAGTGCCCTTGCTGCCAGTCCCGAGCCAGCCGAGACCTGCCGTGGGGCCCCAGAGATTCCCAGTGAGTAGCAGCTGCTCCTTCTGCCCTGACACGGTTGAGCATACATTTACCAGGAAACATTAATGCAGCAAATACGGGTGGCGCCAGCGAAATATAAGTTTAAGGATTTGTAAATACTGACAGTAATTTTTGCGGTGGAAAATGTTTGTTAAAAGCTTAAGGTCGGTGGATTTTTGAGAATGGAATTAATTTTGTTTAACTGTAAAATTGTTGAATCAAGATCATCAGTAGAATGCCTTTCATCTCAAAGAATATGAATTTTGATCATTATTGCCATATGTTAAGTGGAAAAGGACCTTTATTATGGTGTGTGGGTGGGGGGCACATGCATTTGGGTAAGTATGGGTGTGTGTGTGAAATTTTAGGGAATGATAATGAGAGGTCTACTTGTTTTAAAGAGACCCTCCAAAGCCTTCATGAGCCATTGTTTTATGTTTTAAAATGGAGGTTTTCTTTTTAAAATATCTTCAAAAGAAAACACCCCTCCTCACACTTTCCTGTAGATTCCATAACTTTATCCATTCTTCTAACGTGTTTTAACTAGAAGAAAAATGTCCGTTAAATAGTTGTATCTGTTTAAATAAATTTCATTTTTTTGAGTTTTTGGCTTGATTTGTAGTTAGTTCATGGTTTTGTTAAATCAGGGAGAACGTGTTCTCTCTAAGGACACTTTGAGGAAAAAAGGACCAGACCGTAACCTTTTAATGTAGTCTGTATGTAAAGCAGGTGTCGTTTCGTTGAGGCTAACCAATCTGATTTCCAGGAAATACCTGCATGACCTGTTTGACTCTAGCTTTCATGCTTCAGTAGATACCATGTTTACGTGGGGCACTGAGCAAGAAGGTTTTTGTGAAGGATCTAGATGTGTAGTCAGATGATTGTTCAAAAAATCAGTATTGGATTTAGGGTTCAGAGTGTTTTTTAGAAACTTCCTTGATTTGTCATTATTGTTTATGAATTGTGATATGATTTCTAAAACTGATTCTTACTGGTTTCATACCCTGTATTAGGTAATTTAAGAAAATTACTTACCAAGTTCTAGAAACGAGTTATTTTTAAAAAATAGGTAATATCTATTGAGTACAATTCACTCTTCAAAAAAGTTGTCTAAATAGCTAAGGTTTATTAATTGTATTACCCAAGGATAAGCATGTATGATTTTAGTCATTAGGTATATTTCTTTTGGTGAAGTAGTTTAACTGCTAGTTATTGTAAAGCACTGACATTTTAAAAAAGGCACTTTTTGCTATTTTCAGGATTGTGAACTTCTGCATTAGAATCATTATTGGACTTGTGTTTATTTTTTATTTGCAATACAGGGATAAAATTTGATGTGAAAAAGCAATTGTAGCTTAAAGTCATGAAGCAATGTTGTATGTAAATATAGAATTAGAATAATCATTTGCAGTTTTCATCTACTTATAATATTCAGTTGTGCAGATATAATTGTATCTGATACTAGAAGCAGACCTCATAATACTTGAGGATATTACAAGAGGATAATAAAACAGAATTTCTTTGTGAGAAATTGAACTTGTTTTTAAGTTATATAGTACTCTGAGGTTGGTAAATATTGTTGAACTGCTCTTCGAAAAGTTTCAGCAAGGTGTGATATTTTGTTATTGTTTTTTTAAGGTGGGTTGTGTGTATGGGTGATGGGGAATAGTTGGCCTAGAAATTAGTCATGTGTATGATATAATTTGAGAAATATTTACTGCGGTTTAACATGTATCTTTAAGCCCCAAATGCTGGTTCTTAAGCTGAAGTTAAGTAAACTTGTGGTCCTGAAAATGCAGTGCTCTACTTACTTTGGCAGTCGGTCTCCCTTAGAGAGAACAGTTGGATGTGGAATCTGTTTTTTAAAAAATTACAGTAGAGGTGTTAGATTTTTTAAAAGTCTGTCAAAATATTGTTGGGAAAGGAGACTAACTCTAGGCCATCTCCTGTTGTTTGATGTACACCAGGTCTTTCTTTTTCTTTTTTTTTTTTCCTTTTAGATTTTAAACATCTTCGAGTATTAATTTTTAATTTCTATGTAATTTTAAAGATTACTTTCCATTTACAGTTATTACAAAATGTTGGACGTATTCTCTTGTGTTTTACAAGACATCCTTAAGCCTATGTTACACCCAGTCGCTTATTGTCCATCCCCCCTCCCCGCTTGGTCCCCATGTCTGTGAGTGTGCTGCTTTTTTGTATATTCACTAGTTTGTTGTATTTTTAAATTGCACATGTAAGTGATATACAGTATTTGTCTTTCTCTGTCTGCCTTAGTTCACTTAGCATAATGTCTTCCAAGTCCATTCGTGTTGCTGCAAATGGCAAAAATTTCATTCTTTTTTATGGCTGAGTAATATTATATACACATACCACATCTTCTTTATCCATCCATCTGTTGATGGACACTTAGGTTGCTTCCTTGTTTTGGCAATTGTAAATACTTTTGCCATGAACGTTGTGGGTGCAGGTGTCTTTTTTGAGTAAAATTATTTTTTTCCCTTTTCTACTAATAGATTTTACTTTTTTTTTTTTTTTTTAATCAATGTAGATGTAGTTTTGTGACCATTTAGTGAGTTTCTCCTGTGCAGAATGCTCTGCATAGTGCTGGTCCTTAAACCATAAAATGTATAAGCATGGATCAGTGAATCCTAACTTTCCTCCTGGAGACAGTGCTGTTGTGGCTTAACAAAGCCCCTTGGCCATTTCCTAGTGATGGCATTGTGCCCTGCGGGCTCTCTCTTGGTATGTTTCAGTAGAGGAGTTCACTCATCATTTGGTAAACGGAATGCTCTTTGTAAAACAACCGCGCGCGCGCACACACACCCCCCCCCCCACACACCCCCCCCCCCCCCACACACACACCCCATATGCAAGGAACCCTGACTTCAGTCTCATCATAGGGTCTGTGTGAAGCAGTGTGTGCTTCCTTGGCACACACACAGGAAGATCTGAATTCCAGAAATGTATTGAGCAAAGCAGAGTTCATTTCGATCTTGTCTTTCCCCAGCCTAAGCCTCTTGAATGAATTCCCATTGCTCCTAGAGTAGGTAATGCTCTTGTTGACAGCTTCTTACTGCTTACTTGTATTGTATTGGTATAAGGACCCAATTCATGTCTGCACATGGTCCCAGGCCTCCTGTGTCTAGTGGAGCCGACCTGACCCCGGGCCTTGTGCACAGAAGCCCAGATAAATAGTTGCTGAATAAGTGTATACAGGGATTTAACATTGAGTTATCTTGCTATTTATTAGGAACCTGCGTAAAATTAATAGGGTAGAGAAGGGGTGTTTACTTTTTTTACTTTTTGTTGTTTTCAAGGGTACAGAAATGAATTTGCATAATAGAATCACATCACCCACATTTAACTGTACGAGAATTCAGCTCTACCCAGCTGACTAAAGAGTGCAAAAGGAAAACAGTAGACAGAAGTACCACTAGATTTCCAGATTTTAAGGGGATTAGGATACAGTTGGTCTCCTAAGGTATTCCTTCTCTTCCCCAACACTGGTAAACTTTACTTTCCTCATAGTCCATTTTGTTGGACAATTTTGTGAAAACTTGAGAAATTCTTAATATAGAACTAGTCTGCCTAGAAATTGTACTAAGTGATAACACCTCCAGTTTTTTATACAATCACAGAGAACTCTAGACAACCTACTATGAAACACTTTTTTTATAGAATTGTTTACAGTTATTTTTTAAAATCAAAATTTTAGACCAAAATATGGTGTTCTAGCCTATGCTTAATGTAGCAATACTATTACTTTGATTTCCTGTTAATGGATTTTATTTACAGAATTGAATAAACAGTTTCTGAAACAAAGGTTTGAATGTCAAAGTAATAAATTTCATAAGAAAAGGACTCCTTATTTTTGATCATCTTAGGAAACACTGCTTAAGCTCTTAGGCTCACTGCCGACACTTCTTTTGTCACGTTAGTCCTCGCGTCCAGATGGGATTTTTTCCCTTATTCCTTTGTTTGTGGAATTGAGTGAAGTGCTTTGTAATTTAGGTTTCCGTCTAAAAGTTAGATTCACGTATTTAATTTTAGTTACGGATATAGCCATTAGTGCTTTCTTCTCACCTAAGCTCTTATTCGCAGGACTGTTTTATTTTTTCATATCAGAGTTATGAGTCTTCTTTGGAACTATAAATACATCTCAGTTGATAGCAAGCATATCAGAGAATGAATCTTTTTCATACTTATTTTCATATCAGAATGTTAATCTGCTGAATGTAAAACGTACCTTAGGAATAGTGACTACTTACAAGAGCGGATTGTCACAGAAAGAAGGCACATGCCTCAGGAGATCAGGGTGACATCGAGTGACCTGTCCGTCCTTCCTCCATTTCAGCTCCTGTTCTGTCCTGTCATCTAGCCTCCTGCTGTCTCCCAGTCCACTCCTGAAGCATTTTTGTTCATGCCAAGATGCTTAAGTGTAATTTCACAGGACAGTTGTGGTTTTCTCTTGTGTTTTTGCTGAGAAGTGGGCATGGGGAGGCCAGTTTACCTTTCTTCAAGGCAGCTTCTGTTTTCGTGTCTATTTGAATTCTGTTTTCAGTCCCATGTTCTTTGTTTTACACATTAGTTTAATAGGTTTCTTTTTCCACAAAGACTGTTCCTGATGTTTTTGTCATTAAAATTCTAAGTCTTTTCCTTATCCGTAAGTGTGGCTATCCAGTTATGTACTTGTCCTCAAAGAGATGTTTGTTGTTTTTAAAGTTTGCCCACTTAAATAAGTAACACTAAAGTGTTGATTAATAATATTTTAAAAAGTGTTTTCAGTGTCAGGTAAGCATACAGATAAATTTCAAGTAACTCACATTGGGCAGATTCTTGACATAGGGTATTTTAAAACCTATTTAGTCATTCATTTTGCATTGGTGTTTCTGGTAAGTGCTGGTATTTCAGGGTAGCCAGTTAAATACTGAGTAATTTGGGTACTGAATAATTTCCTAGTGATCTTTGTTTAAATTAAAACTAAAATTATGTTTAAAAAAAGACTACTGTGCTATGTTTAAATTAGTCTTCTTAGGGATTACCTTATTAGGTAGACCCAGTAAGTGAGATTTCCATTTGTGTTTACTGTGGTTGTGGCCCCCCCCCAGGTAGGTCTGACGACACTGTTTCCATGTAATGGGGTGCTGGTATCAGGTGGTGGTGGTGGGCACTTCCTGGATGTGTTGGATACGGCATTTCATGCAAATCCTATTTGACGAGGCTGCTGCATCAAATTACACTGCTCTCTGATTGCAGCCCTTGCAGACGTGGGTCCAGACTTTGTTCCATCTAGGGGAAAGAGGTCTTTGTCTTGAACCCTTACTGTTTTTACAACTTGCCTGCAATGCCTTGTAGTTATTAGCATTTAAGATAGAGAAGGAATGATAGGTATTTTCTCTTAACAGATCTTTGAGTAGTAGCAGGCGCCTGTGGGAGGAGAGCCTTTCCGCTGTCAAACATTGTCAGGCTTGCAGTGAGAGAATGCATTTTAAAATGCAGGTGACATAATACCCAACATCCTCCATTTGCGAGTGGGTTTCTGATTAATCATGATTACCATACATTATCATACCATCAAATTTAATCATATCAGTGAATTCCCATCTGCAGCACGAACAGGAGTAGCTAAGCATTGTGGTAACAGCTATTAAATATGGTGGTTATAACATTCAGTGCCCTGTTGACTTGACTTGCTGTCCTTTCAGCGTACGTTGTGTAGGTTGGGTGGAGAGAGGGTGTGGGAGTCCACGCCGATAACTCCAAGGCCAGGGAACACTCATTGAGATCATGAAGTCTCCCCGTTAAGTCACAGTGTAAAAACTGCATTGTAAAAGTGTGATAAACGATTTTGTTTAACTTTTGGTTAAATAAGTAAAACTGTCACATTGAACTGAATACCTTTCATAAATTCTCCCAGATACATTGTATAGTCGACTTGGAGTATGACTTGCCTGTCTGTCATTTAATAATTCAGCCAATGAAATATTGACAATAACATAGTAACAAAGTTTCAGAATCTTAGAACTCCTCCTGTGCCAAGAAAATCTCTGTCCTGTTGTTACTGATTTGTTCTGCAAAAAGCCGGTCAGTTTTTTTTTTTGTTTTTGTTTTTTTAATGTTTAAAGATCCATAGTCGAAAGTGGCCCTATTTTATTTTAAAGTACCGAAAGCACTTCTTTCCAAAGATCAGAATTTTTTTTTAACTTTTAAGATGTAGTCCTTTTGATGTACAAGTCTGATTTTTAACAAATACATGTAGTTGTGTAATCACTACAATTAAGGTAGAGAACAGTTCTGTCTCCCCAAAAGACTTCCTTCTGCTGCCCTTCGTAGGCAGCCCCCCCACCCCTCCCCAGCCCCTGGCAGCCACTGATCTGTTTCCTGTTCTGGAAATGGTGGCTCGCACGTGGAATCCCACGGCGCGCTTCATTTTGAGTCTGACTTCTCACTCCCAGCGCCATGCGTGCGAGGCTCGTCCGTCCCTTGCGCCGCATCTGCCTGCAGTCTGTCCTTTCGTGCTGACCAGCAGTGTTCCGGGCGCAGGTCTGCCGAGTTCTTTCTGTGCCTAGTTGTCAGCGAGTCACTGGGAGGGGCTGTGGGTTGCATGGTAGGTGTGCTCACAGGCCAGTAGAGCTGATACCACTGCTTTGCTTGCTGAGTCAGTCCTTGATTGAGTGAGGAAATACCACCTTCCTAGAGCATGTACTATTGGTGATCAGTGGGAAATGAAGACTATTACTGAGTGATTGCATATTCCAGATTTTGCTCAAAGCTTGTGTTCAACAACCTTATGAAGGTGTCATTTTCTGCACTTTACAGGTAGGGAAACTGAGTCTTGGAAAGATTACATTGCTCAAGTTCACATAACTAGATACAGGAGGTAGGAGTAGAACCAAGGCAGTCTGAGTCTCTTAATCATATTGAACCTTCTCCCTTTCTCTCTAAATATTAAAATGCACCTCAGTAGACCGGGTAAAAATAATTGGATCTGGTAAGTTGAATCATAATTATATAAGATTGTGACTGTCAGGAGTGCTGAAGTGGAGACGTTTACTGTGGTAGGGCCTGTCACTGGTGAGCTAGTTTAGGGAGGAGAGTGGAAGGGTGAGGTATAGGGGTAAAGGGTTTTTCATTTTATGAAGATATGTAAATAAATAGTCTTTTGTAGCTTCATCAGAAGCAATCTTTTGTACTACAGTAACAGTTATAACTTGTAACTGTAACGTTACCTTAGCATATTTAAGTTCATGTGGTGTCCCCTACCCCCCGCCACCTCCAACATGAAACCTAGTGCTTGCTGCTGGGTACGTGGTGCTTCAGCATGTTTCAAATGCATCTGCAGATATACAAGTACCTTCTAGGGAAATGAATGTAGGTATTTAAACAAGGCATAACCTGGAAGAAAAAAGTCTGTGGAAAATACTGAAATAAGAGGATTAACATAGTGATAACAGGCTGTAATTTTAATTATGTTGGGGGTCACTGGTGGTCTTTATTCTTTGCATTTAACCCATTTAATCAGAATTAACTGAGAGGCATTCTGAAGTGTCTGTTCATTTCTTATATATAGTTCTTTGCATTTTAAGTGAGATTAATAAATGAAAACATGTTGGAGCAGAAGGCTGTAATTTATTGAAAGATTCATGAAGTTTCAATGACATTATTAAGGTATTCAATTATTCTTATTAAAATATACCAACTGACCCTTTCAGGGAAGCTGATAAATCACATAATAGCTGTTAGAGCCTCTTTATTCTTTGCATTATACGATTAACTTCGTGCTAAGCAATTTATGCAAAGTTTTCATCCTTTTTTTTTTGTAACCAAAGTTATCAGTTCTTCCTGAATAGGATTAACATAGATAACATCATATAATTAACAAGAAATGCAAAAAAGAAAGTACAATTTGTATAAGAATTATATGAGGGAGAATGATAATTTCTTACCTTGGACTTTTAAAGGGATATAAAGAAAAGCAAAACAGCAATTATTTAAAAGGATTAAGGTAGCTTTTTCTTTCAAAAGGTAGAATTACGGTAGTCCTAAAGGTTCTGTTAAGTGAGGTATTTACAACTCATTAACAGTCTTAAAATAATTCTACATTTTCTAGAGAGAATTGATCACATATTATCCTTTCTACTCGTGAAACGATAGACGTTATTAAGTGAATGATCACATCAGGAGACCTTAGGTAGTGAACACCGGCCTCGGGAACCATGGTTTATTTGGCATTACCTGAGGACTGATGGGTTGCAGCAGGAGCAGTGTGTGAGGGAAGAAAGAGCGTTTATAAACCACGAGTCTGAAAACATAGGTTCGTGTCTTGAGTTATGTATTGACAGGGTAACCTTGGCTAATTCATTTTAATTCTGTAAACCCTAGTTTCTTCATCCCTTAAAGGAAAAGTTGTTGGTTCTGCCTGTTTCTTGGTGCTGTATTTATGAAAGCTACAGTGTGTACTTGCTTTATCAGTCAGGTTGTGAATGAGGCTGCCTGTAACGGAAAACTCGGGTAACAGTGACTTCACAAACTGAGTGTCCTGTTTTTTTTTGCTGGTTCTGCCCGTTTCTTGGTGCTGTATTTATGAAAGCTACAGTGTGTACTTGCTTTATCAGTCAGGATGTCAGTGAGGCTGCCTGTAATGGAAAACTCAGGTAACAGTGACTTCACAAACTGGGTGTCCTGTTTTCTGCAAAAAAAAAAAAAAAAAAAAAAAAAAAAGTTTTTCTGGGCTGGTATAGCAGTTCTGAGTTGTTATCAGAGATCTATTCTCTCCCCTACTCAAGTTTCAGGCTGAATGCGGAGAAGGGGCGGGAGGCACAGCAGAAGGTGCTGTCCCTAGTGAGCCTCCCCTGGGGTCCTGCCCAGCTGTGCCAGCCCATCTTGTCCCAGGGTGGGGTTGGTGGTCTTCTAGCTGGGCACAGTGTCGTCCTTCTGCTACTGAGGGAGAAGTGAGAATTTATACTAGGCGAGCAACTGGCCATCTTTTCCATGTGGCCAGAATTTGAATTGTATAAATAGAGAAAAAAAAAGTGACATCTGTGTTCAAAACAGGACAGGAAACAGGAAAAATGGTATTGTGAGCTTAATGATACCTACTGTTTGTTAAGTTTTTATTTCATAAAGCCAGTACTAACAGTCAGTAAGTAGCTTCTAGGAACTTGAAGCTGAGAAATTTTCAGTTTACATATTCAGACTCTCAAGTTCTGTTATCCACTGACGCAAATGGAGGCAGTTAGGGGCCCGCATGTCTTCCAGATGGTTTGCTCCCTCGTGTCCAGCATGGCCTGACATCACCAGAGGAGTAGCCATTGTCACTGCGGTTTATTTCATGTATCAGTCATTGTCTTTCTTATTGAATGATGTCTGGTATTATCTGCCCTCTTCTTTCTAATCCTGCTGCCAGCTGGCTCTTACACAGGCATTTGCCCTCTTGGAAGTGGGCTTCTTCCTGCTTGGATATGATGCATTTATCATTAAGGCTGTCTCTTTCCCAGGGTCGGCCTCCCTCATTTGTGCACCTCAGCATGGCTTTTAGCTTCTTGGGGGCCTGTACATGACCTGCTGTGGTCTTACCTGGCACCTGCTGCCCTCTACCTGGCCGTCCCAGGTTCCCACACCTTGCCCAGGTCACTTAGTTTCAAGGTCAAGCCCACAGAACCCCTCTTTTTCTTTTCTTATTCTATTGAGCCAACTTCCAAAGCTAGAGATGTCCTTGTTCACTGAGCTTGAGTCAGCTGTCTCTTTCTAAGCTGTGGATGGCATCTCCGGCCCCCTCCTTTATCAGCCTCTCAGGTTGATCAGATAAGAACTGCTCATTTGTTTTACACATTCAGGCGGCCCGTGGAATTTCCGTGGCTGACTTTTGACTTGGTTTGGTATTTACTGGTTTTCTTGCCTCTAAAGTGCACACATGCTCTCACACAATTACATGTACGTGTGTGATTGTATGACACTGAGACAGATAAGGGGATGTGAAAGTAAGTCCCTGCTGTTTGCTGTTCACAACAAGCAGTAGCTAGCATGGTGGGTACGTGTCCGTGCTCTGGACATAGGTGACCTGGTGCTTTCTAACCTTGTGCTTTGTGCAGGTTATTTAAATGCTCAGAAGATTTTTGTGAGCAGAATAGCTCCCCCGTCGGGCTGTTGTCAGGATTGAGGGAGACAGCAGAGGAGCGCCCTGCAGAGTTGGCAGCAGCAGCAGTGTGGGCTGAGCCTTAGGTTGGCAGCCGCAGAGCCTGGGAGGGGCATTTGGGGTGCCTGGGACTAGGTAAGGGCGCAGGGAGTATGCAGGATAGCAAGAGGGTGGAGCCGGGCTAAGATGTGGTTTCAGGTGAAAGTTTCCAGCCCTGGCCTGAGCTCGGGGGGTGGGGCTCTGGAGCATAAGTCCCGCCTCGGAGTTGTCCATCCCAGGGCAGAGGGCAGAGTGCGTGGCCGTCAGGTAGCCCTTGGCAAAGCAACCCCCATCCGCCAGGACAGCATTTGCACACGCGTCGACGGCCCCGGAGCGTCCAGCATGGGCGCGTCAGCCAGGGTGGACTGACTTCACGGCTCTGGGCCCTCGGTGGCTCAGCACTGGGAAGCTTATTTCTCCCTCAGGTTGCCCTCTCAGCATCTTCCTCGGGTCCTCAGGGGCCCCTCTCTCCTCCCACTGGCAGGTGGAGAAAGAGGGAGGATTATTCACGCGAGGTTGTCTTTCACTGGCAGGGCCTGGAAGCGGCCACATCACTTCTGCTCACACGCCGTCTGCCAGAACTTGGTCCTCTGACTGAATCGGTTTGCGGTCCTCCTTGTGGTTTATGGTTGTCATGCCTCTTACAGGTGCACGATTCTTCCATTGGATCTACAGCCAAGAGGGGGCCACTGGCCTCGCTGTCTTCCTTCACAGCAGTGCTGGAAGTGTACCCCACCCACCGTCCACCTCAGTTTCATTCTTCAAGGAACTACCCTTGCTCTCTAAAGATAGGGATGTGGTCGTCAGGTGAGGACGAGTCTCCAGGTTCGAGTCACTTTTCCTCTCTAATGATACGACGGCGTTACAGGACAGGTTACAGCAGGTTCTCCTACAGCTAGGTTGGAGAGTCGGGTCTGTGGTCTTGCCTGCTCTCTGGTCCTACTGCCCTGTCTGTGCTCCGAGTCTGCTCAGCCCCAGGAGCCTCAGTCAGCACAGTCAGCGCTTCTCTGTCACCTTCCTGAGGCTTCCAGGCGGCCCCTGCCCACGTGGTCCTGGGCGGCCGGTGGTTGTGTTGTGCGAGCTGGAGCATTCTCTGTTAGACGTGGGCCTGGCCTCCCTTGCTTTGTGTACAGGCATTTCATCCACCCCTTACATGTTGTGCGCGTCTGTGCCAGGCCCTGTGCCACGCGGCGTGGAGATACCCTGGTGAGTGAAATGGCATGGTCTTGGCCCTTGTGGCTCCGCGAGCTGAAGGGTGGGGGGGCAGGGGGTTGGGGTGTGGACTCGAGGAAGATTGAGGAGGTGAAATTATTAGGACTTGGTAATACCTGCTCTGCGAAGGCCTTCAGGTGTGAACACAGAAGGAGAGCGCAGGAAGATCTGTGCTGTTTTGTCTTTCACCTTATAAGGAAACATGTAAATTGTCAGAAGCTATGTAATTATTAATTATATTAATAATTAGCTAATATAAGTATTATAATATATGTTGTATTTATGGTGGAAGGCCGTCTGCAGAAATGTCATGGAAGAGTGATGATGACACGCGTGGTGAGCCTCTGCTGCTGGCTGGGTGCTGTCCACAGTGCTTTGCCTGTGCCTCATCTTCTCCTGTGAGGTAGGGACTGTCTCTTATCCCTGTTTCACAGATGAGAAGACCGAGGCCCAGAGCGGTTTGATGGCGTGCTCAAGGCCATGCCATGAGTGAGAGAGCTGGGAGACAAGGCTGAGAGACCCGTCAGTCTAGCACTGGGGTGCAGTTTCTCAGTCACTAATGCCTTTAGGCTAGAGGGTCATTTAGGGAAGATAGAATAAGATTCTATTTAAATATTACTGATGGAGAAAGAATTCTGGGGCTTTGTTCTCTGTTGCTAACACGTGACTGCCTGTGTGTGTGCATTTGGCACGTGGATGATCAGTAAAAGTAAGGAAGGTTTGGGAAAAGAGGAAAATCACAGTATTAAAATTCCAAAGGGGACAAGGTTTATGATCCCAATATATTTTCAGTTTAATACCAAAAAATGCCTATAGAAGTTAGGAGTATTCAAAATAATCTTCCGGGAAATCTGAAAGTGCTTAGAGAACCAAGAAGTAATATACCCAGTTCTCCAGCAGCTTGAAGTTTTTGTTTTGTTTTGTTTTAAAGAATTTTTATTGAGATATAATTGACATACAATAAACTGCATATATTTAAAGTGTACCATTTGATATTTTTTTCTTATTAGTAATATATGTATGGCAATCCCAGTCTCCCAATTCATCCCACCCCAACACCATCCTCCCTTTTCCCCTTGGTGTCCATATGTTTGTTCTCTACATCTGTGTCTCTATTTCTGTCTTGTAAACTGGTTGATCTGTACCATTTTTCTAGATTCCTCATATATGCATTAATATGCAATATTTGTTTTTCTCTTTCTGACTTACTTCACTCTGTATGACAGTTTCTAGGTCCATCCATGTCTCTACAAATGTCCCAGTTTCATTCCTTTTTACGGCTGAGTAATATTCCATTGTGTGTGTATATATATATACACACACACACAGACACAGACACATATATATATATATATACACACACACACACACACCACATCTTTTTTTTTTTCTTCTTTTTTTAAGATTTATTATAATTCTATTTTTGGCTGTGTTGGGTCTTTGTTGCTGCACACAGGCTTTCTCTAGTTGTGAGGGGGGGCTGCTCTTTGTTGTGGTGTGCAGGGTTCTCAGTGAAGTGGCTTCTCTTGTGGAGCACGGGCTCTAGGTGTGCAGGCTTCAGTAGTTGCGGCGCATGGGCTCAGTAGTTGTGGCTCTTGGGCTCTAGAGCACAGGCTCACTAGTTGTGCTGCATGGGCTCAGTTGCTCCGCGGCATGTGGGATCTTCTCAGCCCAGGGATCAAACCCGTGTCCCCTGCATTGGCAGGTGGATTCTTAACCACTGTACCACCAGGGAAGCACTGTACCACATCTTCTTTATCCATTCATCTGTGGATGGACATTTAGGTTGCTTCCATGTCCTGGCTATTGTAAATAGTGCTGCAATGAACATTGGGGTGCATGTGTCTTTTTGAAGTATGGTGTTCTCTGGGTATATGCCCAGCAGTGGGATTGCTGGGTCATATGGTAACTCTATTTTTAGTTTTGCAAGGAACCTCCATACTGTTCTCCATCGTGGCTGTATCAGTTTACATTCCCACCAACAGTGCAAGAGTCCCTTTTCTCCACACCCTCTCCAGCATTTACTGTTTGTCGATTTTCTGATGATGCCCATTCTAACCGGTGTGAGCTGATACCTCATTGTCGTTTTGAATTGTGTTTCTCTAATAATTGGTGATGTTGAGCAGCTTTTCACGTGCCTCTTCGCCATCTGTATGTCGACATTGAAGAAATGTCTGTTTAGGTCTCCTGCCCATTTTTTGATTGGGTTGTTTGTTTTTTTGATACTGAGTTGCATGAACTGTTTATATATTTTGGAGATTAATCCTTTGTTGATAGCTTTGCAAATTTTTTCTGTCATTCTGAGAGTTGTCTTTTCATCTTGTGTATAGTTTCCTTTGTTGTGCAGAAGCTTTGACGTTTCATTAGGTCCCACTTATTTATTTTTGTTTTTGTTTCCATTACTCTAGGGGGTGGATCAAAAAAGATCTTGCTGTGATTTATGTCAAAGAGTGTTCTTCCTATCTTTTCCTCTGAGAGTTTTATAGTGTTTGGCCATACATTTAGGTCTTTAATCCATTTGGAGTTTATTTTTGTGTGTGGTGTTAGGGTGTTTTCTAATTTCATTCTTTTACGTGTAGCTGTCCAGTTTTCCAGCTTAAAGTTTTTATTGAAAAGCAACCACATCAGTCTCTCTTTGAATTCATTCTTGTAACTCAGTAACTGCTTCCTTTTAGAAAAGGATGAAGAGGTTAAGGAGAGAATACTTTCCCTGATTTCAACCTATAGCAAAGTAAAAATCAAAACTTAGCAGACTTTCTACTTACAGTGCAGTGGAAGTCAGTCTCCTTTTCCACTTACATTTTGCCTTATCTGTAATGAGAAAACCTATCTTTGGGAGGACTTGAAATTAACTGTCTAATGGAAGGAGGAAAGGAAGGTTATAAAGAGCTCTGTTGCTGCAGCTCCGTGACCAGTGCCTGTGAGAGCTTCATCAGTGGAGGTGAGACTTGTGGCACTAAAATGCAGTCATGGAATTATACATAACTCCAGATTTCAAGAGAAACCGAGTATTTCCTCAGCATGATGTGAGGCTGCTAAGAAGAGTGGGAATAGGTATTGGGGCTTCACATGTTAAATAATGAAGAAAGCTGTGTTTATTAATAAAGACAGAAAAGTGAGGAACCTCTTCCTAGTTTCTTCTAATTGTGAGCAAAATCAGGGAAGCAAGACAGAGACTCTGTCAGTCCTGGGCCTCCGTGAAGCTGAGTAAAGAAGCAGTCCCGGCGTCATTCCTCCGTATGTGGGGCTGAGTTCTGCCTTTCGGGTATTGGCAGTGCCGGTGTCGACACTGTGCAGACCACGTGTGTCCTGCAGTGACCCACAGTGGATGCAAGTGGAAGTGGGCCCGAGCTGGGGTGTGGGCGCAGCACCGGACTGAGGGGCTGTGATCACAGTGGTTCTGAACAACTGAGGGGAAGCTTTGCTTTCGTCTTTATGGGAATCAGTGAAGCGGTTGCAAGTTAGTAAAAGTTCCCACAGTGGGTGATGCTGCTTTCTAGCTATTCGTACAACACAGAACTGAAGGGCTACGTGGCAACAGCCCCAGAAGACTTTCCCTCTTTCTCAGTCCTTCTTTCTGACACCGTCTCCTGAGATCTGTCCTTTTTTGTCAGCTCATGCACGTAGTGGTGACTGGTAGAGCTAGTGAGTTCCGAGTCCTGGAGTATGCTGACTGTAGTTCAGATTGAAAGCCTGGCAGCAAGTCAGTAGAGTAATACTTTAAAGTGCTGTTATAATTCAGCCATACTTTTGCTATTTTTTAAGTGAAAAATCTGACCAAATGCAGTAACAGAATGAGAATTACAAGTTTTAACGAATAGACAGTTAGCGACAAGCACATGATCATGCTGGAAAGTTCTCTGTAGATGCAGGTGAATGAAAGTGGAGCGGACAGAAAGGAAGCGAGAAGGCAGAGCGCTGTTGGGGGTAGGGGTGTCACCTGAGGTGGGGGTAGGAAGTATTTTACGTGGTAGGAGGGTGAGGGGGGGCAGGGTCTGGAGGCTGAGGGACTAGAAGATGCTCAGAGATAGGAGAGTGTCCTGGGCAGTGGGAGGGCTGCCCAGGAGGAGGGGAAACTGTGAGGGACATTGCTGGGCCCATTAAGATTAAATAGAAACTTGGAGTGAGTCTGAGCGTATAGAGTTTCATCCAGCGGTGCTCCGTGGTCTGTAGAGGCGCGGGCGCTAGGGGGCCGCCTGTGGTCTCCTGAAACAGTGTGGCCACTGGACAGGCAGTCGGCGGGAGAGTGACGGAGGGATGGGAGAAAATAAAGTTTCTATACTGAGGGCTTACGAGAATGCTCACATTTTGGCTGAAACAGAAGCATAGAGTGGACATTTCCCGAAGAAATCAGTAGAATGTGGAAGTTTGTAAAGGATGTGATGGTTTCCAGAATTCATGTTCTAGACTATCATTTTGATATCTGAGTTGGGAAAATATGGTGTTTTAAATCCCCAAATTTAGTAATTTTGAAAAGATTTATACCATATGGTTTGAAACTTTCCTTACTGCATTTTAACTTGTTTTTCTTGGGGATTGAAATCTGTGATTAAAAAAAAAAAATTGGTGTCACCTTGGACACATTATTTAATGTCTTAAGTTTCTACTTCCTTGGCTGTGAAGTAGGACACACAACCCTGCGGTCACTGTGCTGTGCATTCACGAGCTCAGGAGGTCAAGGGCTCTACACAGGGCCTGGCGGCAGTGCGTGAGCCACAGGTGGTGGGAGCCGTTGCCGTCACACCCCGGTCCTCAATGGTCCTCACTGTGAAGCAGATGCTCACGTTGGCTTCTCAGGGTTACTTAGTGTGAACCCTTTGCCAGTCGCTGCTGTACAGGGGGAGCACTTCGGGAGTGTGGGCCGACACGCACACAGGAGGAAGGATCATCTCCCACTCTTGTTGACGGTGCCCAGACCTGAGCCTTGGTTCAGACTCCAGCCTGGGCTCTGACTCGGTTTCCGAGTTTCACCAAGTTCCCATGGGGCTGCAAGACTGGCCAGAGAAGCAAGAGAATTGACACTGAATCCAGGAGACTACACCAAGTCCCACTGCGTTTCACTAAGCCATCCTGCCCTCCTCCCCGGCCTGCCTAGAGCCGTCCTAATGCCACCCCATGCCCAGTGCAACAGCCAGAGCTGCAGGTTGCTGGTTGCTCCAGCGCTGGCCCAGGTTCACGACTTGGCCTTTGAACTTTCTGCCTGATTATCAGAAGGTGGACCGGCCTGAGGTCCTTTCCTGGCATAGCCGTCCTGCTGATGGGCCACTTCCATACCCAAGTATGGGGCTTTTTTCTGAGGCTTCTCGTGAGGTCTTTTGTTCCCTGGCTAGGATCTACTCCACCAAACCCGTATGGGAACAAACCCTGCCCTAGTGCCCTAGGCTAACATATGCCTGTTTATACGTGATCACAGCTGAGGTGTTAGAAGAGAGCTGTCATTCATTATGGCACTTTAAAGGTTGAAAATGTTTTTTCCTTGTCTTCACGTAGGTGTTAATATTTCACTATTTGTAAGCTAAAACCTCATGAAAAATACATATGTTTCATTTTTAAAAGATTTTGAATTTCAGTGATTTCTTTCACCTCTTACATCCAGTAGCTTGTTTTAGGCTGTGGTGTTGTTAATGAAACTTATCTGTCCCTTCTGTGTTTATCTATTTGAAACTCTTTCTTGGTGTTCCCTCTTCCAAAAGAGGGACCGTCAAGTATACATTAATGTAGTTTCAGGAGACGAGCGGTGTAATTGAAACCCGGCCTCCTTAGGAGCGTTGCTGATTTGTATAGTCACAGCGCGTGGATTGGAGGGGCATGACCCGTCAAACCGTGCCACAAAACAGAGGGCAGGCAATTTCAAATTCTGTATTCTGCGCCACTCCAAGAAAAATGGTGTAAACATTAAAAATCATCATCATAATAACGATGACTGGGGACTTCCCTTGAGGTCCAGTGGTTAAGAATCCGTGCTTCCACTGCAGGGGGCACGGGTTCAACCCCTGGTTGGGGAACTAAGATCCCACGTGCCGTGGCCAGAAAAAAAATAATGACTGCACTTTGATTGCTGATTTATTATCACCCAGGAAGGTTTGAAATACATGTATATGCGAGGGAAAATGTCTGTAAGACTATAGACAGAATACTAATGCTATAAATAAATACTTTATTCATAAATGTTCTTTTTAAGTTACCTGGTGAGACCTCCATGCATGTGCACACCACGTATCTCATTGGCTTCACACAAAAAGAATGTGGCAGTGAAGACAGAGGCAAGTCCATTGAAACTCCTGGAGCAGACGTAGTCAGTACCAGTGTAGGGTGAATAACACAGTGTCACACAGTCGCAGTTGGTTGAATTCATGGGTGCAGAACCGGGGGTATGGAGGGTTGACTGTAAGTTTTACGTGGATTTTCAGCTGTGCGGGAGGTGTGCGTCTCTAAGCCCACTTTAAATATGTCCGGCCACTCCATTGTGGCCTGCAGAGTTTCTGCTGAAAAATCAGCGGATAACCTAATGGGGATTCCCTTGTGTGTTATTTGTTGCTTTTCCCTTGCTGCCTTTAATATTTTTTCTTTGTATTTAATTTTTGTTAGTTTGGTTTATATGTGTCTTGGCATGTTTCTCCGGGGGTTTATCCTGCCTGGGACTCTCTGCGCTTCCTGGACTTGAGTGGCTCTTTCCTTTCCCATGTTGGGGAGGTTTTTGACTATAAGCTCTTCAAATATTTGCTCAGGCCCTTTCCCTTTCTCTTCTTCTCCTGAGACCCCATAACTCGAATGTTGGTGCATTTAATGTTGTCCCGGAAGTCTCTGAGACTGTCCCCATTTCTTTTCATTATTTTTCTTTATTCTGTTCCACGGCAGTTATTGCCACCATTCTGTCTTCCAGCTCACTTATCTGTTCTGTCTCAGGTATGCTGCCGTTGATGCCTCCTAGTGTATTTTTCACTTCAGGTATTGTGTTGTTCATCTCTGATTGTTCTTTAGCTCTACTAGGTCCTCGTTAAACACTTCTTGTATCTTGTTGTCTTGATGCGTGCCTCCATTCTATGTCTGAGATTTTGGATCATCTTTACTGTCATTACTCTGAATTCTTTTTCAGGTAGATTGATTATTTCCCCTTTGTCTAGTTGGTCTTGAAGGCTTTTACCTTGCTCCTTCATCTGCAGTGTATTTCTCTGACATCTCATTTTGTCTGACTTACTGTGTTTGGGGGTCTCCTTTCCCAGGCTGCAGGGTGGTAGTTCCTCTTGCTTCTGGTGTCTGCCCCTGGTGGGTGAGGTTGGTCCAGGGGCTGGTGTCGGCTTCCTGGTGGGAGGGACTGATGCCTGAGTCTTTTCCTCTGGTGGGCAGGGCTCTGCCCAGGGGTGTGTTTGGGGGTGTCTGTGAGCTTAGTATGACTTCAGGCAGCCTGTCTGCTGATGGGTGGGGCTGTGTTCCTGTCTTGCCGATTGTTTGGCGTGAGGTGTCCAGCACCTGAGTGTGGGAACCTCCCTTCACCTTCAGCTTCCCACCAGGGTTGCTGTTCCCCTTTTTAATCCCTCTCTTCTCTTTCTCTTTCTTTCATCCTACCCAGTTAGGGGGGGATTATTCTTGTCCTTTTAGGTGTCCAGTCTTCTGCTGGCGTTCAGCAGGTGCTCTGAGAGAATTGTTCCCTTTGTAGATGAACTCTTGATGTACTTGTGAGGAGCGAGGACTCGTCCTCCTTTTCCACCATCCTGACTTGCAGAAGCATTTTCAGTGTAATGATGTCACCTTTAGAAAGAACAGCTAATTATATTAGTAATAAAATGACAGAAAAGTCATTAGAATTTTAAGTTTATGAGAGAGAATGTGATTTTAAAAAGTTGAGAAATACTTCAAAGAATGAGGTGTTATTAAGTGAAAATTATTTTGATGATGCAGTGTGTATAATTAATGAATTTCTGGATAAAGAAGTGAAAAAAAAATTGTGAGGCTTTCTTTAAATGTCTCACAAAAAAAATGAGGCTTTCTCAAAGGTGTTGTTTTTAAAAAATCTCCGTAAATACTTGAAAAGCCAACTAAAAAATGAAGTAATTTCTTTAAATTGAGATATAGTTCATTTACAATATTATATTAGTTTTAGGTGTGCAGCATAGTGATTCAGAATTTTTATAGATTATACGCCACTTAAAGTTATTATAAAATATTGGGTAAAGAGTGAAATAATTTTAATGGCTTTGTATAGTTCTAGTCACATGCAGTTATTGAAAATTGGTAATCTGTAAGAGTTCAGAATTTTTAGCCAGTGGAACCTGACTGTATTATTTCTTTTGTAGTAATGTGGTTTCTCAGACATTTCACACTTTCCTGTTTTGTCAGAGATTGCTGATTTTTGTTATGGTACACATTCAATTTCTTTTTCTTCTTTTGAAGTAAAGCAGCTTCATAGCTGTGGCTTATGTTGTGTTAAAAAGGTAGCAGAGAATAGCATGTTTGAGAAGATAAATGTCAGGAATGCTGAAAGTAGGTAGTCTTTCAGATTAATAGGCAAGGAGGTCAGTAATTGCATGGATCGAGTAAGCTTAGAAATAATATTCTTTTGGTTCTGCAGTGCTGTTAAAACATTGAATTAATTTTTAGATGCTGCATTTTGATGTTTTACTGTTCCATTATGGCAGAATCACCTATTTTGTAACGTGAAGTTGCATATGGGTATGAGGCTACAGGAGATGTTACTTGATGTTTTCAGGGGAAAACTTAAAACATGTATACCTTTCTGAAAATTACCGTTTTATTTCCCCCCTCTTCCATCCTGTTTTCCTGTTGTTCTTTAGGGCCCCCCAGAGTTTCCGCAGCACACACCTGGGCCTGTTCCCAACAATTTCAGCCAGCCCCCGCGGCTTCCTCTTCAGGACCAGTGGAGGGCCCCGCCCCCTCCGCAGGATCGAGACCCTTTCTTCTTAGGAGGTAAAGGATGGTGCAGAGTAAGGAAACAGAGCTGTATGGGACGATGTGCCTGAATATCTAGAAATAAGAGGCACAATCTAGAATTCTTTCTGGACATTCACACCCAGATACTGCTTGTAACTTTTGTCCGTAGTGAGGCAGTACATCAACCCGATTGCTGTGACGTGCGTCTTCTGTGCAACCAGAGGGTAGTAATGTCACAACACCCTTCAGTTTCAGGTGAACCGAGGTTCCCGGGTCATCTCTTTCTGGAACAGCGCAGTCCCCCTCCACCGCCACCTCCTCCCACGCTTCTTAGCAGTGGTCACCCTGTGCCCACCCCCAGTCCCTTACCATTCACCCAGCCCGGACCAGCGTTTAATCAGCAAGGACAGCAGCCTGTGTTCCCCAGAGAGAGGCCTGTGAGGCCAGCCCTCCAGCCGCCAGGGCCAGTGGGGATTCTGCACTTCAGCCAGCCAGGGTCCACAGCCACACGGCCCTTCATCCCTCCTCGACAGCCCTTCCTGCCCGGCCCAGGACAGCCGTTCCTGCCCACCCACACACAGCCTAATCTTCAGGTACGCATCACGAGCTGGCTTTGTGCTTCAGAATTCATGTGAGAAACTGTCACATTTTTTTCTAGTCTACTAAGCGGTGGAGATTATTTAAAGAACAAAGGTGTTAAATTAAAATGTTCTCTTTATTTAAGACAACTTTCTTAATAGTACTGCTTATCTCCTTACTCATAGGAGAATTGGAGAAAGTGTCGTTTTTGGGGAAATGCAAAAATTCGGTAGTATGATTTTGTAAAGGATATACTATATACAGCTGATAAAATTAGGACAGATTTTGATAATACCTTTGCTTGTCATTGCAAGGTTCTTAAAGGTTAACAGGAAATAAGGTTCTTTGTCAAATTATGTTCCTGCACTGTGTAGTGGGGAAAAGGGTTGCCGTTCCCTCGTTATTTGAGGGATTTGAGTGCCCTCTGCTGGTGGGTTATGTTTCATCCGCTGCCTTGGGTCTGCTATCTTTCTTACCCTGCACGTTTCTTCCTGTGTTTTTCGTTTTCTTGTTAAGGTATGTAATGATGATGTGCTTGAACCAGTTGTTTAGAAACATGTAGAATATGTACCTGAAATAAAAACAGGAAAATAGTTGTTATTTAAGTTGTTACATTACGAGAAAATGTTTTTTTCTTTTTATTAAAAAAATGTAATTTGGGAATTCCCTGATGGTCCAGTGATTAGGACTCCACAGTTTCACTGCTGAGGGTGCGGGTTCAGTCCCTGGTCAGGGAACTAAGATCCTAGAAGCTGCCCAGCACAGCCAAAGGGAACTCTCTCTCTATATATGTATATGTTTTTATATATATATACACATATATATATGTATATAAAACATCTGCATTGCAGAAATAAGTATAGGTAAGCATTTTAAGAGGAAAGGGAATAACCCCACTATCTGGAAACAGCTGTCACTAACATTTGCGTGCACAAGTTTTTCCAGTCTTTCTGGTGCCTGCATTCTCATCATGGTGCTTTCCTGTCCCAGTTAGCATGTTATCTTCACCTTCTCATGGCAGTGAATGATCTTTCACTATGTCATTTAGAAATCCTGCACAAGTTGCCATGTTGTGGCTGTCACTTTTGGGCATGTGTTTATTGGTTTCCATATTTGGGTATTAGAAGCAGTGCTGCAGGAAACATCCTTGAGGTTGTGTTTGCTTGCATCCTTAGTTCTTTCCTTGGGATAAATTCCTGGAATTTCAGGATTCAAAGGATTTAGGGCAAATATAAAATGCAAGCTAGTAGCTTTTGGCTTATGACTGCACTGAAGATAATATTACTTCGTCAACAAATCTAAAATGAAATTTTAGTGCCACTTGATGTTTCTGTCTGGTGTTGGGGTTTTTAAGGAGATGGCTGAATTGGAACATGAGTAGTACATACGTGATAAACTGTTGTTTCTCTCTTTTTTGGCCTGGAAGGGGCCCCTGCATCCCCCGCTGCCCCCTCCGCACCAGCCCCAGCCGCAGCCCCAGCAGCAGCCCCCGCTGCAGCCCCAGCACCAGCCCCCGCTGCAGCCGCCCCCGCAGCACCAGCCGCCGCCGCACCAGCCTCCTCACCAGCCGCAGCAGCACCAGCACCACCACCACCTCTCTGTCCCTCCCCCGCCCCTGATGCCCATGGCTCAGCCCCAGTTCAGGCCTCACATGCAGACGGCGCAGCCGCAGCCAAACAGCAGTCGGATGCAGTGCCCCCAGCGCCAGGGGCTGAGGCATGTAAGTGTCCAGTGTCTTCAGCTGTCTTCTGGGGATACCTTTTATGTCACAGCGCTCTTGTGTATCTAGATGTTCCTATGGCGATAGATGATATGATTAAGTGACACAGAGGTTTGGGACATATTTCTGGGTGATCATCATTTGACCTTTGCCAGTGGCTTGCTTCTTGGTGCTGAGATTGCCTCTGTCTCCTCGGGCAGTGAACGCGTAAGTAAATGAATCCAGGAAGGATTTGTCGAATATCCTTTGTTGTCAGGCACCACTCTAGCTCCTGTGAATAGAGCAGTGAACAAAAGAGACACATTCCCTGCCTTCGTTGAGCTTACGGTTAATTGTGGGGGGTGAACTGCATTGATTTATGAGGTTATGCTTCAAGTACTGTCCTCAGATGTGTGGCTTGTCAGGCTTTAAAAGAGACTGGGAAATGCGTGTCGCTTTAAAAGTCAAAGACTTGCGACTTCCCTGGGGGTGCAGTGGTTAAGAATCTGCCTGCCGATGCATGGGACACGGGTTCTATCCCTGATCTGGGAAGATCCCACATGCCACGGAGCAACTAAGTCCGTGTGCCACAACTACTGAGCCTGCGCTCTAGAGCCCGAGAGCCACAACTGTTGAGCCCACGTACCACAACTACTGAAGCCCGAGCGCCTAGAGCCCGTTCTCCGCAACAAGAGAAGCCATCGCAGTAAGCCTGTGCGCCGCAACAAAGAGTAGCTCCCACTCGCTGACTAGAGAAAGTCTGCATGCAGCAACGAAGACGCAACTCAGCCAATAAATAAAAAATAAATAAAAAGAGATCGCATATAAAAAAAAATCAAATACTAGTCATTGTTACTGTCTTGTCCTCCATTTAATAACTTAGCCTGCACAGAGGCTCATGGTCAGGGTTACAGGCTATAAGGTGAGATAATTGAGTTTTCCCTTTAATACTGTTCCTTTTGGCCTTGAGCTTCAAGCTTGTTACTTAGCTACTTTTAATCTCTGTTTTCTTCCTGCCTGCCTCTTTCTTAAAGTAACATTGAGACTAAAATGTGGTAAGAAATAAGAAAGGATTTCTAGATCTGGAAAGAGGGTGCTTTGTAATCTGGGCTTCATTTTGTAAGAACACTGGCAGGCGACACCCCGAGCCTCGGGCTGAGCAGCCTTGGAGGGCAGTCCAGTCCTCTCCCAGCCGTCTGCCATCTCACAGGTCTGCATACCCCTCTGCGCGTTGGGTTTCTGTTAAGAATCCTGAGGATAAAGACGATTGACAGTGTCCTCTCCGATGAAACCTTCAGCATCTTTCTCTGCCAGGGAGTAGTGTTTCTCAGGGCACTGACTTAATGCTTCATTCTTTGTTTGTTCTGCCTTGAACTTAGGGGGCCCATTGGAGCGGTGGTACCATTAACCTGGCTGTCTCTCCTTGTGTGGGAGTCCTTGTTGATTCTGTTAGAAATGCCTGTCCCCATCCCGTGAGGCACCAATTGCAGTCACGTGGGGTAATATCCGTAAGGAGGAGCCTGTCTGTAGGCGGGTATGGTACCTTTCCCAGCCCCGGTCCCTAACAGAGTTTGCTGCTGCACAGAGTGGGAAACATTTACGCAGAAAAAGGTGTTTACCAGTGGGAGGGTATCTGCCCCCCAAGAGAGAAGTCACTTACTCAGAATGATTTTTTTAAGTATTTTTATCTAACGTGCCTTTTTATGTTTCTTTTCCCAAGTTTCCAGTTGTAATTAGAATTTCTTTCTTCTTGTGATAGAATACAACTTCTCAGAATGTAACCAAACGACCAATGCAGCAAATGCAGCCAACTGCTCCAAGAAACAGTAATTTGCGTGAATTACCTATAGCACCGTCACACGTTATAGAAATGAGTAACAGTCGCTGCTCCTCCACACCTGCCGCTCAGGTAAAACCTGTCATCAGCACGTCACCACCCACGAGGCCCGGTGTGGGGCCCAGGAACTTGCAGGGGAAGACTGACGTGAAAGTCAAGCCAGTTAGCCCCGTGGGTCAGCCTAAAGAGGAGCCAAAAACAGAACCAGAGGTAGGACTTTTTTTTTTTAATTAAAAAATAATGTTTGGTCTCACACAGGAAGACCGTATGATCAAGCTCTGTACCTCTTAGTTCACTCTTATCCAGTGAGTTCTTCACAAAATCTTACCCCTTTCTTTTAACTGGGTCCTTCTTTTAACCCAACAGCCACATTCATGAGAGATACTTCCGTTTTCACTGGTGCTGTATTGGATTGTATTTATATATTTATACAGCTATAGTTGTATGTTACGGAATGTGTGTATATCAGGGATCTTAGCAAACTATCTCTCTAAAGGGCCCAGATAATAAATATTTTAGGTTTGATTGTCCAGCTTGTCTCTCAGGATTACTCAGCTCTGCTGTTTTAGCACAAAGCAGTTGTGGACGGTCTTCCATCAGCGGGCACGGCTCGTTCTGGTGGCGCTTTATGCCAGAGTCGAGCATTGGGCCAGGTGTGGCTCCTGAGCTGAAGTTAGCGGACCCCTGACGTTTCCTCTTACGTTCCTGTGACTTTTTCTGGTTTTACGCTGTGAACTACTAGAAGGTAGAACCACTTGTACTTTGGACCTTTAAATAAGATGGGGGGGGGGGTGTTGTTTTGAATTGTATGTATTATTGCTGATTTCTAAATAGGTATAAGACGGACTTCCTAGGTGGCGCAGTGGTAAAGAATCCGCCTGCCAAGGCAGGAGACATGGGTTCGAGCCCTCCTCTGGGAAGATTCCACATGCCACGGAGCAACTAAGCCCGTGCGCCATTAAAAAAAAAAATAAATAAATAAATAGGTATAAGTGTTGTAAGAATAAATAATAAATGCAAGTCAGTATTCTGCATGATTTCCAATTGAGATATTATTTGGACCTTGATTTAGTTTTGGCCACTTGGTTATATTTTGCTTAGAGGCGGCTCAGTATCAATGCAGTATTAGTCATGAACGTCTAAGTTTTTTAAAAAAAATTCTTTACATTAGTAAAAATGTATGCCTGGGACAGACCCCTTGGGGCCGTTGGTCTCTTGAAAAAGAGGTGAGCGTGCCTGTCTAATGCTTCCCTGCAGTTAGAGTCCATCTTGGGCTGTTCCCTAGAATTACGGATACAAAAATTGGGTGGTGTCTGCACAGTGCAGATTCTCACAAATCGTAGGCCTCTCGTGTAGCATAGGTTAGAACACACCCTTGGAATGCCAGGACTGCGGCTAGCACTGCGGCTCTGAGCAAGTTACTTCACTTATCACAAGCCTCAGTTTCCTTTACTGCTGGGTGTATGTGCCCGAGAGGCTGCGAAAGACCAGTATGTGGAAGTTACGCTAATGTAAATATTATATAGAATGTAATAAGTATCCTATTAACTGAATGTATAAAAGAGTAATGGCACAAAGAGTTTCCTTAGGTAAGGATATAAGCAAGTCATGTTTTATTAATCATAATAAAAACCAGTTAACACTGGATTTTACCTTTCAATCAATTAAATTGGGGGGTGTCAGATTTTCTTCTAATAAATTATTGTAGCAGCTGTAATGTTTATCTTGCTTTTAGTTTATATAGCTAGTTGCTGACTCGTGTATAAACGGGTTTTGTTCAGAAAAATGAGGTCACATACACTTCCCCCCCAGTTCATGCATTTTACTTATTTATTTTTAATAAATTTATTTATTTATTTATTGGCTGAGTTGGGTCTTTGTTGCTGTGTGCGGGCTTTCTCTAGTTGTAGCGAGTGGGGGCTACTCTTTGTTTTGGTGCATGGGCTTCTCATTGCGGTAGCTTCTCTTGTTGCGGCGCACGGGCTCTAGGGCGTGGGCTCCAGGAGTTGCAGCATGTGGGCTCAATAGTTGTGGCTTGCAGGCTCTAGAGTGCAGGCTCAGTAGTTGTGGCTCATGGGCTTAGTTGCTCCACAGCATGTGGGATCTTCCCGGACCAGGGATGGAACCTGTGTCCCTTGAATTGGCAGGCGGATTCTTAACCACTGCACCGCCAGGGAAGTCCCAGTTCATGCATTTTAAATCTTGGTTCCAGTTCTGGTGGGCTCAGCATCCTGGGGGGTTAGGATCCAAGGCCTCCATGGCTCTCGGGCCAACGAGGCGGTGGTCCCTGGGGACCATACCTGGGGCAGTGACAGACACGTCACCATGCCCCCCCAGCTCTGGCTGTTGCCTCAGGTCTCATGGTGCCCTCGGAGCTCACGCACCTCCAGCCCACATACACTTTTATAATAACAGTGGCTAAATAAAGTGAGAAAAGTGGCTTTTTAGGCACACCAACTCGCCACATCTGTCTGTCCCTTTCACAATAGTTGATTTAAGCAGGCTTCTGAAGAAGTCTTCTGTGGAATAAAATGGATGCTTTGTGCATGAAATGGAACTTGCAGGTGGCCATTGTGTAAGTGGAGTGTCTTAATTTGTTTGCTTTTAATTTTCTGTGCACATAGAATGGGACCAGGAGTAAAGTTTTTTTTTTTTTTTTACTTTTTAAAATCTAATTGTTTTGCTTAGGTAAATGTGGTTTATCTTCTTATATTCACCCAGTTGATAATGATATAATAAAGGACAAATCTATTTAGAAGTATTTCTACCTATATTCTTGAACATACCTTAACTCTTTTTTGATTAACTTGGGGAAGAATCCTAGTGAATATTAATTATTCCTGCATTTGAAACAGTGGGCCCTCTGGCCTCTTACTGTTTCCCTAGAATGCCCTGGCCCCTGTGCTTTTTGAACTTCTGTTTTTCTGTCTTCCCCTTAATGTCACTTCTAGCTCTGTGTAGCCTTTATGCAGCTTCAGATTTGTTCTTTCACATCTGTCCTAGACTTCAAATTAGATGACTGAGTTGATCAGAATTGCTTCTAAAAGGACAAGTAAGCCCCAATGAGGGCTTGGCTCTATATCTTGTAGGTCAAGTGCATGGGCTCTGGGGGCACCAGCCGACCGACTCTTAAGCTACGTTTTGGTCTTCTAATTCCTAACTTCTAAGGTTTGTTAATGCCTAAATTCTAGATAGATTAAATCTTGTTATAGTCTTTTGTAAAGGATCTGTGAGTGATGAGATCTATGGTTTTTTTAAGAAAATTATCACAATTTTAAACAAATGCTTAACTTTTTTTTTGTTTAAGAACTTTTATTGAGGTACAATTGACATACAATAAACTGCATATATTTAAAGTGTACAATTTGATTATTTTTTTTCTTACTAGTAATGTATATATGGCAATCCCAATCTCCCAATTCACCCCCCGCCCCCGCCAGCTTTCCCCACTTGGTGTCCATATACATGTTGTCTACATCTGTGTCTCTGTTTCTGCCTTGCAAACCAGTTGAGCAAATGCTTAACTTTTAATAAACTTTCCTCTTTGGATGCTTTTTTTTTTTTTTTTAATTATTGGACTTTTACAAAGATTCTTTTGATAGACTTTCAGAATGGTTTGGAACTGGCATAGTCAAGGCATTCCTTATATACCATTAATATTCCAATACTGCAATTGGCAGCATTTTGATTCTGAGGAGAGTGCATGAGTTCAAGGTCAGAGAGATCGACTTGTGCTGTTCATTAGAAGCAATTATTCTGTGACAAATGAGTTTGAGATGAGGCTGAAAATTCTGTACGAAAAATCAATAGTTCTAATCAGGCCCTTTCAGGTCATTTACACCCCACCTTTTGTTGGTTCGTCAGAGAAGAGCCAGATAAAACCTGTGTGACAGTGAGGCCTCCCTACTGTTGCAGTTTCCATTTCAAACATATTTTGATATCTTAAATGAATAGTTTAATTGGTTTCAAAGTTGTAAATGAGTGGAAATTTACATTATTTCATTTTTACTATTCTGATAAGATTTTCCAAATTAGCTTTAGCTGTGTAATTTTTTGTTCCCTCCCCAGGGGAAGGAGTTCTACTTAAAGTCTATAAGCAGATTCTGAATGGCTGCTTTCAAATCCTGAATTAAAGTGTTGTTAGGAAGTGCCTCTTCTTAAGTTCGTTGAAACAGACTGGAAGCGTGCCCTAGCCTTGCACTCCATAGTGAACCGCGCATGTTTTCTGTTTCAGTTTCCTGATGAAGATGAGGAAACGAGGTTATACCGCTTAAAGATAGAGGAGCAGAAGCGCCTGCGGGAGGAAATCCTGAAGCAGAAGGAGCTGCGGCGGCAGCAGCAGGCGGGCGCGAGGAAGAAGGAGCTGCTCGAGCGGCTGGCGCAGCAGCAGCAGCAGCAGCAGCTCTGCCCCCCGCTGGCCCCGGCCGAGCAGGAGGAGCAGCCGCTGGCACCGTCACCCCCCAGCGGCAGCCCCCTGTTACCCTTGCCGGGGGCACAGGTCAGACCCAATGTGAAAAACAGACTGCTCGGGAAAAACCAAGAAGCCGTCGTTCCAAATGCTCCCCCCAAAACATGCAGCTTCGTGCCCTCTGGTGCTAACACGCAGTATCCAGGACAGCAGATGAAACCACTGAAACATTTGAGACAGGCCAGAACCATACCTCAGAGTCCAGCTCCCCACAAAGTCCTGCCGGGGAAGCCTGCAGACGGGGAGGGGCCGCCCCCCGCCCTGCAGACTGCTCGGGCAGCGTCCCTCCAGGGCCGGCCCCTGGAGGCCAAGCCTGGCGCCAAAAGGACTGTCGTGCACCGGGCCAACAGCGGTGGCGGAGACGGGCCGCACGTCAGCTCCAAAGTCAGGGTGATTAAGTTGTCAGGCGGGGTAAGTCAGCGACGTCACCAGTGCCTCTCGGAACCTGTTTCCCTTAGTGTGTCCTGACTCCCAGAGAGAGTGTTTGAGGGAAGGGAAGTCAAGTAGCCTCTCTTACAGTCATGTGGACCAGCCTCTCCCCACTCGAAGGTGCTATGAGAATTGTCGTTTACATTCTGCTTCCAGCTGGGACCCGTGTTTCAGTTGTCTCTTTGAATCTTAGTGAGAAACCAGGGTGACATTTCCTAAATTAGATGTTTCTCAGCTTCAGCCTCTTTTTGGAGATAATTAATGATAGAACCATCAAGTTTGTTTTAAAAATAAAATTTCCTTTACCATAAAACAAGTGATCTGTTGTGTGTAGCTTTAGATTCAGTGAGCATCTCTTTGGCGGGGTGGATGTGGCAGTGTGTGTGTTGCCTTTAACAATCAAAGATTGTTTCCTGTCTTCCCGTTCAAGCTAATTCCCTCCACATCTCTGCCCCCACCGCCCACCCCGTTTGAGGGAAAAAGGGATTCACAGAATTCTAAAGTGAAATCATGTATGATCTTACCGCGTGCTTTCAGAAGTGGAGCATACCTCATTTCTTTCTTCACCTTAGAACAGTGCCCATTTCAGAGCATTTTCAGTAAAGCACAATAATTGCAGTCTTCCATTGCAGTTTGGGTAAATTCAGTACTTAAACTAAACAGAGTTGCTGCAGATAGATTCCCATTTCAGGAGATTCTCCTGTCAGCATCTATAGGATACTTGGCTTCCTTAATCCCGCTGTATAGTCTTTTCTTCTTGTAGAGGAAATGCTCATCTCTTGCTTTAATTTTGATGAATTCTGCCACAAACTCCCTGCGGTCTGAGTAACAATCATATGCTCCGCATTGTGTGCAGTTAGTAGTATAAACTGGGGAAGCAAGGGGGAGAACTGTAAGACACAGGCTCTTAGAGCAAACTAGCTATTGATGATTACTTTTAAAACCAGAGTATTTACAGTAAAACAAAAAAAGGACCTCTGATTCTCAGTCCATCCAGGGAGAGCAGCGCCACGAGGAGCGGGAAGGGGTTGTTTGCTGTGCTGGATTCAGAGCAGCTCATCGTTAGCTGCTTGAGGTGAAAACCCAAGCCTTCATCAGTTTCCAGTGTCTGTGTTGCTTTTTGCTTTTGACCTTGTTTTAATCGTACTTTGTCAGTGTCTCATTTTTTACTTGAGTTACTTGAGTTATAAACTTACGAGGATGGGCCATGGGGCCGCGGTTGGGAAGAGGCCTTTTCCGTGGGCAGCCACGGTGTGGCTGTGCGGGCCATGTGCTCTGGGCTCTGGAGGACTAGCAGGGGTGTGGCGGGGCTCTGCTGTGCATGGGCAGCCTTCAACTGATGAATTCACCTACTTCCAAAGAATTCTTTTACTTCAATTTCTGCTGTCTTTTTCTCTGGTGGGAAAAATATGGTTTTTATGTCAGACCATATTCCAAAATCAAGCTATATAATTTTACAATATGCAGGAAAACAACGGAGGAATTTTACATGAAAATAGCTCTCTGCCAAACTTCAAAATGGTTTTTTTGGCTCTCCTTTTAATTCTTAAATATTAAGTTAAATAACCAACATGTTCTTGTAAGTGCTAAGTATGCTCTCATTTTTCCTTCTATTCCTGCCCCTGCTATTTCTCTCCTTTCACGGACTGTGGCATTAATGGCTAGGAGTGTGCTACGTTGTGCACCTGGAGCTGAGCTGGCCACCCTGGGGAGGGTCTGACAGGGGCTTAGCATTGGGGAGGATTGACTTGTATGCCGTACCTGTGCAGAATGTTATTTATGCATTTTCAGGTTTATAATGATTTGTTTAATAAGAGTGTTTCATTTTCAGTTTGTTCTGGTATTTTGTTACGAGCCCAGGACTTCTTCATGTTCTGTTAGTACAAAAACACAATATATATTCTATTTATAAGGTTTTCTAGAGAAGTGTATATTCTTCAGAGAGTCAGTTTTATTTACTTCACTTTTTTCTAACCTAAGCTGCCATCTAATGTATTAATTACATTATTCTTTGCATTCAGTGGTCTCCTGATTCTTTTAGTTGGCCTCCAGACAGGACACAGGACTATCTCCGTACATACTGCTGTTCTAGAAATTGTGTCCTGGTGGTGATCACGGTAAAAATCTGTATCTATAGGATTGTTAGGAAACCAGAGATTTCCTGGGAGTCTTACTCTGATGTACAAATTGAAAATATATTACAACTTAAATTAGGTTTCTCTAGGTGAACTTTTACCTGTGAGGCAATGGTGAATCAGTAAGGACTTCTCTTTTGTCATTTTCCATATTTCATTATCTACAATTAAATAATTTATCTTTGGATTTTATTAAGTTGGGTTTTTGAAAGGTGAAAGAGCGCAAGTCTTAAGACTATAGGTTTTTCATTCTGCCCTTTCATTAATTATATTATCTTTAAAGTGATTCTAATTCCTGCTGAACATGGAAGGAGAGTTCTATCTAGTCTTTTTACGGTGTTCCACTTCGTTAGAGCTAATGCGTTATGGACTTGGGAAGCGTTTTCACAGAGAAGGCACTAAAAACTCTTTATTGGTGGGGCGCTCACAGGGTCCCAGGACCAGGGCCGGGGGCTGGGTGAAAGCTCACTTTTTTCGAGGGCTGTCCGGGCATCATGAGTTCCTGCTCGGCTGTTCTCAAGTTCCTGCATGTGGAGCGTGGAGATAGAGGCTGTCAGCCCCGGGACAGAGTGCACGTGTGTGCACACGAGGGTGCGAGAGGCGAAAGCAGCGTGGCTGTGGATGAGGAAGACCTGTGGCTGGATGCTTGTCTGTTGTTTATTGTCTTGGGGACTCTTCTGACACGTAGAAGGTACTTTATAAGCGTCCATTTTCTTTTGGAGTGCTCGTAAGGCCCCTTCTGGAAGTACACTCCCTGATTCTATGCTGTGTAACAGGTCAAGCTACTGCCTATCAAGTGTTTAGCACGTATTCACAGCATCCTTCTGAGTTAGGTCTGTTATTTCCATTTTATAGGTCAGTAAATCAAGTCTCAGAGAAGTTGCATTAGTAGTCTAGGGCCACTCAGCTACTAATTGGTAGAGTGAGGCTTCTGAATCCCGTGCATTTTACTGTTATTTGTAATATCTATTTTTGCCACTCCTTCTCCCCGTGTGTTACATAGTTCTAGATTACGGAGCATAGTCTGCTGTTTCCAGTGAGTATGTGGCAGTCAGAGTTGATTCAGAACATTTTTGATGAGGTTTCATTTTGCTTGCTGACCCCAGTTGGTAGTGACTGGCTGCAGAGCATGTCGAGAGGGATTCCGAGGTACAACTGGGCGCCCTGAGTGGTGGCTGGCTCCAGCTTTGGAATCAGGACTGGGGAGTGGCCTGGTGCACTGAAGTGACCACGCTGCCGCCGGGTATGGTGAACTAAAGTGAGGGTCGGTGTACCCTGGCCGAGGGAAGCTGTGACTTGCTGTGTGCTATAAATGTGTCTTTGAACATTTCTGTGTGAATCAAAGTAGGTCAAATTTTATATTTAAAACACTGAGTTGAAATCATTAAGGGAATTTGAAATTTAAAGAGACCTTTTGTTATGAGGCTAATCAATCTCTGTGAATTTTAGCTTTTTCCCACTTAATTGTCTGGCTTTGTTAGCTGAAATTTAAAAAGGAACAAATTAATGCTGCTTATAAAGGGTGTTAGGTATTGGCAAATACTGCTTCTGAACTTTCATGGGCCTCCTTGAATATCATTTGATTTTCATTTGATGGAGTGATTTAAAACATAGGAATAATCTCCATTTGCTCATTTCTCAGAAAGCTACTTTTAAGTATTTAATTTTCAGAAACCAAAAGAGCAATCTTGTTAAATCATAATTTGGGGAATTCCTGGTGACGCAGTGGTTAGGACGTGGCACTTTCACTGCCGAGGGCCTAGGCGCGGTCCCTGGTTGGGGAAGAACTAAGATCCCACAAGCCACAGTGTGGTCCCCCCCAAAACCATAGTTTTGTTCATAACCAATACATAATACAGAAAAATTGTGCAAGTAATGACAGCACATATAGAATGTTTCCTTAGTGTACACTTGTTATAATCATCCTCAGCCACGTTTTGTGATTAAACACCTGAAGAAAGAATTAGAGCAAGCCTGTGCCGTGAGAAATGCGTTTATTCATGAATTTAGTTAGGCCTGGAGCTCTGTCCTCAGTTTAGGGGAAACGGGGAGCCTTTGAGGTGTTTGCATCGAGTTACCTGGCCACAGTGAAAACCCTAGTCTCCTCCTCAGCAAAATGAGACTCAGTTCCTCCCAGGGTGGCTGTGAGGGGAAGCTGTTGTGACACAGGTGTGGCGAGTGGCACAGTGCCTGGGCGCATGGCAGGAGCTCAGTACATATTACCACCCTTTCCTTTCAGTTAAAGGAAGGAAAAGTGTGTTCTTATAGTGCCCTTTAAGAAAATGAAAGCAGATTCTCAATGCAGCTGGTTTATTCTAGTTGAGGTCATGAAAATTTTAAGAATTTGGCAGCAAATTAAGCAGAGAGTCCTTTGTTCTGCTGGCCACACGGAGAAATGGGAGGAGCACAGAATGCCTCCGCAGGAAGGCCAGCTGTCCAGATGTGATACTCTTGTATTTTATTTTTAAAATTAAAAGGCTGTCAAAATGCTTCATGCAGACGGGTCCCAATTTGTTTGAGCTTGCTTTTGGGGGTTGCTCTGCAGTCGTAGATTTCCTCTCTTCCTCAGAAGTTATTCTCAGATTTTCTCTAGCGTGGTGGTAGAAGAGGTAATATGTACACACCTGATCTTTTTTTGTGGCGTGGAGGATGTTTAATTTTGATACATGTAATCTCAATTTAAGAGAAGTTGCAAAAATAGTATAAGGAGTTTCTTACACTGTTTATCAGATTTACTAGAGACAGAACGTTGGTTTTGGAGTCGTCTGTCACTCTTTGGGGACTCTAGTCTGAGAAGGAGTTGCAGGCAGGAATAGAAGTGGTCACCCTCGCTGCCTCCCGTTCTCTGGACGCGCCCTGTTGTTTCGAGGTCTGGCCCCCTCGCGCTTGCAGTTCTGTCTTGGGCTTGGTCCGCATGCTCAATGTGCCCTTTCTCTGTCCTGTATCTGCACGTCCCCGTCACGCCCTGCCTGCCGCTGGAGCTGTCTCCTAGTCACTGCTCCCAACGGAGGCTGGGTTTCCTCTTCAGCTCATTTTTTGTCTCCAGATTTAGTTTAGGACAGTTTCAAATACGTTATAAATATTTAAGAAACGTGTTGAAATAATTGAGAAAATAAATAGCTTCTCCCTTTAAAAGTATAGGTATTGTTTATGGTTTCTTTATGAAAATATCAAAGGAGGAATTAGTGCAGTGTCATGTCTCCCACTTCCCATGGTACTTCTGGTTATAAAAGTAGTAGCTGTGTATTGTAGACATTTAGATGACACTAGTAAGTGAAATACGGTAACACCAAAACCAGCATTAATTCTTGTTAATTCAGTTCACAAGATGCAACTGTAGCGTACATCTCATTTGGCTGCTTTTTGATGAGTCTGTGGTTATGACTCCTTCTCTGGGAGACCCGTGCCTTAGGCCACGGCAGAGCAGGCTCGCGTTGTGGCTGTCATCCTGTGACTCGCTGAGCTGCCTGGCCACCTCTGGAAGCCTCAGCTATCCTGACGCACTTGGTTTCTGGCAGAAGCTGAGTTGATGCCACGGTTTCGGGTAGTACCCAGGAGCCAAGGCTGTGCTAGAGGACCAGGAAAAAGCAAGTCAGATGAAGTGAGTGGGAAATGGGGGAGTAAAGGACAGAAACTGCAGAGGGATGGGCTCTTGATAGAGAAGCATTCCTGAGAAGCCAAGTGTAAGAGAAACTGCTTTGATGCAGGTAGAGGGGCCAGGGGAGGCCCTGCCCAGCGGGACGGGGAGGGGGCGGGCCTGGAGGCACGGCTCCCAGCCGGCCGTGAGAGCCCAGACTCCTGCCTCGCTGGCCCACACGCCCCTCCCCTCTCCTCTCCCCTCCCCTCCTCTCCTCTCTGGCGGGGAGGGGCCGAGGGGCTGGCTGTAGTTGGGCCTCATTTGTCGCCTGAATCATTTCCCTGTCAGAGGTGCTGAGGAGAAATCGGACAGCGAAAGGCAGGTACTGGGAGAGAGGAGCGTGTATGTTCTGGAATCTTCTTTCGCAGGAGGAGCTACTGTGCGTAGATACTTGTTTTTAAGAGCTTTGAGACACTTCAGTGGAAAGAATTGGTAACGTCTAGAGACATGACCTTTTAAGCATTCTTAAACATGCGACCTCTCATTAGAAATTAGGAATCAGGATTTGCTAACCCACCTTCTCCAGCACAAAAAGAATCTGCTTCCTCCATTGTCTTGGGTAACTGCCCACTCCTCACTCCGAACAGCTAGCAGGAATGGGAGCCTCGTCATCTCCACGGGGAAGTTACCTGGTGCTCTAGAGTAGGTCCTTCCCAGCTGCCCATCCAGGGCAGGTTGGAAGCATCTGCTTTCAGAGCCTGGAGCTTCACCCCTGCGGGGCGCTCTCGCTGGAGAGGCCAGAGTTCATGGCCCTCTGCTGGGTGGACTGCAGCCTCACTTCTGGCAGTGCTTTCCCTTTTTAGACTGCTAGGTCTGTGCTGTAGAAATTGGAGAGTCCTGGGGTATCAGATCCTCTCGCAGCCTCAGGGCTTTGGTTTGTTTCTCCAGAGGCCAATTAATTTTGCTTTTAAAAGATTTCCCCAAACCTGACTAGTTTCAGAGAGGTAGAATGTTGAGAGAGAGAGAGGGCGCTTGAATAATGGCATGCTATCACCGTGCGGCCAGGTCTAGTGTACCTGCTGGTTGCATCCTTTTCTTTCCAGGAAGCCCAAGCCCTTCTGAGATCCCTTTAACCTTACGGAGTTTGTTTCTGTTGAACCCGTGTAGACCTGCTACTGGAATCGTATAGGAAGCATTTTAGACATAAGTTGCTGTGTACGTGTGTTGCATGCTTGCCATATGTAAGGGTAATTTATTGCAGAGAATAGATGAACACCGCACGTGTGGAGTGTCCTCACCGCATATTGTGTTGCAGCAGTTTAATTAGGGAATTGACCCAGGAGCCTGGATAAGAGTGTTATTAGCCTGTTTATTTTCTTTTACCTTTTCTCCTTTAAATAGTAGTGTCAAAGACAAAATAAAGAAAATAGAGCCTTAAATATATTTGTGTTTAGGAACTTGGTAGAGCACGCATATCATTTACTGTCCGGGTTCTGAGGGAGCTTTCTGAAGATCGCCGGGCTGGGCCCAGCATTGTTGCAGTTAATAGAAGCCTGTTCCGTGAGGTCTGGGCTAGCAGGTCAGCAGCATTGCCATGACAGTGAAGTAGGCCTTATCGAAAGGGGAATTCATGAGAGGCTGCCCTGGGACCCCAACCACTGTCCTTCTGTGTGTCCCGACAATGTTATCTGTCCTCTCAGTACGGAGTATCAAATGTCTGTCATGAGTACAGAAATTAATTTAATGTCACCTGAAGACATGCAATTAATCTTTTGGAGGTTTTCATAATACCTTTACAGAAAGAGTTGCCAGTTTGGCGGATTTGGATTTTGGGGTTTAGAAGAAGATAAGGAAAATTAATTTTTCATCAGGGTTAATACAAGCTAGCAGGGCCACAAAGGCTGAGAAAAATGGTTGGGGAATTTGTCAAGTGTTGTCACTCTAGAATAATGCTGCTTAGTGTCTGATAGGTGTAATCAAGGTTGAGATTTCTATAGAGAGGGATTAATCAATTTGCTCACTACTGAATGCGAGTCAGTGATATCACTCCGTCATGGGGTTTAAGAATGAAAATAAGATTTGATCTGTCAAATTGCAGGACGCCCTGACAGTATCAGTGGGCGTTTTTATCTGTACATTTAAACCATGTGTTATAAATAAATTTGTCCTGCTAATGGTGGTGGCTACAAACCTCATTTTTCCTAACAATTAAGTTGATAAAAAGTATTCCCTAAGCTTACTTAATTCAGGAAGTGCCTTTTATATTTAAGAGAAACTGCTCTCAAAAGACATTTTTAGTATTCATTAAAAGATAATCATTTGTGGAAAAAACCAACAAAATATTTCCAGTTTGGTCTAAGGCCAAACTTCCTTTTCTCTTCATCTGTTTTGGAGGAAGTAAAAGATACTTAAAATCATGTCTGAACACACTGCTGTGTAAGGAATTTAAAAGGGAACTGTGCCACCCTAGAGGGATTCACTTTGAAAGTGGATTTCCTTTCTTTGAGTGGAATGGAATCTGCCATCCACAGATGGTAGTTACTTCCTTACATTAAGATAATAGGGTTCTGAAAGTCCTAATTTAAACCAACTATTTTTAAATTTACATAACTAGGTACTAACAATTTGGGGATGTCTTTCAGTGCTGCTCACTGCGCGCGTATGTTGAAGACTCGTAAATAAACGGGGGGTTCAGTTTGGCTTGGTTCTCATTCACCTTTCTTCTGTGTCCATGTGTGTAGGTGTGAAAATATGTTTCTGGCCACAGCCTAGAAGTTAGTAGGTTGACTTTTGCCTAGTGTTAACCAGAATAATTCTGGGATTTAAAATTTCTCCCAAGAATTAGCTTTTTCCTTGTGCTAGTTTGAAAGAAGATAATTGTTCTCTCATTTGGAAAAAAAAACTTTGTTTTTCTTCCAAAATGAAGTAACTTGTTACTTATATTTAAGCCTTAAGTCCTCAGCATGGTTTCCAGAAAGATGTGAAAGCAGAGGTTACAGTAGCCTTTCGTTAATGTACAGTGGTTACAGTGGTGGTTAGTCCCCCTGTTTCCAGCCCTGCTGAAGCTAGTTATGTTAGTGTCAGCTCCTTGCCTGCGAGGTCGTGTGCAGTCTGTGCTTTGGAACCGCCAAGACAGGACGTTCTAGCAGCACTTACTGTGTGACCAGGGATCTTGGGCTTTTCACTTGCAAAGTGAGGGTAATAATATTAACCTCGAGGGAGGGCTGAAGGGAGAAGGTCTGTGCAGACCCGAGTGTGCGTCTCGTCCCATTGAAGCCGTTCAACAAACAGCTCTGTCCATCTTCCCGTGAGTGGAGCATGTTGAATGATACCAAAACTGGCAATTAAGAGCCTTAGCGTGCCTTGGAAATTCCTGTTACAAAGTTTATTACATCATTTGTAGCTGTAGAAGCTATGAAACATTGTCCTGAGTATAAGTAACTTCAGCACTTACCCAGGGCTTCCCCTCGCTTGTCGGTAAGCACAGTAGCAGTTTTCCCGGCAAGTTGTTGGGCCTTTGTCATAATCCTTAAAGGCCTGAAACATCCCTCTCTCTTATTCATTGTTGACTCAGCCGGTGCTTGTCGTCTGCCTGCTCTGTGCCCGGTGCTCTTCTCTGTCCTGAGGATGCTGAGGTGACCAGTGCCCCCCGTGGGGCTCCCATTCTCGTGCGCGTGACAGGACGGTGAGCGGCGACGCACGCTGTGAAGGAAGACAAAACAGTTGCGTGGCCTGGGAAGCCGTAGGACTGGAGAAGCTGGGGGCCCCTCGAGGGAGCAGGTCAGGCTGCTGTCTGCTGAGGCTCCCCACGCAGGGAGGAGTAGCTGAGATGCAGACTGGGAGAGAGGAGGCCAGTGTGGAGGGAGAGAGGAGAGCACCGGGGTGGGCGGTGGGGGGGGTCCGGGCCTGCAGGTACTCTCGTCACAGATGCCCTTGTCCTGTGTCTTCTCAGGCCATCTCTTAGTCTTAAATGGAGAGGCTTTTTGTGATACCTATACCTGTTATTTCTGAACTTTAGATGGGAATCAAACCTGCTTTAAAAAGTAAACTTTTTTGAATGAAGATAAACGTTTAGAACTTTGTGCTGCGGGGTTTTGATCTGACCAGATGTTGTCACACATAAATTATCACCAGTCTCGTACTCAAAACAGCAGTAAAGAGAATTTTTATTATTTGGGGTGTTTATTGACTAAATGTTTATGCTCTCAATTCCCAGTTTAAAAATCATCAGAACAGCCCAGTGTTCCATTATCACCCAAGTACACACACGCAGTGCGTACCTCAAAAGAGGCGGACACCCTACATTTGGTGCAAGCTCTTCTTTTTAAATAAGTTTACTATCTGGATTATCTACTTGTGTTTTTGGCTGCACTGCACAGTTTATGGGATCTTAGTTCCCCAGTGAGGGATGGAACCCAGGCCCCTGGCAGTGGAAGCGTGGAGTCCTAACCACTGGACCACCAGGGAAGTTCCTTTTTTTTTCTCTCCTTCTTTCCTTCCTCCCTTCCTTCCTTCCGTCCGTCCGTCTTTCTTTCTCTTTCTGTCTCTTTCTCTCTCTCTCTCTTTCTTTCAAGATTATCTACGAAAAACTTTTGGATTGGTAAAGAAAAAATCGGTGACGATACTCAGCATTTTGTCCATTGCATGTGTGGACATCATTTCTTAGTAGTGGTTAATTGCTGATTTTTACAGCATGGCAGGAATTTTTTTTTTTTGAACTTTTATTGAGATACAGTTAACAGACAGTAAACAGCTTATATTTATTTAGAGTGTACAATTTGGTATCCCAATCTCCCAATTTGTTCCCCCCCAACCCTCCCCTCTTTCCCCACTTGGTGTCCATGTGTTTGTTCTCTACACCTGTGTCTCTGTTTCTTCCTTGCATTTCCTCTTTCATAGTTGTTAGCATTTGCCTTATGTATTGAGGGGCTCCTATATTGGGTGCATATATATTTATAATTGTTATCTCCTCTTCTTGGATGGATCCTTTGATCTTTATGTAATGTCCTTTCTTGTCTCTTGTAACATTTTTATTTTAAAGTCTATTTTATCTGATATGAGTATTGCTACTCCAGCTTTCTTTTGATTTCCATTTGCATGGAATATCTTTTTCCATCCCCTCACTTTCCGTCTGTATGTGTGCCTAGGTCTGAAGTGGGTCTCTTGTAGACAGCGTATGTATGGGTCTTGTTTTTGTATCCATTCCGCCAGTCTGTGTCTTCTGGTTGGTGCATTTAGTCCATTTACATTCAAGGTAATTATCGATATGTATGTTCCTAGTACCATTTTCTTAATTGTTTTGTTTTTGTTTTTGTAGGTCCTTTTCTTCTCTTACGTTTCATGCTTAGAGAAGTTCCTTTAGCATTTGTTGTAAGGTGGGTTTGGTGGTGCTGAAGTCTCTTAGCTGTTGCTTGTCTGTAAAGCTTTTGATTTCTCCATCGAATCTGAATGGGATCCTTGCTGGGTAGAGTATTCTTGGTTGTAGGTTCTTCCCTGTCATCACTTGAAATATATCATGCCACTCCCTTCTGGCTTGCAGAGTTTCTGCTGAGAAATCAGCTGTTAACCTGATGGGAGTTCCCTTGTATGTTATTTGCCGTTTTTCCCTTGTTGCTTTTAATAACTTTTCTGTGTCTTTCATTTTTGTCAATTTGACTACTATATGTCTTGGCGTGTTTCTGCTTGGGTTTATCCTGCCTGGGACTCTCTGCGCTTCCTGGACTTGGGTAGCTGTTTCCTTTCCCAGGTTAGGGAAGTTTTCAACTATAATCTCTTCCAATATTTTCTCAGGTCCTTTCTCTCTCTCTTCTCCTTCTGGGACCCCTATAATGCGAATGTTGGTGTGTTTCATGTTGTCCCAGAGGTCTCTCAGGCTGTCTTCAGTTCTTTTCATTCTTTTTTCCTTATTCTTTTCCACATCAGTGATGATCACCATTCTGTCTTCCAGCTCACTTACATGCCCTTCTGCCTCAGTTAATCTGCTAATGGTTCCTTCTAGTGTATTTTTCATTTCAGTTATTGTGTTGCATATCTCTGTTTGTTTGCTCTTTAATTCTTCTAGGTCTTTGGTAAACTTTTCGATCTTTGCATCCAGTCTTTTTTCAAAATCCTGGATCATTTTCACCATCATTATTCTGAATTCTTTTTCTGTAAGGGTGCCTATCTCCTCTTCCTTTAGTTGTTTTTCTGTGGTTTTATCCTGTCCTTTCATCTGGTACAAAGTCCTCTGCTTTTTCATTTTCTCTATCTTTCTGTGGCTGTGGTTTTCAGTTCCACAAGAAGAAATGCTGCTGATACTGCTTGATACTGCTGTCTGCCCTCTTGTGGAGGAAGCTATTAGGAGCCTCCTGTGTGCTTCCTGATGGGAGGGACTGATGGTGGGTAGGTCTGGGTGGGCAGAACTCAGTAACACTTTAATCCGATTTGGTGGGCAGAGCTCAGTAAACCTTGAAGCTGCTTGTCTGCTAATGGGTGGGGCTGTGTTCACATCTTGTAGGTTGTTTGGCCTGAGGCTACTTAGCGCTGGAGCTTACAGGCTCTTTGGTGGGGCTAATGGTGGACCCTGGGAGGGTTCCCGCCAATGAGCACTTCCCAGAACCCCTGCTGCCAGTGCCCCTGTCTCCTCGGTGAGCCACAGCCGCCCCCTACCTCTGCAGGCAACCCTCCAACACCAGCAGGCAGGTCTGGTTCCGTCTCCTATGGGGTCACTGCTCCTTCCCCCTGGGTCCTGGTGAGCACACTTTTTTGTGTGCCCTCCAAGAGTGGAGTCTCTGTTTCCCTCAGTCCTGTGGAGGTCCTGCAATCAAATCCCACTGGCTTTCAGAGTCTGATTCTCTGGGGATTCCTCCTCCCATTGCTGGACTCCCAGGTTGGGAAGCCTAACATGGGGCTCAGAACCCTCACTTTAGTGGGTGGACTTCTGCAGTATAACTGTTCTCCAGTTTGTGAGTCACCCACCCAGCATTTATGGGATTTGAGTTTAACGTGATTGCGCCCCTCCTACCGTTTCATTGCAGCTTCTCCTTTGTCTCTGGATGTGGGGTGTCTTTTTTGGTGAGTTCCAGTGTCTTTCTGTGGATGATCGATGATCGTTCAGCATTTCAGGAATGTTTTCTGATGCACACAGTATCATCGCTGAACTGAGGGCTGGCCTTTTTAGTATCATAGTGGCATTTAGTAAGTACGTATATACTAATTGACAGGGGCTATAACCTAGTATCCTGATACTATAATCTTTTTTTTTTTGTAGCGCATTCAGAACTACTTAGTTTTTAGAAGTCTGAGCTACCGTTTATTGTTTTATTCAATAACTATCTCAGTGCTATCTATATGCACAGGAAATTTTGGTTGGTGAACAAAAATAGACTCACCAAAGTCTAAACCACTGGTTTCTCTAGACCCTTAGAAATTGGCATGTGCTTTAGGTGTCCGTAGACTTTGACCTCCTCTGATGAGCTTCTGGGGAGTCCATAAAATGGAAGACTTTCCCAGAAAGCTGACCACGCACAGCCAGTTGGTTTATCCACACTTGTGAGCAAGGTGGAGGTTGGAGACTCGGTTAGTAGACTGTCAGGCAGCTGAGCTGTGTGGAGAGCTTGCGGACCCAGTGCCTCCTGCAACTATGACACAGCCTCTGGCGGGGCCTGGGTGTTGGTGTGGAGTGTCAGCCCATGTGAACCATAGATGTCTTTTGGAACAGTAAGACTTAACCTTGCATACTGAATTTATGAATCTTATACTAACATAATTTCAGTGTGATTTTAGGCAAATTAATAAGTGATGGATTCCTGGCTTTTGAAGATAGGAATATGTGGTGTACATCTTTAAATTTTTCAGCTTTTTAGTATAGAAAATTTCAAGCATATACAGAACTAGAGTTCACATAGCTTTTCAAGATAAGGACTTTGAAAAATTGTGTGCTGAGAGTAGGCCATCCCTGCTTGTCTGGGGTACCTGCTCACACCCTTTGGGTAGAAGATCTAGTGGAGAAGTTTCAGGAAACACAAGAAGCAGTCTAGCTTCATGTGGCTCGTGGTCCTGCCCAGTGGCCTGCCTTTCCGTAGTGTGCCTTTTTTCATTTGGGAGCCATTCCTCCATCAGGTTGGTGGAACTCCCAGCAGGGTCACGTTTCAGGCAGTTACAGCGGCCATCATAAGAGGCACAGAGTCACAGAATGTGGGGGGCACCAGCTGGTTCAGCCAGCCTCAGCCCTGGCTGGAGCATCCCTGGAAGAGCCTTTAAAATATGCTCATGTCTGGGTTCCAGCTCCAGAGAGTCTGGCTGGATGGTCCTGGGTTACAGCCCAGGAACTCGAACATCTGAGCGCTCCCGGGTGACTGACGTGCGGGTCGAGTGCCCCTGACTCGTCTCACACTAAGTATGATGTGAGCTGTCGATTTTTGGTAGGTTTCCTTTATCAGGTTGACAAAAGTCCCTTCTGTTCCTTGTTCACTGAGAATTTTTATTATCAGTGCTTTTCCATTATCAGTGCAGGTGGTCATGTGGTCTGTTAATTGATTTTTGAGTGTTAAACCAACCTTGTGTTCCTGGGTAAATCTTGCTTGGTTATGGTGTGTGACCATTCTTCTGTGTTGCTGAACTTAGTTTGCTCATATTTTGGTGAGAATTTTTTTCATGTGTGTACGTGCGGGATATTCTTTTGATGTCTTCGTTTGACTTTTGTATAAGGGTAATACAGCCTCAGAATGAGCGGGAAAGTTGTTCCTCTGCTTCTGTTTTCTGAGTGAGATTGTGTAAGATTAGTAGTCTGTCTTTCTTAAATAGTTGATAGACTTTGCCAGAGAATCCATTTGGGTCTGGGTTTTTCTTTATGGAAGGTTTTTAGTGATCAATTCAGTGTCTTCTCAGATTTCCAGATTTTCTCTTTCTTCTTGAATCAGTTTCAAGATATCTTGCATCTTTTATGGAGTTTGTCCATTTCATCTAAGTTCTCTGATTTGTTCTGTGAAGTTGTTCAAAATACCCTTTTCAATTTCTATAGTGCCGGTTTTGATAATCCCACTTTTATTTCTGATTTTGGTAATTTGTGACTTTTTTCCCCTTTTCCATGGTCGGTTTAGTTAAAGGGTTATCAGTTCTGTTGGTCTCAGAAATCTAACTTTTGGTTTGATTGATTTTTCCCTATTGTTTTTCTTTTTCTTTTTTCTTTTAAAGAGAGTTTTATTGAGATATAATTGACATACAATAAACTGCATATATTTAAAGTGTACAATTTGATATTTTTTTCTTATAGTCATCTATTTTATACATATTAATGTATATATGGAATCCCAACCTCCCCCAAAATGTTAAGTTTTATGTTACATTTTATCACAAAAAAGTTTTGAGAAACTTACAAAGGTCAGCTGTTATAAATTAAAACCTTCAGCAACCTCTGTAACTCGTGGCATGATGAACTTCAACACCGTGATTTCAGACAGGCAGCACGCCCCATGTACTAATCCTTCCATTTACCCTGCTGTTGGTTTTCTGGCAGTTCAAGGGTTTCTGAATTTCTCTAGTGAAATTAAACAGGGGAAAACATCCAGGATGTTTAGAACCCCTTGTTATTTGCCTAGACTTACTGTCATTGCTATTTACTTTTTCGTGGTTGTACTTTTAATTCCCTCCTTAATTTACTTCAACATATTGAACATAATAAAGTTATAGTTTGTAGCTGATAATAGCAATATCTCTAATCTTTACTATGATTCTTTAGGTTGCTTCTACTTGTAGCGATTTGTTTCTTTGTGTAGTTAGGGACTTTTAAAAAAAAATTATGAGTCACGTTGAAACTGGGAAAATGTTTGAGGCCAGGTTTAATGATATTCTTCAAGAGGAAGTTTGGGTTTGCTTCTCCCAGAGGGCTATCTGTCCTACCAATCCAGAAATACTTTAAATTTTCAACTTGGAGTGTTTTGGGTCACACAAATAAAGTGAATATGTCCCTAGGTACATACATATGAGTGGAGGTTGCAGGGTGGAGAATTCTCAGGAGAGACAGTTTTTGGTTTGTCTGGTTTTTACTTTACTCTGATCCAAGTTAAGATAGGCCTGTATCCCCACTATCCCCCGTTTTTGGTTTTTTTTTTTTTTTTTTACTTTTTATTTTTTTTTACAATAAACTGCGTATATTTAGAGTGTACCATTTGGTATCCCAATCTCCCAATTCATTCTCCCCCCTCAACCCTCCCCGCTTTCCGCACTTGGTGTCCATATGTTTGTTCTTTACATCTGTGTCTCTATTTCTGCCTTGCAAACAGGTTGATTTGTACCATTTTTCTATAGTCCACATATATGTGTTAATATACAGTATTTGTTTTTCTCTTTCTGACTCACTTTACTCTGCATGACAGTCTCTGGATCCATCCATGTCTCTAAAAATATCCCAGTTTCATTGCTTTTCACAGCTGAGTAATATTCCATTGTATGTATGTACCACATCTTTTTTATCCATTCATCTGTTGATGGACATTTAGGTTGCTTCCATGTTCTAGCTATTGTAAATAGTGCTGCAATGAACATTGGGGTGCATGTGTCTTTTTGAATGATGGTGTTCTCTGGGTATATGCCCAGGAGTGGGATTGCTGGGTCATATGGTAGTTCTGTGTTAGTTTTTCAGGGAATCTCCATACTGTTCTCCACAGTGGCTGTATCAATTTACATTCCCACCAGCAGTGCAAGAGCGTTCCCTTTTCTCCACACCCTCTCCAGCATTTACTGTTTGTCAATTTTCTGATGAGGCCCATTCTAACTGGTGTGAGGTGATACCTCATTGTCGTTTTGATTTGCATGTCTCTAATAATGAGTGATGTTGAGCAGCTTTTCATGTGCCTCCTGGCCATCCGTATGTCTTCTTTGGGGAAATGCCTATTTAGGTCTTCTGCCCATTTTTGGATCGGGTTGTTTTTTGATATTGAGCTGCATGAACTGTTTATATATTTTGGAGATTAATCCTTTGTCTGTTGATTTGTTTGCAAATATTTCCTCCCATTCTGAGGGTTGTCTTTTCATCTTGCTTATAGTTTCCTTTGCTGTGCAGAAGCTTTGACGTTTCATTAGGTCCCACTTATTTATTTTTGTTTTTATTTCCATTATTCTAGGGGGTGGATCAAAAAATCTTGCTGTTATTTACGTTGAAGAGTGTTCTTCCTAAGTTTTCCTCTAGGAGTTTTATTTTTATAGTGTCTGACCTTACATTTAGGTCTTTAATCCATTTTGAGTTTATTTTTGTGTATGGTGTTAGGGAGTGTTCTAATTTCATTCTTTTACATGTAGCAGTCCAGTTTTCCCAGCACCACTTATTGAAAAGGTTGACTTTTCTCCATTGTATATCCTTGCCTCCTTTGTCATAGATTAGTTGACCATTGTTTATCTCTAGGCTTTCTATCCTGTTCCACTGATCTGTATTTCTGTTTTTGTGCCAGTACCATATTGTCTTGATCACTGTAGCCTTGTAGTATAGCCTGAAGTCAGGAAGCCTGATTCCACCAACTCTGTCTTTCCTTCTCAAGAGTGCTTTGGCTTTTCGGGGTCTTTTGCGTTTCCATACAAATCATAAATTTTTTTGTTCCAATTCTGTGAAAAATGCCATTGGTAATTTGATCGGGATTGCGTTGAATCTGTAAATTGCTTTCGGTAATATAGTCATTTTCACAATGTTGATTTTTCCAGTCCAAGAACATGGTATGTCCCTCCATCTGTTTGTGTCGTCTTTGATTTTTTCCTATTGTTATTTCCTTGCCTGGCTTCCTAGGGAGGCAGCCCTATTGCTGCATAACTTAATGGTCAGCCGGCGCTTGGGGAGTGGTAGTGCTGGGCGCCTCGCCCTTGGCTGTGTGTGGGTTGCCCACCCAGACCCGCTTCAGCTCTTCTTCCTGCGGTCCCCCCATGGTCCCTGTCAGCCACGTGGGAAGGACTTGTCTAGGCCTCCAGCAACTCTTCCACTTCTAGAATTTCCTCCTTCAGTTTCTCAGGCTCCCGGCTGGTCTGCTCTTATTCCAAACAGGACAGGCCAGAGGCCAGCATACGTGGGGCACTTGTGACGCAGAGGAGGAGGGTTGGCTGACCGAGGTGCTCCTCGGCCTGCGGGTGCTGTGGGGAGCCCGTGTGTTCAGCGTGTGTCTGCAGGGAGGAAGGCGCTGGGACGCACGTGCCCCAGGATTTCCAGCCAGTGCCAGGGGGCGGGTGAGTCAGGGTGATGAACCATTTTCATTAGGTTTGAGTGGGAGTCAAAGGTTTAAAACTGTCAGATTTTAACAAGAATGCTCATGAAAATGGAAACGCCATGTTGAGTATGAAGTATTTTTAAAGTTAAGCAGTATTTCACTGAACTAAACAGCACTTACTTTAATAATTGTAGACCTGTCGAGTGGATACAGTAATTAAAGATCTTTGTTTTAAATTTGAAAAATACTGTTAAAACCCAGACACCTGTCAAATGAGAGGTTTTCTTAGCGGCTCCAGTGAAAGGGCAGGCTCCTGATGGTTTTGCTTCTCTGCTGAGCACTGATGGGGGATGGCGGGGGGGGGCTGCCGTGTGGAGACTGACCAGCGGTTGCCTCATTGGTCTCAGCAGGGAGGAGAGAGCGACGGCTTCCTTCACCCGGAAGCCCAGCCTCAACGGCTCCCCCAGACCCCGGATGTGAGACAGCAGCCTGCCCGAAAGGTGACGCTGACCAAGGGGGCGCTCCAGCAGCCCCAGCACCCTCCGGTGGGGGCCCACGTGCACTCGGCCGGCCCTCCGGGCATCAAGAGCATCCAAGGGATTCACCCGGCCAAGAAGGTACCGCCTGTCTCCCCCCACCCGCCCATCCCCAAAGATGCCCTCCCCAAGTGGAGCTGAGCCCCAGTGACCCTGTGACAGGAGCCCTGGCACAGTAGGAGTGCTTCCATTGTGGGTAAATGAACCCTCTTATCCTGTGCCCTGGCTTTGAACGCTGACATGTTCACCAGAGAACTTTCCTCTTGTGATGTCTTTAATGGTGTGATTCTGGGAAGTCACCCCCTATCCAGGGTGCGGCTGTTTCCTGCAGCTCTGAGCTGCACTCTGGACACAGCTCCGCATGGACCCCAGCCCGGCACCTTCCCTTCCTCCTTCCCTCCCTGCCGGGCGCCTCCTCCAGGGACTCTGGACGGAGGACCCAGTGTGGCTACTCGCTTGCTGCCTCCGGGTCACCCCGGTTCACAGCAGCCTTGCGGGTGTGGCGCCCTGCCCGAGAAAGTGCCTCTGGCCCGGTTCTTTCCCTCCCACCTCCCTCCGGAGGTTGAGCTCAGTGTGTGAGACAGGAGGCGTGGGCGTCCGGTACCCCTCATCCCATCATGTCCTGGTGGGGGCACCCCCTCCCCTCAGCTTCCAGTGAGGGGCGTCTCTGTAGCTTTCCCAAGCCCTCCCCCCCTCCCCAGCCTGACAGCAGGGTCCCCTCTGGACACAGAAGCCAGACGCCTCTGATGACATTTGGGAGGAAGCGGGGCGACAACGCCTGCCCCTCTCTTCTAGCAGGCTCTGGGCCCTGCCAGCTCGTCCCCTCTGCCTGTCTCGTCGCTGGTACTGAGGGGTCGGGTTGCTGTGAAGACCGTTCTAGGTCTTTGAAGTAGTTCAGTTACTTCGTGTTTCTGCTGTAGGAGGCACGTGCACAGACACATTGTCATGTCTTCAGATACACTCTTTAATGATCGTTCCAGTCTAAACTGTCTTCAGTCAGGTGCTGTCGCTGGACATATGACGAGAGAGACCTTAGAACCGCCCCCCTCCCCCTGGCGTACAGCTGCACGCATAGGCGAAGTGCTCGCATTTCTTCATCTTCAGCCTCAGTTTACTCTCCTATGGAGTGAGCTCAGTCATCTTTCTCATTTGGGCTCTTGTGAGGGTTTTATAAGAAGACGCAGGGTGCCCGGAGCGAGTGTCAGCATCTGGTGAGGGTGCTGTTAGTGATGTTTCAGAGCACGGGCAGTTGCTTCCTGCTGGCTTTCAGCCAGGGAAACGTGCAGTTTTTGATGGTGTTTTCCCATGGACTTCTGTTGAAATATCCTTTTGCACTCCAATAACTCACGTCACAGGAGTGGTCGTGTCACCTTCTGTGGGACGTCCCGAGTGGCGGGTTTTCCTCAGTTGTGCTTTGTGTGGTGCCCATTCACGTGCTAAGGCTCCGCTCTGATTTCTGTCTGCTTCCTCTCTGCCCTTTCCTCTGATGGGATGGAGGTCATTTTTGGCCCTTCCTACCCTCACTCTTGGGGAGCAGAATGGGGCAGGACGTTTGGAAAACCCAGTGAGCCCAGTCCCACCCGTGTCTGCATTTCACTGTTGTCCATGACCTGGGGGGCGCCGGTGCTTTATCTTAGTTCCGGATTAGAAAAGACCAGAAAGATCAGCTGTTGCTTCTTGTTTAAAAGATCCCAGAACAGTGGTTTTGAACCCTGGGCAGCTTTAAAAAATGCTGAGGTGTGGGCCCTGCCTTAAGCCAGAGAGGCATTCGGTCGTTGCAGTTGGGTTGGGGTTTGCTTTGGAAGCCCTCCGGAGGCGGGCAGCATCAGTGGCGCAGCCCGTCGGGATGTGTGATACTGGGCTTGCAGTGAGAGGGAGGTGGCTGTGGGGGCGCCGGGCACACTTCCCTGGTCCCCGCTGCGGTGGCCTGGAATCCAGTGGGAGAAATTTGGGCTCTGGGGCCGATAAGGGCTGGACCCAAATCTTTGACGGTGTTACTCGCAGCAAGTGTCTGAGCCCCCGTGATCCCGCTGCTTCATCCACAGAGTGACGGCAGCCCAGGAAGAGCCTGCTTAGTACCACACTTGGCACCAGGACAGACACAGACTTTGCAACTTTCCTTTTCCTTCCTTTTCTTCCGCTCCGGTTTGCTGGGTATTGTGGTCTTGTTTAGACATTAAACCCTTTTCTGAGAGTGAATAAGAACTACAGAAAATCCTGTCACTCATGATGTATTTTAATGGATTCTGCCTTATTTCCTCACTTTCATATCTTCGTCGCTGTGAAAAAAGTCCTGGGTTTGGGCCTTGACTGGTTCTTTCTGCTGTTGCCAGGTCCTCATGCACGGGCGAGGCCGGGGGATGGCGGGTGCCATGGGCCGGGGGCGCCTGATGCCCAACAAGCAGAACCTGCGGGTGGTGGAGTGCAAGCCGCAGCCCTGCGTCGTGTCTGTCGAAGGTCTTTCGTCATCCACGACTGATGCCCAGCTGAAGAGCCTGCTGATGTCAGTAGGACCTATTCAGGTGGGTCACCTGGGGCCTCTTCTGCTTGTGCCCTTTGTCCTTCCCAAGACTCAGTTATTTCTTCATTTAGAATCCTTTTGTGTTGGTTACTTCATGTTAAAATAATATCTTGAGAAGAAAGGCAAATATTTTATCTGCTGTGCACACTTGGTGTCAGAACTTTTGCCTTAGGGTTAGATTATTTGGAAGTGTTCAGGTGCTCAGGAACTTTATGAAATATTTATTCCAGCTGAACCAATTATCCCTGAAATCCTCAAATTATCCTAAAGTTCTTATACGCACCCAAACATGCAGTTTTTTGTTCTATCACATACTCATGTGTAACAGTTTTATAATTTTAAGTATTTAGGCTTTTGACCTTAATTTTCCGAAATAGCCTCACATGTTAACACTTGAGGAACTTGCTTTAGACTTTACAAATGTGAAATGATGTGGCCCATATTTTGGTCTCTTAATTTTAAAACTGGCTAGTTCTCAATGCGAGAAGCTCTCTGCTGAGCTGGCTGGAAATGGCTCTTCAGTTGTGCTGTGAACAGACATTTCCGCTGAAATCCCTCATCACTTCACACCAGTGTTTAGAGCCCTGGAGGGAGACCATCGAAGCGGGTGGAGCTGGTTTCCTTGAGCAGCGTGCGTCTAGTGCCCACCTCTGGCCTTTCCCGCCCGCTGGCCTCCCAGTCACAGCCGTCAGCAGCACACCTGCCATCCCACGCCAGGGCCCATGTCGGAGGCGGGAGCATTTTGTAAGAAGCATGGTTGATGCAAATCGTAGGACATGGAGTGTGAGTGTTCAACTTCTGAGTGAAAAGTGCACAGAAAGTGCACAGATGCTTTCTGTGAAGAATAGCGATGGTCTCTTGCTCCGTGAGTGAATAGGGAACAGGGCTGACACCGTAATGAATTTCTGGTGTGTTTTAGCTTCATCCGCCGTGGAGCGTTGGCAGAGTGAGGCGTAGATGAGAGCCCTCCGGTGTAGTTGTTTAGGTTTAAGTACTTCTCCCTTCTTCCTTGGATTCCCAGAGAGATGGTTAGACTTAGTTTTTATTTGCATGTAGTAGTGAAAGGTTAACCAGAAGCTTTGGCATCTGTTTTTAGTAGAGTCAGTTTCCCAGCTGTGTGGTGCGGAGCGGCTTGTCAGTCATCAGAGGCGTTAAGCTCATGTCCAAGGACAGTTGTTCCTGGACAGTCCGTCATAACACGGATTCACCTGCAGGAACAGAGCTGGCATTAGAGAACTTATGATGCGTTGAAATATGGTTATCCTGAGTGGAGTCTCCAGAATGGTGGTGGGAAACTTGGGGTCAAACCACAGTTCAGCAAGTGCGCCTGGAGTCCAAGCCCCGGGGCCGAGTCCAGTCTGTTCCCTGGGGGCTTGGGTTGCTGTCTGGTTTCCCGGTGTGTGTGCAGGTGGGTGGTGACGGCGCTGCTGCTGTCCACGTGTGGCCGGCTGGCTGGCTGGCTGGGTTTTGCGTCCTCCTGCATAGTCTGAGGATTCCCTTGAGCATCCTTGACTGTGATCCCGTTTCCAGGGCCTGTGTGTGAAAGGCAGGGCTGTCGCCTGAGGCTCGGGGCCTGCCCTGCAGAGGTTGGCTTGCTGCCATTGCTGAAACACCGCAGCTTGGTGTTATCCATCTTAAAAATTCAATTTTGAGTTCTGCATTTTGGGGGCCATTTTCCCTCCCATTTGTCTTTTTTTTTCCTTTTTTCTTTCTTTTTTTCCCCTCCTATTCTGGAAAGAGGCATTAGAGATCTTGTTAAATAAAGTTTAATTGAGGGCACTTAAAGCCAAGCAAAAACAGTGTCAGGTGTTTAAGGGCTTCTTTTATTTAGAAAGAGAGGAAGATAGGAAAATGAGTGATGTTTTCTCAGTTACATCGGGTACCCTTAACATGCCACTGTAGAAATCCCCGCCGGTGATGAGTCTAGCACTTACGCAGTAGGGCCTGTGTGTCCATCCCAGGCAGCAAAGAGAGCTCTCATTTCTTGCCAGTCTTAGTCCCATGGTATGGTTTTAAGCGGGAGTTTATAGATTTTTAAACGCTGCATTCACAAGGTACTAAGTTTCTTAATTTAAAAACAATCTGACATAACAAGATACGTGTGTGTGTATATCAAGATATATATCTTCTGCCAGCATTAGATTAAAGAATGGTATTGATAAATATGCATTTTTAAAAGGGCGTTTATATCAAGACTTCATTGTGTCTTACCTATAAGTACACGTCAAAGGGATGGTTAGGGGACCCGGGCCTCCAGCTTTCCTGGCTGAGGAAGAAATGTGTGTTAAATAAACCTCTGCCGGGTTGGGCTGTGGCACCACCTGGTGTTCACTTAGTGTAACAACAAGAGGCGGTGTCTGGACCCAGAAGGCCCGTTCCTTTGGGCCTTTCAATTATGCGACCGGCAGTAACAGCACGTTAGCTCTGCAGCTTTGCTGTGGCGGCGCCACTCACATTCGTATGCTGCCCCCTTCACCTGTTCTCATAAGCCTCTCTAAAGAGTCCTTTTTAAAGACATCTGGGGACTTCCCTGGTGGCGCAGTGGTTAGGAATCTGCCTGCCAGTGCAGGGGACATGGGTTTGATCCCTGGTCCAGGAAGATCCCACATGCTGTGGAGCACCTAAGCCTGTGAACCACAGCTATTGAGCCCATGTGCTGCAACTCCTGAAGCCTGCATTCTTAGAGCCCGGGCTCCGCAACAAGAGAAGCTACTGCAATAAGAAGCCCATGCACAGCAACGAAGAGTAGCCCCCGCTCGCCACAACTAGAAAAGCCCGTGCGCAGCAACGAAGACCCAGCGCAGCCAATAATAAACAAGTTTATAAAAAAAATTAAAGACATTTATCTGTACACTCGTTGATACAATAAGGAAAAATGATGAGATTTTGTAGAAATGTCCTAGCCAGAAGTAGAAATGACACAGGAAGTATCGCAGCATGTTTGAGAGTTACAGGTGAGAGGGTGCAGTCAGAATACGCCCCCCTGCTGCTCGCTAGTGGTGATATGGAAAGAATCAGAAAGAAGGTTCTGCTCGGAATGTGGAGGAGGTCTTGCTCTTAGAGAAGGGAGGGGGAAGGCTGGGGTGGGGGTGGGGCCACAGGAGGCTGACTTCTGCTGGGGTGGGGGCGCGGGGAGGCTCCACAGACATGTGAGTCTCGTCCACATGCCACCTGGTGACCGGCACATGTTCCCACGGAGCAGCCTCCTCCAGGGAGGAGCCCGGGCCTCCTGCTCTGTTCTGGACACGGAAGCCCAGTTAGCTCTTAGGATCAGGAAGTGAGGTAGTTATAACGTCTGAGCCCCTTTGCTTAATTCCCTTTATTTCCTTGTTTGCGGGATTTTGCCTAAAACTTAAGAAGAAAAATGTGTCATCCTAGAGAGGAATGAAACGCCATGGTGTGAGAACAAAACGTGTTTCCCTGTGTGAGCACCACTGAAACAGAAAGGCGGGCACTGGCCGTGAGCTGCGGCAAGAGTGACAGCTGATGCATTAGACAGACAGCTGGCATGGTTAGGTCATGCCAATGCATGCCCGGCACCGTGCTGCCCACGTTCCCCTGCCCTCTTTCCTGGTTCCTCCAGCAGCCCTGGAAGGTGGTCACAGAAGCACATGCCCGAGCAACGGGAGTGGCTGTGGCGGCTCCTTCTCGAAGCCGCTGGGCCCTCCAGGACACAGCGCTGCAGCCTCAAGTGTCGAGCTTCGAGAGGAGTCTTTGGTTTCCATCCTGAGTTTGCTGTTTCTTGGTGTTCAGCTTCTCAACCAAGTTCTTCACCTTCGTGAGTCTCATGAACTACACAAGACGGCACACGCCATCCCCTCACTCCTTCACCGCTCCCTGGCATCGCCCGGAATGGGGGCAAGAAAGAAACACGGAGACCTCCGTGTGCCGTTGAGGGAAAGCGTGTTGCTCTTGAAAGGATGCCTGTTGTCCCAGAGCAGGGTGCTCTGGTGGGGGCACGTTTCAGGCTGCTGAGGAGAGGCCTCTAGGACCCACCAAGTTTGCCAAGCTCCCAGCGCTGCAGTTCCAGGGGACCAGACACTTTGAAAGCTGTCATTCTGGGGGTATCTTGGGCCACCCAGTGAGGGAGAGCCCCTTCGAGCAGTCGTGTGTGATGAGACCACCTTACCTGCTTTGCATCTGGTTCTGAATGACCAGGGATGTCTGGTGGGTGATGTGGGAAAAGCTGGAATCTCAGTGAAAGCAGGTCAGTCATTTTGAAGTTCAGGACATTTGGGTAAGAAAACACTTAGGCATAGTCAAATGTAGACTTTTTGAAAACTGATGGCACAAAGTTTAAAGAAAATATAGGCCTGGCCGCATGATCTGAAACCGAAATGGGAAAAATTGTTAATTGGAGGCTCCCAGAGAAAGTCCTGAAAAAACTGTTGTAAACAATCTGAAAAGAAAAAAGAGGATTCCCGGCAGAGGCTCTCATCTGCAGCATGTGTTTGTAGGAGACGGAGGTGAACGTGGACGAGGCGGGGCACTCAGAGTGTCTTTAAGCTGTAGCAGAGCAGAAGGAACAGTGCTTATGCCAAGGACACAAGGAAGCCCAGACGTTGGAATTGAGGAAAAAACACAGAATCGGTGTCAAAAAAGACCACACGCCGGGACGATCCGTGTAAATGTGAACAGGCGTGGGAGTAGACGCAGACTCCGCGCGCGGAGTAGCGCGTGAGGAAGCAGCCCGAGGCGCTTGTGTCGTCGCTGCGGGCCCCAGTGAGCTGTGTGCGGTCATCGGGACGGAGGGGTCCTGCACCACTCTGCCCAAGAACTGGCTCGAGGAACCGGGCCATGAGGCCAGAGGAGGAAGGACATGGGGACAGGCCAGCTGCCACCAGCACATCCAGGTGCTGTTATGTGAGAAAGCAGCACCTAGTGTGTGTCCTTCAGTGGTTCCCAAGCTGTCCCTGGAGGCCGGGCCAACCCCAGGGTGTCTGACCAGGTCTAGGGTGGAGTCCGAGAGAGTATGTTTCTAATGACTTATAAATGGGACTCTGAGCAATTTCACTTGTGTTTAAAACAACTGATATCAGTATCAGTTTTGGGTTTAGGTTGATTCCTGAGGTGCTGGAACCATTGGCCAGATTGGGGAGAAGAGTTTCATTGATTTGCAGGGCTGCAGAATCATTTCAGAATCCTGTGACATTGTAATTTATTCACATATGTGGACACAAACACAGGCTCTTTCTAGGAAGAGGAAGAATCTTTCCTAATCAGGGAAAAGAGTCCAGGACCCTGAACACCACAGCGGCTTCCTGGACTCAGGCTGCAGGCTGTTGCAGCTTCGCTGCTGCGCGTGCAGCGCCTTGCGGCAGCTCCGTCAGGTGCTCCTGAGTGGGACTGCTGAGTATACACGCGAGAAGAGGCTGCTCAAGGAGTGCTTTAACTTCTGTTTTGCTTCTTCTGGTAGCACAGTTACTCTCAGAAATTGTCTGCAGAAGTCTTGTGTCTGAAAAATGAGAAGTAAATCAGGGTGGGCGCGGGTGAGTTAGCCTGTCTCTCCGCGGGCCACTAGAGTATTTGTGGTGCAGTCGGGGTGGGGTCAGAGTGAGTGTGTAGACCGCAGACAGATTTTAACTCGTGGTTCCTTCTGGGTGAATTAACGTGCTTAATCCTTTGGAAATGGGCTACTGATTGGCAGAACTACATGTTTCCACAGTGGAAGCTGGTGATTGTAACCAGCCTTTTAGCTTTCAATGCACAGTGTTTTTTCTTCTCTTCTCACTAAAGTGATTGCTAATATTTGTTATTTTGGTAGGCCAGAAATGGTTGAATATTGACAGTTTCAGCAATTCAATCTTATATCTGAAAAAAGGTGCAAAAATGTCACTAAAGGGAAACAGACAACAAATGTTAAGGCTGTTCTTATCACTTGTGTCGACTATTGAGAACCAGCTCATTCTTGTGGTTTAAGAATTTCATTGGAAGTTTGTGCTATCTTTTTTTTTTTAATTTTAAATTTTATTTATTTATTATTTTTTGGGGGGTACACCAAGCTCAGTCATCTGTTTTTAGACACATATCCCTGTATTCCCTCCCTCCCTCGACTACCCCCCACCCTCCCTCGAGTCCCCCCCACCCTCCCCCTCCCAGTCCTCTAAGGCATCTTCCATCCTGGAGTTGAACTCCCTTTGTTATACAACAACTTCCCCCTGGCTATCTATTTTACAGTTGGTAGTATATATATGTCTGTGCTACTCTCTCGCTTCGTCTCAGCTTCCCCTTCACCCCCTACCCCCTCCCAAACCTTGAGTTCTGGAGTCCATTCTCTGCATCTGTGTCCTTATTCTTGTCACTGAGTTCATCAGTACCATTTTTAGATTCCGTATATGTGAGTTAGCATACAATATTTGTCTTTCTGACTTACTTCACTCTATATGACAGACTCTAGGTCTATCCACCTCATAACATATAGCTCCATCTCGTCCCTTTTTATGGCTGAGTAATATTCCATTGTATATATAGGCCACATCTTCTTTATCCATTCATTTGTTGATGGGCATTTAGGTTGCTTCCATGTCCTGGCTATTGTAAATAGTGCTGCAATAAACATTATGGTACATGTTTCTTTTGGCATTATGGTTTTCTCTGGGTATATGCCCAGTAGTGGGATTACTGGATCATACGGTAATTCTATTTGTAGTTTTTTAAGGAACCTCCAAATTGTTTTCCATAGTGGCTGTACCAATTTACATTCCCACCAACAGTGCAGGAGAGTTCCCTTTTCTCCACACCCTCTCCAACATTTGTTGTTTCCAGATTTTGTGATGATGGCCATTCTGATCCGGTGTGAGGTGATACCTCATTGTGGCTTTGACTTGCATTTCTCTGATGATGAGTGATGTTGAGCATCTTTTCATGTGTTTGTTGGCCATCTGTATGTCTTCTTCAGAGAAATGCCTCTTTAGGTCTTCCTCCCATTTGTGGATTGGGTTATTTGCTTTTTTGGTATGAAGCTGCATGAGCTGCTTGTATATTTTGGAGGTTAATCCTTTGTCTGCTGTTTCATAGGCAACTATTTTTTCCCATTCTGAGGGTTGCCTTCTAGTCTTGTTTATGGTTTCTTTCACTGTGCAAAAGCTTTTGAGTTTCATGAGGTCCCATTTGTTTATTCTTGATTTTATTTCCATGATTCTAGGAGGCGGGTCAAAAAGGATCTTGCTTTGATGTATGTCATAGAGTGTTCTGCCTATGTTTTCCTCTAGGAGTTTTATAGTGTCTGGCCTTACATGTAGGTCTTTAATCCATTTTGAGTTTATTTTTGTGTATGGTGTTAGGAAGTGTTCTAATTTCATTCTTTTACATGTTGCTGTCCAATTTTCCCAGCACCACTTATTGAAGAGGCTGTCTTTTTTCCATTGTATATTCGTGCCTCCTTTGTCAAAGATAAGGTGCCCATATGTGTTTGGGCTTACTTCTGAGGTCTCTATTCTATTCCATTGATCATCCTTTCTATTTTTGTGCCAGTACCATAGTGTCTTGATCACTATGGCCTTGTAGTATAGTTTGAAGTCAGGAAGCCTGATTCCACCAACTCCATTTTTCCTTCTCAAGATTGCTTTGGCTATTTGGGGTCTTTTGCGTTTCCATACAAATCGTAAGATTTCTTGCTCTAGTTCTGTGAAAAATGCCACTGGTAATTTGATCGGGATTGCAATGAATCTGTAAATTGCTTTGGGTAGTACAGTCATTTTCACAATGTTGATTCTTCCAATCCAGGAACATGGTATGTCCCTCCATCTGTTTGTGTCATCTTTGATTTCTTTCATCAATGTCTTAAAGTTTTCTGCATACAGATCTTTTGCCTCCTTAGGCAGGTTTATTCCTAGGTATTTTATTCTTTTTGTTGCAGTGGTGAATGGGAGAGTTTCCTTAATTTCTCTTTCTGCTCTTCTGTTGTTAGTGTATAGGAATGCAAGAGATTTCTGTGCATTAATTTTGTATCCTGCTACTTTACTAAACTCATTAATTAGTGCTAGCAGTTTTCTGGTAGAGTCTTTAGGGTTTTCTATATATAATATCATGTCATCTGCAAAGAGTGACAATTTTACTTCTTCTTTTCCAATTTGTATTCCTTTTATTTCTTTTTCTTCTCTGATTGCTGTGGCTGAAACGTCCACAACTATGTTGAATAATAATGGTGAGAGTGGACACCCTTGTCTTGTTCCTGTTCTTAGAGGGAATTCTTCCAGTTTTTCCCCATTGAGAACGATGTTGGCTTTTGGTTTCTCATATATGGCTTTTATTATGTTGAGGTAATTTCCTTCTATGCCCATTTTCTAGAGAGCTTTTATCATAAATGGATGTTGAACTTTGTCAAAAGCTTTTTCTGCATCTATTGAGATGATCATATGGTTTTTATCCTTCAATTTGTTGATATGATGCATCACGTTGATTGATTTGCGTATATTGAAGAATCCTTGCATCCCAGGGATAAACCCCACTTGATCATGGTGGATGATTTTTTTAATGTGCTGTTGCAGTCTGTTAGCTAGTATTTTGTTGAGGATTTTTGCATCTATATTCATCAGTGATATTGGTCTGTAATTTTCTTTTTTTGTGACATGTTTGCCTGGTTTTGGTATCAGGGTGATGGTGGCCTCATAGAATGAGTTTGGGAGTGTTCCTCCTTCTGCAATATTTTGGAAGAGTTTGAGAAGGATAGGTGTTAGCTCTTCTCGAAATGTTTGATAGAATTCGCCCGTGAACCCATCTGGTCCTGGGCTTTTGTGTGTTGGGAGATTTTTAATCACTGCCTCAATTTCCATACTTGTGATTGGTCTGTTCATAGTTTCTATTTCTTCCTGGTTCAGTCTTGGAAGATTGTATTTTTCTAAGAATTTACCCATTTCTTCCAGGTTATCCAATTGATTGGCATATAGTTGCTTGTAGTAGTCTCTCATGATGTTTTGTATTTCTGAGGTGTCTGTTGTTACTTCTCCTTTTTCATTTCTAATTCTGTTGATTTGCATCTTCTGCCTTTTTTTCTTGATGAGTCTGGCTAATGGTTTATCCATTTTGTTAATCTTCTCAAAGAACCAGCTTTTAGTTTTATTAATTTTTGCTTTTGCTTCCTTCCTTTCTTTTTCATTGATTTCTGCTCTGATCTTTATGATTTCTTTCCTTCTGCTCACTTTGGGATTTCTTTGTTCTTCTTTTTCTAATTGTTTGAGGTGTAAGGTTAGGTTGTTTGTTCGATCATTTTCTTGTTTCTTAAGGTAGGACTGTATTGCTGTAAACTTCCCTCTTAGAACTGCTTTTGCTGAGTCCCACAGGTTTTGGGTTGTTGTGTTTTCGTTGTCATTTGTTTCTAGATATTTTTTGATTTCCTCTTTGATTTCTTTAGTGATTTCTTGGTTGTTTAATAGTGAATTGTTTAGCCTCCATGTGTTTGTATTTTTTGCAGTTTTTTTCCTGTAATTGATATCTAGTCTCATGGTGTTGTGGTCTGAGAAGATGCTTGATATGATTTCAGTTTTCTTGAATTTGCTGAGGTTTGATTTGTGACCCAAGATGTGATCTATCCTGGAAAATGTTCCGTGTGCACTTGAAAAGAAAGTGTATTCTGTCGGTTTTGGGTGGAATGTCCTATAAATATCAATTAAGTCGAGATGGTCTAATGTGTCATTTAAAGCTTGTGTGTCTTTATTGATTTTCTGTTTGGATGATCTGTCCATTGATGTAAGTGGGGTGTTCAAGTCTCCCACTATTATTGTGTTACTGTCGATGTCCCCTTTTATAGCTGTTAGCATTTGCCTTATGTATTGAGGTGCTCCTATGTTGGGGGCATAGATATTTACCATTGTGATATGTTCTTCTTGAATGGATCCCTTGATCATTATGTAGTGTCCTTCCTTGTCTCTTTTAATAGTCTTTACTTTAAGGTCTAATTTGTCTGATATGAGTATTGCTACTCCAGCTTTCTTTTGACTTGCATTTGCATGGAATATCTTTTTCCATCCCTTTCCTTTCAGTCTATATGTATCCCTTGGTCTGAAATGGGTTTCTTGTAGGCCGCATATGGAAGGGTCTTGTTTTTGTATCCATTCAGCCAGTCTGTGTCTTTTGGTTGGAGCATTGAATCCATTTACATTTAAAGTGATTATTGGCATGTATGTTCCAATCACCATTTTCTTCATTGTTTTGGGTTTGTATTTGTGGGTGTTTTCCTTTTCTTGTGTTTCCTAGTTAGAGAAGTTCCTTTAGCACTTGTTGTAAGGCTGGTTTGGTGGTGCTGAATTCTCTTAACTTTTGCTTGTCTGGCAAGCTTTTGATTTCTCCCTCAAATCTGAATGAGATTCTTGCTGGGTAGAGTATTCTTGGCTGTAGGTTTCTCTCTTTCAGGACTTTCAGTATATCCTGCCATTCCCTTCTGGCCTGCAGAGTTTCTGTGTAGAGAGGTCAGCTGTTATCCTTATGGGTTTTCCCTTATATGTTATTTGTTGCTTTTCTCTTGCTGCTTTTAATATTTTTTCTTTGTGTTTAATTGACGTTAGTTTGATTAATATGTGCCTCAGTGTATTTCTCTTTGAGTTTATTCTGTATGGGACTCTCTGTGCTTCTTGGACTTGGTTCATTATTTCCTTTCCCATGTTGGGGAAGTTTTCCACTATAACCTCTTCAAATATTTTCTCAGACCCTTTCTTTTTTGCTTCTTCTTCTGGGATTCCTATAATTCGAATGTTGGTTCGCTTAATGTTATCACTGAGGTCTCTGAGACTGTCTTCTATTCTCTTTATTCTTTTTCCTGCTCCTTGGCAGTTATTTCCCCCATTCTGTCTTCCAGCTCACTTATTCGTTTTCTGCCTCAGTCATTCTGCTGGTTATAGCATCTAGAGTATTTTTAATTTTGGTTATTTTGTTACCCATTGTTGTTTGTTTTTCTGAGTTCTTGTGAACTGTTTCTTGTACTTTCTCTATTTTGTTATCGAGATTTTGTATCATTTTTACTATCATTTCTCTGAATTCTTTTTCAGTCATTTTTCCTATTTCCTCCTCATTTATTTGGTCTTGTGGGTTTTTTTTCCTGCTCCTTTGCCTGCATGGTGTTTCTTTGTTTCCTCATGGTTGTCCAAGCTTTTGGGGTTGCTTGTCCTGGCAATAGAGGTGTTTATAGAAGACTGTCCAAGCCTCAGACTAATGTCCAAGTGTTGGGTTAAACAAATATTAAGTCTAGGAAACGCATACGTGTATAAGACACACAATTACTGAATCCATTAGGACATAAGGCTCTGGAAAGACCTGACAGAACCCCAGTGTGCTATCAGATATTCAAAGAGAAACCCAACAGAAATTGACAACTGAAACAGAAGAAATCAGAGAGAAAAGCAAAGGCAAACTAACAAACAAATAACACCTTACACATACAAACACTAATCCAGGGAGATTTTGTAAGCTAGAATCAAATATAGAAAAGAGCTAGAGTACCACCAGACAGAATGGAGATTCTCAGAATGAAATCAGACAATCATACTAAGAACTAAGATAAAGCCAAAAACCTAATATTAAATACCAAGGCAGTGCGTCATCTGGAGAATAGAGCATGGAGTCTGAGCAGATCGATAGTGTTACTTATAAGTATGTTAAGATAAAATAAACTAAAAATGGCTGGAAGAAAGGGGAACAGAAGAGTGTAGTGTGATTGGAAATATGTAAATAAAAAGAAAGGAAAAGAAATGTAAAAAAGATAGGGATGAAAGGAAAGTATGAGAGGTATATTGTCCGTACTACCAAAAACTTAGCTAGAAATAGAAGTACATAAAAAGGCCAAAAAATAAAAATAGAATAAAAAATAGCATTAAAAAAATTAGGTTATAAAACTTGTAGATCCCTTAGGACTAAGATTGTAATTAATAAAGGAAAAAAAAATGCAGAACTGATCCCAGAATGGACCAGGTCAATAGGATTGATACTAATTTTTCTGTTTCCTTAGAGTCTCAGCTGTAAGTGTCCTTCTACTGGCCTTGGGTTTTTTGCATTATTCTGTGACCAGCAGAGCTTTCTTTATTGTTCGTCTGTAAGTGTCAGTGTGTGGGGAGGGAGAGGGTACAATAGTGGCTCCTTCCCCTGGAAGTGAGTGAGCAGTGGCGCACTGTTGTTTCAGGCACTGTTGTTACAGTCAGGCTTGGAGGTGCCTGTTGCAGAGGGACACCAGTGGCTCAGGTATAAACAGAAAGTCTCAGAGTTGGGCCTCTCTCGGGGTTTTTTTTTTTTCTCTGCAGCCTCCCTGCTGCCAGCGTTCCAAGGGCTTTTAGTCTAGCCCCACCCGAGTGCCTGAGGATACTTGTTATCCCTGAGCGCCTTAGGTGGCCCACAGGGCGTCTCTCCACTGCCTGTTGCAGAGGCGCCCAAAGAGAGAGAGAGGCTATGCCCGCGGCTCCCCCCCCCCCCCACCCCGTGAGCCTGCAGCATCCAGCCGCCATCATGGCCGGGCAGCTCTCAGGGACGGGCACTCCTCGCCGTGGACCTCTTCCCTCCTGTCCTCTCGGTCCGTCACCTTACTGGCATCTATGTTCCTCACCCTGAATCAGCTCTCCGGTTCCCACGCTCCCACTCCCGGACCCTCTGTTCAGCTGTGGATCGCCGTCTCCGTCTGGGAACGCTGAGCTGCGGTGCAGACCCTCTGTGTGTTTCTCACTCCCTCCCATCTGCCACAGCTCCGCTGCTTCACCCTCTTTGAGCCGTCGTAGATGCCTCCCTACCGGTTATGTCGGGCTCCTTGCAGTCCTTTCTGGTGTCTGAGGCCATCTCCTGGTGTTCAGCTGGTTCTCTGTGGGAATTATTGCGTCCTTCAGTGCATTCCCAATGCATCTGTGGAGAGGGATGCATTCCACGTCCCTCTACTTCGCCGCCATCTTTTTCTCCTTGTGGTATCTTGACTGGTACCTTCTCAATCAAAGTGAGCTTCAGACCACTTAGATACAGAAAATGAATCTTCTTATCTCAGGTTTTTTGCCATTTTATATGGTAAATGGTAAAGAGGAAGCTGCATACCTTCATCCCACATGGTGCAGTCACCCAGCGGAAGTAAAATCTAGACATGCTTTTTCTCAAGAGGAGAGCATAGTATTTTCAAAATCCATATGCCATCTGTGAATTGTAGAGTATGGATAATTGCGATATCATAACAAATTAATTTGTCTTGTCTGTTCCTAGTTGACTGATTTTTGTAGTTTTGGACAAAATAAGTTCAGGTGAGTTCTTCTAATTCTTGCGGCAGGAACTGCTACAGTGCTGGCAGTAGTCACCATGAAGCTGTGCCCACCCCCAGGCCCTTGAGCACTGCAGCCCTGTGGCCGAAGGAGGGAAAGGATGCCGTGGCGCCCAAGGGCGAACCAGAAAGCAGGGCCTGGCGGGAGGTTGTGCTGTGGTGCTTGACTTGGACTCGTGCCTTGAAGCGGGCTCCTACCCACATTCCCCTCTGGCCGCCTCTGGTGACGGGACGACCCGTTGTTTCCTCTTGCGCTTTCTCTTCGGGAGCAGCTCCAGAGTTTCAGCAGCTGGAGAAATGTACCGTTTAAGGATAAGGCACAGAGTAGGCGTGAGCTGTGCTGGCGGCTCGGAAGAGAACACAGGTCTCTGTCAAGGAACACAAGTGGAACTTCAGAGGCCAGAAAAGCTACGTGCAACCATGTGCCCAAGAGAGAAATTAGTCGATGGCATTAATTAAAGACCAAGTTACTCAAAAGACAACCCTCAGAATGGGAGAAAATATTTGCAAACGAATCAACAGACAAAGGATTAATCTCCAAAATATATAAACAGTTCATGCAGCTCAATATCAAAAAACAAACAACCCAATCCAAAAATGGGCAGGAGACCTAAATAGGCATTTCTCCAAAGAAGATACATGGATGGCCAGGAGGCACATGAAAAGCAGCTCAACATCACTAATTATTAGAGACATGCAAATCAAAACGACAATGAGGTATCACCTCACACCGGTTAGAATGGGCCTCATCAGAAAATTGACAAACAGTAAATGCTGGAGAGGGTGTGGAGAAAAGGGAACGCTCTTGCACTGCTGGTGGGAATGTAAATTGATACAGTCACTGTGCATAACAGTATGGAGGTTCCTTGCAAAACTAGAGTTACCATATGACCCAGCAATCCCACTCCTGGGCATATACCCAGAGAACACCATCATTCAAAAAGACACATGCACCCCAATGTTCATTGCAGCACTATTTACAGTAGCCAGGACATGGAAGCAACCTACATGTCCATCAACAGATGAATGGATAAAAAAGATGTGGTACATACATACAATGGAATGTCACTCAACTGTAAAAAGCAATGAAACTGAGACATTTTTAGAGACATGGATGGACCTAGAGACTGTCATGCAGAGTAAAGTGAGTCAGAAAGAGAAAAACAAATACCGTATATTAACACATATATGTGGACTATAGAAAAATGGTACAAATCAACCTGTTTGCAAGGCAGAAATAGAGACACAGTTGTAGAGAACAAACATATGGACACCAAGTAGGGAAAGCGGGGGAGGGGGGAATGAATTGGGAGATTGGGATTGCCATATATACATTACTAATAAGAAAAAAAATATCAAGTTGTACACTTTAAGTATATGCAGTTTATTGTATGTCAGTTGTATCTCAGTAAAAGTTCTTAAAGAAAAAGAAAAAAAGATCAGGTTACTGAGCTTTACTTGTCCAGTTATATTAATGATACGTGAATATTGTCAAGAAAATTCTTCTGCTTCTGGTCTGGTATCTACTAACCTGGTTTCAGAACACCAGGCTGACAGAGCTCACTGTTAACCCTAACACTAACCCTAATCCCTAGTGGCTGCCACCTGCGGTCCTGGTCCTCGTGGCTGGCCTGGGTCTGGTTGGTGACATGCTCCAGACGATCTGACTGCTCCTCCGAGGGGTGTCTGTGTGTAACCTTACTGCCATGTAATGTGAAGCACTGAAAAGCAACTTTTTGGAAAGTATTTTTTTAGAACTCTCCTAGTCATGTTTAGTTCTATGGAAGTTCTGTGTTTATTAAAATGGAGAGTGCTTATTTCATATACAGGATACCTTTTTGAACATACTTCAAGGAATTGATATTTTGACTCTGCGCTTTCGTTGTAGGTCTTTGAACAGATGCTTTAAAATGAAACAGCCACGTGTGTAAACACTTTTAAAGGGTTGTGTGTTACCATTAGTTATTTTTTCTGGCCGTCACACTTTACTGGACAGAAGCCCAGACACAGCAGACAGTGCCCAGCCACTGAGTCCTGTGCTGCTTCCCTGTGGCCGTGTCCTTGCGATGGCAGGACCCCCTGCCACTTTGCTCATTGCTCCAGACGCACCAGGGCAAGTCACCAAAATGCTGGGGACGGAGCAGACTCTGCAGCGTGGGACTGGCTGAGAAATCCGAGTTCTCCTCCTGCCTAGCCCCCCCCCCAAACGCCAGAAACTCCGTCCCAGGCCTCAGGGAAGCACAGAGCTGCCCGCTGTCCTCGGCAGGTGTGAGGACCGGTCTCTTCACTTGATAGATGCATCTTCTTTGTGAACTCTTGTGGTTTTTACTGCAGAGTAGTCTCAGGAATGGTTGTTTCAAATCCTGAAGATTTACTTTAAGATGCCGCTTAGTACTTGCAGACTTTTGAAAGCACAAACTGTGACCAAACTGTGCTGACGGCGGCCACAGGCACAGCTGCCCCTCCGTGTGTCCCAGTTACAGGTGTAAAAAGCTTAATTTACCCCGATGGTATAACTGCCTACTCCAGCCGTGGGGTCCCCTTGCCAAACAGCAGTTCCTCCTGAGTAATGAGTATTGTGCTTTTAAAAAGCTGAGTAAGGGCCCCGTGGGAAATCGCCTGACAGGAGGATGTGAGACCAGAAAGTAACTCTCCAAGGGCCCCTGCCCTGGGTCTCCCCGAGAAGGTTTAGAGAGAAGATTGGGTGGCTGACGGGCAAGTGATGGAGGTCTTCACACCAGGCTTGGAGGATAGGAGAGCTGCTCAGGGCAGTGACTTACTGAAGCATGGCTTTTGGGTAGATTATCTGGATAGGTTACAAGAAATTACCAGGGAGATAGAATTAGTTTGGTTTAGTGATCTAAGTGTCAGCCTGGACTCGAGTTTTATATTAAATCTGATGTATGAGTATATTATATGTGTATACAACATGATTCTAAAGTGTTTCTGTTGTCTTCCTTCAGAGTTTACAGATGCTTCCCCAGCAGCGGAAAGCCATAGCCAAGTTCAAGGAACCAGCCCACGCGTTAGCGTTTCAGCAGAAGTTCCACAGGTAGCCGTGGATTCCCTGGTGCCCGGTGGAGGCGGGAGGGCGTGTGCCGCCACTGCTGTGTCTCTGTGGAGATGCACCAGGGCTGCAGAGGCTCCAGAGGGCGCGCCGCGTCCCTTTGTGACGTGGCGGTCACCCCAGGCTTGTGCTCTTCTCTTCGGTCTCCCTGTGTCCTTCTGCGTGCTGAGGTGACGGCTGAGTGGTCCTCGTTTGCTTACATCCCCACAGGCACATGATAGATCTGTCCCACATAAACGTGGCGCTGATTGTTGAGTGATGTCTGGCAGGAGCGCCTGACCGGTACGCTGCACACACGCTGTGGAATTTCTTCCCTGGAGCTGCCGGCGCGGAGTCCCCGCCCGCTCAGGCCCCCCGCGCGCAGCCCTGCGCGGCTGCTGTCCGGAGCCCGCCCCGGGGCCAGCGCTGGTTCCCGCAGAGCTGCGCTGACAGGCTGCGGCAGACTCGCGTTGGTGTTAGAGCGCTGCCCTCTGTCGTCACCACAAGGAACTACAGTTCTCGTTTTTCTTTCGTTTTCAAAGTGCTTACAATGCATGTAGACACTGTTCTTCGTGACCTTACTGTGTGATCGGTTACAGTGACTTAGAGTCAGGAGCGAACATTCACGTCACAAATTCGCAGTCTTTTTCACAGCAAAGAACACTTGATAATGGTTGCGCTTATCTTCAGTGCAGGCTAGATGAGCGTTTCCTCAGCCAGCTTCACCTGAGTCACTTCTCAGAGGGCCTCCGAGGCGCTTGTGCAGGTGTAGGTTGAGATTTGGGGTGATGGTGATTGACGGCTGCCTGCCTGGCACGCAGGGTGTAAGGGGTGGGAGCGGTGCCACGTATGTGGCAGGTTCTGCTGCTGGTACGTATTCCAGAAGCGCCAGAGGGAACACCCTTTGTCCGCTCTCCCCGAACGCGGCACCGTCGCACCCCGGGCTGAGAGCAGGTGTCGCGGCGCTCAGCTCACAGCCCTTGCCAGGCTCCCCACTAGGTGGGCTGCGCCGTGGACCTGCCAGGTGAGGGTGGGACCGCCTGCAGCTGTGGCACACCTGCCTGGTGTTTCCCTCTTCTTAAGTGCAGCCCCAGGTGGCATATTCATGTCCCCGGCTCTGTGATATGTACAGAACATCCTTGGGGAACCTGTGATTAACGCTTTCTTTTCTGACGGGCTCTGGAGCAGGGTCGCACTGTCCTTCAGTGGACCCAAGAGTGAGGGGACGTTTGCGCTGGCTTGTCGCACTGCGTGGAGTGCTGACTGAGGGCGGCCGCAATGTGGTGTCTTTGGGGTTCTGGGAAGGCTCCTTCAGGTGAGACGCTTGCTCCCCAGAAAGTCCTCTTAGTGAAATTCACCCTGGGCACGTGTGGAAAAAAGTGCCTTATCGTATTTCTGCTCATGAAGGGGTTTCATTATTTTGGATTTATTCTAACGTGGACCTGAACTATTTGAGCAAATGATACTGGGACATACTCAGACTTTTTAGCTCTATTTTATACCTAAGATTTCCTGTCACATCTGCTACTAGGATTAAGGGAAATAGAAGCCTGTTAGCGGTTAACACCTCTGCCTGGCCCAGCGAGGACCGGATGTGAGCAGGAAGGCCTGCGCAAGGCTCCCTCTTTCTCAGCCTTCTTGTGGGAGCTAAGACACAGGTCACGTGAACTTGTGTCTTCTTATTTTCACAGTTGAAATTTTATATTACTCTTTCAAATTAAGTTACCAGAACGAGAGGAGAGTATTTCAGAGCCTGCGAGACTTTCTGTAGCGTTCATTCTGCAGTGGCTCCCTGTGCTAGGAGTGAGCCTGGAGCGCGAAGGTGGGTCCCAGGAAACGATAGGCACTCGTAGAACAAGTGGAAACACCCCCGGCGGAGGGGCCCGGCCACCCGTGTTCCAGAAGGCCCCCGCCTCGCCCTCGGGAGGTGTGGTGTGTGCCAGCCTGCCCCCGGGTGCTCCAGTGGAGCGTCCAGATGGCCCCGTCCTCACACGTAGACACAGGTGTGTCCCTGGAGTCAGGAGTGCAGCTTACGTGGCTCAGTCTGCAGAGAGCAGCGCTCAGGTGGTGAGTTGGGCAGCCCGCAGGCACCACATAGGAGAGGTGCAGACTGCTTCCCCACCTGGGGCAGCAGGAAGGCTCATGGTTAATGGACTTATTTTATCACCAAGGACTTAATGATGCAATAAAATGAGTTTACAAAATTTTACCACTTTTTGAAATAGTCTGAGTGTGTGGTGGCTTTGAAACTAAAAATCTGCATGTTGTCTCTGAAAAGGCGCCATTTAGGCACACTTCCTTCTAGTTGGTGCTGAGAGACGGGTCCCATGGGGCACCTTTGTTCATGGCAGGCCTCATGGCTGCTCTAAGATCTGCTTTTGCCTTGTCCGAGTCTAACGGGTGCCTGGGACACGTGTGTGTCTGTAACTGTCTACACACACAGGGGAGTAAGCTTTCTCGTGATAGAATGTTTTTGAAAGACCATCGGTCAAGTCGAGCCGGGCCTTTCTTAAGGGCTGGTTAGAAAGGCTCCCTGAGGTCACCTAGCACATGGCCCTTGGGCATGGGCTCTGCTAGTGCCAGCCAGGCCCAGGAACAAAGGCTTGGTTTCCTTGAAGGAAACCATGGAGAAGGAAAGAAGCAGAATTAGAAAGTTACGTTATTTCCATTTTTGGTGCATTTCTCGCAGTGAAATCAGACCGCCCTAAGCTGAACCCTCTTGGAAGATCTGCTGCAACCATTATCTTTGTTCTTTATTTATCATGCGTTTAAAACGAGATGCAGAAGCATTTAACATACTGTGTAAATATGGACTTTTTAAAATTAAAATGTTATTGGAAATGCTTTCAACTCAGCAACATCTTAGCTATTTGTTAGTTCTTTTGTGTTGTCTTATCAAAGTTTAATGGATACAGTTCCATAATTGTTGATGTGTTCGTGTGTATATTCGATTTTTATAAAGATGGTAGTAAGTCAATACATTTATCCTGACCTGTGTATTATTTGTTCACAAATTCAAGAAGCCAGTAAATACCAGTATATCTCATAAGGTAAATACAGTAGGTGACTGTGTGGAGCTGAGGCACCTTTTCTTTTTGCATTATCTTGTTTTGATTTTATGCTGTAATATACGTTCATTTAGCTACTTACCTGAGCGTAACCTTGCACTACCGTTGGTCTGGCCACATTTGTTAAATCCTTATACTGATAGCTTTCTAAAGGAGAAATATTGTCTCTTTTTTCCAAAAGAAATGCTGAGGGTTCCCCCCTTCCTGGACAGGCAGCTCGCTAAGTAGGTGCCCGTGCCCTCTCCCCACGGGGAGGCTCGGGGGAGGGGAGGAGCCTTCATCCTAACTGTTTCTAATTGGGGTCTTCCTTCTCGTGATTTGTAAAGGTCCTGGATGAGCAATTGTGTATGCTTGGTTCTGTAGCGTTTCTGAATTGTGACAGATCCTGCACCCAGGGGTCTTTTTTTAAAGGGCATTTTGCTGAATATGCAAGCAGACTTTGTTGCTGGAAGGCGGCTGGGAGAGGCGTCCAGGGTGAGGGGAAAAAGGAACGATAGAAGCGGGGCGAGGAGAGTTGTAGCACGAGCGGGTGGTAATGAGGGGCCGTCAGCCGCTGGCTCTGAAGAGGAGTCAGTGGACCGGCTGGGGAGCCCTCGGGCGGGTGGGCACACGGTGGTCTCTAGACGCCCGCTGGCCGGCCCTGGCTGGAGGAGGGGGCATCTGCGTCAGGCCGGGCACCGCGGGCTCGGGGCACTGCCGGCTCTTGGACGAGAGGAGGCCTGGCCTACTCGCGTGGAGGGTACATAAGACCTGAGGTCGGGTTGTTTTGAGAACCTGTCATTTGCTTTCTTTCTTTTTTTCTTTTTCTTTTTCTTTTGGCTTGTGGTTTTTGTTTTGTTCTGTTTGGCTTTTGTTTTTTACTTTTATTTTTTTATTTTTGTTGTTTTATTGAAGGTAAGCTTACTGTGCTCGTGGACCATTGACTGCCAGGGCCCCTGTTGAGGACAGTCAGGTTTTGGTGGAGGTCTCTGCAGAGCACCTGGAGCTGCTCTTGAGGGCTTTGGAGCCTCTGAGCCCCCTCGCTTCCATCCCTTAGATCCTGGAGAGGCAGCAGCTGCACCCTGCGGAAGCGCGTCCCCGCCGGGCGCAGCCCTGCCTCCCTCGCCCTCGGCTCTCCTAGTGCCTCTCCTGGCTTCACTGATTCCCCGGTAGGCCTGTAGTCAGATAGAGCCCCCCACCCTGTCCTGCCCCCACCCACCCCCTCCCAGCTCCTTTTTCTTTGTTTGTTTGGGGGGTGGGCAGGGTATTGTTGAAAGGTATTGTTGATTTTTTTTTACAGGTTTTTAAGTGACAGTATTCTAAAAGGGGATTAACTGACAGAGGGAGGGGTGGGTAATATGAAGTAGGACCAGCAGGCCCCCCCCCCCCCCCCCCCCCCCCCGCTCATGAAGGAAGCCATAAGGAGTTTACATGAATTAGAGAGAAAAGTTAGATACTTCATTGTATTTAATGAGCATTTCAATTAACTTTGCACCTCTTTTTCAAACTTGTGAATGACGTGTTACTTTGAACATTGGGTAAATATGAACTTTCCAAAGGCAGTTAGCCTTGACTTGCTATTAAATCCTAAGGATTTTGTGTAAGGTTTTTTTGCAACCTGTTTAATTTTCCTCATTTAAAGTGCCCATGGTTTTGTGTCCTAGAACCAAACAAAACTCACTGATTCATATTGGATCCCAGGTATACCTTCTGGTAGCGTGTGGTTGGGAAGGATCATTGGTTTTACACATGTAATCTGCCTTTTCTAGAGAATGTGCAAAAAATCATAACACTCTCTTTTCTGTGCCACGTTTTGATAGGAAATCTTTTCATTAAGATGGGCAGGCAGAACAGGTATTTTTAGTGAGAAATTGCTTTTTGCTTTTACTTCTAACCAACTAAAATGTAAAAAGGCCTCCATGTTGCTGTTTTATTTTACTGATATTGAAAGGTATGTAGAAAAATACAGGCCTCATAAAAAGAAACATGGTGTAGTCTTTGGATTTTAATATTTTCCACAGAGTGGACAGACAGTTATACTGTTTTAATATATTCTGTATTTAGTACTTTAATGTACTTTAGAAAGTAGACCTCTTGACGTTCTTCTAGCATGATTTTCTTTTAAACAATTTTTCAGTTCAAGGTCACGTAATGGAACCTGGTTTTTAAAGGACTTTTTAAATTCTTTGTGCTCTGCAGTATTGTCTTAGAGTAATAATTTGTTTCTAAAGCACCATGCATACAACACACATTTATAATGTTGACCGAAGAGCACGTAATCATTTGTTTTTATAATGCAGCTTTGCTTTTCACAGGCATGGGATCCAGAATTGTTTTCCTCTGTGAGGATTTTAACTTTAAGGCTTTAATTCCGCTGTTTAATTTTCAGGTTCACCAACAGCACAGCCTGAAATCTGATTTTTCCCCCCCCATTTTTGAGTTGGTTCTCTTTGCTGGGCCGCCAGCCTGGTCTCGCTACTGCTGCTGTGTCTGGGCCTCGTCCGCCAGGCCTGCCGCGCACCTTCCTTCCTGCCCTCGGGGGCTCTCCCCACCAAGCCCACCAGCCGCCGTCCTCGAGGCGTCCCCCTCTTTCACCTGCTGTAGCTGCTGTCCCTTCTCTCCTCCCACCTCTCTGGGGACGGCGCTCCATCCTGGCTGCTCCGTCCACTGTTGATGTTTGGAATTCCGCTCTAAGTGTCAGGAGTGTCTTTGTGCTGTGTCGACCATGTCTTTGCTTTGACAGGTTTCACTCACGGTTTGTTCCTCCAGGTCTGTGGTTGGCGAGAGTAACATCTGGATTCTGTTGCTTTGCAGGCTGACTCCGGGGTGTGTGGCCCGCGGAAGCCAGCAGCCTGCGCCGGCCCCATTAACCAGCCCTTCTCTGTTTTTATCCCTCTACTTTTGCAGGACCTCTTTTGCATGAGTTGAGTGTTAGTGGTAGCGCGCCTCTTCTTCTGCTGGGAGGTGACGGCCCGTTTGACTTTGTTGCGCTCTCGCTGACTGTGATCCTTCCTAACCGTATTGCTAAGCGCCGGAGCTGGCCTGGCCGGCTGGGCGTGCAGTCTGAAGCTGTGTCTGTGGGGCGCGCAGTGGGAGGTGAGGAATCGAGCTGAGCGCGTTGCTCCCCTCTGGGTGGCCGCCTCCGTGTCTTCTCCACGCACACTGCACTTACCTTTGCGGGAAAGGATGTTGCCTTGTTTTACCCCGTTTTTCACTTGGCTCTGATCACTGTGACAGCTTTATCAGGAATATATGTGAAGAACAGTTGTGACATAGTTGGAAAAATGTATTCTTGTGTGTATCATTTGTGTGATTCCATGCTGAGAAATGTGTTTTGAACTATATTGTAACTTGAAAGATCTGTTAATAAATATCTTGCAGTTTCTGCTTTTGTTCTCAAGCTTTTATTTTCTCTCGCACTCGGGTTCGGTCTGTTCCATGTCTTAGACCCACGTGGACAGAGCACTGGGGCCGTCCCTCCGGGGATGGGCGTGTCCCCAGGTCCACCCCCTCTGGTCAGCGCTTGGCTGTGAACAGGTGTCTGATGAATGGAAGGTCAAGGTGACTGTCTTCCTCACAGTCCATGGTCTCGTGAGTCTGAACTGACCAAGTGGTGTCATTGTGTGTTGCTTGTTGCAAGTCGGAGGGAGACATATTTTCTTTATTAATTCTTAAAGCATCACAAATAATCTTTACAGTTTTTCAAAGGAGATCTGTACTCCAGCACTAATCGTAATGCTGAAAATGGGGACATCGGCCACCTGTGCCTTTGTACTGCCATCGCCTGGTGCCTTCCTGTTTCTCACATGCACCCGGCCCGTGTGAGAAGCTGCACCACCTGTGTTGCCACTTTCACTTTCCATTTAAGGCATCCTCAGCGCTTTACATGTTGCTGCAACTGCTACAAACTACTCATACTTTATGGTCTATTTTGAAAATACTTAAAAAATAAAGCACACCCCACCCCCCAAACATTGTTAAAGGAAAAGCTTGAGGAGAAGAAACCCAGAGGTTCACCCCCCACTTCCCGCCTTCTCCCCACGCCGTGCAGCCCAGGAACCTGGGCTCCACCCACTGCCTCGCTGACAAAATGAGACTGCCTTTTAAAGGTAACCTTTGTCGTAGCACTACCCTCCCCATGGTAAGGATGAGGAGAAGGAGCCCACATTTCAAGCAAGGGAGAAAGAAGGTGAGAAAAAGGGCCGGTTTGGGGGAACATAGGTTAAGAAGGAAGTGCTGTATCACAGAGTGTATCACACAGTGCATCTGATCAGTTTCTCAGATCTGATTTAATGGAAGTTTTAAACCTTAATCAGAATCTGAAAATACCTAGTGATTAAAGCCAAAGCCATTTTTCTTCTATTTAAATCTATATTTCATGGATAAGTCATTTTTCTAAAACCTGCCCTTTGCTTTGAGGGATGGGATCTCGAGAAGATGGGCCCAAAACGCCTGGAGGTGTCCCATGGAAGGTGGGTTTCTCCGAATCTGGGATTCCTTATGAATGGAGCTCCTTGAGAGGAGCTTTCAGGTCTGCACGCCCGGCCTGGAGAGGTTTGGGCGCACATTCCCGCAGGGGCCTGGAGGAGGGGGTGTTTGTCACCGCCAGTGGGGGAGCCTCCTTGCAGACCCAGGAGGCCTGGCGGTACTTTGCGCGCTTCCATTACTCCTGTGGAAAGGCTGCAGCCCCAAGTTCTCATCCAGTTCTCATCTGACAGGCTCTTTTGCTCAAAAGTGTATTTCCATATTTTGAAGGAAATTATAGTCAAGTCTGAAGGGAAAAATAAGTCATGAAAGAGTTCTCTAGGCGAGTACAGTGCTTATGAATTGTGGCCCCAAGAAAGAAAAGCACAGAAAGCAGCATGTCTGCAGCTTGAGGTGTGGCTTCCAGGTTTAAAGAAGCGATGTTTCGGTGGTGTTTCAGCTTCACGCTCAGAGATAACACGTCCTCGCTGCACTTCCGGGTCACCTGCAGGCGGGGTGAGAGGCAAACAGGCTTAAGTTAGAGCTGAATCAGAAAATAAACCCTGAGCCGGTGACGCGGCCCCATCCTCCCACCCAGTTCTCCCACCAAGTACGTCCCTAACCTGCGCCCACACTTGTGCCTGGGTGATGGGGGGTGGCAGGACACATCAGGGACCCTCGCAGACCGCCCGCAACTGGGGCGGAAGGAGGATGGGGGGGTACTTCTCACGCCCCCCGCCCCCAGCCTTTAGGTGAGGTGGGTGGGCCAGGCCTCCAGCGCGTGAACAAGGGATCAAGAGCGCGGCGGGACGGGAGAGGAGAGCAGAGGCTTGCACGCAGAGCAGTCCTCCTGGGCCTGAGCCCCCGCGGCGGCCCAGCGCTGGCAGCCTTTTGGGGAGGGGTTCTCGGGGGGACGTGGCTGATGGTGGCTGGGCGGTGGACGCCGAGAGTACGGGACCATGGGGAGGCCCTGGCCCTGCAGCTTCCAGCCGCAAGCACCGCCCGGCAAGCTCCCTGCGGCCGCCCTGATGGTGCAGGTTGTCCTGGGCCGGCTCTGGCTGTGGGGACCTGTCCTGCCCCGCGCGCCCCGGGCCTGCATCCTCTGCGATGGCAGGTCCCTAGCCCTGCGTCCCTCCTGAGCCAGCAGGCCTGGGAAGGGGGCTGGACTTGAGTTCCACAGTCCGGGGGCTCGGGTCTGTGTGACCAGGGCCCCTTCTCTCAGGGCTACTTGCTGGAGACCCGAATCCTTGGATGAACCAGGGACTCTACCACCCACTGCCCACTGTGGCTGCTGTCTCCCCAGGGCCACATAACCCCCCAGGGGCACTGCCCTGCCCCAGGGCCACATAACCCCCAGGGGCACCGCCCTGCCCCAGGGCCACATAACCCCCCAGGGGCACTGCCCTTCCGGCCGCTGACCTAACACGTCTTTCTCTCCATCATTTCTTTGGCCATTATTCTCAGGCACTGTCATTCCCACATGACGTGAGATGGAGACTCTCAGCCCCTTGCATTCCTCTCTGCCCTCAGCGGCCCCCTCCCACACCTTATCCAGGACCAGGCATGGCCAGGAAATACCACTCATGGCCTGTGTGGACACCTGGACTCCTGATCCGTGGTGCCCCCACGAGCAAGTGTCCATGCCTCTGGGACTCCCATGCCTCAGCCTGGCCCCTCTGACTGCTGCTTGCCTGGGGTCAATTTTCTGGCTGCCACTGGGAACCGGCTCCTTGAGCACTTTCAACTCCCTTGCTTTTGTCCTCTTGATGACCACTGGGCGAGATCCCCGTCCTCCAGGACGCTGACCCTGCACCCCAGCTGTGAGCACGGCTGGAGAAATGGGCAGCCACACTTCCTGGCCTACTTTGGATTCACAGCCACAGACCTCACAGATGATCCCCACACGCAGCCAGGAAACCCCACTGTCTCTCCTGATCAGGTCAGAGTCACATCTCCTTCTCCCTTCAGTGTCAGCACCCTCGTTTCCCGTCCCATTTCATTACTGCTACTGAAGTGCTTGGAAGAGAACGTCCACATTCCCTCACCACCAAGCCTCCCAGCCTGCCTCCAGGTGCCCCACGAGAGCCACCTGCCCCTCCTACAGTAGGTGAGCATCCTTGCTGTTATCCAAGGCCAGCATCCCATCTGCACTGCCTCCCGCTTCCTCCCCCTGCCTCCCCACTGAAAGACCTGGCACCTGCAAGTATCTCTTCTCACCCCTGGGTTTTTTCTTCTGTACTGGACCTTCCCTGTTAGCAGCAAACATGCAGTAATGGCCTCCCATTTTAAAAAATCCCCCCTGACCTTGTAACCACTTTTGGTGATCAATGCATAATTCTTTCCCCCTTTTGGTAAAACTCAGTGAAAGAGTTATATTTTCTTGCTGCCTCCGTTTTCTCTTTGAAAAGTTCTCTCTTGAATCCACATCAGTCTGGCTCTTGACCCCAGCATTTCTGAAAAACTTCTCTTGCTAAGAACGTTCCTGGTGCCCATGTCACCAAATTCAAGGATCAAGCCTCAGGGCTCCTCTCCATTCACCGGTGTGTATAAGGTGGTCGACTTCCCATGGCCTCCAGGACACTGCCTTCTCTTCATTTTTGTCCTACCTCACTGGAACCTGCCTCTTGGTCTCCAGGTGGGGTCCTCCTCACCTTCCTGTCGGCTAGAGGTGGGAACCCTTGGACCTCTCCCTTCTCAACCCACACACATGCCCTGCGTGACCTCAGGCAGTTCAATGGCTTTAAAGATCAGCAGCAGGCCACTGACTCCCATGGACTTTCCTGTCCTCCTGTGGACTTCCTCCTGAACTCCAGACTCGAACCTTCATTCCTGCTGAGGTGTTCAGCAGGCAGCTCACACTTAATCCAACTGAACTCCTGATCTCTGCCCTTCTCTCCCCATCTCAGGAAATGGCAGCTCTTTCCTTAAGGATGCTCAGGCCCCAAACTTTGAAGTCGACTTTGCCTCCTCTTCTTCTCTCTCATGCATCACACACTCAGCAAGCCCTGTCCTCCAAGTGTATCTGGAATCTCACCACTTCTGGCTCCACAGCTGCCACCCCAGGGAAAGCACCAACCTCTCTCTTGGAAGGCCGACCCTGTCTCCAAACTGATTTCCCTGCATCCACCCTTACCTTCTACCGTCTGTTACCAAACATCAGCTGGAAGCATCTTTAAGATGTAAGTCAGGTGACATCACTCCTCTGGTGGGAATGCTCCAGTGATCTCTCATCTCAGTCCTGCAACAGCCTTCTGGGCCTTGGGTCCCCTGAGCCTGTCATAGAAGCTCATCTCACACCCTTCCGCTCACTCGGCCCCAGCAACAGTTGCTGCCCTGCCCTATCTTGACAAGCCAAGCCGGATTCTGCCTGCTGTGTCCTCGCCCTAGGGTGCGGTGCCCCTGAGTGTTTCCCGGCCTCTCCATGCACACTCTCAGGCCTTTGCTCTCTGTCGAGGCGAACACTCTCCGATTGCTCTCTCTAAATAATCTCCCTGTTCCCTTGCTACCATTATTTTCTCTCTCCTTATACTATTTTATTCTCCTGGGAGTTTTCCCCCTGGTTTCTTCTTTCTTAGAATGTCCAGTAATTTTGGATTCTACATTGGACATTTTGGACACATCATTTTGGGAGTCTGGATTTTGTTGTCCTGATCTAAAGAACGTCCATTTTTTTGTTGTTCTGGAAGGCAGCCAGTCTAATGGAGGGTCGGCATGAGCCTTTGAGACGTGGTTTCCAGCTTGGTTTGGCTGATCTTGGGTGGCTATTTCTCAGGTTGATCGCCCAGGATATTCAGTGATGTTTCCACTGTGTCAGGTCAGAATGCCTCCTCTCCCAGCACTGAGTCCTCGGCAGTCTCATAGCTCACAGTTCCTAGTGGCTGATTCCTGCCAGGCCCCATGGTGTCATGACCCGAACATAGGCAGCTTAGTAGAAAGCCAGGACTCACGGGGACCCCCGGCAAGTGTCTGGAGTTCCTTCTCTGCATAGTTCGTCCTCTCCAGGGCCCTGCACCACAAATTCCAGTCTGCTCGGCTCAGCAGAACTGGTATGCTGCCCTCGGGGTCCACACCCCTGCACTGAGGTCTGTAAAGTTCCCCCAGGCAGAAAGCCAACTGTGTGTGACGACAGCCCTGTGTGCCTGTGGACCAGCACCTGGAAGAGATGCCACGTACATTTCACCCTATTTTATGCCTGTTACAGGGGCAGAGCCAGCTGGGTTGTGGTGGTTCTGTCCTGGCTGGAAGCAGAGTCCTATCCTGTTGGGTTTTTAGTCTCCACAGAACTTATTACCCCCTAATAACATATTATGTTTTATTTTGTTGATCACATGCCTCCCTTCCCTCTACAAATAAGTAAATTCTAGAAAGGAGGAAATGTTTCCTGGTTTTCTCCCCCCTGCTGTATCCAGAGGGCCGAGAATTTGCTTGTCACTCAAAAGGTGCTCAGTTCATACGTGAGCAGGTAGAACTTGTCGCCAGAACTTGTCCATGAGCTCCTCTTGGAGGAGGACCGTCTGGGCCCTGATTCTGCCCCTTACCTGTTACCACGGGGGCTGCGAGGACCCCAGACTCAGTGCTCCCGTCCGTGGGGCCCAGCATCCCTGACTGCCAGGCACACTGAGAACGCCTCTCTTGTTCAGTCTGCTGATGGGGCTGAATGTGAGGTGAGGAAACCCTTCTGTTCGAAGAGAAACTAAATGTTTCACATGGGAGCGACTGGCTGAGGGACTCCTTGGAATTCAGGTGTCACGACTTGTGCCAGAGTCAGTGGGGTGCTGTGACCACCTGGGACACGGCATGGACGGGGTGCGTGGCCACAGGAGAGCACAGCCCGGCCATGAGGCTCAGCGACTGAGCCAGGTCCCCGCCACCCACACCCGCATCTTCCCCCCGTCGGGGCTCAGAAACCAATGCGGCATGAGGCCCGCGGATGAAGCAAAGCTGTCAGCCCTTCACGAGAAAGCAGCTGCTTCCTGGGAATCCTGGTGCGGAATCTCGGAGGCTGAAGGGCCCTCAAGTCACATGTGGGACATCAGTGACTTCTGGTCCTCCCCCTCCACAGCCCTCCTCCTGGATTTCATGGTGACTTGGCCCTGTCATCTTGTGAGCCCCAGACTTTGGGTAAAAATCACATATTTTTAATATATGTATGTAAATATATTGATATTATAAAATATGGCACGGGGCCCTTGTTCTTTGTAAAACAAATTTAAAGTTCTCTAGAAAAGACGTCTACAATGTATTGTAGTATGCTGATTGTAGGACACTACTTTTTTTCACCCTCAACATCTCTGAGACGAGGTGTGTCTGACGCCATCAGCCAGGCAGCACTCAAGACGTAGTCGCACGTATTTTGTCGTTAATCTCGAAGGCATCGTTAGACGGCTGCAGTGCCTCCACATCTGAGAAGACAGCCACTGAGGACGGACCATGGTGTGTGAAAACTTCCACTGGTACTTCCTAGCAGTAAGTTAGGCACTTTCGATTGGATCAGAGACGTAACAGCTACCATTTCCTGGACCCATGTAAGTGCTGGGCCTGTGTGATGTGCGTGACGTTAACTACAATGTAGAGCACACGTGTACAACAGACACGCACGCACACGCTGTCTAATGTACAACCACCCCTGCGTGCTGTGAACGGGGACGTCAGCTACAGCCCGGTCTGGGCCCAGGCCCCATGGCTGGCTGTGTGGTTGTCGCTCGTCTGTGAGGTCAGTGCCGTGAAGTCTTGTGAAGACATAAAAGCAGCTCACGGGGAATTCTGAGGTTGGGAAATCTCCCCTGCTTCGGCGGAAGATGTGAAATTGTATCAACCGAGCGCTCAGGAGCGGAGGGAGGTGTGGGGCTAGGGGTGCTCACGGCCTCCCCGGGGCCCCCACGGCCTCCCTGGGGCCCCCTCCCCTCTCCGCTGCCCTCAGCTCTGTTTGGTGCCCTCAGCCCCTCTGTCCACTGGCTGCCCCTCCGGTGCCCCCACGGCCCCCACGTAGCCTGTCCCAGGACCAGTCACCTCCCTGCCGCATTCCTTCCTCAGTGAAGGAGTGGATCCTGAAGACGTGACTGAAACGCGTGGCTCCTCAGAGGCCCAGGCTGCCTCTCTCTGCAGGAGCACAGGCGGCGTGTGCCCTCGCTCACCACCTCTGGGCGCCCGCGGGGTCAGAGGCGCGTTCTCACGCAGCCAGGGTCTGGTCCTCGCTCGGCGGCCCCGGCGCCAGCCGCTCCTCCCCAGCGCCACCGCTCAGGCAGACCACGCGTGTGCACGCTCACACACACGTCTCACATGCTCAGACCCACACACTCACGCGTGCACACGCACGTGTGCACACCCAGCCACACCCTCAGACACTTAATCCGGATGCTTGCGTGGTGACCTGTGTGTCCGCACCTCCCTGGGGTGGGAGGGGAAGCAGCTGGGCCCTGCCTCTCCTGGAATGTGCCCGGGGCGGGGGTCTGTCTGCCCTGGGGGGTCTTCAGTGAATGTGGGGACGGGCGGTCACAGCTGCCAGGAGGGGCAGGAGGGCCCCCCCGGGCTCGGGAGGGAGGCTGGTGCCGGGCCTGTGCTCAGAGGGCCCACCTGGAAGAGGCTGAGGATGGGGAGGCTGCACCCTCCGCCCGGCACGCTCGCAGACGAAGTATTTTTAAACTCATTTCCTTGACCTAAAAAGTCTCTTTTTGGACTGAATACCTAGTCTTTGGGACCAACATCAAGCACTGCCTATAAATAGCTTGGAGAGGCCGGGGAGGCAGTGGTGGCATCCAGGGGCCCCGAGGTGGGGGCCACGTGGGGGCTGCCCGGGGTTCTTTCAAATCACAGAACTGCGAAGAGATGAAATGGGGCCGGGCGCCTGTCCTGCCCCCGCCTGCCTCTCGGCTGGGGAGTGAGGGGCTGCAGGGCGCAGGGTGGGCCCGGCCTGACCGCCTGGGCGGCATCTGAGCTCCGCCAGCTTAAAAATCAGTTCACTCTCCCCATGATGAGAGTGAGCTCTTTACATTGAACTAGGAAAACACAGAAAATGGAACAAATCTATATATACCTACAAGGCTCCTCACACCGCGGCCTGTGTTGGGCGTGGACGGGCCGGCCTCCCCGTCCCAGGGGCGGCTGACGACCCCCGGGGCTGCCCCTCCCCCCTCGGCCTCTTGTCCCACTTGGGGTGTCGCGGCTTCTTTGCTGAGCAAGGGCAGCGCACCTCAGACGCACCTTGGACCACCCGGACTGCCTCAGTTTCCCCTTTTCCTTCTCACCCCCAGTGCTCACCTTCCTCCCCACCTTCCTTCCTGCCCCCTCTGCCGGTGGGCTGGCAGCCAGTGGGGGACATGGGGTCCGGAGCTGCGGTGGGACCTGGCAAGCTTGGTGCTGCCTGGAGGAGGTGCCCTCCACTCCTTCTGTCTTGCTCTTGGCCTGGCCTTGGGGTGCAGGGCAGTCACTTGAAAGCTTCTCCCGCAGGCCTCAGGCTGAGGTCCTCGGGTCCCCGGACGTGAATCGACAGGAGGGAGGAGGCAGCGTGCACTGTGGGCAGCGAGGGGACGGCGGTGGCTGTGGTGCCACGTGGCCGGTGCGGGGAGAGCGGGCTCCCCGCTGTGGGCGCCCTGTGTGCTGGTCAGTCGTGACGCAGAGCGAGCTCCAGCAGCGAACGGATTCTGGACATTTGATCAGCGTTTGTCTATTAGGTTTTTCTTTTTTCTTAAATTTTTTCCTTGAAAAAGAGAAAGAGAGCTGAAAGCGATGCTTTCCTAACAGCAGCTGCCGCCCTGCGGTCTGTGTCTGGGTGGCGTCAGGGCTCAGCCCCGGAGAGGCAGGGAAGAAAGTGGTTTTGGCTGACAGTGGACGAGGACAGAGAGTGCTCTTCTCCATCCCGTCACCCTCCGCCGCACCCCCTCTGCTCACGCCTCAGCCAGCCCTGGATTTTAGGGAGACGGCACTTTTCTTACAGGGTCTCTGGTCCCCAAGTGTAGCTACAGAGGATGCTGGGGCGGGGCAGCCAGCTGGGTTCTTTCCCACTGAGAATGGCGTCCAGGGCAGGGATGGTCCCCGCGAAGGCTGCTGGAGGGAAGAGCCCCTCCCCCCGGCTTGGTCACTCAGGAGACAGCTGGTGTTGGCGTCAGCGGCTGTACTGCGGCCAACCCCAAAGACAGGTTCACAGAGACTAAGATGCCTTCATCTAGAATTTTCAAAGACTGTAAGGTCACCTTTTTTCGTGTGTGTAGACAGACTTCATCAGAGTCTCACCTGAATCCAGGTGAGGCCTGAGCAGGGGACCGAGGCGGGATCCAGCCTTAGAGCAGCTGTGTTTCTGAGCTTAGAGGGACCTCAGAGTCCCCCGTCTCCTCTGCCTGTGGTGGAATGGGGGTCCGGTGGAGTTAACCCCCAAATCTAAGGGATGGGAATGGGGAGCCCGGCGGCTCCCTCTTGGCAAAGGAGAGGCCACCATGACCACTGTCCACGTGTATGGCTCTGTCCTTCCTACGAGCCTCCCACAGGTCATCTGCTCACCCCAAGGTGCCGGACGTCGTTTCCAGACCACGGAAACCAAGCGCGGGTCCCCACGTCCAGGAACCGGCTCCCTCCAGACGCTGCCACCCCAGCCCTCGGCTCTGAAAGGGCTGCATCTGGGCCTGGACGCGGGGCCTTCCAGCCCAGGGACCCTCAGCCCCAGCTGAGGGGGAGGCCGGCGTGAGCCCTGGCCCCGCTCCATGGGTGCCCTCCCGACCTCCTCGGCGCGTTTCTAGGCTTCAGTTTTCCCAGCACAGTCGTCTTTTTCTTTTTCCTTTCCTGCCTGCTGGTCAGAATAAAGGATGACGTTACCCTTCAGAGCACCAGCCCCGGCCTGCTGCCCGGGGGACGGGGGCCTCTCACGGCTGGGCCGCAGCCGGGGCCGGGGGCCGTGGGGAGGGGATGCAGGACCGGGCGGCGCCGCCGGCCCTGAGCGCGCACGGCTCTCCTCCCTGGGGGCTTCCCCGCCCCACCGCCCCTTTCAGAGGGCGGCAGCCCCCAGCCGGCCCGGCCCCGCGCGAGCGCGACGTCCCCGCCGCGGCCAGCAGAGGGCGCCGGGCCCCCACGCGGGGAGCCGGTCCCGCCGCCCGGCGGCCGCGCCCTCGGGGATGCGCGCGCGGGTCCGCGCAGCCGGGCCCTGCAGCCCCCCGCCCCCCGCCGCTTCCGCCCGCGCCCTCGGCGCTCCTGCTGCCCCGGCGGCGGCCGGGGGACGCGGGCTGCCCGCACGTCCCCGCGAGGAGCGGGCGCGCCCCTCCCGCCAAGGCAGACGCGCGGCCTGTGGGGAGGGGGCAGCGGCCGCGGGGGCGCGCGGGGATGCGGCGCTGACCCGCGGGGCCCGGGCCGGGGGAGGCTGGCAGTGCCCTCCCCCCCCACCCCACCCCCGGGGGGGGGGGCAGCGGGCCCAGCTCCACCCGGTGGGCCCCCGCGGACGCCGAGGCCCGGGGGCTCTTTGTGAAACAGCCCCCCTCCCACGCCCAGGCCCGCGGGTGGCCTGCCTGTGGCGCCTGGCTGCAGGGTCTCGGCTGGGGTTCTGGTGACGCACACGGGGGCCCGGGGCCCAAAGCTCCTTTCAAAGACATCGCGTTTGCTGTGCTGCCTTTTGGTCGTGGGGCTCAGAAGGGGAGGCCTGGGCCCTCCTGGGGGCTGGAGGAAGGGGATTTCCCCGACCGGGATGACCCCACCTTCCCTGGAAGCAAACACCCGGCCCTCCCCTGGGACACAGAAGGTTCCACCCAGGAAGCAGTGGTTACAGGGGAAATCCTTGGATTTTTGGCGTCGTGTTTCTTTGAATTTATCCTCTCAGATTTCTTGCCCCTCTTATCTAAACCAGTTTCCCCCTTCTGGGAACACAGCCGCCCTCATCCTGAAAACCAAAGACCCGTTGAAAACGCCATCTTCATACAGCTTCCCTGTCTCCTGGCCCTGGGCCCCCGAGCTTGTTTACAGAGTGTGAATTACTCTGTTTCTTCTTCCTTTGAGAAACTCACCCTCAGCCCAGAAAAGCCAAGCAAGAAGGTCACCTCCTAAGGCAGGCTGCCTAGTTTCCGCTGGGGGCGGTGTTCACCAGGTGGGGGTGAGGCCTGCGTGGCTTCTGGGCCCTGCTCCTGGGTCTCTACAGGTGGGTCTCTCCAGCTACCTCCAGACTAGCCTTAGGGTTCACCTGTTACACCACCAGGTCTTCCTGGCTTTGCTAGGGCAGCGAGGAGCAGGTGAGCCTCTGAATTCCAATAGAAAATGTGCTGTGCTGGCCTCGCCCCACTATGTTCTGGCCCCCGCCACAGCGGGGCTGGGTTCCATAAGAGACACTAGACATTTTCTGTAAAGACCCAGACAGCACGTATTTGCGGCTCTGCGGGCCGTGTGGTCTCTGATGCACCTTCTCTGCCGCGGGCACGGTGGGAGCAGAAAGGCCCCCGGGGACAGCAGGCAGAGGAGTGAGCCGGCTGGGGGGTGGGGGGGGGCGGGATTCCAAGAGAGAGGGAAACTGGTTATGAATTTTATGGAATTTTCACACATGGAATCTTCTTCTTTAGCCTTTTTTTAAAAAAAGATTTATTATTTATTTAGTTTATTGGCTGCATTGGGTCTTTGTTGCTGCGCACGGGCTTTCTCTAGTTGTGGCGAGCGGGGGCTACTCTTTGTTGTGGTGTGTGGGCTTTTCATTGCAGTGGCTTCTCTTGTTGCAGAGCATGGGCTCTAGGCTTCAGTGTTGTGGTGCATGAGCTCAGTAGTTGTGGCTCTCGGGCTCTAGAGGGCAGGCTCAGTAGTTGTGGCGCACAGGTTTAGTTGCTCTGCAGCATGTGGGCTCTTCCCGGTCCAGGGATTGAACCCGTGTCCCCTGCATTGGCAGGCAGATTCTTAACCACTGCACCACCAGGAAAGCCCTCTTTAGCTGTTTTATTTTCAACCATTTAACATGTAAAACCCAATCTCAGCTCGTGGGCTGTATAAAAAAGGGGCCGCTCGCCACATTTGTCCCTAGGGCCGTGCTTGACCGATAAGATGCCTCCCCCTCCCCCAGCCCTGGAGCTGGCTCCCGGACAGGCACTTGGTTGCTTTCTTGCCAAATCTTGCAACCTGCTGGCATTCTTTGCACGTCAGCCCAGTATTTCCCATGTGGGTGTGATGCTGATGGCCCCACACGTTTAGCCCACAGCCCGGCTGTCCCCACCCCTGACGGATCTGCAGGGTGCACTCCCAATGCAACATTTTCTTTCACATTTTCGGGACAACCTGGTGGGAGAACATGGGAGTTGCAGGTGACAGGAAGGGACAGGAATTCTGCCACAGAACAGACACGGCACAAAGTCTCTGTAACATCTTTAATTATTCAAACAATAGAGCACAAAGATAACGGTTTCAAGTACATTCTGATACGCGTGTTTGACAGGAATAGATATGCATTTAGTCACGAGGGAGGCCGGCGACAACACACGCACACGCTTGGCACAAACTCATGGTCCTGTCAGCCCTGAAGATGGAGAAGCCCTCGTCCGGCGGCGGCACTGCACCTGCTCCACGCCTTGTCCTTCGCTTCTCTACCAGGTGGACGTGGGAAAGGGAACTCTCACTGTAAAGCTGGAAGGGTCTGCAAAGCTGGGAGAGGGAGGGGGACAGGCGAGGGTGCCACCACCTCGCCCAGCCGGGAGGGGGCGCTGCCGGGACCTCCGGGCCAGGACGATGCCTGACCTCTCTGACCCCTCACTAGGCAGGCGGACGCGCCCGGCCAGAGCCGCGGTGTGCCTAGCGCTCCTGGTTTAACTGTGCACTCAGACTCGAACAGTCACGGAACAGAAACCAACCAGACTCACCAGGGGTTGTGACCCTACTGACCACCCAGGAGACCAAGGGGAACCAGGGACCGCTCCTGCCTCGAGAGCGAGCCCCGGCCCCAGCACCATCCGCTGGGGCCCTCGGCCTCCTGGAAAAGCCACATCTCACCAGACCTCAGCACAGAAGCTCCCCGGGGACCTCAGCCCTGGCCTCGGAAGCAGCTCCTTCAGACCCTGCTGCCCTCAAGCCAGGCCGGCCTCTGGACACGCTTAATCTGCTGAGCGGCCCCGAGGCCACACGGCCACCTTTCCAAAGCCCGGCCTGCGGAGGCATCTGGCCCCAGAGCGCAAAGCGGTGCAGCAGCCTTCACTAAACCAAAGCCCTCGGAGGGACCGCCCAGGGCAGCCACGCCTACGACACAGCATCAGGCACAGAAGATCCGTTCCCCAGCCCTGCTGACGCCGGGCACTGGCCACAGGGCACTCACGGAAGGAGGGCCGTGACCCAGGGACAGAAGTCCTCACCTGGCAACCACTCAAGACAGACAACTTGGACTTCGAGACACCCGTGTGGCCCGAGGACCCTGGCACCCTGAGGCTCCGGTGGGTGTGACAGCAGAGGAGGGAAGGCCCACACAGAGGGGGCAGGGAGCATATCGTCCTGCAGATAGCTGACACCTGGCCCTCTCCTCGGGGACACTTCTGCAAAGGGCACTCCAGGACTTCAGAAAGCAGCTAAGGACCTTCTCCTTGCAAGGCCAGGGGCCTGAGCAACCCAACCTGGGTCAGCCAAGTGCAGGGAACAAAGTCAGCCGACAATGACACGGAGCCTGGGGAGGAAGTTCTGGGTGGCTGCCCGGGCCACCTCCTCCAGGCAGCCAGTGAGGCTGTGCTGGTTAAGCTGGGGGAGGTGAGGGCAGAAGGCACCCAGCATCCTTCGAGTAGAGAGACTTTCACACAATAAATACAAACAGAGCTGAGGTTTCTCCAGTGACGAAGACAAGTCGATTTGGTTCCCTGCTTTGGTTCCCTACGTAAGCTGATCTGAACTCACAGTATAAGCAACACATCTAAATATAATACTGGGAACTCCTGTCAGCGCTAGGTTTCCCAAACCAAGAAGCCAAAGCAGGAAAGAAAAAGGGCTGCAACAGGAATTCTTAGTTATTATATACTAACCAGTCTGTGCGTGGCACATTTTATTTCTATAAAACTATTACAAAATATTCAAAAATACATTTTAGTAAATTTACAGCAGTTATTTCTCAATTTATTAATGCAAAAACATCCTTTGTTTTTCTCTGTACAAACTACAGGCTCCATCCTTGTGGGCTCATCACTGTGTGCGCTTTAAAAAATATTATTTTCTAATAAATTCTTTGACGTTAAAAATAACAGAGTTTTTCCAGTTTGTCCAAGAAAAAAAATGTGTGTGTGTGTGTGTGTGTAACAGTCTTGACTTCCAAGAATGTGGCCAAAATGGTGATGACAAAGTAAATATTAAACCCAGAAGACAGTACAGGAGATGGCTGTTACACTGGAAACTAGTTAAATTAAAATAATATATTTTCATATTTTACACTATTTCAAAAATGAAATGTAATTCAGTTAAGTATTGATCTCTCAAAAATCTAATTTACAATTCTGTGTATAAAAATATAATTTGTGGACCCCCATGAAGCATGTTTTAGTTTACACTTGCTGAAAAGCAGGAGCGTTGCAAAGGAGGAATGGAGAGGACAGAATTTTGCTTTCTGAAAGTCAGGACGAGGGACATGTAGAAAAATAGACTCTGAGCGGGTCGCTTGGCCTCACAAAATAATCTTTCCCCCTGTGAGTACAGTTCACATGATAATAAATTATCCAAGAAACAAACTAGTTAAGGCTCTTGAAGGTCCGGTTCATATTATTTTAAAACATCTATTCATACCAAACAAATAAATAGCCAGGAGAGGTGAAAAAATAACCAAAATTAAACAAGAATCAAAAAATTCAAAAATATATATATGTAAACTAAACACAACAACAGAATTTCTCGGGGTCTTTGATTCCTTATAGTCTACTTTGGACTGTCCTACTTTATTATTATTATTCATTATTATTATAATCAAAGTCTCATTTCGTGCGCTTTTTCCGTGTGTCATCTGCGGTATCTTGCCCCTCCCCCGCCCCGCCCCCTCCCGACGCCCCCCCCCCCGCCCCGCCCCGCCCCGCCCCAGCCCCCTGGCCTTCAGCTGGACTTGACCGCCAGGCCGAGCGGGTGCAAGGCCTCGCTGTCCAACAGCCAGGTGCCTATTTGGTAGAGCAGCTGCGAGTACCAGTGGATGCCCGCGGCGCCCGGCGCGTCGGCCGCACCTGGCGCCCCCGGCGCGGGCGGGGAGACGCGGCCGCCGCCCCCGCCGTCGCCGTCCCCGCCGCGGTCCGTGCGCGCGGGCGCCAGCGCGGCCAGGAGCGCGTGCGCCAGGCGGTAGGGCGCGAAGGCCCGGTGCGCCAAGCCGTGCTCCTCTATGACCGCGTAGCACGACGCCAGCACCCGGTTGATGAGGATGGTGCCGTGCGCCGTCAGCGGCGCGTAGGCGCCCGCGGGCTCCTCGCGCAGCGTCACGCTGTGCACGGCGGCGGGCAGCAGCCGCCGGTCCCCGCCGCGCTCGGCCACCACGTACACGTGCTGGCCCGGGCGCACGCTGCTGGCGAAGAGCGCCCGGCGCCCCGGCGCGGCCCCGGGCGGCCGCCCCGCGCCGGCCGAGCCGTTGTGCGGCGCCACGAAGAGCAGGTGCGCCGCGGTGAGCAGCAGGCGCTCGCGAGGCTCCCGCGTCTCGATGGCGTAGAAGACCTTCTTGGCGCCGTGGTCGCGGTCCAGGAAGGTGAGGAAGTCGCTGTAGAGCAGCCGGCCCTCGTCGTCGGCCGCCAGCACGCGGTCCCCGGGGCGCAAGTCCTTCACCAGCTTGGTGCCGCCCTGCTCCAGGTGCACCGTGGCCGAGCCCGGGAAGCAGCCGCCCGATTTGGCCGCCACCGAGTTCTCTGCGGGGGGGAGGGGGCGAGAAGAGGGGGCAGGGGGGTGAGTCCCGAGAGGAAGACGCGAGTGGAAAGGGGGGCGCACGCCTGGCGGCCCGCGCGCGCCCGCGCCGAGGATGCGCGTGGCTCCGGGGAGCGAGTCCAGGCTGGTCCCGCGCGGACCTCCCTCCCCCATCCCCACCGCCTCGGTGGCCACATTCAGATGCAGACGCATTCCTCAACGACTCTCTTAGGATTGGACTGCTGGCGACAAAGGTCGACTGGCGTCTCCGGCGGGAGGCCGGTTACACTCCTTCCCTTTCGCCTCCTCCCCCCCACCCCGTCCCCCCGCCCGGCGGCTCTGCACACACCCAACCTCGCCACGAATTCAGAAGGTATTTGCTCTCCACTTGGATTCCTCAGGAAGCCTCCTTGAGCTCACCCGGGCGCCGGGGCGCACCCTCCTTGCCTCCCGCCTGCGGCGCTGGGGCCGCGCCCCCTGGTGCGTCCCGCACCCGGGCTGCGCGGCGGGGACCCTCTTCCGCCAGCCCCCAGCGCCCGGCGGGGGGGCCTCGGTGTCGGCCGGTGGGGGGCAGGGGCGGGGCGTGAAAAATAGCTGTAGTAGTTGTAGCAACTGGACAAACATTCCAGAGAATTGGCCGAGGTGTGAAAATCCGGGGCTGCTGTGGATTTTCTAATTAAAATCCAATAAAGGGCTCGCCATTGTCAGTGTGATTCCTGCAACGAGTGGGAGGCGCTTTTGGAAGACGGGACGCTGCCATTCCCTCCCCCTCCCCTTTCTCGGCTCCCTCTCTGCGCGGCTCTGGGCCGCCCCCTCCCTATTTGCTCAGGTGCGGCCCCCGCCCCCACCCACCCCCCGCGATTCACACGCGGGCTCTCCAGAAGCCCGGGCCTCACAAGCACTATTTGCACAGCCAGGCCTCTCTTCCAAGCACTCGAGATGTGTATTTGAATTTTAAATGGCGGGGCCTGCTCCGAGCTCTGGAAGCGCCGGGTTCTCAAGGCCCCTTGACTACCCGCTTTCTCCGGCCTCTGTCGCTCTCTGAGGCTCACTGTCCCCAGGACAATAATCGGAGTCGGGCGGCGCGCAGGGGGCCGGGGAGGAGGGGCGGGGACGTCCCCGTCTTCTTGCATTCCAATCTCCGGGATCATGCTTTTTGCAAATAGAGATCGCGAGAAAGAATCTTCCTGCTGGAATTACTGAGGGTTTTTAATCTTCTCATCGTTTTCTCCGGCATGAAGTGCGGGGCCGGCCTTTGGAGGCCCGCCGTCGCCGCCCGGAATGCGCCCGGGACTCAGGCGAGCCTGAGTCGTCGAGTCGCACGACCCTGCTTGACACGCACCGCCCCGCGCCCGGCCCGCGTGCGCGGAATGCCAATGAGCGGCTCTGCGCGCCCGGCCCCGCGCCCCCGGCGGGGTCCCGGGCCGGAAGACGGCTGCTCACTTGCGAGGAGACCTCGAGGGACCCCCGCCGGAGGGACCCCGCGGACAGGGGTAGCCCGGAGGGGGCCGCGCGCCGCGCCTCCACGTAGGAGCCCCGCGAGGTGGGGGCGCGCCTCCCGGCCCTGCTCGCGGCTGAGACCCTTTCTCGGGCTTTCAGCCCAGACCTTCTCCCCAGCCTTCCGCACCTTCTCTTTCTGCTGCGACAGGAAGCCAGTATCTTCCTTACCTCCAAAGTGTGGCTCGACGCCTTGAAAGTGTTTTCCCTACTAATACATGCTGTTAAAATACAGCTTAGGAGACAAACAGGCAAAACTGGGGGTGGGGGGAAGACGCAGTGCCTCCGAAATTCTCTATGAACTGTCTCTATGAACTGTCTTGCTAAATGCGCCAACTCGCGCGGAGAGATGGAGAGACCCGCCTAGGGAGAGCCGGGCCTGTGCGCGCGCGGGCGCGCGCGCCTCCCTTCCGGCGCTGTTCCTCGCCTGCGACAGCGTGTGGCGTTGCAGGCCCAGGGAAGTGAGGCTCCCAGCGCGGGGCGGGCGCTCCAGCTGCAGGCTTGGCTTTCCTGGCCCTGCCTGCGGCTCAGGGCAGCCCAGCTGGTTCCTAATAAGGATGGCTGCTTCTGGGCTTGCAGTCTCCAGATGTTGGAAGTGGTAACTACTGGCTTTATTACCTCCCACCAGGCCTCTTCCCAAAGGCTGAGTGAGTTAAGTTAGTGTAGAAACCACAGGCGCTCAGTGGGGAGGGCTGTGGACCGGGCTTCCACCCCGGGCAGAACCTCCTGTGCTGGGCGGGGGCCGGGGCGGGGGGAGGGCGAGCAGGGAGTGGTTCATTCTTAAGCCCCATTGAGACAAAGGCTCTGGGCCAGAGCTGGCTAGCTGCGCAGGGCTGCAGTCTCTAACCAGGGAAGTCCCCCCAGCCCATCGTCTCTCCCTGTCTGTGCCACCAGCAGTGGGGGCTCCGGAAACAGGGGTGGGGGAAAGGCTTGGGAGGCCAGATGCCCTCTGCATCTGGGCCCAGAGAACGTGGGCCTCTGTGGCCTCAAAAGTAGGGACAGTTCCTGGGTGGGGATGGGGACAGGCCTCAGAGAGTATGTCCCCACAACAGAAACACCGGTCATCGCCCCATCCCCTCCCTGCCTGCCCCCTCCCCCCGTTTCCCGCCTTCCCTGAGTCAGGCTGCGGGGCGCAGATCCAGAGCTGCTGCGGGGTGCTGTCAGCGGGGGTGGGCCCGTCCCCTCACCTGCTTTCACCGAGCAGTGGATATGCGCTTTGGACTCGTAGTAGACCCAGTCGAAGCCGGCCTCCACGGCCAGGCGTGCCAGCATGCCGTACTTGCTGCGGTCGCGGTCGGAGGTGGTGATGTCCACTGCACGGCCCTCGTAGTGCAGCGACTCCTCCGAATGGTGGCCGTCCTCGTCCCAGCCCTCGGTCACCCGCAGCTTCACTCCGGGCCACTGGTTCATCACGGAGATGGCTAAGGCATTCAACTTGTCCTTGCACCTCTGTGGAGAGAAGGGGGGACCCAGCGGACGTTAGCATCCGGGTCTACCCCTCGCTCCCACCCCACCGCAGCCGCACCCGGTGTGGGCTGCTCTGCCCAGTCCCGCAGGGCGCGGGCTGTGCGGAGAAGTAGGGAGACAAGGCCCGGGACGAGGCCCAGCTGGTGCCGGAGAGCGGGCCCTCGGGTAGGGAGGAGGGGGTGGCACCCCGCTCCGAGAGCGCGACCTCTCGGAGGCGACCTGAGGGCCTTCCTCCACATCTGCAGTAGCAGAGCTCCCAGCAAGGGCTGAGAAGCAGGTGCCGTTTCCCTGAGAGAAGTAGAGTGCGTGTTTTCGGACAGTGACCGCAGAGCCGCCAGGAGCCCCCCGGGCCAGGGCCCGCAGCCTCCTCCACGGCGCCCTCCGCGCCCCCGGCATCGCCGCGCACCTGTGCAGGACAAACCCTCCCCGGAGGCCGGAGAGAGGCCCGGGGCGCAGCGTGGCCGCAGGAAGGAAAACACACTATGGGCTTCTCGTCTTATCTCTGGGCTCGGCCTCCTGCCCTGAGCCTATCTGAGGCGAGAATTAAGCCAAAGGTAGAGAGGCCGGGGGGACCCCGATAGCAGCCCGAGGGGTGGGGGAGGCAGAAGTGAAAGGCAGCCAGGTGAGCTATGATTTTCAATAAGGCCAGGCCGGATGACAAACATTCTTTATCTGGGCAGCCGCATTCCTTTTCCCCGTGGAACTCTTTTCTCCAGGCTTCTCTGTGGTCTGATTGTGTCTCTTGTTTTCCTTAACCTGTTCCCTCCCCCCCCCCCTTGTTTTCCTGGCCGGCGCAGAATGGTGTCCTGCAAGTTTGAAGAGCGAACTTAAGAGCTGGGGGGAGGGGTGGGGGGAGGCGTGGGGGAGGGGGAGCCGGAGAGGCCTGGGGCCGCGGAGCTCTGGCCTGGGGGAGCCTCCTTCTGGAAACCGCCCTTGGGGTTCCCCCCACCCCCACAAGGAAACTGCCTGTAGGAGTAAAGAAACAGCGGCGAGGCGGGGCTCCAGCCGGGGTGAAGCTGTGGGAGTTCCCGCATAATTCTCGGGTCTCATTCAGATAAGGGTGCGAGAAGGAGCTGGGTCACGTGCGTGTTGTGTGGACAGTCACTCACTGGACGTTGATACGGCGGCTGGCGGGGTGCGGGCTCGGAAAAGAGGAAGTGGTGACAAACTCATGGTGGGGGCATCCCCCGGGGAGGCAGGCGACACTGCCGAGGGGACTTCTGCAGAGGGCAGGGCTGATCCCCAGGCGGGACCCCGGGACCCGAGATGACCACACGGCCTCCAGCAGAGGCCCTCATTCTAGCGGGAGGGGGCGGGGAGCTCTTCCTACAGAGTGGGGGTGGGGGGGCCCTGGCAATCGCTGCTGCCGCGTTTTAGGGGATGTAACCGATTGCGCAACAGGAGAAGTCCTGTTGGCAGCAATGAAAACTAGTACATGGCTGTACAGTTAAACATACAATAAATGTGTGTGTGTGTGTGTTTGGGAGGTGGGGGAGGTTTAAGGGGCGGTCCTGCTAACAGGTCTGCACTTGCAGGTTTCTGGGCCCGCCAACAGTTTTCTTAAAAAAAAAAGTCGGAAGGACAGAGTTTGAGTGAGGTCATCTTGAGGATTGAATGCGTTTTACATGAAAATCAATCAGTAAACCAGGGTCAGTTTAGAGCCGGGATGTGGAACCGGCTGCGCAGGCGCACACCACCGACGCGCACACGCAGACACTCGCCTCCCGAGCCCCCGTCGCACCCCAGCTCCCTGCTTTCGGGGGGCAGATGACGCTTTCAATGGCGTCCCCCGGGGCCGCTGGCGAGGGGGAGGGCGGGATGGGGAGCACCCGTCCCCGCCCCCGCCCCCGGCGTTCTGAGCGGCGCCGCTCGGGCAAGAGGTGGAGACCCCAGGCGAGGAGCCCCGGGCCGAGCCAGGCCCGAGTCGGCGCCCCGCGCCCCGCGCGCGCTCCCCCGGCTCCGCCAGGCGCAGCGCGGCCTCGGCCCGCGGCTGCAGGACGCTCTGCGCCCCGGCCGGGCGGCACGGTCGCGGCAGAGCCGGGCAGCCCGGGCCGGTGATCAATTCACTGGGTCGTGTGCCGCGAATCAAGCCCGCCTCTGTGCAGCCACCGTGAAGCCCAGCGGGGCCGCCGGGCCCGGCTTTGTGTCGGCGGAGGCCAAGTCGTTCCCCACGCCTGAGCTCCCGCCACCTCCCCGGTCTGCGCAGCCGCCCGGCAGCCGGGCCGGGACTGTCACCGCCGACGCCGACGGGCTTCCCCAGCGCGGGGGAGGGGTGTCCCGACTTCAAAAGGGTCCCCCCGGCCCCGCGCACACCCCGCTCCGCTCCTCCAGCCCGCGCTGGAGAGCCAGACCCCTGCCACCAGACCCACACCTGAGCGCCGCTCCCCGGGGCCGCCACGCACCCGGAAACCTGCCCAACGTGGCGCCCCGGGCCGGTGCCCACCGCGGCCCGCAGGCCGGCCCCTCGCGGCCTCCTGCCCCCTCGGAGCCCCCGGCACCGCGGCCTGCGGGGAGAGCGTGTCTGTCTGCGCTCCCCCTCTCCAGTTAATATTAACCAGGAGCTCATGCGTTCCTGAACTGCTCTGAAAGTTCCACTGGGGACGATCTTGCCATGGTTGAGGGCCCTGGGCGGCAGTCACACTGGGGAGACAGACACACAGGGACGCGGGGGGGGGGGGGACACGCCCCTGAGAGCAGAGGCTGGCTGGTTGTCGTAAGTGGGGGGCCGGGGGGCGGGGTGCGGAGCAGGGGCCCGGGGCCCGGGGGGCGTTGCCGCTGCCCCCCCCCCACCCCCGGCCCTGCCCTCGCCGCCCGCGTCCCCCGCCCTCCGCCCCTGAACTCTGAGGACCAGGGACGCGGGAAGGACGGGGAAGCGGCAAAGCGGGGGGCGCCTTCCAGGCCGCGCCCCTCCCCAGCCACCCACGTTTCCAGGGGAGCTTTGTGGGGTCCGTGGTTCAATCTGGGCCAGCCTCTACCCCCCCCACCCCACGGCGCTGCCCCTCCCCCCTCCTTTTGTGTTGGGAACGGGAATAGCCACTGCCCAAGGAAAAAAGTATTTGTTTTCGTTTCGTTCGTCTGAGGGAAGTTGACAGAAGGTCAGAAGTTCAAACGCGGCCAGCGCACGCGGCGGCCGGGGCGGCCGTGGGGGCCGGCGGGGCGGCCGGGGGCGGCGGGGCGAGGGAGCCGGCCGGGGGCTTGGGCCGGGCGCCCGGGCCCCCGAAGCGCCCCCGCCGCCCCCGCCCGGTCCCGCCCGCGCCGCTGCGCCAGCCGGGCCGTCGGAGCGCCGCCGCCGGGAGCCCTTGCCGAGCCCGCGCTGCGGCGCGCGGAGGGGCGGGCGGGCGGCCGCAGCCCGGCCCCGCGCGCGCTGAAACCCGAGCCGCGGGATCGATAACCCGGGAGTAAGTGGAGCCGAGATGCGTCTGCCCGGGTGCGCGGCTCCGCGCGCTCAGCACCGCGCGGCCGGGCCGGCGAGGCCCGGCGCCCCGGGCGGGGCGCGAGCCGGGACCCCGCGCCCTCCCGCGTCGGCCCGGCGTGGACCGCGGCGTCCGCGGAGCCCTCCGGCTCGGGGACCTGCGGCGTCCCCGCCCCCGCCGCTTTCTCTGGCCTCGCGCCCCTCTCCCCGGTTCCGAGGGATCCCGGGAAGGCCCCTGCCCTCCCGCCGGGATGGAGGGTGACCAGGGCGTCGGAGCCCCGGGCGAGCCGGAGAAGCGCCGCAGCCGGTCGCACGCGCCGGGCACCCCGCGGCCTGCGCAGAGTTAATTGCGGCTCGCGCCGCTCTCGGGCACAGGCGCGCGCGTCCACACTCGCGGTCCAGATTTAAGGTGGTCGGGAGCAGATGCTCGGGAGCCGGGGATGAGGACCCTCTGCTCCGCTCCCGCTCCGCCCCCGTCCGTCAGCTGGAGCCCGCTGCCCCGCCTGCCCCTCGCCTTTCTCGGCTCCGCGGCAAGGCCGGGCATCGGGCTGGGGAGCGGAGCGGCCCGGAGGTGGCTCCTCGGTCCCTCCCACCCCCAGCCTCCCCGGCACTTGCGCCCCGCCAGCGCCGCTCCGTCAGCTGCGGTGCGCTCCTGGCCCTAAAGGTAGGACTTGAATATTTTAATAGGGCAATAAAAGGGATGTTGACCTATATTTGCCAGGAAATCCATTTCCAGCTTCAGTTATACGTGCGTGGAGTTGCGGAAAGTCTGCCACTGGCAGCCAGAAGTCTCAAACGGAGGAGGAGAGGGAGAGAGGAATGCGTGTTTTGCTTTGGTTCTTCTTTCCAGCACCCCTCCCGCTAATATCTAGTCCCTCCTAATTCCTATGCAAGCAGGTTGAAAACTAGCGTGATGCAATGCCAGTAAGTTCTAAGTCCCTCCCCTCAAGTACCGCGGGCTCGGGAGAATGAGAGGGCATCCTTAAAGCAATATCGATACGTTCACACTCTGATGGGCACAACTGCCAGCGGAATCGCAGTGGAGCTCTGTGATCCCGTCAGGGACCAGCCTGGCCGCCGCCGGAGCCCCGACCTTTTGTCAGCACCGCCTCCTGGCTTTTCCCATTGAGGGTCTTTGGTGGGGGGCAGCAGGGTGGGGGTCGTGGTGGCAAAGAAAAGCACAGAGGAGAAGGGAAACGTGTAAGCACAGAGGCGGCACTTGCACGGTGACCTGGACACCACTTTATGAGGGGGTTCTCGCCCCCTCTCTCCATTCCCACTGCCAACTTGGAAAGGACAGATGCCCCCGAAGTGAAGGTCTCCCCAAGTGACCAGCCAGAGCTGAGGCGGGGTGGGCAGGCCGGCCCAGCAGGACACATCAGATCAGGGCCATCCCTGGACCACATCCCCTAGCCTCCTCGCCCCCACCCCCACCTGAAGTTCTCCAGCTGGACCCTTCACCTCTGTTCCCTTCCAGGAAGAGGAAGGGATGGTAGGCCGGCAGGTGGGTGGGGAAGGAGAAGGCAAAATCGCCTTTCGACCTGCCTGAAAGCAAACACACTGAGCTGCACGGTTACACATCACGCCTGAGAGCCGCACACTCCACGCCCCGCGCCGGTTTCTACCTGAGTCATCAGTCGGTCGGCTCCAGTGTTTTCTTCATCCTTAAATATGATGTCGGGGTTGTAATTGGGGGTGAGTTCCTTAAATCGCTCTGAGTTTCTCGTGATCTTCCCTTCGTATCGTCCACTGGCCCCTAGGGTCTTCTCAGCCACGTTGGGGATAAACTGCTTGTAGGCTAAAGGGGTCAGCTTTTTGGGGTTCCGCCTCTTCCCAAATCCCCTGCCGGGTCCGCACGCCAGCCCCGAGCACATCAGCAGCGAGGAGACCAGCACCAGCAGCAGACATCTCGCCAGCAGCAGCATCTCGTCCACGCAGCCCGGGGAACCTTAAGGCTGGCCCGAGCAGGTCTGAGGGCGCGAGGGTGCGGGTGTGCAAGTGTGTTGCCCGTGCGCTCTCCCTCCCTCGCTCCGGCTGGCTGCTGGCGCCCTCGCTCTCTGCCTGGCTCTTTCTCTTCCTATATAACCTTGCCCGCCGCCGCTGCGGGGGACTCGCCACCGATCCCCACCCAGACGGGGGCTGGAACGGCAGGCTGCTGGCCGCTGATAACGGAACACATCGGAGTTGGGGCTTGAGACAGCAATCAAAAGACAAAAAGAGTCTGATTTTAAATGGTAGCAAGCCTGAGAGCTTGTGCGAGAGGCTGTCTTCAGTACTATATTATAGCTGGCAGGGGCGTATCTGATTGGCCAAAGCAGCACAAGCTTGTCTTCTGATGTTTAACCCTAAAAAAGACTAATTTTTTTTTTCTGTTGCTGCTGTGGCTTTATTTTTACCTGAAGGCTTCTAGTTAAAAGAGAAAAAACATCTTTACTAAGACAAAGGTGAGGGGGAGGGAGGAGGCGTGTTGCTGAGGATAACATCAGTTCCCCCCTGCCCTGTGCACACCTCCCGTTCCCCCTTCACTTTCTCCAGAATGGTAGATGCTTCAGTTAAAACCAACTTAAGTTTTTAAAGGACAATCCAGACCCACCGCCCCCACCCCCAAGCTTCCATCACCAAACAAATAGTTTCTCAAATGTTTGAGGGGCAAAGCTGCCCAGGTCTTATTTAAATGTTTTCCCAGAGACTTTATCATGCAGGCCAGATCTCCCTGCAGTTGAAAGAAAGAGGGGTCTGTGCCCCTTCCTGAATATTCCAGTCTCACGACTGGCCTGCACGCACCTACCACTTACCGTACTGCTGTTTGAAATGCTTTAAGCACCTTAGAAAAACTTGAAAATACTGCTTCTGTATTGTGTTTCAGTGAATGCATTATTTTTAACTCTCTGGAAGTGGAATGGGGGCGTGCTCAGGGGCTGGTGCAGAGGGAACGAGGGGACGGTCCGGCTGGCTGGGCCCAGCGCGTCTAAGGGCTGCACCCCAGCTCAGAGAAGGGAGCCGGTGCCGGTGCCTGCGTGGTGGGCGGAGGCCCGTGGTGCCTGGGGGCAGCGGCAGCGGGCAAGGCTGTGCACACACCACCCCCACGATTCCATCGATCGGAGCAAAGTGCAGGCCAGGGATGAGCTGGATGTGGAATTCAGGCTCCTTCCACATCATGGTGAGCTGGCTTTCCCTGGAGCTCGGCAAGCCCGTCCTCAGGGTCCTGGGGCTGTAGTCGAGTGTGGGGCAGGGCCCTGGGGGCACAGCGTTCTGGTCAAAGGGCGGCGTCCAGAGGAGGGCACGGCGCTCAGAGCCGGCAATACTGGAGCCCCCAGTTCTTGCCCTTTGAGAAACAAACTAACTAACTTAAAAAGTCTTATTTAAACCAGGAAAAGAAAATCTGAGATTCCCCCTTTTTGCGGAACGTGCCCTCCTCCTTGTGGGCCCTTCCCATCTCACTCACAGCAACTGCTCCGGAGTAGAACAAGAGAGCCAGGGCTCTCACGTGGAGTGCACAGAGCGAGGCCTGGCTGTCACTTGGTGCCGTTAAGCGCCCTCCCTTGACCCCAGCCTGGCTGGGGGCAGCAGGAGAGGCCAGGTGGGTCCTCAGAACGACGAGATACTTGCTGCAGTCTGAGTAAGCGCTCGCACAGACAAATGTTTTTTGGGGGAGGTGGAAAGGGCCGTGTAAGAACCTGCAGTCAGGCCCTCGCAGACACTCACTGAACATCACCAAGGCTCTGCAGTCCAGGAGCACCCCCCCCCCCCCATACACACATCTTTTCTATTCTATGAGTCACGAAGCATCTACCCAACTTTATCAGGTCTTCCCAGTGGAACAGATGCAGAAAGATCACACCGTCCTGGACCCAGGAGGGTCGGCCTGCTGGAGGTGGTCACCGGGCAGCAAGTGTGATTGTAACACGGCTGGGTGTGGGGGCTTGAGAAGCCCCTGGGCCCTGGGGGCACTCCAGCCTCCCGATTGCCCTCTCCAGCGTGGCATCTCGCCCCAGCCCCTTCCCTTCCCCCCTCTTTTTCTGCTCAGGCAAAGGGGAAAGGGCCAAAGCATGGGGTCTCGACCCTACAGCTGGAGACCAGGGACCCGCTGTGGCCACCGTGCCATCCTGCAGGTGCAGGTATGGAGACCCCAGACAGGAACTGCAGACGGCTTGGGGTGGCTCCCTCCAGGTGGGGAGCAGGCAGAGCCCGCCCCTGGCCCTGCACTCCCAGGCGGCGGGAGGTCCCGGGGGCAGGCCTCCTCGCCCCAGGGTCGGGCCAAGACCACCTCCCTGTCCATCTCAGCCAGCCCTGGACATCCCGAGAGCCTGGCAGGGCCGCCTGCCTGGGGAATGGCCCATCCTCAGGAATGAAACAAGGGTGGACCGTAAACCTGCCACTGACGCCTGAGTCCCAGGGCCTGCTCCCTGCCGTGGGGTGGGGTGGGGTGGGGGCTGGAGGTGGGGCATCAGGACCAAAATCAACGGCAATTTGTGTTTCTTGCCCTGGAAACAAGGGCACCAGCTGAGCCACCCTGGCAGCTGAGGTCTTGCCCTCCGCCGGCTTCCCCTTCCTTTCATCCCCTCCCCGCCTCCCAGACCCCAGACACTGGCGTCTTCCACCTCCAGACGCCAGGTGGCTCTCTCTCTTTGCCTTTCCGCCTCCAGACAACCCGGCCCCCCCCCCCCCCCCCCCCCAACGTGGGTCAGAGGTTCCAAACCCCAGCCTCTGCCTCACTGGGCCTGACATCCCAGGTAGCCCTCGGGAGCCATTGCTGATTCGTCTGGGCTCTGCTGCTCTTTCCCGTGGTCATCTGCCTTCATCCCTCCATCCCTCCATCCCTCCATCCCTCCACCCTTCCCTACCTCCATCCTCCCATCCCTCCATCCCTCACCAGCATCCCTGCTGAGGACAGGTGGCTGCCTGTCTTCTGCCCCCACCCCCAGGAGGCGCCTCCTGGGCCCGGCCCCCGCCTCCCCTCCGGCCCCTGCCGCTAGATGGCCTCCTCACTCTGCCTTCAGGCTCTGGCTCTGCCGGTTTGGGAAATATGTGCAGACCAGACTGGGAGGCCCCTGGAAGCGGGGCTAGACAACTTGGTCCATCCTCTCCCATCCCCCTTGTTAGCTTTTGCAATCCCCCATTTCCCTTTTCCCAGTGTGGTACCCGCTGGGCCCTGCAACTGGGACTCTGGGCTCCCCATCAAAGCCACTGCCTGCCATTCTTCTCCAGCGCTTGTCCAGACCCCGGTCTCTGGGTTAGGGCTCTAATCTTACATCCCCTCCTCCCTGCATCCCCCACTTTGACTTCTTTTCCTGATAATACTTGTACTCAGCCTCTTTCCATCCAATCATCCAGTTTCAATTTCTTTCTGATTTTGTTCCAGTTTTGGCAAATTGAATCTCTGCTGTTACAGTTCTAGGGATTGTCAGCCAGGGCCCCTCTGAATTTTATGGGTTTTTTTAAATTTTTTAGTTAAAAAATTATTTATTTGGCTGCGCTGGGTCTTAGTTGAGGCCTGTGAACTCTTAGGTGTGGCATGTGGGATCTAGTTCCCCAACCAGGGATCGAACCTGGGCCCCCTGCATTGGGAGCATGGAGTCTTACCCACTGGACCACCAGGGACGTCCCCGCCCCCCACTCTGAATTTTGGAGGGATGCGGCCCTTCAGCATTGCTCTCCTAACCCCGTGTTCCTTGCCTGACCCTGGACCTGGGGGATGAGCCTCTGTCCTTCTGGAGAGCCCCAGGGTGCGGGTGGCCCAGGAGGCCTGGGAAGGGCCCTGCTGTTCAGGACTGGAGCCCTCACCTGGGTGAATGGCAGCTGCTGGCTGCCCTGCGTCCACGTCCCCATCGAGCTGCAGCCGAGAGCAGGCCAGCGGCGGGAGGAACTGGGGAGGAGACCCCAGCGCTGGCTGTGCAGGCGCGAGGGACCAGCGGGCGATGCTGTCCTCGCGGGCTGGTGCCTGCAGGGCAGCATGTCTCAGCAGAACAGAGCGGAAAGAGGGCCCTGCCGGGGGATGGGCATGCTGGGTGCCCCAGCTGCTCACTGCGCCAGGCCCGGGGCTAGGACCCAGCATCTTCCAGGCCTCCGTCGCTCGCTGAAGCAGGAGCACAGGCGACATTGAGGCCCTTTCCGTCCTGAGGACCTACGATTCCCTCCCTTACTTGGTGAGTGCCTGGTGGGCCCGCGCTGCTGCGTGGCTGAAGGGCCGTGCGTGTCTCTGGGGGCCAGAGGATGAGGCCCAGAACCGGATCTGACCTGTCGGCAGGGCCTGGAGCTGCGTGCGGAGTGGCCCCGGCGGCGCGGGGGGGGCTCTGGACACGGAGCACCTGTCCAGGGGGTGAAGCCGCAGGGCCGCATCTGCCCGTGTCCTCTGTCGCCTGGGCCGAGAGAGACCCTGGCTGGCTGTCCCTGCCCGCCCGCCGCTCTGAAGGGGGGCGACTGCGACCCACCTTGGCAGCCAGCAGAGTGCTTACATCATCTGGGCAACTGCTGTCCAAACGTTTTCTTTTAAATAAAAAAGGGATGCAGTGCTGACACACGGAAACACAGGCCATTTCTGTACCGGAGCAGAGAGAGCGCAGGGGCTTGCCAGGTGGGGGCTGCGGTGCAGGGCCCCCAGCTCCGCGGGCAGCGTCCCGTCATCACGACTGCTGGCTCCCAGCTGCCGGGGCACCTCTGCCGCTCCAGGGCTGCCCTCCTCCGCCCTCTCCCTCTGGCCAGTCACAGGGCCACTCCCGACCCCTACTGAGGGATGGCCTTCAGGACCGTGACTCCGCGTTAAGCTCGTCCAGCCGTCTCTCTATGTGGGAAACGGAGACGCCGAGCTGGCCCTGCCCCCCCTGCTGTGAGCATTCTCCTGGCCCCCTGGGTGTGTCCCTGGGACACCTTGGCCCCTTCCTGGGATGCACTTCTGGTCCAGGTTGGTTCCCCAGGGGCCTTTTGGCTCTGCCACGCGTGGAGTTGGGAGGCCCTGGGGGTCCTATCGGCCAGCGGCTGAGAAGGCCAGGCAGCCTTCCGCAGGTGCATCCTCTCCCCCGACCCCTTCTCTGCTGTCTCGAAAAGGGGCGACACCACATCCCCCTTAAGATGCACAACCAAGAGCCAGAGACACGGAGGGCCTGGGAGGAGGGGGCGGGCGCGTCAGGAAGTGGGAGCAGGCGCAGAACGGGACACTGAGGTGCGGACACACGTTTGTGCTTGACAACGTTAGCAAAAGCCGCTGGGACCTTAGCAATTCGACAGGCCCCTGACTGGTATTTTTACCTGAGCCACCATTTGGGAGGTATTAACAAGAACACCCTGGAGGGCGGCCAGTGGCGCTGGCTGGGGGAGGAATTCCCGGGGGAGACAGAAGCCTCGCTCCAGGGGGAGGCCCTCGGGAGGAACGCTGTGGCCTGTGGCGGCAAGGGGCACTTTCCCCGGCCCCGTGGCCCCTCGCCCCACGGAGGAATACAGCACAGGGTCTGTGCTCACAGGGGTTCCCGCGCGTGTCTGCCAAACATCTCACCCAGAGAGCGCCACTTGATGAGAAGTTCAGTCTCACCTGGAGCTTTGGGTAATCATATTTGCTTATTCAGTGTTTATTATAAATTTTCATTGTGCTTGGATAAAATTCAATTAATCACTGCACACAAGCCTATTGAGCAGGTGCCCGTGTGCAGATGAGGAAAACGAGGTGCAGAGAGGTGAGATCTCCTGTCCAGGTGCTTGCAGAAGATGTGACAGAGGATGGCCCTGCCCTGGAGGCACGCTCAAGGTCTCTGCCAGGCTGGTGCCACACAGACCAGCAGCAGGTGGCTGTGCCCAAGGCCACTTAGCAGTGAGTGGTCAGCATGCCCAGACTGACTTCCATCTCGAAGCTCCGGGTTCTGCACTCCTGAGTCACAGGAGAGACACCCAGCAAGGCTGCATTTCCAGGCTGGCTATGGGGCTGACCCTGAGCTGTGGGCAGAAATCCGGGTTTCAGATTAGGTGTGCTCAAGGACATTGTTTCTGTGAATCCTTGAATTATTGATCTCTCAGTGTTTGAGTGTATTGATCTCTTGATTGCTTGGCAAACAATCAATAATAATCCTTGATTATTGAAAAGAATACAGCACAGCATGAAAGAAACCTTTAAACAAGAGCAGTCGTCTGGGCTGGCCTCTCTGCAAGATGGCTCTGTTTTAGGACTTGGAACCTTCACCTGGAGGGGACCACTGCTGCTTCAGAATGACAGAGATTTTCAGAGGCAGGATTTCCAAAGCCCGCCTCACCTGCGGGTCTTCTGTTATTGTTACTCAGCATTCTGTTCACCATGGGACAGCATGTGTGGGTCTCCAGGGACTGTGGTCAACCGTGCTGGGAAGGGAGCAGTGCCCAGCTTCCCGGGTTATCCGTCTGCAGGATGGAGGGGTGGTCAGACCCACGACCCATCACTGTGGCGGGATGCTGTGTCTTGCTCTCCTCCTTGCTGGGTTGCAATTTGGCTGATTTCAGTTTTATTTTTCACACAGACTATTGGCGAAAACAGCTTATGTGATACACAAATCCAGGCAGAAAACGTGATTCCTCAAAGCTAAGTCAACCTGGTCCTCCCGTGGCCTCATCCCCGCCACAGGCAGTCCCATCATCTCAGCTGGGACAGACCGTCTGGAAGTCTCACCAGCTGCCTTTTGCCTCTTGGTCTCCGAGTGTGTTTCTTTCAGCGCATTCTGTGCTCTGTCTTGGTTGTCTTACTGTGGACTGGTTCCCCAGGGCTGCTGCAGGGAAGAGCCACAGACTGGGGCTTGGCACGACAGAAATGCGTTATTTCACAGTGTGGAGGCCAGAGGTCTGAGCTCCAGGGACTGGCAGGGCTGTGCTCCCCTGAAGGCACCGGGGAGGGATGTCTCCCGCGCCCTTCCCTTCGCCTGGATGTTGCCACCAACCCCGGGCATCTTATGGTTTGTTGAGGCATCACTCCAATCTCTGCCTCCATGGTCGCCTGGCCGTCTCCTCCCTGTGGGTCTGTGGTCTCTCCTCCTCTTGGAACGAACCCAGTCACTACACCAGTGTGGCCTCATCTTCACTAATTCCACCTGCAGAGACCCTAGTTCCCACTAAGGCCACACTTGCAGGTCCTGGTTTGTTCTTGAACAAGTCTTTTTGGCCTCCACTGAACCCACTGCAGAGGCCAAGGTCTCCCCAGCCCCTTCAGGTAAACTCTTGGTCAGGACAGCCTGGGACCTTGTTTCCTCGTGGGCTGAAGGAGGCCGTTAGGATCCTAGAGCTGCGATGTGTGTTGTTGCAATCTGTTGTCCCGTTTGTAGGGTAGAAGCCGCGTCACAGACGGTACTCTACCCAAGTTCATGGGATCATGCAAACCCCTCGTGTGCAGCATGTGTTTGTAGATGTCACTGGAGCCCCCGGCAGCCGTGGGGGGTGGGTGAGGCCGGGGGCATCATTTTCCCGGCACAGGTGAGGCGACGGAGGCCACAGGGCTCCCTACCGAGAGCTGGCATCCGACCTGGGCGTTTCCCACCCCCACCCTCCGGAGCTGCGGCCCGTGGTTCTGGGGTCTTTAGTCATAAATGTCTCTTTTCATTAACTCAGACGGGGCTGATTCCAGACATTACTCTCCTGCGTTTCTGTCCCTGTACGTGGGTCTCCCACGCCATCCCTGCAGGCCCCACGTTGGGTCTGTGACCCCGCCCGTGAACTTCTCCATCACGTTCGCTCTCTAGCTCGGCGTCCACCCCCAGGGCCAGCTGTGGCCTCTCACGTCCACGGAGTCTGTCCGTGTCCCGCATCTCGGCCTGCGGTCCCCAGGTGCTGGTGCGCCCCGCCCTTGGAGCTGAGCTGACGGCCTCTGCTCGCTGCTCGTGCGTGTGTTTAACTTTGGGGGTTGTTACGTGCCTTTCGTCGCTGGGGCCACTTTTGTCTCCTCCACACGTTGGCTAATTTCCAGAAGAACCTTTGGGTGCGAGTCTCACTCATCCCTGTATGTCCCGCGGCTCCGGCTCACACGATGCTCAACACATATGTGTCGGCTGACAGACGCTTCTTCGTAACGAGCCAGTTACCCTGCGACGTGCTGTGAAATACGCTCTGGTGGGTGCTGCTGAAAAAGTGACCCCATGAAACCAAACAAGCAGACAAATAACAACAGGAGTCTCCACATCAAGGTCAGGGTCCAGGTACTTCTTTCCTGCGGGAGAGGGCTCTGCGGACCTCTGTCTTCGTCTGCTGTGATCGCGCAGTTGGCCTCGGAGGGGCCGAGGAGACAAAAGTGACCCCAATGACGGAGCAGTGCAAGGCCTGGGCCCCAGACACCCCAGCTGCTCAAGCCAGAGAGTAGTGTCCTGGGTAACGGAGCACCAGCTCCCTCATGCGCGAGCGGAAGGCGGGGAAATGGAAGAGCCACGGGCCGAGTCAGGGACGGACCGAGCGACTCTGGGGACGTCACCCGCTCTCTCTGGACCACAGCTCCCCATCTGTCAGATGCAGGTAACACCCTGGGGCCCGCCTCCACCTCCCAGTGTCACTGAGGGGGTCACAGCCCCTTGGGAGACACATTCTTACCCGGGACCGCCCTCGGAGACCCCCCCCCGGCCTCACAGCATCTTAGTTCCCCGACCAGGGTTGGAGCCCGTGCTCCCTACAACGGAAGCGTGGGTCCTAACCACTGGACCGCCAGGGACGCCCCCGGAGGTGGTTTCTAAGAGGGATGGACGCGCACGGGGTGAGGAGAAGAAGCCTCAACAGGAAGTAAGATTATCTAAGTTGACTCAGTTTGAGCCAATGTTGAAGTAAAGAAGTGGTCCAAGATAGGCCCGCTCTGTTGAAAAACAGTTGATTACTTGACACCCAATTGCCCCAAACAAGGATCTAGTGTCCGTGTCCGTCAGTCTAAACAGGAAACCACTTCTGTTCAGCTCAGAACCCACACTGGGCCAGGCACCCGCCGGGCACAGCCACGCACTGTCACTTACTCACCAAACCCGACAACCCAGGCGTGCACCCCCTTCCACAGGTGGGGAAATACACTCAGAGGCGCAAATAGCGGACGTCAAAGAGGATCCAGCCCCGGCCCGGTCCTCCTGGCTGTGGGGACACAGCCTTGACTCAGGCCACACTCCCAGGCCCTGCAGCCACTCCTGTCAGAGCCCTGGGCTCACCGGCCAAAGGACAGCACACCGCAAGAGGAGGAGACCCGCCACCCCTCAGCGGGCTAGTTTCCTTTTGCACGTGAAGAGCCCTCCTCTGGCTCCTGTGCTGACTCACGCCGTGGGACCTGGGATGTTCCCACCAGCAGTTTAACCACGGAGAAGGGCGCCTCCTGATTGGCCTCTTCCCTTGAGAGCGCTCCACGCTGTTTGTTTCCACGGAGGGGAAGGCGGAGATGGCCTGGGGCAGGGGGGCCGAGGGGGTGATGCCAAGAGAAACCCAAAGGCATGAGATCAAGTCACACCCAACACCGCTCCTCTTGGCCTTTTCAGCGTGAGGACGGCTCACCCCAAAGTACACAAACCAGCAGACTGAATCCCAGCTCTCTGTTTGAGCAGTGCCCAGACAAAGCCTGCCCTCTGGGGTCCTCCCTCCGGCTCCATCCCGCCATGGTAACCGCTGAATCCCCGGGCCATGGGAGCAGGCCAAGTATGTGCCCAATTGTCCCGGATTCTCTTGTTTCCTCCCATCGGCGACAGCATTGGGTGTTGTGTACGTGTGCTCTTTCTTACCCTGACGTATTTATGCCCTAATTTTGTGGTGCTTTGTTTGGGGGAGGACGGATGGGGTGGGGGGCAGTGGAGTGGCCGGGGGATCTTTTGTATCAGATCGGTCAAGAATGTGCACCTTGGGTTCTTAAAATGCCACTGCAGAAAGGCTGGGAGGGCCACCCCTCTGCAGGACGCAGGCACCCATGCGCTGGGAGGCAGTTGTAAGATTTCATGCCAGTGTGATCACGTGGCATTTTGATTCTGCTATTAAGGAAGAAGTAGGTATAAAGGCCACAGACACCTTAGGCAGCAGCTCTGTAAAGGAGGCAGTAAAACGTGTAATTAGGCAAATCCAATAAGGCGTGGCAACTACTTTCAACTCTCCCGTCACATATCATTTCCTAGTAATTTACTGTGTGTTTCAGTGAGATCTGTCTTTTTATCATTCCCTGTGAAAATAAAAGCCACGGCAGAAGCATGAATTTGCCTTTAAGCACCACTGACTCACGTCTCAGAGCCTTACGACAGGCACGACGTAATTCCATCTGATGGAAGGGGACGGGTAAGTATGCGATCTTTCAAGGACAAGCCTGGGAAGCCCAGTGGTGGCATCACGTTCTGTTAATTTTCAGTTTATAGACCCGTATCCAGAGGCATCCTTGAGTCTTAACGGTCCCTGTTCCCATTTAATGGCAGGTAGCTGCGTCCCTTTAACAATTACGCAGTTTTGCCCAAATCTGCTGTAATGGGACAACGAATCCATCGGTCACCTTTCTTTGTAGAAATAATCAATTCTAATCAGTAATTGCTTTTGGGCAATAGTTCAATTCTGCTGTCATCTTTTGGCTCACAGCATCATAACATCATCTGAGTAGCTCTAAGGGCAAGAATACATTTTACTCGGATGGTACTCAAGGCCAGACAGTATTTATTCTTGTGCTTAAGTATTAGGTTAATATGCAGTGCGTGTTCCCATGCTTTATCCTCCAGCCCCACCGTGCAGGACAGGGATGTGCGTAGGAGTCTATGTCTTCAGAATGTCAAGCATCTAGTCTCTGGAATAGATCATCTTTTCTCAGTTTTCAGAGAGAGATTTGGTGCCAGGTAGACACAACCTGGGATTATTGAAGTGGTTTTTCTGGGCAAGGTTTTATAAGGTCTCAGATTCAGCGTAAGAGGGAGGATTGAGTGAAAAGAGCTGGCTTTAGGTCAGAGGTAAACCAAGAATCTTATGCAAAGAGTTTTCAAACCTGGACCCGTATCTGCATGGCTGAGTTGTGCTGGAAGGAAGGAAGCCAGTGCCAACAGGTGTGGCCGTGAGCGGCGACTTGGGAACCACGCGCCCCCCCCCCCCCCCGCCCCCACTTCCACTTTTGCCTCCACATCCTCCTGAAGCTGGGCCCCTCTCCTCTCCCCGGTCTAGGTAAGTCTTACTAATAAGTTTGGGCTGTTAGACGACTCAGCTACGGGATTTTCTGTTGTCTAACTTGGCTTTATAATTTCTGCAGTGGGAGGTTTAAAGAGCCAGTATGTCTTATTTACTCAATAATAGATTCCTCAAGAAGTCAAATTAAAACGAGGCACCTCTGTTCCCGACCGTCCTCTTAGGTCGTGGGTCGGGGCGGAACTCGTGAGGAATAACGGACAGTTGATGTCATCAGAGCAGAGCGGGTTTAAAGCAGGGGCGACCGCCACCTACTCTTCAGGGACTTTGAAAATTGTGACCATTTTTCTTGAGTCTTTTTTTCTCTCTCTCTCTTAAGCTAGGCTTTGTAGGGAAAAAACACGGAATTTGCTCCTGGTACAAAGGTTTCTAAGATATCTGTTATGAAGAAATAAAAATCCTATTAAAATATTTATAAATCTAAACAACCTCAGAAGCCGCACACACAATTAGGCCTTTCAGCCTTCTATTCTGAAAGCCAGATAAATCATCATTCAGAGAGTAAAGAGGAAAAATCAAAACACACACAGAGTGCTCAGACGGCTGCCGTAAGAGAAGGCACGGAATGTGGTCTAGAAAATTACCCCGTCTCTGAGCCGCACACAGTCCACAGGCATCCCAGCAAACCTTTGAGTTTCTGACTCATCACAAAAAAAAAAGAAAAAAAAAAAGCTTGTGTGATGTCATCTCTGGAGAGCATCACTGAAGTTTAAGAACTTTAGAAGGAAAATGAGAAATCTGATCCAACCCCTGATTTTATAGATGAGGAAACTGAGGCTTAACTGACTCAAGTGCCTTGTTCCTGTCAAAGGTTGAAGAGTCCCAAGCCAGAATTAGAGCACACACCACCCACCCTCAGAACAGAACTCTGCTTTCACGTCGGTCTCCTTCCATAGATTCAGAGGCCCGTCTGTGAACCAGCCCTGGCGTCTGAGACCACACATGCTCTTATTTTCTGGGTGCTGGGGACCCCGAGAAAAGCTTGGTCACTGGTTCATCTCCTACCACGTATCCATACATCTGCTTATTCATTTCACGGATGTGCACTTGACTCCTTATGATGTGCTAAGATGTGCTAGGCTGTCCTTTGGTACAAATGCAGGAACCGACCCTGGCCTCACAGCATTCAATCCGGGGAAGAGATGTGATTGCAGAAATCTCTAAAGGCAATGGGTCCTGTCATAGAGCCAAGGACAAGGGCCTGGAGGAAGCCAAGGAGAGGAAGCCGTGCAGTTTCACTCTTGCTTCTGCGCCCCAGGGGCTGGCACTGGTTTTGCCGCTGGGGGCCACACACCATGCAGGTGGTGTAAATTTGGAGACTACATCCATCTGTGGCCCAGCTGCAATCTCCAGTTTCTCCTGGGGAGGGTTTTTTTCCTGACCCCAAGTCCTGAGTAGAGCCGTGTTTCCTTTTTGCTTTGAAGTTGATGGTAGGGCTTCCCCAGCTGCCTTCCATCTTCTTCACGACAAGAGAAGCCCTTCCAAGGGTCAGCATCAGGGCCAGCTCTCCTACCTACCACTGCGGCCACTAAAGCCCAGCTCCCAGGGTCTAGAGTGTGTCTGGGCATCCTGGGGCTGTTGCAGCATCACTTCACAAGATGAAGGATCTGACTTTTTTCTATATAGGCACCTGAGGATTTCTCTTTACTAGTTTTCCAGATACATTTCGGACGTTTGAAAAATGATGTCACTGAGTACCTGGTGTGTTTGCGGCAGGTGCCTGTGGTCCCAGCTTGGCTCAGTCCACAGTGTGGTCACAACCCTGCTGACTTCCTCGCCAGGCAGCTCTCTGTTTGGTGGCAGCTCCTAGAGACCCCTACGAAGGGAGGGCCAGTGTCCTGCTTTTCTGGCCCGCCACCCCCACCATGGCTGGGCGTGCAGGGTGCAGGCTCTTGGGTCCCCAGTCCCGGGGAGCCCTTTTGTTGACAGCCCCACTGGGTGAGCACGAGGCAGAAGAGGGACTTGGTAGCTGGAGGAGGGGGTGGCGATGTGGACAGGCGACAGGACCTCCCTCTCCTATTCACACACCGTACCAGGTGCCCGGAAGGTGCTCGCCTCGGCTGCCAAGTGCCCCAGATGAGACAGGACCCACGCTGGATCCCTGTTCCACCTGCCATCTTCTGAGGCCCCCACCTGACGCATTCGCCCTGGCAGTGCTGGAGGCGGTCTCTTTCCCAGCGGGTGCACGGGCCCTCCACCTTCCCCCCGGCGACCTAGGTGGGCCATGGAGCAGGTGGAGGCTGTAATGGGGCCTCGGGCGAGGTCAGCAGCAGCACCTGGCCCCCTCTCCTGGGCACGCGACACGTGGACGTGGACGCAGTGACTCACAGCCCGACATAAAGAAAGGCCATCCCGGAGAGGTGCCGAGGCTGGGCTGCTGGCTCAGCCGGGCCCCGCCCCCAGCCCAGCCCTCCCCCCACCCGGCTGTCAGAGCCCTGGTCTCTCGTTCCCCCAGGAGGGGGAGGGGATGGCCAGCAGAGGGGGAGGCTGGCTGTGCCCGGGGATGAGACCCCCGGCGTGGCCTCTGGAGCGCGGGTCCAGGGTAGCTGTCCATGGTTCTGTAGCCCAGGTTTCTCGCCTGGCTCCCCATGTGCTGCTCTGAATGGAGCTGTACGGAGGATAAGTTGGGGGGGGGGGCTCTTCAAAGAGGGGCCAAGTTCATCACATGAAGCTGGGAGTTCCATGGGGACCTAGATCTGGAACTGAGTCTGGGCGGAGGGTCTGAGAGAGCTGGAGCCTCTGGGGGGCGGAGGGGGCAGGCGCCCCTGGGACCTCTGAGGCACGTGGCCAGGGGCTCCACTGCTCCTGACTCTTAGTGGGAGCTGCAGTCTGAGCCAGTGTGGGTGCAGGTGGCACAGGGAATGGGGTGTGGGGCCCCCACGGAGCCAGGGGCCGAGAGGAGGAGGCCGTCTAAAATGGGCTGGCTTCAAAGCCTTCCTTCTCCAGTGCCTCCTGGGTTTCAGCACGGAGGGCAGGGAGGAGAGGAGACTTGGGCCAGGCCACCAGGCCGGGGAGGCTCTGCACAGAGTCACGGCCAGAGCAGCACCCCAGGTAATAAGTGCTGGGTGTGCAGGGCGAGGACACCCTGTGCTCCGGAGGGGACAGGCTTCTCAGAGCTCCTCCTTTGTCTAATGGAAACGTCCTGGCAATTTACAGGGGAGGCACTGACAGTCCCATTTCACAGAGGAGCAAACTGAGCCTGAGGGAGGGGAACAGGAAGCTGCATCTGCCTCCTCAGCCCTGGCCGACGCACACCTGATCCGGGAGGTGTCCTTCTGTGATGCCAGGCATGGGGCGATGTCACCATGCACACCAACATGGTCCCTAGCCTTATAACCCCTGAACCTCTGAGAGACCCCACAGGTCCCACCGCTCAGCCTGAAACCTCACGGTCGCCCACTGTCAGGAAGGCAGGACCGGCTGGCTAAGCGCTCTTCACGCTTCCTCCCACGAAACAGAAGCTCTCCTTGCAGCTCTCGTGATCCATGACCAGTGACGCCGGAAACAACCCCACAGGTCTTTCACAAATGCACTCACTTTATAGAATATCTGTACAGGTGCACACCTTACCCGCAGCTTCATTTACTTAGAACATGCCCAGTAACCAGAAGAAGAGTAGAAAGGACTCTGGTTCCCCAGTAGATGTCCTAGGTCCACACCCAACCCGACCCAGAAACAGGCTTCCAGACCCTCATCCAGAGTCTATGTAACGCTTGAAAAATTTCTAACTCACTCGGTCATCAGGCTGCAAGCATCCAGCAGTTTTAGAAATAAAACACCAAAGATGGGAGAGATTCCTACAGGTTGGCATCTCCAGGGACCAGATGTCGGTGAAATGAAGGAAAACAAGCTGCCTGACACCTGGCTCAGGGGCTTGGGGAGCCGGCGGCTGGATGTGCTGGGCAGGGTTCAGCCACTGCGGAAACTGATGCTTCCAGCTCACAGAGGATGAGGGTTTTGTTCAGTCTGAAGTTTAATAAAGCAGAGAGATGGTGTAGCGCTTTTGCAGAAACGCTTCCATCCAAGCTGAAGAACAGAGGAGCAGCTTTGGCCTGGGGGTGAAGGTTAGCCCCGAATTCCCTGGAGGGCTGGCTCCCGGGAGGTGGGCGCTTGCGTCTCAGTGGAGTGGTGACCACCCTTTCCACCTGAGGTGGGCGGAGCTCCCCTCCACCCCAGGACCACCGTTCAAGGGTGTCCCTGGGGGGCAAATTCCTCCTGCGGGTCAAGAAGCAGGACAGGTTCAGCCCTCCCTGGTCTTTACCTGGTGAGACCCAGCGCTTCCAAGTGCTCGAGGCATTTGAAGTCCTTGCTCATCACGGGGGGCACTTTATCCGCGTGACTACTCGGCGTCCCCTCCCTCCAGCCCGCCAGTGACGCTCTTGTGGGCACAGCCGCCTGGGTCCTGTTGACAATTGCTGGGAACCCAAGCCACCCCGGGGGCCGGGTGTGACAGTTGGGGGCAGGCATCCCATGGTGGAGACTGCCCCAGAGACAGAGCTGTGCGGCCAGAGCAGGTCAAGGGCTCGGGGAATCCTCCCTTCCCCGAAGGACCAGACGGTCCCGGGGGCTGCTGTCCACAAGGTCGGCAGTACCCCTACCCTGTCCCCGCTCGCCTGGGGACTCATGCAGCCGGGGTGCGGCTGGGGAGTCTGAGGGGACAGAGGCCTCTGGTAGCTGACATCCTGAAGCTGCAGGCTTTTCTCCGCCTGGTTCTTTAAGGAGGGCTTGGTTTCCAGAAAAGTGCCTTTTGCTGGGTGGGGGATGAGGTGCTCCTGAGGCTGCTGGGACCCGGCTGTTGGGGGTGGGGACAGTGTGCTCCCTTGGGCTGGTGGCTGGGGGGGTGTCCTCAAGCCCACGGCAAGAATTGATTGGAGATTTTCTGACTCCAAAAAGCTTGTTTTTAAACAGCTTTGTTGAGATAAAATTTGCAGACTGTACAATTCACCCATTAAAAGTGCATGATTCAGGGCACTTCCCTGGTGGTGCAGTGGTTAAGAATCCGCCTGCCAATGCAGGGGACACGGGTTCGATCCCTGGTCTGGGAAGATCCCACACACCTCAGAGCAACTAAGCTCGTGTGCCACAACTATCGAGCCTGTGAGCCACAGCTACTGAAGCCCGTGACCTGGTGCCTGTGCTCCACACCAAGGGAATCCACTGCACGGAGAAGCCCACACACCGCAATGAAGAGTAGCCCCCGCTTCCCACAGCTAGAGAAAGTCCACATGCAGCAACAAAGCCCCAACGCAGCCAAAAAGTAAAAATAAAGACACTATGTGATGTTTAAAAAAAAAAGGGTCTGATTCAATGGTTTCTAGAATATCCACAGATACGTGCAGTCATCCCCACAGTCAAGTTTAGAACATTCTCATGACCTTAAAAAACAACCTTTTGCTATAACTTTCCTGTCTTCATTCTCTGTCTGCCCCCCACCGCCCCCTGTGCCCCCACCCCAGCCCGAGGCTAATCTTCTCTCTTCTCTACCGCCTTCCCTGACCTGGACATTCATGGGAAAGGAACGATAGAACACGTGACCTTTTGTGACTGGCTTTTCCACGTAGCGTAACGTTTTTAAGGTTCTTCTGTGTTGTAGCTTGTGTCAGTGCTTCCTTCCTTTTTATGGTAGAATACTGCATCAGTGCATGAACAGAGCATGTTTGTTTATCCCTTCGTTCACCTTTCCCCCACATACACAATGCAGTGTTGTAACCGTGGTCCTCGTGTTGTACATCACATCCCCAGGGCTTGCTTATGCTGTAGCTGGATGTCTGTGCCTTTGGATCACCTCATCCTTTTGGCCCCCCTTTCCCCTCCCTGCCTCTGGTAACCACCAACCTGTCCTCTGCATCTGTGAGTTTAGAGTGTGTGTGTGTATTTAGAGATGGCATATATACATGAGATCATACAGTATTTGTCTTTTTCTGTCTGACTTATTTAACTTAGTGTAATGCCTTCAAGGTTCATCCATGTTGTTGCAAATGGCAGGATTTCCTTCTTTTCTGTGGCTGAGTATAATAATGATAACAGTAGTAATAACATGATATACACATGTGCCACATTTCTTTATCCATCTGTCAGTGGACATGGCTTGTTTCCATGTCTTTGCTACTGTAAATAATGCTCCAATGAACATGGGACTGCAGACATCTTTTTGAGATAGTGATTTTTCTTCAAATAAACACTAAGAAATAAAATCAAATGGCAGTTCTATTTTAATTTTTTGATGGCTTCTTTATTTCTTTATTTATTTAATTGGCTATGTTGGGTCTGTTTTGCTGTGTGCAGGCTTCTTTTTAGTTGTGGTGTGTGGGCTCCTCATTGTCATGGCTTCTTTTGTTGCAGAGCACAGGCTCTAGGCACGTGGCTTCAGTAGTTGTGGCACTAGGGCTCAATAGTTGTGGCTCATGGGCTCTAAAGCACAGGCTCAATAGTTGTGGCACACGGGCTTAGGTGCTCCACAGCATGTGGGATCTTCCTGGAGCAGAGCTCGAACCCGTGTCCCTTGCATTGGCAGGCAGAATCTCAACCACTGTGCCACCTAGGAAGCCCTCTATTTTAATTTTTTGAGGAACCCCCATACCATTCTCCACAGTGGCTGCACCAATTTACATTCCCACCAACAGCGCACCAGGTTCCCTTTTCTCCACATCCTCTCCAAGACTTGTCATCTTTTGTCTTTTTGATAATAGCCATTCTAGGTACAGGTGATCACTCACTGTGGTTTTGACTTGCATTTCCCTGATGATTAGCGGTTTAAGCATATTTTCATGTACTTGTTGGCCATCTGTATGTTTTCTTTGAAAAAAATGTCTCTTCAGGTCCTCTGTGCGTTATTGACTTGATATTAAGTTGTATGGGTTCTTTATATATTTTGGATATTGACTCCTTATCAAATATATGATTTGCAAAAATTTTTTTCTCATTCAGTAGGTTGCCTTTTCATTTTGTTGATGGTTTCCTTTGCTGAGCAGAGGATTTTTGGTTTGATGTAGTCCCACTTGTTTATTTTTGCTTTTGTTTCCTTTGCTTTTGGTGTCAAATCCAAAAAATCATTGCCAAGACCAATGTCAAGGAGTTTACTGCCTATGTTTTCTTCTAGGAGTTTTATGGTTTCAGGTCTTATATTCAAGTCTTTAATCCATTTTGAGTTGATTTTGTGAGTGGTGTAAGATAGTGACTCAGTTTCACTCTTTTGATGTGGCTGTCCAGTTTTTTCAAAACCATTTATTACAGAGACTGTCCTTTGACCACTGAGTATTCTTGGTGCTCTTGTCAAATATTACTTGACCATATATGCAGGGATTTATTTCTGGGCTCTATATTATGTTCTATTGGTCTGTGTGTCTATTTTTATACCAGTACCATACTGTTTTGATTACTTTAGCTTCATAGTACAGTTTGAATCAGGAAGTGTGATGCCTCCAACTTTGTCCTTCTTTCTCAGTATTGCTTTGGCTATTTGGGATCCTTTGTGATTTCCTACAAATTTTAGAATTATTTTTTCTACTTCTGTGGAAAATGCCATTGAAATTTTGATAGGGATTGTCCAATGTCCAACGTCCCTTCTTGGTTAAATTTATTCCTGGATATTTTGTTCTTTTTATGAAATTGTAAATAGGAGTATTTTCTGTTTCCCTTTCTGATAGTATATTGTTAGTGTATAGAAATACAACTGAATTTTGTACATTGATTTTGTATCCTGCAACGTTCTGAATTCATTTTTCAGTTCTAGCAGTTTGTTTTTGGTGGCGTCTTTAGTATTTTCTGTGTATAATATCATGTCATCTACAAATAGAGACTATTTCACTTCTTCCCTTCTGGTTTGGAGGCCTTTATTTCTTTTTCATACCCAATTGTGTGGCTAGGACTTCCAGTGCTATGTTGAATAACAGTGGAGAGAGTGGGCATCCTTGTCTTGTTCCTGATCTTAAAGGGGAAGCTGAGCTGGAAGCTTCTCCCCGTTGAGTATGAGGTTAGTGAAGGGTGTGTCCTGCACGGCCTCTCTTTTGTTGAGGTGTGTTCCCTCCATGCCCACTGTGCTGAGAGTTTCTTCCTATGGTGTGTTGTCCCGCCACAACCATGTGTGGACTGGTCTCTGCGCAGACATGTGTCCCCAGGAGGGGCTCCACCAGATCCTGGTCAGGAGAGAGAGCAGGGGAACCAGGGCTGAGGACTTGCTCGGAGGCTGGGAGGGGCCAGCTCCCCACTGTGGCCCAGGCCTATGGTCACACTCAGGCTTGCCCCGGAGACAGCGTACCCTCAGGTGTATCCTCCTCTGAAGACAGTCAGTGTCTGAGCCTTTGACCCCAGAAAGCTGTCTGAGTTCTTTCCTATAATCCTTATAATTCTTATACATGATAAATTGCATATAAATGATATGTGTAGGAATCATATATAGGAAATTACTCCTATTTGTAATTTCCTATAATTCGATGGGCACACAGACCTGCAAGAACACAGACCCTACACTTGGGGAAATGCAGAGCCCAGCTTGGCCCCATGCTCAGGATGTGTTGTCACAGACCCTCTGTTTCTGGGTCTTGGTTCCTGATACTGAAAACATCAGGGATGCGCTTGCCAAGTTGCCACTAAAGTCCCCAGTTCTAGCATCTGTGGTTGAAATGACCTTTTTGATGGAAGAGAAGTGGATGCAGGGACCACCCTAGTTCACTAGGGGCCTCCGTTTCCTTGTCTGAAAACAGAAGTCCTTGGACTTGGTTGTCCAATCAGAGCCTGGGCTCCTGTCTGGAGGGCTGGCAAGGGCTCTGGCCATTGGTGCTGGATGCTGACCTCTGGGCTTCCTGTAGCCTAAGCATGGTAGGAGAGTCCTGTCCATGTCCTGTGCAGGCTGGACCCCCCTGTCCATGCAGGAGATGCCCACACCACTGGGTATACAGCCTTCCTAGAATGGGCAGGGTCTCTTAGGAACTTGGCCTTGGAGGGTCATAATCTTTAATGCCTCTGCCTATGTCTTCTGAAGCCCACCCTTTTATACCCCCCACTCCAGCTCCTAGCACTGTTCTAGGCGGACAAAAGGTATTTAATAAAGACTTGTGAAGTGCTTGAAGAATTTTAAGTGATGTTCTCAAACCTTCCCGGATTAGGACATCACGGAAAGCCACTGAAGTTATTAATCTGTACTAGGCCCTTAGGCAGGATGGCCATGACCCTGGGTGCATCTACCCATCACACTGGAGAACACATTTCCCTCTTCACACTGGCTACCTGGGCCTCACCTGGCCAAAAGACTTGACTCACTGCAGGTATGTGACAGTGGCCCTTTTACCCAAGAGAAACCCAGTTACAGAGCCAGGTATTTGCAGGAATCTTTGTCAGCTGGTCACCCATGTAACAGCTCTCCCTGATTCTCTTCCAAGAGGCCAGAGCTTGTCCAGCCCCAGGGCACTGGGGACACCCCTCCCATTCCTCTGCTTTGGAAAGAGGTCTGTTCCAGCTCCTCTTGAGCTGGGACTTGGGAAAGTCACTTCTCTGGGCCAGGGTTTCTTCATGATAAAAGGCAAGGTGCGCCTCTACTATCCCACAGCTCTGTACGTGGACCAAGTCATGCATAGGGATGGGTGTAAGTGAGGTAATAATGATGAGATTTGGTCAGAAAAGGGAACTAGACAGAACTGAGGCTGATCTCACTGTCCTTCTGGCTGTCCGTGACCAGCTTGTTTGTTTCTGGTGGTTGTTGTTTGGGCGTTCCCGCAAATACAACCAGAATCCCACACCTGTCTTGCGTCATCCATGATGGAGTGGATTTTATTTCAAAGACAGTGTCAAGGGCTTCTGATTGTTGGAGGCGAGATAGCAGTTGTAGTCCAGGAAACCTCAGTGACGCTTCTGCAGAAGCGCTGTGGTTCTATGAACTGCATTGAAGAAACTAGAGGAACTCTGGTTGTTTGCTGAAATGTTAGCTGTAATAAAGCTTTAAAGTTCAATGAACCAAATTAGAAAACAATATAAGTTAATGGGTACAAGTCCTTCGATGTTAAACTGATGTCCCGTGAAGTTTTCTTAAACCACCGGCACCCTTCCCCCTTAGCGGTGCCCCCACTTTGATGGCAAAAATAGGTGAACACACAAAACAGAAGTATTAAGGGAGAACCCTTTCGAGAATAATCACGTTTGCTTCAATGACTCACTTTTTGTGGACATGCTTGCTGATGGCTGTGACTGCAGACCTAGACACTCAGAAAGTCAAATTTTCAATGAATAAAACATTTTAATTCTTGTGATTGCATGAGAAAGAGAAATGCTTCTGGACAGTCTCAAAAAACTGCCATGTCGTCACAGAAAAGGGCTCGAGACCCCACTCTCTGTTGGGAAAGCCAGGCAACAGGGAGTGAAAGACGTGGCCTTGCAAGTCGGAGTCACCGAGAGGCAGAGTGGCAGCCTGATTTACTCAGTGGCTAAGGATTGCAGGTCAGACACCGTGGGAGCCGAGCTCTAAGACACAGTGTGGATGGTTTGTTATAAAATTACAGCAAAGATATGGGAAACCAGCAGTGTGACGCAGACCTCCCTGTAGTCAGCAGTTCTTTGCTTACTGTGTCCAGAGGACAGTAATCTGGACGAAGCCATGCAAATATGCTAACCCAGGTCATTAATTTCGACGCTCTGTGGGGCTCTGGCAGTCTCAGAACCAACGACTCTGGGGAAAATTCCTGACTTTTGGGCTCCGGAAGTCTCGGAAGTGCGGAGCCCATCAGGTGCGAGCTGTATCGGGCCCTGCTCTGCAGGTACATGCTGTTAGCACAGCAGGAAGGTTTCCATGACTGTATCCGTCATGCTGTCAAAGAGGAAATCTTATCTTCGCTCGTTTACTAAATATACAAGGGCTGGGATTTCCACTTGGCACATGAGCCTGTTTACCTGAAGGCTCCTTTCCCCTGAACTCAGATAAAGTTCATCTGCATCCCTTCGCAGAGACACGCCGCCTTCTAATCCCTGCAACACTTTCACACCCTCAGATTAGACTCTGCTCTCAGCTCGTGGGATGCTGCCTGGCCTGGCGCTCTGGCGGGGAGGGTCGGCCGTCTGATGCAGACGGCTTCCGAGACCTCGCCTCCTGGAGGCGGGACCACCACCCACCCTCCGTCCTTGTAAATTGTGGTGCCTGTTTTCCTGCTGGGCTTGTAAAACTGGTGTTTATTGGAATTTGTGACCAGATTTCTCCTTCGAGGTCACAGACTCTCTAAGTCTATTTTATACACGTGTGCCTTTCAGCCACGTTCAGGTGGGTTGTATTTTAAATAGAGCTGAGATAAACTATCCAGATTTGTAGAACATATCCGTTTGCAGGTTTATTTGCTTTTGGGGAAGATGGGCTGCAAGGGGCCTTTAAACAGTGAGATCCCCCAGGCACCTGCTTGTCAGTCTATTAACTTGAGGCCTCAGAACAAGGTGTGACACACCCACACGTGTACACACACACGCACACACACGCGCAGGCAAACCCCTAGCGAGGAAAAACACACGTTTTTCTCATTCAGCACAGGTGCCCACGTATCCCCAGCACATGGCTCTCGCCCCTGGGCCGTCCCCTCAGGACGCCTGGCCCTGTGCACAGAGGCCATGCTGGCTGGATCGGAACATCCCTCCTTGTCGTGAACAGTGAAACCCACCCTTAGAGGACAGCACTAGTCACTGCTGAGGACGTCTGGAAAACCTGCTTCAGCTTCTGAGCAACGGTGTGGTGGCTGCATGGTGGGGGTGTGGCAGGGCCCATGCTGGGGAGGGACAGGGTCCATGCTGGGGGTGGGGAAGGGCCCATGGTGGGGGAGGGGCAGGAACCATCGTGGGGGTGCGGCAGGGCCCCATGCTGGGGGTGCGGCAGGGCCCATGGTGGGGTGGGACGGGGCCCACCTCTTTACGAGCCCTGGCCATGTGTCTTAAGGCCAAGGTCCGTGTCTTGTCATCTGCCTTTCTCCACGTGGTGCCGTCCCTATTTGATGCGAGGAGCCTGGGACCTCAGGTGTGGGACTGCGTCACACCACCACTGCTGGCCCAAGAATCATTCTTGGTCTTCCCCTGTGCTACTCTTTCTTACGCTGAAATTTTCTGCCCTTCTTGACCAAGTACCGCATAAAATTATCTCACTTGCAGTGTTTCTTAAGTCAGATCTGCAGGCTGGCTTCTGCGTGGAATTACTTTGGATTTTTACCTGCTTGGCCTTGCTTCATTTTGGACAATTCCTGGTTTGGGGACCAGGCCCCATCCCTCCCTGCAAGGTCTGTGACCTGCCGTCTCCTCTGCTCTGCCAGCAGGGACGTGACGGAGGCTGGCAGGGCCTCGCATCCCCGCCCAGGCAGGCAGGTGTTTCCCCGCTCCCCGGCTGCGCTGCATCTCCACTGCAGAGGCCAATTTGTCTTCAAAACAGCGTTGCGTTTGTTTGTTTGGACAAGGAGTGAAACTGTGCTGGTTTTCACTCTTCTGCCTCTAAGGCTTTGCACTGCCCTTGGTTCACTGGTGGCCCCGGGGCGGTGACGAACCAGCCCCCGAGAAGAACCACACTGGCTCCCGCGCCTGCCTGCCGGGCTGGGCCGTGGAGGCGTTAGCTTGGCAGGCACACCCCTCGCAGGCACCTTTACCTGTGCCGTCTTTTCATTTGTGAGAAAAAGCATTTATTTTTATTCCCTGAAGAACTTCACCTTGAAATTGAAAAAGGGAGTTCCAGTCCCTTCCATAGATTCCCACCGTCCCATCACGGGTGTGCTCCGGCTCGTGTGATGACAGACGGTCAGAACAATTTATTACCGTCATTTCTACCTCCATTCCGCTGTCCATTTTGATATTAAATTATCTGCCATAAAATGGAAGGAATTACGGTCTGTGGGCTTTCCCTTCTGCCTTATCTTTATGTGTACAAGCTGCTCGGAACAATGTCCCTTCTGCACCAGATGACGTGGCGGGCCAGGAAGTCGGTGGGTCACACCTCGGAGCCATTTCCTTCCTCTCCAACAGCGAGCACTTGCCGCGTGTCTGCCTGGAGGAGTCGAGTGGGGTGGATGTACAGAAGGGTAGGTTCTTTGTTTGGGCCGCACGAAGCTTCCAGTCTACTCCAGGCACAGAGAAGGCAGGGATGCGGTGGGAGGGCCTCAGGGCTCCAGGAAGTAGCCTCCCCAGAAGGGTGGTCAGCATGGAGCTGGGCAGAGGCCAGAAGGGGAGGATGCTGGAAGAAGGGAGAGTGGGGCTGCGAGTTCAGAGCCCTGGCCAGGCGCCCTTCCGGGCTGAACGAGCCAAGCAAACGCCCCAGACTTGCAACGGGTTGGGGTGGGGAGGGTGGAAGAGGGAGGGCCAGGACCTCTCCTCGTGGAGCCATTGTTTGGAATCTCCCTCGAGAGATAACAGTGACCATGTGAGGTTTCCTTGGAGGTGAAGACCTTCCAGCTTATCCAGAGGGTGTGTTCACTGCAACCCCCAGCAGGGGCCAGGCACGCACGTCCCCCCCTTCCAGGTCACAGCTGGGTTAGAGCAGAGAAGCGGTTGGACTCGGGGTCCTTGGAGTTCAGGGGACCACGTGTGAGCTCCTTTCTCCTCTGCAGGCGGGCTTGGTCTTACACGCGTGGAGGTCATAGGTCTGTGCTGTGGCCCTGTTCTCATGGGCAGAGCAGGGCCAGGCCGGCTGCGTCTCAACCTCCATCCAAGGCCCCTGTCTTCAGTCGGCGCTCAGTAAGTGCCTGTGATGCGAGGGCATGTAAAAGGGCTGTCACGCCGGCCACCCTAGGCAGCACGAGCGGGTGTCACTCAGCCAGCAGCCCCCGCTGTTAACTCCGCAGGAGGGCCCGTGGCCGTGGAGAGGGTGGGGCAGGGGCCAGGTCGGGAGCAAGGGCAGCCCCCGCGGGTCTGCGGGAAGGGCCGTGCGTGTGCCGCGGCCGCTCCGCGCGTCCATCGCCGGCCCCGTCGGGACACTTGCTCCTCAACTCGGAAGAACTGGGGGCGTCCAAGGCCGGAACGGGCTCAGCACCCACGGCGTGGGGTCCGCCCCGAGCGGCCCTGGACACACGTTGGGGGTGACGCGGGGTGACTTTTGAGGGTTTCCGCAGGAGACCAGGCCCGGGGCCGTCACCCCACGTCCCTCTCTCTGTCGTCCCCTCGGGTCCCCGGCGGCCGTCTGTCCGGGATGAGGAATACGTCCGGCCGCTCACCTGGCTGCTCTACGTGGGGAGGGATGAAAAATATTCTCGGGTTCCCGCTGCCCCCCTTCCCGGGCCGCGGCCTCCTCCTGCTACTTCCTTGAAGACACTGGGCGGCCCCGGGGCCCACCCCGGTGCCCGGGCTCCCCGTCAATGCTTCACCACGAGTTTGTGGGTGTCCCTGCACCCGCTCCCGAGCTGGAGCCGGGGGGTGTCGGGGAGGTGCGGGTGCCCAGAAGGACGCAGAGCTGGGTCTGAGTCCAGTCTCTCCACTTTTTAAGTCTGAGAACCTCTGAAGGAAGTGAGGTGACGAAGTGTCCGCAGTCTGGTGGCGTTTCTGAGCGTCTCACCCGGGCAGGGGCACCCAGCCGTCACACCAAAGCTTCGGGGTGCCGGGTGCCCACCACCCCTGCACGCCGCCCACGTGGACGGTCTCTCCAGGGGACAGTTCCTCTGGTCTCTCCTGGACCCTAGGTGTGTCCCCGCTCCGCTGGGCGCCTTGCTTCTGGCTCTTCGTGGGCTCGGGCTCCATCCCGGCCTCTGCTCTCCCCAGCCCCCTCCTCTCTGCTCCCCTCTGTCCGTCCCCCAGGACACACGCTTGGGGTGACGTGGGTTGGTGAAACTTCGATGACAGAAAGGTCCAGGTTCAGTTTCAGGCCTCCACACCAGGCCCTGTCTCTGCTTGAATTCGGAGGCCTCTTTCTTCTGGGGGCAGTGGCGAGGGGGGGGCACGCCTGTGCCCAGAGCGCGTGTCTGGAGCCGGAGACGAAGCCTCCCTTTTTTGATGCAAAGACACCCTCAGTGCCAGGGCCAGGCTGGGCTGGGGGCTTGCCCTCCCCGGTGTCAGATACCTGCCCAAATCCTGGAGCAAATTTAGGGTGTCCGAAAATAGCCAGTCTGCGTATAAGAGATTCACTTTGCTGTACACCTGAAACTAACACAACATTGTAAATCAATTATATTCTGATAAAAATTAAGAAAACAAAGCCCCAAAGTAACCAGTCTGGGGAAAGGAAGGAGCCTTTTGCAGAACCCTGTCTGTGCTGTGTTGTCGCCACTGCACCCCTGTTTGGTCATCATTCCTCTATTTATTTTATGACTAAGGAAACTGCACCCAGGGCAAGACTGCCCGCCATCTCCCACGGTGAGCTCCCTGGGGTTCCAGGCTGGGCCCCTGGGCACGAAGACCAGGCTATTTTCACGGGAGGGCGCTGTCACCTGCTGGACCCTGGTGGCCTCTCCTGCCAGGCCAGGTGGCCCCCAGCCTCCCCACGACGAGGCCCCGTGACCCGCCTGTCGGCCCAGCCGCTGGTGCTAAGGAGCGTCACACTTTGGTCCCTTCCTGCTGAGTGTCTGCCGTTGGCTTTGTTGGGCATTTTGGCAGAGAGCCCTGGTGTTGGCACGGAGGGCACGTGCGTCTTGAGGGCATGTACGCGCTGCTCTGCAGCCTGCGTGCTCTCCAAGTTCACGGGCTTCAGGTCGGGATCAGCCCCCGGGTATTCCAGGCCCGCTCCTCAAAGTGGGCTCTGAGCCCTGGTTAGGAATTCGGAACCCTGGGCCCCACCCTGGCCCCTGCAGTGGACGGTCCCCGGGGGCGTCTGTGCATAGACCCCGCGCGGAGCTCTCTCCCCTGCGTGTTTCCGACGGTCACGCGCTGCCCCTAAGCTGGGTCTGGGCCAGAACAATCACTGCCGACATCAACCCGAGAGAGAGAGGAAGACGTTAGGACGGAGGCAGGCGCACGAGGAGCTGCGATGCTGCAGGAAGCAGAGCACGTGCCGGTGTGCGCACGCGTGTGGAAGCATGCAAGGACGTGCACACGGGTGACCGTGTGCGCGGGCGCGGGCGTGTGCGAACATGTGCTGGTGCTGGAGCCACCTTGGCCTTGGGCCAGTTACTCCAGCCCTCTGCGTACACGTCCCCAGTACCTGTGTCAGGGTTCTTGTGGGGGTTAAAGTGATCCCCCAAAACCTCCTAACCCAGGGCCTCCTGTGTTAATACGCCCTCAATAGGTGTTAGTTGTAATTCTTCGGTCCTTCTTAAGGCAGCTCTGAAGTAGTTTTTATTACTTTATTGTATAGATGAGGACAGCGAGGCTCAGAGAGGTTAAGTGACTTACCCAAGGTCACACAGCTGGGGATTTGAGTTTGGGTCCCCGATGCCCAGCGGTCTTGTCTCCAGGCTCCTCCCTGGGCTCTGCAGCCCAGCGCCTCTTTCTGAGCGTCTGAGCAGCCCCAGGCCCGTGCTTCCTGCCCCTCCCTCCCTGACACCTGGTCGCCCTTGGCTCTCCCCTGGGACCACTGATTTGTGGTTTGATGTCTTTGCTGCTGACTCTGAGCGCGGGTCCCTTCTCTCTCGTTGGCTCAGCTTCCTCCCGGGTGAACGGGGAGTGGTTGCCGAGACTGGTCCCTGGGGTCACCAAATGGTCACAGACGTCAGTGACAAAGGCTGGAGCCCAAGGTGAAGGAGACCCCGGGCTCGCAGGTGCCTCCTCGCAGGCGCTCAGGATGGGGAGGGTCTGACTCCAGGAAGCGCAGGAGGTTCGCCTTCCAGGCAGCCCAGCCAAGCGAGGTCTAACTGGTCAGTGTGCTTCAGGGGCACCAAAGCATCGTGTTGCTGGCGACCCCAGAGCCTGGGAGCCGGCCGTGCACAGGGAGCCTTGGGACCCGAGGCCCTGAGATTTAGGCTCCTCCTCTCCCAGGGCAGGGGAGAACCCAGGAAGAGAGGGAGCGTTCTGAATGACCTCATCTGCTACCAACTCTCAGGCTCCAAAGACAAAGCTGACGTCAGCTCACATTTGCAATCATTTTTCCTCTTTCCTGCAAAACGGCCCCTGCTGCTGGGAGAGTGTTTGGCAGCCGGCCCCGTCGCAGGCTTGCCAAGGCCCAGCTCCGTCCCTGAGAACATTTCTCAAACGTCCACCGAGGAGGCAGCAAGGCCGTGGCTCCCAGCAGGTGCCCCCTCCGTGGTGCTTCTGATGGGGGCTGGGGCCTCTCCAGGCTCAGGTCTCAGGGGGCGGCTGGCACTGCTCCCCCAAAAGCCCAGAGAATCAGCAAAAAGCTGGGTCTTCTCTGAGTGTGGAAAGGGCCCTTGGGGAATCACTGCCAGGTGTGCCTTGTGGAGAAGCTGGGATGGCGGTCCTGCCCTCTGCGCAGGTGTGCCCTGGCGCGGACCCGGGCGGGGGAGGCTGGGCAGGGCGGGGGACGGGAGACCCAGGGCCACCCCAGTGTGCACAGCAGAGCTCTGGGTCTTCCGGCCAGGAGGGGGAGGCAGGCTGCGGTGGCGGCCCAGCCACGTCACGGCGACGGTCACATGTGGCCCTGCCGGGAATTTACAGGGAATCGAGCTCTGAGTGATCGCTCCAATTTTGTAAGTGCATTTCCACTGCAGAGCGGCCCTCCTGCAGGCCCATAAATAGTGAGTTGATAGACGTCACCCTGCTGCCCGCTTGCGTGTCCCCAGCGCACGTGGTGAAGAGGGGTTCCAGGCCTGTCCAGCTCCACAGGTGGCCTCATCAATAATCACCTTCCCAGGCTCACTGTAGGGGCTCCTCTCCCCTCCCCAGTCCAGGTCCCCCTTCCGCGTTCTCCTGACTTCACCCTAACACAGTGCTGCACACAGGCGTTCAGCTTACATTTTCACGTTCAGGTGTTCTTGCAGGAAAGATAGTTACCGACGGGCCCACACGTGTTCATGGGACGTGGAATAGTTAAGATCCTTGGTCATGAGGAGACGCTATGTGCACTTATCTGCGACTGTACGTCTCATCTTCATTCAGAACCTGCGGGAAAGCACCCCCCACCGCCGTGGCAGGGATGTGGAAATCTGGGGGGCATATGTTTACTCAGTGAGAAGACTATGGAACTTTCTTATCTCGTCTCTGTCCCGAGGCCAAGGAGACATGCTCCACCCGCCATCCTCAGCATGCCGTTCCAGCAATATCGACCTGATTACTCATGCTTTATAAATGAGAAGGCGATGCTGCAGGTGTGCAGACACTGGCTTCGCTGTGCCAGCCTCAGCCCCGCGTGAACGCCCCCCTCCGTCCGTGCCCACCCGGGGCTCTCCTGGTCGCCGTCCTGCTGCCGTTCTGATGATAATTCACGGGGCTACAGACCCCTGGGCCGTAGCCTTCCATTTGCAATGGAAAAAAGGTTACATGCACACTTCCACTTGCCAGTGGCTCTGGGGTTTAGGGTGAGGACAACATGCGAAGGTCACGGCCCCACCCTCCTGGAAGGCGCAGCCCACAGGCTCCCTGGCGCAGGGCTCGCGGCGGCCCACGGCTGAGTGAGCCCCGTCCTCCGACAGCTGGCTGTCCCTCCAAGGGGAGCGCGCTTTTCCCGCTTCAGACGGCAGGGACGCCTCATCCGGCAGCCTTCCTTCCTCCCCATGGCTCTGCGTGAGCCCGCCACTTCACAGATGCGAGGAAACCCCCAGGGAAAGAGCTCGGCCTCGCCCCCCTCTCCCCAAGTCCCACCCGGACGCTTAGGCTCTCTCAGCGTCAGGGTCCTCCCGGGAGGTGGGACGCCAGCCTGGGCCTGGCGGGGTCCGAGCCGTGCAGGTGAGCGCGGGGCGTGGTCGCCGGCCCCGAGCAGGTGCCCTCGTGCCGGCTCTTCCGCACCACGCGGTGCGGGGACCTCCGGAGGCCCCTGTGTGACCGCTGCAGCGGCCCGGCTCTCCCGGGCCGGCCGGCCCTGCGCTGCGGCTGCAGACGTCCCCTCACATACGGCCTTCCTCAGCCTCACACGGGCCTTCTTCTCTGATGTGAGGGCTAGTTTCCAGCTGCTCCTTCATTGGGTTGTTGATGGGCTTTGCTTGTATCCTGCGGCTTTTTGAGGCGAGAAAACACCTTTTCAAAGTCTTTTAGCGTAAACAACCCGAAATGTATCAGCGACGCTTCTCAGAATCTCATCTCGCTCTGAAACCGCCAGGGCCCGCGCTCCTCGGAGGGGCAGGCACGCCCAGGGCCGTGGCTGCTTGGCGGGACGAGGGTGTGTGCCCACCTGGCCTTGGTGAGCTGCCTCCCTGTGGCGGCGGACTGTGGCCGTCAGAAGGCCCCTCTGCACGTCCACACGTGCGCACGTTTCAGGGGGTGGCCTTCTGTGTCCCCCTTCACCTCTGCTCCTGAGGCCTCAGGCCTCCTGCCGTCCCTGGACACAGCCCAGGTCCTGCACCAGCTGCCTGGGACGTCCATGCGCTGCGGTGACCTTGTGCGTTGGGAGGTTCACAGAGACGCAAGGCTCACGGGGACTCCACCAGAGCCCTCCTGGCCTCTCCACCCCCTCCGCCTGGGGTCTCAGCACAGCCGCTTTGACTGCGTCCTTTGACCCCAGGCGCTCACCAAGGACTTTTTTCCACAAACGAGAGTGATTCCAGTGCCGTCAGCTCTTGGACTTTTCCCCACGTGGCTGCACGGGCAGTGGCCACGTTCTGGAGCCCCGGTCTAGGCCCATGTGCCCCTCATGCCCGGGGTGTGCTCTCCCAGCAGAAAAGGCAGACTGCTCACTGAGCGGGGGGCATGCGAACTGGCAGTGGAGTTAGAGATGTGTCTTCTTGCTTTTCTCTAAGGTGGTCCCTCTGGGGTCCCCGTGGGGAAGGGAGGGCCTTTGGGCTGTGGCAGCCCTAGGTCCCCTCCATGCATCTTCCTCCCTCCTCTGTCCCTTCTTTGTCCCCAGCTCCCAGGCGACAGCTTGCCTTTCTCAGTGCTGGGCCTTGGGCTGGGCCTGCCCTCCTCTGCTCCCTCCTTCCAGCTCCACGTGAGCACCCCTTCCCGCCTCCCCCGTTTAAAATTTATTTATTTATATGTGTTTAAAAACCTTTTTGTTGGCTGCATTGGGTCTTTGTTGCTGCACATGGGCTTTCTCTACTTGCAGCCAGCGGGGGCTACTCTTCATTGCAGTGTGCGGGCTTCTCATTGCAGTGGCTTGTCTTGCTGCGGAGCACGGGCTCTAGGCGTGTGGGCTTCAGTAGTTGCAGCACATGGGCTCCATAGTTGTGGCTCTTGGGCTCTAGAGCGCAGGCTCAGTAGTTGTGGTACACCAGCTTAGTCGCTCCGCGGCATGTGGGATCTTCCCGGACCAGGGCTCGAACCCGTATCCCCTGCATTGGCAGGCAGATTCTTAACCACTGCACCACCAGGGAAGTCCCCTAACCAGGTTTTATTTGTCAGGGTGCAGCCCAAGGTGCAGAGACCTCCAAACATGGTGCTTAAATAAGCACGGAAGTTATTTCTCTCCCACAGAATGGCCTGGAGGCTCTGCTCCATGAGGACACACGGGGCCCCGGGACCTACGTGTGACTTCTCCATCTGGTCCAGGGCTCTTGTGCAATAACCTCCTGGCCACAGAGAAGGGGGCAGAAGACCAGGAGATGAGGTGAAGGCCATGAAGATGGTGACAGGGTTGCAATGTCACGTCCCATTGGTGAGGGTCCCTGGTGGTCAGACTGAGCTCCAGAGGAGACAGGGATGTGGCCTCTGCTGAGGCTGGAGGTGGGAAGACCCTGCTATTAAACAGAAAAAGAGGGGTATCCGGCACTACCAAGGCTTCAGCACCACGGTTCTCTCCTCCAGTCTTTCCTGCTTCTGCCCTGTTCCCAGGAGGATTTTCCCACAGTGCCTTCTGCAGGTGGGGATGCACCGGGAGGTTTGCTCCTCCCTTCGGCTGGGAACTCTGGTGATGGTATCCGGCCTGATCTTCCGGAAGAAAGCCGGCTGCTGTGGCTTCTCATGGCTGTTGACGGGCTCCCAGGCCTCCTTCTGGGTGGGAACAGGCCTCACCTGCTTGTCTCCTGTGGGTCAGAGGAGGCCAAACGGCAGGCGTCCCTCTCAGACCGTGTCTCCGATGCTTGGCCATTGGTGACTGTGGGGCTGGCTGGGGGCCCCACCACCAATGAATGTCCTGGCCTCCCCCACTCACGCCTGTTCATCGACACCCTCATCCTCGCCGTTGGAAAATGTCCGTGCCTTTCCATAAACATCGAAAGAAACATCAGCCCTGGAGGGCGGGCATGGTGCTCCCAGTGCTGGCCTGAGTGCCATGGAGAGCGGAGCCTGGGGAACGACATGGGGGATGGATCTGTCTGGGAGGTCGTCCCAGCAGTCAGGGGAGCGCAGGAGTCCCCGCAGAGGCTGTCACTGGGGCAGGAGTGACCCTGGCAGGGAGGGAGGCGAGCACTTGCCCACAGCGGGCTTCCCCTGGCAGGAGGGGCCACCTTGGGGGCTGTATGCTCCCCTCACCTTTGGGCAGAAGAGCCAGAGAAGCAGAGCAGGAGCTCGAGGCAGGCAGGGCCACGCGGCGTGGAGCTCTCTAGCACGTGGGGATGGAGTCTGCGGCCAGAGGAGCTCAGCCACCACCGCAAGTGTCCTACGCGCCCTGCCTGCCTGAGCTGTCATCTGGAAACTCACACCAGTCAAGGCGATCTGCCAGGCTGTGCTTTCTATGTTTTATGTCACCCGAAAGATGGCATGAAACATCTGTGTCTGATTTTCCATATATGCGTGTTATTTCCCAGCCTGTCCTGGGAAGACTTATCATCCTACCCTCTGTGTATCTCCCTCCCGCCCCAGGCAGAACACAGGCAGGAGGCTTACAAGAACAGGGTCCTTTACAATGGGGGGTGGGGGTGGGGACAGGAACGTCCCACAGAAATTTGGAATAAGGCCATTTTCACTCTGGCGGTAACCTCGGTGTGAGGAACATCCTCCCGTGGTCGGCAGAGGACCCTGACTCTGGATTCACAGACAATAAAACTGCTCGTCTGGAGGGAACAATCTTTACAAAGTCATCATCGTATAAATGCACTTAACGTTTTAAAAACTTTTATTTATCCTCGATAATCAACCTAGGAATAAAGCCCAGAAGACTTAATGATGGCTTCAAGAGCAAATGCCAATGTTAGTATTCCTGACAGCATGAAAATAGAACTGTAATTGGTAAAAGTGGTAGAGAGAGCGGAGGGGAGGGAGGGGGGAGATGGGCTTCCCCCTGATTTGTAGAGTGGAAATCAAGAAGTGCCTTTAAAGTTGGTAGAAGAAATAAAGCGCATCGTCTAAATTTATAAATGTAAGCAAGAGGAGAACTAAAACTAAAAACGTAGCCACCGTATCGTTTGGGAGTCGTGAGAAGCTGTGTGAGTGAGAAGACCCTCACTTTTCTCAAGGTGCCACCAACACATAGTTTCTAAAGCTGACGACTTGAAAGTATAGAGGCTGTATCAGTCAGGACAGACAAGGTATGCTGTATAACAAACAAGCTCACAAATGTTAGTCCGGTAACTTTAAATGAAAGCTATTTTTAGCTCGGGTTAACGGCAGGGGGTGGAGGCAGTTGGAGGTCCAGCCCTGGCTGCGGTTTTGGCTTCAGAGGCAGCTTGCCCCTGTGTTTACGATCTGTGTTCCCAAGATGAGCTTTGTGGCTGAAAAGTGTGACTTGGCCTGCCTCCTTCAGCAGGATTCCTTGGATTGTGCGGTATCTTGTTCAATCACATCCTGGATCAGAGGTCAGCAAACCTGACTGGCCACTCACTCTTATGTGACTGTTGAGCTGAGTCATTGTCCCATTTTTAAATGGTTGAGAAAAAAAATCAAAAGGTGAAACATATTCCATGACACGTGAAAATTACATGAAATTCAAATTTCAGTCCACAAATCAAATTTTATTGGAAAAAATTTCAGAAAGGTCTAAAAAGCAAAACTTGAATTTGCCACAGGCTGGCAACTGTTTGTACAATATTTACATTGTATTAGGTATTATAAGTAATCTAGAGATGATTTAAAGTGTATGGGCGGATATGCAAGTACCATGTCATTTTATATAAGGGACTGCAGCATGCTTGGATTTTGGTATCTCCTGGGGTCCTGGAATCAGTCCCCCCACATACACGGGGGACAATGACTTGGCATCGTGCCTCATGGGACAAGTTTGCCTACGTGCTCCTTAGGGGAGAGCATCTGCTCAGTCCTGGTTCTCCCCAGCACCAGGGTTTGTTCATTCATCCAGCAAGTGTTTAATGAGCCCGTACTTTGTGGCAGGATACACACCTGGGGCTGTTGGTGATGCAAAGATAAGAAAGATCTGTTTCCTGCCCTCAGGAACAGCAAGTTTGAACTAGCCAGTCACACCCCCTCTGACTCGGACCGGGGCTCTTTCTGCAATTCCCCCACTGCCTGCTGTTATCAAGGCAAGGGGTCCCCAGGGTATCAATAGCATGAATTCAGGTAGAATTCAGTTTTCCAAAGAGGGGCATTACCCCTAGGAGTGGAGTGGGTCCCGTTTTCCTCTGAGGAGCTCAGAGGCCCAGATTTTGCTGAACAGGGCAGCCTCCTGGGTCCCAGGCTATGTCTCACTGACCGTGGGGCCCCTGAGCTCATCAGCTGGACCAGCTGAAGAGCCCCCGGGCCTCAGCCCCTCTTCAAAGCATAAGTCTGACTTGGTTTATAAATATTCTGTGGGGTTGTTCGCGCACAGCTGGGGAGAATAGATGGCCACTGCTGGCCTCGGTCCCTTAGCTTCGAATTAATGAACTGATTTTGTTGGGGAAGTTCTCGAGAAGGTGCAGCCCGAAGGCCACAGTTCTTACTGGGGTTTGGTGAGCTCACGGGGTGGCCGGCCAGGATGGAGGGGGTGCAGGCGTCCAGCTGCTGCAGGCTGTCCTTCCATGACCTGCAGGGGGGCTGTCCTGGAGGCAGGTGGGCTTTCAAACATCTCGTTGTCCAGCCGGTCCTATCCTGTCCCACCTCTGTGCATGGGCCAGAGATCATCTTCCTGAATGCCAGCCTCCCCAGACTGGGCATGGCCTCAACCACTCTCTGTTCCCTTGAAAGAACTTTGAGGACCCATGACATTTTTTAAAGAATTAATAAGAGATGAACATTCATCAGCTGTGTCTTCCCTCGGGGGGGTGGAGGGGGCATAGGAAGTCTTCACACGCATGCTGCATCGCTGTGTGCGAAGGGCTGCCCAGAGCCTGGGTTTCCAGTGCTACCTCCAACCCTCTTCCTCACACACCTCCCCTTCCCTGTGCTGATCCAGGCGCTCTCTCTACCCAGATGCACCTCCCGTGTGCCCCTGAACACGGCAAATGTGTCCCACGGCCCGGAGTGCAGTTTCCTTCCTTCTTCATCTGCTCCTCCAGGACCTGCAGGGCGCCGCTGCCCTTCCGCCACTGTTCTCCCTTTGGAGCTTCTGGGCTGCCCAACACACCCCCAGCCGGGCTGCACAGAGAGCTTTTGGGGGGCTTGCTCTGCCTGGCACGGGGGTCTGGCTCCTGCGGGCAGGGTGGCCTACGATCGCCTCACCTGATGGTCCAGTCACTCACGGCTCTTCCTCTGCCCTGGTTTACTCACTTGCTCTGTGTTAGTTTCCTGGGGCGGCTTAAACAACAGAAATAGGGTCTCTCCCAGACCTGCAGGCTGGACGTCCAAGACCAAGGTGCGGGCAGGGCTTGTTCCTCCTGAGGCCTCTCTCCGTGACCTGTAGACACTGTTTTCTCCTCATGTCTACACATGGTCGTCCCTCTGTGCGTGTCTCTGTCCTGATCTCCTCTTATAAGCATACCAGTCACATGCGATCAGGGCCCACCCAGGACCTCGTTTACCTTAATCTCCTCTTTAAAGGCCCATCTCCAAATACAGCCACATTCTGAGGTCCTGGGGGTCAGGACTCCAATGTATGAATTTGAGGGGGAGACAGTTCAGCCCATAACAAATTCTGAGAAGAAAAATGAAATTGAAGCTACATTTGAAGAAATATTCTTAAAGCCAATAAGTTGAAAGAATCACTCAGATAGATACTCAGCAGTGCACCATTCACAAAATGCTGTGTTTTGGAGAATTACCAGAAGGGTAAAATTGAGCCATGCGCACCCAGGCACAGACACGCCCTAGAATGTTTACACTGCTAAAAAGTTAAAAAGCAAAAAGAATGGGTGCAAGAATGATCTGAAGCAAATCTGTCTGAGGTGAGTCGACCTCCCAGCACCCTTCTGGGGTCTCGGGCCTCCAGTAACCAGGGAAGTGGGTAAGCATACCTGTTACCTGGGAAGCAGATGAGCACACCTGTTACCTGGGAGGCAGGTGGGCACACCTGTTACCTGGGAGGCAGGTGGGCACACCTGTTACCTGGGAGGAGACGGGCTCAGAGACTGCAGCTCTTGCCTCAGGTCCTGGATGACAGGGACTCTGGCTGTGGGCCTTGGCACCTGGGCCTCCGACTCTCCTCCCACCTCCACCTCCTGTACACATGCGTGTGAAATCCCAACCCTCCTCACAGCACAGGCGTCCCAGGCAGGGGAGGCGGGGCCACAGTGCCCTGGGCGCTTCCTGCTGGGCTCTGCCTCTCCCGGGCTGCCAGGGACAGCTCACGGGCGGGACCAGTGCTCTTCCTCTTCACTCCTTGCAGACAGGTATTCTTGTTAGCTGTTTTCAGCATTTCCGGACAATCAGCCTGGGTTTCACATCCCCAGACGGGAACCCAGGAGTACTTTTGACCAGAACAGTCACCGAGTCCCAAAGAGTGAAATCTTTTGAAGAGCAGTATCGGATACACTCTCCTCTCAGCTGGCAACTGCCTATGTTTTATTTACAGCTTCACATTTCCTTAGTTCCGAGGATAATGTTATTTTTGTCCTGAAAATTCAGCCTTCCTATTAACAACAAATGCAAACTCATGGCCATATCCTGCCACTGTTCTGTGCTCAGATCGATGTCAGGATGCAGCCTTTGCTGTGTGTGTTTTTTCTTTATGGATAGAACATTTTGTTTAGGTGTGTTTAGTACTGTTTAGGTATGATTTGTCCAGAGTGCTTGAAAAACAGCCCGACAGCTTTTCAACCCCCCGGTTTGGTTATCGCCAAGCACAAAGGACTCGCAGGGCTTTTAGTCCAGTTTTTAGAGAATGAGAGTTTTGGCGGTTAAAAAAGATGTTAAGATCATCGGCTTTCACGGCCTCGTGGTAGAGAGGAAAAGAAGGCGTGCTCAGAGGCTGAAGGTCCGCAGCTAGTTCGCTGCAGAATCGGCGCCAGAACCCAGGGGCCCTCTGCTCAGCTGGCACTTCCTCCTCGCTGACACTTCCTCGGCTCAGACGTGGATTCTGCATCCTGCAGCTTCCGAGTCTGTTCCGGGGACCCTGGTGCATCCGTGATGCTAAGCGAGGCAGGGCTGGTGCCTCGAAAGGGGACTGTGTCCACGACCTGGATTTCTGTCGGCCTGGTCACCGCAGGGGCGAACAGCAGAGCCTTCACGCGCCGGTTGGTCTCCCAGAGTAACTGTCATCTGGCAATTGCGCAGCTGCCCGTGCTGTTATTGGTTTTGGTGCCCCATGTGTACACAGGGCTGGAAACGATTGGCTGAACTGCTGGATCAAGCGAGGAACGTGTAACCCTACTTGGAGGCCCTAATTAGACGTTTAGGAACACAGCAGTCCCCCCACCACGTCCCCCCACTCCCCAAAGCCTCTCTTTGTACGATTCAAATAGGAAGCAATCTTGGAACCATCTGAAAACACGCACAAGCCCGCTGCAGTTCCCCACAGCCCAGAAGCATCGATCTCGCGCTGCTCCTATTGATTTAATGTCACCTCTGTGATTTAATCACGTTTTCTTTCCTCTCTGTTTGCAGTCTTTCTTCTATTGTCTGCCACGTAGCAGCCAAGGCCTTTCAGCCGGTGAGCTGGTCAGAATAACTTTGTTTCCCATTTGCATTGTTTTCAAGAAATGATTAAACCGCCCCGCGTAGGACATTGGCGGCTGCTGGTACGTGGGGTGCATGGTGTCAGGGGACACCCAGGGCTCAGCCTTGGAGTCCCAGCCGCAGAGCTGGGGTGGGTCACGGTCGCGGGGGCAGGGGCAGCGTCCCCATCAGCTCCGAGGGGAGCGCTTGCTTCGTGGGTGACGCCTTTTATGCCCCCCCTCCTCTCCTTAGCGCCTAGGAGTTTGCCGCGTCAGAGCTGAGCCATGGTCAACAGTGCAAGCTCATCTGGAATGAGAAGCAGTCCCAAGGAAGCTTCGAGACTCACTTTGTTTTAAAGTGGCTTTGATTCTTAGGATGGCTTTTGTGCACGGGGCCAGCACGGCGGCCACGAGGGGCGGCAGACGCGGGGGTGGGGGCAGCCCTGGCCGCCTGGAGGCCCGGCCGGCCGCGAGTTCCGGCCCTCTGTCCCCGCGTCGGCGCTGCCTGTCCTGTCTGGGCAGAGGAACGGCTCTGAGACACTCAAGTACATGTTTGTGTTGAGGGTGATGAGATTCTTATTTGGGATCTCCGTGACTCAAGAGCTTTGCTTTAAGATTTTTAAAAGTGTTCTTTTCATTTTTAAAGAAAGTTTTTCTTTTCTGTTTTTTTCCAGAAGCCATATATATATATATATATATATATATATATATATATATATATACAGTGAGGGAGACAGGGAGAGGGAGATCCACCTTTTTTTTGTTTTTATAATAAATTTATTTATTTATTTTTATTGATTGGCTGTGTTGGGTCTTTGTTGTTGCGCGCAGGCTTTCTCTAGTTGTGGACAGCAGGGGCTGCTCTTTCTTCATTGCGATGCGCGGGCTTCTTACTGTGGTGGCTTCTCTTGTTGCGGAGCATGGGCTCTAGGCACTCGGACTTCAGTAGTTGTGACACGTGGGCTCATTCGTTGTGGCTCCTGGGCTTTAGAGTGCAGGCTCAGTAGTTGTGGCGCACGGGCTTAGTTGCTCCTCGGCATGTGGGATTTTCCCAGACCAGGGATCTAACCCGTGTCCCCTGCATTGGCAGGTGGATTCTCAACCTCTGCACCACCAGTGAAGTCCCAGACACGCCTGGTTTTCATCAGATTTCTCTGTGAATGTTGGTAAGGACTGGCCTGGGAGGCAAGAACCTCATGGGGTCCTCCTTCCTCGGGGGCTGAGAATCAGGCTCTCTGGACTGTGTGTCCATCCTGACGGTGCTCACGTCTGTGTTTTCATTCATGCCGTGCCCTCTGCCTTCCCCTCCTTCCTCCTCCATTAAGATCAGGACCAAATCTTGCCTCTAACTTGACCCAGAGTTTTAGCCCCAACCCTAAACCTTCTGGAAGTTAAGAATCACTTAATAAAATAAGTTGCCTTAAAGAGGGAATAACATGGCACTATTTAGTGAGTGTGGATGGAACCCTGGCTATTGAGTCTACGGGAGTGGTCAGAGCAGTTTTCATGAAGGTTTATGGTGTTCAATTCATTCACAACCATACAGGAGAAAATGTAAATAAATATGCTGGATACTCGAGAAGTTAAGAACGGCGCAAGGACAGCATCAACACAAAGTGAGAAAAGTGGGGAAAATAAATGACGTGCAGAGAGCAACACGTTAGAAGATAGAGGAACAGCCAAAGGGATTGCAAATCCACAAGCTGGTTGTTTGGGAAGAAATGATAAAAATAAAGATATCCCAAAAGTCAAATGAAAAAGAGAAAATACAAATACATAGTATTAGAAATGGAAAAGAGATCTGGGCATGGAGCTGGAGTTATTCAGAGGAAGCAGGAGAATGAAGGCAGTCGTGATGCAACACCCTGCCGGTAAATTTGTGGATTTTCATACATTGGATTATTTTCTGGGAAAACACAGATTGGCAAAACACTGTCCCGAGGATGTTTAACGCACGGATAGATTGATGTCCTTGGAGTAAATTGTTCACATTGTCAAAGAATTACTCCAAAACCAGAAACATAAGTCCAAGATACAGGAGTTTTCGTGGCACATTCTTTTAAACTTTCAGGAAAGGGATAATTGTTTTAAATAGATTTTATTTTTTTACAGCAGTTTTAGGTCACGGCAAAATTGGAGGGAAGATTTCCACTATGCCCACTGCCCCGCCCATGCATAACCTCTCCCATTATCAACATCCCCCAGCAGAATGGCACTATTTTTTTTTTTTTAAACCAAGGGTGAATCTGCCCTGACACACTGACACATCAGTAGCAGCCAAAGTCCGTAGCTGACATCAGGGTTCACTCCTGGTGTCACACATTCTGTGGGTTTGGGCATGCGTAACCTTATGGTGTCATGTGGAGTGGTTCCACTGCCCTCAGAATCCTCTGTGCTTCACCTATTTCACAACCACTGATCTCTTTGCTGTCTCCACAGCTTTGCCTTTTCCAGAACGGCATGCAGTGGGAATCATACAGCGTGTAGCCTTTCCAGATTGGCGTCTGTCCCTTCGTCATACACATCTAAGCTTCCTCCACGCCTTTCTATGGCTTGAGAGCTCACTTTTTAATGCTTAATACCATTCCATCTCCTGGATGCAGCAAAGTTTATTCCTCCACTCACGTATTAAAGGACATCTTGGTTGCGTCCAGGTTTTGGCAACGAAGAATAAAGCTGCTATAGACATTCATGTGCTGGTTTTTGTGTGGACGTGTTTTCAACTCCTTTGGGTAAGTACCCAGGAGCATGATTGCTGGATAGTATGGTAAGGGTATGTTTAGTTTTGCAAGAAACTGCCAAATTGTCTTCTAAAGTGGCTGCACCACTTTGCATCCCCACCAGCAATGACGAGGGCTCCCGTTGCTCCACATCCTCACAGCTCTTGGTGTTGTCTGTGTTCTGGATTTTGGCCGTTCTCCTGGGTGTGCAGTGGGATCTCACCGTTGCTTTGGAATAGATGGTTTTCATGTTGTTTCATGTCTGTTCACCCACACACGCAAATAAAAACGTCCCCTTAATTTTACTGAGTTATCATAATTCTTATATAAATCTTGACCACAATAGCATGAAAAATTACAGACCAATCTCTCTCATGCATACAGATGCATTACATTGCAAAGGAAATGCTACCTGATCAAACCCAGCAGAATGCTGAGAGAATAATGCAACTCCATTTCAGAAATGAGATGATGGCTTAACACAGGGTACTACTGACGTAATTTACGGCATTAATAGGCCTAAGGATGGAAAGAAAAGCTCATCTTGATAAATTTCTGAGACTCTATTCATGATTTTAAAAAGTTTTTAGCAGATTAGGAATAGAATGATTCTTCCTTAACTTGGTAAATATTCTGTCTTTTAAACAAAACCTAACACCAGATATGAGGGTAAAACAATGAACACATCTCTATTAAACTCAAGAATAAGGCAAAAGAGCCCATTTGCCACTTTAACACTGATCTACAAGCTTTAGACACTGCAATAAGACACGGAAAACATGAGAAATATATCTCCAAAATATGAGGAAAAAAATTATTACAATTTGTAGATGATTTGATTGTCCACCTAAAAAAACTCAAGGGAATAAATTGAAAATGCTATTGGAACTATATAGATAGTTTGTAGTAAAGTGGCTAGTTTGCAGAAACATCAACTAACAGGTGTTCTACCTGTTTGCAACAACTAGTTGGAAAATTTAAGGGGAGAAAAGACTGTATTCACCATAGTATATAAAGCATCTTGGAATACATTTAAGAAATGTGCAGAACTCCTACAATAAACAACCAAAATTTTTTCATTTAACAAAATGGAAAGATATGCCACATTCCCAAATGTAAAGACTCGTTAGTATAAAGATATAGTTTTCCCGTAATTAACTAGTTAAAAATATAACGTAACTCAAACAGAAACAGACCCACAGACATAGAAAACAAACTTACGGTTATCAGAAAGGAAAGGAGAGGGGGATAAACTGGGAGTATGGGATTAACAGATGCAACCTACTCTACATAGAATAAACTGCAAGGATTTACTGTAGAGCACAAGGAACTATATGCAGTGTCTTGTAATAACCTATAATGGAAAATAATCTGAAAAAACATGTATGTACACAACTGAATCATTTTTTTGCTGTATACATGAAACAACACAGTATTAAACATCAACTATACTTCAATAAAAAATATAATGTAATCTCAACCAAAATCATGTAAGGACATTTTTGGAACCTGACCACGTGATTCTAAATTAAAGAAGTAACAGATGAGTGGAAATAGACAAAAATTTTTAGAAAATAACATTAATGGTACATTTGCTGTCCCAAATTAAAGCTATTGTGTAGAAATATTAAATCAGAGTGAAAATAGATCAACCTGGAAAAGGAGAAAACTGAGAAACAGATGCAATATTTTACAATAATCTAGTATATAAAAGAGCACATTTCACATTAGTGGGGACAGAATGGTGTTGGGACACTCCGTCACTATCTGGAGAAGAAGAGTTTGGGCTTTACTTCCCATCAGACATCAAAATAGGCTTCACGTGCACTGATTGAATAATGCTATGTAAGAAAAAAAGAATCGGGGGAGGAAAAGAGCAGCATATATCTGATCTTAGAAAGGAGAAGGCCCTGTAAAGGCAAAGACTGATAGGTTTGACTGCATTAAATATTTGCGAATTAAAAGTAGCATTTCACGTTAAAATGCAAACAAAATATACTGGGAATAATTCACATATGACAGACAAAGAGGTAAAATTCTTAACTATAAAAATGCTTCTAAGGTCCCGTAAGAACAGGTTGAACATCCAAGGAGGAAAATGAGCAAATAGCATCAATGAACAAGTCGCTGAAGCAAGACCATGAGAGTAAGTGAGGTGTGCAACCCCACTAGGCATCAAATAATTCACAGTAAAATTAAAGTAATAGTTTTTAAACATCAAATTGGCGGAAACAAAGTATCGAGAGAACAACCAGCTCAGGGTTGGCAAAACCCTGAGTGCTATAAAAACGCTTATATCCACGTATGAGTAAATTGGTACAATTTTCTGGGAATACTTTTATTACTTTTTATCAAGATTCTTAAACCATTTGACCTAGCAATAAACCTCTCCTAGGAATTTATCCTAAAAATAATCAAAAAGCTGCATACAATAATTTTTATTTCAAAGTTGTAAATTATACCAAAAGATTGGAGACAGCACAAATATCTAAAATGGGGGGTTCTCCAATAAAACAAGCCCTATTTGTGTAGCGCAGTACCACAGACGTAAATCTGAAGCATACCTAATGAGCTGGAAAATTTGCATCATGTAGTAAAAAGTGACAGAAAGGATGCCACTTGTAAGAAATCTTGTAAGTCCAATGTTGTAAAATAAATGTTTTGTATATATTAAGGACAGAAAATAGTCATTGTTTGGCTCTAGTTGGTGGAATTAAGATACAGAAAGCTGCCTTTCTGTATCTTCCATATTTTGTATAATGAGCATGTATTACTTTTATAATCAGAGGAAAAAAGGGAGTATCGTGAGGCTGAAAGAAGGGCTTTGCAGACTAACGTGAGGAAAGGACATCCTATCAGCGGGCCCCTGGTACCTGACATGAGCTCGGTTATTTGGGTCCATGGCACACAAATCCTGACTGGAGAAGCAATTTGCAGGTGTTTTCTCAGCATCACTGGTAGGGGTCCTTGGAGAAGGGATGGTCGCCCGAACGGGGCACGTCATGTTCCACCGACTCACGCCACGTGTCGTGGGTGCTGAATGCTGGCCCCCCACCCCAGCGGGAGAGGGGCCTCGGGGTGGGGGTGGGGGTGGGGAGGGGCCTCCCTTCCCCTCCTCCTGTTCCCAGCCCTGGTCGGGGACCCGTCTTGGGCTCAGGTGAGCTAGCTTGCTCCCCCAGAGGGTAAGAGGCTTCCTAGCGGCTATTCTATAGTCTCGGGTATTGGGAAGCTGTGGGATCCTATAATGTCATTTAATACAGAATCTGCAGAAAGCGTGAGTAAGAACCGCAGGAATCTTGGAGTTGGAAGCGATTGGAGCTGAATTCCCTTCGATGCAGATATTTGTTCTGTAACACCTTGAACTGTTTGCTCTACAGTTGTATGCTTTGAATAGACGTTTCACACTTTTAGAACAGCGTTTCTCAATATTGGATCCAGAAATTCTGCATCAGAGTCAAACTGTCTGGAGGGGGGGTGTCTCTTCTTTAGCGGTGCCCCTCCGTACCCCTGGCCCCTCCCCACACTCCCACCACTAGCCTCAGCTCTGCCCGTAGCCCGGAGGTCCTATCCCCTCTCGCATAGAATGCGTATTGGAAGACGGCTACCATGTTCCTTTTGCTGGAATATCTTTTTCAGCACAATGAGAATAAAAATAACTTAAGGGGTCTGCTGAGTGTGACTTTGAGACGGGCACTATGATTTACAGGATTATCTCAGTCAGAGAAAGCATCTCAGTTATGTATTTTTATTTCTCAGGTGAGAAAACAGAAGTTCAGAGAGATTCAGCCGCTGTCCAAAGTATCACAGCGAACGGACAGTAGATTTGGGAATTGCCTGCAAAGCCCACCGTCTGCGGTCTGTGCCGTGCATTCTCCTCGGGACCTAGTCTAGGTTGCTTCAGGGTTCGTCTCAAAAGTGTGCAGGTCTGGACTCAATAAGCTGAATTTGGTTCCAGCTGGAGTCTGAATATTAAATTCTACCCAGGTAGCCCAAACTTGTATTTTTATTTTATTGTATTTTTCAGACCTATCACACTGGCCATAACATCCACTGCGTCTTTTTCACATGTACTATATTACGTCTTCCCCAGCTTACTCCACACGCCTAACTTGAGTTTAGGATTTTGTGTTCACACTGGGTCCATCTTATTAGTTTGATAAGTTATATAAGTCTGTACATCTAGACTCTTTAAAAATATTTTTGATCTGGTCATTTGAGTATTAGCTGCATCTTAAGGCTTGTATCGGCCTCGGATTTTCTGGGCAGGTGGACATCTGCTATGTGGATGAGGTGTGTGGGAACCCAGCCCTGAGGGGGCCGGAAGCCACACAGGCCTGCCTCCTCAGAAACGGCCCGCCGCCGCCGCTCTCCCCAACCTCTCTCCTGGAATGTCACAAGCCCCGGCTGCATCTGTGGATATCCTGGAAATCATGCTATTTAAAGCAATCCACCCCATGATTTCTCAGCTTCTGATAACAACAGGATGAAGAAAAGGGTGTAAGATAAGCTGGTGAGTGAGTTTTGTGGCTGCAGCTGTCTGGACCAAGGGTGCTTCCTCCTGGACCAAAGTCTCCTTATGGGCTTCTCAAGGCCATCTGTTCACCACTCTGGGAGTTTCCGTGGCTTCATCAATTTGCTCACCATCCTATTGGAGCTTTCCATTCTCTGCAGGCTTCGCCACAGACATCTGATGGGTGGTAACGACAACAGTCCACCGCTAATTACCCTCTGCTGCTTCCCAGGGGCCCTGGATCTTCCCACAGGTGACTTGCACACTTTACCTGAAAGTTGCATGTCCTATAACCACACGCCGTGTAGCATGACTGTGAAACAACAAGGTGGGCTGCAAAGCCACACAAAACCGTCCCCATGATTTTGCAGCAAAGACTCACATGCATTTAAGGTTATCCGCTGACAAAGATTGCACATAAGGACGATTTTTGAAGAGTGCCCTGAGCACGCTGACTGCATGGTAAGTGCTCAGTTAACTGCTGGTGTCCACAAGCCCCTCTCCGCCTTCCTGACCCAGAAGCTTGGTTACTCCCTCCGAGACCAGGGCAGGATGAAGGGCCAAGATGTGGCCTTTTTAGGAGCTGGGTAGCCTTCGAATGTGACTTCACACGGTTCTTCCCGGGCCCCCACTGACCTGCAATGCCTCAGAGCCCCCGACCTGGGCGGTGGTCCCTCCTGGGTCACATCCGGGTGGGAGGGTGGTGTCAGCGACACCCCGGGGGAGGAGCTGACAATCGGACGCACGTGAGGGGGCGTGTCTGCTCTCTCACGCGGAGGCGTGTTGACGTCTGCCCCTTGGAGACAAGGTCTGGGATGGGGGCCCGGGGGGAAGGAATGTTCTCCGTGGGCTCCGGGTGCAGTTGGGTCACGAGGAGAATTCAGCTCAACCCGCACTTGTACCAGGTCTCCACGGCCAAGCACTTAGACGGGAGTGGAGTGTGGGCTGAGCACCGCCTGCCACTGGAGCGCGTGGAGGACAGTGGGTCTCTTCCAGGCTACCTGAGCCATTGTCTTCTTAGCTCCAGGGCAAGCGAGTATTTCATTTTTTATTTTTTTATTTTTTATTTTTTTTTTATTTTTTATTTTTTTTGCAAGCGAGTATTTTAAAAGAGACAGCCCCCTTTTAATATACCCCACATGCTGCTCGCATGGCAGCTGCAGGGGGCCCCAACCCCACACACCCAGCATGCCGTGTGCTGGCCTCTGCAAATCCTCTTCTTGGCAAAAAACGTTGCGCCTTTCCCTGCGAGAAAGCATCCTTTAGAAATTACACATTCATATGAGGTCAGATCCAATTACGTTAAAAAATCAGCACTGTCATTATCTCAAGGTTCTCCCCCCAGAATCCTGGAGAGGGGACAGACACCACTCCCAGCCGTGTCATGGGCACCGGCCACCCATCAGAGAGAGCAGGAGTCAGGGCTTGGCCTTGGAAGGCAGGCTGAGCCACCGCAGTCCTTTCTGAGCAACCGTCCTGGTCTCTATGGCGCCTCCCTTCCCGGTCTGGTTGGGAGACAAGTGAGGAGGTGACCCGCGGGACTGCAGGCAGGGCTGAGGGGCAGAGTCGGGGCTTCACTGCGGGAGCCTGGCGTCAGGCAGGGGTTCCTGGAGAAGAGGACGTAAACTAGTTTAAAGCGCTCTTCTGGGAGAAAATGTCAGACGTGCCAAACACCTGTGTCCTAGTGTCAGCACTAGCTTTCGCCAGGTGAGATGGGCACCTGGCTGGGTCACCGCAAATCCACGGGCCTAGTGTCCCTCTGCTTCAGGAGCTGAGTGTGAGTCCTGGACTTACGGCTGCCAAGCCACGTGACCTCTCGAGCTTGCTGACCTGCCCGGGCCTCCCTCTGTCCACTTGTAAGACCAGAGTCGGGGCCGCCCCACCTCACCTGGTGGTTGTTACGGTAACAAGGTAAGATGCAATTCCAGAAACACGAACTAAATGGGAGTCATCTATCATCAGTCAGATTAAAGCACCGGAGGAGGCGTCTTTAGGACCCTCTCCAGGCCAGAGGCGGTGGCTCCCTTCTCGCCCGCGGAGCCCGCTGATGAGAAAGCAGAAGCTCTTCCAGGTGAGCGGTGGCTCCCCGAGGTGGGGCAGGTGTGGCAGGTGCGGCCGGGGGAGGAAGTGCCCGACCTCCCCCCTGGGGGACGGGGTGGATGGGAAATCCACGCAGGGTCTCAGGTGAAAGGCTCTTTGCAGGAGGATTTGGTTTCCTAGCACGAATCAGGCCCACCATAGGAAGAAGCAGAGACTTTAAAACCGTTTTCCTGGGACAGTTTTGTAGCCGATTAGGAAACTTGGGACCCAAGGGCGCTGAGCAGCTTCACGCGGAGGTCCGGGGCGGGTGGGGCGCCCCTCCCTGCACGTGGCCCACGCTGGCCTCACTTCGTGTATAATGACCCCAAACACATTATTCACAGAGATTCCACTTTTCATGAAAACTTCTTATTGTGAAACGTATGACACGCAGAGACATGCGTAGCCATTAATGAACAGGTAGTGAACCACGTAAACGACAGGATGACCCCCCGTCACCGCAAGGAGCAGAACATGGCCGGCTCCCCGCAGCTCCCCTTCCTTCCTGCTCGCTTGGCTCGGGAAGTGTCCGGCATACATGCATCTGCAACAGTGTAGACCTTCTTATTGCCATACAATATTCTGGAAACAAGGATGAATGAGAAACAAATTAGGACTGGAAACAAATTAGAACTGCATGCAGCAACACAGGTTAATCTTTAAAGCGTTACACTGAGCGAAGGAAACAAGACTTAGAAGAACATGTACAGTGGGATCCTGCTGGTGTAATGTTAAAAAACAGGCAACCTTTGGTCCAGAAGGAGGGGGCAGGGCCCCACCAGCGCCCCCACCTGCACAAGGGCTCCAGGGGAGGAGGCTCAGCGCTCTTGGGTCCCAGGTTTCCTAACTGGTTACAAGATTGTCCTGGGAAAACTGGGTTTTAAAGTCTCCCCCTTCTCCTTGTGGTGGAACACCCCCGTGTAGCAAACCCGCCACTTGCTTGGAGAGGGGTCTAAACGGGGCTGTGCCCACTTAAGGAATCGAGCCGCGCACAGAGATGTCCTGCCTCAGTGATGCTTCATGGCGCCATCACTCACAGCTGGAGGGAGCGGAGGCCGTGGGCCTGCGGTGGCCACGGGCGGGAGAGCCGCGGCCCCTCAGAGGCCCCAGGGGTGGTCCTGGCAGCGGCGGGGTTCTCTTGGGGTGGATTCAGTCCTGCACGCGCTGCTTGGGCTTCAGAAGCCGTGTCTGACCCTGGCTGTTGAGGGGCGCAGGAGCCTGGGTGGACGGTGCAGGGCCCTGCGGTGGCGTGGATGTGGGGCTGGCACGGTGCCCGCCCACCGCCCGGGTGGCAGGATGGGCGTCGCTTTTCCTGAGCTCGGGGGGACCAGCGGTCAGAGATGCAGTGGGACGCGGGAGGCTGCCCCCCCCTCCTGAGTGATCCCACGGACAGAGGGCATCGACTGACGAGGTGCCCGTAGTCCTGGGGGCAGCGCCCGAGGCTCTGGGAGAGAAAGGGGAGCCTGGGGTCTTGCCCACAGGAGGCAGGTGGAGGCTGGCCCACCGCGCAGCGCCGCCCTCCCCTGCGCGGGGCTGTCTTCCTCCTTCGCACCCTGCCCGCTGGCCTGGCCTTGCCTTTCGGGCGGCGGGGGGGCGTCGATGATGCTGCACTTCCGGGCGGCCCCGGCCCACGCTCCGTGAGTTTTCTTTCTTTTCCGAGGGTTCCCTCCCCAGCTCTGCCCTGTGTTCGGTGCTGCTCCACAGAACCTCTTTGTTCTGCATGGAGCCCGTTCTCTGTCCCACCACTGTGGACAGGGGACAAAGAGGCCTGAGTCACTGCTGACCGCGCGGCCCTGCCCTCCCCTTCCAGAGGCGCTGAGCTCATTCCCCCAGTCCACGTGCAGGGACTCTGGGCTGCGAGATCCGAGTTTCTTTTTTGAGTCCCCTCCCTTCCCCCTCACCTCCCCCTCCGGTCCCCTCCCTCCCCCTCCTCCCTTCCTTTTTTCTCTTCCTCCCCTTCTCCTTCTCTTCTGTGTTGGCGAGGTGACTAAGCAGGTGAGGAGGGAGACGTGTCTTTTGAGCAGCCCTGAGAAAGTGCCCCTGATCCTAAGGAGGAAAAGCGGGGCCAGCGAGGGCACCCGGGGCGGGAGATGGGTGCACAGGTCAGCGACCAGGCGCTGCCGCCCACTGGGCCACCAGGAGGCAGGGCGGGCATTCTGCTGGGTTAGGGTGGGAGCTGGATGGCCGGTGAGGGGCTCTGGGTCCTGGGGAGGAGACTAGATTGAGGGACTGCTAAGCTTCCTCCCTCTGTTTAGATGCCGAGAATCTTGTCTCACGGTGCAGATTCTCACGGGAGGAGAAACATCGTATTCTTTTCTTTTCATTTTACTGGAGCAGAGTTGATTTACGATGGTGTGTTAGTTTCAGGTGTACAGCACAGTGATTCAGGTATACACACACACATATTCATCCTTTTTTTAGATTCTTTTCTCAGATAGGTGGATACAGAATATTGAGTAGGGTTTCCTGTGCGAGACAGTAGGTCCTTGTTGATGATTTATTTTATACATAGTAGTGTGTGTATGGAGGGACATCAGATTCTTGAAGGCAGGAAGGAAGGCATCAGGAACATTTTATATATTCTGGATACTACACCCTTATTAGATCTGTGGTTGGAAAGTATTTTCTTTCATTCCCTCACTTCCATCCAAAGGAAGGCAGGCTCCCTTTCCGCTGCCTTCAGAGTGTTCCTTGAGTACCAACATTTTTAATTCGGATGAACTCCCATGAGTCTCTCTTTTCTTTGGTTCCTGGTGCTGTTGGTGTCAGATCTCAGGAATCGTTGTCTGTTCAGGGGTCATGAAGTGTTACACGTAAGAGCTCCAAGAGGTTTCTAGTTTTAGTTCTTACCTTTTGAGTTAATTTTTACACATGGTGTGAGGAAGGGGATCCAGACTTATTTTTTTGCATGTGGCTGTTCTTTCCCCATCAAATTGTCTTGTCACCCTTGTCAAAATCAATTGACCACAGATGTGAGGGATTATTTCTGGGCTCTCAATTCTAGTCCTTCGAACGGTGTGTATATCCTTATACTCTCAATGTTTGGTTCCCCCTGTGTTCATCACCCACCCATGAGCTGGAGGTTGACCAGAAGTCTTTGCTCCTGGAGAGTGGCCATAGTCCCCTGGGCCTCCCAGACTCACCTGCCCTGGAGGCAGCTCCACCTGCCGGTAAGCTCAGAGAAACTAGCCTCCGCAGCACCAGCAGCACCTTCTCGGAAGGAAAATGCTTGAAATTCACAGCAGGACACACAGCGCTGTGCTCTTTGGAGTCTTTGTTTTTTGTTTTTTTTTTTAATAAATTTATTTATTTATTTGTTGGCTGTGTTGGGTCCTCGTTGCTATGTGTGGGCTTTCCCTAGTTGTGGAGAGTGGGGGATACTCTTTGCTGCGGTGCGCAGGCTTCTCATTGAAGTGGCTTCTTTTACGGAGCACGGGCTCTAGGTGCTCGGGGTTCAGTAGTTGTGGCATGTGGGCTCAATAGTTGTGGCTCATGGGCTCTGCAGTGCAGGCTCAGTAGTTGTGGTGCACGGGATTAGTTGCTCCGTGGCATGTGGGATCTTCCCGGACCAGGGCTCAAACCCATGTCCCCTGCATTGGCAGGCGGATTCTTAACCACTGTGCCACCAGGGAAGTCCCTCTTTGGAGTCTTTGGAAGCAACTCTTTATCTGTCACTTCTACTTGAGAGAAGAAGGGGTTGCTAATTTTTATTTTCTGCCCTAAAGCCTGTATCCAAAAGGCATTCACTTTGCACCGGACTCTCCTGCAGCCAGGTAATCACTCTACCCAGAGCTGCATATTCTGGTTATTACATATTTCAAGTTAGGCGCTTGTAGGCTCTCAGCTGACCTGCTGGAGACCATGCCGGGCTGGGACCGTGTTCTTGTCACTCCCCCTCTGCCAGCACTGTCTGCTCACTCTCCGCTGTCCCTCTGTGTCTCCAGGTTCTAGTGCCACCACCCCTGTGCAGCCTTCCTCCGGGTGTCCTGGGCCCGTGCCCTCCTCGTGCTTGGAAATCTGTGTACATCACTGACACCAGGTGACGGGGGTCAGGTCTCCCCCTCCTGACGGTGAACAGAGCTCACTGTGCCTCACGTGTGCTGCTCTTTGCAGATCTAATAACAATACAGTCATGGAATGTTCGTGCAACCTGAAGACCACCAGCTCTCAATGTTCAGGGCTGTGATGAGGAGCTGGAAGTGGGGGTGGGGGCGCCCCTGACTCTGAGCTGATTGAGTGACCTTCTCAAGGCTAGGAAGCGGCACATGTGGATTCCGTGACCGCACGTGAGCCCAGGCAGGGCTCATGAGACCCAGGTGCGACCGGCCCAGAGAGGCCCCACCTCCCTGCGGAGGTCTCTGGACCCCACTGGCAACTGAGGTGTTTGCGGAAGGGTGGGGCAGAGTCTGGTGGACGGATGGATCCGGCATCAGCCAGAAGGAAGGGTGTAGAGGGAGACCCCTTGCAGCGAGGGGCAGGGAGCGAGAGCTGAGAGGTAGAGGGGCTGGGCCGGGGGCGAGGCAGGCAAAGCCGGGAGGGGAGGCAGGTATGAGAGGCTGCACCCAGGTGGACCCGTGTCACCTGGGGGAAGGTGGGCGCCTGCTGCTCCCTGGGGCCCTGTATCTGGCTTTGTCTGAGAGTCCCGGAGATGCCCTTGAGGTCGTGACCCACGTCTGGGAGATGTTGCCCTCTGTGTGTCCCCCCTGTGTGGCCTGATGGCATTCGGGGTACAGACCACTGGGCCCATCTGCTCATGGCCGTGCACCCCCATTTTGGGTCATCCCCACCTCAGTCGGGCCCCATGGGTCAGTACTTCCATCCGTCGGTTTCTGTCCCAACCCCAGGCCCCAACCTTAGAAGTGCTGAGCTTTTGTCTCCAAGTCAGCTCTGCTCTTCGCTTAACTTAGTGAAGCTGGCCGTGGGAGAGCACTCCCGTGCCAGGGACTGTCATCAAGATCACTGGTTTCACTTTTTTTGAAGACAACTTTTAAACTGTGTGGGACTGTAGTTCCACGTATGTCATACCAACAACGTCGCATTTTTGGTGGTTGGTTCTTGGTTTGTTACCGCCCAGGAACTGTCACCCTTCTATTCGGGACCCGCATGGCGCCAACACTGGGGTGGCGTTTCCTAGCAGATCTTTGAGGACTGAAGTTCACGTGGAAGTGATGGTGTCATGGCAGCAGGCCTGGGAGCCACCCAGTTACGGCCTCGATGCTCCGAATCACACAGCATCGCCCCCCACTTTGCAGGGATGGAATGGTTGCTGGGACATTAAGTGAGGTGACAAGCGACCCCAGTTTGCCCAGGGCTCCCCACTTTAGTGCTGAGGCCTGGCCACTCACTGCTGGTGGATTTTGGGGGCTGGGGAGCTGTTTGCCCCCGAAGTTGTTCTCATGGAGAGGGGCTGCTTTATCCACGTTTGCTGCTCTGTAAATGGACACTTCCCTTTCACCTTCCGCCAGTTTTCTGTGACACCGCGGGAGGGGCAGAGGGATGGGGCAGGGTGGTGGGAAGTTGCCCTCCTAGGGACCCTTAAGACAAAGCGGAGGCGGTGGGGAGAGAGGCATCGAGGAGAAGGAAACACAGAGCGCACGTGCAGAAATCCCAGGAAGCTCAGAGTTTGGGACGGGAGCCGATGGTCCCCAGGGCGCCCCCGGAAAAGTGTGGATCTCCAGATGGAGCTCTCTGCTGTGTTTCAAGACCAGTTTCTTAAGAGAGTTGCCCAGGGCCCGCAAGGCCTGAATGGCATCCTGTGGCCAGACACGTGGCTGGGTTCTTCTAGAAGATTCCTTCAAAAGAGCTGCTCTAGACCCTTCCTTGAGGATGTGTCCACAGGCCAAGAGGTCACCCATGCCCCCGAGGGGAATGTTAGGGGTTGTGTGTCTTCTCTGCTGAACCCCGCCTCCTTCCCGACACCCGCCACCTGGAGTTCCTCGGCTCCTGCGGTCTTGCCCTTGTCTCATTTCTGCCTACAGAGGTGTTGACAGACCATGAAGATAAACTAGCAGGTAAAGCACTTGGTTTCCAGCGGTTTCCTTTCTCAGGCAGCCTCTGGAAGACGCCCCCTCCCCGTAGGGCCCTGACTCAGCCTCCCTCCTCTGAGTGAAAGGGGGATGTGGTGTGTCTGAGAGCCTCTGGCTGCACCTGCAATCTGCAGGCTCTGTTTTGCCTCCACCTCGTCCCCAAAGACAGGAGGCTAAAATGAATGTCTAATGAGAATTAGGGAGACGAGGAAAATAAGAATAGAAAAAAGGGGATGAGGCCAGCGTGGAGACTTTCTCGCAGAATCAGGTGATGAGGTGCTGCCAGTTGGCAGGAGGTGGACCATGAAGGTCACGCTGAGAGGCCAGGAGGTCACAGACACTGGACCACACCACCAAGGATGCACCTTGAAACGCTTACAAGACGGCGAGGACCGTTTTGCCAGCGAGGCCCAGCCGTTTGAGACTCTGGGGAGCTGTCCCCCGGCCTCGCCCTGGTCTGGTCCCCGTGGGACGCCAGCGCTGTGGCCCCAAGCGGAGCGGCACGGGGCAGCAGGGCAGCCGGCTCCCGGGGTGTGGCTGCGGGGCGGCAGGGCCATCCCGGGACCCTTTAGGGCGGGCACGGCTGCTTGTGAGGCTTGCCTTCTTGCTGAGCAGTGGTGACTTTGGGAGATGTGTCCTGAGAACAGAGGTTTCCGGTTGAGGAAAGCTCCTTTATACAATCGATGCTCACCATCACGTCCTGTGTTTGGAGTTCGCCAGCTCCCGCGCGTTCACGCATCACCCCAGGGCAACATTCCTGCGCTTGCACGGGCCTTTGAGGGCGTGTGCTGAGCGGTTAAGATTCGAGGTGCCCGGCACCCGTGCTCGCAGCTGGGGTGACGTCGGCAGGGGCTTCCTCGGTTTGAGCTTGTTCTGCAAACGTGTGTCCTTGTCGCGGTCTGCCCCGTGCCCTGTTCTCCACGTCTTTGCATGTTTTGTCTCTGTTTCCTCTGTTCGCAGTGGCCCCCAGGCCTAGTGAACGGCAGGCCAGAGCTCGGGGTGCAGGACGCGGTGCTGGGCCGTGGGGAGAGCACCTCTCAGAGTCAAGTTCACGCAGGTACGAGTTACAGGGCTGCTGGCCGGAGCTCACTGTCCATGAACCAACAGCAGATACACAACATGGTGTCTTTAAACACAAACACACGAAACAAGGGCAGTGCCCACCCGCTGGCAAACGCATGTAGCCTGAGGCTGGCGGGACCCCAGCCCTCTTTCCGTGGCGGCCGTGGTCCATTTCTTGACCACGCGGTGTGTGTGGTGACTTTCTAGAGCACAGCTTCTGTCATAAGAGAGCCGGCTGGGTGGTACCTCCATGGAGGGGCCAGGTGGGCTTGGGGGCTCTCCTGAATTCCCTCGCCTGGCGCCCGGCTGCGGCCCCCTCTCCTTCCAGGCCTGGCTGAGTCGGTGGCCTTTCCAACAGCACCTCTTTATGGCCACCGTTCCCGGGCCACAGTGGCATTTGTGACGGGATAATGGGTCCCTGCTCTGCGTGGAGCTGCTGGTCGATGCCGCGGTGCTGACTTCTGCCCCTGAGGCTGTCACCTTTACAGGGGAGGGCCTCCTGCTGGCGAGGCGACCTTCCAGGACAACAAAAGGATTTTCATTTCGCAGAGACTTGCTCACCCCGTGGCTGCCCTGGTGTGGTCACGTTGTCAGTGACCTTCAGGAGAGGACCGCTTGGAAGTCCGGGCACAGGAGCCCACTTTCTCCCAGGACAATGGAACCCCAAGTGCCAGCTATGCTCAACGCCCGGCTCGGCCATCTGTCCCGTTCAGACCCGTAGGCGTCTGAACTAGAGGCCATCGCAACAAGCAGGCCTTCAGACCACGGCTCTCAGCGGGCCCTGGGCTGGTGGCCGAGCTCTGGCTCTGCCGACCCCGCGGGGCCCCCTCCAGCTCACCCAGGACGTGGCAGAGGGCGTGGGCGCTGGGAGGCTCCTGGCCCCGGGGGCTGAGCCCCCAGTTTCCGGAAGCCCCAGTGGATCTCGGATCTGGCCTGTCTGACCTCTCCGGGCTGCAGTGGATAAATGGCACGGCAGTGAGTAAAGTCTCACCCCCGTGCGACACGACACGCGGAGGGGCAGCTGGAATGTCACGCGGTAAAGAAGAATGTGGCAGGTCCTGGCACCCAGATGCACACAGACGGGGCCTTGTGGGGCCGGGGCAGAGCCGGCCTTTGGGAGGACAGCGGGGGCAGGGAGGGCGATAACAAGGGCTCTCTTCCCCCAAAAAGAAAGAATGACTGTCCCTCCTTCCCAGGTATCCCAGGGCGCATCTCCCGGCTGTCTCCTGAGTGACCCCGGGAGGGGCGGGCTTAATGCCTGTCACCCAGATGACTGCTGTGCAGCCGTGAGGAGCTGGGGGGACAGGTTAGCCAAGCGGGGCGGCCGTGACCTCACCTCTCCTCGGCATCGCCTGCTGGCCGCCCAGAGGGACACCCAGAACCCGGGACTCTCCAGGCACTTGGTAGCGGCAGGGTTGAGGGAAGACTCAGCGGCCCCGAGATTCGGTCCAGGGCTCCTGCGGGGCCTCTGTGCTGAGGGCACCTTCTCACAGGCCCTGGAGGAAGAATTGGGTGCCCCGGGAGGTGGGGAGGAGGCCTGGCCCCCGGGGAGTTGGGCACCGAGCAGGCCGGGGGGCCCCCGAAGGCTGATGTGGCCAGCCTGGTGCTTGTGACTGGCAGCGGCTGGACGGGACCCTCTGCAGAGCACACCAAGGCTGGCGGGGCGGTGCGGCTGGCAGGCAGCAGGCGAGGAAGGAAGGTGACCGCTTCAACCTGGCACCCAGGGTTGCTCCAAAAGCCTCTTGCTTCAAACAGAGTGGGGGAAGGGGCTGCGAAGGGTCTTTGGTTGATGGACCCACTCATTCACGCTGGAAATAATCACAGGCATCTGCGTTCCAGGCATGGCGGCGGGGAGCGGGCATCCAGGAAGTGAGCAGAATCCTCTCCTGCATCTCGCCAGGGGAGAGAGAGGGCAAGTGCGTGAGTGAGATCACATGGCCGATTCCTGGTGCTGCCTGGCGGGGAGGGAAGCAGGCAGGCGGCCGGAGGAGGACGGTGGAGCTGGATAAGCGTTGCCATCCTCAGTCACCTGCGTCACCAAGGGCGCCCGCGGGGCTGGCGGGGGCCGGGGTCGTGACGGAGCCTCCACGGTCCTGAGTGGAGGAGGCCCTGAGCCCAGCATCGCTCAGACAGGCAGCCGGGCCGTGGACCAGAGGCCCAAGAACCCACCCTGTGGCTTGTCATGCATTCGTGGAGCACACAGTGCTGGGGTGCTTGTTGGAGTGAAGGCGCCCGTGTGGCTGGGCCCTCGGCGACATGGGGCACCTGCGGCCAGCCCTCCTCCCACCTGGACTGGACGGGCGGCGACAACGGCCTGGCAGTAAGAGCTGAGACCCGCCCGTCGTGTCTCCCTTGACCCCGGGAGTGGATGTGCTGGTCTCAGGGCTGCAGATGGGGAAACGGAGGCTCGGGGCAGCAGGAATGACCCAGTCACACGAGCGGCGACTGCGAAGCTGGGGCAGGAGCCAGGTCCTCCTGTCGGTGGAGTCCAGGCTCTTCAGCTCCAGCCGCCTGGCACCTCGGTCCCTTGCAGCCAAGGTCTCGGAGGCCCAGTCCTCTTCCCACCTGAGCCTCGAGGCGGGATCCCAGTGTGCGGGTGCCCTGCTCTGTGGACAGGGGCCGCGTCCCGGAGAGGTCGTCGGGGAGGGCGCTCAGCACAGCCCCTCCGCCCGGGATTCAGTCGCTTATAAAAACACCCGGAATTGGCGCGGGGCGGATTCAGGAACAGAGGCTCCCCTCGTCCTGTCCTTGCAGTATTGGATTGTGCGATTATAGCTCTTTAGACGTTTCCTGACGGGCCGCAAGATGTCAAGCAGCAACACCCAGATTAATAGTTTCTTTAATGACCAGTTCTGGCTTTGACCTTGCAGTGTCCCAAGTATTCCGAGAGCACATTTTCTCCTGTCGGCTTTGCTCCTCCTGAACTTTGAAAAAGTTAACTCCTTATTCTCATCCAGATAGTTTGCCAACCATGTTTTACGTGTTTTTACCTTGAACTAAAGTGCTTTGAAGAGGGGGAGGGCGGGAGTGAGGGAGGGGGCCAGGGTGGGGGGGGAGCAGGGAGGGGGAGGGGAGGAGGGAACCACACTTTGCACTTGGGTTCCCCGCCCTGTCCCCAGATCTCCGGCCGACCCCGGGGGACCAGCGACACCCCCTCTTGGCGCGCAGACACGTGAGTGTGCCGCGGGGTCTCCCGTGACGCTGCCCTCTCTCGTGTGGATTCCGAAGCTTAGTTTTCTCCAGTCTTGAGTGTTTCTTCCTGTTCTCACATCCACTCTTCCTCTCCCTCCCCTTCCCTCCCCGCTCCATCTCCCTTTCCTCTCCTCCCCCTGGTTTCGTTTCTCTCCCCCATGCCCCGCGGGGAGCCCTTCAGCCCAGACGGGGTTTAGGGGTGGAGGGGGAGGGGGAGGGGTGAGACTGCGCCTGGAGGGGGTTTGCCTGTCGGGTGGCCGCCCCTCCAGCAGCCTCTGTCGGCCCCACGGTGCTGGTATCTGGGCTTGAGGATGGGGGGGTGTGAGGGGCAGGGTGCTGGCCGGAGGCCGTGCTGGCCCTCGGGCTGCCGCCGGGGCCCTGGGTCAGCGAAGGTCAGGTGGGGGCTGGGGGGGCGGCTCCTTGGTGAGGGCCCGCCGTCCGGCTCGTTCCGCACTCTGTGCCTCGCAGGAGGCACGCGTCGGGGAGCTGAGTATTGGGCTTTAGGGGACGTGGAGTCCTGGCCCCTTAGGACTCGGGTGACGCCTGGCGTGGCCGTCCTGCATCCGTCATCCCAGGAGCCAACAGTGCTGCTCCTGGCTGGCCAAGCCCCGCAGAGGAGAGGGAACGGGAGCCCAGGGGCCCGGGCGGGACAGAGGAGGCGGGGAGGGGTGGTGTGGGGCCGAGGAGACGGCCCAGGCCCGTGCCCTGCCGTCCACGTGAAGGACGGTGGGAGCGCCCAGGCACGAGCGTGTCCATGCAGGGAGGCTGGTGGCGGCGCGGGGTGCTTCAGGGGTCGATTCGATCCTGTTGGAAAAGGCCCCCCGCTAGCCCGAGAAAGGCCTGGAAGGGTTTCCCAGGCCCCCTTCCCTTCCCTTCGGTCAGGGGCCCTGGGGTTTGTGTCATTTAGTGCTTGGGGGTGGCTTTCCAGCTATGAGTCGTGATACAATGCACCAGAAGGTGACAAGGACCGCAGGGGCAGCCTGAGGTGAGGGGCGGAGGACCCGCAACCCCGATGTCATGCCGCGTACGTGCACCTGAGAAGCACTTCTGCTGGGCTCTGGTCAGCACAGGCTCCCTTTCCCTGGGAAGCCGCGCTCTGTCCTGTGGGGGACGCGCTGCGGCCTTTCACGGATTCTCCTGGAAGAAGGCGGACACTCAGACCGACGCTTCGTTCGCCCTGGGCTGTGGGGCGGGACCCCGTATGCCCACCTGGCGCGACGGTCCCGCTGCCGTGGGTGTGGGGAAGCCTCACCCCCCCCAGGCGGAAGCTGGGGGGTCTCGGGGACTGGCCTTGCATCATGAGCCGTCCCTGTCAGAAGAAACCTTGGGTCAGACCATCCCAGGGGTCCCCTCAGCCTTGGAGACTCCAGAAGATTTTCTACATTCATGAGGGGAGCCGAGAATCTACGCGTAAACCGATCATCGTTTAATGAATTAATTAAATATTATTTTAATTGAAGTGTCGTTGATTTACAATTCCGCGCCCATCGCTGCTGTACAGCAAAAGGACTCAGGTATATACACATACATGTTCTTTTCTTATTTTCTTTTCCATGAGGGTTTATCACAGGATCTTCAACCCGGTTCTCTGTGCTCTGCAGCAGGACCCTGTTGCGTGTCCATCCTCAGTGTAATTGTTTGCATCTATAAATTGGCCATCACTTTAGAAACCAGAACATTGCAGACTCAGTTCCCTCAGGGGGGTGAAGTAGAATAGCCTACAGCCCGTGTGTCTGTCCCCTGCCCCGCTGGCCCTGCGTACGGCAGGTCCTTAGCCGTCGGGCTGGAAACCAAGACGGGCCGCGATGTGGGGCGGGGGGGGAAGGGGGAGGGCTGGAGACGCGGGAGGAAAGGTGAGGCCCCACGTCAGGGGCACGAGCAGCAGGCGACGGCGAGTCGGAGGGAACCGTCCTCCGGGGAGCAAGCAGCCGCGTCCCCGGCCCAGGCTGGACCTGTGCCCCCGAGGGGCCGTGTGTAAACCTCGGTGTGAACAGAGTGCACGAGCTCTCTTAGAAGCTGGGAGCAAGGAGCTGGCAGACAGCCCTGTGTGGCGGGGGGCATGGTGTTCGCGGGACCAACGGAAGAAGAGTGGGAGCCTGTATCTCCCCCCCGGAGCGCCACGGTCAGCGCTGCCCCCGTCACAGCGGCTGGAACTCGCGGCCGCAGAGTGGGAGGGGCTCTGGAGACTTGTGCCTGTGGTCTCTGACCTGGCTGACCGCATCCGTGATGGGGAGCATCGTCTCCGATCCCAGGCCCCACCATCTGTGTCAGGATCTGAAACGAGGGTCCCGGGTGATGCTGACACACCGGGTTCATGGGCCAGGATGGGGCCCCTGAGCTGATCCAACAACCCCATCTTGTGGATGGAGGGACTGAGGCTGGGGGCACTTAGGTGAGTTTCCCACAGACCCCTGTCCCGTTCGTCCTCTCGCGATCGTTCTTGATCCCCATGACAGCTTGTTTACGGTGGGTTCCAGGTGCCTCCTGCATGCCACGTGGGCGCTGCGGGAGGTCAGAGAGGAGGTGAGGCAGGTTCTTGTGCTCCCATCTGAGACCCGAGGGAACTGAGACCTGGCCTGGCTCACCTGAGGTCCACAGTGGGCAGGGCCAGGTCCTCAGGCGCTCAGGCGCCGTCACCTGCTGGATTCACCGGCTGTCCAGCAGAGGTTGTGCCCAGAGGCCGATGGACAAATTCAGAAACCCCACGATCCGTCTGCCTGCGGGGGCACGTTCTGCAGCGGCTCCGCCCCCGGACTCTCTGTTCCGTGGTGACCAGCGGCCCACGGCCACTGCATCTGGAAGCGCTGACACCCCACAGGGCTCCATGTGGAAGCCTTCGTGGGGTCCTGGGCTGTGACCTTGTATCTGCGTGTGCTGGGCCGCTAGAGGCAGGGAAGCAGCAGATACGGTGACACCGGAAGCTTTGGTCTTTCTTGGGTCTGAAATTTGGGACCATAGAGCTTTTAGAAGAGGGAGGGCTAAGACCCATCAGACCCTAAGGCCCCCGTGATCAGCCTCCGTCAGCCTTCACGCCCCCGGCCCCGCGTCTGAGGTGTCACCTTCTTACTCCGAGACGCACCCGCTGAGGTGCTTTGGGCCTGCTGGCCGGAGGTGCCGTCCACTCCCACCCTCCTCCGGGCTTGGCTTAAGCCCCTTCTCCATGAGACACTTTTGGGTTTATCTGGGCCTCATTCGTTCTTTCACTAGTTTATTCATTCAGAAATGTTCACGGGACCCTTACCCGGCCCTGGCACCCTGGAGGTTCTGGGTGACAGGAGCAGTGATGAAGTCTCTGACCTCATCAAGCCACTCCTAACATTTCCCTGGGCCCAACTTGCAAAGGTTCAGCCCTGCAGTTTAGCAGGTGCTTGTGGTCTGTCCTGTGTCATTTGTTACCTTTCACGTGAATTAGTTGCGTCTGCCCCTGAAGACAGAGAACGCGCATTCGTGACGTCCTGACAGGTGGGTGTAGGGAACGGGTGGAGAGAGTCAGGAAAGCCTTGTATGGAAACTCTGTCTCTTAAAAAAAATCGATATGACCTCCTACCTCACCACGGGCACATATTAGTAATTATTGGGAAAGAGTAAAAACAGAAATCTTTATTTTTTAATGGGACATGATTAAACTTTAATGACAGTGACCTCATGGAACGCATGCCGTACGGTGTAGTGTACTCATCTCTGCTTGTGCGCACCTTCTGGGTATTAGAAAATTACATAATTAAGTACAGATTACCACAGGCATGTCATTACACATTTTATTATTCCTCAGAGACTTAGCAGTAATACTCTGTATTTATATGTGCTTTTCGTCAGATTATCTCCAATCGCTTTACAAATATTATCTCATTAATCCTCTGCAATAGTTTCATGAATTTCTCTATTTAATGGATTAAAAAACCACAACCTGCAGCCATTAAGTGACAAGCTGAACATCGCACACCCGGCTCTTCTACCAGGAAAAAGCAGCTTCACCTGCCACTTCCACCTGGAAAGGGCGTGTTCTCATTGAGTGAGAACTGGAGTTAAAAGAGTCCTTTCCAGTGCTCGGGAAAAGACGTGGAAATAAAAGGGTGCATCATGGAGCTAACACGGCTGCTGACTCGTCAGCGTCCTCAGGTGGAGTTCTAGAAGAAACTGTGGATGAGGCTTCCAAAGAAGAGGTTTAAAAAAATATGTATGTGCACAGGGGATGGAAATGGGAATTCATTTGTTTTAGAGCCATTTACAAATACTTCTGTTACTGGTGTTTGTGGATAATGGCTGTGGAAAGTGGAGTCACGGAGCAAGATGGTATCCAAGGGCATCAGGTGGTACCCAAGGGCATCAGGTGGTACCCAAAGGCATCAGGTGGTACCCAAGGACATCTGAGCCAGTTTCTGGGAGATGAATTTCTTTTTGGAGATGAATTTAATTGGGCAGGTTTGGGCATCGTTTCCTGAGGGTTTATGTGCACTCTGTTCATTACCTCTATTCTTTATGACACCCCCGTAGGGTGGCTGCTCTTGTACCCACTTCACAAGTTAAATAACACAGTCTGAAAATATTAGGTAATTCTCAGGGAATCACATCAGCAGTGGGACAGTGAGCGTCAAGGCACATCTGACTGACTCCAAATCCAAGGCTGGCTCTGAGAGAATGATCCTGGAGACCTAAATTAATTAGGAGAAACACACGGAACGGCTCTTGAACATAGCTTCTCTTTCTGAAAGAATAAAACATTTTATGACAACTTAAATAGATGGGATACGATGCAGAATAAAGATATTTTTCATGAAATATCCCAGCTTGCTTTAAAAAACGATTCTTTGTTCTCTATGACATTCTTGGATTTCTTACTGCATCGGAAAGTGCCTCTTGGTAAATGCTCGTCATGGAAGTAGAGAGAGGCTGTTGGTATCCAACCAAGATGTGCCCAGAGGTATTTCTATCTGTATAGGCTCCTCCTCTAGTAACAAAGAAACAGGGATGGATGGTCACTGAGAACGAAAACCCTGGGCTTTGAAGGACAAAGACTGTGCCTATCTCTCTGGTCACTGTCACTGCAGCACATAGCAGGGACGCGTCAAGGATTTTTTTGATATATAAACAAAATATTTGGGGAGTGTGAGTAGTCCAAAAGGACTGTTTCTCACGCAGGTAATTCTTGTTTGTTTTTCTCAGCATTGCTATCAGGAAAATGGGTGGGAGCCTAGGTGACTGAGCTAATCTCAGTGGAGTCTGTAAACTGTCAGACCCTGGGAATCAGAGCACTGTGGAATCGTTGTGTGTTCATGTGTAATTGTCACTAATTTACCAGTTCAGCCTGACGGTACAGGAGAACATTAAGTGCCTCCGATCTTTATTTAATGGGTAGCACACGGTGGGGTCTCTTGAAGAAACAAATTACCTAAATTAATTTCTGGAAACCTGACCTCTCTGATTTTTAAAATTATTATAGTTACTTTCGATAACAATAAGGCAGTTACGTGCAATTTAACCTTCCACTTGAGCAGGTTGAGAGAAGGCCTATGCAGTCAGGAGGGAGTGCCCGCCCTGCACCAGGGGACCTCTGCGTGGATGAGGGGTCTGCTCTCTTCCGACCGAGGCCCAGGGCACCTGGTGGCCAGAGGAGGGCCCTGCGTTTGTGAGTTTCAGGTCCAGGACGGACCCGTGTGGGGACGGCCGGCAGGTGGGGGGAGTCACGCTGGGGAAAGGAATGGGCGCCTGTGTGGGGAGCTTGTGTGATCTTGGGGGCGTCTCTCAGCCTCTCTGCCTTTGAGTCCCTCATCTGTACAATAAGTGATTAGGTTATATTAATGCTGCCCAGACTTGGATGTTATGTACTGGAAAATTCAAAACAAATGAACACGTAATCTCGGGGACTGGCCTGGGTTGGCTTCTCTGCGTTTCTGTTTCTGTAGCTGTCTCTGGGTGTGTGTGTGTGTGTGTGGGGGGGGCTCTCTCTCTTTTTCCTTATTTATTTACTGTCAGGGACTTTAAAGAGCCCTGCTGTCATTAGCACCATTCTCTTATGAATGACAGAACATTTTCGTACTGAAAAGACCAACTTCTGAACAAAGGTGGTCCTTTAAATTGAATACATTCAAATTTTTACAGAAAACATCACTGCTACTGTCCTTATTGTCCTCACTGCATCAGTGGGAACCTCTCATGGCCAGGGACCACTGTTTGGGAAACCCTGGTCGCAGTACTCCTGTAGACCCTTCATTGATCAACTTTCTGTTCCATGACCCAAACCCAGCTCCTGCCCCAGGGCCTTTGCATGTGCTCTTCCCTCTGCCTAGAAGCCTCTTCCTCCAGCTCTTTCCTGAACAGACCTCATCCACGTCTCAGCTCAAGTGTCACCACCGTTGCTCAAATGTCACCTCCCAGCTCAGCTGTTACTGGGCCATCTTAAGTAAAGTAGCCAGAGCAGTGCCTGGCTTCAATGAACGCTTAGCAAACGTAGACTAAAGGAAGGAAGAGATGAAGGCGGGCCATCCACGGCCGCCTCCTGAGGGTTTGCTGGGGTTTCGTCCGCCCACTGCTCTGGCGCCGTGACCTTCTCTGACTGGCTCAAGTGCCTCCCATCTGGATGTGACCTTCCTGAGAGCAGGCACGCCTTGGTCCTCTCGCTGTTTCCTTGGTCTCCAAGGCTCAGTGGCCTCAAGTAGGGGCTCAGTGGCCATTTGTTCCGTGGATGAGTAAATAAATGCGTGAATGGACAAAATGAGACTCCCTCTGTATCTTTAAGATACTCCCTAATTGGTGTAAAAGTTTTCATCTGTAAAGTGAAGAGTAAATGGGGAAACACATGAAAGCACCAAGCTCAGTGGCTGGCTCCCACCGGCTTGCAGACTTACTTTTCTGCAAAATGATTTGGGAACGCATCGTTTCACGGTGTTTATCTTTCGTGGTGCTGGGTACTATGAGAAACGGAGACACGGCCAAAGGGTCTGCTGGAGGAGGAGGTGGTGTGGGCTGAGAGCAGGACCACCCAGCCTCAGGGTTCCAACCCCCAAATGCAGGGCAGTGTGGGGGCCCTATTGAAATGTCTTACTTTTTAACAAAGTTTAAATCAGAAAACTCAGTCACAAAAGGAAGAAAACAAAGAACGCCCGTCACTGTACCTGCCCAAGAAGTCACCACTAACGTTTGATTTAATCCGCTATGAAAATATTTCTAAGACCAACCCTTCCCCAAACCTCTGCACGTATTCACGAAGATTTCCGGAGTCTCCATCCCTGAGGTGGACACACGCTGTGGACTGAGTCAGCAGACGTCTGGCTTTCACACCCAGGAAGCACGGTGTCACGTTACGCTTCTCCACATTTGCGGCGGGGAGCAGATCTTGGTCACAATCTCCAGTCTCTGAAAGTCCGGTTGCTGAGCGCTGGTTTCCTCTGGGCCCTGCTTTGTCTGGTGCATTTCCACGGCGGACCACGTGAGTCCATGTCCACCGCAGGTGAGACTGCCATTTTTGGCAAATAAAAATACCGGATGCTCAGTTAAATTCAAGTTTCAGATACACAATGCTTTTTTTTTTTTTTATTTAAGTATAAGTATGTCCCAAATATTGCGTGGGACATACTTATACCCCCAAATATTTGTTTGTTTCAGTGAAATTACTGGGCGCCCTGAATTTTGTACGGCCACCCTGATCACAGGGAAGATTTAGTTCGACGCAAATGTGCAGAGTGTTTTTGAGGAACAGGAAGAACGGGTGTGTGGGACACGTTCCCTCCGACCCCCACCCCCGACTTTCTGCTAGATGCTCCACCCCTCCACCCGAGTCTCAGGATTCTCAGGATTCTCAGCCCCTCGTGCAGACGAGCTCCCTTGCTCCTCGCAGAGGAGGACGCTGCGACCTGGCCCCGAGCTGAACGCGCTGAGCCGAGACTGGCCGCCACGGGCCGGCTGCCCGCAGAGCTCAGGGTGCCCTGACTGCCCGCCTCTCCCTGCTCCTGTCCTCCCACCTCTGCACGGTCCCCACACTCAGCGTCACTCCAGCTCACGCTGTCTGGTTTCTTGCCATAGGTCCGTTAGAACGTAACTGTGTTCATCTCTGGAAGGAAATAAAAAACACTCTTCCGTCTGTACTAGGCACCCATTTCTAGACCAGAAACGATGAGATGGGCAGATGGGCAGGTTTAAGGCTGAATGTTATTGAAATCCGCGCCGTGGCCGCCGGCTCAGAGGGGGCATCTTCCCTTTGCTGACTGCTGTGCGGCACATTTACACACATTATTCCAGTTAATCTTTATGAAAACCCGGGGCTGTGGGAACTGATAACAGCCCCGTTTTGCGGATGAGCACACTGAGGCCATGAAGCACTAGGGGTCACGTCCCAACTGTGGATGAAGCTGCTGGCAGGTGCGGGTTGCCTGCCGCCACAGCCGGGTCTTTCCTCTCTTGCAGGCCACTCGCTCTGCCCCTCCTTCCACATTCTGACCCAGCAACTTGCTGGGCACATGGCAGCCCGGACACTGCATAGACAGGCCTTGTTAGTCTGAACCATCTGTCGGCTTGGAGGACGGCCATGAGCCTGCACCAGCCTGGCAGGGCGTCTGCACTCACCTGTGCCCCGCGGCTCTGCTGGGGGACAGCCGTGCGGGAGACTCACCTGACCCGGGCTCCAGCGGCCACTGGCTGAATGTGGGCAGCTGGCCTCACCCCAAAGACCATCAAGGTGGGAGGGAAGACAGGAAGGCTGTGCCAGCAGTTGCCTCTGTATGGAGCAGTTTCTTAAATTCTGCACCATTGAAAATGTGCCCTGGAAAGAAAACAGCTTGGTCTATCTGCCCCCAGACTTTGCAAAGGCTGAGACTTTTATTAGCAGGATGAGCACTTGGCCAGTGTGCGAAGGCATCAGGGTTGCGTGGTGTCCCTGGACCCCCTTTCTGTGCCTTCTGCCCGAGGGGCCTCTCCTGTCTGCAATGTGTGCTACCCACTCCCCAGATGCTCCTGGGGGGCTGGGGCCTCATTGACGGAATATTCAGGAAGAATGTGCATGTGTGCACGCATGTGAGCGTGTGTGCACATGTGTGTGTATGCACAGGGGGTTTTGGAGTTTGTATTTGAGCTGCTCCTCCTTGAGGGTGGTACAAGGCTTTGTCCTTCCTCAGTCAGTTCAGGCACCAGGGGTCCTTCCTGGTCCCCCAGAATCCTCCAGCAAAACTCCCACTTGCCCTTCCTGACCCAGTGGCGGTGACTTGTTAGGGGAAGAGAGAAAAAAGAAGCAAGAGTTCCATGAAGAGGATCTTTTCTTTCCATGGAGTTCAAGATCATTTGGATTTAGGGGCTGCTTGCTTTGCTCTTTCAGATCAATTGATTGGAAACGAGGCTATGAAATCTAGTGTCTGTTTCAGGACATGAAACCAAGTGAATGGCCCCTGATGGAATCTGTCCAAGGTCTTGGAATGATCATCTTTAATATTTTCAGCCTATTAAAAAGGCAACAAGCCAAGAAGCAGTTTCCTTTTATCAGACTGCCCTGATGCTCTTCCTATGATGTGATGGAAAGAGTTTTGGATTAGGATCCAGAGGGGTGAGTTAAATCTTCTGATTCTACTGTGACCCAGGCAAATGACGTGAGGATGCTCATCAAGGTTGCTTGTGTGATGCTCGCCACCACCATCACCATCACCACGACCATCACCACGACCACCATCATCACCCCCACTACCATCACCATCACCACGACGACCATCACCACCATCATCACCACCACCACCATCACCATCACCACCACCATCACCACAACCATCACCACCACCATCATCACCCCCACTACCATCACCATCACCACGACCACCATCACCACCATCATCACCACCACCACCATCACCACCACCACCACCATCACCATGACCATCACCACCACCATCACCATGACCATCACCACCATTGTCACCACCATCACAATCACCACCACCACCCCCCCACTACCATCACCATCACCATGACCATCAGCACCACCATCAGCACCACCACCACCACCACCATCACCACCACCACCACCATCACCATCACCACGACCATCACCACCACCACCACCACCACCACCACCACCACCATCACCACCACCCTCACGACCATCATCACCACTTGTGTACTGTCACCATCATCACCATCACCATCAGTGTTGTCATCTGTGTAGTGTCACCCTGTGCCAGCTGTCCTAAACACTTAGTGTGCATTCATTCACTGAATCCTCATAGCAACCTAGGAAATAAGGTGCTGTTATTATTATTCTCATGTTATAGGTGAAGATGGAAGACTTGGAAGTTAAGTAACTTTCCCAGGCTCCCCCCTTGGGATCTGTGGATCTGGGATTCATTCCCAGTGTTCCTGCCCTTGACTGTCAGGCTGCCCCCCAGCCATTTAATGCTCTGGTCCTCCATTTTATCATCAGTAAGATGGTACAGTATTTATGTCTAGAGGTGCAATATGAGGCTGAAGGACTAGGACAAATAATCGATGAGAGGCTTCCAGGCACCCACTCTGAGACTGAAGTATGGAGGAGGAAAGAGCGGTTACAGGAGGAACGAGGCAATTGGGCTTGGGTGAGGGATCCACAGCCCCTGAGGACAATCTCATAGATGGGGGTCTGTGGGGCCAGGACAGTGAAGGGCCTGAAGCCCCCTGGTCCCAAAGTCTCCCTGCCTGGCCATGGTCCTGAAACACTGCCCACAGCGAGTTGCAAATGTTAGCTGCCCACCCTCTTGTGGCAGCTGGGTGCTGTGGCCCTGGCTTTGGGAAGCTCAGCTCATCCCTCTGCCACCTGTGGTCATTCCAGGTCTGTGTGGGCATCACCACCTCCAGGCTTCCAGTGGGCTGCTGGCCATGTCCACTTTGAGAAGCACAACCCAGCATCCTGTAATTTCCACCCTTTGGTCCTGGCCCCTCCTTCTGGAGCAGCAGAACTAGATTCCAGGAGACTAAAGCCTGGAGAAGATAGGAGATTTGCTGAAGGTGCACAGATGGAGTGTAGCTTTTGAGTGTGGACTTCCCAGCAGATCTGCTGCAGGGCATTGCTTTGCAGTTCTCCTACGTTTTGGCTTGTCGCTTAGCAAGGTAGATGTCCTCACTCAGGGAAAGACCATGACTTACATTCTATTGAGAGAGCCCGGCCTTTGTGTCCTATAGAACTGGGTTCAAATCCCAGGTCCACCACTTACTCGCTGGATGACTACTCCTCAAAGACTTTTCCCTTACTTATTCAATGAGGTTAACAAAAGGACCATAATTGTTATGTTCTGAGTGTAGTTCCTGGTGTATAATAGATGTTCATTTCCTCCCTTTCATCCACCCAGCCTGCTGTGTGAGGAACATATCATTAGGTGATGAGTTGATTGACTGAAAAAGCTGCTGGTCCAGGTGGAGGAGCAGAAGAAGATCTGAAAACAGGTCCATATGCAGCTAATTGCACAGTTTTCTAGGGCCTGAGTTTCTGAGCCGTCAAGAAAATACTCTAAGTGGGTGAATCTAGTGTAGGGTACGTTTGCTCCCACACGGAGTCAGGTTGTAATGCTAGATTTCCATTTGTCTTTGTTTTTGGAAGTTGATTTAGAGTGAATCTTAAAAAGGCATAAAGGCAGGGATATTTTAAGACCAGGGACAATAGGGGGCTGGCTTTGAACGCTCACCACATAGTTAGCAGAGATTAAGTTAAAACTGATAGGTGACAAATCAGTAGTTGAAAGGCAGGATAACCCCAAGGAAAAGAAGTTCAAGCGTAAGGAAGTGGGTGGGAAATCTATTGTGGTTATTTCTAGTTTCCTAGATAAATGGTTATAAAACTTGGAAAAATATTGATTGAAACCAGTGTGGAGCAAAAATGCCCTAAAGAGAATCATTTAGAACTACTCTCCTCTAGAAAGACTTAGAGGATGTGAAAAATTTCTCAGAAGCAACTGTTGTGTCACAGCAGGATAGGACTGTCCCCTAGGAGCCAGGGCTGAGAATTCAGTGGCAGGGGTACCATGCCAGCACAAGGGGCCAGAGCACTGGGGACAAATAGGGGCCAAGGACAACTCTGGTGAGCAGGGTTGACAAGGAGAGGCAAGACAGAGGCACAACCACCGGGCAGGTTTCTACAACAGTCTGTTCTCACTTAACAGTTTCATCTTTTTTTCCCAGACCTTTCTCCTCCAAGTTGCAAACCAGGATTTATGGGAATCCTAAAAATTAAAGCAGGGCTGAGAGCCCACATGTCAGTTGAATGAATCTCCAAACCAAAAGTTCAATCTCCCTTATGAACATAGATGCAAAAATCCAGTATAAGGCTCGCAGTTAATATAAAATAATAACAATAACAATAAAAAGTAGAATTTATTCTTGGAAGACAAGCATCGTTCAGCATCAGAAAGTCTATTCATGTGACATAATTACAGTGTAAATGGGAAAATATGACCATATCACTAAATGAAGAAAAGCATTTATTACAATTCAATAACTCATAATAAGAATAGAAGGAGCTTCCTTAACCTAAAAGTTATAGCGAACATAATTACTGAGCATATTCCCACAAAATATCCCTGATAATATTTAGTAAAAGGAATTGGCTCTCCTAGCCAATGCAATAAGATAAGAAAAAAAAATTAGAGGTATACTTTGTTCATGGATGAGCAGACACAATGTACTAATTATGTTAATTTCTTTTGAATTAATTTGTAAATTAAGGTAAATTTATCAAAATAAATAAATGGAGTATAACAGAAATCTGTACTCAAATATTCTTCTTTTTCATCTGTTAGAAAGGATAAACACCACCTCTATCTAAAGTCAATTCCTACCTTGCAAAGACAATGGATCACTTCCCTTCTCATCTACTCATGGATTTTATTCCTGCAATGATTTCCTTTTCTCCTTCATTATCAAATTCTCTCTTTTGATTAGATTTTCTTATCAGCATGCAAACATCATAGGTGGGCAAACCCTAAGAAATCAAGTTTGATGATAAAATTATGGTAATTAAAACAATGTATTTTTTGGCACATGGATAAACACTAGATAGATAGAAACAGAATTCAGTTCAGAAAGGTATCAATGACTTGCCCACTGCAGTCTATTCATGAAGCCAGTGCTGTTCCTTATGCTCTCTTCTCTAACTGCACTTGTGTGCTCAGAGACCTCATCAAGTCCTACGACTTTAATAACTACCTGTGTTCTGATGACACCACATTTACATGAACAGACCTGACTTCCTTCCTGAGTTCCTGGCACGTGCACCCAGCTGCCCACCAGACATCTCCATGTCCCAGAAGAACTTCAAGCTTAGTATTTTAGAAAGAGAACTCTTGTCCTCATTCTCCTTTCCTGCCTTCAGATGTGCTTCTCTTGCAGGATTCCCATTTCAACCAAATACCATCACCATTTACATAGTCATTCCAATAAAAAACCTTCTTCTCTTTCCTCCCACCTACACACAAATTTGTCACCTTGACCTTCCAAATGGATCTAGAATGCAACCATTCCTCCCTGCTCTGCTACATGCATGTAAGCCACCCCGTGATCTATTGTCTCAACTGTGCTAACAGCCTCCTAATTGGCATCCCTGCCCCTACCCTTGGTGGTTTTCCTTCACTAACCAGAACCCCCAACTTTTTCATCTTGGTCTAGAGGCCCTACCTTTCTCACCCTGCCATCGACCATTTTCCCACCTTACTGACTTTGCCCAGACACACTGTCTTCTTGATTTGCCTCAAACACGTATGATGAGCTGCTTTGGCTTCTCTGTGTTGTACTTGTTCCTTTCTCTGCCTGGAAAATGGGCCAGGTCCATTGCAGTCTGCACTCCATGAGAACAAGGCTGCTGTCTGTTTGTCTCATTCAGTGCTGTGTGGCCAATATTTAGCACAGTGCCTAGCACAAAAGAGGCATCTAATAACACACATTAAAAGAATAAATGCTTATGTAAAATAATAACCATTAAACATTAAGGGACTGGAGACAAAGATGGAATAGCCAACAAATGGACAGTTTGCTTCCCGTACGAAAATAAAGTTAGAAACTTACCCCACTATAAATATAAAAACGGAAGTTTTATGCCCTGGAAAGGGCATTTAAGGTCTCATTGTGAAAAGCAAAACCATAAACTTAAGAAAAAAAATCCTGAATCCCACTTATGGTCCCTGGTACAGAGGGATTTGTGAAAAGACACTGGAACACAAGCCATGAAGGTCCAGCGTGGCTCGTCAAGCAGGGAGTCTCAGCCTGGCCCCCTCACTCCAGGAAGGGCTGCAGCAGAGGAGGGCTTGGTTGGAGACAGCAGGTGATCAAGGCTAAAACCTCTGATACCTGAAGGATGTGGGAGATGAGGATGCATGTGTGTTTACCCAAATCTTGGAGTTCTCAAATGAGAAGACTATTGAGAAGAAGGGGACTTAGGATAAATCCAAAGACTTACTTTATAGGAGGCAATACATATATCCCTCCAAAGTGACTGTACATTTGTAGGAATCTTCAAGAATAGGTAGCTTTAATTTGTGGATGACATGTCCAAAAGGATGCTTGGGGCTTCCCCTGGGCTCTGAAAATGGCATCCTGGGGAGAGGGTCATTCCTGCTCTCCCGTCACTCCTCCTGCAGCTGCCCTGGGTGAGCAGGGGAATGGAATGTCGAGGTCCTTTGATCCACGGCAGGCTTTGGGGCCAGGCTCTGCCTGGTAACATCCACTAATGCGATGATAGAACCTGTCCCACGGGGTTGTTTGCACCGTAAATGAGTTGACAATAGTCAAGTCCAAGCACTGTGGGAGAAAGTAATTACTGGACCAGCGGATCACAGGAGGAGTAAGGTCTCAGCGTCAGCAGAAGGCTCCTTGACAAACCAACGGATGCATGGCTGGGAACAGGCCAAGGGATTCACTCGGAAACCTCAGCAGAGGCCTGTCCCGCACCAAGGCCTGCTCAAGGCCCCAGAGTCCCAAGAAGACAGGCTCACGTGCGTGCAGAGGTTATGCAACCCGTGATGGACAGGCCCCACTCCTCAGCGGATTGTGTCAGGAAGGGTGGTGAAGACAGCGGGTTTGCTCACCCTCCCTGCCCGAAGCGAAGTCCAGTGGGGTTTAAGATTTTGTTTTAAACACACGTGTAGATTTGACTTTATTTAAAATTAGTTAAAAATGTGCGTAGCTCTTGATTTGGAAACTCCAGCTTCAGGACAAGTCCTCGACTGGGCTCCTTTGACCTGGCAGAGCTGGGGTCCCATCCCTCCTCACGCTCTGGGCGGGGTTGCCTTGCAAGTTTTTGAGGAAGGCAGCCATCCCGCTGGGCTGTTCTTTGGGCTTTGCGGGCAGGGGGTTAAGCCCCTTCCGTTACTTGGGTCTTGGTTTTCTCATCCACAGAGGAGAAGCTTGGCTAAGATCAGACCCTGCTCTGATTTCTAGAGGAGTTCTGTCATTCAGTGGTAACACCTGGTTCTGGGAATCACTAAATAGTCTCAAATCCACGTAAAGGAATATTTCATTATCCTTCCAGAAAACAAATATAATGCAGCAACGAACAATGACAAGGAGAGGGTTTGTGGGTTTTCTTTTTTCTTCTTGGCTGTTGTTGAGTCTTCATTGCTGCTTCTCTAGTTGTGGCGAGCAGGGGCTGCTCTTTGTTGAGGTGTGTGGGGCTTCTCATTGCTGTGGCTTCTGTTGTTGCAGAGCAAGGGCTCTAGGTGCTCAGGCTCAGTAGTTGTGGCTCACTGGCTCTAGAGTGTAGGCTCAGTAGTTGTCACGCACAGGCTTAGTTGCTCCGCGGCACGTGGGATCTTCCTGGACGAGGGATCTAATCCGTGTCCTCTGCTTTGGCAGGTGGATTCTTAACCACTGCACTACCAGAGAAGTCCCAAGAGGTTTGTTTGTTTGTTTGTTTGTTTTTTGATACAAGTATTCTGCGAGATGCATATTACCTTTTCTTCATCAATTGCATTGGAAAAAATTAAATGTTCTCCAATCTCTTTCACAATAAGGGCAAGACTCCGGTTCAGAGGTCACGACTGTGCCGGTGCTCATCAAGGCCATCACGTCCGGCCCCTGAAGTGCACCCGTTACTTTATTGCTTGGTGATGGGCAGGGGAGCTGGAGCAGTTTCTTTCATGGGTTAGCGCATAGAATTAAAACACCTAAGTGGTTAAATCTGATATTAGCATGGGTCCCTCTGCAAGGAGAAATGGAGGAAGGGTCATGGAAATCTCCCACCGTGATGGTAGAATTAGAGTACGTGCAGCACCTTCATCCTAACTGAAATGCCGGAAGGGTTCTGATACACTCGGGATCCAGTGACCCTTTTTGGCTGTATCCCCCTCACCCCTTTCATTTTGAGCCCAGGAGTGTTATAGGTATTTTCCTTTTATAAGAATAAACCCATAGTCCAAAATATTCACTAGGTAGCCTGATAATTTGCAAGACAATGTGTTTATTCACTCAGCGTGTATTGGCTAAGAAGCTGCCGTATGCCAGAGGCCCGTCTACATGATGAGATGCAGCAGTAGAAAATGAACATCCCTTCTGTCACAGAGCTGACATTTTGGAGGGCAGTGATGTCACTGTTTTGCAATGGAATTGGTTGTACTTTTATGACCTTGAGGAAGTGTAGGATGGAGGCCTCCCCCTGCTCCCTGTAGGCTGTGCCCATAAGGCTGAGCCGTGCCTGCAGCCCTGTCTTTCTCCTTCCTGCAGGTGGGCACGGGGAGGGCAGGGGCTGGGGCTGGGGCTGTGGGAGTTCATTGTGGCATCCAGAACCTGCCACAATTCCGGGCACACAGTAGGTATTTCGTGAACATGCAGGTATCGTAAGACTAGCTTTTTCCAAAAAACATCCTGGGTTTAGTTACTGGCAAATTCCAGGAGGCAGGAGTGTCTTTTTTTTTTTTTTTTTCTTGCCTCCTCATAGAAACAGCCAGTTCAAGTGGGGTGAATAAGATCACAGCTACTCTCCGTGATGTCCTTCCTCTACCAGAGCAGCAGTACCTGCTTTTAAGACATACAGTCACCTGGAAATTGTCCTTAAAACACGGAAGTAATCAGATCATACTCCTCAGAGCACCTGCGAAACTCTTTTCCTAAGAATCCTAAGAAGGATTCAGGAATTATGAAAGGGAGAAAATACAGACTTTCCCTCGTCTTTCAAAAGCCAGCTTTTTTCAGCAGTCAACAGTGCTTGCCACTGTTATTTTTGGTAACTCACTCAAACCGAGGAAATTCAGGAAATTCACAGGTAGGGTGGACATCTCTTTCACTCTGCATTGTGCTGTCTTTGATTTTCCTTTTAGAGGCTCGGACTTACCCAGAACCCGCCCAACTTGGCATTTCCTGACTTTTGGCTTTGGACCCAAATGGTGTTTAAACAGAGGGTGTGTGGGGTCCAGCGGGGGGTGGGGACGGGGCATTGTTTGAGGATCATGCGGGCTAAGGGGTTAGATGTCGGTGTAAAGCTGAGTTTACTGTCAGGCCTGTGAACTGTTGTTTATTATGTGATGAGAATGCTACTCCGTTTTATGACAGCGGAGTGACACCCTCTGATTTAGGACGTGAGCTGAGCTACTTCCTCTTGAACAAAAACCTTCCCTTAGCTGTCGGTGTAGCCACCAAAACACCAGGCTGCAGTATATAGAGTCTACATAGAGTCGTACTTGACCTTGCTGAGAAGGAGGCACCTTCTGGGATGGCAACAAGGTGAACATAATCAAGTGTTACCTTATTTCTGCAGAGGGTGCCAAGATTTTTGTGAAATTATTTACAGAAGAAAACTGCCTGCTGCTTGTATCTTTCCAAAGAAAAATGAGCTAATAACCGAGGAAATGAACTTGCTTTTTTATTTCTTGCTTTCTAAATTTTATAGGGGATACAAATGTAATAATCATGGTCTTGGTTTTACTAGAAGAGACTTGATTTCAAATATTACTATCGGATAGAGTGTCTAAATTTCTTTCCTCGGCTGGAACGGGCCCTCTGTGAAGAGCGCGCCCTGAGAGGCAGCAGTGGTGTCCGGGTCTGGGGGTGAAGACGCTGGGCTTCCCCGGCTGCTACCGTGGTCCCAGGACCTCGCACCTGCCCCACGAGCATCTTTGCAAACCAGGCTGCGGGGCAGCCTGAGGGCCGGGCTGGAGGGGACGCCAGGGGAGGTGGGGACCTGGCCACTCTGGGGGGCTTAAAGTGATCGGCTTCTCACTTCCTTGTGGGAATGAGGCAGGTCCAGGGGTGGGGGGGCCCACTGCCCCAGGAGTCGGTGTGCGGTATAAAGAGGGAGGGGTCCCCCCGCCACGAGGCTGCTGCTGGAAGTCCCGCGCAGTCCCTGGGCGTGAGGGACCTCCCTCCCCCGCCAGCTCCCTTCCGGTCTTCCTCGCAGGTCCTGCTCACGGTCAGTCGCCGGGACGTGATCTCGTGCCTGTGACGTGCAGGGCACCGCCCACCTGCCCAGGGAGTGTTTGCTCTGTTCCAGGGACCCCTCGAGGAGCTGGAGGCGCGGCCACAGGGCACGCCTGCCCCCAGAGCCACAGCATACCGTAGGGAGAGGGGCGCAAATGGATTAGGGCCTCCCGTGCTCCCAGGGGGCGAGGGGGCCGGGGATGGGCAGGTGCCGCGGGGCGGGGAGGACAGAGCTGGACTGGGGACTTCCTGCTTCTGCGGGGCGTCTGTCCCTGATGCCCAGTCGGGAGGACCACCCACGCCTCACGGCTGACAGGGGCTGCCCGGCACCCGCGTCCTCGGAGGCCGAGGGTTAACGCCTGATAGCAGAGCGTTCAAAAGAATTTTAATTATTGTAAAAACAATGTGTGTGGATTAAAGAATATTTTGAAAACATAATAAAATTTAAAAGAAGAGAAAAAGAAATAAAATCAAAGACACGGTAACAACCACTCTGATTATCGTTTGCCGTCCGCTTTACCCTCAGATGTATTTGAAAGTGGCTGTGGATATAGCACATGAAACATGGCAATCTCCTGCTGTTAGCCTACAAATTTCCTATACTCTTAGAGAGCCTTTTGTAAAAAATTTTATTAGAGTATAATTGATTTACAATGTTGTGTTCGTTTCAGGTGTACAGCAACGTGAATCAGTTTTACATATACCTATATCCATTCTTTCTTAGATATTTTTCCCATAGAGGTCATTAAGGGATTCTTGTAAACAGGATTTTGTAATGGCTGAATAATATTCTATGACTCGGATTTGCTTTCCTGGTTTAAATTTTTTTTTTCTATCTGCAGACAAGGGTTTGATACCTGCCTTTGTCAACAGAATATTTTTTATTAGCATTTTTTTAGTTGATTCCTTGGGATAGATTTCTAGAAGTGGAACTGTTGGACCAAAGTACATAAGTGTTTTCAAGGGTCTTTGGCGAATGTCATCAAATTATTTTGCAGAATGTTTGGGGAACTTTGTTCCTAGGCGGCCATAGTGCTGTGAGCACAGGCCCAGGCTGAGTCAGGAAGACACTGCCTTGCTGTCTTAACGGTGTTTCGTTTAAACTAAGAAAGCTAATTTTTATTTGCCACTTTAATTTCTTTTTCTTTTTTTTTTTTGGTCAATGCTCTATCCTGTCCTAATTTTCTGTCATCTTGGTCGTTATTTCCATAACCTTTTCTTTTAGTGAATATTCACCTTCTCTTATTATAGCTGTTGCACTTTCTCAAGACTCATTTAATTCTTAAATGTTTTATTTTATAGACATTTTATGTTTGTATGTTGAGTCTATTCATTTTTTTCTTTATTTCTAAGAAGGACCTGAACTTCTGATATAAAATGACACTACCTCAGGGTTTTAGATTTTAGGTGCTAACATTTAGCTGTAAATCCAAGTTGCTGTGGTATTTAACGAGTGGAACCAGGTTCTGCCCCATTTGGGTTTAAAAGGATGGGCTCAAGAAAAAAAAGTTTCTCAGAATAAAAGGGAAGATCTCTTACAGTGAACATTTCCCTTCTATCTGGTTTGTTAGACACATAGTTAGAAAGATTTTCTATTCATCCAGTCCCATAAGCAGACAAGAGCAGTTCTTCAGGATTCTTTCTTTTGGGTTTTCCCCCAAACACACTCATTCAAATGTCATTTCTTTTGGAAGTTGGTGGCAGTCTGACTTCAGAAGGATGAGGAAGAGCTTGAACTCTCCTGGTTGTAAGGAAAGACAATAATAATAAAGTCTTTGTCGTGGGAGTGGAGGAGGAGCGTGGGTTTGCTCAGGGTTCAGGACGGGGCGTTCGCTGCTGAGCCTGTCCGTCCCGACTTAGGGACCCCGAGGATGTGACCGGGCCTTGCGGGGGATGCTGAAAAAGCCATTTTGTGGTCCTGCCAGGGCTCAGAGCTGGAACCCACTTCTCGAGGAGCCCTAGGCATCTGGAACAGGTGCTGGGTTGCGTCTTAGTCCTACACATCGAGCATGGCAGCATTCCGGTTATTGGAGACCTGCACCTTCCAGTCCCAATAACCGAGGTTTGGCTGCGTGATTGCTGTGAAACAAAGGCTCCGCCACGGCCAAGCGGGGGCTGGAGGCGGACCAGAGGAAGGCGCGTTCTGATGGCTCTGCGACTCTTTCCCTAAATAACATGGCCGTGAATCATGACCTCTTGGAGGTTGCCGGTGGTGACTCAAACCAAATGAACCAGCGAGCCCTGATTCTTCTCTGCAGGCACGACTGGACTTGACCTGGAATTTTGCTTGTTTTCACGTATGGGGCAAGATGTGAACCCTGCCACACCGTGAAAACACCATTTAGTACAGGTGCCGCCTGGTCGGGGGCATTTCCGGCCCCCACATCAGAAGAGCGCTGCCCTGAGTCACCCTTTGCCGGGTGTCACAGGGCCTCCTCCCCCAGACCCGGGATCCGCGTGCCCCGGTCTCTCCCCTTTGCCTCTGATTGTCCTCCGGCTTCCCTGGGAGCCCCAGTCACACACCACAGGGCTGGAGTGACTCACAGGAAGGCAGATCATCGAGGTCAATGGGGCCCTCGCGAGCCCCGCACTCCACCCCCACCCCGGATGCAGAGAGGCCGGGGGACCGCGCTGGGTACTGCCCAGCCGGCACCAGCGACTGAATCTTCTGGTCACTAGTTTCGTGCTCTTTTCATAGCAAGAGTGCTCAGATCTTGGATATGTTTCCAAACATAAGCCTAAACACAGTCCTTTGTTCGACCCGTGTCTACCGCGTGCCTCCTCCGGGCCAGGGCTGCAACCCTGCCATTGTCCCAGGGGCCCCTGTCACCTGCTGCCTCTTCCCTCTGACACCAGCCACCGTCAGACCCTTCATCGCCCTCCTACGCACACCCTCCATCTCCTGAACAATCCGGCCCCCCCTCGCCAGCCTCTAAGGGCTTCTCTTGTGGCCTTGCTGGGAGGCTGCATGCTAACTGCCCGTGAATTACACACGTGTCAGAACGGAAGTGATGGGAAAGTTAAATAACGTGTGTCCCTCTCTCAGGCTGACCTTTGTAGAAATGGGAACTTTGCAGAAATGGTGCCTCGGCCCAGAATTTGTTCATTCTTTCCATACATTTTTATGGAGACTCAGCACGGGCCGTGGCCAAAGGTGTGGGCTCTGCAACGTGGCTGTCAGGGTTCAAAGCCCTGAGCCCCACAAACTGGAGGGGGCCTTGGTCTCCTCACCTGTAAACTGGGGAAGAGTTAACACCTACCTTGCTGAGTTCTCTTGAGGGTTAGTGGATGGATATTCACAGGGTGACTTAAAATTAGGGCTCGGGAACGGGCAGCATGGAGCTCGTGTGCAGCCGGGCCCTGATGGGGACCTGCCGAGGTCTGGTCTCCAAGAGGACGGTGTGATGGGGCTGCCCCTCCGTTGGCAGCTTTCAGGCCACTGTGCAACCCGCCTGGTTCCCCAGCCGCCTGCATGGTTTCCAGCCTGGATCCCGGCTACAGCTCGGGGGGGCCCCTCCCCCTGCCCACTGCTGCCTCCTTGTCCCTTTGTGTCCTGATTGCTCCAGGGGCATCTCTTTCTGGGTGAGGCGGGGAGGGACATGCTGGTGGCATTGATGGGACAGCCAGCCAGAGTCACCTCCACCCAGGACTCACTGGAGTCCTTCCCAGGGCTGGTGATGGGCAGCCTGTTTCTGGATGTGACCAGTGGCGTGTCCTCAGAGAGCAGATGCCGCAGGGCTGGGCAGGGCAGATGCCTTCGAGGTCCTGTGTCTTCTGTCAGCACTGCAGGCAGAGGCTCCCTTGCTCCGTCCCAGCTTCCAGAAGCGTGCAGAGGCTTTAAGACTTTATTTTTCGCATCTTAAGAACGGGGACGGCAGGGTCTTCCCTGGTGGTGCAGTGGTGAATAATCCGCCTGCCATTGCAAAGGACATGGGTTCAATCCCTGATCTGGGAAGAGCCTACATGCTGCCGAGCAACCAAGCCCGTGCACCACATCTACTGAGCCTGTGCCCTGGAGCTGGCGAGCCACAACTACCAAGCCCACGTGCCACAACTACTGAAGCCCTTGCATCTAGAGCCCGTGCTCTGCAACAAGAGAATCCACCACACTGAGAAGCCTGCGCACCTCAACGAAGAGCAGCCCTGGCTCACCACAACTGGAGAAAGCCCACACACAGCACCAAAGACCCAACTGCAGCCTAAAAATAAATAAAATAAATAAATAAATTTATAAAAAAAAAAAAAGAACAGGGACTGCATCTGACTCTGCATCCTTAGTGCGCAGGTCAGTGTCGCTCAATAGCTGCTTCTCCTTCATTTATGGTGGAAAAAATCCACACACGGTATTTATCACCTTCACCATTTGTAAATGCACGACTCAGGGGCACTGAATACAATGTCGAGTGACCGTCACCTCTGTCTGTACCCAAGACTTTCGTCATCAACCTCGACCCCATCCCAGCACACGCTAGCCTTGGGCCCCTTCCCTGGATGAGTTCGTCAGTGGTTGTTCCTTGATTTAGAAAATTGAAGTATAACTGACGTACAGGCAACGTTACATTCATCTCAGGGGTACAGTGTAATGATTTCACATTTACATGCATTGCAAAGTGATCATTGAAATAAGTCTCGTTTCTTTCTTTTCTTTTCTTCATTGTATTTATTTATTTATTATATATTTTGGGGGGTACACCAAATTCAATCATCTGTTTTTATACACATATCCCCGTATTCCCTCCCTCCCTTGACTCCCCCCCACCGTCCCCGTCCCAGTCCTCTAAGGCATCATTCATCCTCGAGTTGATCTCCCTTTGTTATACAGCAACTTCCCACTGGCTATCTGTTTTACAGTTGGTAGTATATATATGTCTATGCTACTCTCTCACTTTGTCTCCGTTTCCCCTTCCCCCCCACGCCTCCCCAACCCCGTGTCCTTTGAATGGACTTTTAAAAGAAGAGAATACTTCAGACATGACAAATACAGCTAAAAGTGTAAAGGGCATCCTCCCCAGCCGAAGAAGGTGAATTCTACCGATACAATGGAAGTAGCGAGGTGTTCCTTTCTCAGTGCAGAACCCGTTCTGGATTTGTGTCCTTCATTCCCACGGCTGCTTGTATGATTTTACTATGATGTACAAATGTATTTATAAACAATGGGCAATGTTTGCGTGTTTTAAACAACTGTATGTAAGTGGCATCACTCTGTTCCTGCCAGACCTCTTCTCCCTGCTTTGTCCCCTCTGCGCTGTGGTTTTGGGAGTTGCCTACGTTGGGTCGTGACGATCTAGTTCTTCAACTTCTGCTTCCTGCTGGAGAGGGTCCCCCAGGGCGAGGACACCAACCTTTGTGGGTCCATCCGTCTCTTAAGGAAAATGTGGTTTCCCAGATGATGCCAGGAAGAAGATTTTTGCCAGTGGCTTTTGTACACGTGGATAATTTTTCTAGGATATCAACTGAGGAGTGGGCTGCTGTGGGGAAAGCCACAGACGTTTTCTGTACAGATCTTCAAAGCAGTTTCCCAATTTCCACTCCACGTCTAGGAGCTTTTCAGGCTCCTCTTGTTCCAGCCACTCACGGGTGTTTTTCCTTTTCAGATAATGTGTATGAAACAATAGCAACGTAATTTTGGGAGTGCGACATTTGTTTTATTGATGACAAAGTACCAAAGAAATACATTCTCATAGTAAAGAGCAAAGGCCCCTACAAAAGTATGGAGAATAAAAGTGGAAACCTTATCTTCCTCCACTCTCATCCCACAAAACTAGGGCCTCTGCATCCTGGCGTTTCTAGTGGATTCACAAGGACATGTGTGTACGTACCACACATGCATGTACGTACACATACATGCATGTGTGTGTATATGTATATAACATTTAATTGTATATTTATATATAAATAAAATATGATTTAGCATAAGTAACAAAATCTACAACGTACATTGTCCTGCAACTCCCCGTTCAGATTTCATGTAAAATGACGGGTTTCGGATACTCCCTGGTATTCCACTCCATGGATGTACCACTGGCAACAACGTGTCTTTTAAAGGCTTTTGGCTAGTTAAAATATTAAAGCACTTCTTTAAAAAAAAAAAGTAAGCAATCAGTGCCGGTCAAGCAGGGGAGGGGAGCGGCTGGTCAGAGGGCTCTCTGGGTGCCCACCGTGGTGCCAGGTCAAGTCCACCTACACCCCCACCCCAGGGCTGCTCCCAGCTTCCCAGCTCCTTCCCTGTAATTTCCCTGCATTTTCCCCGCTCATCTTTCTCGGCAGCCAGCTGTTGGCGGGAGCTGGAACGGGTGTCGGTCCCACGTGGGGGGCTCCAGCTGGGGGGCCGGGAAGGGGCGGCCTGGGCTCAGCCTGCAGCCCGGGGCGCAGGGCCTGTGTGTGGACAGGGCCCAGAGCGACAGGTGACATGTGACTGTATTTATCTGCAGCGTGTCACACTAATCTTATCCGCACTGCAGGCCGATGACAAGCGTTGCTGGAATAAATATTTGCTTGCAGTGTGGTTGTTCAGCCGTGGTCCCTGGCACGCATCTGCTGCCTCCCCGATCACGGGGCCGGGAACGAAGACCCCACGTGCGTGGTCCGAGGCCTCTGACCGGACGAGGGGCTGACGGCAGACCCCTGTGCTCCTCTCGGGTGGAGACCGCCGAGCCATGCACGCCTTGGAGCCGGGGGCGTGTTCCCCGTCACTGAGCCCCCCTCGCCGCTCTGATGGGGGCGGAGAGGGTCGGGGTGTGAGGTGTGGTCTCTCCCAAGGTCGCACAGGTGGCTGGTGCAGAACCAGGAACACACCCACTGCCTTTGCTGACTTCCTTGTCCTGTCTGCACTCACAGCCTATTTCGCCCCTTATTTTGCAAACTCCTAGAATTTGTTTGCCCAGGAATCTCCGTGGGGCTTCACAAAGCGCAGATTCTCAGAGTTCCACCAGGAGCTGTGGTTTCCTGGGTCTGGTGTGACTGGGGAATTGGAGAATTTTACAAGAACCCCCAAGTGACACCGATGCCGGGGTCCTTGGGTCCCACTTTGGGACGTTCTCTGCTAGAAAGTAGGAGCCCGCCTGCGTTCATTTCTGCTGTTTAGAGAGAATAATTAATAATAATAATAATAATAATAGTCGGATTGCAGGCCGTCCTGAGTGATCGCGGCAGAGGGCTTAATCTGGGATCTTTTCATGCGGTGATGGAAGGGCCGAGGACCAGAAGGGGACTGGTTGGGGGGGGTTCACACAGAACCAGAAGTGCTGGGAGCTGGGGGGCTGGGAGCTCAGCCCCGGACGACCCGCCCCGGAGGGCCCCCACCTCCGTGGGCAGCAGCGTCCAGCCCTTGTCCTCGGTGTGCCCGTGGGGTCTGCCAGCTGAAGGGCTGCATGTCGTTGCTGGTTTGTTTTAAAGGCGCCTGGTGCCCCCATGATCTTCCATCCCATGGGTCTGACTGGCCTGACGAGGGTCCTTAGTCGTGGAAGACTTACTTTAACTTGAGAGCGGGAGCCTTCCCCTTCAGGGCTTGGCTGCGCTCCTGGATGCACACACGCAGGACCGTGGCCAGCGAAGAGGCCGGACTCTTCTCACCCGCGCCAGCGGGCCGTGCGCAGGGGCCCTGGATAGCCTGGGGCTCAGGCCCTGCGCCGGGAGGGGCACGCCCCCCTGCAGGCCCAGGCGCGCACCCAGCTCCCGGCTCCGAACCCACGAGTGGCCAGTGCGCTCCGGGGACTGTCAGGCCAGGGGGTCTCCACTTCCCCTGAAGGAAGCTGTACGCGCGAAACCCATGTTGTCCGTCAGGGTATAATTTCCCCTCAGTGAGACCAGCCTCTGGGCCGTGGAACATGCTGGAACCCCATCAAGGAGACGTTGGACCTTCGGGTGGGGAGCCCCGGGCGGGGGCACGGGGACATGGCCTCTCCTGCTCTCCTCCCCACGTCTTCCTCTGGTCACAGCTGCAAGGACACCTGGCGGGTCCCCCTGGCCAGCCCCTCACAGGTTAACTGGCCTGGAGTCTTGTGCTTCCTTTTCCAGAATCACCTCCTCTGCTTCTCATCCCCCCTCTGTTGTTATGGGGTCGGGGGGGACACACGGGGGACAAGTGAGGAAACCGAGGCCCTGGACAAGCTGCTGCTGCTGCTTCCTCCGGCCGGGAGCGGAGCAAGGGACCGCTTATCCCTCCCCCGGAGCCGCCGTGTCCGTGATGGGCTGCAGGGCAGGGCCCAGGTGCCCCGGAGTTATCCTCGAGGCTGTGGGCCGAGTCGTGTCCTCCCAAAGCCATGCTGATGTCCTCACCCCCAGTTCCTGTGAATGTGACCTTATCTGGAAACAGGGTGTTTGCAGATGTCATCAGGTTAGGTTGAGGCCTCATAGGGAGGGAAGGAGGCCGTGTGACACCAGGGCAGAGCCTGGGAAGGCCACGGGCTGGTGGCCCCCCCAGAGCTGCCCTGGCGACCATGGGGACGGGAGCCTGCCACGGGGACGTGGCCCATGGGGGGCTGAGAGCAGCTGGTGGCCATGACCACGTGGAGGGTCTACGAAGGGACTCACAGCTTTCCAGACGCCGTCAAACGTGTCCCAGGAAGGAGAGGCGTGAGAGAGGAGGTCGGGCAGGAAGTCATCCTGGAGGTGACGGCGCCCAGGGCCACCCTGGACCAGCCCATATCGTGGCCTGGCTCGGTCGGCAGCCCTCACGCATCCGCACACCCCCGGCCTCCTCCAGGCATCACGGGGACTCTGCACAGACACGGGCGGAGGGGAGAGGCCCTGCCTTGGAGGTCGGAGGTGAGGGGACAGCCTGGTCACGCAGACGTGAGGACCCCGACTCCAGACCCAGTTCTTCTCCTTGCATTGCAGACGGTCTCTGAGAGAAGAGACACAGCGTGGTCACAGTCGCACAGGGCAGGGCAGAGGGTGGGGTGACGCAGCCAGAGCAGCGCTGTGTGTCGGCCCCGGGCTGGAAGGAGGCGGCCACCACGTTGACGTCAAAGCCGAGGGTTCCCTACGTGGCGTATCTTCCAGCACAACTGATGAATTCCTCTCATCCACCTTCAGAAAGGGAAACCACGGGAAGTTTCTAAACACAGCAACCTTCCCCTGGAGGTGAGCAGGTCAGGGAACAACCACTGAGTCCTGGCACCACGTGACGCGTAAATACTGGAATCTCAGTTGGAGTCACTGGACTGGACCTTGAGGACACAGCAAACACCCTTCCTGCCGTTCAGGGCGTGGGGCTCTCGGGGACTCAGTGATGCCTCATGGAGCGGTGGTGACGTTGACCTTGGGGGCGGGCTGGCCGGGCCAGGTGGGCTGGGGAGAGGCTCACAGTCCCGGCTCCCACCACAGCCTCTGCCTCTCGTGCCCAGAGCTGGCCACCAGCCCGCTGGCCTCAGGAAGGTCCCAGTGATGTCAGGCTTGGGAAATCAGTGCTCACGGGCTGCACGAGGCCATCCCCGCAGGAGGGCCGTTCTGGTGGAATTGAAAGGACAGCGCCTCCCTTGCAGGCACCTGACGGTGTGGGGTCCGCCCTGTCTCATCCGCGGGCCTCTCATTTTACCCCACCGTGTTGTCAGCTCCCCCCACGCACACGCACACGCACACCACCCCTCTTCCCGAGGATGCTCCCATGTCGAGCTCCTCAGGGCGTCCCCCGGACCGAGGGCGTCCCCTGAGGCCACCCAGCCACTGTCTTATTCTCCCCACCATCTAAGAGAGCCACACGGGTCATTACGGCTCCTCAGTGGACGGCCGTTTCCATACAAGAGAGAGCCTGTCTTGTTAAATACATGAGATGATTGGCAGAGGTTCGTTTCTCTGCTGTGGGAGTTTTAATTTCCAGGGACTTACTTCCCCACGACGGGGGGAGGGGTGGTTAAATGTGCAAAGCAGCGTTTTCTTGTGAGGGGGCGTCACCAAGGGGTGGTGTGAAGAGACGGCCCACGTGTGTGCCCACGTGTGTGCCCATGTGTGCCCGTGAGTGTGCCTGCGTGTGTGCCCGCGAGTGTGCACATGTGTGTGCCCGCGTGTGTTCCCACATGTGTGTGCATGTGTGCCTGCATGTGTGCCCGCGAGTGTGCACGTGTGTGCCCATGTGTGTGCCTGTGAGTGTGCATGTGTGTGTGCACGTGTGTGCCCACGTGTGTGCCCGCATGTGTGCCCATGTGTGCCTGTGAGTGTGCAGTGTTAGATCCTTGCCTGAGCTGGCTTTGAGAAAAATACACTCCAGGCTCTGTGGCTGCCCCGCTCTGACCACGGTGACACCTCTGTTTTATCAGATGAACTCACACTTCCCATCGCGTCCTTCTCTTTCCCCTCAGCAGAAATTATGGCCACGACTGATTTTGACCAAATTGAATTCTATGCAACACCCAGATCTGTCGTAATTCTGATTTATTAGAAACAACTGTAAGTAGCGTGTTGTCTACAGCTTAGTGCATTTTGCTGAACTTTATTACATGAATACAGATAAACAACGTACGATTCTAGCAAGTGACCACCGCGCCTCGCAGACGGCCTCATCACATCCAACCGTGCTGTTCAGCGACATGTCCTTTGTATCCGTCTGTCTTTCTGGCATCACGCGGTCATAGAGTTCCAGCTCACAGAGGGCAGCCCAGCTTCCAAGAGCAAAGCTCTCACCGCCATCTCCATACGGTCCTCCAGACCCTACAATCCTGGGCTCCCGTGAGCACTGTGACTGTTGGAGGGGGGACCCCTTAGGGTGGGGGGCAGGGCACACGGCTCCTGCTGAGGGGTCTGTGGGTGGGGGACAGACACCTGGGGAGCGGGGGCCCGGCAGGCACAGGAGCGTGGCTGGCAAGAGAGAAGGTGATGCTATGAGGATGCTGGAAAGAGGACCAGGAAGAGCCTCCTGCCGGAGCTGTGGGGCAAGGAAGGAGCAGGGTGCCTCCTGGACCGGCCTTTGGGCAGCAGAGCCTGAATCGGGGTTGGGGGCGCTCGGGAGGGGGCTGGCCGGTAAGCCCTGGGCGCAAGTTGTGCCTCCGGGATGGACGGGACTGAACAGCAAGGAAACAAGCCCCTTCTGAGGGTCGAGAGCCCAGGGGCTGGAGGACAGCCCAGCACGGGGAGGGGGCCGGGCTGGTTCCTTCCTGTCCCGTCTGCACCGGACAGACCGGGGCTGGGATCGGCCGGGTGGGTCCCGTCCTTCCGGGGAGAGGGGCACAGCCTCAGCCTCTGAGTTGCCCTTTCCTGCTTACGGCAATGAAGCGTTTAGGAAGATACTCACGTGAGCTCGCTGCCCTTCCTGAGTCAGTCTGCGGGAATCTCCAGGGTCCCTGTGCGCCACTGTCCTGTCCTGGGAGGTCAGGCCGAGCAGCAGTTGGAGTCTCCCGGCACATCTGGGCCTCTGTGTGTGGACGGTCTGATTTCTCAAGCTGCACAGCTTCCCCTCCCCCTCGGGACGTGCTGTACACAACACCCTCGCCCCCGCCGAGCAGCTTAGGGGCCGGAACGAAGCTGGCCTCCGCTGCCCAGCTCTGGGTGCGGCTGCTCCCTGCGCTCCCCTGGCACAGGACGCTGGGGTTCCCCCTCCTCCCCCGTATCAGGAGTGGTTCTCAGGCAAAGATGAGTATCAGTCATTCACATGCTAGTGTGAATGAGCTCCAGCTAACATTTCCCCTGATTCATTCAGTAAATATTAACTGAGGGCTGCTGGGCTGTAGGTGCTGGGATATGAACATCTCGGCCCTGACCTCTGAGTTTTAGGACTAGATCGGGCCGTGGAGAGAGAAATATACATAGACGTCGCAGTGGTAGCCGTGGTGTTTTTCCCAGGGCACTTTCATGAGCGGTGGGCCATTTGGCGTGGACGGGGGTGGGTTGAGAAAGGCTTTCTGGGAGTCTCGAGGTTGAGTGGGAGGAGAGAGCGGGTGTGGCGTGGCCGGGCAGGAGGCCTAACACAGTCAGCCCCACCCAAGATTACGGGCGTGGAGGGTTCTGGGAGCTTGGTGTTGCCTGGAGGGGACGCACAGACCCTCTGCTAGCCTGGTGGCTTGACAACTGGGAGCTCGGGAGGGTCCGAGCAGGAAATCCACACAGTCCTCTCCACTTTTTATGAGTTTGGGACAAAAGTCCAGTGTTTGGGACTCACACAAATGCCGGTTTCGTATGGGCTAACCCAACAGGAAAAGGCTGCTTGAGAGAGGGCACCCTGGGTCCAGCGGGGGTGAGACTGGCTGCGCTGGATGCATTGGGTGCAGGAAGGAGCTTCCGGCTGGACCACAGGGTGGGTGGTGGTGCGTCCAAGCAGGGAAGGGACCAGGGGCTGGTAGGAGGCCAGGGGCTTGGGGGCTGTGCCTAGTTCACGGTTGGATGCATTTAGGGACGTTTAGGCAACCTGACAAAATGTTCAGATGTGTCTAAAGGAAAAAAGTTGTAATGGTGGAATTTTAAAGATGGAGAGAACGATTTGGGGATGGAAGGTCCCGCCAGCCGCTAGTCCCTCTCGAATCGCCGTGTAGGGGTGGCCTCGTGGGGGCCAGCCGTGGGTCTGCCCTGCACTTGCTCGGCTGTGGGTCCTGCCGGCACTGAGCTTGGAGGGTCCAGAGGCCTCATCGACTCCCAGGCAACCATCGGGCAGAGCTGTGATGGCCAGGGCTTCTCGGGGAGACCAGGGCTCAGAGAAGTTAGGAGGGCTGCTCAGGGCGGCACAGCTCGGGAGAGGAGGAGCCGGGCTCTGGAGGCACCTCGCTGTGGCCCCCGTGGGCTCCCACCCTGGCCGGCGTCTCCTTCCAGGGCTCCTCCTGCCTCGCTCCTTTCCGGGGTGCCTGTCCCGCTGCACGTAACACCCTGGGCTCTGCGCGGTTCCCTCCACTCTAACCCCACGTCCCCGACGCCACGTCCCCCACACCCTCCACCAGTCTCTGCAGTCCTCCTCCCGCGTGATGGCTGACGAGTGATGATAACAGGGACGCCGCACACGCGTGCGTGCACACACTCACATCTCACTGGGGTCCCAGGTGCTCCAGGGCCCGGTGTTTCACCACCGGAGCCTCAATCGCTGCCTTGTCCCCACAGGCCTCTCCCCGTGCAGGTGAGCCCAGGAAGCTGTGACACCCTCAGGGGTCGCCCATCACGCCCTTCTGTCGAGGAGGACTGTTGGTAGCAACAGCTCTATGATCTAGGAGGTTGATGGACTTTGGAAATGATCTTGATGGAGGAAGTGCTCCAGGTGAGGAAGTGCCCCAGATGGGGATGTGCCCTTCTCAGGCTCTCTCAGCACAGCCACCAGAGCAATCCTGTTACAACCCCAGTCCCACCAGTTCTCTCCCCTCCACAGAACCCTCCGAAGACTCCCATCTCAGGGTCAAAGCCGAAGTCCCCACAGTGACCTTCAGGCCCCACAAGGCCCACCTGCCTCTCTGTGCACATCCCCTGTTCCATCCTCTTTCCCCCATCCAGTCTGTCTGGCCCCAGGGCCTTTGCACGTGCTGTGTCCTCCTGCAAAGCGGGTCTCAGGCATCGTCTGGCTTCCTCACCACCTCGCCTCCTTCCTCGGGACTCTGCACGGGCTTCCCTGTGAGACGCCAGCCCTTCACCTCCTGTCCTGTCTCCTCCATGCTCTGGGCGCCCTGCACAGACCGCACAGCCCCTTCACCAGCGTTCACCTCCCATCTCTCGCTATGCGTGCTAGCGAGGATTTTTGTCCATTTGGGTAGCGGTTGTGCCCCAGTACCCAGAACAGGGCTCTGTTGACGAATATTTACTGGGTAATGAATTAATGTCGCTCCCGACATCTCAGAGAGAGACTGGGGAGAGAAGGGGAAATGGGTGAACCGAGGTGGGAAGAGTTTGGGCCAGAGCCGCTGAGGAAGGCAGCCCAGGGCCTGTGGGACACGGGGAGGGGGCAGCAAGGGCAGGTCCCCTGGGGACTGGTCCTGCCAGCAGTGTGTCTGTGAGCGGGCTGCCAAGAAAGGCCCCTGCAGCCAGGGCCGGTCAGCAGGCAGCCGGGCTCCTGCACCCGACGCAGCGCCTGGTCTCCTGGCATCTGGCCTGGCCCACGGCCCCCGCTCCCACGGAGGGGGCTGTGCGGCTGCTGGGTCCTGCTGACCAGAAGCTTGGTCCTGACTCGACCTGGGGCTCTACTTTCCCAGAGGCCTGAGCTACAGGGGACTTCAGGCCTGCCTCTCACACTCCTGGCCGCCGCCCCGCGTGGCCGGCCGCTCCTAGCAGCAGTCCCTGTGGACTTGCCCCCCAGGCCTGTGGGGGCGCTGGGAGGGTCTGCAGTCCACACAGACTTACGTAGTGCCCTGGGGCCCCCAGCCCAGCTGAGCCCATGGGTAACCGTCTTCATTCCACAGGACGGGTGAACTTGATACTGACCAAAGGCCGCCGAGTGACAGGTGGCTGGCCGTGGTCTGGTCCTTCGAGGTGTTTGTGGATGTGGGCTGGTCCAGGCAATTACGTGCACATGGTAGTTGTGAAAGTCACTGAAAATTCCTCTGACTCCCCTCTTCTCCCACATGGACGTATGTGTACCTCATCTGAGATACATATTTTTGAATTACCTGGATCTTGGGTAATTTAGATGGGCAACTTCTAAGTTAGATTTCAGAGCTGATATTCCTTAAACCTTGGGGTTCAGCAGCGAGCGCCTGGCAGACAGGTGCGGGTGCCTTAGTCTGCTGGTCCTCTGCTTATTGGTTTGCTCTGGCTCCCAGAAACGGTCCTTGGAAAGTCAGAAACTCTGCTGTGCCAGCTGCTGGGTGCTTCTCAGGGGAGTCCCACTGGGCTTGCCCTTGGAGCGGGTCCTGGGCTCCCAGCCATCCCTCTAGGTGCCCGCCTCCCCCAGGCCACTGGTGATTTCCCTCCCGTGCAGGGTGATGGGTCTCTGCTCCTCTGAGGGTCACTCCACTCGGGTGGGGGTGCGAGGTCTCGGAGGCGGTTTTTTAACGAGAGAATGGCTTCTTGCTTTGGAGCGTCAGCTGGGGAGGGAGGCCGGGCAAGAGGCAGGGCAGCCCCCACGGCCTGACGGGGTTGGGGACCGGGGACCATCAGGGAACAGGGCACGCGGGCGGGGCTTTCCTGGGTGTCCTGCGCGGTCCTGAGCGGCTCGCAGGATGACTTCCTGTCACTAGCAGCAACCCGCCAAGGAGTGACAGTTAAAAGGCTCCTCCTGTCTCCCTGGCCCTTTGTCCACAGGCTGGGGTGCTGGGGGCGGGGAGCGCGGTGGTGATGGGCCCTCAGAGCCGCGCAGGTGAGGGCTGGGCACCAGGGACACCTGTCTGAAAGGTGAGCCTGTGGAACGGCAGTGCTTTCATCAAGGCCTCCATCCCGGCAGTGAGGCGCAGGGCTGGGGGACAGGTTTCAAACCGTGCAGGGCTTAGATGTCAAGGAGCTGTCCCTCCGCTGCTGGGTCGGTCTGGGCCCCGACTTCCTTTGATAACCTGACCCCAGCGCCCCAAACCGCAGCCAGCTACACAATATCAGAAAGTCAGTGAAAAGGCACGAATCATCTTGGATTTATTAGAAAAAAGTTTTTACATCACTGACCCCCAAAGAGGACTTGGGGACCCTCTGGGATCGTGGGCCACATTCTGACAATGGCTACATCCGTCAAAGCACGTCCCAATGCTTATTTCAAACTCGAGAGATGGGGAGGTAGATTCAACCCCTTTAGTGATGTGAGCTCCAGGTGGCGTGGCAGCAGGCAGGGATCTGGGGGGCGGGGGGCGGGGGGCCAGGAAGAACATCCCCCCACAGAATTCTTGCCGAGGACCAGGTACCACGTGAGGAATTGATCCTGGGGTCGAGGCCTCTGGTCGGACCCTTTCATCCTCCACGTTCACGTGTTGTTACCTGTGATCCTCTATCGTTGCTGAGCCTGGCTGGTCATCACACCTGAAAGTGAGAGAAGGGCCTCTCACCCTCTCCACATGCCCAGCCTGATCCTCGGGGGTCCCGTCTCTGTGATGGGACACCCTCCACACGAGGACTGCCTGGGCTTGAAGCCCAGCTCCACGTCTCAGGACCGTGCGATGGTGGCACGTTAACTTCCCCAAAACTCGGATGCCACCTGTAAAACGGCGCCGTGGTCTGCTGCGACGATTCAACAAGGTGGTGCCTGCAGAGCTCCAGGCACCTGGGACATAGTGACCACGGTGGATTTAGCTGCTGACTCTCTCCCCAGGACTCTGGTCTCACCGGAGCTTGGAGTGCTGTGGGGAGGGATGCCTGGCTCTCCGCGGGGCCGGTGCGGAGCCTCCAGCTCTTTCTAAGCAAGGGGGAGGCTGGTTTAAAGCCAGGCACAGGGGATATCTTTCTCCGACCTCTTGCCACATAATCTTGTGAAATAACTCTATAAAGTCGTTTCTTCCCTGCTTGGACAGCTCAAGCTTAATATGTATCTATGCTCTTTCTCTGTCTTATGAAACAGGTCTAAAATCTTTCTAGAAAGACCTCTGGGTCTGGCTCCTGGTCCATCCTGTAGGTCTGCTTTTGCTGAGCCTGGAGACCTTGGTCAGACCATCTTCATGTCCAAAATGGAGAGTAGATGTCTGGCCTCCCTCTGGGGCTCTGGTGACGCAGTGGTCCACGTGAAACAGCTCTGACAAGGCGTTTAAGACATTTTATTAAGATTCTTACTTTTAACAGTCACCCTTATTTTTTCATGAAAACCTCAAGTGACTTCATTTTAGTTTCTCTTTTTTTCATTATAGTACATTTTTCCTCCTTCTTGGGATTAGTTTCTCAAGAAGAAATTCCAACTTCAGTTTTTCATTTTCTCCTCCTTTTCAGAGGGTGCTACAATTGGCTCTGTGAGGCCAAGTGTGTCTTTTGGGGTTCTCTACCTCGTTCAAAGCAGGACCGATGTCACGGGTGCTCTGTTACATCTCGGCCCTTGGCGGGTGACCCAGACTTGTCCCCAGTGACGGTCATGTGTGCTGACTCAGCTCTGGAAGGAGGCTCTTCTCATCTTAGTGAAACAGGGGACCAAACAGACGAGGAGCCACTTGACACGTTTGCTCGTCCAGCCTCGCCTGAGGACACTCAGCCCCTTGGACACTCATAGGACTGAGTCTGTTTAAAAAAAACTGGAAGAAACATTTTTTTGATCACTCCCCTTGGCTGGGTCTTGGACTATAGCCCCCTACTCTCAAATCTGGTCTTTCCCTACATCCCTTATCACTTGTGTGCAACTGTCATCCCTGAATGTAAATCAAACATGACATTTAATTTGTGTCACCGCCCCGGCCGCGAGCTCTGCAAAGACGGGACGGGACCCATCATTCCCAGCGCTGATGAGGCTGCTGGCTAGCGGCACGGGTCGGGGTCGGGGGCTCCCACGCCTGGCTCTTCTGCTGGGATGGGCTGGTCTCAGATGTTCTAGAGGGGGGTTAGAACAGGCGCCTTTAGGCTAGCTGGGCTGCTAGCATAGATCTGCACGAGCTTCACTCACCTGTCACTCACAATCTTCACTTCTGCAAGTTACTGCTGAAAAGTATCCAAGCTCCTGAGCTGAGATTTCACCTCTTTTTTTTCTTTCTCAGCCTGACTTGGGGACACTAGGCTGTTTCCTCAGCCACCCAGGGCGTCCCCTCCAAGGCTGAGGTCAGATGCACAGTTCCTGCCAGGATGGCGCGTGGAATGTCTCTCTCAGAGGAGAAAGCCAATGACTAGGGGTGAAATTCTGCAAAGCAGGATAAGGAAGAGGCTTGTCCCAGCCCCTGAGGCTTTCTGAGTCCCATAGTCAGGCAGGCAGCCCCGAGGACAGGCTCCTCCCTCAGTGGCGGAGCAGGTGTTCGCAGGCGACGCAGGTCGGCAGGGAAGCCGCAGCCCAAGCGTCTCCGGAGCCCGGACGTCCCCGTTTGTGCTTCTCAGCCTTTGAAAGCTCTGGTTCCTCCCTTCCTTGCTTCCTCCCTCTCTCCCTCTAGTCCTTTCTTCCTCCCCCCTTCCCCCTTCTTCCCCTTCCCTCCCCCCTCCCCCTCCCTCCTTCCTTCCCCCTCCCTCCCCCCTCCCTCCTTCCTTCCCTCCCTCCTTCCTTCCCTCCTTCTCCTACCTAAGAAGCACACGTTATTTCTCTCTAGTTTTTCCCACTAATGATGTCCACCATATTCCAGAACCTGAGCTCAGAAGCACAGGCTCAGAGCCACTTGTCTGCTGTGATTTATAGGAATATATTTTATCATAAAAGCTGGGGCCATTTGTACCTGGCAAGGGCATAGCTATCCTAATCTCTGTACCTACATTTAGTAGAAAATTAAGCTATTCTTCTGGACACTTAATAGTTTTCCATTTCACATTGTATATATTGGTTAAACTTGGTGTTAGTTATGCCAGATTTTGATCACAAGGATAAAAGTAATTGAATTAACTACTCAATCTACTTAATGACTTTTAGAAAAGGATCATTTGATCAGGTTAAGGCTGTGGACACACTGTATCTAGATTTTCCTCACATTCTTTTGAAAAACAAATTTGAACAAATCAATATACACATGGAGAAAATAGACACGTGTGGTTTGTAAGGTTGTGCAGGTCAGTGCATTCGGATAAGGTGGGCGGCTTCTCAGGAATGACCAGTGTGTCTTTATCAGCTGTTATGGGCTGAGCTGTGTCCCCCTAAAATTCAATCATTGAAGCCCTAATTCCCAGGACCTCAGAATGTGACTATATTTAGGAGATGGGGACTCACAAGAGGTAATTAAGGTAAAAGGAGGCCTTATGGGTGGGCCCTGATCCAGTGTGACTGGTGTCCTTATAACAAGAGATCAGGACACAGACACACGCAGAGAGACGACTGTGTGAGGACACGGGGAGAAGACAGCCGTCTACACGGCAAGGAGACAGGCCTCGGGAGGAACCCGCCCTGCCCACACCCAGATCTCGACTTCCAGCCTCCAGGACTGGAAGTCCTGCTGTTTAAGCCCCCGTCTGTCCGTCTGCGGCGGGGCTGCCTGGCCTGAGCATGCGTGTGCGCCGCCTGCCAGCACACAGCCCCTCGTGGATGTGACACGGACGGCGGGAGCACAGGGGCGTGGAAAGCCTCACCTGTCCCAGGCGTCTCCTCATGGGACAGATAGCAGTCCGCTTGCTGAGGTCCATGGAGACCCAGTTCTGGGTATTTGTACCCAAATCCAGGACCTGGGGAGTCGGGACCCGGGGAGATTTTGGTCACCCCACCACGAAGTCTGGAGTGACTCGGAGCTGGGAGACGACGGGCTCAGGATGTCATCACAGAGGGGGAAACGGGGACTCAGGAGGCTGGGACACAGGAGCAAGCCCCCCGAGGGTGCCTGAAGGGATGCAGGGAAAGTTCCGCGTCTCCTGGTACCGCAGCTAAGTCGCAGGGCTGACAAAGCGGGGAGAGAGCTGGCGACGGGGACCACCGCCCCGGCTGTGTGGTGCCACCTCCCGGGGGGTAGTTAGCTCTCAGCCTGCAGGATGGCCACGAGTCAGGCCACGGGACAGAGGGCTCTGGGATGAGCGTCTTAATTTAAGCGACGCGGGCAGTGTGCTCACCCGGCCAGGGCGGTCAGGCGCGTCAGCGTTGACACTGAAGGAAGGAAAGCTGGGGGCAGGAAGGCCTGTGCAGGAAGAAGGGTGAGCTCTGACTGGGGCGTCCGAGGGCAGGGCTGCCCAGCAGGTGGGGATGGGGGCAAAGTGGGCTCGAGTTCCAGGGTGGGAGAATCCTCTCTGGGCAGGAGCTCTCCAGATTCACCCGACTGCTTCACACGCAGCAGGTTTGACACCTGTGGGGGGTGCTCGGGGCAGGCGAGCCACGTCGAGGGCATCAGGCAGAGAAGTCCAGGCGGGAGGTGGGGACGGCGGACTTGACCCCCAGGGTCCGAGCCTGAGGATGGGGACCGACCAGGTGCTGGTCCACGGGGCTGCTTGTCAACTGTGCTGTCAGCTGCTTATTGATGGAGATTCCCTTATGCGCTGGGCCCTCCGCCAGGCGCAGGTGGGAATATAAAGAAAGATGGAACACGATTTGGTCCACTGTCCTATCATACGTGACCACGTGGGACACGGGCCTGTGAGAAGACTGTGTTCCCAGAAGCTGGCGGCAGGAGGGTGCTGGGCTGGACGCCGGGGAAGGGTTGGCTGGATTTCACCTGGGCTTCAGGACGCCTGGCTTCACGTGAAAGGGAGGAGGTGGAAGGCTGCTCGCAGGATGGGGAGAGACAGGCAGCAGAGGCCTCAGGTGTGCTGTGGGGACGCCTGCCCGGGCAGAGCTTTCTGTCACCCAAGACCCGTGTGGGACGGTCTCCTGGGGTCGAACACCCCAGGGCCTTGACCCCAGATGAGGGGCCCAGCGGACTGTGATGAAATCAAATACGCAGGAGGTCAGACACCCAGAGTTCTCCGAGCGGTTTCTCAGGGCTGGAAATAAGCTCCTTAAACCTCGAGGCCAGCACAAACAAGGATAAAGCCCGCGGCCGCCTCAGCAAGGTACCAGCCCTGAGGGCTTCGCGTTGGCCAAGGGAGGGTGGTTGGATGGGGCGGAGGGATGTGAGCTAAGTTGAAAAACATTTTTAAGTGGCTCTATCCAAGTATAACTTCCATGCATAGAACTCACTTCAAGTGTGCGGTTCGACGGCGTGGAACACAGTTTTAGGCTTGTGTGCTGTCACCACAACTCAGCTTCAGAACACTTGCTCCATCCCCCCCAAATATCCCTCCTGTCCGCCTGAAGTCACTCCACATCCTGCCCCCGCCCCCGCCATCTCTGACCTGCTCTCTCTCTCTCCATCTGCCTTTTCTGGGCGTCCGGTTAAATGCACGCGCCCAGTCCGTGGTCTCTGCGCCTGGCCTCTCTCCCTCAGCACAGTGCTTTGGCGGCTCCTCCTCGACGCCGTTCATTCTTTTCTATGCTGCGCAGTGACCCACTATGTGGACGTGCTTCATCTTACCTGCCCACGCCGCGGGGGATGGGCACGTGGCTTGTGTCCAGCTGGGGGCTGTTGTGACGCCGGATGCTGTGAACACGCGTGTACGAGTCTTTGTGCGGAAGTGTTTCCATTTCCTTGGGCAGGTACAGAGGAGCACGTCAGCGGGGCTTCGATGAGCACTAGAAGGGGTGAAGAGGATGGGAGAGGATGGAAGAGGGGCCTAGAAGACCCCCTGAGGCGGGGCTCCCCCAGTGAGAGATGGGGAGGAGCGTGACTGAGCGAGGGTGCTTCTCGGTCAGCAGGGTTTGGGGCTCGCAGGCTTGATGACCGCCGAACACCTGGTGATCTGGGGAACCAACAGGGGAGTTTGGGCTTGACGTTGGGGGACCAGAGGCCTTGGGGCTTCCTGCAAAGCGTGTGGAAGAGTGAGCGCAGCATCCTCGGAAGGGGGTCTGGGGCAGGGACTGCTCAGATGCTCAGGACACTGTAACCACAAACGGGGACTTGAGTCTGGCAAGAAAACGTGTGCAGAAGCCCCCATGGGGAACGACGGCCCAGCTCAGAAAACATCACAATAGGATGACTGGTGACTCTGGTTCATCCCAACTAAAATTAGTTCTCATGCCTACAGAAAAGCACGTTTTATTTCTTTAAAATTTTCTTTTTACACATTCTGCTTTAAGACTGCTCAGCAATAACTATAAAATGACAAAATATGAATAAACTGCTAAACTGAACAGAATAAAATTCACAAGGGGCCCTGATTCTGACACCACATAGACAGTAAATGACTAAAAATTCTAAATGAGCAGAGAAAACGTCTGTTGTGTCGCATGTATTAATTCCAACAGGCTAATAGATATACTTAATTAAAATGGTGAAGCCATCTGTCCAAAAGGCTTCTTGCTGAAACTTTAATGAGCTCTCTCTACTACGTAGCAGAGAGAAGGGTCTTACAGTTGATTTCTTCTTAGCTGATTTGGACACTGGAAAAGTGAGACAAAAATAATTTTTTTGGTGACGTTTGAGAAGAGAAGGGACAGTTACTGTGTTTTCTCCTGATCTGTAGTCAGACACATTACCCACTGCATCACTGCCTCTGGCCCCTTGATACCATGTTTTCTTCTTGGCTGTCTCTGCAGTGACTGCAGATAAAATACTGAGTCATAGACTTCGTAACGCCTGTCTGAGCCTGTAGGCCTGTGGCCTGCATTAGAGGTTGTGTCATATTGAACTCACCTTATATTTAAGGAATATTCTTCTTTTAAAAATTTAAAAAACGGGGTAAGAACACTTAGCATAAAATGTACTGTCTTAACCATTTCGCGTGCATAGTCCAGCAGGGTAGGGGTGTGTAGAGCGTTGTGTGACACGTCTGCAGAACTTTTTCATCTTGTAAACATGATACAATTGTCCCCATCAGACAGTACTGGTCGCTGGCAACCACCCTTCTATCTTCTGTCTCTGTGAATGTGCCTCCTCCAGCTACTTCACGTAAGCAGATTCACACGGCATTTGTCCTTCTGTGTCTGGCTTACTGCGCTGAGCGTAATGTCCTCGAGGTTCACCCACGTGGTCGCAGGTGTCAGAATTTAGCTCCTTTTTAAGGCTGAATAACCCTCCCCCATATGGATGTGTCACATTTCATTTTTCCATTTATCCACCTGTAGACACTTGGGTTGTCTCTGCCTGCTGGCTGTTGTGAAGAGTGCTGCTACCAGAGGTGGAGTTGCTGGACACGTGGTAATTCTCTGCTTAATTTTTTGAGGTACAGAACATTACTTCTTTTAGAGTAGATTTAAAATCATGCACTAACCTCTGTCACACCAGAGCCCCTCTGAGATTAACCTTTCATTCAGAAGTTTCTCTAAAGCTGTGGAAGAAGGGGCTCAAATTCTCCACATCCCTTGCCTTCTAAAGTATAATGAGATAAAGTGGTAAGGTGGAAAAAATACTACCGTGAACTTTGGGGGATGTGGTTCGAGTCTTGACTTTCACCCGTGCTAGTTGTATGACTTAGAATAAACCAAATCACCTTTTGAGTCTCATTGTTCTCATATTTAGCAAGGAAGAGGTTGAACAAAGTGAGATCGCATGCCCTACTCAGCTCTAAACATATTACGAGAATAACTTCCAACTCAAGTGTGTGAGTAAACCGTATGGAACATTGTTGAATATGCAGTATTGTATGTTACTGCAAGATATTCAGAACTATTAAAAAAATGAAACATACAATAGCCAAGACATGGAAGCAACCTAAATGTCCATCGACAGAGGAATGGATAAAGAAGATGTGGCACATATATACAATGGAATATTCCTCAGCCATAAAAAAGAAAGAAAGAATGCCATTTGCATTAGCATGGGTGGACCTGGAGATGATCATACTGAGTGAGGTAAGTCAGAGAGAGAGAGACAAGTATCAAATGATGTCACTTATATGTAGACTCTAAAAAAAAGGATACAGATGAACTTATCTAGAAAACAAAATAATGCCAGCAGAAAGGGCCTGCCTTTCCAGCAGGACCCCTTAGATGATATGCAGGCCTATGACCTAACAACAGGTACAGAAATACTTATTTGGGAGTTAACTTTCCTTATTCTGTTATTTCCAGATGATCTTCTTCCTGGTTTTCTTCACCTGCCTCCTACTTTTCTCTCCTCCTACTAGGCATTTAGCTGGTGATCAATTTCTGCCACCTTTCTAAAAGTGACTTATTAAGGATGAATATTTCCCCGAAAGTATTAGTTTTCATATTATCTGCTCTGGGCACAAGAACATCTTCATTAGAACAAGAAAATCTCCAGGTCTAATAGGCGTAGGTGCCTAACTGTAGAATTCTAGATGCTGTGAGCCCTGAGGAGGAGGAGTACGTTTCGAGTCAGAGGTCCTCTTGTGCTCCCTCGAAACGTGCCTCTCTGGAAGCTCCTGGTTCCGCCAGCAAGCCAAGCCTCTGCCCCAGACTTGGGGTCAGAAACGCCTGTGGCTGCTTTTCTAGGGGTGGGGCTGAGTTCGCGTGGACTCAGCTCCTGTCCTGGTGGTCCAGCTTGTGGCAGTCACGGCCACCTGTAGGACCAAAAGTGTGCACCCAATTCCATCTCTCTGAGGACCCCTGGATGCGCCCACATCCAAGAAAACATTATCTGTCTCTCTGAGAAGTAGAATTTTCCCACAACTTTGACTCTATCACAAAGTAAATATCTTTGGCCGAAGAAGTTGGGCCACTGGGACTACTTCTGGTGCTGTCACATTCTTTGTTAGATGAGCTGCCCAATCAGAGCCCTGGCAGGGCACCCAGCATAGGATCAACCAAACAGTAGGAAGCCCAGTCACCTCTATTAAGGAAGAAGTTCAGATTTGTATTTTTTTTTCATTTATTTTTCTATTCGTTAATCTTAGCTTTACTGAGAAAAAAATAAAAAAAACATTTAAAAAACAAAACAAAGTTGAAACTAGGCTCTTTAGGCTGAGAAACAGGCAAAAGCAGAAACACGCACGCAGTTTTAACATCTCAGCTGCCGCTGCCGTGTTACAGCCGTGATGTCCCCACGCCCACCCAGATGAGTTCTGACACGAGGGGACACGAGGTGGGCAGCGGCCGGAGAAAACCTGACCCGATCTGGGGCTGGAAACCCGAGTCCCGTGAAACTGATGGCTGTGAGAGAGTGCAGACAATTACGGGGGCTACTTTCGTGGCATTCTATGGGATTCTATTGTTCTAAGCCAAGTTGGCACTCGAGGGTTCCTTTCCGCCGTAAGCTTGGTATTGGAAAATTCCACCAGCCATTTCAATCTCCCGTTTGTGTAAATAATCCACTTGCCTTTGGTCAAGGGCATTGATGCTCAGTTTTCTTTTTGTCATTGTGGGAATATTCATCACCCTTTAGGTTTGGGGACCGTAGCAAGTGCTCGTAACCATTCTTCGTACCTGTTCTCCCGTCTGTGAGGCTGCAGTGGTTTCCCAGCACCCCAAGCCCGGGATGGCCTGGGAACGTGTGGCACACGGCCGCCGACTGGCATCGTGCGGGGCAAAGGCGGGGTACCTGACCCTTCACGCCATACGTCATATCTGGCTTCTCAAAAATTCTGAACAAAAAAGTCTGCGCTAGATTAGCTTTTTCTGAATAGTCCTTTCATTTTTAATGGATCTAAAATAATCTGTGTTTCCCCATTTTTCTAGAAATGGCTTTGCCTTTGACATGAATGCCTGACTAATGACTATAGAAATAAGCTCTGAGGATGTTCGGCGGAATTAGACTAAAAAGATTAACTTCCTGCATGGTATCTGTACCCATATTATTTCTTATTAGAAATTAATTGCAGTCGCTTTCTGTTTTTTCAGGAGGCTGGCGGCAGTAACTGAATATAAATAAGGAAAACAAAAAGGAAATAAAGCAAAAACAAAGAGAAAAAAAGCAGATGATCATTTGATATGCAGACTGAATTTAAGCAAATTACTGTCTAGTCACAGATTTTCTGTATGGATAAATTTATGGGGAATATAATTAGCTGACTGAACAGACACATAGCATCTTCATTTATTTCACAAATCCCAGACTGAATGTGAACCGACAATGTACTAACTTACTCTTAACATCCAAACAATTTGGAAGTAATTGACTCTTTGGATAATAAGGTCCTTTGGGGTTTTTCTGTTTCCCCAAAGATGTCTTAATAAACATCAATTAGCAATGCATAGGTCTACAGCTGTAGATGCAAATAATCTTTATTAGTTCTTCTGTTTGTTGGAATTTTGGATAAATTGAGTTGACTGCACCCATGGAGTCAGCAAACACAGGTGTGCCCTCTCTTAACGGGACGTGCTACACGGAGAACCTTATTCGAATCCCCACAACTCTGAGGTGGCCGTGTCATCAGATCCCCCCGGAGAGGCCCCTCCCGGGACTGGTCCCCCACCCCAGAGTCCCCCGTGCTCCAGCAGGACCTGCTCCACCCCAGGTCCGTCTTGCCCATCTCCACTGGCCTCCATGGGGAGACCCCTCCCCTAGGTTTCCCCTCTCATCTCAGTCAAATCAGATGGGAACTTTCCAAGACAGCAGCTGGATTTCCGGCAAAGACAATGGCTACGTTTCTGAGACAACGTCTCTACTGGTTGGCCGCACATTTTTTTTTTAGTTGAGAAGGCCCCTTTCCCAATTTGGGGTATTTCTGGCTTCCGGACCTTGGACTTCCTGGGAGCCTTGGATTCAGAAGGTCCACTGCTGCCTTGGTCCAGGGTCCCTGACTGAGGGCAGAAGCCCGTTCCCAGGTGTCAGGGGCACCTGCCCCAAACTTGGGGAGGTTCTGTGATCGTCCTGCTCTCAGTCACTCCTGAGGCTTGAAGGCCTGTTTCCCTGGCGACCCACTTCTCCAGGCCCCGAGGCATCCTTGCTGAGAGACAATGTCAGGCCCCCCTGAGGGCTGAGGGGAGAGGGCCCAGACTTGGGGAGGCTGGGGAGGGAGGTGATCCGGCCTCAGGGCCGCTGTCCTCATTCCTCAGTGTCCAGAGAGAAGAACCATAATGGCAACGCCCCCCCCGCCCCGCAACTCTTCACTGGAGTCTACCTGGGGGTTGACCCATCCTAGGTCACCCGCAGAGCAGGTGGAGACCTGAAGCTTGCACCAGCTGATTCATTTATTTAAAAAAGTCATATCGAGCTGTCAGTCACTCGCTGGATGTTGGGGAGCCCGGTGAGCTTGTGTTCTGGTGGGATGGGGGCGGCGACGAGATGACCAGCGAACCGTCGAGTGGGTGTGAAATACGCCGAGGCCAGGAGGACGTAGCCAGGGCCAGGTGCTTGTGGAAAGGGGACCCCGACCAGGATGGGGGCCCAGGTGTGCTTCTCTGAGAGGAGCGTTTGACCTGCCCCCCCCCCACACAGCGAAGGTGCAGAGGGGATGTGGCGGGCATCTCGACGTCTCATCCCGCTTCTCCTGACGGTGCCGTTGTGGGGAACCCCCTCTTCCCAGGGGTGTCTAGCCAAGCCCGCCTCATGTGAATTCTCTGGTTTCTAAACACCCAGCTCACAGACCACCCCTGCGTGTTTTTGGCCAACCCAATACTTACATTTACTTTGAGGAACCTAGGGTTTTTTGCAATCCCTGTTCCAGAAGGTGGATGTTTCATATTTGCTGAAAGCTTCTTGGAGAAGTTTGCTTGTTTTTAGGGATTTGGTGCCGCCTCTGACTTGCAAAGGCCTGAGAGGGCTGACTGCACCTCCAGGCTAGGTGCTGAAGCGAACGATGCAGCTGGAGAGGCTGAGAAGGGTGGTGGCGTCTCCTGAGCCCTTGAGCCTGCTGGCGGGCACGGGAGCCCCTGCCCGGCAGCGCCTGGCCTGACAGCAGCCTGCTCTCACTCTTCCAGGCAGAAGACCAGCAGGACTGTCGCTGGGGCTCTGAGAGTGCTCTATAGTTTGTCCCTCTTCCTGCCCTCTGTCCCCAGCACCTTCCCCAGAGCTCTTTGCCTCCTGAATTTCTATACTGTGTGGCCCTCTTACAGTTATCTCCTTGAAGAAGGAAACAGACCAGGAAAGGAGCACCCCTGAGTGTCCACCCTGGCCGGGAGCAGAGGTCACTTGCCAAGTTTCACGCCCCCTCCCAGAGACCCCCACCCAGAGTGTCCATGCGAAGCTCTTCAGGCGGCTCCGACCTGCCACCCGCCTGCAGACCGAAGCCTCATGCCCAGCGCGGCTGTGATGCTGGTGCACAGGTCCTAAGGTGGCCTTGGACAGTCAAGCCCCTCCCCCAGACACGTGTGTGTGTGTGTGTGTGTGTGTGTGTGTGTGTGTGTATTTCATGCTGAAACTAAAAACCAGGCGATTTTATTTTCACAAAGAAATCTGTCTTACCGCCCAGCCATTTGCTCAACCCATCACCCATCTTGTTCATCAAATCATCTGAATCTTTCCCAGCAGAGTTAGAAAGCCGGACCTCCCTGGGAGGCGGCCCCTCTGCCCTCCCCGGTCACAGCTGCTGCTGTTTGCTGAGCGCTTGCTGTGCTCGGACGCTGCATTCCTCAGATTGGCCCCGGGCACCGTGCTGCTGTGTCCTGTTTTACACAGGGGCAAAGTAAGGCGTGAAGCCGCTCAGAATCTTGGCAAAGTCACCACGTGGTAGGTGCAAGAGCTGAGCCTCAGACAGGGGCACCTTCCCTGCGTCACCAAGGGCTCCTGGGGTGGGTGAGGCCCAGAGGTTTCCGGCACGGAGACGTGGGAGGAAGTGCGGCAGCCTCCACAAAGCACTGAGGAAGGGTCAGCTCTGCTTCCTCTGCTCCCTAAAGCCTCACCAAATCACAGTTTATAATAAGTTGACCTGGTCACCATTTAAAAAAAAATTTATTGAAGTATAATTGATTTACAGTGTTGTGTTAGTTTCAGGTGTGCCGCAAAGTGATTCTTATATATGTATATAAGAATATATATTCTTTTTCAGATCCTCTTCTGTTAGAGATTATTACAAGATACTGACTATAGTTCCCTGTGCTGTACAGTAGGTCCTTGTTGTTTTTATATATACTATTTTATATATACTAGTGTGTATCTGTTAATCCCAAACTCCTAATTTATCACCCCTCTGCTTTCCCCTTTGGTAACTGTAAGTTTGTCTCCTGTGCCTGTGAGCCTGTTTCTCTTTTGTAAATAGATTCATTTGTATAATTTTTTAGATTCTACATGTAAGTGATATCACGTGAAATCTGTCTTTCTCTGTCTGACTTACTTCACTTAGTATGATCATCTCTAGGTTCCTCCATGTTGCCGCAAATGGCATTATTTCATTCTTTTTTATGGCTGAGTAATATTCCACTGTATATCTGCACCACATCTTCTTTATCCATTCATCTGTTGGTGGACACTTAGGGTGCTTCCACCTGTTGGCCACTGTGAATAGTGCTGCAGTGAACACTGGGGTGCGCGTATCTTTTTCAATTAGAGTTTTCTCCAGAGAGATGCCCAGGAGTGGGACTGCAGGATCATATGGTCACCATTTTCTCTACTTGATTTCAATTCTTAGAACACAACTCCTAGAACCCAGCTCACGTGTCTTCCTTTCCTTTCACGCTCAGAAAAGGAGTCAGGCAGTGAATTGGAGAAGTAAAACCCTCCAGTCAGGGCCGACTTTACAGCCCAGAGAGCGTTCACACACACACTGCAGGACAAGTACACACGTTCCCTTCCATGTTTCGATCGCCACCCGTCGTCTGGCCGGACAGCCTCATGCCCTGCCCTTGGTCAGGACCATCTGTGGGGGGAGTGTTCAGGGTTCTGGGTCTCCTCCTTCCCCCTCCTTCCTCCGCCTCCTCCCCCCGCCTGGCGGCTGTGGGCTGAGCACCCTCTTTGCACAGGTGAAGTGTGGACAGGTGAGCTGCGGCGTCACTGCCACCATGGTCCCTGTGTGCTGGCTCTCCACAAGCTTTGGATGTAAAAACTCCTGTGCTGCCCAGCTGGGCCGGGCCAGAGGCTTCCATCAAGGCCATGGGACTGCGGGCTGGGGCGTGGGGAGAAGGGGATTGATTTTCCTTGATTAATTCTGACTCATGATCTCTTCTCAGAAAGCCACCTTAATTTTAGAGAACTTGGCACAGCCCAAAGCCTGAGCCTTTGAGAGCCTGCTGGTGAGAAGCCTCAGTCACCTCTTCCCAAAGTAAATCATCAGAGCAGGGGTTTTAACCCCCCCAATCCTGCTTCTGTCACCCCTACGGCTCTTCTTTTCATATGCGGGAAATTCTGTCATTCTGCTCACGCGTAACGATCTCAGTCTGTTCACGATTCCTCCACGGAAAACAGTGAGGTGTGTATTGAGCCTCAATCAGTCAGTCAAACATCCCCAAGATGACTCTGGGCTTTGGGAGCAGGGACCACAGCTCCTTACTCCCTGGGTCCCTGGGCCGAGCTCAGAACTTCCCACAGGGAGGTGGCATAGGTACCAAACCAGTGGGAACAGGAAGCAGAGGAGATGAAGCCTTGGAGGTGCTGAGGGGGAACCCTGGTGAGTTACCGCTTGTCAGGTTGGCCAGAGTCAGCTTCATTAGGCAGTCTGTCCCCACTGGACGGAAACAGTCCTCACAGGAGAGATTCAGCCCCCGTAGGGGGGGTTCAGCCCCCACAGGAGGGATTCAGTTCCCGTAGGGGGGATTCAGTTCCTGTAGGGGGAATTCAGTCCCTATAGGAGGGATTCAGTTCCTGTAGGGGGAATTCAGTCCCTATAGGAGGGATTCAGTTCCTGTAGGGGGAATTCAGTCCCTATAGGAGGGATTCAGTCCCCACAGTGGGGATTCAGTGCCCATAGGAGAGATTCAGTCCCCACAGAGGGGATTCAGTCCCCTTAGGAGGGGTTCAGTCCCTGTAGCATCACTTGGAGCATGTGAGATGACCAATCTCACAAGGCAGATGTGTGAAACAGACAAAATAAAAGGTATCTCCCCAAGGGGAGTATGTTTGGTCAGTGGGCTGGAGGGGGTAGTGAGCCATCTGGCCAGGGAGACAAGGATTAGTGGACACAGCAGAGGGGATCAGAGGGATGTGGCTACTTCCTTGGACCATGAAGCTGTTGGCCAGTCTGTGTAGCCCTCCTGGTGATGTCCAGTGCGGAGGGTGGGCAGAGGAGGGAGGCGTGAGGTGCCGCCCGTGGTCCCAGTGCATCGCCCCTCCCTCTGCCATCCTTTGGGTGACCTTGGGCCCCTCCCCCAGGCCTGGTCATGTGACTTGCATTGGCCACCATAGTGCTCTTGTCCCTTGGCTGGGGGGGGGGGTGGACCCTAGGGCTGGCCTGCGGGAGGGGAGGCGGGTGGGGCAGGGCTAGCCTCTGGGTCAACCCGTCTGGGGCTTCCCCTGTTAGCTGCCAGCCAGCCACCCCCAGCCGAGGTCGACAGAACCTCCTAAGCAACGCCCCCCGCTCCCACACCCAGCAGAGGTACCAGAGCCTGACAGGATCAGCTCCACCTGCGGACTCACGAGCTGAGTTCAGCCTTGCGGTTTTGTGGTGTCGCAGTACTGCAGCAAAGGCTGCCTGATGGGAGGGCGGCCGTGGACCGTGCTGGAAGCAGGCACCTGCTCCCTCCGGGTGTTGGTTTAGAGTTTCACTTCTGGAGACTGTAAATGTTTTTAAGTATTAAAATCCCAAGGGCCCAGATGGAGCAAAACGTTCTTTCCTTATTAAGGGAGAACCAATGCCAACAGCTTCTTTACGATCAGTGTCATTTTCGGATGTCTGCAACCCATTCGTCAGTGAGCACATCCAGGCTGTAAAAAGCATCCTTTTGAAAAGTCAGGTTGGGCGGAGATGGTTGGGAGCTGTGGAAGGAGTGCTGGATGGGGAGTCTGGGAGAGTCTCGGCCGCGGTTTATCTTGTTTTGCTTGCATTTGTTCTGGGAGGGGCGGCCTGATCTATAAAACCTGTCATGTCTTAGCAACCGTGGACGGGAGCTGGAGAGGTTAAGTTTTGATTCTCTCGGAGGATCAATTCTGTTACGGTCAACAAAATCCTGCTAAGATGGACAAGAACCACAGGCCTGTCCAGAGCGTTTGGACCCCAAGGGACGTGGCCTGACCCATGGGCGACCCCAGACCCCCTTGAGGTCGGGGCTGAGCCTCACGGGCACAGAGCTGGGTGCGTAAGGAGGTGCGAAGTCACGGCTGATGATAGCCTCCGACCCTGCTCTGGCTTCTTCCTCTTTCATCCCATGGCCTGAAAGCCTGCTTGACGGTGGTTTCCATGGTGTCTTAAGGGCCATCAGGATGTCGTTCTGTGCCGAGTGCGTGTATCCACTCCAGGTACTTAGGGAGAGCCGGGCCTGTCCCCGGGGAAGGCTGCAGGGGCCAGGGAGTGTCCAGCCCTCCAGGAGTCGGGTCTGGTGGGGGTGGGGGGTGAACAGTGGCCCCCTGGACGACGGGGCTCTGAGTAAAGTGTCACCCGTGTGCCCCCTGCACACACGGGAGCCACCGGCCACCCAGGGACTCAGGAGGCCCCCAAGGTCCGGCATCTGTGGGGTCTCGAGCCTGAGGCCAGGTCGGCGGGGGCTGGGGGAGATGGGAGGGTGTGCTTTATGGGGGGGGGGTGGGGGTGGGGCGGGGCAGGATGGCCAGCAGAGTTGGTCCAGATCCGGGGGCCTCGCTGACAAGTTTGGTCTCTCCCCTCATGCGCCAGGGCACCCGTGTCGGAGAGGCGGTCACTAAGAACTTGGCTTTCTGTAGGTATTTGCCACAAAAGGACTTTCATGTTTCCACGGGTCCCGGGCCCCTGGTCTCGGGGAGGAGGCGCTGATCAAGACTCGTGGGGAGATGGAGCGGGAGGAAGACTCGGTCAGGCAGGAGAGGTCAGGCTGGGAGGAAGCGGGTAGCCCCGGAGCTGGAGAAGAGGGGTGGGCCCACAGCTCAGCTCGCTACGCCCTTGTCTCTGAGAAGACCCTCACCGTGACTTTGGAGAGAAAAAAACTTTTCCAAATATAAAGTAAGGAGAATGATCATAGATCAGTAATCTCATACCTGAAAGAGGCCTTTGGAGGCGACCCCCGGACAGGAGGGAATGGGGAAGCACGTCCCGTGTCACGTGCTCCGCGTCCCGATCTGGCCGACTTTCCATGACACCCAGGAGGTGGGAGGCAGGGCTCCCGATCAAGCCCTGGGGGCCCAGGCCCCACCCCCCAGGTCTGGGGGGTTTCTTCTTCCCCAGCTGCTGACAATTACCTATTACGAATGTCATCCTGGGACCGTCTTCCCTAACCCTCAGCTAACCGGCTTATTCACTTTAGAGTTTGTGTCGTTAAAAGACCTCTTTAGGTTTTCAATTGATTTGATAGGTCAAATAGTTCATGAGCCTCTCTGAACCAGTAGAGACATTATCTGTGACTATCAATAATTATTTTCTTATTAATGTAATTAAAGATCTCATTCTTTGCTATCTTGGAGCCTAGGAGAAATAAATCTTCCAATTATCTTCACTTTTGAGCTCTTTTTTTTTTCTTCAAAATATCTCTAATTATCACTCTTGCTACAAGTATAATCAACTTGCATAAATTAGATCTATTCTTAGCCATGGTTTAGCTATCCCCCCCATCTTTTTTCTAGCACTTTGTGTGTTATGGTGATAAATTCTAAGCTAACACATCCATCCGACATGCAGCCCAAAATGAAAGGACCAAACTAAAATCATGTATTTACACAGAATTTGACCCAGAAGAGTCTAAACACAGAGAAGAACAAAGCTGAATTGTTCTGCCGGACATGCGGCCCCTCCCCTATCCATCTCCTGCTGGAGTTCCGCTAATTACCCTGACGGCGTGGTATTTCTCTTCCTACTAACAGCTGACCCTAGGGATTGCGACGTCCGAGAAGCTGGGACCCATCACATGTCCACCCCACATTTACCCGACACCTGGGCTCTGTCTCCAGGGACACAGGAGCTGAAGGGCAGTGGTACCATCTCCCCTCTCACTCACAGTGGTTCTGAGAAACACTCTGCCAGCGTACGGTCCAGTGCTAAGTCGGGTCGACTGTGAGTCCAATAGGAATCATAGGAGGAAATTGGGGCTGGGGGCTGGGGGGTGAGAGGAGGGGCTTCTGAGAAGTCTGGGGGCAAGGCCTGCGAACAGGGCCTGGAAGGGCAGGGAGGGTGCCCAAAGCAGGGGACCACCTTTCAGGAAAACGACCTCTGTTCCTGGATGAAGAACCAGCACACTTGGCCCATCCCATCACTCCCGACTTCTGGTCCACTGTCGAGTCGTTGCAAAACCACTGACAGCTACTCGAGGCTACTCTCGGAGCTCCTGGGTCTGCAGGACACTGAAACCAAACAGAGACGCCCTGGAAATCCTTTGTCCTCAAGTGTTCACTGCTGTTGAAACCACTGCGGCCAGGACTGGCCCGAGACAGTGAAACAATGACGACCCTCACTAATGAAACTGGTAAGTCTCAGCGGTATAGCACCTACTGTGCGCTGCAGCCTCTTGGAGGCCATTAGACTCAGTTTCTGTCCTTCTCACCATCTCATAAGGGGGGCATCTTCACGCCCGTTTTACGCTCCAGTCCGGGGAGGCCCTGGGGGTCGTGTGAGGTTGAAGGTGGGTGTGAATCAGACTCGCCCTCTGTCGTCTGCACCCTCCGCCACGCTCCTGACGTGGCACCTGGCAGGGCTGCCTCTCTGGCTGCAGGAGGCCGTGCTCCCTCGGAGGGGAAGGTGTGGCCACGTGACCTTTAATTAGGAGCCATCCTCTGGCCCCCCTGGCTGAAGAGGCCTCGGGGAGCAGGGCAGCATCACGTCTTGGAAAGGATTTTGTAGCTGGGAGGCATTTGTCACTGTGCAAGAGGCTTTTCCTGAATTAGGCTCGCCAGCAGACTGGGGCGCTCGGCTTGGCCACCGTGTCAGTCTGCTCTCCCTCAAGTCAGCTGTTACGTAATGACTCAGCTGTCTCTGCCCTAAAATGCTCTTAAATTTACGTCCTGCCCAGTGTGGAAGGTGGGGTCTTGCCTGGAAGCCCCTGAGCTCTGGCCTTGGACCCCGACTCATCCTTTAGAGGAGTCGGGAGCCTGGTTTCCATGGCGACCATGTCTGCATGCTCCTGGGTGCTCGCCTCCATCACCTCCCTCCCAGCAGAAGGAGCAGCACCTCCGCAGGGCCCCTCTCCCCTGGAGGGTGATGCAGCTGAAACAAGGGCAGGACCGCGCTGGACCCTGAGCAGTTCCCAGGGCTGTGTCACGAGGCGCGGGCTCCCACAGTGGACACCACTGCCTCCCAGTCCTGGAGGCTGCAAGTCTGAGAGCCAGGCGCTTGCAGGGGTGGCTTCTCCTGGGGCCGGGAGGGAGAGTCCATTCCAGCCTCTCCTTGGGGGCTTGGTCGACAGCCACCTCGATCTGCCCTCGGCCCCCTCCCTGCACGTCCGTGTCTGTGTCCGAGTTTCCCCTCTGTGTCAGGACGCAGTCAGGTTGCCGTCAGGCCCTCCTGACGACTCACCTTACTGAAGACCCCTGCAGCCAGTCTGTTTCCAAGCGGGTCACATCCTGAGGTGCTGGGGGTTGGGACTTGAGCATACAGATTTGGGGAGACACAGTTCACCCCATCACAGACCCCAACGCTGAACACGGTGCCTATGGTTTAAGGAACGTTGTTTTCAGGGCGAACCTCCATTGACCCAAGTCTTGGGCTCTGGCTCAGGAATCGGGCGGCACTTTCCCCACTCTAGGCTGCAGCTCCTGCTTCTCGGCCGCCTCTCCCCTCTGCAGGAGGTTTTGATCGTAACAGTCACTCCTCTGGAAGTCCACCCTCTGGAGGCGGCTATTACAGGTGTTAGCCCCGCCCTGGCATTTCCATCCACCCGTCTGCCGGGCGCCAGGCCCAAGTGGCTCGCCTGTACTTTGAGCTGGAGGCACAGGCACCCCACCACTCTGCTGCCCCTCTTTCCCACCCCGCCCCCCGTCCCCGTCCTGGGATCCCCTCCACAGCCAGCCTCTCCTCCTCTGTCCCCCAGGTTTACTGTCCATCGCCTGGACTTCTCTATGCATCTGTCTGTCTGTCATTCTCTCTGTCTCTGTCTTTCTCTCTGCCTGTGTCTCTCTCAGTTTCTCTGTCTGTCTGTCTCTGTGTCCCAGTTTCTCTTCCCCACTTTCACCCAATCCCCAGGTCCCAGGGAGCCCACCCTCTTAGAACCTGCAGTGTCCCCTCCCCTATGTCCTTCACAGCCTCCCGTCCAGGTGTCTACAGCAGCCGTCTCCATGCCATCCGCGTCATCAGCGGTCTTGCCCCCTCTGACCGGTGTCCTGTGTCCGCACTGACATTCGATGCACACCTGGCCTGCTCGGGCTCCTCCCCAGCCTTTTGCCTTCAGGGTCCTCTCCTTCCCCGGCTGCCCCGCAGACCTGGGTCTGGCCCCCGCCCCCACTGCGCAAGCTCAGGCCCACTTCCTCTCAGAGCCTCCAGGTTGTGCCTTTTCTCCTACCCACTCCCTGGAGCCCAGCCTCAGCCTGCCTTATGGACCTGCCGGTTGACGGCCCAGAGGACTGTGGGCCCCTGAGGCAAGACCGGGTCCCGCTGGGTCTGTGCCGCAAACATCCTCCCCCCATCCCCCTGTGCAGAGCAGAATCCTGCAGGCATTTGGAATAATTTTCAGAAGTTCTCCATTAGGACTGGACGCAGACATGCTGGGGTCTCCAGCGGACCGCGGAAGGCCCGGCCCAGCACGACATGGTGCCCAAAGGAAGCTCAAATGCAAGGCCAAGAACCAGCAAAGGGCTGTTAAAGGGCCACGTCTACCATGGGGAAGCTCCTCGGAGGGCGCGTTGAGGGCAGAACAGCCTCCAGGAGATGCAGGCAGCGCTTGGTGCAAGGAGCCCCGCTGTGGAGCCCGGCTCCTGGGCCGCAGGGGCCTGGATCCAGGCCCAGTGACTCTGTCTGACCTTTGGGGTCACTCTTCTCTGCCTCAGTTTCTGCATATGCACAAGGGGATGAGGCCAGAGGCTGTCTCCTGGTGCTGCTGGGCCCAGTAAGACGGGAGCCGCTCGCGGGGGCCCCACGCGCCCGCGGGGGATGGGCAGGCGTCACCCCTCTCAGAAGCTGCTCACGAGAACCCCCCCCCCCGCCGGGGGTGCGGGCGGGAGGGAGGGGCTGGCAGGGCTTACGGCTGCAGGTATTTCCCCTCACACGGCAGGTACGCACCTTCCTTTGTTTGCAAACAGTGCTGCTGTCCGTTGCTGCCTTCTTTTTTTCTTCCTTGTTTAATGATCTATTTTAATTTTTTAAAAAACAGCTCAATAGTTTTATTTTTTCAGTTTAAATAAGTTGATGAAAATTTTAAACAGAAAACAAAGTCTACATAAATTAAAAAATTACCTTACCACTCTTTTTTAAAAATTTTTTAATTTTATATTGGAGTACACTTGATTAATGATGTTGTGTTAGCGTCAGGTGTACAGTAAAGTGACTCAGCTATACATATATACGTATCAATTCTTTTACAAACTCTTTTCCCATTTACGTTGTTACAGAATATTGAGTAAAGTTCCCTGTGCTCTACAGTAGGTCCTCGTAAGAGCCTGGGGAAGGAATGTGTCTTCTGCTTGTTTCAGGTCTCTACTTACGGACACAACACGACCAAACAGGCAGCCATCACCTAAGAACACTTTTCTCTGATCCTGCTTAAATTTACCTCCAGGAGGAAGGTTTTTTCCCCTCTGCTTTGGCATTGAGATAAACTAATAACTTCCTTTTTGTTCGAAGATGAAAATCATGCCCGTGTCCAGGTTCCTTTTTTGTCTTGGTCGCCAGGAAGCCCAGGGCCCACACATCCGCTCTCCTCACATCCCTGTAACAAGGGGGCTGCTTCAGTTTGGGGCCAGTGTCCACTCTTCGGAGGCAGGTTTGTCCCCCGGGGGGGTGGGTTGTGAAGAACAGAGTTATCTGGGCTAACGTGGTACATTTCCGCCTCTCTCGTGGGAGGACGTCTGCTTTAAGCCCCCACTCCAACAGTCTAACCTCAAACCGACATCAGTTCCTTCCGACTTTTCTCAAACTCCACAGAACCGGACAAGCCTTTGAAAATACGAAACCAGCTCAGAATGTTTCGGCTTTACGACGCAGCATTGAAAAAAATCGGTGGGACCAGAGCTTAGACATTTAAATCCTATGCAAATAATTACGGCGAATGTATGAATCAGAAAAATGCGCTTTAAGTTGGGCCGGCCGCTCCTTTCAGTATTGCCTTTTATTTGAAAAATAGGCAAACAGAAAAGGAATTATGTGTATTTGCTTTTTCTGTGGAATATTTTAATGGTTTGCTCTGTCTGAGAAAACCTTATGTTTAGCTAAAGTTGATAGAAACCACAAGTAGACGTGTCACAACAGGCCAGAGAAAGTTACTTTTGATGTGTTTTATTGAGATATCCATGGTACTTTCCAATTACTTTATGCCAAGAAAGGTAGTTCCTCACAAAAAAGTGATTTCTTTTGAAAACCACAAGTGTAACTTGTCAAACCTTAAGCATCATTGAAATCTATCACAGGGAGAGTTCTGAAGCAGCTGCCCTGCTCCCGGCAGGAAGAAGGAGGGTCTGATGGAGTTGGATTTCATGTGCGTGGCTGGCTCCCCTGCACCGCGTCTGCCCACGGAGAGGTGGCTTGCAAGGTGCAGGCTCCGGGGCGTTTGCACCACAGATAGCCCTGCTCCCGGTTCAGGGCTCCGAGCTCCTGTGCCGGGTGGGGGTGGTGCGTGTGCAGGAAGGGCTTCGACACGGAGGCCTGGGGCCGCTCTTGGCCTGGGGAGAGGCCAGGGCGAAGGATGGCGGCTCATCCCCTGCAAGCACGGGTCCTGGCCTGTGGGGAGGGAGCCGGAGGAGACGCAGCGCCTGCAGCAGCAGGAAGCCTGTCCTCGCTGGGCACCCGGCTTTTCAAAAGGTGGCTGAAGAAACAGTCCACAGACACAGAGACAACGGGCGGGAGGTGTGTGCAGATTAGACGGAAACCACATGAAAGGCGCCCCGGAGGAGGAGCGGGGTTTGGATGTGACTCAGCAGCGGGAGGGGGCTGAGCTGCGAGGGCCGGATGAGGGCAGCCAGGAGGAACCTGCGAGGGGGAGCCGGCGGGTGGCTCCTGGAGGGGAGAGCCGGGGCCGTGGTCCCCCGCCGTGGGGTCCGGGGGTGGGTATTGCTCTAAGGACCTGGCACCAGAATCCACGCTGGGGAAAGGGAGGTGGGCCCAGAGGTTCTGAACCCTGCCTGGGGCCCTGGGCTGGGGGGGCGCGCCCTGGTCATGCCTTCCGAGTCCTGCCCGAGGCTCCTCCCCGGGCCACCTGAGTCCTGGCACTCAGTGCTCTTTGAAAAAGAGGATGAAGGCTATGAACACAAGGAAACGTCTCTTTCGGGAGCTAACACTTTATTTACGGACAGTAGTCATCACGCGTGTGCAGGTGACAAGCGTCCGCCAGGCGCGCTCCCCTCCGTGGAGCCTGCACGCAGGTCGCAGCGCCAGCAGGAGCGGCCTTGCCAGGTCACCGGGGCCGAGGCCAAGGGTAGCGGGTCGTGCCTCGCATACTTGACCTGGGCAATGTGAGTGTGGGCACCGCTGCAGCTGGACCCTCGTCCGGCTGGGGGTGAGGCCTGCACACCAGCCAGAGGAGGTCTGTCCCTCCTTCCTGGAGACTTCTGCTGGACTCGCTCTGGTCTAGAGGTCCGGACACAAGGAGCCCCCCTTCCTTCGTGCCTGTGCCGTTTCCTGGGGCTCCCAGATCAGGCCTGCCAGGTGCGGAGGCCACCCTGACACCCCTTTCCCTCCTTCTTCCTGGCACCCATCCATCTCTCCCTGGGGACCGTGGGCGTGGAGACCCCTCTCCTCCCTCTTTTGTCTCGACCTGCCCTCCTCCGCCCCCCCCCCCCCAACTGCCTGGGGCCGGGCCCCTGGCACACATAACAGGGATGGTGGGCAGCCTGGCCACCCAGCCCGAGGCCACGTGGTCTGGCAGGGCCCCCGAGTCCCCAGAGGCTGCGTTGGAGGAGTTGAGGTTGCTGTCATCCTCGGACCGAGCCACACGGATGCTGCCAGAGTTCATGTCATTCTGCACAGCCGTGCTTTCTGAGGATTTTACACACGGAAAATGATGTTTGTGCCACACGATAGAGTACATGGCACAGTCACCCGTGTGCCTGGCACCAGGAGTGCCCAGGACATGTTGGTTTCTACCTGGGGTCCTCACACCCCTTAAGACATGGGGAATGATTTGAGGAGGGCCAAGTGTCACAGCAGAAGGACCAGATGCATCAGACCTGGAAGAGCTGGAGAGACTGGACCCGGGGGGAGGCTCCAGCTCCGGCCGCGGCTGTGCAGGGGTCATGGGGGAGGGGGCCCCTTCCCTCTCTGCTCTCGGTATCTCCCTGACGGGCGGGGTGGCCCTCAGTGACCCGCCTTCCTGCCTCCTTGGTCTCTGTGTCTCCCCGTCTGTTGCCTGGCTCCCCGGGGAGCCCGGGGCATCTCGTCCCCCAGGTCTGCGAGTAATCATCCCGGCGGCCACTTCCTTGCGTCCCCCTTTTATCAGCGTCTTTGTAGCTTTATCCCTCGTTCCTCTCTGTGATTTCTAGATGAGCTGCAGCTCAGCCGGTCGGTCCCTAAAGCTCGCTTTCAAAACCCTTGCAGTTAAAGCTGTTATGATGGGATTAAGGGCGCTCTCTTTTCTTTCACACAATCATTCATTAAAATGCCTTTTTGCCTAAATTACACCGTGCCTTGCCAAGCGGCGCTCTCACCTGCCATCCTGGTCTCTGCTCTAAGTCGGGCTGCCTGTGCCCTGCCCTGTGGCTGCCCTCGGGCTAGGGGGCTCTTGCCTGTCTCGGGCCCAGAGCCTGGGCTGGGGTGCCTTCTCTCAGAAAGAGCCAGTCCAGCCGGCCCAGGCCGTATGTGTGGGCGAGTACGTGATGTGCATGTGCAGGGCTGAGTCTGGAATCCACTGACGAAAACCTGTGCGTCCTGTGCGAGGTCAGGGTGAGGCTTGCTGGAGGGGGAGGCCGCGTCTGGAAGTCAAACAAGGAAGTGGAAGCAAGTCTGAACCTGAACCTGACGGGGCGCGGGTGCGTGGGCCGCAGTCCACGGTGCTGACAGCAGGGACCGGGATGTGCAGGCTGCACACGGCTGTGGACGGTCGATCAGGGCTGCCTCTCTGCACCTCTGTCTTGCCCAGAGCCCCGCAGGTGGCGGGAGACCTTACACAAGTCCACCCTGGGGCTGCTGGAGACCTGTGAGTCTCTGTGTCCCCAAAGGAGCCGCATGGGGTCAACCTGCTGCCCGTGGCCCCCTGAGCACATGTCCTCGTCCTGCCTGCCAGTGCCTTGGCTCCTGGGTTCTGGAAGCTCCCGTTGCCCTCCCCCTACCTAGAGCAGCCCTCACTGGGAGGAAGGGGCCACCGGGGGTGGGGCGGGGCAGGGCCAGGGGCCTGGTGTCACCCAGAGCCAGGCCCGCCGATGCTGGCCTGTCCCCGCAGGGATCGCCGGCCCTGGTTTCCACGTCCACCATGACGCTCTCCTTCTCTGCCCAACTTGCAAGGGTCTGATTCCGTCTCTGCTCCAGGAGCTGCCGTGAGTCGGTGGGGTCTCGTGAGCTGAGAGCACATTCGGTCCCCTGGCCCTCCCGTGCACGGGCCCCTCCCCCAGGGGGCACTTTGCCTTTCAGAATTCTCACTTTGTATCATTTTGATGGTCACGTTCAGGCTTAAAGAAATAATTGCTCTTTTTATAGTTTAATCCATTCTTCTTTTTTTTTTTTTCCAGTACACATTTTCAATGCAAAAGTATAGGACGGGGAAAAGCCAGCTCAAAAGCCAGAATACGGAGACAGTTGCCTCTTCAGTTCACAGCTGCCCAAGTCACCAGGCAAAAAGCTTCATCAAAGCATTTCAGGCAAAACTCAAATTATGGATGATAGCGTGAATGGGATGGTGGTCTAACCTGAGGGGTGAAAACCCACCCGCCACGGCCACATGCCTCAGGTGAGGACGGCGTCCCAGCACACACAGGCACTTGGAAACTTTGAGACAGTGACGGCCTTGCGTGCAGCCGTAAGTGACGACACGGAGCCGTCAGACTCCAGACACCTGCAGCTGGTCCCCTCCCACCCCCGTGGGAGCATGTGCGGCAAGATGCGGTGGCAGGGAACTGACATTGGATCTCACCTGCCTTGTGTGTTCCTGTGTGTGCGTGTGCACACGTGTGTGTGTGTGTCTGTGTTTCTGTGTGCTCCTGTGAGCGCACATGCGTGTAGTTCTGTGCACTCTCATCGCAGGCATGAGCTCTGTGTCTACCACACAGTCCAGACGGCACAGTCCAGACGGCACCGTCCAGGGGCCCGTTCAGGTCCCTCCCTGCCCCGCCTCACTTCACAGCTGTTCTCATCTCCTGAATCTCGCCTTCTGAGGTTGCCGTGTAAGTGGAAAGAGGCCCCACGGCACCTTTGGGATCAGGTTTTTATCCACCAGGTGGTCTCATGTATCAGCAGCCCCTCCCTCCTCCTGCCGAGTGGCTCCCGTCACCCGTCGGCTGTGGGAGGACATGGAGGTCGGTTCCCACTGGGGCCCCTGCACGTGAGCTGCGCTGCGTGTTTGTGGCAGGTTTGCACCTGAACCGCACTCACACATCTTTAAGGAGCAGAAAATGCTACCTGGATTCCTAAGTGGTGACGAGGATTTGCTCACCCAGGGTGGCCCCGTGAAGGCCCTGGTGCTCTGGGGTCTGCAGGCCTGGGTTTGAGAGCCAGCTTTGCTGCTTCCTGGTTGTATCATCTTTGGCGCGTGAGCTACGTGTGCCGAGCCTGGACTTCCACGTCTGGGAAACGGGGCCGCAGTGACGTGTGCTTTGCAGGCTCCTCGTTAGGATTAGATCAGCTCACTTGTGCCGGGCACTTGGCTCAGTGCCTTCAAGAAGAGGCAGCTGATGTCACCATGGTTGTCATTACCTAGAACGTATTTCTTTCTTTCTTTTATAAATTTTATTTATTTATTTATTTATTTATTTATTTTTTTATTGGCTGTGTTGGGTCTTCGTTGCTGCGCACAGGCTTTCTCTGGTTGCGTCGAGTGGGGGCTACTCTTCATTGTGGTGCACAGGCTTCTCATTGCGGTGGCCTTTCGTTGCAGAGCACAGGCTCTAGGCGCGTGGGCTTCAGTGGTTGCGGCACATGGGCTCAATAGTTGTGGCGCATGGGCTTAGTTACTCCGTGGCATGTGGGATCTTCCTGGTGCAAGGATCGAACCCATGTCCCCTGCGTTGGCAGGCAGATTCTTACCCGCTGCGCCACCTAGGAAGTCCCCCTAGAACGTGTTAAATGCCGCCTGGTGGGAGGGTGGCCCCTTCTCCTCTGTCCCGCCCGCTTTGCTCCCTGAGGCGGAACGGCCCCTCCCGCCCCGTGAAGCCTCACGGTTGACCTCCTGGTGAATATTCCTGCACTTATACAACGTGTTCTTACTCATTTTATAGATGTTCTTATCAAAAAGCACCACCCCTTCAACTTTGCCTTCACAAACAGGATTATTTCCTTTCTCTTCCTAAAGTAAAAACACCTTCTGCCAAGGTAGGGACACGTTTATGGTGCATTCAAACCCAAATATCTCCTTCAGATTTATAAGAAGCACAGCCAGTGCCAAATCCCGAGGGCCCACGTGCACACAAGGGGGCGTGATCCACGCGCCAACCCTCGGCTCTCCGTCCCCTCCTCCCATGGGGAGGGGTGAGGGAAGAAGAAGGGGGCTGCCTGGAGATGGCCCTGGAGGAAGCTCTGGTCCAGCTGCGGAGGCTCTGAGCTGAGGTGCCGGCTGGAGCCTTGAGGCTGGAGGAGGGCTTCCGGGGGGACCTGGGACGCACCCTCCGCCGAACGGCTCTCTCCCTGCGCCAGCCCCGAGGAGGCATTCCTGTGCTCTGAGTCCCAGGGCCGCCTCATGGGGACCAAGTGCATGTCTCTGACTAGGGTCTGGGGCTCTCGCAGGGACCTTCCGTGGCATCAGCCTTGCTGCTCCTCTCTAGAAAGACTCCCCCAAACAAAACGTCCATCCAAACTGTGCTTTTTGTTCCAAGGGAGAATTTGTTAGGGAACCAGAAGTCAGGGTGTCTTTAGGCTGCCCGCTTGTACTTCTCAACTGTAGGCTTTTTTTTAGAGTAATTTTGACCAAATGTGATGGCAACCAGTTTTCAGTGCACTGTTGTAAGGAGAGCGCAGACTGCCTCCCCAGCTCAGATCTGTGCTGCAGAAGCAGGGGCAGGAAGAGGCTCCCAGATCAAGGGAGAGGGAAGGCGGTGGCCAGTGATGTGGCGGGATGGGGGGGGCCTGGCCGGTAGTCTAAGCAGACAGCAGTGCTGGGACGGAGAACTTGCCTTTTGAGGTACATGCACAGCGCAGTGACTCTAGTTGATGACACAGTCCTTGTGTCTTTATCTTTATCAGCTGTCTGCTGGCGGGACAGTGGAATGGCCCCGCCACACCACACCCAAGCTCCCAGGAATGGGAAAGCGCAAAAGTGCCCTTTGTCTAATGGGCCCTGAGAAGTCACTTCCTGAAGTCCTTTACTTTGCAGAACGTGAGGCCCAGGGCCATGGGTGGGGCTGAGTGAGAAGCCGGGTCTCCCCTGCTGCTGGCTGCCCTCAGTGTTCACACGTGTTATTTTTTAGCAATTAGAAGCAAACGTAGTTTTGGATGCTTGGCGGTGAGAAGCAGTACAGGGCAAGTGCACAGAGCTACGATAGCCGAAATACTACCCGTGCTGCCTTCCAGGCTCCAGCGTGGGGGTGTGCCTCCCCCCCGGCCCTGGCGGCTCACACACATGGCTGCCTCAACGGATGCTCGGCTCTCCTCCCTGCAGCACTGGTCCGTCAGACGCGGCCCCGCTCCGGGAAACACGCCGTGGACGCCTGGAGAGGAAGCTTTCACAGGTGTGGCCGTTCAGTGATGCTTCCCGGGCCCCTGGGGCTCCGCTGGACACACAGCTCAAACAGCCGCCAGGATGCCCATTCCCCCAGGGCCGAGGGTCAAGTGGCTTCCTCAGAGCGCGGTCGGAATGTTCGCTCTCTGTGTCTTGGGTCTCTTGTCCCTGAATCAGGGATGGGATGAACCATTCCCCCACGCCTCGCACACGGTGCTTCCAGTGAGGACCATCAAGGCGTGAGGAAGGCCTGCAGGGCCCGGCGGTCAGCCAGGACGAGAGCGCTGTGGTCACGTCCATCCTCTGCGCTGCCCTGTGGGCCCCGCCTGACTCTGTGAAGCAGGGCCTGCTGTCCTGTCTGACTGTCCTGCCCATGGCGGGGGGCCTGCAGGTGCCCCCAGGGAGGCGGTGCAGCCCTGTGGCCGCGAGCATCCCGCACCCCTGGCTGGCTGCTGATGTGGAGAGGAGGGTGGCTCTGGCTTCTGGAGCAGGTGGAGAAGCACACGCTCAGTTGAAACACCATCATGAACATTTGGGACAATCTGGTCCCAGATGGAGATTTCAGGAACGTCAGGCTCACTGCCTGTGTGCGGCCGGGACATTCCACCTGCTCAGCGCCCAGCCCGGGCTGCACGAGGTGAGGAGCGGCCAGCAGCCGGATGCCCGGGGAGTGGGGGGCCGTTGGCCTCCCGGGGCCTTGTGCTGCCGCGCAGACCTGGTCCCTCTGTTCCTTAGGGCCCCTGCCTCTGTCTCGCCTGCACGAACCCTTCTGCCCGCTGCCGTGCGCTCCCAGCCTCCTCTCTGCACAGGAGAAGGCGGGTCTCACGCACACCTCGACGATCCGGCTGGTCTGAGTGCCTCTGCACCGCCCAAGCCAGCTCTGTCCCCGTCTCCAGGGGCCCTGGGTACAGCCGACTGGTCCCCTCCGGCCTCCTGACTCCTGCCCGCCTAGCTCTCTGATGTCCCTGGTTTGCTGGCCTCGCATCTTCCTCTATCTCCGAGATTCTCAAACATTTTCCAACAGGACTCCTTTACATGCTTAAAAATTATTGAGGACCCCAAAGAGTTTTTGCTTACTACAGAGGAAATTAAAAATGAATAAAATCAATCTATTATTTAAGAATAAATTTTAGAGAATTTATTAATTCATTTAACAGTGACAACAAGAAATCCAGTACATAAATAACAATTTTGATAGAAATAACTATATTTTCCAAAATGCAAAAATTTTAACGAGAAGAGTGGAGTTGATTTATATTTCTACAAACATCTTGAATGTCTGACTTGAGATAGCTGGATTCTCACATTTGCTTCTGTATGCAATTTTTTTTTAAAAGAAAAACAGATCTCATGGGATATTATTCACACACCATACACTTTGCCGATTTACAGTGAATGATTCAATGTTTTCAGTATATTCACAGAGTTGTGCAACCGTCACCACAGTTAACTTTAGGACATTTTCGTCACCCCCCCCAAAGGAAGTCCATCCCCATTGGTGGTCACACCTCATTTCTTTCCAACCTCCTAGCCAGAGGCAACCACTCATACACTTTCTACAGATTTCCTATTTTGGATCTTTCATGTAAATAGAACATTATACTATGTGGTCTTCTGTGACTGGCTTCTCTCACTTAGCATCAGCTTTTCCAGGTTCATCCAGTTGTTTGCTCCTTTTTATTGCTGATAGCATTTCATTGTATGGTTAGATCGCATTTTGTTTATCCATTTGTCAGTCAACAGACATTCCTTTTTTTCCCGCATTCTGGCTATGATCAACCATGCTGCTGGGCACATTGAGGTTCAAGCGTTTGCATGCTCATCTGCTTTCATGTCTCTTGGTTGTATACCCAGGAGGGGAATTGCAGGGTCGTAGGGTAACTCTGCTTGACACTGAGGTGCCGCTTAACTCTTCCAAAGTGGCTGCACCTTTACCTTCTCGCCAGCATGCATGAGGGCCGCAGTTCTCCCCTCCGGGTCAGCATGTCAGCACTCGCTGTCATCTGTCTTTGTGACCACAGCCATCCGAGTGGGCATGAAGTCAGACCTCACTACAATATTGATTTGCATTTTCCTAATGGCTAGCAGGGGTGTTGAGAGCCTTTGCTTGTGCTCATTGGCCATTTTAATATCTTCTCTGAAGAAATGTCTTCTGAAGATTCTTCACTCATTTTCAGTAGGTTGTCTTTTTACCATTGTATTGTAAGAGATTCTGGATATCACAATTTTCAAACATTTTCTCTCATTCTGTGATTGTCTTTCTCACTTTCTTGGTGATGTCCTTTGAAACAAAGAAGTTTTCCATTTTTATGAAATCCAGATTGTCCATGTTTCCTTTTGTTGCTTGTGTTTTGATGTTATACCTAAGAACACATTTTCTAGGTTACGGTCATAAAGGTTTACTGCAGTATTTTCTTCTAAGAGTTTTTAGTTTCAGCTTTTACAATTATGTTTAATGATGCATTCTGAGTAACTTCTGTATGTGGTGTGAGGTTGGGGTCCAAGCTCATTCTTTTGCATGTTGATACCCAGTGGCCCCAGCATAATTGGTTGAGAAGATAATTCTTTCCTCATTGAGTTATCTTGGAATCCTTGTCGAAAATCAGTTGATCACAGATGTGAGGGTTTATTTCTGGACTCTAAATTCAACTTCATTGATCTATATGTCTGTCCTTATGCCAATACCACACTCTCTTGGTTACTGTAACTTTGTAATAATTTTAAATCAGGAAGTGTGTTTTCTGACTTTATTCTCATTCAAGACTTTTTGGACTATTATGGGTCTCTCTCATTTCTATGTGAATTTTAGGATCAGCATGTTTAATTTCTGTAAAAAAGGCAACTGGGATATATATAGGAATTGTGTTAAATCTGTAGATCAATTTGAGGAGTGTTGCCATCTTAACAAAATTAAGTCTTCCTGTCCATGATCATAGATGACTTTATTTAGATTTTTAGTTTCTGTTAATAATGTTTTGTAGTTTTGGGGGTACCAGGTTTGTTCTTCTCTTGTTAATTTTTTTCCCTAGGTATTTTATTCTTTTAATGCTATTATAAATGGAATTGCTTTCTTAATTCCATTTTCAGATTGTTCATTGCTAGTGTATAGAAATACAATAGGTTTTTGTGTATTGATTTTATATACTGCAACTTTGCTGAACGTGTTCATTAGCTGTAATCCTTTTTGAGTGGATTCGTTATGATTTTCTATATATAAGATCACGTAATCTGTGAAAAGAGATAGTTTTACTTCTTTTCCAGGATGGAAGCCTTCCCTTCCTCCTTCCCTCCTCCTCTTCCTCCTCCATCCCTCCTCCTCCTTCTTTTCCTCCCCCCTCCCTTCCTTCCTTTTCTTCCCCTCCCCCCACCTAATTGTCCTACACAGAAACTCCAGTATAATGTTAAATAATACAAATAGCGACAGTGGACATCCTCGTCTCTTCCTGATTTTAAGGGAAAACCATTTCGTCTTTCACCGTTAAGCATGATATCGGGGTGGATGTTGCATAGATACCCTGCGTTCAGTTGAGGCGGTTCCCTTTTATTCCTACTTTGTTGATCATTTTATCATGAAAGGGTGTTGGATTTTGTCGTGTACTTTCTCATCATCACGTGGTTCTTTTTTTCCTATTAATATGGTGTATAATGTGAATTTGTTTTCATATGTCAAACCAAATTTGCATTTCTGGGGATAAGTCCCACTGAGTCATGGAGTATAAGCCTTTTTATAAGTTGCCAGATTCTGTTTGCTAGTATTTTCTTGAGGATATTTTACATTTATATTCATATAAGAAATATTAGTCTGTAATTTTCTTGTTATTTCTTTTTCTGGCTTTGACATCAGGGTGATGCTGGTCACACAGAATAAATTTTTTTTCTTTTGCTCTTTCATACATCCCTTTATTGTTTGTTTTTCTTATTACAAAAGCAGAACTCGTTACAGAAAAATCTGAAAATTACACAAGTGAAAGAAGAGCATAATACCAATTTTGTTTCTGGCCAAATTGTTTTTATCCAAATCATTAGGAGTGGAAGAAAATACATGAAAACATTAATAGTCATTGTCTCTTGGTTTCTGATATTATAGGTGATGGTCATTTTATTCTTTATATATTGTTCTACTTAAAATTTTTCTCCAGTGGACAGACATTAGTCTTATAAACAGGAAAAAACCCCACACATTTCAGAGAAAATGTAAAAACAATGGTAGATGAGTGATGCAGACAAAAGAAAAGGGTTGTCTTAGTGTGATAGAATTCTAAGTAATTTCTCTTAAAATAATGCAATTGTGTGAGAGGGAGTTAGAGGAAAATTATTATAAAATCAAAAGCACACTGTACTTGTTTGAACTTGTACTTTGTTTTCATTTACTATTGTGATATTAGGTAGAGTGAAGTAATTGCTTTGTACTTATAAAAGGATTAGTATTTAGCCCTTGTGGAGTGTCCCTCTGGATTTCTGAAAGGCTAACTTACCCCGCCATGCTAGCTGTTACCGTTACGAGCTCTGCATTGGTGAAAGTGACCTAGACCAGTATCCCTGGGGCTTAGACTTAGAATCAATGGGGTGAAGCAAATAAATACTTGTCAAACGAAAAATATTGAATAGGAAATTCCTCCCAGCCTTGGCCCAGTCCATAAGCAAAGATGAGAAGCCTTCACACATAGAGCTTACTTTTAGAAAGCTTGCTCTAAGCATTCTACCCCAAGCACGTTGTTCTTTTATTCAAAGTTTTAGTGTACAATGCATTTTAATTTACAACTGAAGACCTCTTCTGAAGTCACTGGAGTGAAAATATGTACTTGCTGGCCATTGGCCATTCTTCCTTCTCCAGAGTGAGATCCTCTTCCTTCTTCAGACTTCTTACAGTTTGGTAGGACTGTCCATCACGATACCCTGCTCTCCACCAGCCAAAGGGCAGGTACTTAATCCCTGAGGGGCCAGTCAGCCATGCCCTTCCTAGAATGTGGATTCCCTAGACTCTTGCTGGTGAAGCACCCCAAGGTGCTGGCCACTGGTTCCTACTTCCAAGATCTCTAGAATGGCTCCTTTTATTCTGTGAGCTCCACATGTCCTACCATATATTCCCTTTTTGCTGATGTTAGCCTGAGTCCATTTGCTGCTTACAACGAAAGCATGTCTGATGCTCATCTAAACCCTTCCCCCCCCAGGTCCTGAATTTAACCATAGATTCTCCTGAATAAGGACTATGACCCTTGTAGTTGGAGAGGAAATAGATAAGGTACTAAAAACTTTGCAAATATGTATTTGCAATTGTATGAAAGCTACAGGAAAACAGAAAGTCATGCAAAGTGTTTCCAACAGAGTGGATTCAATACAGAGAGTTGGGTACACAGCTGAAAGAAAGGACAGCAAGGTAACCTGGATATTTGTCGCTGCTTCCTGTACCCCTAGGGCTGATGTTAGTAACTTCAAGAAGCAGCTACCACACTTAGGGCTTGGGGAATGAAAGAAAAAAAGTGGGAGCTTGGAGGGGAGATCCTGCGCTGCCTGGTGCATGGGCCTCTGGTGGGGGAGAATAAGTTTTTGAAATAAATTTTTAAATAATATATTTGGAACAGTTTGTAAATAATTGATATTAATTCCTTGAGAGATATTCAGTAAAATTCACAAGTGAAGCCATCTTGACTTTTTCTTTTTTCCTGGAAGTTTTAAATCAGAGATTTAGTAAATTGAATTTCTTTACTTATTATCAGTCTATTCAGATTTTCTATTTTAGGCATTCTTTCTAGGAATTTGTTTATTACATCTAAGTTATCCAATAAGCTGGCATACAGTTGTTCATAGCACTCTATTAAAGTACTCTTTATTTCCATAAGGTTGGTAGTGATATCCCCCTTTCATTCCTGATTTTAGTAATTTGGGTCTTCCCACTAACAGCTTGTCAATTTTGTTGATCTTTTAGAAGAATTTACCTTTGGTTTTCTTAATTTTCTCTAGTGCTTTTCTATTCTGTATTTAAGTTATTTCTGATTTCATCTTTATTGTTTCCTTCCTTCTGTTTGCTTTAGGTTTAGTTTGCTCTTCTTGTTTTTAGTGTCTCACAGTGGAAAGTTAGGTTGTCAATTTGCGATCCTCCTTCTTTTCAAATATAAGTGGCTACAGGTATAAATTTCCCTCTAAGTACTGTTTTAGCTACATCCAATACATTTTGGTGTATTGTGATTTTTATGTCCATTCACCACAAAGTATTTTATAATTTCCCTCAGGATTTCTACTTTTATTCATTTATCATTTAGGAATTTGTTTAATATCCACAGATTTTAAAATTTACCAAATTTCTTTCTGTTGTTAATATCTAATTTTATTCCACTGCAGTTGGAGAACATACTTTCTATGATTTACATCCTTTACCACTTATTTGGACTTGCTTTTTGGTCTTGTATGTCATTTATCTTCTGGATATGCGATGTGAGCCCATGAAGAATGTGTCTTCTGGTGTTGTTCTGTAGATATGTGTTAGGTTCAGTTGATTTAGAGTGTTGTTCCAGTCTTCTATCCATTATTGAAAGTGGAGTATCAGAATCTCCAACCAGTATTGTGGAATTGTCTATCTCTTGCTTCAGTCCTATCAGTTTTTGTTTCATGTATTTTTGGGCTCTGTTAGGTGCCTTGAAGTTGATAATTGTTCTATTCCTGATGGATTGATCTTTTTTTCGTTGTAAAATAACCCTCATTATGTTTAGTAAATTTATTCTCTTTTAGTTTTATTTTTGATCTGATGTTAGCAAAGCCACCCTAGATTTTTATGACTGTTGATCGCATTATATATGTATTTCCTTCCTTTTACTTTTAACTTATTTGTATCTTTGAATCTAATGTGTATATCCTGAAGACAGAATAGTTAGATCTCTGGGTTTTTTAATCCAGTTTGACAGTCTCTGTCTTTTGATTAGGTTGTTAACCCATTCACATTTAGTGTTGGCACTGATGCGGTTGGATTTATGTCTACCGTTTTCACTTTTTCTATATGCCTTGTGTTCTTTTGTTCCTCTACTTCTCCTTTAGTACTTTCTTTTACTGAGTGGATATTTTTTAGCATAACACTGTAACTTTGGTAATAATTTTCACCATATATTTCTAAATTGTCTTCTTAGTGATTGCTCTAGGGCTTACAATATACATCTTAACTTAGAATCTATTTCAGATTTATACTAAAAATTCACTGAGATATTGAGGTGTTACTCCCACATAGCTCTCCTTTGTATTCTTATTATACATATTATAACTATATATGTTACAAACCTAATAATGCATTATTATAATTGTTATTTTATATAGTTGTGTATCTTTTAAAGAAGCTTGTAGAAGAAAGGATTGCAAGTATTTTTGATGTTTGTTATACTAATCTTCTCATTTACCATTTCTCATTCCTTAATTTATTACTGCAGATTCAAGTTACCATCTGGTGTTATTTTCTTACTCCAGTATAGCTTTACTACCACTCATCTCCTCTGTGTTGTTATTGTCAAATATACCATGTTATAGGCTTCCAAATATACTTATATACATATCATTTTATATAATTGATTTTAAATTGGTTAAGAGAAGAAATGAGAAGGTATATGTAATTATATTGTCTTTTATAACTACATACAGGCATACCTTGGAGATATTACAGGTTCAGTTCCAAACCACTGCAATAAAACAAATATCACAATAAAGCAAGTTACATGAATTTTTTGATTTTCCAGTACACATAAAAATTATAATTATACTATACTGTAGTCTCATATGCATGCAATAGCATTATGTCTAAAGAAAAATGATGTACATACTTTAATTAAAAATACGTTATTTCTAAAAATTGCTAATCATCATCTGAGCCTTAAGAGAGTAGATATCTTTTTGCTGCTGGAAGGTCTTACCTCACTGTTGATGGCTGTTGGCTGATCAGGGTGGTAGCTGCTGAAGGTTGGGATGACTGGAAATTTATCAAAATAAGACAGCCATGAAGTTTGCTGCATTGACTCCTCCTTTCATAAATGATTTCTCTGCAGCATGCAATGCTGCCTGATAGTTTTTTACCTACAGTAGAACTTCTTTCAAAATTGGAGTCCATCTTCTCAAACCCTGCCACTCCTATATCAACTAAGTTTATACAATATTCTAAATCTTTTTTGTTGTCATTTAGACAGTCCTCACAGTATCTTCACAGGAGTAGATTCCATCTCAAAAATACCACTTTCTTTGCTCATTCATAAGAAGCAACTCCTTGTCTGTTAAAGTTTTCTCATGAGATTATAGCAATTCAGTCACACCTTTAGGCTCCATTTCTAACTCTATTTCTTGTTCTATTTCCACCACACCTGCAGTTAATTCCTCTAATCAAAGTCATCCATGAAGGTTGGAGCCAACAGTTTCCAAACTCCTGTTAATGTTAATATTTTGACCTCTTCTCTTGAATCATAAATGTTCATAGTGACATTTAGAATGGTGAGTCCTTTCCAGAAGGTTTTCAACTTCCTTTCACAGATCCGTCAGAGGACTCACTATCTATGGTGACTATAGCCTTATGAAATATGTTTCTTAAATAATATGACCTGAAAGTTGAAATTACTTCTTAATCCATGGGTTGCAGAATGGATGTGTTGGCAGGTGTGAGAACAACATTAATCTCATTGTACATCTCCATCAGAGCTCTCGGGTGACCAGGTATGCTATCAATGAGCAGTAATATTTTGAAAGGAATCTTTTTTCCAAGTAGTAGTTCTCAACAGTAGGCTTAAAATATTTAGTAAATCATGTTGTAAACATATGTGCTGCCATCCAGGGTTTGTTGAGAGCACTGTTGAGGTAGAGTAGATTTAGCATAATCCTAAGGGCCCTAGGGTTTTCAGAATGGTAAATGAGCACTGGCTTCAACCTGAAGTCCCCAGCTGCCTCAGCCCCTAACAAGAGTCCTTTGAAGCCAGGCATTAACTTCTCTCTAGAAAGAAAGTCCTAGTTGACATCTTCCAATAGAAGGCTCTTTTTTTCTACATTGGAAATCTGTCATTTAGTGTAGCCACCTTCATTCATGGTCTTGGCTGGATCTCCTGGATAACTTGCTAAGCTTCTACAGCAGCACGTGCTGCTTACCTTGCATGTCTATGTTACGGAGACGGCTTCTTTCCTTAAACTTCATGAACCAACCTCTGCTGGCTTCACACGTTTCTTCTGCAGCTTCCTCACCCACCTCAGCCTTCATAGAATTGAAGAGAGTTGGGGCCTTGCCTGGATGAGGCTTTGGCTTAAAGCAATGTTGTGGCTGGTGTGACCGTCTGTTCAGACAGCTAAAACTTCCTCCACAACAGCAATAAGGCTATTTTGCTTTACCATTCATGTGTTCACTGGAGTAGCACTTTCTTTTTTATAAATTTATTTATTTATTTATTTATTTATTGGCTGTGTTGGGTCTTCATTGCCGCATATGGGCTTTCTCCAGTTGCAGCAAGCAGGGGCTACTCTACATTGTGGTGCGTGGGCTTCTCATTGTGGTGGCTTCTCCTGTTGTGGAGCACGGGCTCAATAGTTGTGGTGCACGGGCTTAGTTGCTCCATGGCATATGGGATCTTCCTGGAGCAGGGATCGAACCCATGTTCCCTGCACTGGTAGGTAGATTAACCACTTCACCACCAGGGAAGTCCTGGAGTAGCACTTTTAATTTCCTTCAAGAACTTTCCCTTTGCACTCACAACTTGGCTGTTTGGCACAAGAGGCCTAGGTTTCAGCCTGTCAGCTTTCCACAAGCCTTCCTCACTAAGCTTCATCATTTTTACCTTTTGATTTAAAGTGAGAGATGTACAACTCTTCCCTCACTTGAAAAGTTAGAAGTCATTGTACAGTTATTAACTGGCTCAGTTTCAATATTGTTGTTTCTCAGGGAATAGGAGGACCTGATGAGAGGGATAAAGACAAGGAAATGGCCAGTTGGTGGAGCAGTCAGAACACACACACATTTATTGATTAAGTTCACATTCTTGTATGGGTGTAGCTCCTGGCTTCCCAAAACAATTGCAGTAGTCACATCAATGACCACTGATCTCAGATCACTTCAACAAATATAAAAATAATGAAAAAGTTTGAAATATTGCAAGAATTACCAAAATGTGACAAAGAGACACAAAGTGAGCCAATGCTGTTGGGAAAATGGTGCTTATATACTTGCTCAGTGCAGGGTTTCCACAAACCTTCAATTTGTAAAAAGCACAATATCTATGAAGTGCAATAAAGCAAAGTGCAATACAACAAGGTATGCCTGTCATTAGTTTACCAGCACTCTTTTCTTTTCCTTGTGAATTCTAATTGCCATCTGGTCTCACTTGCTTTTAGTCTGAAGAACTTCCTTTAGCACTTTTTTGGTAGGCTGGGTCTACTAGCAACTAATCCCTCTATTTTTGTTTATCTAGAAATGTCTATTTCACCTTCATTTTTCAAAGATAGTTTTGCTAGATATGAGTCTCAGTTGATCCTTTTTTTCCTGTCAGTCTCGGTTGACTGTTATCCACTGCCTTCTGGCCTCCATTGTTTCTAATAAAAAGTTAGCTGTTAATCTTATTGGAGTTTCTTTGTGTGTGATGAATCATTTTTCTCTTGCTGACTTCAGGATTTTCTTTGCCTTTCAGCACTTTAACTGTGATGTGTCTGTTTGTGGATCTCATTGAGATTGTTGAGTTTCTTTTGCTATTGTTGATGAGTTTCTTAGATATGCAGATTAACATTTTTTAAAATCAAGTTTGGGACATTTTTAGCTATTATTTCCTTGAATACATTTTCTGTTCCTTTCTTTCACTCCTCTCCTTCTTGCACTCCCATTATGTGTATATTAGTATGCTTCTTGTGTCCCACATTTCTCTAAGGCTCCACTCATTTTCTTCTTTCTTTTCTCTTTAGATTCCAAAATCTCTACCAATCTACCTTCAAGTTCACTAATTCTTTCTTTTGTCAGCTCAAATCTACTACTGAGCCCCTCCAGTGAGTTTTTTTACTTGGTCATCATAATTTTCAATTCCAGGATTTCTATTTGGTTCTTTTTTTAAAAATAATTTTCATTTCTTTATTGATATTCTCTATTTGATGACACATTGTCATTTTACCTTCCTTCACTTCTTTGAGCCCAGTTTTCTTTACTTGTTTGAACATACTTACAATAGCTGTTTTGAAGTCTTTGTTAAGTCTGACATCTGAGCCCTTTCAAAAGCAGTTTCTGTTGCCTGATGTTTTTTCCTGAATATGGGTCATGCTTTTCTGTTCCTCTGTATGTCTCACAATTTTTTGTCGAAAATTTGACGTTAGATAATATATTGTAACGACTCTGGGAACTGATTCATCCATCTGCAGGGCTTGTTATTGTTTGCTTGTTTTTTGTTTGGTGACTGGGCTGGACTCTTTCAGTCAAGTCTGTTACCCTCACAGGGTGCAGCCTCTGATGTCACTCCCCTGAGGGCACAGTCTTGGCATGTGTCCAGCCACCCTGGGATGACAGTGGTTTCAGCAGGGCTCTCTGATGCCTCCCTGTTAAGTTGTCTTCCTCTGTTGGTACACCACTCAGCTGTTTGCCTCCACTAATGCTGGCTCATTGCTCTATTGTTTTTGACAAGGCCCTGGGCAGAAATTGCTCCATGATCAGATTCAATTATATTCATGCCCCTCTGCAAGGCTAGTCTTTGGGACCTGTCTTTGAGTCTTGTTCCAACTCCAGGAAGGCTCCTTTTAGCTGTCTCTTTCCCTGGTTCTCTCTGGTAAACTTCTAGGTGGTTTACAGTTCGGCTTGTTTTCGTGGAGCTACCAGCCTCCTCTTAATTTCTCACTATCGACATCTGCATTGTTTTTGACAGCACCCTTAGGTTGAACTTCCTCACTCTCTGTTCCAAATAAATCAGCTTCCTTTGGGAGAGCTCAGAGCTATCTGTTCTTCAGACCTTTCTCTACCTCCTGCACAAGACCTTTGCATCCCTCTCTGGACCTAGGGGAGGGTGCAGAGCCTGCTTCTCTCAAGTAACATCCCCGCCTTGCAGGCAGGGTGTAGGGTGGGAGTGTTGGCCTCTAGTCTTCTTGGCTTACCCCTCCTGGTATGGAATCTCTACCCTATAAGTGTGCAAGGGTGAGGGTGGTCAGGGGCCCATGGTCTTGTTGTGCTGCACCAGAGCCAGGGTTTCTGAACTATGAGTGGGATCTGGCTGGAAGAAGGTTCTCCAGAACTCTCAGCTGCTCTTGCCTGGAATACAGCTTCTGTAACACAGAGTTGGGGGAAATGAGAAATGCTGGTGGCCTGAAAACCATAGCCAGGGAAGAACCACAGCCCTGGACAGATGGCTGGAGGGGGAGGGAGCCCTCTGATATACGTACTATATATATAAACGCTGCTCTTATTGCTAGCAGTAGTACAGATGATTAACACATATTTCTTGGAGAAAAATGTAAAGGAATGGAATGAGGGGAAGATGGTGAGTTGTATGTTGCTGGAGCATTTTATGTGGAGTCCAGCAGGTTTTCTCTCTGGAGTGGTGTCCTGGCTCAGAGGTTGGACTGGGTGGTCTTTAAGGTCCTTTTGGCTGATGAGATCTCATGATTCTAAATACAAACCGGAACTCCACCTGAGCTGGACATTTGAGCAGAGGACTTTACACTAGTTTAGCTTGATCCTCTCTTTGTGTTTGGCCACAAAAGCAATTCTCCTTGGGTTGCCTGCCTCTCTTAGGTTATCAGTGTGATGTTTTTCTAATGGTAGGGCCACGGCGATGTTTAAAAAGTCAGCACTTGTGAAGTTATTTTAAATCTTCCTATCTAAAGCAATGGCTAATGTGCTGTGATACTGTGACTTTGCCTGACCTGTGAGAGCTTCTGAGATGCTACCAGCCACAAAAACGCTCTGTCTCAGTAGGACTAACACACCCTTCACCAGCAATGTTCATGCTGACCTGCGTCCTCCACCCGCACAGTGATCTGTCTCTGCGTTAAGGGAAAACAGGAACCAAGGAGAAGTGGGCAGCTGGTATGTGGTATGATTGCGGGCAGGATCTGACAAACCTGGTGCTCACATATGGACCCCTTATTGAAGACCAACATTCTATACCTTATTAATTTCTTTGTGTCAATGCTGCCAGAAGGAAATGTTTTTGTTCACATAGCTGTTACTGCTAAGATGAATTCTTTGTGTCAGAAAAGACTTTCTGTCTTGGTTCTAGTAAAATGAACAAAAAAATTACATTTGAACTTGAAAACGTATTTTTATACCATTTGTCTCAGACTTCACATCAAAATAGACTCTAGATCATCATCTCGCTTGTTCTTGTAGCCCTGATCTAATGATACAGGAGAGAAAGAATGAGACTCGACACACGAATCCGTCTCCACATGCCCGCGGTTCTGCGTCTTTGTTCTCTCCCCACTGCAGCCAGAAAGAGCACTGAGAAAATTCAGGGTTCTGTTCACGGGCCTGTTACGAAACTCAACTGTTGTCTCTGATTAGATCTTGCCTTGATGAAAAATGTCAATACACCAAAGTATTGACTATTGCCCATCATGTGACAAGCAGGGTATATAGATCCAACACATGATCTTTTAGTAACAGGCACTAATAAAGTAAGAGCAGCTTTCTTGAAACAAATGATCACTGCAATTAAGAAGTATGTCTTAGATCCTAATGAATGAATCAGCTAATTAGTCACTGGCCGCCTACGCTAATACGGCAAAGGTGTGATGTGGGTTTGGGCAGGGAGGGTCTCTGGTCTCTTCATAGGCTTTAGAATGTTAAAACACAATGGCCTGTGGGATCCTGGACTGGACCTGCAAAGGGGAAGAGGACGTCAGTGGGAAAACATGTGGAATCGGAGTCTGTTAATAGAACCGCAGCGATGTCCACATCTGGTTCTGACCCTCGTACCATGGGTCACATCGGGGATGCTTGGTGAGGGGTACAGGGGAACTTCCTGGACTATCTTTGCAGCTTTTTCTACAAATCTAAAATTATTCCCAAACAGTTTATTTAAGAAAATATAATGGTTCTAAATTCTCTTAGAAGGTGAAGCTAATGTAATGTCTTTTTTTGGTTTGTTTTTGTTTGTTTGGGGGTTTTTTTGTTTGTTTTTTGGCCGCACTGCATAGCTTGTAGGGTCTTCCCCGACCAAGGATTGAACCCAGGCCACTGCAGTGAAAGCGTGGACTCCTAACCACTAGGCCACCAGGGAAGTCTTGTAATGTCTTTTTCTATCAGTGAACTCTGTAACTGCCAAGGAACGATCACATGGACCTGGGGGATGGAGTCAGGTGACTGGGTCCTCATGGGCTCTGCTCAGCTGTTCAGGTGGCCATGGGTCAGTCAGCTTTCCCAGTGGCCTCCATGGTCTCATCTAGAGAGTAAGGGGGTGGGACCCATGGGGCCATCTTCAAAGTTCTGTCTGTCAGACGCTGTGTGACTGAATGTGCAGGTCATAGCCGTATCTGGGGGGCAAAGCCCTCTAAAATGTCATCCTCTTCTTCAGAAATCCAGCTAGTTCTCTTTAAGTGGTGACAAAAATAGGATGCTCCAAACTGCTCAGTGGCAGGAAAGAGTGCAAATTAATCCTTTTGAATTGCTAATTGGGGATTTAGTTGGCTAGATTGAGGGATATAAGATGAAAGAATGGGCTTTTGCTCTTTTCCAAAGGTAGGGGAAGGATTCTCTCTCTGGGGACCCTGATGTCCTCCTATGTAAAATGCAGAAGCTGACAGGAAAGATGAGAGAGCATTTTGGCTCAGCCCTCTGGAGGCTGTATCCTGTCTGTTCCCCTCACCTTCCATCCAGAAGAAGCACCTTTCATGGGGGTGTTATCCAGTTGGAGCCACTGCTGTTAACCTGGATGTCATGGGAGGTTGGGCATGTGTGTCCCCCAGGTGCTGGCACCTGCAGAAGAACATGGCAAGCCTAGTAGGGGGAAGTGTGGTGGCTGTCGGGTGACTCGGGTGGGCAGGAAAAAGACCCTCTCTTCACAGCATCCTCTGCGGTGCCTGCCAAGTGCCTGGAAAGTTCCTTCTTGCTTTACACTTCCGTGGATAAAGGGATTAGGCCTTACTAATACATCCTTAGGAAACAGAATTTATTAAGTTATCATTTGTCACGTGCATCTGATGTGAACTGATTAGTACCTTTCCAGCATGTGGGTGAGCCAGGAAGATTCTCTAGTTGAGGAGAAAAAAGGAGGAAGAAAAAGACAGAAACGAAGGACCCTGTGCTCCTGGAAGCAGAGGTGGCAGGTGCTGGAGGCAAACTTCATTTCACAGGTCAGGTTAGGTGGGTAAGACTCAGGTGACCACACATCTCTATGCCATCACCAGCCTCGCCTGGTTCAGAAGGGTTTCCCATCAGTGTCGATCTTTGAAGTGTGACTTTGTAGGGTCTCATGCAGGGTGACGGGGAAGTCCCCACCCACCTTGTGTTCCCAGCAATGTGAAGTAGGCAGTTATGGATTCAGGCAGGAAGGCACCTTTGATACCTTACAGGTATTGCTGACCGGGTGCTTGCCTGGACTGTGATCTTCATGGCAGTGCTGAATCTAGAACCCGGTCCTTCTGAGCCCTCGGCAGCTAAAGGGATAGCACATTGGTCAAGAATGGCCCTGGGCACATTTGAGACCCTGGTAAAATGAGTCATGTATCTTTCGAGCCCCGGTCGGAACCCTCCTGTCCCTTTTTGTGTCGTGTTCCAGCACCTTCCTACAAAAAGCCTGACCTGAACCACCCCACCTCAGACAGCCCTCCAAGCCAACCTCCCCCTCCCCTCTTGAAATGTGGCCACTTTGTGTCGAAGGCCTTAAAAACCCGACCTCCATGCCAGCAAATTTGTTCACGCACTTGGGCTGCTGTGTTTAGGGCATGAGAGGCTCTCCCTCCTGGGATTAATATGGAGCATTTCAACTTTGTAAAGCATTTCACATCTTTTATCTTGTTGGAGTTTCACAGCAGCCCGGTAACTTGCCGAAATGTTGGCAGCAAAACTTGAGATGGAATTCAGGGCTCCCGAACCCCAGTGCCTGCCTCTTTCTCTACACTACATGGTTTTCTAAAAATAGAAAAATTCACATATTTGCATCCCATCAAGTTCCAGTGAGTGATCTTACCCCAGTGCCCTGGGAGATGTGTTAGGCAGTCAGAGCAATCTTGAAAAGCCTGAGGTCCTTGAAATAATAGCCTGAAGTCAGCCAGCAAGTCTATCTGGAGCATTTGATACCCATTTCTGCCTCTCATCATCTCGAAAATGAAGACCTCCAAATAGTTTTTCCCAGCCCTGCCTATTCTGTAGATTTTGCATCTTACTTTGGTCATAAGTTGTTTCCGTGTTTGTGCTTTATTTCCTCAAAGAGAACTCAAGATCGTAGAGGGTAAGCTGCCTCTTCTCTCCTTGCTTTGCACCCAAGATGCATGTTTGCTAGACGAGTCAGACAAAGCTGTGTTCCCCTAAAATATACCAGAGGTGGTAACTGATGACCTGGGACTGACTTTTCCACACACATAGAAATTATCCCTCCAAGTGGACCCTGTGCAGTGGATCTTCTACAGGGATCTCTGGGTAGCCCACAAGCTGACATGCTGCAGTAAGTGGGCGCCTGCTTGGGGCACTCTTGGAATGCCTCTTGGGAAATGACTTGGGCATTTCTTTGGATTAGCCTCAATATTGGCAAAACCTCACTTTTGAAGGTACACTTGGGTTCTGGAAATGGCTAAGTCATTTGAAGCCAACTCTTATGAGAAAGGCAAAAAAGCTAGATGATGGTATTGAATATGTAAACAAACAAATAAAGAGCTAAATGACTGTAAAGCAATGAACTCGATTTTCCATATATTATTTCTTAAAGGGAAAAGAGTCAGTTGGATATGTCTTACTGTAAGGCTGTGTCTCACTGAATCATCTAAACATTAATTTGGACATGCCTCCAAGTCTTTGAGGACAAGGGTCTTATCTTTTCCCCTCTGTCCTTCCCTTGAGGCACCATGCTTGGGTCTCAGTCAATGCTCAGTAAAAGAGTTTTAGATAAATGAACAGATGACCTTGGATGCATTACACAAAATCAGTGTAATTATTTTATAGCAATACGCGGGTGTGTGCATTTGTTTTTATTATCTCATGCCACAATGTCACAAAAGCGAAGGCTTAAAGCATCAATAATTTTTTCTCCCTCCCCATCACTCTTGGTCTGGTATTTGAGAAGGACCTACCCGGGCAGGTCCTTGAAATCTCTCACAGGTGCAGGCAGATGTTGGCTGGGGTGCAGTCTCATCCGAGAACCAGGCGGGGGCTGGAGGACCCACCTCCCAGGCGGCTCCATCACACGACTGGCAAGTTGTGGCTGGTTCTGTGCAGACCCTCTGTGCACGGCCCTCTCCGGGGGTTGGTTGGTGTCCTCACTGCACGTGGCTGCTTCCCCTGGCGAGTGATCCAGTAGATCTAGTGGGAGGCGCGACGCAAAGCCTTGGATGACCCGGCTGAGAGGTCTCACTCTGTCACCTGCACCACGTTCTTGGCCACGCAGGGCCGGTCCTGATTTGAAATGGGAGGACACTGCACGAGGGCAATGTCCTGGGCGTGCGGGCTGGGCCATCTTAGAGGCCGGAGGCTCCCTCACCCCGTCCTACATACTTGTTTAGCCTCTACAGTACACCAAGTACTACGTTTTTCTGGTACTGGGGTATAACAGTGAGTAAGTCCAGTCCTGTCCCTGCGGAGCTCGCTGTCTAGGAGGAAGAGCTATGACCAGTATCATTTGACCCTGATGCGCTAAGGGCTGCCGTGGGGGGACACGCAGGGACCCAAAGGACACCCAGCTACACTGACCTGGGGGCGCGCCTGAGGGACTGGCAGGAGTACTTGGGCAAAGACGCAAGGGACGATGCCTAAGGGGAGGGAGTCGTCTGGGCAAGAGACATGGAGGCACGTGTGAATACGTGTTTTTAAGGAGCCGCAGGAGCTTGACGTGGCGACGCCAAGAGGCGTGTGTAGGGGACAGCCTCCTGGCTCGATCATGTGGAGCAAGGCCCGCTGGGGTCGGACCCCACCAGGGAGGGCTGGGACTGGATCTGTGTTTCGGGAACATCATTCAGGATGGGGTGGAAGGTGGATTCAAGAGAGACCAGCTGGAGATGGGTGGGTCTGGAGCAAGACTCAGGGCAGAGGGTCTGAGGGCTTGAACCACAGCAGCGGGAGTGTCTGGGTGCCGGGGCCGGGGTGGGGGGGACGGTGACCTTGGGAGGGGTTGATGAATGGACTCTCCGCCAGTCGGGAACGCGTGGACATGCGAGCCGGTGGGCCGGCGCGTAAGATGAGCCAGGGTTCAGGTTCAGGTCGGGAGGCCGGATGGATAAGGCTGGGGATGCCGGCTGTGCTGGCTGAGGGCAAACAGCATGATTTAAAACCCACACGTCCTTTCTCTCCTGCAGAGTGAATGGTATTTTCTGTTTCCCCCCAAACGTTGTGTTTCTATTTTTAGATAACTGTTTTACTCAATGTCTAAGAAGTGAGTAATTTGAATAAAGATATTTACACGTGGAGGTTTTCTTAGTTCTTCCAAACAGACATATGTGTAAATGCTAAACAGTAGCTTCACATCAAACCTTCTTGCCTTTTTCATGTTCTGCGTTGGGGGAACCCGCCATGGTTTTGGCTTTCCCATCCTACCTCAAACAGAGGGGCTTTCCGGGCTCTGGACTAAATATTAAACATGTTACTTAGTTCACAGAAAGGGTGGCCAGATTGAAGAAAATAAAAATATGGGCTACCCAGCTAAATTTGAATTTCAGATAAATAATGAATATGTTTTCAGTGTAAGTATGCCCTTGCAATATTTGGGAAATGCTGAAATTTTATCTCTTCTTAATTAATTCAAATTCAGTCGGGTATCCTGTACTTTACCTGACAACCCTAGCCATGGGGCATTTCTTTCTGTGACTACTGGACGTCCCTGCGACAAATGATAACTTAGGGCCTTCCAGAAAACAAAATGGGGTGTGGCTAGTGTGGTGCTTGGCATTTAACCAGTTCTCGAATAATTGTTAGGAGTTTTGAGAAAATGGTTTTCCATTTTCAGCTGCTTCTGGACCTGAACTCAATTCCACCCTTTCAGCAAAACACATCTTGACACATCTCTGTCGTACCAATGCCTGGCAACGGACCACCCCTCACGGCAGCGTCCGTACCTGTGGTTATTTTTGCTCTCTCGGGCACAAGCCTAAATAAACAGGTGAGACTTTTTCTTCCCCTTGAAGGTCAAGGAAACCAACCCCTAGCAGGGCGGGAGCTCTCTGGTGGAAACGCTCACGTGCCAATCACAGGATTTTGAACGTGGGCTCAAGATGTCTCGGGGGGGTGAGCACGTGAAGACCACGTGGAGCCTTGTGGATTGCACTGGTTTCTGGAATGGCCCTTGGAAGCGTGCTAAAGCTGGGGATGCTGGGGTTGCATGAGAAAGGCCCCCGCGTATGTCCTGGGAGCCGCCTGAGGCGTCCCCTGGACCCGGAGCAGGGGCTACTGTCCCCTGCGCCTGCTTTGCCACCGTGAACACAGTTCACCCTCACCCTCTTGCCTCCCCCTGCGGTGCCCGGCCCCCCCACCCCCCTTCCTGAGGGACGGCTGATGGAGAGTGTCTTGGAGGTGACTCAGGGAAGACCGACCACTTGAACTTAGTCTCATGTCTCCAATCAGTGGAAGCAAACTGTTTCAAAAAGACTTTTGCTGAGCCCAAAGTCCTTTGTAACAACGTTGTCTTACATCTCCCATGGGTTACATCCTAGCGCCTCAAAGTGTGGTCCCTGGACCAGGAGCATGGCCTTACCTGAGAGCTTCTTAGAAATGCAGGATCTCGGGCCCCACCTCGTGCGTACTGAGTCGAACTTGTATTTTATGGGATTCCCCTGGGAGAGAGACGTTTGAGACGCTCTGGTTTGGGTATTTTGTGATTGATGGTGGGGAGGAGGGGAGCTTGGGGGGCTTACTCCCCGCCCTCTTGGCCATGACTGCCCAGAACGCCCTGTCTGTTAGGGCCCCCAAGAGCCCACGGTCAGCACACACGGAACGCACGCATGGGCTCTTCCCCATCGTCCTGGAGGAAATGTCACCGACAGTTGAAGCCCTAGTCCATCAGGCCAACAGGCCCAGACGGAGTTCAAGCTCTCCTTTTATGAACAAGAAAATAGTGACCGAGAGAGGGGGAGGTGCACTGACAAGTGTCAGAGAGCTGTCCAGTGGCAGGTCCGAGGTCAGAACGCAGGTTTTCTGACTCCCGTCCCAATTTTCCTGACACTCCACCTAGAAAAAAGGAAATCACAAGAATGCAAAGTGTCTTCTGGGTGCCGTCAAAGGGCCTTTAGTCTCCCATTGAACAAAGAACAGAGCCTCCGTGGTGTGTTTGGTGAGCTACAGAGAGAAAGCAAATATCACACTTTAGCTCCAAGGCCCCTGCTTGGGCCACTGCGGCTCAAGCAAACCTCCTCACTTGAGTGAGAAATAGCAAAGCCAGAGGCGTGCACATTATTTGTATAACAGTCCTGTTCTGGAAAAGTGTGTGCAAAAGTCATCTTGTTTTAAAGACAGTACAAATGTCCACTGTGCTGCCGTAAAGCAGAGATGCAGCCGTAAAGTGGATTAATTGCCTCTAATTTTTTGCATAAGGATGACTTTGTAGGTTTGGATTCCCTGCAAGCGAGTGTAAGTTAGGACTGCAAAGAGAAGAAAGGGAATTTGGGATGGAAATAAACACTGCTGCAGTACTGTGACTTCTCAAAGCCCTTTGTGAATTCCAGGGTTCCTTTCTGAATCTCACCGGGCCGCTGTAGACGCAGGTGGGCTTACGCCTTTCTGAGCGCAGCCCAGAGCTCTGCCATTGGACCCATCCTGACTCCTAGAAAGACTCAAAGTTCTGCTTTTGGACGTCCAATGTGCTCTCCCAGGTGCCACCTTCAACATTCTGCATTTGAGCTGGTCAGACAAGCGCTAGTATTCGGAAAGCCACCCATGGTTGTGGACGTTCATTCATAAAGCTCGTCCCTTCCGGCCCAGGTGGTACCCTGTGCATCACTGTGGATGCAGCCGCTGGAGCTGCCATGCTCGCCCAGGCTTCTCCCGTCTTCACTCCTGTCCTGGCTTCTCCCGTCTTCACTCACCCCCACGTTCAGGGTCTTCTCAAATTCCTTCCTCACACCCCCAGCGGCACTCGTCAGCCAGAGAGACTGCTGCTTCTCGTCTCCTTTGTGAGACTTAAAAAGCTTCCCATTCTTCCTTTGAAACAGAGGAATAAGGCCCATCTTGGGGTTTCTTTGCGAGATGAGCGGCCCCTTTCAAAGCGCTTGGGAAAGCTTTCAATAGGGGTTTAAGGCAGGACAGAGGAGTACATGTGATTCTGGGCTTAAGATGTTGTCTTCGGCATTAGACCTCAAGAAATCCGGCGGATGTTTCCATTGTGTCCTGGAAATTAAATGCGTCAGGCTTCGCCTATGAAAAATATTTGCTTAATGGAACAAAGTTACCAGTTGGGCAGTCCTTGCTGGGAACCGACGTGCTAAGTCTTTCCTGAGGACTTTATTCTGTTTACAAGAAAGAGCATTGTCTTGTAGGCGGTGTCCTATATCGTATTCCTGATCCACAGGGTAGCATCTTAACCTCCCTCAGGACAGGCTGGAACGGAGATGAAGGCAAATTCCCGGGCTCGCATCTCTTAGGTTACCCGTGGGCACTGAGGCTCCCCTCACCCTCATCGCGTGCCAGGCCTCTGGGGAAGGGCACACTTGTGAAGAAACAAACTTCAGTCTGTGCTGATGGTCTATACGGTCAGTGTGTGCAGCGGTAAGGATTTCCAGTGTTCTGACGTTGTGTAAGATAGTAGTGCTAGGGGTTTGTCACCTGTAGGGCAAAGGAACACTTATTATAACTGATAAACACACAAGCACCTGCTAACAAGTCAAATTACAGGTTACGGATGACACACCATTCGGGTCAACTTTGTACATCACCTAATTCAGGGGTTGGAAAACTATTATTATTATTATTATTGGTGAAAGGCCGTTTAGTAAACATTTTAGGCTCTGCGAGTGGGATGGTTTTGGTCACAACTACTCCCCTCCACTGTCTTCCTACTGTCTTCCTGCCAAAGCAGCCCTAGACCCTGGCCAATGAATGCTCATGGCTGTTCCAATAAAACTTTATTTAAAAAGCAGGCAGCCGGTTGGATCTGGCCCAGGCAGGGTTGCCAGATTTAGCAAATAAACATCCAGTGAGCCCAGTTGAGTCTGAGTCTCAGATAAAAGATGAATGCATTTTTAGTACGTCCTGAATATGGTGTTTGGTCCACTCACGCCGGGCATCCTGTGTTTGAACTGGCAATCCCGAAGTCTGCAGGTCCCAGATTTGAATCCACGGGTATTTTGACGGAGTCACTTACAACTGCTGGCCTTCAATCACATCCTTTCAAACTTGGGGACGATGGAGGAGATTTTTCAGATGGGAAAACTGGGTCCCAGATGGGAAGAGATGTTCTCAAGTCCCATGACTGGTTGGGACAGTGGCCCAGCCCAGGCCCCCAACACTCGAAGCCCAGAGACCCTGTGCCCGGCCTGGAGGGGCCCCGAGGTCAGACAGGACAGGTGCTGGCGGCTGCCACACATCCTGGTGGGTTGGCCGGTGTCCTGACCCCTGACGAAGGAAGGCCTTGGAGAGCTGGGCTTCCTGGCAGCCAGCTCCCTGTCCTTTCCTGTTCTCAAGGATAAAAGTAGGTGACTTCTTGGTAACGGGCCAAACGCTCACCTTTCTATCATGTGGTGGCATTGCTTCTGGACATTTTCAGAAGATGGGAATCAGGCCCAATGTCACTGACCTCTCCATATATTTAACCTCATATATACACACAAACATATACATATATAGGCAGTGGACACATGTACTTAAGTTAAAAATATTCGTATAAAGTTTCAACCCACCTCTATCCTCAGGTGCTGTCAGGACACAGCGTCCACCGGGCTGCAGTAGCCTCTTCTCCTGACTCAGGATGAGCACGTGAGCCTGGACACGTGTCCACGGAGAGAGCCACGCGTGGGGTTTGTGGAAGGATCCCGGGCTCGGATCCCGGCCGCAGCACTAACTGGCTACCTGAACGTTCTTAGAGTTTGAATTTATTCTTCTGTAAAACTGGATTAGGGACACTCCTCACAAGATGTGTGCGGACAGTTCCGAGTCCCAGACCTTTAATACGTGCATCTCTCCTTCCTCTTCCCTGGCTGTGCCTGGTGGTGCCCGGGTAGCACACTGGCACTTCACCCCCCCACCGCCCCACATCGAGTAGGCAGTAGATTCAGAGCCATGTGACTGAGGTCCCCTCTGACTGTGGGAAAGAGGTGGACCTGCCGCTGGGATTCTGTGTGACACACAGGTGCCAGGAGTGGTGGGTTCAGTAGGGAAGTGGGATGCAGATGCTGGCTGAGGAGTGAAGAGGGGATGCTTGCACCTGCTATGTGTTTCTACATCTTACCTTCTTTATGATGAAAGAAACACATTCAGAAAAATTCAATAGTTAGGGCAAAATTGTAGATAGCTAATACTTAAAAAAATACGCGCTGATCTTTCCTTTTCTCTTAAATATTTCTATCAAGGTCTCTTTGGATCTCCAGTGATGACCTCGGGGTGCCCTGCGGTGACTGGCTGCAACACTGTTTTCTGTATATGGTGACCAGAGGGCTCTTAGCACTTTAGGGTCTTTGCTTATAGCTGGACTTTTCCATCATTGTTCAGAAACAATTTCCAGGGCTTAGTCCGCTCAGGAGGTAGGAACCCTGGGGAATGCAGAATATTTGGACCTTGTTTGATTTTCTACTTTTTGCCAAGTCTTCTTTCTCCCCTACATTCTTCAAAGGATAAAGGGCACATTAACAAGCTCTTCACTGAGGGTGACAATTAGGGTGAGTCTGTGAACTCAGATGCGTCAACTGCCTTCATTCCTTTGGAATTGACAGTTTGCTTCTCATTCTTCTTGAAAACGGCACTTAATGTAAAGCCGGCCCGTCCTGCCGGATGGAGGGGTTTTCGGAATTACGGATTTGTCTCTCAAGCCGTGAGCTGAGGAAGGCAGATGCTCTCAGAAGAGGAAAACAAGCCCCCGAGACTCGGATTTTGTGCCTGTTTGTTTCTAGTGGTAACATACAGGCACGTGTGCGACCTCGCGATAACGTTTGTTGAGGAGGAGGAGGAACCGCGAAACGATGGACCCATGATGAGGGCCGGGGAGAGCATGTATTCTGGTAACAACTGACCGGCCGACGGATGAACTGGCCGACTCACTGCGGGTTTACTTCCCTGTGCGTTGGCACCCGGTGGCGGGCAGGACGACTGCAGTGTGAGAGGGGCCCTTGTGACCCCCGACTTCACCCTCCAGTGGCCCCGGGCATAGCTCCCGGGGGCGGGGGGGGGCCCATCACAGGAGATGGGACGTGAGCGTCTCTGCCCATGACTTTGCAGAGGGAGAGGACAGGCCACCTGAGCTGGTCTGCCCCCCGCGTCCCTCTCTCTTAGGCTCTGGGGCTTGACTGGCTGCCTCGCATCACGGCATCTATTTTGTTGCCTGTGCAACTGGCTCAAAGTTTCACGTTAATTGGGTGGACTCTTCCTGGCAGAGTGTTTTGGTTCTGAGCAGCCTGAGACTTAAGCACAGTTAATTCCCCTCTGAGACCCTCTATCACCGACAGCACGCGATCAGAAAACAACTAATTAGCACCGACGTCCACCTTCCAGTGAAGTCATTGCTCGCTTTCCCCGGAGGAGGTCGTTTGCTGAACTTGCAGTCCCCGGGGGATAGTTTTCCTCCTCAAATCACGTGACTGGGAAAATGCCAGTCCAAGATGCCCGTTTCCTTTCTCAGTCGAAGGAAATCGTGGTCACGAGAGGTTTCGTATTCCTGGCCCCGCCACCCACAATCTCAGGGCTCCCGGGATGCCACTTGGTCCAGCTCTGTGTGCCAGTGTTGGAGCCTGCGTGTGAGTGGGCGTGGAAGTCAGGGAAATGGTCAATAGTCACGCGTGCTGTGGAGCTCTTGGTCCTTCGGACAAAGAGACCCTGCTTGGTTGGAGGGGATGTGTGTGTGTGTATTTACATATGTGTGTGTGTTACTGCTGAGACGGATCGCTGTGTGTGTGTGTGTGTGTGTGTGTGTGTTTGTGTGTGTGTGTGTGTTTACTTGTGCATATCTCTATCTCGCTAGCTGAGGGCAGCAGAAGGCTACCACCTACCTGAAGGATTAGCTAAGGACCAGCGCTCAGCACTCACTGTGCTCCCAGGAAACATCTCTTTGGTGTATAAAGACACAAAACCCTGTGGCTATTTCTTTCTGTGAAGGGCTTGACTCAGTCAACGTCATCCTTGGAAGGCCTTTCCCCTCGCTGTCCGCCCACCTGGCTGCCCGACGGTGAACTGAGAACAGAGGCTGAGAGAGCATCAGCCCCAGACCCTGACGGAGGGCCCGGGCATGCGCACCGGGGAGGTGGGCTTTGGGGCTGGCTCCCAGTCTCGCGGGGGCTGGGCGCAGACGAGACAGGGGAAAGGGCAGATGCTGGGCCCCAGGCTGGGGGCCGACTGGCAGGTGGTTTGGGCACACAGAGCCCGGGGGAGGGAGCTGGGATGTGGACCAGGAAGACTTGCGGTGGGCTCCCACTCTGTCGTCTCAGGGAAGCCCAGGGGGCCCGGCGGGGACCTGCAGGCAGAGCCTCCTCCGGGTAGAGCAGTAACCTCCCTGCATCCTGTTACCCTAGGCCCCCTTCTTCAGGGTCTGTGGGGTTGGGAGGGCCCTCCAGCACCGCAGTGCGCACGGCCAGCTACGGTCATCTTGAGGGTGCGTTTTTTTCTGACACTGCATCCCCCCACCCCTGCTCCCGCCCCCCAGCAGCGGATGATCTGGAGGCAACGGCCCCGCCCCACGGAGCCTCCTGCTGTAGTAGAAGGGCTGGCCCTCCGAGACCCCGTTACGTCCTGGCCACAGACATCCTGTCTCTTTGGGGGACCATGCACCCATCTGTTGTGACTCTGTGATATTTCATGGCTTCATTTCCTGAGGGCATTTTTTTTCCCAAGGTCCAGCCTCCTTAACTGAATAAACGACTTTTAAAAATTATACACTGATACATGCTCATTATTAATTGTTAGAACATAGAGAAAAGAGTAGACAGGAGGAAATCCATAAATCTAGCATCTAGAGAAAACCATAAATGAGTAACATTTTAAGTTGCGTGAAATGGAACATAGGACTTTCACAAGCCACTGTCCCTTTTCCAAATCCTATTTCTCCTCCTTCTAGTCAGACATAAAAAACACACGGTCTTCACTCAGGCTGTCTTCAACACACGTTACATGTTAAAATCCCCACTCCTGTATTAAATCGAAGGAGTAACTCATTTCACATCCTGGAGCAACAACAGATTCTCAATGCTTTCCATTTTTTAAATAACCCTACCCAACCCCCTTTGTGGCTCCTGGGATAAAACTACATTTCTCAACTGGGAATCAAGTTGCTTTCCAGTAATCAGTTAATTTTTCTTTCGAACAAGTTGCAGCCCACTCTCTGTGTACTGAGTTTGGGCTACTACGGTGGCTATTACTTCTTCCCTGCCTAGTCAGATACTGATCCTTAGCTTCAAATTTGTCCAACAGAAAATTGTTTTACGCTAGAGTTTGCTTTCCAGTGGAACTTAGGCACCTGCTTTAACTTCTCAAGATCGGAGTTGTCCTGAGGATTCAAGGAGATAACACACAGCATCCAGCAAACACCAGGTTTGGGCATTCAGCAGTGCTACCACTTCGCCAAGCTAAGTAACGACACTGTGTGTCCTCTCAGGCTTTGAGACGTTAAAAAAAGTGTCCACGTTACACCATGAGTAGCTAACTATGATAAGATACACTTTCTGTTGAGCAAATAGAAAGGGGAGAATTTGCCTCCGTTTTATAAAGAAAATGGATTTCTTCTGATAACGTTTGAGCAATGAATACAGGAAAAGCTTGGAAACGCAATAACCGCTGTAAATTTACACCCTTAAAGAAAAGTACCTGGGGACTAGATGCAGCAGAAGGAGAGGAGCAGTGCAGCTCCTGCAAGATGGTGAGCGCATCCCCTGCAAACTCCAGCCCCGCCCCCTGGCTGGCTCCCCAGCGATGCACATGTGTCTGTAGGAAGGTGCCACTTCTTGGAACAAATTCATGATGAAATTAAATGGTTTCTTAAGTTTGCAATTCTTTGGCGTGAACGGCTCATGCGTGGGTGGTGGTAGACTTCAAAAACCAGAAATATGTGCTTGCCTGGGTCCCACATGCCTGCCCACCGTATCTACAAAAGGGGTATGGTGGGCAGGCCTGTGGAGCCCAGGGCCCTCCTCCGTGGTGGGGCCCTCCATGGGCAGAGGGCATGTGCTCTTGATTCGGACAAGCTGAGCTGGGTGGGTGCCAGCTTCCTCTGCACCCCCTAGAAGAGAACATCATCCACGCTCCCCAGAACTGCTGCTCTAAAACTCCCACTGGGTCTCCTGGGGCCCCGTTCTCTGCAGAGCCCTACGGATGGACCGCTCGTGTCTGACGAGCTCCCAAAACATCCCAGGAGGATGGCTGTGGCTTCTTCTGCTGGAAGCACACACAGCATTCTAGAAAGACTGGCATGGCAGCAAGAGCACGACAGAGGAGTTTCTGCTCATTTGAAGTAAAATTTCCTCTTCTCTAATCATGTCATTTAACTGAGGATTTTAAAGTAAAGCCTATCTTATCACCAAATCATACTCACGGATATCAGTTTGGAAGAGAAGAGAAATGCAGGGGAAAACTCACCCCAGTCTCAAAAACAAGCCCTGAGCCTCCTCTCCCACATCGAGGCTAAGCAGATGCCGCTGCTGCGTCGGTGGACCTGACGCTTCAAGGCACCACTCGCAGGCCCACGTGGCCTTTATAACGAGACAACCGTCCCTCAGGGGGATGTGACAGCGTTTACGCTGAGTTAATCGAGGAGTTGCTTTCGTTCTTACTGTACAAGGTGGTTCTGGGCTCTAAAGAGCAGCGCTCACGCCGTGGCCTGGCAGCCCCTCATCTCCCAGCTTCCGGTCAGCACAGCCGAGCTGCCCCACCCCGCTCCCAGCAGGTTCCAGGCCTCAGACTCCAGCTCCAGCCTGGGCGGAGAGACGGAGGCGCGCCCCTCTGCTGGCCGCACAGGGTCCTGTCCTCTGCGGCCACGCCTGCCTCAGTGACCGAACTCCCCTGCTGCCCCCGGGACGGTTCCTCCCGGATGCGGCAGCCCCTGGGGCTGGGTTTCCGGCCTCCGACCCTGACGACGGGCGCCCACGGTCCACTGCTTTGCTGACACTGCAGTTCTGCTCCGCGCCTCTTGTGGGCTGGACTGTGTCCCTCCTAGAACGAGTCAAAGTCTTGACTCCACGTCTGTGAATTGACCTTGTTTGGAAACGAGGTTGTTGCAGGTGTACCCACTTGAGGTGAGGTCACACAGGAGAAGGGTGGCCCGAATCCCATAGGACCCATGTCCTCGTAAGAAGAGGCCAGGGACGGGGGGGTGGTGAGGAGAAGAGACACACAAAGAGGAGCCCACGTGACCCCGCAGGTGGAGACTGGAAGGATGTGTCCATAAGCCAAGGGCACAGAGGGCGGGCAGGCTGTTCACCTCCCGGGCTGGCTCAAGTCCTTTCCTAAAGCCCAGTGCATCTAGAACCTGCCACAGGTGGGTGAGTGGTGGGGCGAGGAGGGTCAGCACGCGTTAGAGGTGGGGTTACGTGGGAACGAGGATGGAAGGGGTCTGAGAAACCGACACAACTGCCCTCCAGCCTCTGAATGGAAACGTGCAGGCCCAGGAATGCGTCTCCCCCAGGTCCACCCACTGGAGGGACAGAGCTCACCCAGCCCCGTCCTCCTTCCTGGGCTCCAGGAAAATGGGAAGAGGCGGGAAGCAGAGCACCCAGGCAGGTGGGTGGGGTAGATAAGATGCCACCAGCCTGGAGACACACAGCAGGACCAGACCCGGAGGCTGGCCTGCAGTCAGGACCCCCGCCTCTTCGGGGAGGAAGGCACTAGCGATTTGGGGATGACAGTCTGATGGTTTGACCCTGAAGTTGACTTTGAAGGGTTGCCTCTTACTGCGGAAGAACTCAGGTGGGTACGTGGGTCCTCAGGACGTGAGAGGCGCCTGGAGAGCGGGCCTGGGGTCCCAGGTGAGCTGTGAATTTTGGGGCCCATGGGGGCTCTGACGGCTGGGCTGAGTGGCAGCCGTCCCATCACATGGGGAGGTCTGGGGGCTGGTCTGGGCGATGCTCACCTGGTTACAAGATGACTTCCTGGGGGCCCACGCCTGATTTCTGGAGGAAAAACCCCAATCCCTGCATGCACGTGAAGTCCCTGAGCTATCCAGACTGAAGACAATGAGAAGAAAATGACTGTTTTATAGTTTTCCAAAGACACTTCCTATTGAGATGCTGTCCAGCAGAAAGCAGGTTTCCCGACCCCAAGCATCTGGCGCAAGCATCTCCAAGGGCAGGCATCTGGCACCTCCACCCCGAGAGGACTCAGAGTCTGAGTGCTGTCGTGAAGTCGGAACAGAGTGACTGGGCTGCAGAGTGAGGGAATGGGGTGACCCAGGGATGCTCTGTGAGCAGGGCCACCCTCTCCGCCCTCCCTGCGCAGGGACAGGACACGTTCCCCTCCCCACAGCCCCTCCAGGCCTCAGTTGCTGGGATCCTTCCCGTAGGCCCCATGTAGAACCGCATGGGTACAGCCTGCCGGTGCCCAGGCACATGGGTCCCCTAGACACTTGGTCTAGGAGGCAGCAGAGGGGAGAAGGCTGGGGTGTGGATGGCCGTGGGGACGCGTTTATTTAAGGAAGGACAGTGGGGTTGGGATGTGTTTCTATCCAGGTGAAGAAACTCTAGTCACGAATAGAAGCTGCTGCTTGAAAATCTGGACCACAGAGCTGGGCAGTTACACACACAGGAGGATCTTTTCACAACAGTGGTTATTTATTTATTTTTTTTTTGGTTGTTTGTTTTGAGGGTGGGGAGAGTGTGGCTCTTTCTTTTTAATTATATAAATAAACCACAATCCTTACTGGAAAAAAAAAGAAAGAACACAAATAGTAAGAACTTCCCTTAGTTTATCTTTAGGTAATGACTTTGACTTTGGAAGTAAAGCCGTCTTGCATTTTAAGAGGTTTCTTTTCCCCCCAAAGGACCCGGCTTCTTGGATTCCGTGTGGTTTTCACGAGCTGCCCTGTCAGCGCAGGAAAGGACCCTGCGTGGAAAGTGCAGGGACGCTGACGTTCGGATTAAACCGTCGAGCTTGTAAAGTGGTCTGGAGATGGAGAGCTCCGCAGAAGGTATTATGGTCATCTCAGTTAATAATAGATGAGCCGGGCGGCCAGAGGGCACATCGATCCAGGCGTGCGGGGGCTGGGGCCTTTGGGGCAGGTGTCCTGGACTGTCCTCGGCTGGCCTGCCCTGCACGGGCGGGGGGCGTGCTTCCCAGGAGGCGGGGACCCGGGGACTGTGGCCTCTCCCTCCCCGCTTCCTGCTGCGTTGCTCCCTCAGCCGTCACTCAGGGACATGGGGCCCTTTCTGCCAGGGGCCTTCAGGGCAGATCTTTGGGCTGCAGGTCGGGTAGACTCTCCCTGGATGGGGCCCGGGGCAGGCTGTCTGTGTCAGCGGTGACAACTGCCCCAGGCTGAGGCCCCCTCCAGGGCTCTCCCAGTCTCTCGCCAAACTCTCCCTTTGAAGACTTTTCTCTTCTGTGTCCTAGGAAAGCCCCGTCTTGACTCTGTAACTGCAGGCGGCCCTTGCTGATGGAGCTGGGGCCACAGGGAGGGCCTGAGAGCTGAGGGAAGCTACGGGGCCCCCAGTCTGGACCTCTTTTTGCCTAGAAGTGACCCCCTAGTCCCTGGAGGATGGGGTTGGATGGATGGAAGGTGTCTGCGACCCAGAGTCTCAGCTGCTGGGATCAGAAGACAGAGGAGGAGGAGTGGCGAGTCTTGGGACCAGACAGATTTTGAGTGGTGGCCAGAGCAACCGTCGCCCCGGACAAGACGTCTGAACCCGGAGCAGTGGAGGAGCATCTTCACTGTGCTTCATACATGAGCACATGTGGGAGCTGCAGACAGGCGGTCAGGGAAAAGGCTGCAAGGCAGGTTTGACCTCTGAATACAGAGAAGGCAGAGGCGGGGTTCCAGGCGGCCTCACGCGTATATTCTGGGAGAATTGATCTGCTCGCTACAAAAGCCACCTCCAGGGCCTCTGCACAGCCCGCTGTCTCTAGATCTGAGCTGAAGGACGGTGTCTTGCCCGAAGCATTTATTTCTGAGAATTGCGCACTTGTGGCTATTTGATTTTCCTCTGCTTGAGTGTACGAACAGCTAAAATTCCCCATGGGAACTACCCTCATCCCAGGCTTACACTCTTGCTTTCGGTGCTGCCCTTACCCCTGTCCCTGGGACCGGTTTACAACATCATCTGAGAAAGCCCAGACCCTTGAGTGAGACGGGACCACTGATCCCAGGGACATAGCAAGGATGTGTCGCGGTCCCTGTGTCGGTCCCGTGGGGGCAGCTGGTCAACTTGGGCCGTGCGTCTTGGCCATCTGTCTTCCCCAGCCTGGAGTGAGCAAAGGCTGATCATCTCAACGCAACCCGGGCAAGGAGCAGGTGGTGGGAGGAGGCTGCAGGCGTGGGTTTTCACCTCGGAGCTGGAGAGGTGGCCGTGCAGGGACACGGGTCCACACCGGCCACAGGCCTCGGGGGGTTCAAACAGGAATCAGAACGCAGTCTCGTGGCGCCTGGCTGGTGGCGATTCTTCTGACGTCGGTGTCTCTGGGCTGAAAGGAGGAGAAATATCAGAAATAAACACACACAGGAAAGACGCCCCATAGGAAAGCTGGGGCCTAAGAAAGAGCCGACCTGAGCCCGCTTGCTGACACGAAATGACAGTGGCCGTGTTGTGAGGCCAGGCTCGAATCAGCTCAATCTGTTCTTCGGGGGGCACCCCTGCTGCTTGTGGCCGACAGACGCGGAGGCAACACCCTTGTCGGGGCGGCACTGGGCGCTCAGGCCCCTCTGTCCCTGGGGAAGGGACTCAGCTGAGAGGTGCCAGGCCAGGTTCACCCAGCGGGGATGCACACTGCCCTCGGGCCCTTCTTGCATTGTGGTGCCTCGAGTCCAATTGTAAGAAGGTCTGAGCAAAGACTGCAGGCTTTTTCCTTCTCTGTGCTCCTCCCACATCCTCTGTGTGAGGCAGAACTCGGGCTGTGTTGTCATGGAGATGAACCAGGTACCTGGTCCAGAGCATCTGGGAGCAGCAGCACACCCCTTGCTTGTGGATTCAAAATGCAGATTTGCATCGTAAAGGCTCTGAAAAGTCCTGCATAGAGAAACCTGTTTAACCCGCTATGACTACAGCGTTTTCCTATGTTTCAAGAAGTATTATTAACGTGTCACAGAACAAGCGTTCTCTGGACGTTGTCAGGATACTGGGTGGAGTGGTGACAACACAGAGTTTGGAGTCACGCAGACCTCTGCTCGAATCTTGATTCTGCTGAGCAATCTGGGCAAGTGATCGACCCCTGCGGCTCTGGTTTCTCTTCTAGGAATGACGTCCACGCCTGGTGCTGCCGAGAGTGGAGTAAGGTCACCTGTGAAGTGCTCGGCAAGGTATTTTGCACATAGTCAGTGCTTAATACAAGGTATCTGTTATTCCTTTCTTTTAAAACTTTATTTATTTATTTATTTATTGTCTGCGCTGGGTCTTCATTGCTGTGTACAGGCTTTCTCTAGTTGTGGCGAGCGGGGCCTACTCTTTGTTGTGGTGCACCAGCTTCTCATTGCCGTGGCTTCTCTTTTTGTGAAGCACAGGCTCTAGGCGCACGGGCTTCGGTAATTGTGGCGTGTGGGCTCAGTAGTTGTGACTCACGGGCTCTAGAGTGCAGGCTCAGTAGTTGTGGCACACAGGCTTAGTTGCTCCATGGCATGTGGGATCTTCCCGGCCCAGGGATGGAACCCGCATGCCCTGCATTGGCAGGCGGATTCTTCACCCCTGCGCCACCAGGGAAGCCCCCATATCTGTCATTCTTGATATTCTTCTTATTGCCAGGGTGGTTGATGTTAAATTTGAAAGTCCAGGTCTGGAAGTGAGGGTCACCATTCCCCCGCTCACCCTCCGCAGGGACGTGAGAGTGTCACAGCCCCTGCTGTCCACACCGCTCTCTCCCTGCCTGGTCCTTGGCTCCCGTTCAGCCAGTGAAGTCGGAATTAATAAGGAACAGCAAGCACTTTCTCCCTCCGAGTACGAACGGTTTTGAGAAAATGGTTGAACTGTTCTTGCATTTAATAATGAGATGGAACACGTTCATTTCTGTTTCAAGGGAACTCCAAGTCCTCTCTCCATAATTAAGGTAATAGCTTTGCGCGGGAGCCAGGCAGGGGACCCGCAGGTGTGATGGACCCTCCCTGCCAAGGTGTGCGGCCAGGCAGGGCTCTGCTCGCCGCTCCGGGCGGCAGCCCGTAATGAGCACCTGATTTATTTCTCCTCCTTCTCGTTTCCAGCCTAATAGATTTCACAGGTTATTAGTTTCAGTCACACGTCCAGCCAGCGGGGGTTGGACATGTCATTTGCTTTCTCATTCATGATGATGCTGGAGTTGGGGCCTGAAATCCGATCAATGAAGTTTAGAGGGTGACTCTGTTTTCCGCCTCCTGGAGCCCGTCCATTTGCTGGCGCTGTGGTGACTGCTGACCTGTGCTATGGATTAGGACACCACCAACACGCTGTTGTACAGAACATGGTCTCGAAATCCCAGGGGCTTGACACAGTGGAAGTCTATTGTTGACCATTTATAATCGACAATTAAAAATGGTCTCTATTCTGGGCCCCCAACTTGATGACTTTATATGTGTGTTCACCGTGAAATAGTCACCACGGTCAAGCAAATTAACAGACCTATCCCGTCACTTAGTTCCCATCTTCTTTCTTTTTCCTTTTGTGTGAGGATAATAATTAGCAGCTGCCCTCTCAGCAGATTTCAAGCACACAACACAACGCTGTTGGCTGCAGCCTCGCTGTTGTACGTTAAGTCTCCGGAGCTTACTCATCTCGAGTGACTTAAACTGTGCACCCCTGACCAACATCTCCCCACGGTGGGAGTTTAAGTTCCGGCATCTGTGTGTGGTGCGGGCACTCTCGGCCCCAGCCCACCCCTCCTCCTGCAGCTCCTGGTTCCTTAGTCTCAGAACCCCCTACATCAGTCAGAAGACAGCGGAGGGAGCGCACGGAGGAGCCACCTGGGTGGAAGTGCCACGGTCCACCCCACCCACACTCAGTGCCAAGAACAAGTCCACGGCCCCCTGGGGAACAGGAGGGTCTGGGCAGTGTGGGCCGTGGGCGCGCAGGCGCTCCACAGCAAGGACAGCGTCGTGCGGGGGCCGTGGCATCTGGTAGGCGGCTGCCCTGACCCCGCCCGTGCTGTGGCCATGGAACCCCCGGAGGGGCACGCACTCTTGCTCGGGTCTCAGGCTCACCTTAGGGCCAGCCCTCTTCTTCCCTCCCCCGGGATGCTCTGGTCCTGACTGTTTGGGTTGTGGGGTTATTTTTATTATCATTCAGGTTTCATTCTGGAGCCAAGGAAATGTTTCCTCCTTAGAGGGACGCCCCCCGCCCCCCGCCCTGGTTAGCTGTACCTCCCTACCCACCCCCACTCTCTACATATCGCTCCGTTTGATTATTTCATGTCATTCTTCAAAAATCTCATTTGCTTTTTAATTTTTTTGACGTACCATCATCTTTCTCCTGAAATCAGGTTTGACTGCCTTGGTCTCTTCTGAAATCTCAGAAAAGTGCTTCGTACATAGTATGCATGCCATAAATAAAACAATTTCACGGTAGAAAAGTTAGAAAATTACAATTAAATTTAAGGCAATCAAATAAGAAAAAAAGAAAACCAGCCTGTAATCCATGACTAAGACGTATTCTTTTAACACCGTTCTATCTCTCCTTTGTATTACACGCATTATGGGAGTTTCACTTGTGCATGAGATCATAGTGCAGTCATTTTGTAATTTAGTTTCATCACTCATATTTTTCATATTATCAAGTGTTCCACATCATTTGAATGCCTTCTTGGCATTTCATTGCCTGCGTGAGTGATGGTTTACTTGTCCAGTGCCCGGTTGCAGAGAGCTGTATTAAGAGGCTTCTCACTACCCACTGTTACTAACGAGGCTGCAGGGGACACCTCTGCCAGCATCACTGCGAGTGTTTCTCTAGGATCTCTGGAAAGTTCTTAGAAGTGAAGCATTGTGCCACCTATATGAACATGCCGCATGTATTTTTGCGTATTGTCAGTTGGCCCCCAGATTGGGAATAACAATTTTTTGCCTCTGTTGGTGGTTTATGAGGGTGCCTATTTCTCTCCATCCTTCCCGACAGTGGCATTTTTAAAATTTTCTGCCAAAGTGATAAGTGAACATCACTCCCTGTGGTCACATCCCATTGCATTAAGTCAGGGACCACAATTGCTTTGCTCTTCCTCTATGCTCGGACATTTAGGACAACATATAAAAATCACTTCCAGCACTCACGTAGGATGACTTGGCAATCATTGGAGCTGCCGGTCACATGGATTTTCCACGTGTTCCAGGCGTTTGCTTAGGGCCGCTGGGAGCGCTACCCAGACCTCAGACCTCGGTGAGGGTCCTATGCCTGCAGCCAGCCTCCATCTCCCTCCTATAAAGAGGGACGATAGCGCCATCATGACCGTGTGTGTACCACCTAGCGCAGCCCCCACGTCTCCCGGCGCGAGGGCTCAGGGCCCCGGTAAATCCTGATGACACAGAATGGAGCCGAGGCCCTCTTACCTCAGCGCATCCCGGGCTGTATGGACACCTGCAGCAGGCAAGTCATTGCAAGGCTGCAGGGTCCGGCTTGCCGAGCGCTGGTGGTGGCCTCCACGCACGTGGTGGCAGGAAGGAGGGGTCCGTGGGGAGGGGGAGGAGGAGGCCCACATCGGGGAGGATGGCTCTGTGGGCTTTGCGCGAGGTGCTGACCCCACAGGAGGGATCGGGAAGTGAGAGGGACCTGGGGGGCTGTGATGCGCAGGGAAGACCCTGGCCAGAGGCTGCCGCTGTGTGCTGGTCTCTCGTGCCGAACTGACGGGAAAGCTCTGCTCTGCCTGTGCCTCTCCTCTTTACTTCAGGGCTGCGTTTAAGAAGTCGGGATGACCCTGACTCCCCTGACGCAGCCTATCATCAAGGTCAAGGTCAAGGCCGGCCCAGACGCAGCCTGACTCTCTTAGGCTCCTCCCACCTCACAGACAAGGTCTCGGGGGCACTTTCCCACCAGCATCCCAGTGCAGAGGGGGACACAGAAGCAGCCCGGGGGCCCTTGCTGAACCCCAGGCCTCTGCTTCCACATGCCATCTGCCTCCACTCGCTGCAGCCTGGAAGGTCCTGTTTCGTTATCTGACCGCTGGGCTCAGGGGACGTTCGGAGAGGAGAGGACACAGCCCATCAGAGGGAGCGACGTTCTTCCCGGCCTATAAGGTCTGCCCGGCTTCAGGCTTGTCTGTGCCGTAGACACGGTTTGCGTTCGTCTGTTGCCTGGAACGAGCTGCCCCAGCTCCCCACAGGGGTCCCCCAGCCTCCTACCTCTGGCCTTTGGGGCTGCCTGGCCCTGGGCTCCCTCGCCCTTGGGCTCCGAAGGCTCCCCTCTGGTCCTCCAGCTGAGCCCTGCCAGGGTGCCAGCGCTGCAGGGACGGGGACCATGGGCCCCCAGAATGCAGCCAAAGAGAGAAGCAGACGTGGTGGCAGGATGTGCAGTGATAGGTGGATGGCCAGCCTGTGATGGCTCGTGGGGACCCGGTCAGAGCAGCACTGGACAGACTGTGTCCTGACGTCACGCGTGCTGCTGGCCCTTGGAAAGATCAGAGCTTCTGCTCCTGAAGGTGATGAGGCCACAAGCAGGATGACAGCTGGAGAAAAGGTCCCTGGAAGGCACCTCTCAGCGGCCAGGAATGCAGGGGCCAGCCGGCCCGGGCTCAGGGCTGGGACGGGTCTGCTCAGTGAATGAATGAACAAAAGAGGTGAGGGGGCAGGTCTGGGTCCTCACCGCCCCCCCCCGCCCCCAGCCCCCGCCATGGCATCTCCTTGGGGCGTCTTTGTGTCGCTCTGGCCCTGGTGGTGTGTGTCGGAGGAGCCTCGGGCTGCCCGGGGCACCCCCCCTCCCGCGGCCCCCTGGAGTTCCCCCGGCCGCTCTCCCCGCCTCTGGGCCTCACACTCCCGGGAAGTCCCGGCGAGCCAGGCCCTTTGAAGAGGAGCCCCCGCCAGGCCCGCAGGGCTCCCCACCTCTGTGGGGTGGTGGGCACGTGGGGCCAGTGGGAGTGGGCGGAGGGGGGCGAGGGGACCAAGCTTGGGGGGCACCCGGGGGAGCTGGAGCCGGGTGAAGTCAGCCAGCTCTTCTCCCTGCATCTCCGCATCCTCACACCTCACCGAGCCCTGGAGAGCATGCTCATTTGCTCTACGGTGTTTCCTGAGCACCTACTACGTGCCAGCTGCCAGGCAGAAGGGCTCGGGCGAAGCTGGACCTCCCCCTGTGTGTACTCTCTTGGCTTGGCTCCGGGGGGCCCCGCTGCCCGGTGAGTCCTCCCCGGCACCCCACACTCATCCTGCCACCTGAGGCCCACGCGGGGCTGCACTCGGGGGTGGGGGAGCTGCAGAGACAGCTGGTTCAGCTCCTGTAGGGGAGTAACCGCTCCCCCCGGGGGCCCGGGCGTGTGCAGCCTCTCGCCCCGGGCCTGGCTTCCCGGTCCGGTGGCTGCGTCCCTGTCACCTGCACCGGGATGCACAGTGGGGACGGGAGGGGGCGCGTCAATCATTGCTCAGGACGGGGGGGGGGGGGGGGGGCAGGTGGGCGGTTGCCGGCGCGTCTGCGGATGACGGCCTCCCCACGCGCTGTAGGCTCTCAGCCCACGTCCCTCCTTGTCCCCTACTGTCTGCTCCCATCAGAGACCAGACACGAGAGGGGCAGGGGACGTGACACGGGCTCACCCACTGGCCTCTCACCCTCCACCGGAAGAGCCAGTGTCTTTCTTTTCTGCACCTTCTATAGCACTGCTTTTAAAACTGTGGGCTGAGAACCATGCGTGGGTTTTGAAATCAATTCGGTAGGTCATGACCAGCGCGTCTACAAAAAATGAAAGAGAAGGAGCTCGAAGAAGGCAGAGGACCTCTAGAATAAGGTAGACATGGCTCGGGGAGGCCTGGAGTGCAGCCCTGGAGACTGTGCCCCACCCCTGCACAAGCAGCGGCTCAGGAATCACTGGGAACGCTGGTTTGAAGAGACTGTGGAAGATACAGAGCCCTGGATATGCGTTGATCCACTAGACACCTTACTGGATCTGCAGGCTGCTTTCCTGCAGGGATGCTGGGGTGTGTCCTTCCTTCATCCACACATTTTGTATGATGCTAGTTGGGAAGAGATGGCTGAGTTTACTTCCCTGGTTCAAAGGAAAATAAAGGAAGGCTTCCTTCCTTTCTTTCTTGCAAATCCTACAACGAAACCTCCAGCGTTTCGTTCCCCACGTGTGCCCTGTGTTTTTAAATAAGAGGCATTGCTGTGTGTTCTCATTTTCTGAGACCGGAACATCACGGATGTCCTGCTGTCCTCACCCCAGCTCATTTTTGAAGACCCGGTGTCAGTTCTCCCATCTCCCGTCCTGTCTGGGTACTCTGCCTCACATCATTTTCCTCTTCCTTTGTAATCCTTCAGACAGGAGCAAGTAGCTGAGCCTTTCCCACGTATCTTTCATTTCATGCGAGTGAAGTCTTGGGATAATTCTCATTTCTTGATGCTCTGATGCCAGGGCCAGTAGAAGTCTGTCTACAGAAACAAGGCTTTTTGATCCTGAGTATCGTGGTGTCGCCATCTGCCTGGATGATATTTGAGACTCATGGGCTAAGGTGGGCAACCAACGTAGGAAAGATGAGAGAAATTCACCTCAAATCCGGCCCTCAGCACAGGCCCCTGCGTGCCCTCTCCCTTAGGTCGGTGTGACCACTGGCTCTCTGAGAAGCGACATCTGTGCTGTCCTCTAGGAAACGCCTCGGAGGTGGTGGCCTGCAGAGGGAGGGGTGCCCATTGCCACCTGTGTGGGTAGCGGGGGCCACGCCCCGGGGTCCTCCTCCAGCGTGGGTGGTCTCACTACCCGCCCTTTCCAGCCCGGAAGTCCACGAGCTCAACCTTCTCTGTGGGGCCAGAGGTGGTGGCCCCAGGTCTCCCCACCGTTCTGCTGCCCCTCCTGCCCTCCAGCCCCCGCTGCGGAACCAGAGCCCTTTTGCACAGACGCCTCCTTCGGACACGGCTGCAGCCGGCCCAGTAGGTGGTCGGCGTGGGCACCGGCAATAGGGGCCTTTGAGCAGCCCCGGCACTGGCCTCGTGCTCCCCTCACCCCTTTCCCAGCCCAGCCATCGGCATCCCACGTCAGGCGCGGCAGGGAGAGGCACACGCTGTGTTCGCCCTCCGACGAGCGGAGGCTCCCGCTGCCCTGCTCCTGCGCAGGGAGCTGCTGCAGGGCCTCTCCTGCTTCCTCCAGGAGCTGCTGTTTCCTGGACGTACAGGAGACATGGATCCCATTTCCTACATTGCTGGCAGTCTGGTCTCTGAGTAGCTTCTGTTCCTTCGGAAATGCAGCCCTTGCCACCTTCAGCTTGTCCCAGAAGCATTGCAAGTCCTTTCTGCGCATCAAGCTCGCATCCTAAATCCACTGAAGGTGGTACCAGCCCCAGTATCCTTAACTGACACACGTGGTAGCCCATGTCCACTCGTCACGCCAGCCCAGTCTCCGCCTTTAAGGTTATTTGCTTCCTGGCTGCAGACCTGCTTGTCAGTTACAAGCGCATGTTGATTGCCAGGTGTCTCTTCTGCAGGTGGCTCACCCAGAAGACGTTCCTTACAGTTAGGCCACCAGATCGCTTTCCCCGGCGTGGGGGGTATGCTACTGACCCATGGGTCTGAGGTCCCTAGATCCCCTGGGTCACTCGGTGCAGTGCCGGGTATGGGAGGCACGGCCCGTAAACCCGATTTTAAAGGAAATATTGGAGATTTTCATGCCGATGAAACAGTGCTTTCTGGATCTAAGTCCCCACATGGAGGAACATTATTTAGAGCTCAGTTTGTGCCAGGCTGAGGCATGGTGCTGAAGAGGGGACTGCTGTCAGCACATTTTACAGGTGGGTAAACTGAGGCACAGGGCATGTGTGTGAGCCTGCCAGGGCCCCCCAGGTGGTTAGCATCAGGACAGGGACCCTCACACCAGAGGGCAGAGGGCGTGTTCTTTACCGCCTTGCTCTATAGAGCTCCCAGGCTGGAACAAAAGTCAACCAGGACTGGACCAAGGGGGGGGGGGCGGGGACAGGGGCGCCACGGGAGGCCATGGACCTAGGGGGTGGGCTGGGAAGGGCTCTTCCCATGCTTCCCCTGCCCTCCTCCCCTCGGGGTCCCCGACAGCAGGGCAGAGGCCACTGAGAGAGCCACCGAATCAAGAAGTGCAGGGTGTCCTCCCCGAGTCTGGAAGGTGATGGGGAGAAGGGGAAGTGACCACATGGGAGAATCAGTCAGCCTTTCAAATGCGAGTCCTGCAGTGTTTGGAAGTGTTAAGAGGCTCTGGGGGGACTGATTGCCCACCAGGGCCACAAAGGTCTCGCAGGAGGGGACACGGGAAGCAAGAGTCCAGGTGCTGGGGGATCCGAGAAGAGACTTGCTGGGCTCATGCCGACGCGACCGGAGGGTGAGATGCTCCTCTCTCTGCCCGCGGTGGGTGAGGATGGTGGATGGGGGCCAGGTGCCGTTGGGCGGCTATGAGGGGGCCAAGGCCACAGGGGTCTCTGTGGGGCGCCCGCAGGAGCCCACTCCCAAAGCTGGAGGCTGAGCGCTGGAATTCGAGCGACCGGATCCAGCCCAGCCGGGAGCCAGGGCTGCCCAGAGACTCCCCACATATGAAGACGACAAGCCGCCTTCGCATCGGGTGTGGGTCAGGCACAGCACCGGGCGTTGCCACAGTGCACCGGGGTTCCCTCTGCAACGAGTGGCGGAAGCCCCGCTCTGAGGTCTGTGGCTCCAGCGACGTCGCTGTCCCGCCTGAGACCTGTGCTTCCCGGCCTTCCTGTCCAGGTGTTTGAGTCTATTCCTACCCAAGTGGAAGCTGAGGTCTAGTACCCATTCATGAGCTGGATAAAGGGAAAAAACACAGGAAAACGATGGATTGCTTCTTCTCTGTGAAATCACTGCAGACCATATTAGAAAAAAATCAGGATGTTGAAAACCAAGCAAAGGTAGCCAAACCAACCGACACACACACCAGCAAAACCAAGGTGCGGCCTCTGTTTCTGCCGGGCAACCAAACAGTCTTCACTAGCCCCTCAGGTGATCACTAGCTAGACTTTTTTTGTTCTGTTTTGTTTGGTTTTCCATATCTGATTCTTTGCCTCTTCCTGATTTCCTACCAAAAATGTTTCGCTCTGTTTTGTACGCACGTAGCTTCACCTGAAGGCGGCCTCCGTGCTAATGATGAATGTGTGGGGCCTTTCTTCCCGGAGGAGGGTGTTCTGCGGGGTCTGTGATCAGCACAGCCACTTAGGGGACTTGCCCTCCTCCCCAAGAAGACCACTTTCTCCTCGTAAAGCAGTGAAGTCTCCCCAGCCCCGAAGGTTTCCACCAGGCCTGGCAGGGCAGCCAGGCTCCCGTCCTGACTGAGGCTTCCCTGCCTCCAGCAGCTGGTTAATTAAAGTTCCGTCATCACTCGACTAATTCGCGCCACGGCTGCCTCGGAAGCGTGGAAGTGTGGAATTGCGGCCCGGGTGTTTGGCGCCTCCCCGCGGGCGCTTAGCAGGGGTCCTGGGGGCCCGATCTGTGCCAGGCATGGGGGCTGCCTGTCCTCTGGGTTCTCCTCAGCACGCAGATGACAGAGGTGACCCAGTCCCTTGGTGCCTGGGGACCTGGGGACTTTGGCTCTCGGGAGCGCAGGGCGGGTGGGGGTGGGGAAGGAAACAAGGTCCTCGTTCAGCAAGGAGGACTTTTATTTAATCCGTGCCCAACACAAGCCGACTTTGTTTAAGGCCACCACCCAACAAACACCACAGCTCTTCACAGTTACGTCCAGGTCAAGCCCATCTAATTATTCCCGTTTCCATGCGCGCCATCGTTCTGTCTTTACACAAACCCAGTGACCCTTTCCGAGACTTATCATTTCAACACTCTTCTATGTTTTCCACTCCTAATTGAGAAAATAAAGAGATTGCTAAGTGGAAGCAGGTACAGAGTATTTTATGCAATCAGTAACACGTCTCTTTCACACGAATTCAAGTCAATCTTGGCAAAAGGTGAAAGGGCACAGCAGTAATTCCAACTAGGTATGTGTTCCTTTCCTTATGACATCAGTAAACATGATCTTTGTTCTTCTAAGATAGGCTCTGAAGCGTCTGTTAAGGCATCTGTGGGGTGGTACCCCTCACCTGGTCTCTCAGGGAAGGCAGCCATAATTAGGATGCTGTAATTTCATAACATCTTAGAGTAGGAAGGGGCCTTGCAGAACTTGTGGAAGGTGGTTCAGCCTTTTCGAAAGCAGAGATGTGAGAATGGAGGGTCAGAGGCTGTAGCTGGTGTCAGAGGTGGGCCCAGATGTGAGGGGTCCTCTGCCCACTGGCTTCTTTCAAGGCAGGTTATAGTGCCCTGTTTTGGGGGAGGCTCTGGAATTTCCCGACTGGAATCTCCCAGTACCACACGGCAGGTTCCCCCTCCTTCGTCCTCCTTTTTATTTATAACACGACACGACTGCTGCTGCAGTTGGCAGAGCACAGACGTGTTCCGGGCACCACGCTTGGATCCTTCCTCTCCTGCCGTCCGTCCTCAGTCCTGCAGGCAGCCGTGGTTGTGCCCATTTTATAGACGAGGAGGCTGAGGCTTGCCAAGGACTGCTGAGGTGGCAGAGCAGGTCGCAGCAAGGCTGGCTCCACGGGGACGGAGGGCCTGGGGCTGTGGACTTCAGGCCGATGCCCACGGCCTCCTCCTGCCCGGACCACCCACCTCCTGCCCCCAGGGCCCCGGGGTCGGCCCCCCATCTCCCACTGGAGGCCAGGCTCCCTGGGGGTCTGTGTCCTTGACTCTGGCAGAGAGCGCCGGTCCGTCCCCGTGTGCTGGCCCATCCATGACCACACTGCCCCCCTCCTGGCCGCCGGGAGTGCCGGGCCTGCTCAGGCTTATATTTGAGAGTCTCAGACACGGGCTGCGGCTGTGAGGATGCGGGCAGCTCTGGGGCCTGCTGGCGACCTCTCCCCACCCCACGCTGCTCACCCAGCCGGTGTGGCCAGCCCTGTCCTCAGTGTATTGGGGGGTCACATCTGAAATGCCAGTTCTCTGAGTTTTGCGTGTGACCAAGTGCCCCTCAGTGCGCTCTCGGGAGAGCTGGCCCTGAGCTGGGGCGGGGTCTTGTGCTGTGTAGGTGTGCACGTTAAAGCGGGCGTGTGTGTCTGTGTGTGCACAGGTGTGCAGGTGTGCCTGTGTACCCTGTGCAGGAGTGCCTGTGACTGTGGGTGTGCACGTGTGTCTGTGTGCGTGGCTGTGTGTGTATGCAGGTGTGTTCCTGTGTACGTGTGCACGTGGCATCTGTGGGTGTGTGTTTGTGGGGGTCCCTGGGGGGAATGGGGTGGAGGCCGGGCAGGTGCCGTAGCTACCAGCTCTGGCGCTGCCCTCACCTGCTCTGTGATGAGGTGGGGACTCTCTGTGAACATCTGACTGTAGAGGTGGGACCTGGGCCCCCCCCCATCCCACTCTGCCCATGAAGACGTCCCAACCGCTGGCAAGAGAAGGATGCCGTGTCTCTTCCCAGCCAACAAGGGCCTGATGATGGATTGCTGGGGGAGGTGGTTGGGTATGGTGGGAAACATGCCCTTGGTGTCTAGGGTTGGGATGTGCGTGGAAGAGAAGCAGATCCTCGGAAGTCGGCCTCCTAAGTTAGAGCACCGGCGCCCTTCGGGGCCCTGGCAGGAAACGGGGCTCGTCTCTCCCCATCTTTCCTCGCGGTTGACATCGCCGCCTGCTCCTGTCCCATGCACGGCCCACCCACGAGGCTCTGTCGCTGCCCATCCTCCAGGACCACCCCCGGGCTCTGCCACTGGCCGGCCTGACTCCCGGCCCAGGTGCACTTGTCTTCCAGGCTGCAGTCGGCTTGGGCTTCTTCCCTTTGGCCTCCTTCCTCCCTGACCTTGGTGGCTCCCTGACTGCGGTGCCCTGTGGCTCTGGGCATCTCTGCTTTCCAGGCCTGGCTTCCCCGTGCTGGTCCTTCCCAGTCTCCACCTTGTCCACGCATCCTCCCCTCCTCCCTATCCCAGGCGCGCTCACCCTGTCCTGGCAGGGGTGCATGGACTCCTGTCTCCTCCCCCCGAGAGGACAGAGTGGTTCACATCAGCTGGGCTGCCACCTCCTGCCGGAGGGTGTGTTGGCTTGAACCTGAAGCGCTGAAGCCCGGATCACCACCTGCCAGACACACTCAGGCTGCAGCATCCTCTGTGCTGAGCAGTGACCTCAGCCTCTGCACAGTGTCCAGCGAGGGGCCGTGTTTCCCGCAGCCTCTGGGTTGCTGTCCTGCTGGCAGGTCCTCTGATCAGCAGGGCTCTGCCTGGGGCTGGCGACATCTGTGTGGCCTGCAGGCTGCGGAGCCAGCCCTGTGCTCCCTCACAGGTCCCTGCAGGCTTGAGACAGCTCGGTGGTTTGTAACATTTTCTCCAGAGGCAGCTCAGGGTCCACGGAAGAGAGAGCTTCACGTACGTAGTGCCGTGGAAGTCCTGCCGTGGAAAGCTTCCCAGATCCCTCCTTGCAGAATTCAAATCTCAAAGTCCCCACAAAGGCGACCCAGTTTCAGGGCTGACATCTTGTGCTATTTTCCCCACTTAAAGATGGATTATTTCTTTGCCCCTTGGAATTGACGATAATAGGGTTTTGCGTACATATTCATAATTCTCTGGGCAAGGCGCTCGGCCACATGGATTTTGCAGAGCGACGATCCGCAGACTTTCCTGTGCGTGGCTCTCACCTGGGAATTTCCTTACAATGAAAATTAGGATTCAGCGGGTCTGGGGTGGGGTCCGAGAGGCCGCATTTCTAGCAAGCTCTGGGTGATGCTGGCGCCTTGGTCCGTGGACCCCACGTGGACTGAGCCACCAGAGTTCTGTCCTTTTAAGCTTTGGGTAATTTTTCTTTTCAATGTCTTAGTATGCCCCTGTCTCCAAAAATGAGAAGTGAATCGATTTGCACTGTAAATGGGCAGCTGCCAGGGCCAGTTTCCACTAGATTCTAAACTCTGCTCACGGGTCCACCGCGGCGCTCAGAGGCCCATGCTGCCTCCCCAGGGGATGACTGAGAAATAGCTGCTTCCTGACTTCATCAGTTTCTTGATTGCATGGTTTTAATAATAACACCTCTCTTACCTTTTAAGCCAGTGATTCTCAATCCTGGCGGTACCTTAGAATCACCTGAGCAGCTTTTCAAACATCTTAATGTCCGGGACTCCCCTAGAATATCTGCTAGAAGTCAAGGTAGGGTTTGTTAGTTTTTTTTTTTTTTTTTTAGTTTAAAAAGGTCCCCCACTTGCAGAGTGCAGCCAGGATTAAAGTCCACAATGGAGACAAGGCTTATCTCACTGCGTGATAAAGAATTTTAAAATTTTAGGGCTGCAAGGAATCTTAGGACCTGTCTAGCTTCACCCTTTCATTTTATGGGCAAAGGAACTTGCTGAAAGCTGCATCCTCAGTGGTGAGTCTAGAACTCAAGGCGTCCGGCCTCCCGCTCCGTGTTCTTTTTCTAACACCGGATTTCATACTTGTCGAAAGGGAGGCCAAACGTGGTGAGGCGACACCGCCAAGGGCACAGAAAGCTCCCTGGCAAATCTGAAAAGGAAGAGCAAATACTTTGAAAATCTTAAAGGTTATTACCAGACGCCAAATGAATGTCATGGAAATCGCTTCAAGTTTTTCAACACACTGGGGCTGATTGAATTTATTTGAATGTCTCTGTCAGCTTGAGGAATTCTTGAGACTGCACCTTGTCATTTCATCCCACTCTTAATCACCTGCAAGCTAACTTGAACTGGAAATAACTGTAAAATTTGTTATACTTCAACTGATTAGGATTCAAGACATTTGATTCTTAACAGTTTGTGTAGGATCAAAGATATGGCTACCCTCCAAAAGGCTGGGATGTTTACATCAAAGTTGAGGTTGAATCCCTTTCAACCTGCTCCTCTCTTAGGCGCTTAGATTTAAGTTCTTGTTGAAAAGTTTTAAATAGAGCTGTGTGTGTGCGTGTGTGCGTGTGTGTGTGTGTGCGTGTGTGTGTGTGAACGTCAGCTATCACCCAGACCCCAACTCTAGCTTCTCAGCGTCGAAAGTGAATGGTGGAGGTGATTTCTGAGCCAGCCTGGCTCTCGCCGAGTAAACTTGGTAAGCAGCCCTACAAATGCCCTTTTGATAACTGGCCCGGGGCCTTTGCATCCAGCCCAGTCACACTGTCCTGGAAAAGGCTTGTGACAGCACAAACGCTGATCACCCGGCCTCCAGTGTGAGAAAGGCTGAGACCCAATCTGTTTCTTCATCAGGAAAACACATTTGATTCACGTCTCTCTTTCATGTGCGGTGCTCTGCTTCAGGACGCACTGGTTCGAGTTCTTCGCTGCCTCCTTCATTTTCCTTTTTTCTCTTCTCTCCCCCACCCCTCTCTGTGTGAGTTTCGGAAGGTAAATGTCTGCGGGCGATGGGAAAGGAATTGCTTTTACTTGTTTCAGGTGCTGGCAGCTCGGTGAGGATTGTTATGCTGGGAGCTTAAGACAACAAACGTTCAGGGATGCTGTCTAAAAGCGCGGAGCACAAGAATTTCTAATTGAGATAATATCCCTGTGTCTACCGAGAGCAATAGATACTTGCCTTCTTAAAAAAAAGCGTCTAAAGTTAACTTGCTCATAGATCCCAGTCATAAATACTTTCATGTCTGACTCACTTAAGCTGGAGTTGTAACTTTACATTACCATGTGCCTTTATATTATTGAAGTTTAAAGGCATTCCTTTCAAAGCCCAATGTTTGGCTCGCGATGAAAGGGAATCAACAGCTTATTCTAAGTTACATTCAGTAATGACATAAGTAACCCTTTAAATACTAGATATGCAAATAACGCGCTATTCTTTGTATAATTACTCTGTGTACATGGTTAGATAGAATCCCAAGACGGTAATACATGTTTGTGGAGAAGATTAGCTAATACGATTTCTTTCTGAACGGAAGACACGAAGCAGGAATTTAAAGATTTGCAGTTGCCTGGAGGGATTGCCTGGGACCACTTGGTATGGAAAGGCCAGGCAGATCCGGGGGCAGCTGGGGGGTGGTCCTAGGTAAGGCAGGCACTGCCCGAGTGTTTCCTCTGCCCGGCTGCGCCGCAGCTCTCGGAGACTGCCCGAGCCCCCAGTCTGGTGGGTCTCCAGTCTTGAAAGAACCAGGCCCCTCAAGAGACTTCTGGCACGTCTGCGCGGTTGGGCTGGAAATACCTCTGTAGATGTTTCAGAGATTTCAGTTCTTACCTCAGCTTAATCCAGGAAGGGGGGTGACCTGGACACCTGCCCCACTTCCGTACCCCCCCCAACCTTTGAAGGAGGAAATGGGGTGATTTGGACTCAGATCAGTGGCTTTCAGCCCTCCTCCTAAGAATATACTTTTAAAAACAGGTTATTTTTGGTGTCATTCCTGCTCTTTGTAAAAATAACCGGAGTTAAGAGGTAGGAGACGGCTTTCCCTCCACCTTTCCTAACCCGGTACCCCAGAGAGAGCTCCTTTCAGCAGCTCTGTATGTTTCCTTCCAGACGTTTCACCTGGTGGTAACAGCAAGCGAGACACGCCCGCAGCCCCCACACTCACGCTGCTGCTGCTGTCGCGCTCAGGACCCTCTGTCGTTCATGCTGGGGACGGCCCTCAGGGGCAGCTCATCTGCGCCCCTCTCATCCCCACGTCCCGCGGAGGGGACGTCCGTCTTCATCCTCACCCAGGTCGAGACAACCCACCGCGCTCCATCCTGCTGGCCACGGAAATCGGCGCGTGGAGGACGTGGGGGCTCATTCACTCACCCAAAACATGTTTTGGACGCCAGCTGCCAGCCAGACTGTGTCCCAGGAACACAGGTCCGTCAGGCAAAGATTCCGGCTCTTTAGGAAGTGACGTTCTGGGCGGGAGGGGGCGGAACAGACGATTAGGCGATGCACATTAAAAATGAGCAAAGTTTTGGTGTAGTGGACAGTGGTGAGTGCTACGGAAAGACAAAGTGGGGCATGGTAGGGGGGCTGGTGCATAGGGACCGGGGTGGGTGGGGGTCAGTGCGTGGTGACCGGGATGGGGGGGGAGGGGGCGTGGTGACCGGGGTGGGGGTGGGGATTGTGGATGCTCACTGTCATTCTTACACCTCCCCCCACCTCACCCCCGCTTGCACGAGTGATGCCATGATTCTCAGCTGTTGCGCTTGTCATGGTTTCATTGCCCTTAAGCCTCCATCTGCGGGCTTGTAACAGCGACGCCCTGCTCTTGAAATGAGGGGACCAGGACAGGGCCCTCCCGCCCGCTGCTCTCAGCCTCGCGCGTCCGACGAGGTGCGTCCGTGCCGGTTGCCCAGCACACTCACGTGGCTCTCTGTAACTACGCACATCTGACGACGCGGCATCTTTGGTGATTGCGTGCCGATAGGCGCGCTCCCGGGACTCAGGTTGTGTAATGGCACTAATTTCAGACACTTTTCTAATCATCAGAAATCCAATGACTCTTTCAAAACTTCCCATCAGGTCCTCTCTGATCCGTTTCAGCCGTGCGCCAGGGTTCCTACCTCTGGTATCGCTCTCGTTCAATCTCTCTTCTCGTTTTGTAAAGTAAACCCTCCCCTCCCCAGTTTTTTCCCAACAGTCAATTTTCTGACTTTTGACAATGCGGTATTTCCCCTCACGTTTGCTGAGTAGTTTGGCTGTGGGAAGAACGTCAAGTCCAAGAGCCTTGGGGGCACCGAAGCCACTGACCCTGACATTCACTCACATCAGGGCGAGTTTGGTGATGCCTTATTCTTGTCACGATAAGTAGGAAGACGTCCTATTCGCATCGAGATAAAAAGTCATGCTACCTTGTTCTCCTTGCTCAAGCTTGCTGGAAGCTTTTTGGGCAGCATTTTTATGCGTAGAGGTTGTCTGTTTCAGAGGACTTTGGAGAACTCACCCTGCTCCGCTCTCTATGGCCACGTTGGGTGCTGAAGCTGCGGCCTCTCTGTGGGCCCCGGAGCCCCTGGGGACCGTGCTCCTCCCGCTCGTTTTGGAATGTCCGTCAGATGGATGGCAGGCTTCTCGGTCTGCTCTCTGTGTCTCTAAGTTTTCTTTTGTATTTTCCATCTTGTTCCTGTTCTTTTTCCCCCAAAGTTCTGGGAGCTGTTTCGTCCACCGCTGCATACTTTTCCTCTCCCGCCGTGCTCAAACATTCAGGCCGTCCACAGAATGTCTTATTCCAGTGGAATAATTTCTGTTTCTGTTTCACAGGAGCCTGGTATTTTAAGGACACTCTGTCTTCTCTCACCTCCCTAGGAATGCAAAAGAAAGTTTGCTAAAGTTCTTTTTCTCCCTCTGCCTCAGCCCTGTCGCCTCCTGGTGAGTTTCCGGGGGTCCATGTTGCTCATCTGGGCTCTGGCGTTCAGGTCCGTGAGTGAAGAGATGCTTCCTTTCAGTACAGGGGCTGGTACGATTGCGGGTCCGCAGCCCAGGCACCTCCCACAGCATGGCGGCCTCTGCCTTCTGTGGAAACAGAGGAGCCTGCCTCCCCTTCCTGCAGGGCCTGGGGGTGTCAAGCTCTGCCCTGACGCCCCCTCAGTATTATCCTCCCCTGTGGATCTCACCCTTTCCTTTGGGAGCTGGTCCTTGACTTGACCTGCTTCCCACTAAATTCCAGTGGGGGCCACCAAGCTGTTCCAGTGCAGTTACCAAGCAAGCGATCCAGGCAGCCCAGGGTCCAGCCCTCTTCTGACTCCTTACAGACCTCCCTCTGGGTGACGTGCACTTGTCCCCGTGTCCACGCTCTGTGGTGTCCTCTCTTCTCTCCGTGTCAAGCTGGTTGCCTGTGCGGCTTTTTTCCAGGAACTGAACAGCAATTTCTGGTCTATAACGGCACCCCTCGTAGTTTCCTGTCAACGTGAACTTGGGAAAGAGGGCGTGCAGGTGTGTGGGCTCGGGCGGCCTCTTCGAACCGATGGTCCTCCCTCTCCTTCCTACAGTCTGCTATATCCCTGGGAAACACTTCCTCTTTGAGGTACAGGGAGGGAGAGTGGTCCTCTACCTGAGATGGCACGTCCTAGCTCCTAGACTCAAAACTGTGTGTGAATCCCACTCCTGGGCATATACGCGGAGAAAATCATAATTCAAAAAGATACATGCACCCCAGTGTTCACTGTAGCACAATTTACAATAGCCAAGACATGGAAGCAACCGAAATGCCCATCAACAGATGAATGGATAAAGAAGATGTGGCACATATGTACAATGGAATATTACTCAGCCGTAAAAAGGAATGAAATTGAGTCATTTGTAGTGAGGTGGATGGACCTAGAGACTGTCATACAGAGTGAAGTAAGCCAGAAAGAGAAAAACAAATACCATATACTAACTCATATATATGGAATCTCAAAAAATGGTACTGATGAAACTGTGGCAGGACAGGAATAAAGATGCAGATGTAGAGAATGGACTTGAGGACACGGGGCAGGGGGAGAGGAAGCTGGGCAGAAGTGAGAGAGTAGCATGGACATATATACACTACCAAATGTAAAATAGATGGCTAGTGGGAAGCTGCTGCATAACACAGGGAGATCAGCTCAATGCTTTGTGATGCCTGGAGGGGTGGGATAGGGAGGGTGGGAGGGAGGCTCGGGAGATATGTACGGGGATATACGTATCCCATTCACTTTGTTGCACAGCAGAAACTAATACAACACTGTAAAGCAATTATACTCCAGTAGAGATTTAAAAAAACAAACAAACAAAAAACCTGTGTGCTAGGTGGCCTTGAGTGAGTCACTGAGATGCCCTGAACCTTGGTTTCCTTACGGGTGTCGCAACCCCTGACCTCCATGGGTGGAAAGGGCCGACTCAGATAGTTTCCCGAGCCCCTTCCAGGTTTAACCAAATGGCTGGCGTCCCTCGGTCCCCTAGCCGCAGGGGAAAGGCACATCAGGCCACCAGGCTACAATACTTAGAATTAAAAACCAGACTCCGGGAGTTGCGCTGCCCTGGTCCTCATCGCAGAAACGTGGCCCCACTGCTGTCTGCACACCGGGGCTGGAGGCCCCGGCCCGGGGCTCCTCTGCTGTCAGCGCGGGCGAGCGGGGCCGGAGCTCTCCGGCTGGGCTGCCCCTCGCCACTCGCTGTCTGTTAGCAAGACGTGTCACGGGTGATGAACCGAAGCCTCGGTCCCGGAGTGAGGAATGGGGCGGGGAGGGGGCTGTCTCGGCCCTTTGTCCGCGGCTCGCCTTTCAGGTCCCCGAGACCCCACCCACGCCTCCCGCAGACACAACAACCTCGGATCGACAGACCGACTTCAGGGGATTAGCGGCCTCTGACAAATCTCCTTAAGTGCGTGGCACTTGGTTTGCCGTTTTAATAAACGGTCTGGGCCCCTTGGCGGTGTCTGCCGTTCTTTGGGGGACCCACGAAGGTGACTGAGCCACGGCCACAAGGACATGGGACAGCCACGTTGTGACAGCAGCTTCCGTGACAGCGACACCTGGGGCCCTGAACTCCATCCTCCCTCTACGACGTCCCCACACGAGGCAGGGTCCTCTAGAGCAGGGGTCCCCAGCACCCCCGGGCGCACCTGGAGGCGAGCGGCGGGGGAGGGAGGGGAGCTTCACCTGCGGCTGCTCCTCGTTCCCCAGCACTCGCCTTACTGCCTGAACCGCCCCCCACTGCCCGCCACCCCCGCTCCCCATCCCCCTCCACTCCCCATCCCCCAACCCCGCCCGCGGAAAACGGGCTTCCACGAAACCGGTCCCTGATGCCAGAAAGGTTGGGGCCCACTCCTCTAGAGTCCGTAGTACTTGTCGGTCGGACAGAATTTTCTGTGATGATGGGAACGTTCTCTATCCATTCAGCATGGTAGCCACTGGCCGCGCGACTGTTGAAATGGGGCTGGTGTGACTGAAGAACTCAAACTCTAAACTTTATTTCATTTACTTTTTTTCTTCTTTTTTTCCCTTTTTATTTATTTATTTATTTTTTGAGGTACACCAAGGTCAATCATCTGTATTTATACACATATCCCCGCATTCCCTCCCTCCCTCGACTCCCCCCCACCCGCCCTGTCCCAGTCCTCTAAGGCATCATCCATCCTCGAGTTGACCTCCCTTTGTTATACAGCAGCTTCCCACTGGCTATTTTACAGTCGGTAGTATATATATGTCCATGCTACTCTCTCACTTCGTCTCAGCTTCCCCTTCACCCCCTGCCCCCCCAAACCTCGAGTTCTCCAGTCCATTCTCTGCATCTGAGTCTGTCATACAGAGTGAAGTAAGTCAGAAAGAGAAAGACAAATATTATATGCTAACTCATATATACGGAATCTAAAAATTATTTCACTTAAATGAATTTCTTTTTGGCCAAGTGGCTTGCGGGATCTTTGTTCCCCGACCAGGGATTGAAGCCTGGCACTTGGCAGTGAAAACACAGAGTCCTAACCACTGGACCACCATGGAATTCCTTCATTTAATTGAATTCAAATAGGAGTTCATGCAGTCACAGGTGGTCCGTGGCTCCTGTCTTGGGCAGCGCAGGTATGAAGACTTCATTACCTGGCTGGGTTGCAGGTCTAGATGCCTGGGCAGTGGAAACGGTGGGTGAGCTTCCCTGTCTAAAAGAGCTCTGCTGCTTTGCCTGTCTATAATCTCATTGTTATAGAGATGCTAATTTCTCTCATATCATCTTGAGAGATGCAAATGGAGAAGGATAATACACGCAAAATGTCAGCCATTCACATATTGGTTGGACTGGTCTACCAGGTGTATTTCCTTAAAGGCAGCTCCCAGGAGGACACCAGTGAAGGACTCAAGCTCCTTCAGGAAGGCCCAGAGGTTGGAGTTTAGATCCAAACTCCTCACTGGGAAGGAAGAGCAGTAAGGACCGTGCCCAGGGCAGATAGGCTCCAGGTCCCTGACAGGAAAAGGAGTGGGCCACAGAAAGAAGGCTGGGAGCAGGGAAGAGAGATGGGCCCATTTCAGCTGCTGGTCAGCTTTGCTGGACGCCCTGGCCTGATTCATAGAGAACCTGGCCCAGTCTTATAAGCAAACTCAAAAGAATTCTATCCATACTTTAAAAATAAAGTAGCTTAGCCTTCCCAGTGTAACTTGCTGATTTCTGACGATCAGGTGATACAGCCCAGATGGTGGGGCGGGGGGCCGCTGGACTGACCAGGGTCCGGGGCGTGGCCACAGCAGCCCTGCCCTCTGTACTCACACTTGGCCCCTCCAGCCATCGTTTTTACCTACCTCGGAGGGGAGCCCACTTACTATTTGAATCTCCCACCTGTGGCGGGATTATTACGAGCTCATCAGAAGCAACTACTGACGTCCCTCGTGTGCATGCATCCTACAGCCTGTTTTAAGTACTCTGCAAGGATATTATTTAATCCTCATAACACAGCTCCTTTTAGAATCTTAGAAAATAAAGTAGGTGCCATTACTTCATTTGTGACCGTAATGCAATTCATTTATCTGAATCTGATCCGAGAGCTCCTTGAATAGTTTTCTCACCCGCACGTACATTTCAAGGCAATATTCCTACTGAAAAAAACAAGCATTTTATCTTTATCACAGAGAAGATAGGTAAAGAAAAGAATACTTGTCTTTTTCGAAGAAATCTCTTCTTTCCTTCCTGAGATTTTTCTGATGATTGTGGGCCAGAGCAAACACTGAACTTGGGGCCAGAGATGCCGCCAGCTTGGAGAGCCCTGGCTGTGGGGCTCCGAGTGAAACACCAGGCTGCTCTGAGGTCCGTTTCTGCCTCCAAGGGTGCGTGCTCCGCACCTTTGCTGCCTAATGAGCTCATGGAGGGAAGCTTTGTGGAACACCCAGGATCTCAGGGGATAGGAAAAGGGGCTTTATTTAAGAAGACGTGAAGACAAACCTTCCAGCAGCTTCCTACATAACCAGCTTTTGGTTATTAAAGAGGGGGTCATTTTTTCTCAGCATCGCTTCATCTTTTGGGCTTTTCCTGTCTCCTGTGGCACAATTCTCCTCCCAAGATGGTTACACCCGAAACCCCCCACCCTGACCTTGGGGAAACCCTCAAGCCTTTCCTGATGGACGTGCCCCCTTTCCAAGAAGCAACTCCGTCTTCCCTGGTGCTCCAGTCCCCTTCGCATCAGTGCGAGGGTGGTCAGGCCACATGGCTGTGCCTTTCCTGCCTCAGTGGGACCTCTCAGTGTCGACAGCCAGCGGATGATTTCAGCCCTGATGGCTGGCAGTGGAGGCAGAGGGGGCAGGAAATTCCTGTTCCTTTAAATTCAGAGCAGCCTGTTCTGTCCTCAAATATTGGAAACACAAATCCTTGGTCATCTCTGAATCTGTCTGCCCTACTGCTTTTATTGAAATACAAACTGCTCTCTTGTTCAGCCTCCTGGGGAGAGGGGTCCGTGGAGCCTACACTCCAGGATGCTGGTGGAATTCCCGAGTCTGCTCTTTTGTGGAAGAACCACCCCAGCAGTTGGAGCAACTCTCTATAGACCCTTTTGTCCTCATATGGGTGGTTTGGGAATCTCATAATCTTTCACATCTCTGAGAATGGGGAGACCTAAAGTGGAGCAGACCTGTGTTCTTCCTACAGCAGCTTCTTTCTGTGGAAGCTTCTGGCCCCAGAGGCCCTCTGAACGCTCCCTCCTGCCCTGGCAGACCTTTGCTCTCAGGTGGAGTGAGCCTCTCTCTCTTCTCCACTTTGTCAAGACCTTCCTCTGAGATCTGGACTCAGGGTCGCCTCGTCTGGTCGTGTGTTTACACCTCTTGTGAGAGCGCATGCATTCACTTCATTCATAAGGTTAGACTCTTGAAAGGGGTTATCCATCAGAGAAGCCCCGTCACCCCATTCCCTCCCGCAGCCGGCCGGCCCCTCTGCTCCTCGGACACATAAAGCCTCCGTGGTGCAGGTCACACCGTCACTACCTTCACGTCCTTTCCCGCGACTTTCTCTCATCGTTTCATGTGCTGGTTCTGTCTTCCCAGCAAGAATGAAAAAACGTTTTTTAAATTTATCTTTTTTAATTGAAGTATAGTTGATTTACGTTTCAGGTGTACAGCAAAGTGATTCAGTTATATATACATATGTATGTATATATATATATTCTTTTTCAGACTCTTTTCCATTATAGGCTATTACAAGATATTGAATATAGTTTCCTGTGCTGTATAGTAGGTCCTCGTTGTTTATCTGTTTCACATATGGTAGTGTGTATCTGTTCATTCCAAATTCCTAAACGCCCCCCCTCCACCAAGAATAAAAACTTTTTGAGAAAAAAACCCCACAATGATATAAACAGTTAACATTTTCTGTGTGGTTAGTGTGTGATACGCATCGTTCTGAGTGTGTTACCGTGTCTACCTGATTTGATCCTCGCACCAACCATATAACGTAGATTCCCTGTAATCACTCTTCTACAGATGAGAAAGCTGAGGCCCCGCTGTGAACACTTCTCAAGGTCGCACGGCTTGTGAGCGAGGGATTTGAGCCCTGGGAGTTGTACCTCAGCTCCGCCTCTTTCATTTCTTCCCTGCACTGGCTCCAGGCTCCATCCTAAGCTCCCTTCTAGTTCGAAACTTGCAGCCACCCGAGATTAGGAGGAGAGACTCTCAGAGGATGTGACAGAGCCCGCAGGGCCAGTCCAGGTGACGGAGGAGTGAGGAACCTGGTACCAGACTGACTGGGTTCAAACCCCACTGCCCGCTTAGTGAACTGTGCTCACACGGGAAGTTCCTGGGTTGCAGTGAAATAAATATGCCTCGTACAATTTTCCAAGACAAGAAGGAAGTAGCTAGAATGTATCGTGACTGTTTCCTATCTGGCCTGACCCTGTGGGACATTGTGCTGTAGGCTTGTGAAAACTGTAGTTATTCCACCCAGAGAGATTCGGAAAGAAAGGTCCCCAGTGCTTCTTCCTGAGTTGGAAGTTTTAGCAGGAATGCTGGCAGCTACTGTCAACTCTGTACAATCAGTGCTTGATACCAGCCAGGACACAGGTCCAGGCCATAGGGTCCTGGCTGCCCCCGAGAGACTCAGAGGTTAGGGCTGGTGGCCCCAGCCACCAGCGGCTGCAGAGCGTCCTAGAACCGGTCCCTTTTATCCAAGGTCTGCATTGCCTGGGAGAGGAGACTGTTGGCTGCAGTTGGGAGTCCTTCCTTCTGTCCTAATTTGATGCTAACTTGCTCTGTGCCTGGGCAAGGCACCTCCTTTCTCTGAGGCCATCTGCTGAATGAGCTGACAGTCCCAGATTTGCAGGACCCGAACCATTCACCGTATGACCGTGCACACCTAAACCAGGTTGACACGTGTTTAAGTTTCTAACTGAAAAAGAAAAAGATAATATGTGTGTAGTTTTTTAGATGTTTGAACACTTTGATGGAGAGAACAGGAGGAGTGATTACAGTGGCTCCTTCGCCATTTCTTCTGTGGCTGTTGACTCAAGGCTCCTTTAAGCAGCCTCTGTGTCATTTGAGACTTTGGCAAGTGTGACATGGAATCTTGAACAGAGGCGCAGACCTGTTCCAGAGATCCTCACCTGTCCACTCACCAAAGTGGAACCCCTGACCTTTTGACATTTGTAAGGAGCTCCGGTGAGTTTAAAACCAAATGGAATGCCCACTAAATGTTTTCCCTATTATGTTGGCATTGAGGTTTTAAACCAATTCGGGTAGGTTAGATTTTCATTCTTTAGAACGGTTTTGGTCTATGACTAGGAATGTTCTTTTATCCACTCAGTCGAAACTACTGATCACATACCATCGATGCAGGAAAGCAGCCTGTGTGTCTCTGGAGGAGTGTGCAGAAAGGGAGCACATGTACCCACGTGATTCCACGCCAAACCAGTGACTTTCTGAGTAGGCTTGTCCGGAAAGACAGCACGTAGACGTCCAGGAGACATTAACTACATATACCTGTGAATCAAAACCCAGTATTTGCCGTGCATTTCAAAATTTCTGAGATATATATGTCTGAAGGTGTGTTTCTGAAATTTAAACCTGAAAATCCAGGGAATAATTGAAAACTTGAATCTCTCTATGTTTCTAAAATCACCAAATTGAAGCCTAAATAAAATATCTGTGATCTATAGAAATTGTTCTTAGTCTGAGTTCATGGTCTTAAGTTAGACGTGAATACTTGAAAGACATTAGGGAAGATGGTCAAAGAGTGTGGGTGAAGGTCACAGTCATGTTCTGCCCCTGGGGTCAGGGCAGCCACGGGACCCTCTGGCCTCCTTAACCCTCAGGGTGAAAGGTGAGGGGTGGAAGCCTCCAGGGTTTGCTGGGGGCTGTTTCCAGCTCCCACCGACCCGAGTATGGGTCTCCTCTGTAATACACTCTTTCGCTGCAGTGTGAATATTTTTCCTCACTGTCCTTCTGTGAAGATGGGGAACAGCCAGGTCGTATGTGCCTGCACTTGCCCTTCATACACTTGTGGCTATAAAGTTACGTCTTGAACTGGCTCGTCTGCCACTGGAGAGTTCCGGACTGCTGCAGCGAGGCTCTGATCGCCCCGAGTCCTGCTGTGGGCATCGTTTCCTGGGCCCTCATCGGCCCTCCGAGGACCAGGGCTGATAACAGCAGGAAGACCGCTTTTGTTCTCGTGCCTTCCTGGCTCCAGCAAAAATGTCCAATTACTTCGTTTTTGCTTTTTGGAGTCACAGGACTCTGCCACGCTCTGCTCAGCTTCTGTGATTCTCTCTGATTCTCCAGTTCATTTTCCTGGTCTCCGTTCAGCTTTGTGTCTGCAGGTTGCTCAGAGCCCTTCTGTTCAGCCACGAGGCAGTAGAACCAAAGAAGCCATAGAACCATTAAGATACTAGAACCCAGTCTCAGAAGAGCTCTCAGAGAGGGTGAAGTTCATGGTCACGTTCTGCACCTGGGGTCAGAGCAGCCATGGGTCCCTTGGCCTTCCGCATCTGTGGGCCCCTCACCCATCTCAGCCTCCCAGACGATGGTCCTTGGACAGGCAGCCCTACAGGAATTTCCCCTGGGGTCGAGGGAGGCACTGCATCATGAAGAGGCAGGTTCTGCAGCTCCGGTTGTCAGGACAGACTGCTTCCCTGAACCTTCTTCCCATCCGGCCTGGTCTGACTCACATTCTGCCCCCAACAAACCAAAGACCAGCATGAGAGCAGCGGTGCAAACCCTGCAGGGTCAGAGTGACCTCCCCCCAGGTGAATGGAGGCTGGCAACTGGACGTTTGGTTTCTGACACTGAATGCTAGGAAATGCAAGTACTTTTATTTGTGACTGGTGTTAAATGAAAGGAAGCTTGCAATTCTCCATAAGGGTCTGAAACCTCCCTTTCCTTCTCAGCCTTTGAAAGCCTCTTTCGTTTAAGCTCCATCCATCCAACCATCATCTATCTATACGTACCTATCATCTATCTATCCACCCATCTGTCAATCATTCATCTATCTATCTGTCTGTCTATCATCTATCTATCCATCCATCCATCCATTAATCATCTATCCATCCATCATCTCTATCTATCAATCTATTGATCGATCTCATCTCGATCTATCATCTATTTATCTATCCATTCAGCCATCTATCTGTCATCTATCCATCTATCATATCTAACTATCTAGATACTTCTAGATATATTTCTCTCTCGCTATGTCTATATCTGTATATAGGTATGTATTTAGGGAGTGGGGAGGAATTGTGGCTAAAAATGGGGATCACCCCAGGCAAACCTGCAAAGCAGATGGCACTGGGGCGGCACTCCTTCCCCTTTGCATCACTCCCTTCTCACATGGTGAATTCAGTCCCCCTCGCTCCTAGCATCAGAGTTGCTGTGGAAACGTTAATGGCTGCAAGAAAAAAGTGACTGATGGCAAAGACCCCCTAGAACGGTGGCCGCTTAGAGCTGGAGGAACAGCAGTTCCAGCCCTGTTTTATGAGACCCAGGCACCGTGGTCCTGCTCGCTGGGTCACTGGTCCAGAGCTTCACGGACACGCCTGGACATCGAGCCCACAGTCTCCACTCCCCACACCTGTGTCTGCTCCTCTCTAGCAGGTTGCCTCTCCTCCTCCAGGAAAATTCACATTTTAACAAGGTCCCGCTGTAGAGCACAGGGAGCTATATTCAATATCCTATAATAAACCTTAATGGAAAAGAATACGAAAAATAATATGTATATATATGCATAACTGCATCACTTTGCTGTACAGCAGGAACTAACACAACATTGTAAATCAACTATGCTTCAATTAAAAAATCCACATTTTAATTTGCATCCATTAGAATAAGGGATAGAGTTTCTAGGAGGGGCTCCATCCCTCAGGGAGAGGGACCCTCTGGTCTGGGAAGAGCCAGAAATAGCGAATTGGAGGCAGTCCTCACTCACAGGGTGAGGTGGTGTTCAGAAAATGGTTTTTAATTCAGCTTTGGGAACCCCGGGGTGTGTTGGGACTTAATTTTCCAGGAGTGTGCGTTGACGGTATCAATGCCCTCACACAGGTGAAGAAAGAGAATTTCTATTCAGCGGAAAGACAGTTCTTCTCGATGCAATCAGCTGTCCTGTGTCCTGAATTGGAATGTGCTGCTTTTGAAGCCTCTGTGCGGATGCTGCCAGGGAAAAATCTCCATCCTCGGTGCTGCGCCCTCCTCATCTCAAGTGTGGGTTCTCAGGAAACCTTCAAACATCTCCATGCAAAGGCAGCACTTGTGGGGTCTAGAGAACTGCGGGTTTGTCTTCAAGCAGAAATAAAGTATCTGCTTCAATTTGATTCCAAAGTCTAGTCACCAAGGTATCTATGCAGTTTCTGACATTTATTTGAAACGAGAGAGACATTTTACACATTTTAATTTTCATATAATATTCCAGGCTGTAATTATCTGTGACTGACACAGGGATCTATTTCACCCTGGGCAAAAATAGAGCAGGCAGATTCCAAGACGGCACGGTTCTCACATCACCTCTCACAGCATCTTCCTCCCTGGAAGCGTAATAGGTTTTGAGTAACACTGGGGATGCTCGTGTCTGTCTGAAGCAGATGTTGGAGGCAAAGAATGTTTGGAAAGGATTAATCTGTTGTTGCAGGAGCTCCGAATGCCAGGAGTGGCTTGCTCCGGGGAGAGCACGCTCTTGACACTGGCCCCAAGCCCACGTCGCTCCTGCTCTGCAGTTGTTTTCTTGGACCCTGATTTCCTTATACACCTGCCTTGCGCAGGGCAGGTGAGCCTGGGTGCAGCACCCATTATTCTCACGATTCAGGGCATGAACACCTGGGTAAGTCCTCACCCGCCTGGGCTGCCCTGCTCCTGTCTGCTCTCGCCGCCCCATGGGATGGCGAGACCTTGACAGTGGGGACGCCCCCCTTGCCCCACCTGTACACGAGCATGGTGACTGCCGCTCCCAGAACAGGTGCCCACCTGTGCTACCTCGGGAAGCTGAGGTCTCCTACCTGTAGGTGTATTTTGTTGTTTCCCCTGAATGTCATCATTAGTTAGGCTCCTTGAGATTTTTATATTCTTGTTTGTTTGTTTTCAATGAGGTGGCATCGAAGAGAATAGAATTCCTGAGTGGTCACTTGCGTTGAATAAGGCTCACTGGTCGGTTCCGAAGGGCAGAGAGAAGTCACACCATTGAGCAGTTGACGTGCGTCAGGGACCACGCAGCACGCACATCCTCCTCCGTGATCTTTTGAACAGGTCTGGGCCCCAAGTTCTCCTTTGAGGAATGTGGAAACCAAGGCTTCCTCACCGCTTACAGGATCCGGTGTTTGTTGGGTTTGGGGGGACCTTCTACACTTGAAGCCTGGTCAGCCTGTGCGTGTGCACGTGTGTGGACACACGTGTGCCTGCATGTGAACATGACAGAGACTCCAAAGAAAGCCATACGCATCTCCTTCCTGCTCTAACGTACAGGTGTTCCCCCTTCTCAGCCCCTCCCCCCCCCCCAGCTTGGCTTCTGATGTCCTTTACAGACTCCTGGCCCCACTGGCCCATCTCACGACACCTTCCAGCACCCCGTGCAAGCATCGCCAGGCGGGAAGCCTTCTTGCCCCCCTTCCTCCACCCCGCCCACCCCAGCGGATTGTGCGGCCCTCCCAGCTGCTCCCCCAGCACTAGACACCATCCTGACACCAGCATCTAGGAATCAACTACCGGCTTTTCTGACCCCCTCTAGACCTGTGATTCTCTACCTGGGCGGTTCATCCTTCCAGGGGACCTTCGGAAGCTCTGGAGACTTTTTTGGTTGTCACGCCTGGCCCCTGGGCCACTGGCCTGGAGTAGGCAGAGGCAAAGATGCTGCCGAATGGTCCATGATGCACGTGACGGCCCCCGCCCCCAAGGAAGAGGGAGCCACCCCAAGACGTCAGGAGTGCGAGGCTGAGAAAGGTGAGAGAAAGGTGCTTATCTCTCTGTTGCTAATGTGATGTGCTCCACAAATGTTTGTTGAATAAAGAACCCATTAACTTAGGAGCGCGAGGTGTGTGAGCCGGAAGAACATCACCATACTCAGCACAGAACTTGGTGCACCCGATCTGTACGATGCCTCACCACCAAGGCGAACACTGTCACAGAAGAGTGCCCTCCTCTCACTGCAGGAGTTCCATCGGTACCGAGTGAACTGTGTTCTGCGTTTAGACCAAACTCTTTGCCCAGAGCTTTGACCTCTTTAAGTTGTTTGTTAGCTGAAGCGATACTTTTTTATTTCTTTTAATTTTTTCCCATGAATATGTCAGTAGAACTGCATAGAATGATAGGAAGCCGCTCTATTCTCCAGGCAGTTAATAAATGGTCTCAATGTAGTAATCGCTTAATAAAGAGCATTTTTATTACAACTTCCATCGAATTATTCTTTTATTGCTTGTTCAAAGTGTTCTGAGTTAAAAAAGGAAACATTTAATAAATCAATACCATGAAGTTTTCTGGTGGGGTGGATGGGAGAATTTCCAAGGACAAGCATACCTACTGAAACAGAAGTTGCTTGAATAAGACAAGGTTCTTTCTAAACCAGCAGAGCAGTTACGACGTAGAAAACAGTGCAATGTATTGGGTGGGCCAAAAGGACCGTTTGGTTTTCTCCGTAAGTTGGCTCTAGTAGCACTTAGTTGGCTTTACCTTCATTCGAAACAATTTTGTTAGATTGTCTGTGATATCAGGGTGCTTTTTAAAAAAGACATCAAAATTGGTGAATTTCTGTGTAGCAATTTCAATATTGAAGATGGAAGAAAAAATTCATAATTCTCAGCATGTTATGCTTTATTAGTTCAAGAAAGGTAAAAATGCAACTGAAACACAAAAACAGATTTGTGCAGTGTATGGAGAAGGTGCTGTGACTGATCAAATGTGTCAAAAGTGGTTTGTGAAGTTTTGTGCTGGACATTTCTCGCTGGATGATGCTTCACGGTTGGGAAGACCAGTTGAAGTTGACAGCGATCAAATTGAGACATTAATTGAGAACAACCAACGTGATACCACGTGGGAAATTGTCGACATACTCAAAATACCCAAATCAAGTGTTGAAAATCATTGGCACCAGCTTGGCTATGTGAATTGCTCTGATGTTCGGGTTCCATATAAGTCACGGGAAAAAAACCTTCTTGACCGTATTTCCTCATGCGATTCTCTACTGAAACGTAACAAAAATGTTCCATTTTTAAAACAAATTGTGATGGGCGATGAAAAGTGGATACTGTACAATAATGTGGAACGGAAGAGATTGTGGGGCGAGCAAAATGAACCACCAGCAACCCCACCAAAGGCCGGTCTTCATCCAAAGAAGGTGATGTTGTGTATATGGTGGGATTGGAAGGGAGTCCTCTATTATGAGCTCTTCCCAGAAAACCAATTATTTCCAATATGTACTGCTCCCAGTTAGACCAACTGAAAGCAGCAGTCAACAAAAAGCATCCGGAATTAGTCAATAGAAAATGCATAATCTTCCATCGGATAATGCAAGACCACATGTTTCTTTGATGACCAGGCAGAAGCTGTTAGAGCTTGGCTGGGAAGTTCTGATTCACCCGCCGTATTCACCAGACTGCACCTTTGGATTTCCATTTATTTCGGTCTTTACAAAATTCTCTTAATGGAGAAAATTTCAATTCCCTGAAAGACTATTAAATACTCATGGCAGAAAGTAGTGGAATAAAAGGGTGACTATGTTGTTCAGTAAAGTGCTTGGTGAAAATGAAAAATGTGTCTTCTATTTTTACTTAAAAAACCGAAGGCACTTTTTGGCCCACCCAATACCTTTAGCTATGAGGATGACAAGCAAGAATGGAGAAATCCTTGTAGACCCCAGATATGTGTGTGCTACCCCTTTGTCAATAGCCTTCATCCTACTGGATGTTTTAAGGATCTTTAACCCATCATTTTCCATCTGCATGACTCATGGGGAATGCTGCCATTTCTCAGAAATGAAATTTATGAACTATATTATACTTCAGCGTGCTTAATAGGTACTCACAGTTTCATTTTCTGGATGAAACCAAAATGGACTCAATTAATTAATTAAAATCCTGACACATTCCAGATAGCTTCCTCCACAAGAGAGCAGACAGCAGGATCAAGCAGTATCAGCAGTATTTCGTCTTGTGGAACTGAAAACCACAGCCACAGAAAGATAGAGAAAATGAAAAAGCAGAGGACTTTGTACCAGATGAAGGGACAGGATAAAGCCCCAGAAAAACAACTAAAGGAAGAGGAGATAGGCACCCTTCCAGAAAAAGAATTCAGAATAATGATAGTGAAGATGATCTGGGACTTTGAAAAAAGACTGGAGGCAAAGATCGAAAAGTTTACCAAAGACCTAGAAGAATTAAAGAGCAAACAAACAGAGATATGCACACAATAACTGAAATGAAAAATACACTAGAAGGAACCAACAGCAGATTAACTGAGGCAGAAGGGCGAATAAGTGACCTGGAAGACAGAATGGCGATCATCACTGATGTGGAAAAGAATAAGGAAAAAAGAATGAAAAGAACTGAAGACAGCCTAAGATACCTCTGGGACAATGATAAACGCACCAACATTCGCATTATAGGGGTCCCAGAAGGAGACGAGAGAGAGAAAGGTCCTGAGAAAATATTGGAAGAGATTACAGTTGAAAACTTCCCTAACCTGGGAAAGGAAATAGCCACCCAAGTCCAGGAAGCGCAGAGAGTCCCAGGAAGAATAAATCCAAGGAGAAACACGCCAAGACATATAGCAGTCAAGCTGACAAAAATTAAAGACAGAGAAATATTATTAAAAGCAACAAGGGAAAAACGACAAATAACACACAAGGGAACTCCCATCAGGTTAACAGCTGATTTCTCAGCAGAAACTCTGCAAGCCAGAAGGGAGTGGCATGATGTATTTCAAGTGATGACAGGGAAGAAGCTACAACCAAGAATACTCTACCCAGCAAGGATCTCACTCAGATTCGACAGAGAAATCAAAAGCTTTACAGACAAGCAACAGCTAAGAGACTTCAGCACCACCAAACCAGCCCTACAACAAATGCTAAAGGAACTTCTCTAAGCGGGAAACATAAGAGAAGAAAAGGACCTACAAAAACAAAACCAAACCAATTAAGAAAATGGTACTAGGAACATACATATCGATAATTACCTTGAATGTAAATGGACTAAATGCACCAACCAGAAGACGCAGACTGGCGGAATGGATACAAAAACAAGACCCATACATATGCTGTCTACAAGAGACCCACTTCAGACCTAGGGACACATACAGACTGAAAATGAGGGGATGGAAAAAGATATTCCATGCAAATGAAAATCAAAAGAAAGCTAGAGTAGCAATACTCATATCAGATAAAATAGACTTTAAAATAAAAGATGTTACAAGAGACAAGAAAGGACATTACATAAAGATAGAGGGATCCATCCAAGAAGTGGAGATAACAATTATAAATATCTATGCACCCAATATAGGAGCACCTCGGTACATAAGGCAAATGCTAACAACTATGAAAGAGGAAATGCTAGGCAGAAATAGAGACACGGGTGTAGAGAACAAACACATGGACACCAAGTGGGGAAAGTGGGGAGGGTCGGGGGGGAATGAATTGGGAGATTGGGATACCAAATTGTACAGTGTAAATATATGCTGTTTATTGTCTGTTAACTGTATCTCAATAAATGTTCCTAAAAAAAATCCGGATTCATTCCAAAAAGGATTCAAGGCAGCTTAAATGAAGTGTGCACAATATAAATCAGTGATGATATAAGATGAATGTGAGACAAAGGTAAAAGGAAGACAGCAGTGGCATCACCACACAAAAATGTACCGTAATGTCCTGCATGGCTGTTAAAGGCAGGTCAAAAATCGGGGCTCACTGTTTCCTTTTACAAAGCAGAGAGGATGTGGCCAAATATGGAGTCACCATACTCAAAAGTTAAAATACAGACGTCAAATGAAATTAATCAATAGCATCAGAAGTCCTTATGTCAACAGTCTCTAAAAAGGATGGAAATAATCTGTACTAAGAAAAGGCCAGCTTCCATGAACCTAATTACAAGATACATTAAATCGGTTTTAACATAAGTGTGGCTTTCATAATTGCAGAATTCACGAAATTGCTAGCTTGTCAATATCTTTCAAACCTAACACGGAAGTGGCAGTCACTAAATATCTCTAAAGAGACATTCAGGTTAACATCTTGAGGGCCACACAGGTGGCTGAATGTCTAAGATACAACAGCTCACCTTCACTTCTACACCTGGTGCAGACAACTCGAAGGAGTGGTGTTTTCACTTCTAAACATTTAACAACCAAGTTGAAGAAATCACATCTTCCTTGCCCCACTGTAAGGAAGTTTAGACTCCCAGTGTCTACACTGCAGATCACAGAGCCATCCTTGACCACCCAAGGAGTTGACTGTGAAACCATGGGGAACTCTTACAATGTGGGTTCCTATTCTGGGGTCCCAGACCTTGACCCTAAGGTAGGATGCACAGATGTCATGTGTTTCTGGGGACAGGTATCTGGGACAGCCACCACTGGCCACAGGTGGCCACAGAGCATTTGTACTGCGGTCTGTCCAACTGGATATGTGCTGTAAGGATGAGATACCCCAGGAGCTCAAAGATTTATTATAAAAAATATCTGATGAGAATAAATTTCACCTGCTTCCTTTGCTTTTTGTTAGTGTGACTACTAGACAATTAGACAATCTGAAGTTAGAGGTGTGGCGCACGTTCTCTTCTGCTGGACAGCACTGGTCCAGAGCTAAAATCAGGTTCACAACTGGCTCTTCCACCCAGAGCACAAGAGCTCCTGGCCTGTGTCTGTAATGATTGTACCTATAGCGAGATTTTGCAAAGACACACATCACCCCCAAATCCAGTCCAGAGATGGTTAACATTAGTAACATGATTTTGGTACTGCCTCTTCCCCCCCGAGCGCCTTTTTGTGTGTGTTTAAGTAACTTGGATAAAGAGGCGTATATTTTTGTATCTTTTTTAAAACTTAAATTGTATCATGAATTGCACCCCCCCAGTACTACAGGCTTCGAAAGCAGTATTTGTAACGGCAGTATAGCACTCCAACCATGTAAAAACCGTAATTTATTTAGGTGACTTTCTATTGTTGGACATTTAAATCTCGTGTGAATCACTGTTATGAGTAATACTACAATAACATCTTTCTACACAGGCGTTTGTATAGCTTAATTTTTTTTCTTTCATATAGGTTCCAAAGTACTGCATCAAGGGGTAAGAAAACACTTTCCGGGCTCTTGATACACGCTGTCAAATTGCTTAACAGGTTTCATCTGTTAGCAGCATCTGAGCATCAGTTTAGTTGCGCTCATGTCGGGGCTGAATTCCACGATTATAAAGTATCTTCTTTTGGATTAGAAAAATGGCAAGTCAGCAATGCTTTGTTTTCATTTCTTTGTTGCTGAAATTGAATGTTTTAGTAATTACTATTTTCCAATTTTTTAGAATTTACCTTTTCTTGTCCCTTTGTTTATTTTTCTGGTGGGATATTGTATATCACTTATTGATATAAAAAGCCTTCCTATATTAAAGGATTAATTATCTGTTATTATATATAAATATTTTCCAAGTTTGTCACTTAAAATTTTTGTTTTCTATGTCTTATGTCTGTATGTTATTAATTTCTGTGTTTGAAAACACTATGGGTTCTCTACTCTGAACTTCTTTCCACTGATTTCCTACAGAGCTTGGTTAAATACTCACGTATGTGCTTCTTTCTTGTAAAAGCTTTCCCTGTTTGCTTTTTTTTTTTAAGAACTTTTATTGAGATACAGTTAACAGACAATAAACAGCATATATTTACACTGTACAATTTGGTATCCCAATCTCCCAATTCATTCCCCCCCGACCCTCCCCGCTTTCCCCACTTGGTGTCCATGTGTTTGTTCTCTACACCTGTGTCTCTATTTCTGCCTTGCATTTCCTCTTTCATAGTTGTTAGCATTTGCCTTATGTACCGAGGTGCTCCTATATTGGGTGCATAGATATTTATAATTGTTATCTCCACTTCTTGGATGGATCCCTCGATCTTTATGTAATGTCCTTTCTTGTCTCTTGTAACATTTTTTATTTTAAAGTCTATTTTATCTGATATGAGTATTGCTACTCTAGCTTTCTTTTGATTTTCATTTGCATGGAATATCTTTTTCCATCCCCTCATTTTCAGTCTGTATGTGTCCCTAGGTCTGAAGTGGGTCTCTTGTAGACAGCATATGTATGGGTCTTGTTTTTGTATCCATTCCGCCAGTCTGCGTCTTCTGGTTGGTGCATTTAGTCCATTTACATTCAAGGTAATTATCGATATGTATGTTCCTAGTACCATTTTCTTAATTGGTTTGGTTTTGTTTTTGTAGGTCCTTTTCTTCTCTTATGTTTCCCGCTTAGAGAAGTTCCTTTAGCATTTGTTGTAGGGCTGGTTTGGTGGTGCTGAAGTCTCTTAGCTGTTGCTTGTCTGTAAAGCTTTTGATTTCTCTGTCGAATCTGAGTGAGATCCTTGCTGGGTAGAGTATTCTTGGTTGTAGCTTCTTCCCTGTCATCACTTGAAATACATCATGCCACTCCCTTCTGGCTTGCAGAGTTTCTGCTGAGAAATCAGCTGTTAACCTGATGGGAGTTCCCTTGTGTGTTATTTGTCGTTTTTCCCTTGTTGCTTTTAATAATATTTCTCTGTCTTTAATTTTTGTCAGCTTGACTGCTATATGTCTTGGCGTGTTTCTCCTTGGATTTATTCTTCCTGGGACTCTCTGCGCTTCCTGGACTTGGGTGGCTATTTCCTTTCCCAGGTTAGGGAAGTTTTCAACTGTAATCTCTTCCAATATTTTCTCAGGACCTTTCTCTCTCTCGTCTCCTTCTGGGACCCCTATAATGCGAATGTTGGTGCGTTTATCATTGTCCCAGAGGTATCTTAGGCTGTCTTCAGTTCTTTTCATTCTTTTTTCCTTATTCTTTTCCACATCAGTGATGATCGCCATTCTGTCTTCCAGGTCACTTATTCGCCCTTCTGCCTCAGTTAATCTGCTATTGGTTCTTTCTAGTGTATTTTTCATTTCAGTTATTGTGTTGCATATCTCTGTTTGTTTGCTCTTTAATTCTTCTAGGTCTTTGGTAAACTTTTCGATCTTTGCCTCCAGTCTTTTTTCAAAGTCCCGGATCATCTTCACTATCATTATTCTGAATTCTTTTTCTGGAAGGGTGCCTATCTCCTCTTCCTTTAGTTGTTTTTCTGGGGCTTTATCCTGTCCCTTCATCTGGTACAAAGTCCTCTGCTTTTTCATTTTCTCTATCTTTCTGTGGCTGTGGTTTTCAGTTCCACAAGACGAAATGCTGCTGATACTGCTTGATCCTGCTGTCTGCCCTCTTGTGGAGGAAGCTATTAGGAGCCTCCTGTGTGCTTCCTGATGGGAGGGACTGATGGTGGGTAGGTCTGGGTGGGCAGAACTCAGTAACACTTTAATCCGATTTGGTGGGCAGAGCTCAGTAAACCTTGAAGCTGCTTGTCTGCTAATGGGTGGGGCTGTGTTCACACCTTGTAGGTTGTTTGGCCTGAGGCTACTTAGCGCTGGAGCTTACAGACTCTTTGGTGGGGCTAATGGTGGACCCTGGGAGGGCTCACGCCCATGAGCACTTCCCAGAACCCCTGCTGCCAGTGCCCCTGTCTCCTCGGTGAGCCACAGCTGCCCCCCACCTCTGCAGGCAACCCTCCAACCCCAGCAGGTAGGTCTGGCTCAGTCTTCTATGGGGTCACTGCTCCTTCCCCCTGGGTCCTGGTGAGCACACTTTTTTGTGTGCCCTCCAAGAGTGGAGTCTCCGTTTCCCCCAGTCCTGTGGAGGTTCTGCAATCAAATCCCGCTGGCTTTCAGAGTCTGATTCTCTGGGGATTCCTCCTCCCATTGCTGGAATCGCAGGTTGGGAAGCCTGACATGGGGCTCAGAACCCTCACTTTAGTGGGTGGACTTCTGCAGTATAACTGTTCTCCAGTTTGTGAGTCACCCACCCAGCATTTATGGGATTTGAGTTTAACGCGATTGCGCCCCTCCTACGGTCTCATTGAGGCTTCTCCTTTGTCTCTGGATGTGGGGTGTCTTTTTGGTGAGTTCCAGTGTCTTTCTGTCGATGATTGTTCAGCAGTTAGTTGTAATTCCGGTGCTCTTGCAAGAGGGAGTGAGCGCACGTCCTCCTACTCCGCCATCTTAATCCTATCTCTCGGTTTGCTTTTGAATTTCACTTTCACTTTGTCTGAAGTTAGTGTTGGTATATGCCAGAAGGCAGAAAAGCCTCGATTGGTAACATTTGCCAATACCTGTGGTGCAAATCCTCCCACCTGGCCGTTTCAAGCCATCACTGAGTGCAGAGAAGGGCCGGCTCTGATTCCAGCACAACGCTGGATAAATAAGTCTTTCCCCAAATAGCGAATTTTCCCAGTATCTTTATTGAATAGACACCCTCTTCCCTTTTGCTACAAGATGTATTTTAATGTATTTCCTGGAGTGATTCGGTTCCACTGATGCTGCACCTTGAACATATCGGTAGCTTGGTTACTAGCTATTGAGTGAATGACCATCCGTTGATCTATCTTTGGATTTGATGTCACGAGTATTTTGTTCTGTTTGTGTTAACTTAGGAGATGTTGGAGGAGTCGACCTCTCGATCACCTCATTCTCCATACCCAATTTTTGAAATACTTTTTGTTACTATTGCTTGTTCTTCTTTACAGTGATTGTCTGAATCATCTGCTAACATTTCAAAATAAAAATCTTCCTGAAATTACGTTAAATCTATAATAACTTGGTTTGACATCTTTATAACACTCAGTCTTAGCTATCACTCTGTTTACCTCTTCCTGCAGTTTTGTGAATCTTCTTTGCTTTGGAAATGTTATATTTTTTTTTTCAGTAGGAGCAGTAAGAACCAAAAGGAGGGAGTGAGAAAGAGAGGGTGTGAAGGGGCTTCAATGAGCAGAGCAGAGAGGCCGAGCCTGGTGATAAGCTCATGTTTTTGCAGAGCTGGGCTCACAGGACGTGAGGGACACTTGGACGGCGGGGTCCTCACTGCACAAGTCCGTCCTGAGACTCTGGGGAGGGGCCAGGCAAGGCATTTGCACCACTGCATGCTTATAAAATTTGCAGAAGGAAGATGTTTTGATCCCAGCTGGTTGGAACTGCTGTCTTTTTCTGTGCCGACGTCCTGTTCATCACATGTCCTCTCACGCTCTGTGGTGTCAGAGTTGCCACGGGCAATTTGGGGGTCCAGCTAAGGCAAAGCTGGGCGGGGTTCCTGGGACATATGCTGTGTTTCGCAGCCTCCTTGATGGAGGGTAGGGTTATTGCTGGCCATCCGGCTGCAGTAATGGCTTCTGAGGATATTTCCACCCACGGTGCCGACTGGCCGGGCGTCCTGAGACAGCAGAGGTCCTGCAGCTCTGTGCTGTGCCCCCGGCATCTGGGCCAGGACAACTGGGGGGATGGGGTAGAGAGAAGCGAGGTTTAGACTGTACGGAGCCAGAAGCGGGTCTACAGGAAATTCTTCCAGTCATCAGATGTGTAAGACTGTAATGAGAATACATGTTTCTTATTTAGGCTTGATCAAAATGTGACTCTCTCATGCTAAGAATATGCTTTCCAGTGCAGCATGTGTAGACTTAAATGCAGTATACATCCTTTGGACTACCTTGTTGTAAACTGCGTGAAATAATACATTAGAATGTCTATAGGGCTGGTGTGGAACCATGTACGTTTGGCGTTCAAACGTCCCGCATCTCATCATAGCGTATCTGACACGGCTCATTGACTTATTTGGGCTGTTCCCAGCAAAATGGCATAAACGATTGCCACCAACACAGGGGAACAGCTTAAAGAAATGTGTTCCAATGACAAAAATCATAAACACACTCATAAACACGTCAATAAGACATTTAATTACTCAATTAAACAGCTCGATGGAGCATAGCAGACTTTTAAAGTGCCTCAGGATTTCTCCTGTGTATGCCTTGATTTCCTATAAATTTTGTGTTTTTTCATGTTGGCCATAATGAAAATAGAAAATAATGGGAAGGAATGACCCCAGTGGAAGGTACAAACACAAACTGAAAGAGAGAAGACAGCCAATGCTTCAGCATGTCAAAATCTCTCATTCTTTCCCAAGTAAATAGGGAAGCATCTCAACATCCAGAAATAAGGACAATCAAAATTACAAGAGAAGAGACAGAGTCTTCTCAAACAAGAAACAAAAAAGCAGAAGATGAGATCAACGTAAAGAAAAACGATCTGTGCAAACATAGGGCAAACGTGTGAGGGTTGTGGCCACGTCCTTGTTATAAGAGGTGACTCCAAGGTGGGCAGCCAGAAGTTGTAGGAAAATCTGTTATAAAGCTGTGAGGCAGAGTTAATAAAGGAAAATCTCACGTTGTTTTAACATTTCATGGTGTCTGCTGGATTTGTTCATGTCTAAAAACCTGTAATTGATTGTGATTCTTTTTCATTCTAAATAAACTCGCATTCTTACTTAATTTTTTAAATAATTTTTATTTATTTACTTATTTGGTTGTGCTGGGTCTTAGTTGTGGCAGGCAGGCTCCTTAGTCATGGCTCCAGGGCTCCTTAGTTACGGCATGTGGGGTCCTTAGTTGTGACATATGAACTCTCAGTTGCAGCATGCATGTGGGATCTAGTTCACTGACCAGGGATCAAACCCCGGCCCCTTGCATTGGGAGCACGTGGTCTTAGCCACTGCACCATCAGGGAAGTCCTCCTTATTTAATTTTGTATTTAGAGTTTGTATTATTTTTTTAAAGGGCATCCCAAACTCCACAAGCCTTAGCCCCGCTAAAGCTGGGGTCTTCTCTGCTAGGAGGTTATAGAAGTTTAGGGACACTTTCCTGCTTGTTAGTTCACTCCCTGAGCACGGTCTTGGCCAGTTGATGGCATCCTTGAGAGCAGCTCTGGGGAGAGGTTCCATCTCTCGCCCTGCCTGCCCTCTCCAGACCCTCCTTCTGCTTCCCGGTTTCTTCACTTTCTTGGTCTGCTTGGGTCACTGGGCTTCATCTGGGAGGCTTCAGAGAAGGAGGCTGGGAAGATGAGAGACAAGTGGGCCTTAGGACCTTTAAAACCTCCCTCTCTCTTCTGTCTTGATCTCCCTCGTGTGCTTTGCTACTTCTTTCCTCTAGGACCACACCTCAAATTGCCCTCCATGCTACTTGCAACACATCGCGTGGTCCAGAGCTAAGCCGCTGAAGTACCACATGGTTTCCAAGCCAGGAGAATTAAGACCAGTGCAGGGAGAGAGAGAGGATGTCCCTGGGCTCTTGAGGACCATGCACCCTCCTCCAGGCATCCCAGCGAGAGGCCGAGAATCGAATCAGAGTCTATCCTCTTCGTTGAACAGCCACGCCCTTTAGGTCATCACACGCCAGTGGCCAGGACCCCCACCTCACCTTCCACACGTTCTCCTCATTGTTGCTTTTGTCGCCTTTCTGGGCTCCACTCTGAGGCAGCGCTACTCGCATCAGCGTGTTGGGAAGGATGCTGTGGCACGCGGTGGGTTGCACACCAAGGGGCGGGCGGCTCACTGCCCAGGACCGCAGGGGAGCCCTGCCCACGCTGTGCCTTGGGGCCACCCCTCCCTCGGGGGCGTGGCAGACGACCCCACACGGATGACTGAGGGGGCCTGTGAACCGCCACCAAGAGTGTGGTCCACATAGCGGCCTCACATGAGGTCCAGCACACGCGACAGCAGGGATGAACCTCGAAACCGTCAGGCTCGAGGAAAGACGTCAGACACGCAAAGCCACGAGTTATGATTCCCTTGATAAGAAACGTCCAGAACAGGCAAAGCTGCAGAGGCAGACAGAGACGCGTGGTTGCCAGGCGCTGCGGGGGCAAGGGGGAGCGAGTGCTCGTGGGGACGGGGTTTCTTTTTGGAGGGTGACTATGTCCTAAAGTTGATTGCGGTGATGGTTGCACAACTGTGAATATACAAAACCACTGAATTGGACACTTTAAGTGCAGAAACTGTGTGGTATGTGGACTGTGTCTCAATAGAGCTATTTTAAAGAAATAAAAGCAGCCTTGGTACAATTGAGGCTCTGAGCAGAATGACGACAGCCGCAGAAAACGCGCCCTGGGCGCCCGGAGCTCGGGCTTCAGCAGGTGGGAGGGGCCACAGCCAAGGGAAGCAAGCGCTCCCCTCCCTCTGCAAAGCCCGTGCTCCCCGGGGTCGGCCAGCGACCTCAGGTCTCAGAGGAGAGACCCCTCTCTTCCCACGGTCACCTGTGCTGTGTTGAGGGAGCGTCCTGACTGCCTGGACTCCCTTCCCAAAGAAGGAACATACATTCGAAGGCGTGGGTGCTCCAGCCAGCGGGTAGCTGGTCAGGGGCTTCTCGGCTGAACACGCATGAGGCCCCCGGGGAGGCTTGCTGGGGTGGGGGATGGATCCCCCCACCTTTGGTCTCTGGACCAGAGGCTTGTCCTGGTTCCGCACCCCCACCCCGGGAATCCTCACGACCATCCCCTTGGGGCTCAGGGTGGGAAGGCGCCCGTCCACGGACACTGAGGCTCTGTTCTCAGGTCACCCGGTGGACGGGAAGGGCTGCAGGGCAGGAACGAGATGCAGGCGGGACGATGAGGGGTGCACAGAGGAGGGAGTCGGCGCCCAGGACGAGGAGATGAGAGCGCTGCTGGCGGGTGGGGGGGGCGGGAAGAATGGGGCGGGGTCATCCCTTCCTGGCTCCACGTGGCGGGGCTTCATCCTGACCGGGTGTCGGGCATTTGGGGCTGGAGTTGTAGGGTGGGGGGAGCCCTGTGCCATGCGGGGACCACGGCTCAGCGCAGTGAATTGAATCACAATTTTGAAAAATAGATCAAACTTGCTGTAGAGGTAGAGGTAACCGCACAGCGAGGGCTGGCTGGGTCAGACGGAGGCAGACGCGGGTGGTGGGGGCGGACAGTGCAGGGGGCAGGGAGGGGCAGGGAGAGCAGAGCTCTGAGAGCTGGGCCGCGGGGCCACGCATGAGTCTTCCAACCACTCATGCCTACTTGGAGGGCTCTAAACGCCACTGGGACCAGACGCGTGAGCTGCCTTTCTCCCTGACCCGACTGAGAGCAACCTAGGGCTCCGCCTCTGGTCTCACCCGCTGGTCCCCAGGCTCCTTACCCTGCTCTCCGACGGCTGGCCCTCCACTGAACCAGGGTGATCGCTGCCACGCAACGGCCGCGTGGCCAGCACAGCTCGGGCCAGCCTGCTTCCTGGAAGGCCGTGTGGCAGGAAGGCGCCCTGTGAGGTGCCAGGTGGAGGCGGCGGCAGGCGTGCAGCCGTGTGTCAGAGGCCTTGACCGCAGAGCAGCCTTGGAGCTGGACAGACCCCAGGGCTGCACGCAGGTGTGCCCGGGACACACGTGGGCTCTGGGCCCCACGCGGGGCCCTGGGACACTGCATCCCTGGTGTCCCTCCTCTGCTTGCAGCCGGCTTGGCCAGGAGACGGGAGGAGGGAAGGAGAGGGAGGTGGGCATCCCTGCTCACGAGGCCTCAGCACCAGCTGCCCTGGCCCCAGGCCCTCTCTGCTCTGATTTCCCACTCAGGGTGGGGGCCGTGCTTTCCCAGTGTGTCTGGACTCCGAGTGCTCGCAGCTCTGTTGGTCCCCAAAACAGGCACGCCAGGAGGCTGTCCTCTGGGAGGGAGTCCTGGGAAAGGGTGAGACAAATGCTGGGAGAGACCGGGGCCCAGCGCCGTCACCATCAGAGTCTGGGGTCACCGCCAGGCAGCACGTGACCTCCGGCCCCACCTCCATGCTGTCCTCCCGTCACTGCGGGAGCCGCAGGGCAGGCACGGGGGTCCCCGAGGCAGCCCCCCAAGCAGCCCCCCAGCAGCTGGTTGTTCCCCTGGCGGCTTCCTACCCCGTGGGCTTGGTCAGTGCCAGTCCACCGGGCCCGCGGAAGGAGGCGGCGGGCGGACGCACAGACGGGGAGCGCCGGGAGGGGGGAGGCCGGGCCCCGCCGCGTGGACCGTCAGCCCTGGTCCCGCGGGTGTGACTCCGCGGGTGTGGCCTCGAGCGAGGCCAGATGCTGCAAACTGTCCCTCCCATGTCACCACAACCAGTTGAACAAATTAAGTTGCCAGGCCGTTATAAGCCAGGCCTTGAAAAGACCTCCAAAAACAAGCGGCTTTCACTCCCACAGGCCTTTGAAATCGTCGCTGCTTTGTGCAAACAGACTTTGAAGCCATTGCTCGTACCTGGCTTGTCTCTAAATGAACTGTTGTTTTGGTTTCTCCAGTGCCCTGGCCGGGAATCATTCCCTTGACAAAGGAGAAGGTTCTTTCAAAACGCTCCCCTTCAAACAGACCCCGTGCAAACCAAACAACGGAAGCCCTCGGCGGGCCCGCTCCCACCCAGATGGAGGCCTCTGCGCCGCGAGGCTATTGTTGCGTCTCTGAAATGCGGTAACTTTTCCTTTGAAACGTCTCACACTTCTGAAATACGAGAAAAACAAACTCTGTCCACCAGAAGCCCTTTGTGCAGGCCAGGCTGCCCCACGGAGCACGGGTGAATTCATTACCTGTACGTGTCAAGGGGCCCTTTCCTCACGGTGACTCGGTCCAGGGTTGCAAGGTGACCTGATTTGGGGCAAAATGGAGAATTCAGCTTTCTGATGAGTCCCCTTCCCAGGCCCTCCTCTGTGCCCTTTTCTAAGTGAGGTCCAGTTTTTTTTCTGTTTTGGGGGCACCCCTAAGGGCAAACTGGTTTAGGGGCCACGGCCAGGCGATCCACGGTTGGACTCGGCCACACGTCCCAGCGCGTCCCTCTCAGAGGCGTAGGGGCCGGAGGAGCCCGCGGCCACCACTGTGCTGGGGGCGGGGGGGGAGCCTGGCCGCCGTGCCCACAGGTGACACGAGGCTCCGGGCTGGAGGGAAGGAAGCCCTGAAGCCCTGTCCTGAAGGATTCCCGGGGTTTTGCAGCTGGAGACAGAGGGACGAGGGGCCAGGGCTCCAGTGGGACGGCTGCGGGGAGACCCAGGTCACCCCGGGGTGAGGTGTTTGGAGAAATATGGCTGGAGGGGAGGGGGCTTGACGGACATTGACTCTGGAGCTAAGATACTCTCGTATCTTGTACTTTACTTTGTGACTTAGAGGGAGCTACGGAGGAGGATTCCTGCCATTTTTTATTTGTATTACTTCTCTTAAGGTCCCGTCATGGCAGCCAGCAAGCCCGTGGGTGCACCTGGTGGGTCCAGTGGACCTGCTGTGTCTGCTGTACCTGTATGTCCACCACACCGGTGCGTCCACCACACCTGCTTTGGCCACCGTACCTGGTGTGTCCGGGGCCCCTCCAGACACTTGATCCATCCTGGGCCAGAGCAGGACTCGTGTCCCTCAGGGCACTGACATTTTACTGAACCCAGACCTGTCGTTAAATTTGACAAGATAGTAGGTGACGGGGTGGGGGGAGGGGGTGAAGAGACAGGGTGGACGCAGGCCATTGGAGCGCTGTGGGGGAGGGGCTGCTATTCTCAGTGGTCAGTGTGGGCCTGCGACCCCCGACCCCAGGGAGGCGAGGGTGTGCTGAGGGAAGTGGTAAGGAGGCCCGTGGACAGGGAGGCGAGAGTTGGGGGAAGAAGGTCAAGGTCCCCTGTCCTCTAGTGACCTCGAGATCCCACCACGGCCTGTGGGCATGGCCTCTCCCTCCAGCAAACCTTCTCAATGGAAAAAATCTGATTTTTATTTACAGCCAGGTAGCAGTAGCTGATAATCAATTTCAAAGCATAATGTCCACCATTCCCTCTTCCAAAGGTGTCGGCACCGTAACAGGATGAAGGTCTTGGGAAGGAGGGTTGAGCCCTGAGACAGGATTTCAGAGACCTCTTGCTGGCCGCAGAGGCAGCTTGGGCATCGGGCCGGGAATAATTTCCTTGGTGCCAAGAGCTGCACCATGCGGGCTCTTGCCTCTCTGCCTGTGACCGAGATCAGTACAGAAAGGAGAAGGACAACATTAGACTCCTCTAGAATATTTGTTATAGAAATTGTTTTTGGCAAAACTCCACTCCACCCTTCAAATCAGCGTCCAGGACAGTTTCACCTTCACCCTCCCTGGCAGGCTTTCTCTGTGTTAAAAGTACGTGCTGTGGCTGTTTTCTTAGGATGAGTCAGGAGATTTCCAGCTTGGAAGGAACCTTGGGGACAGCCTCTGATCCTGGGCCCCGCTTGCAGACAAGGAAACCGAGGCTCAAGAAGGACAAGAAGCAATGTGGCCTCCAAAGTGGTGACCAGAAAAGGGACCAGGGTCTTCAGATTCCTTATCCGGTTCTCTTTTTATTGCAGCAATTTTAGTTTGGGGGGATTTTATGTTTCTTTTGGGAAGACTGTACAACTTCTTCATCCTGACACACACTCTGTTTTTTCACTGAGAGAATTTTAAGGAAAAATCAAGACATTTCAGAGCTCAGTGAGACCTCAGGAATGACACAGGCTCTGCGCCTTCTACCGGTACAGCCGTCCCGGCTACCTTACAGATGGGGAAACCGAGGCACAGAGAACGTGAGTGACCGGCACAGGGTCTGCAGGCTGGTTATCAGAAGAGCTGAGATGGAAATCGAATACCCACCACCAGCCATTTCTGCGCAACTTCCTGCTAGTTCTGCACGACATCTTGGGGAAGGGAGGGAGTGAGCCACCCTGATGTACCGCGCGGAAGGCTGGAAAGCTGCTTCTCGCTTTGTTGTGTATTTTGCGGCAGCTCGATCTCTCCCGAGTGAGTAGAAAGAAAGGGAAGATCCTGGTGCCTTCGAGCACCACTTAATAAATGCTTGGGAGGCTCCAGTCTTAGCACAAAGCCGGGCTCCTCTGCAGACAACCACAAGAAAGAAGTGGCAGGCACTGGGCTGCCCTTGATTCTGGAGCAAACACAATAGTATTTTTTTAAGGCTAATGTCGGGGTAGGGAATGAGACTGCTAATATCTTTTGGGAGACAAGGGAGGAAAAGAAGAATAGAGAAGAATTTATTTTGGCAACAATTCTTGATCTTCTTTTTACAAAGGAAGTTAAAGCCATAATTCCCCCAGGTGCAAATGCTGTCGCCTGAAAAAAAACACCTTCCTTAAAATATATGAAGTCAGAGAAGAAGAGAAGCAAAGAGGAAAGGGACCGATAGCTGGATCTAACGACTTTTGGGTTTTATCTTTTTAATGATATCTGAGAATAGGATGGTTTTAGGAAAACATTTCAGTTTCAAATATCTGAATATTGTGTGAATGTGGAAACTGTGGCAATAAGTCATCTTTCTGACCGACAGTGAAGTAGAGATGGGACCAAACACAGCCTTTTCTTCTTGATGCAGGGAAGAAGTCCCGGGCGGGAGGCTGGGGGGTGGGGAGAGGCCTGGGCTCTGGTCTCAGCTGTGCTGCTCACCTGCTCTAGGCTGGAGGGCGTCCTGTCCTAAATCACCTTAGGCTTCAGGACGTGATACCTGGTTAAGTGATGCTCTCAGGGAGAGTGTTATCTGGGCAGGTGAGGGTTTTGACTGGGCAGGTGCGCGCTGCCCCCCGGAAGGCCTTTGGAGAAGGGACTTCGGGTCCAGCTGCTTGTCACCTCCCCTCCTTACTTGCCACCCTCAGCCCCATACAATCCTGAGATGGAGCAGGGAGTGGGATTTTCTTTCAAGGTTGCAACTTCTGCTGTAATTAATTTGGCCTGCTTTGGATGCAGCAAGCACTCGTCTTGGCTCATTGACGAGACGCCCCCCCACCCGACCCCGTGGCGGCTCACGCTGAGACTACATGCACCTGCCCCGGCCGGGCGCTCCTCCCCACTGGGAGGACTGCCCACAGGCCAGCTTCTCGGCAAGGGAGCGGGGGTGGTGTCACCGGCCTCAGCCCCAGAACTCTGCATACCAGAGCGAGGAAACTGACCTACACCGTCCCAGCACGTGTGCAGCTCTCCCAGCCTGATTTCTTACCTCTCTGACTTAAAGAACTCGGGTTCTCTTCAGGCCTCTAGCTGCGCCCGGCCCTGCACTTGTGGACACAATAGGTTGGCTGGTGCACTGCCTCCCCTCCCCCACCCCCTCCACTGTCCCCCGTGCTTTCACCGGAGCCTGAGGACGGGCTCCGGCTGCCTCAGCACTTGTCACAGGACGAGATGGGTCAGCCCGGGACGTTGCTGGCCTGGAGCCTCAGGCCAGGCCCCTTGGATCAGATTTTTGGTTATTCAGCGACCGAGAAGTGAGGCGTCCAGCCCTGGGACCCCGTCTGCCAAATGGGTTTTGGAGAGTTTCAGAGAATTTTAATTTCAAATGGTGAGCTAGGAGTTCCAGCCAAAAAGTAGCTGTGTCCTATTTTTAGACTAATAAACCAGAATTGATATGGTGAGGCTGCAGCCTCTGTCTAGCTGTTTTCTGCAGCTGATGGAGAGTTTATTTCCTTACTCACCACTAGAGAATACTGAGCCTATTGGGTAAAAATCTTTCTGCTGTAAGTTTAGAGGCCAGAAGCCCAGCTCCTGACACTGGCACGTAGTCACAGGAGGTCAGGGTGGCTGTGCTTTGGGGGATCGTCTGAGAATAAGATGTAGACGCTTCACGGGCATCAAGGCACGGCCGGCTCCAGGCTCAGCGTTCCCCCCCTTGGGAGCTTCCCGGTCACGACGGCAGCTGGAACCCTGACAGCTAAGCCCTGAGGCTCTTTCTCTCCGAAATCTTCACTCCTTCACCGTGTGCTCTTCTTCCTCTGCCTGGGCTGTTGCCCCAGACACATCACAGGGCTCCTCCCATCCGCCATCTTTCCCGCCCGTTCCTGCCACCCACCCATCACACAGCTGCTGGGGGCATCTTGCCCCGGAAACCACAGACTGTCACTCACTTCCTTTGACGTTTCAGTAGGCCCCCACCCGTGAGGTGATCACACAGCAGCCCTGGAATTTGGGAGCCAGGATTCCAAGCCTTCTCTGGTCTGCACACGCTCACCTTCTTCCTAGGACCTGCTTTGCCTCTGCTCCCCTGTGAACCATTTCTGTCCTGCTAAGACTCAGCTCGGTGGGTACCACCCCGGCCCGCTTCCTACGACACCCTAGGCAGACTTCCACGCTGCACACCACATCGCCTTTGTTAGGAAACCCCTTCTACTCACTCACATGCCCCATGAGTTTCTCAGTGGACCACAGGCTTCTGGAAGGAGAGACGTCGTCCATCAGCATCTTTGAATTGAGCACCTAGTCTGTGCCGAGCACAGTGACAGATATGGGCCGCAGAGAGGTGAGCTGGGTGGCAGGTGGTCATGCTCCCTGAATCCTTCACAGGACTGAGTCGTTCTGGCCATGGAAACAGGAGCAGAAGGGATGCGTGTTCATTTCTGGCCGAGGAAGTGAGAGCCTGAGAACGTTTTCTGTTTTCTCTCATCTGTCCTGATGAGCGTGGGGCCACAGAGTGGTGGAGCTGTGTTGCCATGTGGAGCCCGGTGTAGGTGAGAAAGGAACCTTGAGTTGAGCCTCTGCGGGGTCCACAGTGGGGCAGCCCAATGCGACAGGAAATGTGTCCCCATTCACTCTGGTCGGGACACAGACAAGAAGTGAGCACACCACAGAACAAGAGGACTCCAGGTACGTCTGCAGAGAATTCGAGTTGGCTGTCAGGTAGAAGATGGAGGGCTTCTTCAGATAGTATGGCCTGAGGCACAGCTGCAGCTGACCTTGCCGGGGGTGTGGGGGGTGGGGTGGGTAGGGGTGGCTCCAAATAAGAGGAAGCTTCTGTGCTTAAATCCAGGGCGGGAACGTGGCCTGGAGAACAGCTCATGCAGATGCCAAGGGGAGGAACACAGGCGGGGTACTTGAAATGCAAGGAAGCCCAGTATAACCAGATAGCGGGGGAACGGGGGAGACACGGGGTGGGTGGAACTGGGAAGGAAGTGAGGGCTACGTCACAGAGAACCTTGTCCCTGCTGAGGCACGTGGCTCTCACGCTGCCCTCGTGAACCTCTGCAGCCTGGTGCAGCTCACCACGCCTAAGCGGTGCTGCATCATTCTGGGTCCTCAGCGGCCTCGACGCCAGCTGTCCTCTGATTTGGGGTCATGCTCTTGATAGAAGAGATTGTCAAGGGTCCAGGTGGCCGAGGTGGCAGAGCACACGGGACAGGATGGGGCTGAAGCTATCCCATAAAATAAGAAGCAGGCCATTGCTGGGCACACGGAGGTAAACGACCAAGCAGCCAGCCTGGCAGCTCTGCCGGAAGAACTGCCTTTTGGAGAACGCCACCAACCCAGGAGCCACAGCGGGCGCGCAGTGCAGCAGGCTCCACAGGAGGGACCTCGCCCTCGGACTGGGGGGCTCAGAAGCTGCCTGGTTTGGGATTCCCAGCCCCTCTGTGTGTCATCGGTTATGGGCATCCTCTAGCAAAGTGACCTGGGGAAGCCAGGGTGCGCTCCCTTCCTGGCAGCGCAGCTAGACCATCGGAGCAGCGCTGGACCGTCTCTGGTGCGGGGGTGGGGTGGGGGGGGTGGCTGGAATCCAAGCCTGAGGCTGCAGACTGCTTTTCCACTGAGGTTTGCAGGAGGCTGGTCCTTTTCTAGGAGGCCAGCATGCAGGGACCAGTCCTGCGTAAATAACTCTTACCTTTCAGTTAAATAGCAGCTCCTAGATTGAGTTGTAAACCCAAATATGCTATTTACAAGCACATAAAATGAAGTGACAGAAAAGGATTCAAAAGATGAATTGTATACATGTATATAGAAAAGAGGAGATCACAGAATTATCATGCTCTGCAGACTTCAAAGAAAAAATATTGAAAGGACCAAGACAATAACTTTATATTATAATGGGTACCATTCACAACAAAGACGTATGATTGTTATGAACTTTCCAGCCTTGAATTTAAGCACTGTCTTTAAATAGATCAGTTAAGGTTAGCAATTCAAGAGACGCTGATAGAAACAAGATGTAGTAGGAAGCCCTATATTCAGTATCTCTACCTGTCTTTGACAAATGAAGCAAATTTTAAAGAAAGATAAAGAGAGAGTTGATAAAGAAATGAAGAATGATTAATATAGAAGTTAATAGAGAAAATATCACTTTTTGAAATGCCCATGAAAAATTGGGCATCAAGTATTACAATGTAAACAAAATCTCAAACTGGAAAAGCAGGGTGTATACAGGTGTGTCCTAAGACCACAACATATGGACACAAAAAGAAAAGAAGAAGGGAAAGGAAAGAAGGAAGAAAGAAGGAGGTTAAAATGTAATGGAATCATGAAAAAAGGATGATAGGAAGAGGGAAGAAGAAATATAAAAAAAATAAAAAGAAAGAGAACGAGTGAGGAAGGGATGAATGGAAGAAGGAAGGAAGAAAGGAAAGAAAGTGTAGAAGAAATCATGATGAATCAGAACAAGAAAAAAAGGAAAACTGCACTGACTAGCTATGTCCTTGAGCAAGTACAGTTAACTCTTGAGCAACAGAGGTTTGAATTGCGAGGGTCGCCTTATACGCAGATTTTTTTTAGTAAACGCATACAGTGCTACACGATCTGTGCTTGGTTGAACCTGCGGATGCGCACCCTTGGATACGGAGGGCCGAGGGGCATCCACAGATTTCTGTATCCCTGGGGCTCCTGACCCAATCCCCTGCAGATACACAGTGATGACTGTAATATGGTCCTTAATTAAATCTATAAAATGGGAGAAAATGGGAGGATTAAATAATATGATATATTCAGCATTACTCGGTGCATTTCTTTGCATATTGTAAACGCTCAAAAATTAACTACAAAAAATAGCACACATTAAATCCTATAAACTAATTTTGCTTATATAAGTAGATGCAAAAATCTTAAGTCAGGGCTTCCCTGGTCGCACACTGGTTGAGAATCCGCCTGCCCATGCAGGGGACACGGGTTTGATCCCTGGTCCGGGAAGATCCCACATGCTGCGGAGCAACGAAGCCCGTGCGCCACAACTACTGAGCCTGTGCTCTGGAGCCCCTGTGATTCACAACTACTGAGCCCCCGCACCACAACTACTGAGGCCCGCCTGCACTAGGGCCTGAACTCTGCAACGAGAGAAGCCACTACAGTGAAAACACCAGGCACTGCAATGAAGAGTAACCCCTGCTCACAGCAACTAGCGAAAGCCCACATGCAGCAACGAAGACCCAATGCAGCAAAAAAAATAAAATAAAATCTTAAGTCAAATATTAGTAAACAATAATTTCGCATTATATTGAAAGAATAACACATAAAGCCCAAGTTATAGTTTATTCTTATAATGCAACATCAGAGGGAGGACGCCATGTATAGAAGACAGATCGGGTGATGCTTCTACAATCCAGGAAACACACAAGATTGACAGCAAGACACCAGAAGGTAGGCGAGAGCCTGGGGCAGAGGCTCCCTCACAGCCTCAGAAGGGACCAGCCCCGCTGACGTCGTGATCTTGGACTTCCAAACTCTGCAAGTGTCAGACGATACATTTCTGCTGTTTAAGTCCCTCAATCTGTGGTACTGTGTTCAGTACTAGCAAACTAGTACAGAAAGCAGGAACCACACTATCATTGCTTATAAATGATATTTTCAAAAAACTCAAAATTATCAGCTAAAACCCTACTGGAAGTAATGAATGAGATAAGTGAGTTTGTTAGATATAGTATCAATATACAAACATGAGAGCTTACATACAGGATGAAAAGAACAAATTTGAAAATATAATAGGAAAACGATCCGATTTCCCGTGGTAAAAGCATAAAATAAAAGCAAATCGTCCACTTGCTCTTTACTGATGTGTGTGATGGATGCATGATGTGGTGGGTTTTTCAGCAATTAGAATGACAGACTATAGACAGCAACAAAAATGGATCTTATGGAATAATTATAGGTGAGATGAGTAAGAAAATGAGTAAGACCTGCAGCAACATTTTATACATCTAGGAGGGAGGGAGGGAGAGAGAGAGAGAGGGAGAGAGAAACAATGTACTTTTTAAGCAATACATGTAAAGCAAAGGGTACACATTAAAATGGTTATTTCTTCCAGAGAATAAGTAAAACAAGAGATGGGTCCTGTGACAGCCAGTGATAATAACACCTCATGACCTGAAGGATGAGATTAACTCAATTTTTGCGCCTGAGGTAAAAACAATAGCCACATGTTTAATTTTAAATGTGTGCAGGCCAGTCAAATCCTAATCGTATATACATTTCGATGTTATTGTTGAACCTTGAAAAAATGTCTCATCTGGAGTAATCAGTTTGTGAAAATAGACAGGGGAGGTCAAAGACTGGGTGGTCATAATGGTGGCCTTGACCGATGTGGGAGAGAGAATAAGGTTGCCCCCTGCCCCCGCCCCCAGCACCACAAGACAGCCTAATCCCGCAAACACGGGAATACGGGAATACGTTACCTTATATGGCGGCACAGGTGCTGCAGACGGGATTAAGGAGCTTGAGGTGAGACACTTCTCCTGGATTATCTGGGTGGGTCCAGTGTCATCACAGGAGTCTTTATAAGAGGGAGGCAAGAGTATCAGAGAGAAAGGAGATGTAATGATGGAAGAAGAGGTGAGAGAGAGATTTAAAGATGCTGTACTTTGGGCTTTGAAGACGGAGGAAGAGACCAGGACCTGTGGAATGCAGATGGCCTCTAGAATCCGGACCGTGCTCAGAGCCTCCAGAAGAAATGCCAGCACCATGATTTTAGGACTTCAGATCCCTAGAACTATGAGACAGTAGATTCACGTTGGTTTCTTCGCTTTAGAAGGGAATTAAAAGTGTGAAAGAAATTGGGGGTTGGAGAGAGTATGGGACAAAAGATACTCTCGTACACTGTGGGTGAGAGTGCCATTTGGTGCAAACTTTTGAGAAGATAGTTTGATAAAATGTGTCTGAATTTAAAATTAGCCTAGCAATTCCACTTCTAAGAGTTTGTCTACAGGAGATTACCAGAAAAGTGTATACCAACATGTATGGTTAAAGTTTTCCACTTATTGTTTATAATACAGCCAAAAATTGGAAACAACTTAAAAGTCTAACAATAAAAAAGTTAGTGATTCAGTACATAATTAGACTGGAAGATCAGGTAGCTCTGAAAAGAATGTTATATGTCTATATTCATTGGTATTGACCAAAAGATCCGCAGTATGTACTTTAGTAAATAAAAGGTTATATAATGAAACACATGCAATAATACCTTTGTATAAAATTCTAATTCACATAAAAGTGTCTGGTTTTATGTAATTTTGGATGATTTTAGTCTTTTTCCTCTTATTTTTCTGTATGTTTGATTCCTGTCTTTTTATCTTATTTTCTTTCTTTTTTTCACAATGAGAAAAACAATAAAGATATCTTTATTTTATAAAAAGAAAACGCAAACAAAACTGCTACATTAAAATATAATTGTATGTGAAATGAATAAGACAATGAGTAAGTGAAACATGTACGACAGAAGTTTAAGCCTTCGTTTCTAAGGACATTATGAGTCATTAAGAGTCAAAAGACATAAAAAGGGAATTCCTCCCAAAAGAAAAACATGGTCAGTGAAGGTCTGGAGAAAACATTGAACAGTCAAAGAAATGCAGTAAGACAATGAGTTTCCGTTTTCTTCTGTCATGGTGGTAAGGGAAAAAATGTTTTCTTTTCATTGGTTTACAACTCCTAGCTGTTTCTAAAAGTCAAATTTATTATCAAAGGATGATTTAATGTCAACACAGCTGCCCTTTAATCTTGAACTTTTCAAATTAGCGTTATTAATATTATTACAATTACCAGTTGTTTCCTAACTAAGGCACGGAGGCAGCTCCACTGAGACGGGATGAGCAGCCTTGACTGGGCAGCCTCACTGTAGCGAGGACAGGGCTCGGGCAGTCTGCCATCTGAGAGGCCAAGATCTTGTCCACCACTTGGATGGAATTCCACTGCATGCTCTCTCAAGATGATTTTAATTTGATTTATTTTTCCAATTTATAAAGCTGGAAAGTTTTTTTTTTTTTTTTAGCACAATTGCATTATCTCATGGAGTCTTTATGGATCTGAACTACCAATATGCATTAAAATAGCCACAATTAAAGCCAACTAAGTGTCTTTGTTGGTAGGGTCTCTGCTCCACAGCCTTTGAAAATGCTATCTATGTATTTTATCTTCAGCAGTGGCACAGAATGTTCTGTTCATTCAAATACATCCATTCATCAAAGCAGAGATGAAACTCAACTTCAAAAAGTGACCTTGCGGTTGGGAGTTGGATTCTCAGCCAGCAGGAACTAGAGAATGTTATTGGAATCCTGGGGGTGGCTTACTAGGAAGTCACTGAAACAGATTTGCAAAAAAGACAGTGTGATTTCAGGGACACCCATGTTCATCCTGGCATCCTGAAATTCATTGCTCTCCCTTTTTGCTCTCTGAGGCCTGACTTTCCCCACCTAAGCCCTCTCTTCCACAATGTGGCAGAAGACATAATATGCAAATTCTCCGAAATGGGGAACAGAATGATTTATACTCATTACGTGTATGTCAGCGACTGATACCAGGCCTTTTCCAGAGTGGAAGGGCATGGGGTAGAAGGTCATTACCGCAGGAAGAAAAGATAAAAGAGAAACCAGAAAAAATGGTAGGTCGGTCCTGTGGTTTATCCGGTCAGAGGTCAGACAGTGGCCACTGTTAGAAGATCAGTGGCAGTGTGTATGCGTGCGTAGCCAGGGATGGTCATCACTGTCCATTTGTCCATTTCCATACCTACAGATTTTGACATCTATCTTCGCCTTTCACAATAAATTCCATGAACAGAAAACCAAGAAAGTGAGTAGTCACGTTTCCCCATTTTTCTTGTACCCTGCTCTAAATAAGAGACAGAGGTCAAGTATTGAAAGGCAAATGAGTGAACTCTTCTAAATAAATTATCCACACAACACCTAAATCTTTTTTTCAACTTCTAATCCTAGACAATCATCCTGCCTTGTCGGAGTGTGGGAGCAGAGCGATGGTGATGTCTTAAAGTTCCAGCTCCCCTCTCCAGATCCTTTTACCAAGAGACAGAGGTGCAAACATTCTAGAAAACATTCAACAAGGTCTCCATCTTGAACCCCTTCGCTGAATTCTTTTTGGCAAGAGCTCATGTCATGCGCTGAAAATATATTTAAATTCTAAAGCAAATCAATTGTGTGTAACTATCTTACATAGGTCCCACTACAGGCACATTAGGAAAATAGAACTCAATAAACCCTAAGCTGTGGAAAACCATTAAGCCTCTTAGTTATGTTCGAGATGCCAAAATTTGGATGTGACACTGAAGAACAGAAGGAAATGAACATAACATACAAAATGGCAACAGTCCTATAGCTTTGAATATTTAAAAATAATTACGCTGAAGATGAAAAATGACTAAAAAAACAAACACACATCACTTTCCAAGCCCTTAAGATGGAGTAAGACGCTAGACAACAGCTGATGAGGCTGGTGAGGGTCTGATTTTGGGGGGTGGACCCAGCCAGCTGAGACATTGTCAGAGGCAGGAAGGGCTTCAGAGGCGCATCTAGATGTGATCTGGAGTCTCATCCATAGGAAATCCAGAGGCCGGTCTAGACAGCCTCTGCTTGAGGTCTTGCGCCTCCATCTCTAGCTCCAGCTGCTGGAAACTCCTCCTGACGAGAGCCAGAATCTGTCTCCCCCGCACTTCCTAGTTCAGTGGACACAGGTCCCCCCGCTGTGCTGAGACTGGCCCTCCAGGTCTCTCTGCTCTCTCATGTGTTCCTCCCGGCGAAAGCATCCCTGCCGCCTCCCGCCACTCTGTATCTGGCTTGGTTGCCAGATGCCTGGGCTCGGCGGCCATCAGCCTCGAATGTGGTGCCCAGACCTGAAATTTATTGGTATAGACACATCTGTGGAGCTCGGAGAAGAGACAGACTGCCGTCATCACTTCCCGTGTCCAAAACCAGTTCTCAGCACGGCAGCGGCAGTCTGCGTTTCCTCGGGTCCGCGGCACAGCGATGCCTCTTTAAGGAGACGCAGCACGCGTATGGAAGGATTTTCCCGTTTCCTCAGGAAAATGCCAGACGTTGAAAGAGGGAGGGTGCTTTTATTCAATTTGTCTCTTTTTAAATTTTATTTTATTTTTTAAGCTTTTATTGGAGTATAGTTGATTTACGATGTTGTGTTAGTTTCTGCAATACAGCCAAGCGAATCGGTTATACACATACATACATCCACTCTTTCTCACATTCATTCACCCATATAGGTCATTGCAGAGTATAGACGAGAGACCCCCGTGCTGTGCACTGGGTCCTTATTAGTCATCTCTTTTATATATAGGAAGGTGTGTATGTCAACCCCAATCTCCCAATTTATCCCTCCCATCTCCCTTTCCCCACCAGGAGCCACAATTTTTTTTCACATCTGTGACTCTATTTCTGTTTTGTAGAGCTCATCTGTACCATCTTTTAGACTCCACATGTGACATCATATGATATTTGTCTTTCTTATTTTATCTCTGATGAGACTTCTGCTTCAAGGCACACAATTGTTTTTCACTATGTGGAGGGAAAAGGACACAGACGGTGAAACTATTTCGTGGAAGAAAGTCAAGGAGTTGTCGCCTCAGATTCAATTTTAATCTGGGCTCAGGTGGCTTGAGCCTTTTGTTATTTATGTGAGCAGGTGTTGGTAGACACAGGCCCTTTCCATTAAACACATCCTGGAATCTTGATCAAACGTTGTTGTGAAAATACATCACGTGGACGATGTGCGTTGAAGGGGGAGGAGCTGACGTAAGATAAGCGAACCTCAGAGCAGGAAGGCTGGGCGGGGACACAGAGGGTGCCGTAGGTTTCCTCATCGGTCCCATCTTCTGTTTCTCGATTATACGGACCCCGGCTGTGTGGGGCGACACACAGGCCATCTTCTCTGTGAGTTGCCACGTGGCGCCACCCAGGCCACAGTGACGCAGTGACTAGGAGACAGAGGCAGAGAAGCTGCGAGACTCAGAACAACAAGCACACAGGCTGCAATGATAAACGCAGGCCAGTAGGTTCCCCACACCCACCCACCTGGAAATTTCCCACAAGAGCCTAATACTGTCGGAAAAATCTTCCAGCAGGCCCCTGGTTCACGTGACCTGCACGGGATGCCTCCTGGACTCCAGGCGAAGGGGCCTCTGGCCAACGGGAAGGGCAGGCCCCGAGGAAGGGCTTGGGGGCAGGTGGTTTTGGAAGGAGAGCTCAGGAAATACACGCGAAGGAGTGGGGGCCGTGAGATGCCCCCCCGCCCCCCCGGGGATGTTTGCATGTTGAAGGGCCTGAGCGCAGGCTGTCCTGGGATGTGCGGCTCCGAGTCTGCCTTCGTACCACCTAGAGCCTCAGCGCCGGTGGTTCCTGAAGGAAGCCTGCGTTCATACGTGAGGTGGGGTGCCTGGGGGTGAACCCGGCTCTGCCCCCCGGTCTGTTTCTCCCCCTGAACAGGGGGGCTCGTCGAGAAGCCCACGATCACTCAGCCTCTTCATCGGTGGCCGCTCTTCTCATCACAGAGGGTACGGACTTCAGATAAAACGTTCAGGGATGGGGTGGAGGTCCCTCTCCTGCCTCAGCTCTCAGTTTTTGGTTTCTTTTCCAGGCTTCGCCCGTCAGCGAAGGCAGCGTGGCCAGGGCCCGGCTCTTTGGAGACTGGCAGGTGGCCGTAGGAACAGGTCAAGACTGGCGTGTGGGCGACTCAGCTTTCCCTGGAGTACGTGGTCCTTCTCTGGGGCCCGGATGCTTTTCTTCTTCACGGGCCTTCACCCCTCTGCAGTCTAGTTGTTTCCGAGCTACTTACATAAGAAAAGACAAGCAGGCTGGTGAGCCCGCCTCCGCCCCCTGCCCTGCCGGCCTCTGATACCATGGCAACCAGAAGCTCCAGGTCAGATCCAGGTTCTTCCCACAGGGAACCGGGGCCACAGAGCGTGTGCAGGCCCGAATCCCGCTGGTTTCACCTCATCTCTACCTCCAGCCGCTCTTCCTGCGAGGGCAGACCTGTGACTGCAGGACCAAAGGGGCAAGTCGGAGAAGAGGCTCCGACAAAGGCATTTCCCCATGGGCCCTCTGCTCCCTCCCCACGGAGGTGGCCTCTGAGGACTCTCTGAAGACCCCTGGGGGCTTTGCACAGTGCAACGTGCAAACACGGGGTCTGATGATTTCTTGAGTCAGTGCCTGTGTGTTTAGGAAAAGACTGCCTGGCATTAAGTAGCCTGAATCCAAACAGCCTGACTGGCGAGGATTTCCCCATCCTAAAAAAGTCACTGGTGGAGGCAAACCCCCAGCAGGGCCCAGGCAGCGGGGGCATAGACGGCAGGTAAGATGCTTGAAACACGCAGCACCTGTCACCAGGCAACAACATCACGTAACAAAATGCTGTTCGTTGGCGACGCTGATGACAGCAGGGACGTCTTCCCGTGCAGCTCGCCTCCGTGGCTGGAAGGAGTCTGTCACCATGTCGTTTAGATGGCGTTGTCAGAAAGGGCTACTGTTGCCTTTTCGTAATTTCTCCTGAGCTGGGGAGTTTCCTTGACACGAATCTAGAAGGTCCCTGTCACATCCACTGACTGGTGAATAAAACAGGAATCTTCTCTCACATGCATTTCTGCAAAGAATTTCTTTCACGTGAGCACCGTGCAGAAACATTCTTGTTTCTCTATAGCGTCTTGGAGAATTTTCAAAGTGAGGCCCCTCTGTCCAGAGTGATGTGTGGAGAAGAGGCTGGAAGGAATCTACTCCTACATGTAGGCAGCATAGTTTCCTGGGGAACCGAGCGATGCCCTCACTGAGCCCAAGGTCACAAGACCTGGACGGCGGGCCAGTCTCCCCTGGGGGGACGCACGGCCGGTTCTGGACACCCACTGCTCCTCTGACACCTCCCTGTCCCTCTGGTGTCCCTCTCTGCATCCCACCTTCCTCGTGCTGCACCGAGTCTCCCTCTGGGCCTCCTGGGCCTGGACAGAGCTGGTCCTTGTCTCAGTGACGGGATGTCTCTAAACCACCACCCTGCCCCGCTACCTCCCCCCACCCCGCGCCCCATCCCACTGTCACTCACCTGCTCTTGGCGGTGAGGTCACAGTAGCCACATGTGAGTGAGGCTGACAAGCACTGCCCACGGAGCAGCTGAGGCGCTGTCCCAGCCAGAAGTCAAGTCCAAGTGGGCAAGTGAGTGAGGATAGAACAGGTGTCACCCCTCACCCCAGGGGAGAGAACGGAGACCGAGACAAGAGACGTGATCTTCTCAAGGCCACAGAAATGGGGTGACGTGCGCTTCCAAGGCCAGCGGTCCCTGCAGTCCGAGGGCAGGCTTGTGATAAGGGTTCCAGATCTTTCTGTGGACCAGCCATGCCGAGGTCCACGCCACCCACACCTGGAGAAACAGGAAGGGCCTCTGAAGCGCAAGTGGGCTGTGTCACCCTCAGGCACCTACAACCCAGTCTCACAGGGGGATCATTCGTTGGATGAAAGCATATAAAAGCCAATTGCTCTGCTGAGCTTTTTCCTTTTCAGCTGGCTATTTGGTGGCATATGCTTTTTAAATGTCTGATTTCTGGAAAATCTGTTTTTTTTTTTAAACATCATGGGGGCTCAAAGTGTCCATCCTCCTCACCCCACCCCCCACAGCCTTGTGTTCACAGAGGGGCTGCGAGAATCCTGGCGGCCCTCTAGGACTGGATCTTGGCAAAGTTTCTTTATTACTGCAAAAACTCCGTTGTACCTTGACGGCAAGAAATCTTTTCTACAGTACCAATTTCCAATGGCCAGAGCCTCGATTTAGCAATTATTACTTTTTGAAAGTGCTTTATCCCCAAGGATGCAAGGAGTTTTCAATATCCACAGATCAATCAGTGTGATACGGTACGTTAACACGTTGAAGAAGAAAAACCACATGATCATCCCAATAGATGCAGAAAAAGCTTTTGACAAAATTCAACATCCATTTATGATAAAAACTCTCCAGAAAGTGGGCATAGAGGGAACCTACCTCAACACGATAAAGGCCACACATGACAATCCCACACCAAACATCATGCTCAACAGTGAAAAGCTGAAAGCTTTTCCTCTAAGGTAAAGAACAAGACAAGGATGTCCACTCCTGCCACTTTCATTCCACATAGTATTGGAAGTCCTCGCCACAGCAATCAGACAAGAAAAAGAGATAGAAGGAATCCAAATGGTAAAGAAAGAAGTAAAATTGTTCACTGTTTGCAGATGACATGATACTTAACATAGAAAATCCTAAAGATGCTACCAGAAAACTACTAGCAATTATTTTAATTCAAAAAAGATCAGTGGGAGGTGGGCAGCTTCCGCCGGGTGGCAGGGAAGAGCACTGGTTTAACTGCCCAGGACGAGAGTGCCATGGAGATGTGTGACCTTGGGCAGGTCACAGCCTCCGTGCTCCGTTTTTTTTCATTCACGGGAGGAAGATGAGAATGCCTTTGCTGTTGACCTCTTGGTATTTCAGAGGAGCCAGCATGAGCCTGCCCCGGGGGCCACAGGAAGGCTCTCGCAGGGTATACTGTGCAGCGCCAGAGGTTACAAGCGTGATGTCACAATGCGCCTGTGAGCGAGGCAGACAGGACCTGAGCCCCCCAGGGCAGTAGCAGGGTGGGGCAGCGTGTGCATGGTGGGCACGGAGCCTCGGCCGCTGGGCAGGAAGGCAAAGGTGGCTGCCCGAGTGCTTCATGGTAACTGCGCCCACGGCTAACACTGCTGGCAGATCTCTCAGCTAATTTGCCACCAGTGAGAGGAGGCAAGAGCACACTGTTAGATGAGCGGTCAGTGGAAATAATGGTACATGATGGGCTAGACACCCCTGCTGGGATCAGGGCATCTTAGACACAGAAGATGCTTTCTATGCTTTTTCTAAGCCACAAAGAACTGGCGTGTCCAACCTTGTGAATCAACCGTACTCTAAAACAAAATAAAAATTAAAAAACCAATTTCTTGTGTTAGGTTTATAATAAGAAATGAAATACACTTTGCTTGAAAACAAAACAAAATTACAGAACAAAAAGAAAACCGTTGTGTCGTGGGGAGGCCGGCTGCATAGGGAGGCAAAGTAGATCTTCACCACCTAGAACAACGTGAGGATGATGGGAAAGGAGCATCGTCCTGTCCAAAAGTTCACTACTGAGTCTTTGAATTTCACCATTAGTGACTCATTCCTTTGCTTTTGTGTGTTCTCTTTGAAATGAGAATATTTTTTGGAAAAGTAACATGGAATGAATTAAGTACCTTGGAATGAATTAAGAAATAAAAACACTTTGCTTCAGGTTGGGCCCTGGAAATAATGAGAGCTAGGGCAGTTGGGGTGGGAGGGGGCAGGTCTGGTGGGAGGAATGGGAGCAGACAGGAGGAGGGCCAAAGAGAAGAAGGGAAGGAGGCCAGGCGGGCACTGAGGAGAGAGGTGGAGTCCGATCTGCACGGTGTAGAACGGTGCCCTTCTTCAAGCAGGGGTCGCCTTGCTTGGCTCTGTCCTGGATGCCTTTGCCTTCACATTTTTAGATAAATTTACCTCCCTTTTGAGTCGTCTCTGAAAGCTGCAGCTCCCCAGGTGGGAGAGGACTCAAAGTCCCTCTGCTTCCTGTTCTCATTCCTGAAGTCTGGCTTTTGTCACTTTGTGCTCAGGCCTGGCCTTGAAGGTTCCCTCCTAACTGCCACCTGCTGTGACCAGCAGGCCAGCCAAACCGCGCAAGACCGTGACGGGAATCCGTGTCCTCAGGGCGGATGACCGCAGGCTTGGGCTGGGAATGAGTCAGCCTGCTCGCCTCCAGCCCTGGCCTGAGCGAATCCTGGGGGGCGAGGGGTCAGACTCCGGGGGTTTCCTTGACGCCAAGTCAAGTTGCAGGGAGCCTTTGTCCATCTCTTACCTGATTCGCAACAAAAAGGACAGGGACAACCTCCAACCAGCAACTTTTTTCAGTATTTCCCTGAGGGATCAGGGTCAGAGGGCGCAGGAATCCCCGCGCACTGCACTCGCTTTAGGCGTGAAGGCAGGCGGATGCCCGGTTACCATCCTCCACTATCTGGCTCTCTCACCAGAAACGTGTGCCAACCCCAAACAGATCGATTCTTAAACAACGGTTCTTAAGTTAACGACAATTAATTACAAATTCTTCGGTTCATTTTTCATTAGAGTCAATGGTTTCTATTCTTTGCGTCTGTCAATGACTTTGTGAACAAAATTCTTACACAAATCTCAAGTTATAAATCTGTCAAGCGCCAAATGTTTATTTGCATGTCAGTTGTTTGTAACATAGAAAACATTTTTTATGGAAAATCGTAGCTCCAGTTAAGTTCTCAGACGAGCTCACTGATGTGAATAGAAATAGAGAACTTTTTTATATTCATACTTTATCTTTACAATGTCTTCACATCAAGTGTAGAAATAAAGATAAAAATAAATGTAGAAATAGAATATTTCGGCTCTACTACGGTTTAAATAGCTATTCGTGGCTAGCCTGAAAGCCCGATTCCCGTTTAAAATGTTATTTGCGGGTTTGAGGGAGGACACGCTCTGTGTTGATTCTGCCGCTGTAGAAGGCTCACCCAGGTGGCCTCCCACCCCAAAACGACGCGCCTCTGTTTTGCTACTTTCAGTGCTTTTGTGTTAACATGCAGTCAGTTTTCTTTGTCGTAGGGAAGCTGGTGCTAAGAATGGTTCTGATAACAATGGCTATTTCAGGTTGATTTAAATTCTAAACATAGGATCTTTACTCCTTCAAGGAATCATGGATTCTGCCCATTTTCTAACCACTCCCCCATAACACGACATTTCTGTCCAGTTTCTGCAGCTCAGCATTCTAAAGGTGTCTGGAATCACACGTGTGCCCCATGGCTGGCTTCACACTGGGCTGAGTTTTCGATCAGAGTCTCCACAAGTGGAATTGGAATTTTCTAAGCCCCCTACTTGCCAGATCTAATCCTGAACTAGAAAATTAGTGGACAGGGTTGAAAGTTAGGAGCCAGCATTTTAAAATCCTAGTGCTCAGTATCCTTTTCTGAATCCCTAGATCAGGACAGCTTCCCATGAACCTTTCATGGCTTTGTGTTCCGTCCAAGTTTTGACAGCAAATGAAGCTAAACCAATCACTGCCTAGAAAATCCACTCAAAGAAAAGCAACAGCCGTATGGCAATTTGCCAAAACACCGTGCTCTGACTCCACTCAGGGTGTGCAGACCACAGCAATGGCGGCCCCAGAAAGCCTCCGGGCTGAGCCAGGTGTCACCTCTGTGGTCACAATGACAGCGGTTGCCACCCTCCATCTCCTGCATCTAAGGCCCCTGAGCTTGCCCAGGTCTCACTGGAGTTGAAGGCAGTCCGGAGATGACTCATCTCTATGCCTTAAATCCAAAGGATGGACACCGGGCACTTGCAGGTAGGGGCGCTGGGTGAGAGCCGGGACCGAAGCAGAGGAAACGAGACTTCGCTCTTACGACAGAGCCCTTTCCTGGGATAAGACCCACACGGGCACGCGAGCCCTCAGCTCTGGGCTTAACGAGTTAGTCTGAGCTGCTCACAGACGCGCTCTGGGTTCAGGCTCTCGTCGGTGGCGGATGCTCCCTGTGGCCCTGGAGGCACCGGAACAGAGCAGAAAAGTCGGGGGGGGGGACTGGGCCACCCGCCAGCAGCGCGCTCGCCCGTCTAAGGTCTCAGCCTTTGTCCACCTGCAGTGAAGCCACGTCACGACACTCCGGGACAGAATTCTAGGTGGAGCGTTGTTACCTCTTCAAGGTCTTCTGTTATCCTTGGTTGCCGATTGTTTGCTCTTGTTATAATTATTGTTTTATTTGGCAATAATCTCTGTGTTCTCGCTAGCAGCTTTCAAGACACTATACTCCCTCCTCTCTGTGCTCTGTCTAGCATGTATCGGTGACATATTGCCTGCCATTTATACGGTGTGTATTGTTTATCCTTTATTATTGCTGTTTTACAGTTTCTTCATGAGATCTTTCCATGGGAACTTATTTTTATTTAAGCTTCTTTGTTCTCTGAGCACATTTTCCATATGAAAGTAATGCCTTTTTCAATTCTGGAAAATTTCCAGCCATCCTCTCCTCAAATATTGTTTCCTCACAATTTGTTCTTTTCTTTGGAAATTCCTATTTGATCTAAGTTGAAAGTTCGATTCCTCCGTGTTCTTAACCACTTTTCACGTGCTCTATCCTGTGGGTCTCTGTTCTGTGCTCGGGATGAATTCTTAGGTTCTAACAGAAGAACTTAAGTCCACTATTCTCTCTTTGTGCCTAGACTACAGTAATTTCATCGACAGAGTTTGTTGTTTTTAAGTGACTGTGTTATTAATTTCCATGATTTTTCATCTTCACTTGTCATTTAATATCAGGCTTTTATGGCTTAATTTATCTCAGAGTCTTCCTGAGGTTGCCCTATTATTTTCATCTCTTCTGCAGGGAGTTTGTGCTGTGGTGGTTGACTACGTTTGCTGCTTTTCAGCTCGTTTATCTCCATGTGTGGTCATGTTACTCCCAGCCTCATCTTGAGTGGGAAATTCCTTCTTGCTCGGTCTCTTTTTTTCTCCTTTGCACTCCTCTCTCTGCCTTGTGGCCTTTCTGTTGCTCCCACCAGCCTCCTAGATTCCTAGTGCAGCCCAGATGACATCATGGTGGCCCAAACTCCTGCTCCACGGTGACCTTGGGTCTGTCACAGAACAGGTTACTGGGACTCAGGCAGCTTGTCTTGGGTCCTGGGCCACACTGGTGTCTGTATTTGCCCGTCTCCAGGCCCGCGGCTGCCTGTAAACCACAGCCTAGCACAGTGCATGACGTTGCTGTGGGGAGCGTAAACTGTTACCCTATGAACCCAACCGAGGCCACCTCTGCCAACTTCTGAACCTCAAGAACTTTGGACCTTTGTTCCATTGCTGTGCTACAAAGCCTTTGTTTTAATCAAACTTCTTGTTTGAGATAATTGTAGATTCACAGGCAGAAATGAGACAGAGAGATCCCGTGTACCCTTCACCCAGTTCCTCCCAGTGGTGCCAGTGGTACAACTAAGGTACAATGTCACAGCCAGGCTGTTGGCAAAATACAGTCACGTTCAGAACATTTCCATCTCAACAAGGATGCTTGCATTGCCCTTTACAGCCAAGCCCATTTCCCTCCCACCCCACCTTCTTCTTAACCCCTGGCAACCACTAATCTTGTCTCCATTTCTATAATTTTGTCATGTCGAGAAGGGTATATATATATATATATACAAGATCATATGGTATTACCTTTTGGAATTGATTTTTCTTACTTAGCATGATTCTCTGCGGAGTCATTCAGGTTTTTGTACATATCAATAGTTCCTTCTGTTACCAGGAGTTTGGTGTGAATGGACCATCATTGTTTAACCAGTCACCTGCTGAAGGATTCAGAGCTGTCTCCAGTTTGAGATTATTATGAGAAAAGCTGCTATAAACATTTGTGCACAGGGTTTTGTGTGATTTCATCTGATTCTGCACATACTTGCCAGCATTTGGTGTTCTGACTATTTTTTATTTTAGCCATTCTGATAGATGTGTGGTGATATCTCACTGTGGTTATAATTTATATATTCCTAATGGCTAATACGCTGAACATTTTTTCCTAGGTCTGTTTACCAACTTTATGTCCTCTTTAGTGAAATGTGTCTTTATTGGGTTGTTTGGGTTTTGTTTAGTTTAAGTTGTTGTTGTTGTTGTTGTTGTTGTTGAGTTTTGACAGTCTTTTATATATTCTGCTTTTTTTCTCTTTTAAAACTGAGATATAATTGACATGTAACATTATATTAGTTTCAGATGTACAAGATGATTCCATTTTTGTAGGTATTACAGAATGATCACCTACAATAATTCTAGATAAGATCTGTCACCTTACATCGTTACAAACATCTTTTTCATATGAGAACTTTTAAGTTTTATCCCCTTAGCAACCTTCAAATAAACAATCCAGTATTATTAGCTATAGCCACCGTGCCACACGTCACACCCCCAGGAGTGTAGTCTGGACACCAGTCCTTTGTCAGACACATGGTTTGCACATATTTTCTCCTTTTCTGTAGCTCATCTTTCTGTAGAGTCTTCCGCAGAGCAAAAATTCTTCATTTACATGAAGTCCCGTTTATCAGTTTTTTGTTTCATGGATTATGCTTTTGGTGTTAAGTCTAAGAATACCTTGCCCTGGCTTAGATCCTGAAGATCTTTTCTACTTTTTTCTAAAGTTTTGTAGCTTTACAGTTTTTGTCAAAGCCCATGATTCATTTTTGTATAAAGTGTGAGAATTAAGTTGATGGTTTTTTTTGCCTGTGGACAACCAACTGCTCCAGCACTATTTGTAGAAAAGGCCATCCTTCCTCAATTCGATTGCTTTTGCACCTTTGTCAAAACTCAGTTGGGCATATTTATGTGGGTCTATTCCTGGGTTCTCTCTTCTGTCCCACTGATCCGTGTGTCTGTCTCCACGCCAACACCACACAGTTGTATAGCTTATGTTATAGCTGTATAATAAGGCTTCAAATCAGTGGACTGATTCTTTCCACTTTAGTCTTCTTTTTAAAAATTGTCTTAGCTATTTTAGTTCATTTGCATATCTATGTAAATTTTAGAATAATCTTGCTGTATCTACAAAAAACCTTGCTGGGATTTTGATAGGAATTGTTTAAAACCTTATATCAACTTGGGGAAAGTTGACATCTTCACCATGTTGAGTTTTCCAATCCATGAACATGATATGCCTTTCAGCACACAAGTCCCGTGCGTGTATTTTTAGGTTTCCTGCTAAGAATTTCATTTTTTGAGCAATTATAAGTGGTACTGTATTTTTAACATTGGTGTCCATGTAGTCACTGCTGGTATGTACAAATACAGTTGATCTTGAATGTTTATCTTGTATGCTGTGAACTTGCTGAACACACATTACTTCTAGGAGCTGTTTGAGATCCCTTGGATTTCCTATGCATATAGTCACATCACCTCTAAATAGGGACAGTCTTATTTCTTCCTTTCCATTCAGTATGCCTTTAAAAATTTATTTGATTGAAGGAAAATACCATAACATAAAATTTGCCATGTTAACTGTTTTTTAAGATCAGTGATACTAAATATATTCATAAAGTTGTGCAACCGTCACCACCACTCATCTTCATAACATTTAATCTTGTAAAACTGAAACCCTATACCCATTAAACAATAACCCCCTATGCCCCCTCTCCAGGCCCTGACAACCACAATTCTTTCTGCCTCTATGATTTTGACTGCTCCAAACACCTACTTCATGTAAGCAAAAACATACAGTATTTGCGCTTTTGAGACCGTTTCATTTCACTGAGCATAATGTCCTCAAGTTTTATCCATGTTGTAGCAGGTGTCAGAATTTCCCTCCTTTTTAAGGCTGAATGATATTCCTTTCTGTGTTTATGCCACATTTTACTTGGGCTGCTTTCATATATTAGCTATTGTGAATAACAATGCTATGAACATGGGTATACAAATATTGTATGCCTTTTATTTCCTTCTCTTGCTTTATTGCAGTGGCGACAACTTCCAGCACTGTGCTGCATAAAGTTGGTGAGAGTGGACACCCTTGCCTTGTTTGGAATCTTAGGAAGAAAGCATTTAGTCTTTTGTCATTAAGTACAATATAAGCTGTAAGCTTTCTGTAGATGCTTTTTATCAATTTGAGGAAGTTCTCTTCTATTCTTATTTTTCTGAGAGAGAAACCAGTTTACCACAGGAATAGCTTTCATTTAACCAAAGAATGAAAAACTCTCCTTCTCATTTGTTACTGCTCTATATTGATGATAAATTTTTTGGGAGAAGTTTGTGAGCAAAGAATAAGAGGCTGAGTTTCAGCATCTTATTTCTTTCCAGAGACCACTGAGGAAATTACTCTGGTACCCCCGAGTCTGATGTGCCCAGTCATGCACCTCGCTCCCACTGCACCTCTTCCTCTTTATAAACCTGGATAGTTCACGTGTATCATAAACTCCATTTTCTGATGATGCTTCATGAATGAGACGTAGTTGGTGAAGCCAATTTTTTCATTCTCAACAGTTGTTTTGTAGTTCGTATATTGCAGACACAAGGGATTATTTGTGATTATTTCTGCAATGTTTCCACATTTCCAGCTGGAATGAGATGCGGGAGGATTCCACATGCTCTCAGCACGGACAGGCGTGGCGTGTGTTCTGTAGACTGTCGACATGTTCACACACGTGTGCCTGCGTTGCTGAGTGGCTGCAATACTTATGGTCTGGGTTACATATTTTGGTGTCTTATTTTATCAGTTTAGCACTTTACTATGGACTGCACTGTAAGTTGGCTCTGTGGTGCTTTTGATGGTCATGCTGATAACGCGGCGGATGCCGTGAGGCTGACGGACATCACTGATTTCTCCTGCACCCCTAGTGTCCCCAGCAGGCCCTCCGATAGTGTTGCTGCAGAGACATGCACGTGTGCTGGACCCTGCCCCTTCGTGCTGCTTAAGCTTCTCAAGGAGAGAGGCCTGGGCTTCTGTGCTTTTCCCCCTCAGCGTTTGTTTAGTTACCGTGGTTGTATCAACACAGTTCCAACACATTGTGAAAGTGAAAAGCATGGTGGGATCTATCATTTGTTGGTCATTAAGATGTTCAAACTGAAGTAGCTGGACATGGGGGGTTGGAGAGCATCCACTTGACCAGACCCTGGGAGCCCTCTGAGGGCGGTGGTTGAGACTTCACGGTATCTGTATATCCGATGCCTGCGCTGTAATAGGTGATCGTGGAGATTAGGGATGGGCGCGCATCCTTTGCCCCTCCCCTGCCCGTGGGAGGTATGTCTCCCCGGGATGCAGCCTGGCCACTGGTGGAAGCAGCGCTGGGCCCTTTCCAGGCCTGGCCTCTGAGCAGCTGCTGCTTTTCTGCCCTTGCAATGCTCTCTTCTGGGGGCTGCTGCCTTGTCGCAGTCCCACAGCCCCGAGGCCACCATGCATGGTGGCATGGCATCCTCAAAGAGACAGGTTCAGTCCTAAGCCCTGGCACCTGAGCTTGTGCCCTTATGTGGAAATAGGGTTTTGTAGGTGTAACTAAGATGTAAATTATGATAGGGTCGTATAGGAGTCAGGTGGACCCTTAACCCATTTGACTGGGGTCCTTATATGAAGAGAAAAGACACAGATGCATAGAGGGAAGATGGCCAAGTGACAAAAGAGGCAGAGACTGGCGTGAAGCACTGCAAACCCAGGAACTCCAGGCTCTCTGGGGCCCACCAGAAGCTGGGGGACAGAGCACGGCCTGACCAACACCTTGATTTCTGATTTACAGCTTCCAGAACTGGGAGAGAATGAATTTCTGTTGTTTGAAACCCCTCAGTTGGTGGCGCTTTGTCACAGCAGCCCCAGGAAGCGAACATACGCCCCAAGCTCTTCCTGTAGGTGGGATGGGCCTCCGGGGGAGCGGGCAGCAGGGAGGGAGAGCGCGGCCAGACCCTCCCCGAGCTGCAGCAGCCATCTTCCGGCTGGACCCCTGGGGGCAGGGGCCTCCCTGATGGTCTCCCCTGTTGCGGGGGCAGCAGGGTCACCCAGCGGGGCCCAGTCCAGACCACAGAACGGCGCCAAATCATAAACGGTGTTTTGCGTCTCTGTGTTTGGAGTTTTGGGTGTGGTCTGTGGCAAAGCAGTCCGGGCGATCAGTACCTGTTTACTGAAACGAGCTCACTGTGTCCCTCCCTGTGCTTGGTGACCGGTTGGCGCTACCAGAATCCTTTAGCAGGTGAGGCTGTTACCGACCGGGGCTCTTGGTTCCTTAATCAATAGAAGCTGACTAGAGGCTGGACAAGAAATTCAGGCCAGGCTCTGTCGGGGCATGAGGAGAAGCAGCAGTTTCCCCTGCTCACCTCCAGGCCGGGCGGGTGTCTTCCTCATGTTGGGGAGGGGAGGGGTGTGTCCAGGGGTGGGGCTGGAGGGGTGGCTTAGGCGATCGGCCCGCCCCTTAGGTGGTGGTGCGTGCAGGGCTGTGCCCAGGACCCTGTTTTTGCTGCCAGCTCTCCAGAAGTGGCAATTGGGTTTTTTGGTCTCTTTGTTGTCTCCTTGTCCGTAATTTGCCCCAACTGCACATGTGCGCAGTTATTTTTAGTCCTTTATAGTTTCTTTGTCTCTTGTTGCTCAGGGAGACTTTGTCCAAGAGCGAGCACTGCAGCAGAGGGTCCCGGGTCCCAGGTCCCAGCCTGTCTCGAGGCCACTGTTCTGTAAAAGGCCTGTGGCTGGGTAGAGCCTTGTCTGGATTTAGCATCCAGGATTTAAATCCGAACACCGATCATGGAGGTCGTTTCTGCGTTTCGCGAGTCCCTCAGAGCCCAGAGAAGGGGACAGAACCACTGGGTCAAACTGCTGTGGCCGATCTCCGTGTACTAGAGCATCACTGCAGGCATTACGGGGTAAAAGTGCTTGCATCTGAAGCTTTCCGTGAATGTGTACAAACTTTGGGGATTTCAGAGTCCAGACGAGGTCTCTAACAACCAACCCCAGCACTTCACGCTGTCCCCAGGGCAGGGTCCACTCAACAGAGCCATTTTGGTTGTGACCACAGGGGCACAATCTCAGGGGTTCCCAGGCCCAGGGGATCTGGAGGTGTTGGGACACCAGGGAAGGCAAGCTGAATTTTTGTAAAATCACTCACCCTTCTCCTTTAAAAGAATCTGATTTAGATGCTCTGCTTTTTCTCCATTCTCTTCTGCTCATTAATTATTTTTGCAATATAGATTTCTTATCATTAGAGATCTGCTGAAATTATTTCCGATTTTCAGTTATTTTGTGTTGTTTTTGAAGTGCTGTTGCTGCAGTATGCTTGTTGGCTCCGCTCCTCGGATAAACGAGCCCTACCCAGACCTTGCAGATGGCTCAGGGTTCCTGGGTCCTAATGGACCGAATCCTGGGCCAGCTCTGCCGGTGCTGGGTGTTCACACGTCCTCAGCCTGGCTGCCCGGCCTCTGGGGACATCGGAGAGTCTCTGCCCCTGAAAATTCCTCCACCTTAGTCAATGTCTATACCTCAACCTCCCCGGGGCTCTCCAATTTTTCTGTGAAAAAGAAAGAGAAAGGTTTATTTCTGGGGATCCCCAAGGACAGCACAGAGGCAGACCTGCTCCCTGCGAGAAGCGGAGGGAGACAGGCCATGTACAGAAACCAAGGGGCCGTGCATCCCAGGCCAGCCCTGGACTCGATGTCAGGATGTTCGGATACAATGCTGAACAGTGAGGGTGTCGGACAGGGTTCCAGAAGCTACACAGCAGATATTTCTTGTGTTTTTCTAGCATGTTTCCCAAAAAATCTCAACATGGAAAATGAATTCATATGACAGACTAGACAGAGAATGTTCCACTAAACAGCCCGATAACGCACGGTGATGGACTTCACAAAAGAGCGCGTTCGGGCCAGGACGATCTCTGCTCATTTAATTTCTTCTTCTCGTATCCGTGGAGCTCTGACCGCCCCTTCTAATTTGTGTTGGTGGAGTTGAGGTTTCCTTGAGCAAAAGGAAAAAAAAGGTACTTAATTTGTCACCAAAGCCTGATTTCTTTTTTCCCCCTCTGCCCTGCACATAAATCCCATCAATTAGGTTCATAATAGAAGCAAATTTCATCGTGAAACGAAATCTCCCCCAACATTTAGGACTGAGCGGCAGCCTCTCTGCCTAATTGTATTAATAAAATTTTTAGCAACATAGTTTTGGGGATCAATGTGCAGGCCCTGCCAATCAAAGACTTTTCTCCTCACTGAAAAGGTGCGAGACTTTTCAGTTTCTTTGTGACGGACTACGGAAAGGCTGAGTTGCCCCCAGAAGATTAAATCTTTAATTTCACATTATTTCCAGCCATGTCTATAGAACAAAGTGGGCTTTACCTGTTGAATATGGGGCTTATGTGACTTGAAGGACCCTTGAGACATTAAGAGGCGGCCCTGAACGGTCTCTGAGATTTAAGCTGTGGGGAATTCTAAAGGGATTACCGCTGCATTTTCCATAAAACGAGAAATAAAAACAGACTTAAGCAATGCATGATCATAAACGCATTCCAGCTGTGATGGAGAGCCCGTTCGCACCGCCACTCGGAGGCCCCGGCTCGAGGGTCTGTCAAAGGCACCCACACTTGTAAGGATTTGGACGAGTCCAGCTCATAATGAAGTTAGGGCTGAATACTTTGCAAAGATTGGCTATTAAAAAAAAAAAGATACTCTTCCGTTTTCTCAGGTCCAAAGGTGAGAAATGCATACATTATTTTGACATCATTAAGATATCTTTTGTACGGAACGCTAACCTGCCTTGACCAGAACTGGAGAATTCTCTCTCTGAATAAAGGAAGAACAAATCTCTTCCTGGGAAGATTTTCATGACTGATTAGCTATGTGGGATGGAAAAAAAAAAGGGATGTCTTCCAAAGACCAAAAGAAAATGAGGACCCCAATTAAAATCCCGCCATCCTCACTAATCAGCTTAAAGACTCAACTAAAACAAAAGTTCTATTAAAAATGTAACAGCATTCTAGAGGATGCAGTGATTACCCAGCAACGCACGTTTTATATAAACACTGCATCTCTTTATGTCACGGACATATCCGGCTTTGTAAGTGGGCAACTGAAAGGGTGAAAGAAAATTAGAATAAATTGCAGACAAAATATGATGGACCTGAAATAACATGATGCAAAAGCTGAACTTTCATTTTTAAGTATATTCCAAATAACAATTTCGTAGATTTGGGGGAGTCTGTGGAATATGGAGGAAAGAGAAAGCACCCACCCGGGGCCGTTTGCCTCATTTAACAAGCAAATCCCGTTAACTCACCCATCCTGGCCACACATTTTTTAACAGAAAATTACAATTTTATAAAATGTTGCTTCTTACCCTTACTGTAGAAGAGTTTTCACAGCATAGTAGGTAGGACATTTCATGGTTAGATTCTTCCAACCATTAGCTTCTATGATTCGAAGTACAATATAAATACAGACCAAATATAAAACATAAACAGAAAACTCAAGAGCTGGATGATTTTTGGAGCTGAACCTTCTAGAATTTTATGACTCTGGGACTGTCTTGCTCAAGATGGCAGGTCCAGTAGTGGAAGAGCTCATGCAAGATCTCGGTGTCCTGGTCCCCTGTGCGCCCTCGCCCCCTGTGCCGTGTCTCCAGTCCCATCATTTCCACATCAAGGTCACTACTTGACGTCAGACCTGCAACCACACACCTTCCTTCCTAAAGTGAGTAAGAGGAAGTGAGAGGAAGTCAGTGTTGTCTGACTACGTGGCAGGTGCAGTGTCTTCCCACCTCTGCCAGGCTCAGCATTGCCAGGAAAGACCCCATTTTCTGGAATGATCTTGACCAACATCTACCTGGGGAAAGGGTGGGCAGTGTGGGCACCTCCAGCCCAAGCCTCCCCTGTGGCTTGACACCTCCGGTCTGGGGCCCTGGCAATTCTTCCGGGAAGAATCACCATGGAGGGGGTGGGGGGGGGAGTGGGAACCAGGCTGGCCCGGGAAGGTTGAGGTCAGGACCCCCAACAACAGAGGGCGGATGAGTCCAGGTCTGGGTTTGTAGGCGTCCTTGAAGGCCCTGCCTTGGGTCCGTGCCCTGGGCACAGGCTGAGGTTCTCTCCTCTGGGGGGTCGGGGGGCCCACGGAGATGAGATGCAGGAGGCACGTGGAAGAAGAGCCGAGGGGCGCTGGGATTGTTTGTACGTGTTCATTGTTCCAAAGGCAATGGGGGCTTGCAGACGGGGCTCAGGGGGCAGGGAGAAAGTGGAGGAGGAAGCGGAGAGCTGAGTTTTAGTATGAGAGCCAGGAAGGCATCAGAACAGCCCTATATTCAGCCAAGACGTGATCTGTGAGCTGTGATGCTCATGGCCATCCCCTGGGATCCAGGACCCACCCCGTGCCTGCCCTGATCCGCTGGTGCCCAGATCACCCCTGGGTAGGATTCGTTAAAGAAAAAAGGAAGTTAGGTTCACAGTCAAGCTGCGCTGCTACGGGGACCATTGAGAGCTTCTAAGGCCCAGAGAAAATGTTATTTCACGCCTTTGCGTGGCTCGCAAGCTGATCACCCCGGCAAACACAGGGGTTTCCCTCATTCACCAGAAGTGGAGAAATGCGTCCTTCGTCTAGGCTTCAAAGAAAAGAATCATTGGAACTCCAAAGCAAAACACAAATCTTCATCATTTCTACCACACTTGAACTTCAGCTTGTTCATTTGTCAAGCATTTATACAAGTCACTTGTTTAAAGCCACCTTCTTTTTTTGCATTTTAGTGTGATTCTATTGATAATAATTCAATTGTGTTCTTTTTAAAAATTTTATCAAAGTATAGTTGATTTACAACGTTGTGTTAATTTCTGCTGTACAGAAAATTGATTCAATTATACATACATATTCTTTCTCATATTCTTTCCCATTGTGGTTTATCCCGGGATGGAGAATACAGTTCTCTGTGCTCTGCAGTAGGACCTTGCTCTTTATCCATTCTCTGTATAATAGTTTGCATCTGTTCATCCCAAACTCCCAGTCCTTCCCTCCCCTTCCCCCACCCCTCTCCCTGTTGACAACCACAAGCCTGTCCTCTATGTCTGTGAGTCTGTTTCTGCTTTGTAAATAAGTTCATTTGTGTCGTATTTCAGCTTCCACATGTAAGTGACATCACATGGTGTCTGTCTTTCTTTAACTTACTTCACTCAGCATGATCGTCTCTAGGTCCATCCGTGTTGCTGCAAATGGGATTATTTCATTCTTCTTTACGTAAAGCCACTTTCAATAAGACTTCACTTAGCAAACCTAGCGCACAACTGAAAATTCCTACGGCCACGTCCAGGCACAGGGACCCTGTCCAGTGTGTGTGTGGCGGGGGGGTGTGGGAGAGCCACGGGGAAAGGATGTCAGTGCTTTTGGATAGAGGATTAGGTGACATGAAATGCCCTAATTAGACTAAAGATGTAAACACCATTCGTGGTTGGACATTAAAGAGAAGGACTGGAGTGACGTGGAGTTCATCCCATCCCATGGGAAGAACTCCCTGGGGAGGTGAATTTGCTTATTTGGATGCGTGGGACCCTGAACGGGGGGCGTTGGGTAAAGGACGACTGTTGAATCTCAGAGGTGGTTTGAGCTGAGCGGCGACCAGAGGCCACACCTGGTTCCTGGTCCAGCTGTCACAGCCAAAGCCTGGAGGAGGGAACACAACCCACCAAAAGTCCAAGCTCTGTTTTCCCAGCTCTGCAATGACAAGGAAGTCGGTCGATACAAAGTATTTGTTCAAAGAAAATGATCCTGTGCGGGTTTCTAGCCTCCCCTTCTTCCTGACCCTGTGCGGCAGCCTCCCTCCCTCAGCACAGCCCTGCTGGTCTCCTGGAAACGGCGACCTCTCAGGTCTTCCTGTAAGACTAGCCACTCGCCAACACTTCATAATGAGGGTTGAAACTATAGATGGTGATCCAAGGATCTTTGAGATCCTGTGTTACAGAAATTGCTAGGTGCTCATAATAAAGTGCCATTTTGTCATCAAAGATGGCCAAATATTAATGTTTTAAAACCATTCAATGTAAGGTATTCAATTTTAGTCACTAGATTCTTCTGCACAGCAAAAAAAAAGGAGGGGGGGTGGAATTCAGAATTTTGCAAAGATTTTTATCCAAAATGGGAACAAATCCTTGAACTCGGCCCTTTCTAGTTGGTTGGGGGCTTCCTGCAGAGCAGCTGTTTTGGGGTTCTCTAGCTTTCAAGGAACATATCCAAAGTGACCTGAGGAATGAGAGTGTGTGTGTGGAAGTGGCAACTGTGGGAGACCCAGGGAAGGAATCATCCTGAGACCCTCATGGAGCAAAGCCCAGCAGCCTCCTCAGACACCAGACCTGGGGGTGGAGACCAACACTAGCCTCTGGGGATCTTGGGTCACATCAGGAAGTTCTCCCTGTCTCCATCTCCATCTGCATCTCCATCTCCATCTGCATCCCCATCTGCATCCCCGTCTCCATCTCCATCTCTAGCTCTGTCTCCATCTCTGTCTCTGTTTCTGTCCGCATCTCCATCTCCCCCTTGCTCCCAACACCTCCACGTGTCTGTCTTCCCTGCCATGCTTCTTCTGTGCATTCCCGGCTTCTGCTCCCTAGCTGGGCTTGCACACGGTCCTGACTCTGCCAAGTCTCATTCCCAGAAGAGAAAGCTTAAGTTCCCAGGTCATCATATGGCTCCAAGCCAAACCGTGTAAGGTCACGGGCTGGCTCGTGAGTTAGGCGTGGCTCCGTGAAGCAGCCAGCAGTTGCCAGAGTCACGCAGAACAAGGTGTGAGCAGCATGGCCGTGGGAGGCGCCACAAATGGGCAGAGGGCAGCATCCCTTGCTTCTTCCCTATGTGACCAGCCTGGACACTGCTCCTGCACCAGGCATAGCAGCTTGGAGCCCTGGGCAGCCCACCCAGCCCTCAGATCCCCACCTGTCTGCTTGCTACTGCCTGAACTTATTTTAAAAGCTTCATTCCTTCAGCTTAAAACTTCCCGGTTAAAATTTTAATCCCCCAAAAGGTGATATGATCATAAACATCATAAGCTGTTAACAGTATCACCTTTATTTTCCTCATTCTAATTCCATCGTTGGTTTCTTTTTTTTTCTGTATTGAAGTAGCATTGATATATAATATAAGTTACAGGTGTACATGTAGTGATTCACAATTTTAAAGGTTATACTCCATTTATAGTTATTATTAACACGGTGGCTGTATTCCCTCTGTCGTACGCTATATCCTTGTAGCTTATTTTTTATTTTTTTAATTTTTTGGCCACACTGCACAGCTTGCAGGATCTTAGTTCCCTGACCAGGAATCGAACCCAGGCCCTGGAAGTGAAAGCACCGAGTCCTTACCACTGGACTGCCAGGGAAGTCCCTTGTAGCTTATTTTTTACAGAGTAGTTGTACCTCTTAATCCCCCACCCCTAAGGTTCCCCCCTTCCCTCTCCCCACTGGTAACCACCAGCTTGTTCTCTAGATGGGTGAATCTGCTTCTTTTTTTGTTGTATTCACTAATGTGTTGCATTTTTTAGATCCCACATGTAAGTGATATCATACAGTATTTGTCTCTGTCTGACTTGTTTCACTTAGCTTACTACCCTCTAAGTCCATCCATATTGTTGCAAATGGAAAAATTTCGTTCTTTTTGTGGCTGAGTTATATTCCACTGTGTATATGTACCACATCTTCTTTATACGTTCATCTGTTGATGGACACTTACGTTGCTTCTGTGTCTTGGCTATTGTAAATAGTGCTGCAGTGAACATTGGGGTGCATGTGTCTTTTTGAATTAGAGTTTTTGTTCTTTTTTTCCGATATATACCCAGGAGTGGAATTGCTGGGTCAAGATTGCCTTTTTATAGAGAAAGATTTGGAAGAGATCAGAGTTAACATCCCTGGGAGGAAAGGACGTGAGTGGGACTGGGAGTTGCAGAGAGAAAAAGGCAGGAAATCAATGTGAGCTCCAGAAAAACGGTCTGGATGCTAACTAAGTCCTCACAGAAAGAGCCAGCTGACGAGCTGCACCAAGCGCAGCGCTTGCTCTGCCCTGTGGAGGGCTTAGCGTGACCGACCCTGCTCTCCTCGCTTCACCCGCGTGGAGAGGATGGCGGTTTCGCGGTGGTCTCGGTGTCTCCACTGCTACCAGGCTCCCTGGGCGCGTCACGGAGCAGAATCCTGTGTGCGTTGGCCATCGGGTTGCTGAGTACCTGCTACGCTTCTTGCAATGCGGGGTTCTCTTGGGTTGCTTTTGCGGGGGTGGAAGGTGGGGGGACGCCTTCAGGGGCTGCGGGGCTCCCCGTGTCCTTTTCTCATCAAGACGCCCCCACGTGCTGGGTGCCGTTACGTCGGGGAGCCGGGCCAGCACGTCAGTGTCAGGGTTAAACGATGGAGAACCTCCGAGGATGTGCACACGAGGCCGTCTTACACAGGTCTTACGGTTTACAACCCTTTGACATGCGTGTTATCTTATTTAATCCACAAATCCAGCAGAGGAGGAACTGAGGTGGGGGGAGCTGAGGAACACCCCGCCGTGGCCCCCCAGTCAGCAGGGGCAGCTGGATGTGAGCGCCAAGTCTGCTTCACTTATAGGAATAAAGTTGTCTCTGGACCTAGTGTAATGAATTAAACAGAGCCCATGCTGGAGCCCACCAAACAAAACAAAGCAAAACCCCCAGAGGCAGGAGAAGGCACCAGTGACTCAGCTCTTCCTCACAGAGCATCTGCCTGCCCTGGGAGTCCAATCCTTTATCTCTGCTCCTCTGACCCTCACTCTCCAAGGAGTCCCACTGTGTTGAATTCCGGAGTCACTTCTTCCAAGGATCATGCGGTAGCCAGCCTTTTCTCTCAAGAGCCACCTGGAGAAATCCCTCTAGGAAAGCAAAACTCCCCTGTCGGAGCAAAACTTCTCTGATTTGATGCTACGTTTCCCATCACTCTGGCCTTCTCTAACAGTGGTTCTCAATGTGGACGTCACAATAAAAGCACCTGGGGGACTTTTGAAACAATGCTTAGAACCGCACTCCGTGCCTATCGACTCTGATTTATTTAGTCTGGTTGAGGCTCCAGACTCACCTTTCTCAGGTGCCTCCTCGCCCACTCCCTGAGAGTGAGCTGCCCCGTCTGGGAAGGGGAAAAGGAGAGCTGTCTTTAATGGGTATAGAGTTTCAGATTTGCAAGATGAGGAAGTTCTGGAGATCTGTTTCACAACAATGTGAACATACTTGACACTACTGAACTGTACGCTTAAAAGGATTAAGATGGTAAATATTGTATGTGTTTTTTACCACAATTTTAAAACCCTTAAAAAGTTGCTGACATGAGCTACTGTAGCTTTTTGGCGTCTCAGCATCAGCCGTGCTGGGTGGACCACGAGCTGCGCATAGAGTCCCTAAAAACCCCACGGGATGAAATACCACTGAGCTTTCAGTACAGGATAAACAGATCCTCCCTGCATCTCCAGGAGGTTTTATTTCATTATTCAGATGAACTCCACGAGAAACTCTACTGTTTACCAGCCCTGCTCCCTGAGCTTGGAAGTGATGGCTGAACTGGAGAGCTGTGGTCTCAGCGCTCCGGCCAACACCGCCCTGTTCCGCCTCCTCGCGCGGGGCTTCCTGTTCTCTTTCTGCTGCCCCAGACTGGCTGTATGTTCATATTCTGCTGTTTCCCGTGTGCGTGCATCTCTCCTCCCTCTGCGCTGAGTGCGCACCTGTGGAGGATGGACAGGTGTCTTGATTGACCTGAGACTGTATCTGCATAATCATTGTCTTTGTATTTGATTGGGACAAAGGAAGACTCGGACTTCCAAATCATAAAGCAAGATATCCCTGCATCTCTGTCTCTCTCGCTAGCCCTTTGAATGCAGTCCCTTTTTTTTTTTTAAATAAATTTATTTATTTATTTTTATTGGCTGTGTTGGGTCTTTTTTGCTGTGCGCAGGCTTTCTTTTCAGTTGCAGTGAGCGGGGGCTACTCTTCGTGGTGGTGTGTGGGCTCCTCACGGCCGTGGCTTCTCTTGTTGTGGAGTACGGGCTCTAGGTGCATGGGCTTCATTAGCTGCAGCACATGGGCTCCATAGTTGTGGCACACGGGCTTCGCGGCTCCGCGGCATGTGGGATCTTCCTGGAGCAGGGATCGAACCTGTGTCCCCTGCATTGGCAGGCGGATTCTCAACCACTGCACCACCTAGGAAGCCCAATGCAGTTCTTTTTTTAAAAAAATTTATCTTATTGAAGTATAGTTTGTTTACAGTGTTGTGTTAATTTCTGCTGCACAGCAAAGTGACTCAGGTATACATGTGTGTACAGTCTTTTTCATATTCTTTTCCGTTAGGGTGCATCACAGGATGTTGACTCTAGCTCCCTGTGCTCTACAGCAGGACCTGTTGTCTATCACCCTGAGTATACTAAATTTGCATCTGCTCACCCCAAACTCCCCATCCTTCCCCCACCGCCCCTTCTCCTTGGCAACCACACGTCTGTTCTCTATGTCTGTGAATTGACTGACTAATGGGTGTATTTCAGCTTCTAAAATACACTGTGTTTGTTTGTTCTTCCCTAAAGAAAGGGATCTGTTGCAACACCCTTCACGTGTGAGGGATCGTGAGATCATGCCTGTTTGTTGAAGGGAGAAGTGATACAACACCTATTGATGATTTATCAGAAAGCAGTCGTCTTCCTGCCCCACAGCATAGCTGCTGGCTGCATAGACCTGTCTGAGCAATATTTATTTCATTGTGCAGCAAATGATCTCAGGTGATTACATTTTTTATAGATTAAAGACATTTTTGTCATTTTTAATGTCTTACTACCGGTACTTTATAAAAAGTATTCGAGATTATGTTGACATAAGTTTTACAACAAGAACAGCTTCAGTGGGATTTAATGGATAACTTATTACTAAGAAAGAATTCTTCAGGCTTGTTTTACCTTTTAATTGGTGGTGGTAACTGAGCAGTTTTTGCTGCAGGCGAAGCCGTGTGAGGAAGGGTAGGAGGTTGAGAAATAATAAGGATTTTGCTGGTTGACCAGGAAGACTTAAGAACCACCATGATAATGAGAAAGGTGCCGTTTGTCAATAAGGGAGAAAAAGAACTTGGCTTTCAAAAGTATTCCTTAAAGCACAACTAAAGGAAAACCAAACTGTGATGTTTGTCTACATAAAGACTTAGGAGATTTATTTACGCATTTTTGATAAGATGCAATAAGCTCACATCAGATCAGACATGTAATAAGAAACATTATTACCACATTGATAAGGTGTCTAGAATTTGAAGAAGAAAAAAGATGCCTAAAATTCAGTTCAATTTACCTTCAAACGCCTTGAAGAACAAGCATAGGTTCTTCCTGGTTCCCGGTGGAACTGCCCTGAGGGGTTAGGACTGCACATCAGAGGGAGCCAGCCAGCTGCCTGGGCTTCCCTCCAGCTCAGGTGTCCCTACGTCATCCTGACCAGAGGCTTTGGATCTCGGTCAACAGACTGGGTCAGATCCCGCCAAGAGCCACTTATCGTGATCCGTCTGGTGGGGTCTCACCCCCCGGCCTTTCTCATGGAGGAAGGAGAACCTCCCACGCCCATCTCTATCTCTTCTTGCCGTGAATGTGATTCTGAAACCCCTTCCATTTAAGGTTTCTGGGTAAACAGAGGATCTTCAGTAAAATTTGAATTTCAAATCAACAACGAATACTTTCTTAGTGCAAGTATATCCCACATATTTAAATTTCAGTTCAACTAGAACATCTTCATCTTTAGTTGCAAAATCTGGCAACCTTATGTCTATTATCTGTTCACTTCAGAGCAGCGGACCAACAGACTCCTTGCTTTCATCACTGAGCATCATTGGACAAGAGTTCTTACCTCACACGACCCTGCACTGGGAGCCACAAGGGTAAAATGGAGAGAGAAGCCCCCCTCCCTGCCCGGTGGAGCCCAGGGGAGAACATTTACTGCACAGTCACTGCAAGCTGGGGCTTATGTACTTTGCGTACATTTTCCCATATAATTCTTATTATAATTCGAAGAAGTTGGTATTTTTGTTCCCGTTTGGGACAAAAAGGGAAGAAGTGGTAGGGCCGAGCCCTGAGCCACGCTGCATCACGGGCTGAGTGTTACCTGTCAGGCTGTGCCCCCTCACCTGTTGCGTGTTCTATGAGCGGAGGCCTCGGTTCCCCAGGGTCCCTCTGTGACCTCCACCCGGATATTTAGAATCCTGGTCTAAAAAGACGTCGGCTAACAGGTTGCAACCCCAAGATGGCAAAATATAGGAGCTCGTGTCGTGATGGGAAGAAGGTCAGCTGAGGACTGCTGCTCTAGGCTGTCAGAAGGCTCCAGCGCGTCCCTGTTGGAGCACACATCATGATGCATCTGTGGATGTGAGTGAAAGGTGTCCACTCCGCGAAGAGGGAGGAGAGGCAGGGAAAGGAAATCGCACACGACACACACACATTCCCCCAGGCCTTGTCTGCGGAGGAGATGCAGGAGCTTAGGGTGTCCTGAATATGAGAAGCCTTTCACAAGTCAGCAAGCCCAAGACAGGCTCTGTTCAGAAGTCCAAGGCATTGAGGACAGCACAGAATTGGCGGGAGAGATCCCTGCAGGATGGGAGTCCAGGATGTCTTCCTGGAGAAGGAGGGCTGTCCCAGGGCTTTTGGTTCTGGAACCACTAAAGGGAAACACTTTTAAGATAAACTGAGGGGAAAACACCTACGAACAGATGATAGGAGTCCCTTAGTGTATAAAATACGCTCCTAGAGAAGCTTAAGATCTGCTGAGTGCAGGGGCTTCGATATTGATTTATTTACTCACCCGTCGTATTAAAGTGCCCACTGGTCCAAGTCCTGGGGAGACCGTGGGACACGGTTCAGCTGGAACATGCTGCCTCCATGAACTTCAGGGTCTACTGAGGGGTCTTTTTCTGCAAAGGACATGGTAGTAAGTATTTTAGGCTCCACAGATGTCTGGTCTCTGCCCCGGCCACTCGACTCTGCCACGGTCAGGCCGAGCAGCCAGATGCCACCCACGAGGAACGAGCAGAGCTGTGTCACAATTAAACTTGACTTATGGATGCTGATCACTAAATGGCATATAATTTTCACGTGTCATGAAGGATTTTTCTTTGATTTTTTTCAACCATTTTAAAATGTAAAAACCACTCTCGGTACAGGAATCATAGAGAATTACAAGAGGCAGTCTTGACAGGTGCAACTTTAATATCCTCAAGAAAACTGTACGTTCCTCCAAGGTGGACCCAGGTGCAAGCGCCTGCAGCGCCTGCCCCACCCCGCACAGTTCAGGTGTGGACGCAGTGCAGGTGTGGACCCGGTGCAGGTGTGAACTCAGTTCAGGTATGGACACAGTGCAGGTGTGAACTCAGTCCAGGTGTGGACGCAGTGCAGGTGTGGACACAGTGCAGGTGTGGACGCAGTGCAGGTGTGAACTCAGTTCAGGTGTGGACACAGTGCAGGTGTGAACTCAGTCCAGGTGTGGACACAGTGCAGGTGTGGACACAGTGCAGGTGTGGACGCAGTGCAGGTGTGAACTCAGTTCAGGTGTGGACATAGTGCAGGTGTGAACTCAGTCCAGGTGTGGACACAGTGCAGGTGTGAACTCAGTCCAGGTGTGGACACAGTGCAGGTGTGAACTCAGTCCAGGTGTGGACGCAGTGCAGGTGTGGACACAGTGCAGGTGTGGACGCAGTGCAGGTGTGAACTCAGTTCAGGTGTGGACACAGTGCAGGTGTGAACTCAGTCCAGGTGCGGACACAGTGCAGGTGTGAACTCAGTCCAGGTGTGGACACAGTGCAGGTGTGGACACAGTGCAGGTGTGGACGCAGTACAGGTGTGAACTCAGTCCAGGTGTGGACGCAGTGCAGGTGTGGACACAGTGCAGGTGTGGACGCAGTCCAGGTGTGGACGCAGTGCAGGTGTGGACACAGTTCAGGTGTTGACACAGTGCAGGTGTGGATGCAGTGCAGGTGTGAACTCAGTCCAGGTGTGGACACAGTGCAGGTGTGAACTCAGTCCAGGTGTGGACACAGTGCAGGTGTGGACACAGTGCAGGTGTGGACACAGTGCAGGTGTGGATGCAGTGCAGGTGTGAACTCAGTTCAGGTGTGGACACAGTGCAGGTGTGGACAGTTCAGGTGTGGACACAGTGCAGGTGTCGACCCAGTGCAGGTGTGAACTCATTTCAGGTGTGGACGCAGTGCAGGTGTGGACAGTTCAGGTGTGGACCCAGTTCCGGTAGAGACAGAAGACAGGTGTGGACAGTGCAGGTGTGCCATTGGACTGGATGCCGTGGAACTGAGCGGGGCTGACCCCGGGCCCTCGTGGTGGAAACAGCTAGGATCTACATTCTGTGGTGGCAGAGGGGAGGTCGTCCCACCGCCCTTTGCTCTTCTGTTCCAGGACCCGCATCTCCCCACACGGGGAGCGGGAGGTGGGGGTGTGTGAAGCCAGGGCCCAGTGGAGGGGCCGGGCAGCACCGGGCAGCCCTCAGAGACTCGTCGGTGGGCGCGCACGTGGGAATAGCCTGGCCCTGGAGACGCGGCGGGGCCCTGGAGCGCGGGGCGCGTGGCCAAGGACCGGGATGCGGACGAGCGCTGGCCAGGCCTGCTGTGTGTGGGCGGCTCTGACTGACCCCAGCAGACAGGAAGTCGACTGACTTCTCGAGGGTAGCAGCTCTTGTGTCTGCCCGATGTGGGCTCCCTGCCCCAGGCTGGGGGCCGCCCCAATGCGGGGGCTCCTCTCCCCAGCTCCCTCCTCGCTGGTCCTCAGCCCTGGGTCCTGCTGCCGCCCGCCGCGGCTCCCTCTCAGGCAGAGCCCCTTGCCCCGGACCCATCCCGACTCCCCTCTCACCTCCCCTGCCTGTGCTCCTGCGGGGGCTGGTCTCAGGGGCTGATTTCAGTTCTTCGTTGGCCGACTGTGGCAGGGAACGTTTCTATTTTGAGGATTTGCAGGGTCTTGGCCTGGAGGACTTTCAGGGCCCAGTGATGCCTGGGCAGGGGCCCTCCGTGCCCCACGGGGAGACGGCAGCTGCGGGGATACAGCCATGCCTCCTCCCAGGTGCCCGGTCCACCGGATGGGGGGTATGCACTGGGAGAAACAGGGAAGTGGCCGGATGAGCCTGGGGACACGTTCCCCTTTGACGTGTGAGTGACGGTGGCGTGGGTTGTGCTAACCTCAGGTGACATAGAAGCACAACACGTGAGCAGCTGGGTTGCTGCTACAGTTGAGGAGGGACGTCCGCGAAGCTGAAAGGGACATCGGAGACAGTGACAACATCGGGCCACACAGAGGCGTCCAGGGGCCGCGGTGGCAGGAGGAGGTGGCACCAGGAGATGCCTGGTCTGGGCACGAGGTTCAAGGTGAGGCCTGGTGGCGGTGATGGGACCCGCTGGGAAGGACGCCTGTGTCCAGCCCCCAAGATGGTGACGAGCTCCTCCCGTCTTAGAAAATAAGTGCCCAGTTGGTCGAGGCACAGAGCTGGCGGCGGTCAGAAATGAGGCCTTGGGGCTGCCTGTTTGGAAGCCCCTGGTGGTGGCGGGGGCGGCGGGGTGAGGGTGTTGACGGTGGGGGTGTCCTGGACGGGCCAGGTGAAGGCGTGGGGCCCTCACAGGAGGTACCTGACCTTGGCTTTGACACTGAGCCCTGGGCCCTCCGGCAGGGATCGGGGAGCTGGGCTTCGGGTGGGGTCGTCCAGGGCGGCCCCGGGGCAAAGCGACTTTATCCCCCAGCTGCACGTCGGGTCTGAAGGGTGGCCCAGAGGCAGGGCCAGCAGCGTCCGTGAGTCCTTTCCCACGAGGCCCTTGCTGCTTCGGGAGGGCAGGCTTAGCCTTCTCGTGACATCCGCAGCGGCGGCGGCCGTCTCGCGGGCCGCACCGTCTCTGTTCTCCCTGCGCTGCCGCCTCGTGGGCCGCGTGGAGCCACGGAGAGTTTCCCCGCCGAGGTGGGCGTCTAGAACGGAGTGAGGCCTTGCCAGGTGATCACCTTAACCTGCAGGTAGACTCCCAAGGGGGCTCTCCCGCGACCCGCCCTGATTCCTGCCCCCTCCTTGCAGCTGCTGGCCCGCAGAGGTCTCTAGTCTTCAAATCACGTCTGCGTTCCTGCCTCGGTACCAGGAGCCAGGAGGGCAGGCGGCTGAGGAGGTCTGGGGACAGACGTCGGGAGCTCCGGCAGTTCTGCCCGAAGCCAGACCCAGGACGCCTTCCTCCCGGCCCCGCACCTGCAAGCCTGCGGCTCGCCTGCGGGCCTTCTGTTTTCTGGGGTCCGGCCCCAGAGTGAGCGGGAATGAGCTTGTACCTTTGTTTATTTGTTCACCTGGTTTGTGCGTGTTTATCGACCATCTTCTCTGTGCAAGGCCATCCTTAGATGGTGAGCATCTTGTGCCCCGGGGTCCCCAGGAGAGGCTTTCCTGGACTGTGGCTTCACACAGCAGCCAGGGCGCACGGGGACAGAGCCTGTGGTGCCCCCGCGCTCTCCTGGGTGTGGCGGTGCAGGAACACACCTTCCCTCCTCCTGCTCTGTGGGCTGTAGTTCATCGCGATCTGAACTAGTTAGATTCCTATCCCAGCTTTCAATGCACTCACCGTGGAGTCTTATTTCTTAAAGATCTTTAAGGAAAGGGCTCTGAAAATTTAAATGTACATTTTTACAATTTATTTAATTTATACAATTTATATACAAATGTAATTTTGCACTGCAGCCGTTATCAGTACTACGGATGGTGATCTTGACGGAGCCTTAGACCTTCACCTGCTGGACGGAAGGGGAGGGGGGCCGTCTGATGGCCTCTGAGAGTCCGTTCCTCCCTCTGGAGGACGGCGGTCCCACGTGCTGTCCTGGATCACGTAAGCCGTGTCATCAGACACTACAAGACACAGAGCGACATCCACTCTGGTCATCTGAGGACTTCTCTGAAGCCAGCTCTACCCTCCAGGAATCCAGGAGCGAGAACGTGAATGGATAAACAAAGGCCCAGCACAGCCTCTAGAGCCTGGGCAGATGACTTCCATCCAGCCTTGGACCAGAACCCTGGGATTCTTTTGGAAAGAAACATCTCTGCTCTCATCTCGTAGGGGACGTCGAATGCCACGATCTGGCGTGAGATGCCCAGAGGTATCTCCGTCGGCGACAGAGTGCCAGGGAGGTGGACTGCGGTCTCCCTGGCGTGGGTGGGGTCCTCCCGGGGCCACGTGAGGGAACACAGCTTCCGACGCGGACTCCGCATCCAGCTGCTTTTCTGAGCACCGAGTTTTGCTTCGGTCTGATCATTAGATAAGACCGGGATTACCATGACTTGGGCTGTTTTGATCATTGTAAGACAACCCAAAACAACAACACAGCATTTGGCTTTGAAATGTGGCTTCCATACCGTCAGGCTGCCGCTGCTTTCCTGTAGCAACCGCTTATTAAAACGGAAAAACAAGCAGCGGCGATGCTATCAGCAAGCCCGCTGAGGGGACCAGCCGGCTGCCCTGCTCTGCCCTTGGCTGGGGAGCGCAGGGAGGCGGTGAGCCGGGAGGACCCTGTCTCCGGGACGCTGGCCTGGCCGCCACCGTCTGGGATCCGACAGCCTCGCTGCCGGGGGTGCAGCTCTCGCCAGGTGTGCGGAGGGAGGGAGCGGCCGCAGCCCCAGCTTGGGGATGGGCCGCTTGTTCTGTGTGTGCGTGTGAGTGTGTGTGGGGGGGGGGGGCGCGCGTGTGTACACGTGTGCATGACTGGAGGGCGCACGAGGAAAAGCCCCCTCCCCAGGGTGTGTGCCGCTGCAGCTCTCCGTTCTCCCTACCCCACCTTTCCTGTGGTCTTGGGTGCCCTTTGCTGGCCACGAGATTCCTTTGAAAGAGCAGGAGGTCCCTGGTGTTCGACAAGGAGCACATCTGGGCACCACTCACACATTTGCTGGTGGAGCGGAAAGCAGAGATGGGGCATGGGGCTCACAGCCCGGACGTGGGAGATGCCTGGAGGGAGAGCAGACCCCGCAGGGACAGGGGGGTGCAGGCCGGCAGGGTGAGAGAATGTGGTAGCAGCTAAGTGAACCTGCACCTCAGCTCTGCCCCAGACGATGGAATTTCTGTGTTTGTTCAGTGACAAACACTCACTTGTGACACTGTGCTCTTTCCATAAGGAGAGACAGCTCCTCCAGGACTTGCTCACAAGCTCCTCGAGGGACCCCGGGGGAGCAGGGGGCCCAGCCCGGGTCATTCAGTGCCCACCCGGCATCTCCCTGGCCCTGCCCCCGAGTGTGGGTGTGGACAGAACAGAACTCGCCCATCCGGGCTCTGAACCGTGTGTAGGCAGAGCTGGAGGTTCCGTGATGACCACCGCAGACGGGCCCAGCGTCCTCCTTACAGACGCCCCTCCTCTGAGTCCCCATCTGTCAGTCTTCTAAGCACTTAGAGTTCACCTGGGCATCAGCAGTAAGGACCCAACCAGGTAAGCATCGTTTACGTGGAGGATGGAGCTGGGGCTATTGGGAGTCACCTTTTGCCCCTTTGATTTTTTTTACAGGTTCTGACATTACCCACACGTGGGTCCATCCTACGCCACCTGTGCCCTCCACTCCTTTCCAGAGCCAGCCTTCTCTTCAAGCCCCATCCAGGAGCTCACCACCTCCCGGAAGCCTTCCCAGACTCGCAGTCTGAGACGCTCATCCAGACACCCGGGTTGCTGGTGTCTGCGGCTCCACCTCCCAGGAGACCACCAGTCCCTCCTGGCCGGGGCTGTGCCCTCTCTCTCTCCCCTGCACCCTCTCCCAGCCTGTGAGCACCTCAAACACACGGCGGGGCAGGAAACACCCGAGGAAGGTCCGATGAGCACCATTCAGCTGGGTCCTTGGCCGTGAATTGAAGAGGCTCCCTCCACGGAGAAGGAAAGGCCTTGAGAAGAAACAGCCATCGTTTGCAAAGAAGTCTCCGTGGAAACGCATTGAAGGAGGTCAGTCACTCATGTCAGTCCTGTCCCGGGCACGGTGGGGAAACACATGGAAAATGCACAGTGCAGCTTCTGTGGTGGACCATATATCTTTGGAGAGACAGAGGCTCGTGAAAGAGCAAGACCAGCTATGAAATGCTACATTTCAGAACATAATTTCTGGACTGGACGTGGGAGTGCAAAGAAAAGCCTTTCCCTCTGCTTGGCTCTCTGTGGACATCCTTCTGGATAAAGCAGATGAGATTACCTTCCTCCATCCTCTCAGCACCTCTCTCAGCCCTGATGAAAGCCACGTCCTGCTCCGCCCCCTCTCTGTCCATCTCTGTGCCCCACTGGTGGCGGGGGGGGGGGGCACTTCATGTATCGTGACCCCCAGAGTAGATCATTTCTGCCACCTCCTCCTGCTATACAATATTCTCAGAAATAATCATATAATAACTGGCAATGATTATTTTCTTGATTTGTTCTTTAGTGTCAAAGTAAGCAACATTTTTTAAAAGAATAAATTTCAATGGTAAGGATACTATTCAAATTCAGTGAAGTATTTTATATACAAAAGAAAATTTGTACTTGCCAAACAAAAGTATTATACTTCAGCCATCTGCAATCTGTTCCTGTGTTTTAAATTTTAAATACAAATTAAACTCTCCAAGGGGTCTCCTAGAAATACAGACACTCAAGTTCTGTGCCTTCCTCTCTGTGATTGTTAAGTTTGAATCTGCCACTTAAAGATGGGCTTGGGAGACATGGACTTCGCCCAAAGTGAACTCACAGTGTCGAACCTTTGCGAACTTTCCCTTCCATGATCGCCCGCAGCTGACTCTAACTGGGGGTTCTCCAAATTAACGTCCAGGTCAATGAAACACTTAATCAAGAAATCATCATAAGACATGCTCATCTGAAGCTTCCGTATGTAGCATTACAAGTCAGTAGCAAGCGGAGCTATGTTTTAGGAAGAAAAATCTTCCAGTGCAGGTTGTGTAGATCACGGGCATCACTTGTAATTGCAGGCGGGTGAAATCGAACAGCAGACGCCCTCTTAGTTGGCATATAAATAGGCGCTGGGTCCCCCCCCTCCAGGGGAGGCACCGCCATGCCGGCCACATCCACGGCCCCGGCTCACCGTCTCCTTCCCGATGCGCATCTCGGGGCGCCCAGGTGACCCACGAACGGTGGCACCCGTCTGGATTTATTGGCTCAAAGTCGAGACCTTGCAGCCCGACAGCACCGGTGCCCACGGCCGCCGGGTCGAGCCTGCGTCCCTCAGGTCTGCCGTGTGCCAGGCTTGCTCTGTCCTTTGCCTGGAAAGCTCTCTCCTCTCAGTCCCACTGCCCCTTCTGAAGGCACCATCTCTCTGTGTCTTGCCACAGGAGAGGTCTGCTCTCTGGTTTTCTGACAAGAGCTTTGTAAGTGACCAGATGGTTCACAAAATCGCTCCCTCAGTCAGAGGGCAGGAAGCATAAACCTGCGTGTTTATCTCAGGTTGCTCACACAGCCTGGTACCCACCATTGTAGACACAAAATATATGCCTGTAGGAATGTGATGCAAATATGTTGAGCCAGTGACTTTTGACGAAAATAACGTTTTGGGGGGAAATATCACCTTTTCATGCGATCGCTGCCTCATGGGCGGCGGGGTGCATCACGAAGCATCTGCCCTCACGGTGCCTCGGTTTCCCACTTTGTCACAGTGACCTGGTGATGTCCACGGCCCAGGGCTTCATGCGTATTTGCGAGGGACTTTGATATCCTGAGATGAAAGAAGATAGAGCGAGCAGAGCATCATCCACATGTGCAAACCGATGACGACAGCTATTGCTGTTGGTAGCGATGAGGGTTACACCAATGGGAACGATCAGAGGGCAGCTGCGGAAGCATTTCACCCGATCCTGGGCACCTCCGACCCGGGGCGATCGCCCCGGGGGAACGGCAGTCCTCTTCCCAGTTTCCTGTTACTTATTGTAGATTCCACCCAGAGGCCACATGGGAGGCAGGGCTGTACACCTCCTGGCACAGCACAGGCAGACAAGCGCGGCCAAGCGCGGCCAAAATGTGACTTTGAACATTTTACTCCCCAGGTAGAAACCTGCAGTGCTTCCCGCAGGCTGTCCCAGAGAAGCCCGAGTGGGCAGGGCACACCCTGGACGTGGGGTCCGTGAGGCCGGACCCGAATCCCACAGCTCTGGCCCTCACTGCGGGGTGGTCTGGTCAAGCTGCTCAGCTCTGGGCCTCCGTCTGCTCAGCTCATAAAAGTGGGAAAAGGACCATCCTGTCAGGCGGGGTGGGACCAGCAGGAATGAGTGCAGACCACACACTGTATTGCGATGTCGTGTAAAGAGACACACACGGCACAGGCGGAACACACCAAGTCCGTGTGCAGACTCTGCTTCCGGGGGCCTGGCTGGGACCTGCTCAGCCACCCTTGGGCGAGTGGCCGTGGCAGAGCCCTCGCTGTTCTGTGCCTCGGTTTGGTCCCCTGGTACGCGGGCCAACAGCAGCGCTTGCCTCACAGCACGAGGTGAAGCGTGAAAAACGCTCCGGCCGGTGCCCGGCGCGTCGTAAGCACCCGTAAGTGTTGCCGCCGTTTTTCTTATCACCGGCGTCTTCACCACACAGGACTCAGCACAAGGTCTGACACCTGGAAAGCAGTTAGCACATAGAACCTATCATTGATAAAAGTGAAATCTTTCAAATCCTTACCGTGGGCTTCTAGAATCTGGTCCGAAGAGCAGTAGGTCGGGGGTTAAAAGGCTTGGATTCCAGCCCGCCTCCCCTGCAGTCTTGAGCATGTGGCCTCCCTGTGCTCCAGGGGAGAGAGTTGAGGGTTGTCAGCCTCAGGCTCCGAAGGCTGCTGCCTCCAGGACCCCGCTCCTCACTTCCTGACTGTCAGCAGAAGCCCAGGCTCATCCTGGCCAATGGCAGACACCCCCCCGGGCATCTGCTGGTGGCTGTGGCGTCTCCCCACCTGCAAGGGCCTCGCCGCGGCTCTCCAGGTGCACCCCACCCAGCTTCTCTGCACCCCCCGCTTCCTGTAAAATCCCCACCTGCACTGTGTTCTCTCTGCCCCAAGCTCCCAGGACATGGCGCCCTCTACTTGGTACCAAAGATCCACCAGCTCTGGGTCTCCTCCACCATCTGCTTTCTCTTGCCCTCGCACCTCAGGTACCAACCCTGGGCTGCTATTCGTGAGGCCTTGGCCCGAGGACGCCTGCCTTGGACGCCCGTGTTCCCCACAAAGCCCCGTAGCTCAGAGCACAGAGGATGGTCAGTGTCAGATCTGCCTGGGACAAACCCAGCCTCATCGGTCGGGGAAACTCCAAGTCCTCCTTCAAGACCCGCTGGAAATGGCATTTCCTTCTGGAATCTTCCCTTATCCCAGCAGCAAGAACCAACTCCTCAGTATCCTCACACCATTCTCACACTTGCCTCCTCCAGCCCTTGGGCCTGGGGCCTGTGTGTGTTCTGCGGGAGTCACCCCGGAGGAGCAGCCTGCGCTCTGGGGGCCAGTGCTCTCTGACCGGGGGGCCGGGGAAAGCTGGATGAGCGGCTGGCTGGTGGACGGTGGAGCAGGGCCGGCGCTGCGGGCGCCCCCGCCTCCTTTGTGTGCCGTCCAAAGACCCAGCACACCCGGAGGAGACTAGAGACCCTACCAGCACCGTCATCTCCCCACCCGCCTGTCCCCAGTCCAGTTTGGGGCTGGAGGTGGAACGCGGCCATCTGCTTTGCTATCCCGTAGGGACAGTGACACAGAGGCATCAGCGGGTGGACTTTCCGTTTGCCCAGCGCCCCTGCACACCTGGAGGTGGCGATGGCTGTCTGGGTGGAGAGCGGACAAACAGAGAGGAATCATGATTTGGAAACACGTCACCCCCACCCCCTCACCCCCACCCCCCAGCCGGTCGTTCTTCCGGGGCTTGGGCCATCTCCAGGAAAATGGTGGCTTCCTATTTCCCTGTATCCCTCCCCCCAGAGAGGGCAGAGGAAGAAAGGAGTAGGGTTTACTCATAAACCCAGGAGCTAGAACCTTGAGGAAGTGTGTAGTGTGTGGGTACCAATGTTCCCTGGCAGGAAAACCTGCCCGTTTTCTCCACGCTGGGTAATCCCGCCCTGTGCCTTTATTTCCTCGTCTACACTTCTCTGTGATGCTTACTCAAGGTAGGGGAGAAGGTCCGGGCCACCACACTCACTGGTGAAGCTATTGTTTCCGCAGGTTCTCAGCCACTCTGCTTCCATGAGTAAAACTGTGTGTGTGGCGGGGAGGGGTTGAATGGAATTATCCTTAACAGGTGTTTTTTAGCCCAAAGGACAGTTTCATCCATTGGCAACTCTCTGACTGAGGCTACCGGCTAGTGGGCTGAGAACAGGCACGCCTGGAAGCCCAGTGTCAGCCCCAGACGCCAGGCCAGGGTTGGGGGGGCCTCGGGACGGCGACCCCCAGGCCGGGAGAGTCAGGGCCAAAGGCGTGAAACCGCGGGTTCCAGGCCTGTGGTGAGGTGCCATTACACTCCGTGTTCAACCTCTGGGCACCGGGCTCTGCAGGGCCGTCTCCTCTGCAGGTGGGACGGAGCTCCCAGAACCAGAACGTGCAGCCTCCATGGGCCGAGGCCCTGCTGACAACTTTCCACAAGATTCCAGCCAACGTATAGACGCCCTTGAGGATCTCGCATTTGCTGGTAGAGCGAATGCCAACGTCCAATTTCCTGTTATACAGAAAGCACACATCTGAGAAGAAATATGCATTTCAGAGAGAAAGCTAATTCAGGGCTTCTAAAAAGTGTTTTGCTTAAAAGCGTAATTATACAGCTCTGGAGCCTTTGAACGTGTGTGGGTCTTTCATCAGTTTATGTGCAATAATACGGAGCTGCAGCATACCCTCTGGGTAGATATTATCACCTCCTTCCACAGATGGGCAAAGGGATCCCGGGAGGAGGAAGCGACTTGGCACACGCGATGGGGCGGGTGAGCCGAGGAGCCAGGTTGGCTCTCGGGATTGCCCCGGCTCTGCCTGGAGCTCGTCCTGGGCAGACCATGTTCAAGGCCATGTCCACCTCTGCACCCTCGTCCCCCAACCTCTGTGGGGGAGGGAGGCATCTCTGCTTACAGGAAGGGCTTTGGGGTGATTCAGACTCAAGTCTAGTCCAACTCGGCCACTTCCCGGCTGCAGCCTTTGGCACGAGAGCTACCTGGCTAAGGCTTACCTCTCCATCTGTAAAATGAAGCCAAGAGTAACTGCTTCCAGTGAAGGTTGGGGGAATTGCATGGAGTAACATATGTAGGACAGTGTCTGCACTTGGTGAGAATCAACGCTGAGCTGAGTAGGTTGTGTCTGGGACCACCACCACCACCACCTATACCACCACCACCATCACCATCACCACCACCTATACCATCATCATCACCACCATCAGCCCTGCCTCCAACCAGCCCCACCAGCAGCACCACCACCTATACAACCATCAATACCACCACCAACATCCTCACCAATGCCACCACAACCACTACCACCACCATCACCACCACCACCATCACCACCACCACCACCTATACCATCATCATCACCATCAGCCCTGCCTCCAACCTGCCCCACCACCACCAGCACCACCACCACCTACACAACCATCAATACCACCACCAATACCACCACCAACATCCTCACCAACGCCACCACAACCACTACCACCACCATCACCACCACCATCACAACCACCACCACCACCACCTATACCACCATCACCACCACCACCACCATCACCACCATCACCACCACCACCTATACCACCATCACCACCACCACCACCACCACCATCACCACCATCACCACCTATACCACCATCACCACCACCACCACCACCATCACCACCACCACCACCACCTATACCATCATCATCACCATCAGCCCTGCCTCCAACCTGTCCCACCACCACCAGCACCACCACCACCTACACAACCATCAATACCACCACCACCACCATCCCCACTGCCGCCACCACTACCACCACATATACCACCACCACCAACACCAACACCCCCATCTCCAACCACCACCACCAGCCCCACAGTAATTCACTGCCCTCCTTTATCCTGCAGGAAACATGTCTCCATCCCCATCACACTGTGGGACTCTACTTTGGAGTCTCCTGAGAGTCTCCACGAGTGACCGTGTCTGGTCTACATCCTGAGGGTACTGCCAGGGGAAGCACTGACTCACTTGATTAATTACTCTAAGACAAGGCACTAATGGATAATAAGGGCGCCGTGTGTCCCTCAAGCCAGGGAGCCTTGGTAATCCCAGTAGAGGCCTTCCAGCCACAAGGAGGAGGAGTGGGCTGTACAGGATGTGGGGTCTCGGTGCCCTGAGGACACGTTACCCGGAGGACAGCCCCGGGCAGCGTTCACAGCCGCCTCATCTGGGCCTCGGCGCCCAGACGGCTCAGTCACCAGAGATGCAGTGGGTTTTTTTTGTTTTTTTGTTTTTTTTTTTAAGAATATGACTGAGAAGGTGAGAAGGTCCAAATGACCTTGACCATTGACCTTGTTAAAACTATTTCCGGGTCCGACTTCATCTGGGTGTGCCAGATGGAGGTTTTCTGGGCAAGCAGACATGGATCCTGGAGCGAGAGGAAAACTCAGCTGGAAGCTGGAGCCCCGCGTCCGTTTTCTGCTGCCCTGTCACTAACTTGTTTCCTTCACAGTGTCACTTGCACATTCGGTCATCAATGTGCTCTGTTTTATGCGAGAGACTGGACCGGCCGCTGACCCGAGGCCGCCTTCCTGGACGGTCCTCCAAGGATCTGGTGCAGCCGTGGGAGGACGGGTGGTGCTCTGTCTCACTCCCCACCAGCTCGGCGTCCTGGGGTCCAGGAGAAGGACTCCGGAGGGCTGGCGTCTATAGCACCATTTGCGTTGGGAAACGCTGCCTTGGAGATCCAGTTCGCTATGAACTTGACTTTGATAAAACGCGGCCTGTGAAGTGCTCCAGGAAACCCCTTTTCTAATGGGCTCTTGTTTCAGGGGGTAGTTGGACAGGTGTCTGATTTGACGACAGCTAAAGGGGAGGGGGGGTCGGCGAGAAGAGAGAGGTCTGGGTGCCCTGTGACTGGCAGGCCCGGCTGGGAAAGGAAACCCTGTGTGTGCCCTCCACGGCTGCCCCTGGCACGCTCTTGGCTCCTGATTTCATTCAGGAGAGTCGGGTCCTTGAAGACTTGGCCTGGCTGGGCCCCACAGCTGTGACCCCGGCCCCTGGGGGAGGCCGCAGGAAGAGGAGAGCACCCCGCCTGCTGCCGTGTAAGTCTGCCGCAGGCCAGCCCCAGACCTGGCGGCTTCCACGCTGGCTCCCTGAGAAGCCGCCCCGGGCATTTTACAGGCTGAGTGTCTCCTGTCCCCGCCAGGAAGAGGGATACACAACGGGGACAGAAAGGTGCTCGGACCCCAGGGTGGCCCAAACCCAGCGGGGCGAGTCCTTCCGGCATCTCAGCTGGAGCGGGCCTCTCAGCCCACCTGTGCCCGCGTGGCCGCACTTGCTGTTGGGACACACACACCCACACAGCCCTGCTCTTGCCAGGCTTGGAGTCCAGCCGGGAGCGGGCCACACCCGTCTTACACGATGAATGCGGAACACTTCAGGAATCAGTGGCTGAGTCATGACCCGCCTTCCTCCAGGTGTGACTCGGGCCGGCAGCTCCTTCACCTGGAGGGACCCTGAGTCCTCACCTTGACACGGGAGGACTCTGGCGCTTCACTCATCAGGCACCGCGAGCACTGAGTGATGCTGGTGCGTGAGCACAGTGCCTGGTGGGTACCTGGAGGCACCTCAGCACCCAGGAGCCGGATTTTGCTATGATCAGCAAGTTTCTACCATCCTTTGCTGGGCAGGGGTTCACACACAAACCCCATTCTTGGAACATCCTTCTACCTCCAGATCATTTGCTTAAATTGTCATCATTCTTAAAGCTGAAAAGAAGTATCTTTCCCCGGAAGTTGCCCACCCAGGTCCCAGGGTGTTCCTGCTTCTGTGAAATCCTAGAGCACCTACCTCTTGTTTTCAATCCCGGCTCGACCACCTACTAAGCGCCTTGTACTGACATACACTCACTTACTGTATTCTAGATCAACGCTGCCCAGGAGGTAGAGAAGAGGCTCTATCAGCAACCGCGTGGCCCGTATATTTCCCAGCAGCCACATTTGTTAAAGTAAAAAAGGAACTGGGGCAATTAATTTCAATACTGTATATATATATATATATATATATATTTTTTTTTTTTTTTTTTTTTTTACAATTTTTTTTTTTTGGCTGTGTTGGGTCTTCATTGCTGCGTGCGGGCTTTCTCTAGTTGGGGCAAGCAGCGGCTACTCTTGTGGTGAGGGTGCTTCTCATTGCCGTGGCTTCTCTTGTTGTGGAGCACAGGCTTCAGTCATGCAGGCTTCAGTAGCTGTGGCATGTGCGCTCAGTAGCTGTGGCTCGAGGGCTCTAGAGCACAGACTCAGTAGTTGTGGCGCACGGGCTTCGTTGCTCCGCGGCATGTGGGATCTTCCAGGACCAGGGATCAAACCCGTGTCCCCTGCATTGGCAGGCGGATTCTTAACCACTGCGCCACCAGGGAAGTCCCAATACTATATATTGTTAACCTAACTATCCAAAATATTGCATTTCAGCATATAATCAACATAAAAAAGTCCTCGATGATATGCTTTACATTCTTCTTTTCCTGAGCCTTCAGAGCCCACGGAGCATGTCTCAGCGTGGACCGGCCACATTCTGAGCACCCAGCAGCTCTGTGAGGCGGGAGGTGACACACCAGACTGGGCGACACTGGGCTGCAGAGTCCTCAGGCCAACTCAGGAAATAATCTCACGTAACAGGACCTGGAAGCATTGTTTTCATGTGACGCATTACTCATTACTTTGTTACGCATTTTCACGAGCTGTGGCAGTCTGTGCTGCCTTTGTACCACTCCAGATATTATACTTTCTGGCACTGATTTTTTAGGGATGCTATTAAAAAAATCAAGTACCCATCGAATCCCTGGGTTTCTCTTGTCTGCTTTGGGTTTCAAGTAGCTTGGAATCCTCCCTTCATCACTGGCCTGTCCCCACGCCCCCTGCAAGAGTTTCTCAAGCTCTGATGATACCAGACACCTTGACCACAAATGTTAACCAGGCGCTAAGTGTGGGGTGGCTGAGGCACCACGGGGACTGTTCCCGTGTCCACAAGACACACTCTTCTCCCCAGGACCCGCAAGGACACAGTGGGTACCCGCCAACTTCCTGGAAGTGTGCGACCTCTTAAGCAGCAAAGATTTGAACTGCTCTGCTTTAAACTTTGGAACATTTCTACAGAGTTTAAGAGGCAAAGCAGAGGCGCCTGTGAGTGGAACATAAAAACTCATCTTGCAGAAGAAGCCGCAAATTAACCTTGGCATGTTTTGGCTCCATGTTAGTTTATTTCAAGTCTTAAAGAAAGACACAACAAACAGGATTTTCAAGTCTCCCGGAGGGATTTCAAAGGCAAAACTCCTGAATTGCCCCATAGAGTCGATGTCTGGTTGATTTGTAACTTGTTGGTTACAGTGGCATTAAAACACATCTATAAACTAGTGTCAAGAAATAGTATCACCTCAAGGAGGGCTCTGATATCAGGACATTACATAATCCACAGCGACGAAAAGCTCTCGTGTTTCCTGTCGACAAGAACATTTGCATCTCTTAGTCTTCAACATCGTCAACGTGCTCCTTCAAAGAACATCATTTAGACTTAAGCTCTTCTTTAAGAAAATTTTTAAATTTTATATTGGAGTATGGTTGGTTTACAATGCTGTGTGAGTTTCAGGTGTACAGCAAAGTGATTTAGTTATACATATACATATATTTATTATTTTTCAGATTCTTTTCTCATATAGTATATTAGAGTATAGACTTAAGCTCTTTGATGATGTTTTTCAAACGCACAGGCCCTTGTTAAACGACACCGAATCTTGCTGCATTTGTTTGCTGTGTCTGAAGGCTTAAGGCATTTTCTAATGAAAGAGTCATGGTTTCAAAAATCCCCCAAATTATAAATAGCACCTTCCTTCCGCCGCTGCTCGGCCTTAGAAGGTGAAAAGGCTGCCTGCCTCAGCAGCTACCCGGAGCAACTCCCCGTCAGGCTTGGCGGTCGGCAGTTAGCGGGGGAAGAAAGACGGAACTATTTGAAGATGATGTGATAGAATAGACGGTCAGTGGGGGGGTCTGGAAGAGAGAAACGCAGCACCTGGTGGCCACGGCACACAAACACAGGAGGGGGGCTCCCCACGGGAGCATCCCTCCACGTCGCTGGCTCCCTCGGGGCTGGTTCACCAGGTCACCGCCTGGTGACGGAAGTGCCAGGGGACCCAGAGAGGACACAACTCCGCTTCATCGCTGGCGTTTAAATCAGCTCCCCTTTAGTGGTTTGCAGTACGTATTCACTGGGGGCGAACCAGCAGTAGAGTTTTGAGGCTGGTGATTGCCTGCAGGTGATGGTGTTTCGTCCCTGATGCTCCCGGGAGGCCCAGCGGGGAGTAGCTCTCTGTGTGCCCCCCAAGCCCCCCAGAGGAGCCATGGGAGGAGGCGGCGGGGAGCCCTCAGCCCTGTCCCCACGCTTCCACCCACCTGGCAACTGGGGACGAGTCTGGACTCAGGAAGGAGAGGCCCCCCCTTGGAAAGGGGTGCCCACGTGGAAAGGGAGGCTGAGCAAAGGATGCTTTGCCCGGGGCCAGCCTCTTTTCCAGGAGAGACTCTTTAGGAAGAGCCCATGCGGGCCCAAGTCCAGGGGCCTGGAGGCAGACAGAGCTTAACCAAAGTTGGGTTAACAAGCATTTTGCTCCGATTAATCCGTGGGACCCGCAGCCCAGCTAATCATTTATCAGACAGAGAATGGGAACTTGGAGGGTGGGGTCCGGCCTTGTCCAAGTGAGCAGAGGGCCTCCCGACTCTCCCCCAGGTCGTGGGGGGAGGGGCCTCCCTGCGGAAGCCCCTCCCAGGACACAGGAGCGGGTTTCCTAACCTGGCTGTTTCCGGGTTCCCAGGGCTCGGGAGACACGGCACACTGTCACCCCGAGCGCCAGCAAGCACGAAGCCAGAAGAAGCCAGCGTCCCGGACAGCCCTGGGGGACGCCGGGGAACGGGGTGGTTTACTCTGGCACAGCCTTGCCGAGAAGGGAGCCCTGAGCAGCGTTTCAGAAGCACGAGAACCCTGGTTTGAAGGACAGGAGGAAGCAGGGGGTTTCAGACCGAGGGCGTGGGGTCCACAAAATTATCCCTAAACAACCTGAAACTGTAATCACATATGAGATGGTCTAAGCAAACCCTCTAACAAGAACACATCTCCTGATCGCAGGCATAATTAATGGCCCCAAAGAAAATCTACATTTCCCAGGAGGGTGAGAAGGTCGGGCTGTGGTGCCTACAAGGCGTCAGGGAGGAGGCTGGGGGTAAGCTGGACCCAGGAAGGTGGGCCCAGAAGCGGGGCAGGGAGCAGACCGACCTGGTGGGAGCGGGAACACGAGGTCAGGCTTTGGGTGATGGGCTCGGAGACGTGGATCTCACCCCGTGAGCAGTGGGAGCCGCGGCAGCTTTGCAGGAAGGACCGTGGGAGGATGACGTCCGTGTGATGATGACGTCCATGTTTATGTATCTGACAGCAATAGATAAGGGCCACCCAGGAAGTTTAATCTCTCTGTCTTCTGTCTCTCTCCATCCAATGGGGTGGTCGTCACGGCTCGTCATGTGGGCGGCCTCGTCCATGTCACCCCCTCAACCTTTACCAGGTGACGCCGCAGGGCCGCGGGGCGGGAGTCCAAGGTGTCTTAAAGGTTTGTTCCTGTGGTCCAGCGCGCTCTGAGCACCCTTCCACCTGAAACCCCCTGCCCTGGTTTCTTGTTACCTGAATGCTGCCCATCCTTTAAGACAGCTGGAAGATGTCCACACAGCCTCTCCTGACACCCTGAGCTCATTTCTCCCCGACTCTACAGGACTCATTCAAGGTCTTCAGAAGGCGCTAAACACACATGAGGCACGGAACATAACATACACACGAGACTGAGTTGTCTTGCTGAGCAGAGTGTCTCAGGAGTAAACTGGAGCCCCTGGAACCCGTGGTCACCCAAGGCGGGACACCAGGAAGGAGGTTGGTGGGCTTGGGTGAGACCAGGAGGGGGAGTTGATGGCAAACCCCAGGACAGCCGTGCCCGGGGAGGGTCCACCTGCCAGGGCCTGGCTGCCTCGTGTTCACACTGACCGTGCCGATGTCCTGCTGGAAGGTCACCAGAGCGGGAACCACCTGGGCAAGTAGGAGGTGGCTGAGACCTTGAGGCTCGAAGACTTGGACTTAGAGAGGACCTGGGCAGGACCAGGGCAGGGAACACTTGCTCTGTCCTTGCTGCCTCCACATGGGCGGTTTGGGGTCTCTCTTTGCTGTAGAAAGCGTGGGTGCTTATTGGAACTCAGGCCAGCAGGAAGCACGCTGGCCCCGCCACGGGCTTTGCCTTGAAGGCCTGGACCCAGGCTGCTGGCTGCAACCGAAAAGCAAGTGGGCACAGAGGTTGGACTGTGTACAGCATCTCGCATCCCCAGACAGACCGTGGAGAGCCTGCGGTAGCGGCCCGGCAGCCCACAGGGGACTCCCTGTCCCCACCGATCTGTCTAGATCACAGGCAGTAGGAGCGGAGGAGTGAGAAGCGGTGGGGACGCGCTCGGGCCCCTCGAGCCCCCGGGGAAGGGGAGGCAGTCGTCTGTGGGTGGGGCTCTGTTCGCAAAGTCCGTTCTGGGGTAAGTTTTCACAACTGGGAAACATCCACCCTGCGTTTGGATATTGACTGTGGCACAAGCTGCAGAAGAATTCCCCGCAAAATGGAAACAGCAAGAGAGCAGAAATTGCTTAAGAAGGGACACGGGAGAGAGGAATGCATCTTAGAACTTGAAAAACATGGACATGACACATTCGTGTGCCTTTCCATCTATTATAACAAATTACATCTGCCCTAAGTATTCTTGGAAAGAAGGCTATATTATTACTATGCCTCTAGTGGTGGTGAGGACGACGCCTCGGGAGGGGTAAGGAAATACCCCTCTCCTCAGTGTCAGCGGTCCCTCCCTGACCCCGGCGGGGGTGCAAGGACGCTGCCTGGTGAGCCCTTGTCAGGAGGGCAGTCCGGGCGCCGAGCCCTGCTCAGCTCTCTTTGGCCACGTGGCCGGTTCGGTCCCATGCCTCTGAGGGTGCGAACTAAGGTCCTTGGGTGATTTCCCAGGATTGTGGGCACCGAAATGGATTTTCTTTGCCATGTTTCAGGGGAAAGGGGAAGGGAATCGAAATACAGAAGTGAAAAGCCATCTGAGTTAACCCCACAGCAGCCAGCTTGTGTGTGACCCATATTTTCTCTGTTCCTGGACACCCTGATCGCTCGTTTCCTGAAGACTGATCCATCCTCTCGCTGGAGGCCCCCACCCCGTGATCAGGCTCCTCCAGTGCCCACCATTCCTCTCAGCTGACTCCTGGGGCTGGGCCAGGCCATCTTCAAGTCCCTAGACCAGTACAACCATCTCTCTGAACCAGCCCCTCAGAGGCTGTTCCAGCCCCCACTGTGTGTTTTGAGGGTCAGTGCTGGCTTCATTCAGGAAGCTAGACTCACGTTGCCTGAAGCTTCAGCAGCGTCAGATGTGCTACAATTACAGGGCAAAGGCCAAGGCTCTAAGAGCGGCCTGTGAGACTTCAGCCTCTCCCAAGGGCAGAGACAATAACGCATCTGGATCAACCAGTAACTCAAATAGTCAGTAAATTCACCTGGAGTCCGTACACTAACCTACACCTGGGCTTGGACCCTCAGAACACGCACGGTTCATTCACTGAGGTCTGTACCCTCAAAATATCTGTCATTTATCCAGGGAGAGAACGAAGTACATAAAACATCACTGGTATTTTAGGTCAAGATGATTTGCCTCATAATTGGTGCCGTGAACAGGCCCAGTTGGGACCCTGAAGCGCCCGTGGGCTGCGGAGGTCAGGAGAGCCACCCGAGGGATGGGCAGGTGGCCAGCGAAGGTGCTGACGGCCAGGCCAGTGGGAACACACGGACCCAAGCCCGCAGCAGACACTCCACACCCTCAGAGTCTCATGCTGCCGCACAGTTAGCTCTCCAGATGCTTCAGGGGACAAGCAGCTCGTGAAAGAGCCCAGATTGGGGGTTTCTACTGGTCTGGCAAGAAGAGGAGCCCCCCGCTCCTGGTCCCAGGACTTACGGAGCCAAAGCGGAGCTTCTGCCTCCCAGAACGGAGGAAAAAAGGCCAGAAACCACTGTTCGTGGTAAACCAAGAGGGCCTGCCCTCGTCCTCCCGTAGCCACAGCCCGGGCAGGTCGGAAGTTTCCAGAGAGATTCCAGCAGCAGCCGTTTCCACGTCTGGCTGCTCCTCAGGGCCTCTCCCCCTCCGTCCACTGCCACCCACCTGCAAGCACCCAGACACCGGAGCCTGCCCGACGCCACCCCGCCCCTTCCCCGAGAGCCCTTGGCCGCCAGACTGTCTCATGGGCGTCCCTGTGTGCGGTCCATCCGAGAGGCCTGGTCCAGGCCCGGCGCTACCGGCTGGTACCGGTGACATGAGCCCCCTGCCCTCGCCCCCTCCCACCGCTGCTTCACTCAAGCGGAGGTGACCTGCGCATCTGAGCCGGGTCAGGCCGGGGTCGGAAGGCGTGGGGTGGGGGAACTCCCGGAACTCCCCAGCTCTTGCCCCGTGGCCTCTACAGCCGGACACAGAAGCCGTTTTCCGGCTGAATCTCAGATGCAGGGAAATGCTGTGTTCTCCCAGACCCGACTCCCCTGTGCCCAGCGTCTGCCGTGCCGAGCGCACCCTCCAGAGTCTGGTGTGGGGAGACCGGGTGGACGACGAGGGGCCAGAGCGGGGACGCCTTCAGGTCCTTCCAGGCTGCCTGCGGGGCGGGGCAACGCCGTCCCCAGCTGGATGCCGAGAGCTTCACGCCTCTCCTCCTGTTCATGTGTCTGTGTTTATTGTGAGCGTGTGTGCGTGTACGCGCGTGGACACAGGTGTCCACTCCTGAGCAGACCAGGCCTGCCTTTCCCATTGGTGCTGGGCTCACGGCACTTGGGACGGTGTCTGCTCGTAAGAGGGGCTCAATACATGTTTGTGGGACAGACGGACTGAGGCTGAGTGATGCTAGAAGGAAGAGGGACCCCGACCCGCTCCTCGAGTGCAGGCCCCTCCCATGGCAGGTGTCCAGCCTCACGCAGACGGTACACCTGGGTGCGCCGTCAACCCCAGCCGGGTGGTGGGGGGGCTGTCCACCTGCTCCAGCACCCGCCGGCCTGCCCTGACTGCCCGTTGCCAGAGACGAGCGCCTCCGTGCTGGTGTCACACAGGAGACGGGGCCTCGGCCAGCCCGGGCTGCGCCATCACAGCCGCTGCGGTGAGATGCAGAGCCCAAGGCCGCAGGGGCGTGTGGCCGCAGCGCTGAGGCCAGACAAACCCCCAAGGGCTGCTTCCCGAAGGGCCTCCCCCCGGAAAACCCTGACATGGCTCCTCCCCTGGCCATCAGGACCCCACCAACCCCCAGCCGAGAGCATCGTATTTGATTTGCCCGGAGGAGGTGGGACCAGGGAGCCGAGGGCCAGGCCCGGGGGACACAGAGGCCGAGAGAGAGGGTGACGGGGATGTGAAGGCCAGGGGCTGGGGTGTCCTGGGGGGGGTCCCTGGACAGGCGTGCAGCAGCCCAGGACGGGGAGAGCAGAGAGAGACCATGGCAGGAAGCTCTGCTCAGAGGGCAAAGGCAGGACCAGGTTCTCTTCTGTGACGAGCAGGTGCCCAGGGGAATCGGGGCCCCGGGCCAGGAGCAACCCCCCCCCCCCCGTGGGGCCCCGCCCCAGCCTGGAGCAGCAGGACGCCTGGAGCCCCGAGCGCACCGCCCAGACCAGGAAGGCTGTGTCATCCTCCACCAGGAGGGTGCAGCTCCGTCCTGCCTTGACAGGAGGAAGAATCCCTGAAACCACGCTGAGACCTGGATGGTCTGAGATCCTCCTGGGAGCGCTTCTCCTGCAGTGGACGTGCTTGAGGTGGGGGCTGCACACGTGGGGCGGGGGCAATGGGGCTGGGCACTTGTGCCGCCTCTGCAGCCGAGCGGGTCCCCAGCTGCTCCCATGGAGGCCCCCGTTCAGGTCAGAGTGTGTGCAGGCGCGTGCAGGCGTGCACCGAGGTCTCCAAGCTCCCCCTGGGCCCACCCCCACCCTCCCTGTGCGGAGCGCTCACTCTCAGGGCACTGGAGACGGAGCCGACGCGGCCGCACCCAGGGCGCGAGCCCTGCACCCCGGCTGCATCGGCCCGGGCGGGAGGCCTTTCCTTTCTTTTCTTCCCAGTTCAGTGGAGACATAACTGACGCACGCCCTGTGCAGGTTAAGGGGTGCAGCGTGGTGGCGTGATGTGTGCATCTTGTGAAGTGATGAGCGGGGGAAGCTCACGGAACCTCCATCAGCTCACAGAGACACAAGAAAGAGGAAGGGAAGCAGGTCTCCTTGCGACGAGACCCCCCAGCAGCTTTCCGGGGTACCACAGGGCACTTAGCCCTGGTCACTGTGCCTCTCGGGCCTTCCCTAGTTCACAGGGGCCACCGTGGCCAGCCGCGGCCTCTGCCGTCAGGTGTGCTTGTGGGCGCTGGGGCTTGGGGCTGGGAGGCCAGGCTGACCACAGACGCACAGGAGCAGCGCCTGGATGTCAGGGTGCAGGCAGCCCTCCGCCCCTAGGGGACAGAGCCTCCTTTCTGTGAGTCTCTGCCCCCTGGACGCTGACTCCCGTCCTGCCCTCCTGTCTCATGGGCCTGCCTGTCCAGTTCCTGGTTGTTCCCTCCCGTGGGAGCCTGTGTCGTGCCCTGATCACCCCGGCCCCTCCGCTCCCTCCCTGGGAGGTGGGCGCCAGCCCTGCCCGTCTCAGGCCCCACGTGGAGCGAGCATGTTCCAGAGAGGATGGCCTCTTCCGCGGGCGTGGGGGGATGATGCCCGAGATGCGCCGTGCCCTGGGCTCTGTCCTGGGCCCGCAGTGCGGGCTCAGCAAGAATCCGTGTCAGCGTGGACACGGGCGGCAGTGCTCCTGGCTTTCCGGAGCTGACAGCACGGCGGCAGGGGGCGAATGCCCACAGGGTCGTGGAAGGAGAGAGGCCTGGGGAGGACACACAGCACAGGGACCGCCTGACCGCCCGGCCGGAGAGGCGGCCGGTGGGGCCGCAGTGTCCGCCTGAAGTTGGAGGACCCCCCAAGGCACCTCCAGAGCACTGAGTGGGCTCTGGGAGCCCCTGCTCCCCAAAGCCGGGCCGGTGCCGTCCACGCAGACCGGCCCGAGGTGGGGGAAGCACCGGGGGCTCCAGCGCAGGAGACCCCTGCCCACAGGGCTCAGGTGGGTGACAGTGGGCGCAGCTCTCGCCCCTGCATCGCTGGTCCGGGGAACTCTAAGCTCTGTTTGGAGCAGCTCTAATCATCCTTTTTGACAGACGTGCAGGATGTAGGGAGATGACAATGAGGTGTTTGTGTCCTCGGCGGGCTCTCCTCACTTCCGTCCTGCCTGCCGGGGGGATGACCAAGGGGGCTGGGCCCTGACATCTGAGGCTCAGGGACCCTACGAGCTCCCAGCTCTGCTGCCCCAACTCCCCACCTTTGCCCCGTGGCGGCTTTTCCCCAAATGCAGCTGTGGGACTAGGCCCGGGATGAAAGCATGACTCTAGCAATTTTTAAAATTTTTTCTAATTTTTTAATAAAGGAAATAGGAAGATCAGTTTATTAATTTTTTAAAAAAATGTAGTTTGCTCATGATAAAAGTTAAACAAAGGTTAGGCTTTGCTGCGGTCGCTGGGTTTCGTTGCTACTGGTTGGTGGGTGGGGAGGGGGAGACAGCAGGCCGTGTGGCTCTCTGAGCTCACGACGGATGGCCTGTGGCCCTGAAGGTTCAGCCTCAGCCACGCAGACTGAGACACACGTTGTACACGTTACAGCAAAAGAACAGACATTCCACAGAATCTTCATAAGTTAGCTTCGCCAGACTGCCACCCTCTCAAGAAAAACCAATAATGGACCAATTTTTGTGCTCTAAGTCCAGGGATTGGCAGACGTTTTCTTTCTTCCTTCCTTCCTTTCTTTCTTTCTCTTTCTTTTTCTTTCTATTCATTTTATTGAAGTATAGTTGATTTACAACGTTGTGTTAGTTTCTGCTGTACAGCAAAGTGACTCAGTGATACATGTATGTGTACGTATTCTTTTTCACATTCTTTTCCATTGTGGTTTATCCCAGGACATTGAATACAGTTCCCTGTGCTACACCGTAGGGCCTTGTTTATCCATTCTCTGTGTAATAGTTTGCATCTGCTAATCCCAAACTCCCCATCCACGCCTCGGCCACCCCTTCCCCTTGGTAACCACACATCAGTTCTCTACGTCAGACGTTTTCTGTAAAGGGCCAGTAGGAAATAGTTTAGGCTCTGTGTTCCACAGTCTTGGTCACAGCGACTCAACTCTGCCATGACAGCAGCAAACCAGTGTCTAAGTGAGTGTGGCTGCGCGTCAATAAAACTTTATTTACAAAGACGGGTCAGGGGCCAGATGTGGCCCTCGGCTCTAGTTTGCCGATTCTGTCTCTTCCGGGGTCCGGTCACCGCAGGGTGACCTGGTTGGGTCTGAGATACCCATCCCGGACTCTCCTCAGCCACCCCCCCTCACTCCGCTCACCATGAGTTAAAGCCATGCAGTGGGAAAGCCGGTCACGTCGTCGGTCAGGGAGGTTACGTCGCAGGGACCCGGGGTGCGGGATGCGTGCACCGCCCTTGAGTGGGCTGGACGCACCCTCTGGCTGGAAGCTCCCTGCTACGCGCAGGTCCCCGTGGGCTCAGCGTGTGCTGTGGGCTGAGTCGCGTCCCTTGGATTTATATGTTGGGGTCCTAACCCCCAGGACTTCAAACGGAGACTGTGTTCAGAGACGGGCCTTTAAAGAGGTGATAAAGGTAAACTGAGGTCCTATGGCTGGGCCCTGATCCAAGGTGACTGGTGTCCTTATAAGAAGAGCAGATCAGGACACAGACACGCACAGAGGGATGACTGTGTGAGGACACAGGGAGGACGCAGCGTCCACACACCAAGGAGAGAGGCCTCGGGAGGAACCAGCCCTGCCCGCACCCGGACCTCCAGGACTGGCAGAGAAGGAACTGCTGTTGAAACCACCCGACGGTGGCCCCTGGTTACAGGCCCCTGGACCCTGAGCCAGCTTGCCTGCAGTGAGGTGACGGGGCTGATGCCCTGGCGAAGAGGAAGTGAGGCCAAGATCGCCACGTTAGCGGGATGGGCTCTTTCTCAGGCCACTGTCTCCGCTCCCCAGACCCTGCCAGCCACGTTGGGAAGGTCGGTCAAGGTTCAAGATGCAGCAGGAACGGCCCACCACATCTGGCCCCGGCAGCTTCTGCAGAGCCCCGTGGGGGTGGGGGGCAGTGTTGAGGGGTCTGGGTGGGTCACCAGGAGACAGGGCTGAGGCGGATCTCTCAAGGCAGCGGGAGGTGAGACCGCCCCTCCTTCACACGGTGGAGTCGGAGGAACGTGCAAAGCCCGGCACGTCTGCTGTGCTTCCGACGGTTACACGGTCCCAAGAGAAGAGTCCTCAGACAGCAGGACCCCCGAGGGCCCCGTGGCAACAATTCTCCGTTATTGGAGGCGAGCAGGAACTATTTCCGTCCTGGAGGAGCGCTCCTAAATTAAAGCAAGTGGTCAGAACGTCCTTGAAGACTTTAATCGCTCTAATTTTGCCCTGCATCCTCTAAGATTACTTTCGCTCTGAGACGAATCAGCAGTGACACCCCAGTGGGCAGCAATTTCTCTCCGCCCCCGCGCCCGAGGCTCTCCCGTGGATGGACAGCGTCCCTTTAAGACGCCAACCCGATATTTTGCTCGCGTGGTTTTCAAAATAAAAACATGTGATCGGTCCTTTTCTTTAAAAGAAATTTTTTTTCACAAGCCTAAGAAATATTAGGCAGACTCGATTGGGCCTGCCCCTGCCCAGAATGGGAAAAAAAGGGCTCAAACGAGTGATTTTCCTCTGCAGAAAGAACGCTGCCAGAGGGAGGGACGGCAGGCGGGTTGGCAGGTGCAGAGAGCTCGGAGGTGTGGGCCGGCGAGGCGCGTGCCTCTGTGATGCGGTGCAGACCTGAAAATGAATAACAATGTTTCGCAAACACGCCAAGATGCTCTGCGCGCGTGTGTCAGAAGCACAATAGGCACAGACGTGACGGAGCCTCTCGGCCGTGGCCCTGTGCCAGCCTCGCACCAGCTGTGTGGTGCGCAAGAATCACAGCAGCTGTATTTAAACGAGAAATTACATCTCCTTCTATTTAATGTGCACCGTCTTTTTAGTTGTCAAAAAGGAAACATTAGCAATTAGGGGATGTGTATTCCGCGCCCGGCGTGGATGTGCCGGTTTTGTTTGGGATGTCTATGGTCTCTGATTCGGGGACGAGATGGGGACCGCGGGCGGCGGCCAGGTTTCTTGAAAGGGAAAGAGCTTTGACTACCTTGCCCTTTGTGAGCAGATGGGGGGGGGGTGCAGACACGCCCTGCTCCCCACGCGGAAGTGGCCGTCCTTTATCCTTCCCTGCGTTTGGTTTTGATTTGGAATGCGAGGTCACAGGAGGGGAGAGGAGGAAGGAGGAGAGCAACACAGAGAGAGAGAGAGAGAAGAAAAGGAGGAAAGGAGAGAGAGAGAGAGGATGCATCTCTGCGCAGACACACGAAGGCCAGGGAGATGGCTGCCTGCATCGCTCGGGGAACGGGAGCGTGACTTCGACAGCCTTGACGGCCTCTGCCGGCCGGGTAACTGGACGGTTAGGTCACTGTTCAGAGCGAGCTCCCAGGGACGGGGGGGCGGAGACACGGGCCTCCTCCCGGTCCTCAGCTGTGCAGCCTGGCCAGTCCGGAGTCCCGGGGAGAGAGCAAGGGGTGGGGCGCAAGCTGGGAGGTGAGGTCCCAGGAGGAGAACTAGACGTGCGTCTCCCTCCTCATCCTCGCCCTCCGGGCCGGGCTCAGGACCACGCGGAGCCTCGAGCTGGACGCGGCCGCGGTCTCCCTTGACGGCTCGTTACGAGAAAGCCGCGCGGCTCCACCTTTGCACTAGGGTTTACTCTGCACGCGCGTTCACGCCCATCAGCTTGCGGGTGTCCGTGAGCGAGACCGCGCGGGGCTCCCCGTGGCGCGCGCAGAAACCAAGTCAGGAAAACGGAAGCCAGGCAGGTCTCCGGACAGAAGGAAATTAGAACAGGAGGTGCTAATGGAGCCAGTGAGGGGCGTGGGGAAGCCACCCCGACGTGGGCAACAGGCGGGAAGGAGGACCAAGGAGGTGGTGTCACCAGGACCCAGGGTCAGGGTCATCTGAGAGCCACAGGGGAGCCACAGGGGCAGAGAGAGAGGAGGCGGCGGCGTGGCCTCCGCTCACTTCCTGCCGTCCCGTCTCCATCTTTGCCTCCTGTTGGCCTAACCTCCAGAGGCCAGAGGGCAAAGGTGCCCAGAAACGTAGCTCCTGGAGCTGTGGACCACAGCAGGGCAAGGGGAGCTGAGAGTCACAGAGGGAGATGTGCCCCGAGGCTCGGGGGCTGCCACACGCCCGCAGCGGGCAAACTCAGCGCTTCCAGCGCTGCTCGAGTTTTCTGATGCTCTTTCTCTGCTGCGGTACCTCCTTCAGTCACAGCCAGGAACCCAAAAAGGCAAGTTTCAAAGCAAGGTAGATGAATGTCACAAAATCTTCAGAGAACTTTTGTTTTCTGTCACCCACCTTACCTACCACCTCCCTCCCCTTTATGAAAGATAGCTTTTTTGTAAAATTGGGGTATAGTTGTTCTACATGTTCGTTTCTACTGTGCAGCGAAGTGAAGTGCAGTTCCCTGTGCTGCACAGCAGGTTACCTTGTTATCTGTTTTACACACAGTAGCGCATATACGTCAATCCCAATCTCCCAATTCATCCCACCCCCCCTTCCCCTCTTGGTGTCCATATGTTTGTTCTCTACGTCCTGTCTCTATTTAAGAGACTCTTTTAACCTCCAGAATATGTAGCATTTTACGAGCGTTTTGTGGGTGAGGGTCCCCTGGCACCCACAGGATGGGGAGTCACCCCGGGCGTCACGTAGGAAGGACTGGGTCCCCACGCCGCTCCTGAGGCTAGTGCTGGAGACTTTCTGCAGCCTCAGCCTTTCCCTTGGCTCTTCCTTCAGATGTATATCTTGCTCCCAAAATGCATTTGGGAGAGACCACAACTGCAGCCGTGGACAGTTATTCACACAAACTTTGAATAAAGGGATTGAAAAATGAAGCAGAGTCATTGCGTGTTTGCTTTGTGAGTGGGGAGAGGCCATTTCAAACAAGGCATCGATAGGTGGGAAGCTCTGGGGTGGGTGTGAGCTGCCCGAGACCAGGGCCCCTGCTGCTGGGGGCCGGCCATGCTCACAGAGCCTTCCCTGTGCCTGTCACCTGGGTCCAGGGTCTGACGCGGGGTGACAGGGCTGTCACTCTCAGGAATGTGACGTCCACGGTGAGGACCCAGTCCAAAGCATCTTCCCAGGTAACCAGTCCGTGTTTCAAGTAGTTGCATAATAGGGTCCAATAATACCCTTTGCCCTGGGGTAAAGGCATGAATATTTCTAGAAGTTCTTTCTCCAAGGGTAAGACCACCTGGGAAGGAGCTAAACTCTTGGGAGTGAGTTTATCAGAAACCACTACTGTTTCCTGCCAAGACTCCAAAGAAACAGGACGCAGAGCAGGGCAGTTTCAGCACCGACCAAGGGTCAGGGAAAGGTTCTGGGGCCAGGGGGCCATGCTGCCGTGGGGACCCAGAGGCGCTTGGGCTTCACGAGGCCAGGACGATGGATAAACCGGAAGAGAAGGCGTGCAGGATACAAGGGGGATAGTGATTCCTTCACAGAGTTTAGATCAAGACAAGCTCCAGCTTCATCCGTTGGCTCCTTGCTCTGGAAGGAAGCATGCCCCCCACACTGGTCTGTCACCGGAGTTTTATAAAATGCCAGGGTTGGGCCCCACAGTATTTGCAAAGTAGGACGACATAGTTCCAAAATGACCAGACTCTTGACTCAAAAAATGTAGTCACAGGGTCCTTTGGTCTTCTTGTGACTGCAGCCTCTGCACCGCGCCTGTGCTTCTCTGAGTTTCCTGGTGTCCGTGTCTCATGAAGACACAGTGACAGATAACACACCCAGCCCAGCCACTCCGTTTTGTGTCTCGTGGCCACCTTCAGTGACACACACAGCACCTACTTTTGGGTTTTAGGAATCCGGTTCAGAGGATAATTTAATCAATGGAAAACCAGTCTCCTGGACCCAAAGCCCCTCTAGATTTCCACACCAACCACCAATTAGCCATGAGCATCAGTGCCTGGTAGGCTCACGCAGACAGAGCAGAGGGTGCAGAGCGACCTGTTGTAAATGAAATCTACATCTTGCCTTGAGAGCCAGCAGGTGAGAAGAGATCCACACACAGAGAAAACTCGCTTTTATCAAAGCAGACACAGAGCTTCCTCACACACGCCACGGTACCAACACTCCCTGTCAGCTTCTGCCCATCCGACCTCTCAAAGGGAAGTTGGGGCAGCCTTGCAAAGCCGCGCGCCCACAGGCCAGCTGTCCCTCCCCTCTTTCCCCCGATTCCCACGTCACGTTATCTGTGCGCGCTGCGCCCTCTGCCTCCGCAAGGCCAAGCCCCGGGCATCCGCCAATCACTAGGTCCCGTCCACGCATCCAGTTTAAGAGAAATCGCTCATCACAATTATGCGTGAGCTTTCTAGAGGTGAGGAAAGCCACACATTTTTCTGTCTCCCCATCCTCTTACAACTCCGAATATCCAGCAGCAGCATCCGAAGGCCACTCCTGATTGAGCCGTTTTCTGAATGTTAGCCTTGAGTAGGCTGGGTGTGAAGGTGGCAAAATGGAATCTGCAAAGTGCCGTTCGCGGGAATGGCAGCGCTCCTAGCAGCAGCCACGGAGGCGGGCGGAGTGCCCTCAAGGAGCGTGATTACCGCAAGTCCACGTCATGCTTGGCCTTTAAACTGGTGGGCAGTGCGCTGAGACCCGGAGGACTTCAAATACACTGGACGTCGAACGCAGAAGCAGCCACCATTGACATAGATACAGACCACGGAACATTTTAATAAAACCATCCCTGCGGAGAGGACCTTCAAATTCAAAACCACCTTAAAAAATGCAGACAGTGGGCATAAAACAAGAATAACAAAAGAACACTCTTCTTTTCTCCCTTTTTACCTGTCTCGTACACATCACCACCCATAAAGATGTCCCAAGTGTCTAAAACTCCCAATAGAGATGGGTGAAGTCACTGGGTTACAAAGACATGGTTTTCCTTGGGGTGCCAGGAAGGTGTTTTAAAAAAAAATGTTTCACTAGAGCCAAGTTCTGCCTGGTTTTAATGGTGTTTGAGGACAGTTAACGGTCACTTCTGTATCCAGTCCTTGGGCCTCCAAAACGGGATGTAAGGTAGCTTTTTTATTCCTTTTTAAATAAGGGAACTGAAGCACTAGGGTTCAAGGCCGTGCAACTAAGGCAGATGATGTCAGTACTAAAAACGAGCCTCCTGCTTCCCATCGGGCCCTCTGCCCCCACTCCCCACTGCACACAGAAAACGCACAGCAGTTTAAGAAATGGATTTCCAAGTTATTATCATGGGCTTTTTTTTCCTCCGTGGCCTGCCTCCCGTTGCAAAAATCTGGCACCATTTAATACAGGAGACATTAAAGTATCTGTCTTTGTGCCAACGGTTACAATTTCATCTTAATTGACCCCGGGTCATATTTTGACTGCAGAACTCAGGAGCAATAACAGATCACCATATAGGGGCTGAATTAAAAGTAGACAAACGTGTGATGTTAATGTTGTTGAAGCTATTTTGGGACACAGAAAACTCATTTTATGAAGGCAGCGTAACTTTTTATACAAAACCCAATAAAAATATAAAAAGTATAGACTAATGTCACTTAAAAACGTAAGGGCAAAAATTATAAATAAACTATTAGCATTGTATTAGGAGGAAAACACACCATGACCAGGCAGAACACAAGAAGAGGTCGATAAAAGAAGGCTATCAAAATAGGCCATTACCTCAACCAATTATCCTATCGACAGAGACTTAAAGAGTATTTGAAAAATATCGCAGTATTTCCTAATAAAAACTTCCCACAAAATAGAAAGGAGGAAAAATATAAATACAGATTATTTAATAAAACCCAATGCAAATATTTTCCTCAATGGTAAAATATTAAAATCTTTTAAATTAAATCAGGAAGAAGAAGGGGATGTCTATAAGAGCATTACACTTTAACATTGTTTCAGAGATATTTAGTGAATTCAGTAAGGCAAGAAAGTAAATTACCTTCTTTGAACATAGAGAAAAAATAGAAATGAAACCATAGGGTTGCTGAGAATTGATAGTATATTGGGAACCCAAAGAGCCTCTATTAAAACAAAATTCTAGGACTTCCTAGGTGGCGCAGTGGTAAAGAATCTGCCTGCCAATGCAGGGGACACGGGTTTGAGCCCTGCCCTGGGAAGATTCCACATGCCACAGAGCAACTAAACCTGTGCGCCGCAACTATTGAGCCTGTGCTCTACAGCCTGTGAGCCACAACTACTGAGCCTATGTGCCGCAACTATTGAAGCCCACGTGCCTAGGGCCTGTGCTCCACAACAAGAGAAGCCACTACAATGAGGAGCCTGCACACCACAATGAAGTCCCCCGCTCTCAGCAACTAGAGAAAGCCCGTGTGCAGCAACAAAGACAGAACACAGCCAATAAATAAATTAAATAAATACATAAATTTATAAAAACAAAATTCCATTAAAATTTATTTAAAATTTTAGTATCTTGACATACATATGTAAATATACAAAAATTAATAGTTTTTCTTCACTCTAACAATAAGAACCTAAAAATGAAAATGAGAATAAAAGAAAAAAACTATATTCACAACAGTGACAAACACTATAAAATACTTAGGAATAAATTTAATAAGAAAGGCACAATATCCATAAGATAAAGTGTATAAAATCTTATAGAAGGACATAAAACTAGATCTTGACCAATAAAATAGTAATTGTGTTCTTAGATGAGTAGATTTATTACCATAAACGTGGTAATTCCCTCCAAATTAATGTAATGTAAATTTAAAGTAATTCCAAGTAAAATGTGAAGTTTTTAGTTGGCTAAAATGATATTAATATCTATATGAAAGAATAAGTACCCAGAAAAAGCCTAGAAAATTATGAATGTAAGAATAGGGAGAGACCTCTTTGCATCACTGGGTATCAGAACATAGCACAAAGCCACTGGAATGAACTCGCTCTGGCATTGGTATATAAGTAAACAAAGAGAAGAGTGGCTTTGAAGAGTGAATCCAGGAAATTGTTGCAGTAAATGTAAGAATTTAATATGGGACAAAGTCGATAGCTCGTACCAGTGGAAAAATAACGGACTGTCGATAAATGATGCTGACACAGTTGGTGACCGACACGGAGGAATTAGAGACTATTATCCCGCATAACAAATTAGTTCTAGGAGGGTAAAGGGAGAAACGTGAGAAAGAAAACTCCTGTAAGAAGAGTCAGGCCACAACACATAGACTCTAGGGCTGGGGCACTGGAAAGGTGTTGGGGAGAGTGGAAACTCAAAACCCGAAAATGAAAACATAGCCATGATAGATCACGTATGCAATCATAAAGCTCAAAACTCATCATAAACAGTTGATATACAAATAACAGATTCGAAAAAATATATTTGTACCTCAGATGATAAAGAGTTAATGTCCAGGGTATAAAATGAACTGTGATGAAGGCGGTTAAAGATATATTTTAAAAGTTAAATAAAAAGATAAAGACTAACCAATAGAAAAATGTTAAAAGATATGCATAGGCAATTCACAGAATAGCATATTCAAGTGGCAAAAGGGTATGAAAATATATCCAAATTATTAATGGTGAGAAAATATGAATTAAAATGACAATAAGTATTCCTTTACTGCCATGAGACTGGCAGAAACTTAGAATTAGCAGTGATATGGGAAAAGAGTACTCACACATTGTTAGAGGAATGATAAAGCGTTACAGGATTTTGGAGGAAGAGAAGGCAATATGGCAACATCTATTAAAGTTAAAAATACATTTGCTCTTTGGCCTTGAAGTTCTCCCCTGAAAACTTCTCATAGAATAAAACCTTTGGCATCTAGGGACGTATATTCCAGAATGTTTATTTCAGCAATGTTCATAGTAGAAAAAAAGTAGATATGCCCATTCGTAGAGGAATTGTTAAATTAGGGAAAGTGCCCACCCCATGGGATATAGGGCAGCCACTAAATATAATAAAGTAAAGCTCAGCAAGGCCACTTGGTGAGATTTCCACGAGGAAGTTCTGAGCGGTGTAGAAAAGTCTGAATAACAATCCAGCCTTTGCAAAACAAGCCATGACCACCAGCCCTATGCGATGAGACAGAGTACAGATTATAGAATGTAAGGACACCTGCCTGCCTGCAACACAATCCCCTGGGGGAACCAAGGGTTGAGAGTAAAAGGGGAATAAGGAGTCAAACTTAAAAAGAGGGAGACGAAGCAAGACTGCAGTCAGTGAAAGCACGTATTAGATAATCACAGTTTTGCATTTACAAAAATCATATATTGTATATATATGTGTATATGCATAATTAAATAGAAGTTAAAATTAGAAATTACCCAAAAAGTGACAAGATCTAAATCTACATTCCATCTCCAGTTAGGTGTCTAATATTTGAAATAAATGTGTCAAAAATGGGACCCTTTATTTTTGGTGCAAACTCCACAGAGTAATCACCATCTCAGCAGTGTCACCACCAACCACCCAGTGGTTGAAGTCTAGGAATCTGCCTGGACTTTATCCTTCCCTTCATCCTCTACCTCCAGCTACGTGTGAGCTGTCCTGCAAAACTCATCGGATATCCTTCCACTTCCCTCCTTTTTTATTACTACAACCTCCCTAGTCTACCTCAGCTATTACAATAGCCTCCTAAGTGGTTATGGCTTCCACCTTTTCTCCTTTACAAGAAGTTCTAAACACAGGACCCAAAGTAGCCTTCAAAACTGTACATAAGATCATATTTTTCATTTGCTTTTTCTTTGAATAGGTTCACACCATCCTTTTTTGGTAGACAGTTTTGTTAAAGTATCACATGCATACAGGAAAGTATACACATTTTAAATATACAGCTCAGTACATTTTTACCAAGTTCTCAGATCTGTGTGACTGCCACCCAGATATGGGACATCACAACCCATCCCTCTCAAGATGCCCTTCCATTGTCCCCCAAATTCCATTATTTCTGTTGAAAAGTCATCAACAATCTTCATGTAGCTTGTTTGAAGGGTATGCTTACTTTCTTTGTTTTCTGTTAAGTTTACTTTTGTCCCCAATGTTTAGTAGTTTGACTATGATATACTTGGTGTAGTTGTGATTATTTTTGTCCTGCTAATACTTTTTAGGGCTCCATGAATGTGTGACTCATTGTCTTTCATCAAAGTTGGAAAATTATTGGCCAGTATCTCTTCAAATATTGCTTCTGCCCTCATCCTTTCTTTTCCCATCCTCTGGGACTCCAGTTACATAGCTATGATACCTTCCTGTTCAGCCTCCTGGCAGCCACGGAGCTGTGCTGCTCAGATCACCCTTCAAACAAGGACTTGCCCTTCTTCTCAAGTGAGTGCATCTGGGTGGCAGCTGCTAGTTCAGTGTCTTCAGGGGCCACCTCAATTTTTAAGCCACCACTATGCCCTCCCTTGGAAGTCCCCTGCTGATGACTGGCCATTTCTCCCTTGTGCAGGACCCTAATGGGCCACCATTGATCTCGTGTGCCCTATTGGGTTCACCAAAACCTTGTCGGGTCCTAGGCTCCTCAGTCCTGCTGCCCTCATTGCCCCCTGATGCCTGCCCACTGGTTTTATGTTGTCCTTAGCAGGAGGGGCCTAACACCAGCAGTTACTCCACAGCTGGAGTGGAAATCCTCACCTAGGAGCCCTTGTGAGCTTTCTGTTCACATTCGGTTAGCTGCTCTTGGGGTGTCCTAGAGCACTCTTAAAATTGTGGAAGGAAATCTTAAACAGGGGTTAAAAGTCTTAAAATCCCTGTAGCCTGTGCTGGCTGAAGGAATCTTTATGAAGACGTTCACCTTCCCTAAGGGAAGCCTTGGATCAATACAGCCATCTATATTCCCTCTAGAGCTCACATCACTCATCTATAAAGTTGTTCCTCTAAATCCCAGGGGTCTCCTCCCTCTAAGCTTCCACTCACTGAGCCATTTTCCCAGAAAATACTTACTGGGCATCCACCTTGTGCCAGGAACTCTGTGCATGTGAAAGCTAAAGACCACGTGGAGAGTCCCTGCCCCGAGGAGCTCACAGTCCAGTGAGCTTAACACACAGACACAGTGATAAACACAGATGCTTGCACAGAGGTAGGGGTCACCACCAGCTACTCCTGCTGTGGGATGGGGGATGGGGGTCCAGGTGGCTTCACGGCAGCACCAGCTACGTGTGTGGGTACCACTTACTGCAGGCACCACAGTACACACGGTGACACCACAGGCCCAGGGATCTCCTGCAGGAGATCGGTCAGCACCAGACAGCTCCATCCAACCCCTTTGTGCCAGGTATGTGACAGGGCCTGGGTGCACCACTGTCACGCTGCTGCGTGTGACCAGGGATAGTGGCTCCCATGTTCTGTGGCCTTGCCTCCCGGGGCCCGGGCCTTCAAGAGGCCTCCCCAGGCAAACGCTGCAGGTCCCAGCCAGACACTGGGCTTTAACGACAGAGCATAAGTGAGGGCTAGAACTTGATCTTTATAAGACATTTTCCTTTGCCCATAATCTCCCTTTAAAGAAGATGCACAAGTAGTTCAAACTAGGGCAACCAATATTCTTTTGTTTTATCCTGGAATTCCTTGTTCTTCAAATAAAAACAGATGGTCCGTTAAATATTAGCAAAGTTCTCTGCCGTATTGCAATCATGATATCATGACCTGTGACCATGGCAGAGGCTGGGCAGATGGCCTGGATAGACCCCAGGCTCTACCACTTCTTAGCCATGGGGCTCTGGGCTTTCTCCTTTACCTCTGTGCCTCTGCTTTTTCACTTACAAAATTAAGTTATTAGTAGTACTGATCTCAAAGAGTTGTCATGAAGATTAAATGAGCTATTGCAACGAAGCAATTAGAGCAGTGCCTGGTGCATGATAAGCACTAAATAGATGCTGCTGCTGTCAGTGCTGCTATGAACACCCCTAACAGAGCACTTATGTTCTTGAAGGTAACTGGTATTACTGTGATCATGGCCATGACGTGTTAACCATCACTGATAAAAACTGTCCAGCAATGAATGAACTTAGATGCATGTGGTCTTCTCTACCAAAAATACAAGTAGTTCACTGTTGGTGGGACTGTAAGTTGGTGCAACCACTATGGAAAATAATACGGAGGTTCCTCAAAAAACTAAAAATAGAGATACCATATGATCCAGCAATCCCACTCCTGGGCATATATCCAGACAAAACTATAATTCAAAGAGATACATGCACCCTATGTTCATAGCAGCACTATTCACAATAGACAAGACATGGAAACAAGCTAAATGTCCATCAACAGAGGAAGAGATAAAGAAGAGGTGGTACAGATATACAATGGAATATTACTCAGCCATTAAGAAGAACGAATTCATGCCATTTGCAGCAACATGGATGGACCTAGAGGTTGTCATGCTGAGTGAAGTCAGTCAGACAGAGAAAGACAAATATCACATGATGTCGCTTATGTGTGGAATCCGAAAAGAGGGTACAAATGAACTTATGTGGAAAATAGAAATAGAGTCACAGATGTAGAAAACAAACTTATGGTTACTGGGGGTAAGGGGAGGGGATAAATTGGGAGACTGGGATTGACACATACACACGACTATATATAAAACAGATAACTAATAAGGACCTACTGTGCAGCACAGGGAACTCCACTCACTACTCTGTAATGGCCTATGGGGGAAAAGAATCTGAAAAAGAGAGGACACCTGAAACCAACACAGCATTGTAAATCAACTATACTCCAATACAATTTTTTTAAAAGTACTTTGATTCAAGCAATAGGACATCATGCAATGCACAGAATTTCCTTCAGGAGAGCTGTGACTGTCACTTTGCTTTGCTACGTCCTCCGCACTCAGCCCAGCCAGCTACTGCTGATGCTCCGCTATCCAGGGCACGCGTGCTCAGAACACAGCTGCAGGGAGATAACGGTCACATAAAAACAGCAGTACCGTATATCCTGAAGGATCGGGGCCGGCCATCGTCTAAGTTCTCTGGAAAACCACTATCAGGACGCTGTTGAGAAGCCATTTGTCGGGTTTGGGGGCTGGGGAGGATGCAGAGGCTAAGACACACTTTAGAGAGAAGGGGCTCCTCTGCGGAACCCGGCCGCGGTGGAGGTCTCTGTCCTCCGTCCCCAAGTGAATCATGAAAGCTGGACTCATCAGGGAGCCCACGCTCTTCAGAGGAAACCTCACGACCTCGTCCAACACATGAAGCAGCTCCACTTATGCTGAAGACGGGTGGGACTCCTGGATGCCCAACTCCCTGCCCTGGACGCTCCTTTACCCTCGAAACTCCAGGAAAACATGCCTGCAGAACCCCCAGGACACGCAGGAGTTCACTTTGTAAGCCACGGGGATAATTATTTAACAGTCTTGCGTGGACTACAAAGTGCTCAACAGAAGGTTTTGAGTGGTAAATCATAGCGGTCAGGTCACGGGTGGTGTTACATAACCTCACCGGGGGCGGGGTTCAGCTATATTTTAACAATGGCAAAGTTTTAACTGTTTAATCGTCGGATGAAGGGTCACTGAGGGTAGCATCTTCTTTTTGTGTCTTCGCGGGAGGAAGGAGTTGCCCCTCTGGCATTTACACCCAGTCTTCCCTTGGCTGATCCTCATCTACAGTCTACATCTTGACTGTTCTAACTCTGAGATGAGACACCCTGTGTCAACATCGGTTGTGTCCAGGGAACACAGCGTCACCATCCCCTCACCGAGGCAGATGGCAGCAGCAGGGGGAAGGCACACGCGTGGGGCCCTCTACTCTGCCGCCATGCCCACCCGCTCAGGCCAGCACCACGGTGACAACTGAGAGAGGCTGGCTGAGGTTTTCCGTCCGACTTGCGCAGGGCGTGCAGGGGGCTCCGCACAGTGGCCACCACCCACGTCACAGGAACCCCTGAAAGACCTGGAGTTCAAACACAGAGACTACGAGGTGCACTTGTCCGTTGATTTTCCATATTTATTTTACTCTTCTTGGAATAAAATCTAGTCCTGTCACGTACTACTCGCAGGACCTCTTCTGACGGCCCTTTGGTTAAATGTGGATGCAGACAGATCCTAAGGCAGGGAGGCTTCGTGAGGATGGGGAAGAGAACGCATGCAAAGCCTTCAGCACAGCGCCGGCGCCCGGGAGGGGCGGTGCAATGAGCCAGCCCGCGGTGCAGAGCCACCCACCCTAGAAGCCCTTCCCACAGGCGAGCTGTGCCCAAGTCCTATCCCCCCAATACCACCGGCCTCTCTTTTATCCTTTTCTCCCCCGCTCCGACCTCTTCACAAGCGTTGTCCCTGTGGCACGACCGCATCCGGACCTCTCCAGTGGGGCTATGTGCTCACAAGCAGTTTGTGAGGAAGGACGGGGACGGGGTGGGGCGGGGCGGGGCAAGGAATGTTGGATTTGGGTCTCACCCGAGGACCAGCTTCAGCGAGGACCAGCTCAGCGCTCGAGCCCGGGTCCTCCTGCCCCTGTCCGGCATCTCCAGGGCGGCCCCTCGGGCATCAGCACTTACTGTGTCACTTCCTCCCGTGCACTGGGTACCGGGGGCGGAGAGCGGGGAGGACTCTCGCCAACGAGGAATCCGGAAATTGTCGTCTCCGTTTTGTGCAGTTTTTCTGAGGACGTTCTGTTTAGATCATTTGAAAGAAATCATTTTTAAATACTGATGAAAGGCTGCTTGAGCTACTAATATCACCATTTGGGGAAAGCTGAATCCCTTCCCTCTTTCCTCTTTAGGAAGCGTCCACGCCAGCCTCATCGGAATAGATTCAACAGAACCAATTTATGTTCACTGGTTTTACCGCGAGGATTTTAGCAAGAAGATTCCACCAGGAATTTCCTAATGGATGTAAATCACTGTTTGGGTGTTAAAGCGAGTAATTAGGTCATTGAGCAGGGATGCCCCGCCACACAGGGTGACTGCTGAGCCCAGGGGGGAGACATCGACGTGGCTGGCTGTGTCCAACCCCAACGCAGGGGAAGTGGAAGTGGAGAGGATCCTTGTTATCTGAGACACAAAGTTCCCCTCGGTCAGTTGTCCTTAAAATAAGATAAACCCAGGTGTAACTGCCCTTATTTACAGCAGGCTGACGACTCTGCTTGTCAAATTCAGCCGAGTGTCCAAATTAAGTCGACGTTAATCCATCCCTCCCCACAAGGCCTATAAGAACCAGATCACAAGTCTACATAATACGTCCTCTGTGCCAGGAAATTGTTTTAAAGGAATAATGTTTAGGTAAGTAAAGGAAAAAAGGCTTCCTACAGAGAGATATTTTCTGAACAAAATTAAATATTATAAAACCGTATTATTAAATTCTGTCAAAAAGGTATTAACCGTGTTACTTTGGCACGGGAGCCTGGGCTCTCCACAACTGTGGATTACTACAGACTTAACCTTTTCTGTTATCTCGCGGCCAACACGCAACGCAGGGCTGGAAAGAGTGCAAGAGTGAAAACATCACAGAGAGCGGAGTGCGGGAGCAACGGCAGCTCCACCCCACTCGGACCTGAAACCAAGCAGATCAGACCTGCCACGGTTCCGCTGAAAGGCACTTTGGAAACCACAGTAGCGGCAAGCAGGCACCCGTGCACGCACACCCGTGCACGCACACACACTCACTCCACATTTTCCTTCCTTCTGTTTCTTTTCTTCTGAAAGCTGTTGAAAATACATACATGGCTCTTCCAGACTGTGTCTTCACTTGGACAATTGCCTGTGAAAACCGCTGGCCTTCCAAGGGTGACCTTCTGGCTGGGCACCTGGCTGCTGGCCGTGACGACGCCCACGCTCACACGTGTGTGTTCACTACAACACTAACAACGTCGCTGGTGCTGCATGCACCCCCATCACGAAGGCACGTTCTCTCCGGCTGTGACGACCTGCGGCACCCCCTGTACAGGGCTGACCCCGGCGGGAGTCAGGTCACGCCCTCTGCCCCTTTGGACTCACGATACAGCTGAGGATTTAGGAGACATCTACAAGAAAGAAATAACAACACGAGGTTGCCGATGCTAAATGCCTACCGGGGTTACAGGGACGAAGTTACTCACACGTCCTCTCCTGTAGGAACTGGAATCTGACCCAAGCCCACTGTGGCCGCAAGGAATTCTGTCTCCCTGACCCTCCCGGGAGGTCTGACTCCCAGGCTCCGCTAGGCAGGCAGCCCGGGACTGGGGGACACGGCAGCAGAAATCGTGCCCCCTGTTCCGGTCCTTCTGGGAAGGACGTGTGGGACAAGGAAGCCACGAGTCAGTAGGTGCCGGGGGCCCTTGTTTCCTCTTCTACAGGATAACCATGCAGTCCTGACTCTGCTGTCTGCGTCCTGAGGACGTCCTGAGACTGGGTAAAGGCAGCTGCCACTGTCTAAGCAGCACTGGCTCCCCAGACAGGGGCACTGAGTTTCCCCTGAGGTTTTCCTGGTTCCGCCTTTCCTGTTTCTAGCGTGTGCAGGCCTGGATTGGAGCCACGCCACGGTGCGCGCCCGGGTGGGTGTGTTGACTGGATGCGGGAACGGGACAGCGTGATGCTGGGGGACACCAGGAAAGCCGTGAGATGTGCGACGTCCAGAACCAGGCGTTTTCTTTTCTCACACAAATCGCTGCTCACTAATCTGCTTTCAGTTCCTGTTTTCCGCGTTGGCATGCTCACGCGTGATTAATCCTCAGCCTCTCCTGTGTGCCCATCAGGGTTCCCCACGCTTAATTGAATCCACATATACCTCCTTTTATTATTTCTGTCGGTGGCTCAAGCTGGATTTGCCGCAAGCTGGCTCATTAGGCCAGTTGCCCGTGCAGTGTCCTGGGACCACGGTGCATCAGGGGTGCCTCACAGGGCCCTGCTCAGCCTCCAGGCTCGGGGCGGGGCTCGCGCAGGTCAGCCCAAGCCCTGTGGCTTTGCAGGGAAGTGTCCACTCCCGGTTTATTCCTAGAGGGACCAGACTTTCCATTTCCTCATACAGAATTCAGGTCTGGACCCTAATGATGTACGTTCTTTAGCTGAGAAAAACGGAATCGTGCTGAGGACAAATACACAAGGAACCGCGGCATCGGCGATGTCACGTACACACCGCTCACGACTGAGGACATCAGAGGGGAAATAATGATGCTTACTTGCAGCTGACCAAGAGAAGGAGATGGTGCAGGGAGTAGTGCTGGGGGAGGGAGGGCTGTATTTCAAACTAAGAAAGTGGGCGTCTGAGAGACGCCGAAGAGAAGGAAGGAAGCCCTGGGGAGGAACAAAATGTAGCCGGGCAGGAATTCGAAGCACAGCCCCCTTGGCTGTGATGGGTCTGCGTGCGCTGCCCCGATCTGCACCCTGGACCCCAGCTTTGGGGTGCACTGCCTGCAGGCAGCCCTCGGGTTGGCTTGCTGGGAACACCTCGGTGAGGACAGCTGCCCTGCTCGTGGTCACGGCACCTTCCAGGAGCCTTCACGTGACCCAACCCCACCTCCAGCTCCCCTGGGGGCTGGCTGAGGGCCCCCACCTTCCTCTGCCCGCCGGCTCCCCTCCTCCCCTCCCACAGACATGCCCTCCCATCTCCACTCCAGACAACCCGACCTGGGCATCTTCCATCACAGCCTCTCAGACCCCTGCAGCCCAGGCTTCCCACGTGCGGTCTCTAAACCACCCACGTGAGGCTCGCCAAGAGCCCTGGTGGAAATGCAGATGCCTAGGCAGGCCCCCAGGCCCTGTGAACCTGAGTCTCCAACCATCCGTCCCTCAGCATCCATGGTTTGAACAAGCTCCTCCAGTAATTTTGCGGCAAACCGAATTCAAGAACCACGGTTTCAGAACGTGCAGGGTACAAAAGACCAGAAGAGAGAATGTCACAGGGCCTTCGTTTCTAAGTGAGTCACCCGCAAAAGACACCAGGTTCTTTATGAAAGGCTGCATCCCAGAGGCAGCAGCTGGGCTCTCACCCCGGTTCACGAGAGGCCCCCAATCGTCACCTTGCTTCCCTTGTTTGCTGCGGACGAGCTCTGCATGGTCATGTGTGAGGTGTGTCTCCGTGTGTGCGTGTTGCTTCCTCACTGGGGAGCACTCTCCGATGGACGGGCACTCTGCTACCACCAGGGGGATGGCCGGGAACCGATGTCATTTGAGACCGTGTTTTAATCTATTTTGGTAGCATGTGGATGGCATTCTGAACCTTATCATGAATGTCAAGTGACTTATAGAACCCAGTGATGTCAGAAAGCCCATAAATTGTCCTGGGCCACAGTGGTGCTGTGTCCCAAGGCGCCACGTGCAGTGTAGACGGGCCCCAATCCTCTCCCTTCCTACAGCTCATCCCCCCCGAACCCCCACTCGCAGGCCCAGACTCTTCTCTGTGTGAGGATGGTCCCCGTTCCTTTCTTTTACCTCCTTGGTTGGGGAAAGAGGACCATGGCGAACATGTCTGTTACTCGATTTCATTTTTTTTCTGAAACCACTTGGGACTTATTTGCAGGCGAGGGAGCCCCCCTCCGCTTTGTGACTCTCCTCCTTTGCCAGGACGCCTCCCTGCAGTCATTGCAACGTCCAGTGAGCAGACCTGGCCTCATCCTGTCCCCTTGGCTGGGATGACCGCCTGCCGTTGTCTCTGGTCCCTGCAGCTCTTTTGGACCGCAGTGTGCTCGGTGACCTTGTGTATTAATTTTCCTACCAGTCACACATCGAAAGATTATCTTAAAGGCAAGAAGGTCTAGCCACACCTCCCCACACTTCTCTGAGCCTCCCAGGACAGCAGGCTGGGTCCAGGCGGGCGTGCAGGCATCGATTCAGGCCCCGGCATCTGCCTGGTGACTTGAGCCAGTGGGGCAGGGCCTCTGGTCTGTTTCTTCATCCCTCAGGCGGCTCTGGTCTGGGGCTGGCAGCTGGTCCCCGGTGACATTTACCTGCCCAGGCATAGTCTGGTACGCTGGTGAGCTGCAGGGTCATAAATAGAAAATGGTGGGTTTCCTTGAACTCATCCACAGTTGTTTAAAGGGGAATTTCTGGAGGAGACAAAAGAAGACAGCAAGGCTCTGGGGGCCAAGTACAGCTCCAGAGGGCTTGTGGCTTGTGGGACGTTAATCCAGAAAGTTGTACAGAGGAGGCCACAAAACACAAAGGAGCCAAACCAGGTCTTCCCAGGAACAATCACGTGGGCAAGGAAAGCATCTCTAGACCCCTCAGTTCAAAATAAGGTGTCTACTTGAAACATCGGGCAGTTTAGGGAGAAGGGCCAGAATCCTGTGGTCTAATTAACTGGGTCTAAGCTACAAAATCAGAGGAAGTTAAGGAACCCCAAGAATTCCCAAAGGATCCATGACAACGACATACCTCTTCGTGCTGAGTGCTACCTGACTCCAAAACAGAAGACGCAATCCCTTCCCAGTGGACAGTCTCAAGAAAACCCTTGTTATCCATTCGAGGTCAAGAAGCAAAACTAAACACGGGCACATTAATTCACAGCGGGAACGTAGGGTCCCTGAGACGCGGAGGATGAAAGACGGCACCTTCTTCCCACCTTTGATCCCGGAGTTAATGCCTTCAGGAAGCTGTTTAAAGAGATGCTGATATTGAGGAAAGAACCCAGAGGCCTGTCGTTACACGGCTCGTTTTCACCTGGCTGTTGCACAGCTCAGACCACGCCCGTCGAGCCCTCGCCACTCCACACAGCTGGAGTCAGGAAGAACAGACTCGCGTCACCTGGGTTCCGCAGCACACCGTGATGCCCGCCGTGGCGGAGCCGTGATGGGAAGTGGGCTGGGGGGAGGGGGGCTTGGTTCCTTGCGTTTGCCCATTTCTGTGGTGTAAATGCTCCTGAACACTTGAGCGTGGGCTCTCATGAGCCCTGCGAGCCAGCCCCAGCCTCCGCCGGACGCTGCAAAGACAGCCAAGCCATCTTGTCATGCGACCAGTCGACAAAAATTTGTTAATTACTCCATCCAGCGACCCGTCAGATGTCACCTCTGATGGCACCAAAGGCCTGAGGTTACACCCGGCAAGAGCTGAGTCGCAGAGGGAACAGTTTGCTGCAGCCCGACCAGAGGTCTCGGGGGAGCTGACAGAGCCCCTCGTGAGCTCCAGTCACATGGGGACTCCGGGTGGTGCAAGCCCGCGAGCGCTGTGGGTGCCCCGGGAGCTGTTCCCGGTGGGGATGCACCCAGAACAACGTGGATCCTGAGCTAGTGCAGCTCAGGTCCTTACGGCTTTAACCACAGAGTCCAGTGAGAATTCCTGGGATTGGTAGCAAGGAAAGAGAGAAGCACCAGGCAAGCCTCAGGTCATGGGAATAAAGCTTTGTTGGGCTGGTCAGAAAGGGGTGGCTTTACGAAGTGTCTCCTCAGCGGGGGGGCAACTTCAAGGCAAAAATCCATTGACTTGCAGGTGACTGCAGTGACCCCATTCTGTAGGTAGCTTCTAATTGACTGAAACGTCAATAAGGGGATGAAAACACAAGCAATGGAAGCAACACGTGTGGCTACTGTGGTTGTTTTAGAAACATGGGCCAGGCCGGTCCTGCAAGGAGGAACGAGCCAGTGTGGGCAGAGCTGTGATGTCCTCGGGCCGGTCGGCACGCTCCTGCCCGTAAGATGTCCAGAGTCCCGCTGAGTGCAGGGAAAGGTGCGTGCCTACGAATCAGTCACTGGCGCCTTAGCCGTGGCCTTAGCTCAAGACCACACGGCCAGTGCAAGCCGGAGAGGAGGGCGCTAAGCCCAGTCGGGCTCCTGATGTGGGGGAGCATCAGTCTGGCAGGGCTGGCCCAAAAGAGAGGACGCGCTTCAAACTGGGGAGAAAAAGATAGAGTGGTACATATCAGGAAAGAAGCATCCTTCTTTGTCCTCCATGGGCACAGTGCTTTATAGAAAGCGTAGGGGAATCTATCCTGGTGTTTGACAGAAACCGGAGGGCAGCCCCTCCGACCCCGCTCGCTCAGAGCATCCCCTTCCCATCTGTCTCCCGCTGGAATCGTCCATCACCTCTCGAGTCCCTCTCTCTCACCGTGTCTCTGCAGCCTGGGGCGCCCAGGACCTTCCAAAGGGGACGGCCACACATGGCCAACACATCTCTTTAGGCTGACGAGGTGAATCTGTCTTCGTTATTTTTTTAAGTTATCATTTTTTTAAGTTTTATTTTATATTGGAGTATAGTTGATGAACAATGTTGTGTTAGTTTCAGGCGTACAGCAAAGTGTGGCCGTTATATACAAACATGTATCTATTCTTTTTCAGGTTCTGACTCTGTCTTTAAAGCAGAGCTGGCAGGGCTACTTCTCTGTATCCCCACCCCCCACACACACCGCCCAGCCCAACTCCCTTCACCCCGCGCCGAATATCATTTACTTAATTAATGTTTTTCATGGGAGTGTCTCACTGTTCCCATATATTTACTGAACTATTTGCCACTGCAAAGGAAAATGATTGTTTTTATTTACCCAAACTTTGAATATCGTCCATTGTCTGTTTTACTATTCAGAATTCCAGCACTTTAATAATCTTATGATATGTGACCTGAAAATCTATGTATATTCATAATTTTATCAAATAATTGTTTACTGGGATTATTTCAGCCTATAATTGTTTCTCTTTTTTCCCCTGTGAAACGCGCAGTGCCCCAACTCCTTTGCTCAATTCTCAGGAAGGGGAAAGCATAACATCAGTTATCCCTCGGAGATGAAAGGAAAATATCGCTCTAAGTCCTCACACCGTCCTGTGAAACGTTACTTTATTTGTCTACCTGTTGATCCCTAGGATTTAAAGCTCTGCTTAGCGCCGGAGACCAACACGGTGAGCTGTGGGAAGCTACCCTTCTGAAGCTTGGTATCTGGAGGTCAGACGGGTGGAAATGTTCCTCCAAGTCTTGAACCACCAGGGCTGGGTGCACAGATGGGGAAGGGCCCCAGGAGGGAGGGTTTCGGGAGAATGGCCAGGCCTCTCGGGGGACATGGCTTTCTATGCCCTCCCAACAGCATCACCTCATCTCTGAATGTGAAAGAAAGAAAACAAATCAGCCTGGAGCCACCAAACAAGGTGAGAAGTGAGGCCTGGCCAGGGGCTTCTCCATCTTTGGTTTGGGTTTGGGATGCTTTTCCTTGTGTTTGGATCGGTCGGGTGGGTCCTGGAGGGAGTGAGAGCCTTCTCTGGCTTCAGTTCTAACCTGGACCCCTTGGGCTGGTCTTCCCAGGGGCATATGAGGAAGTTTCTGGAAGCCTGCAGGGGAATTGCTGTTGCTCTGGAAGAGGGGGCGCCCACGGAAGGCCCACGACCCGGAGGAGGGTCTTCGAGAGGATTTATCTGGCCTGCTTGGTGGGAATCATCACATCTCAGACCAGATGCATGTGGAGGGTCTTGACCCCACTTCTCACCTGGGGTCATGGGGTCAAAATTCATCTCAGCCTTGGCCTCACCCTACCAGCCTTTCCTGAGTCAAACCCACTTTCATCTCCCAGAGAGCTTGGGACGATGGCTTTTTAGAAGTGAACTGACGTATATTTCCCAACACCCATCTATGGAAGCTTCTCCATCTGTACACAGGGCACCCGAGAAGCGGGCCAAGGCCGCCACCCACCTGCAGCTGCCACCTGGCCCCAAGCCGGCTGTGAACCCAGAGCTCTGCATCCTTTCCCAGGGACAGAGCACAGATAAACCCCACACGTGCAGAGAGAAGGGCAGACCTGGGAGTGAATGCTGAATAAGCCTTGTCTGCCCAAGCGACTGGACCTCAGAAGTCCTGTCACCCACACGGCCGCTTTTTTGTAAACAGCCCCCGATCTATGTGGAATTCAATCCTGAGTGGGTTTCCTGGTAGAACAAGTCACGTATGGTAACCGCCTGGTCTTTCAGTTCAAATTACCTCTCCCCGGGCAGGGAATCTTCCCTGCATTTCCAGGAGGCTCTATCACCCTAGCATTGCCCTTCTGGTTCCCCTGCAAGTCCCCCAACAGCCTGCTCCCCTGGTTTACAGCCCCTTCTGCTGTGGGCAAGTCCCCATTTCACATTTTCCAATTCCTTCACTTCTGAAGACCCAGAACATATTTGAAGTTGTTTCGAAGTTTCAGAATGCCATGTGCACTGAAACAAACAAAAAAAAAGCCACACACATCCCAGAAGGGATAGAGGGCAGTTGAAGAGTGGTTTCCTGGGGGTTCAAGTTACTTAGGGACTCAAAACCAGCACAGAACCCACTTGGGTCAGTGTTCTAGCTCAAAGGACTATTGGGTTATACGTCAACAAGCTTTCCAAGGGCCTTTGATTCTGGTTGCGTCCGTCTGACGTGGAGTAGCTTCTGGTCCTCTTGTTTGTGATGTTGGAAGTGGATTCGGTTCCAAGTTCACCTTCTTTCTTAACAGAATTGCATTTATTGTTTAAATGCTCAATGTCCGTGTGTCTAGTTGATACTCTTATTTTTTTCCCTACAAGTATTTCCTAAAGGCAAGGCAATTGCTGGGGTGAAGGCCCATGCGGAGAGCACAAAGGTTGTCACCATCCAGCCCTCACGTCGGTGGTTTCCATGGTGACCAGAACGCACAGCATCCGGGAGAGGGGCTGTTTTTTGAGAAGCTCACTGTCTTGAGTGAGGAAGGTGTCAACCCCACTCATTGCCCCAAAATCCAGCCCCTGCTTTGGCTACACACACACACACACACACACACACGCGGGTCCAGGGGCTGACCACCAAGCAAGCAGAATGTGAAAACCCCACTGGATTCAAACAAAGGCGGAATGTGTGGCCGCCTACGTGATCTAATTTCACCCCCAAGTTCACGGTTTCTTCAGGCCGGCCTGCTGGGTTCCTCAGGGTGTGGACTGGTCATGTTTGGCATTTGCTTCTCAAGAAAGTGGCCATGGTCAGGGGAGGGATGGATTGAGAGGTTGTGGTTAGTAGATGGAAACTCTTACATACAGAATAGATAAACAACAAGGTCCTACTGCAGAGCACAGGGAACTATGTTCAGTATCCTGTGATAAACCCTAATGGAAAAGAATATTATATGTATATATATAAATTGAACCACTTTTCTGTACAGCAGAAACTAACACAACATTATAAATCAACCATACCTCAATAAAATAAAAGAATGTGGCACAGAGAGACTAGCAGCAGACTCTCCTCCGCGGGGCCTCCTGGGACAGGGTCCCGCCTCTGCCCTTTGACTTTGCGTCTCTTCCATTTGCCCCAAGACTTTCTGATTCCAGGGATGCACCAGACACTGAGACTCTGCTTTAGAAGACGGTGGGTTAGTCTTGAGGCCATTCTCCTGCCGGCCTTTGGTCCTGGGTTCCGACCTCTCTACAGAGACCCCTCCTCGTGGAGATGTCCCCCGGGACCTCCATGGGAAAGGTCACCTTGGGATCTAAGCTGCTGTAGGTGGTTTCCTCTGACATCCTTGGACAAGAGGGTCAGTCCTTCCTGTCCAGAGACACACAGAGTCCTCACCTCGGGCCTGTCCTTAGGAAAGATCCTGAGAATCTGGATTTTATAAAAGGTGTGGCCAGCCATCCCCGTCCAGGACATCCTCTCACAGGGACTGATTTTCTCCCCAGCACCTCCCTGCAGCCCTCTTTTGATGCTACAGGGCACAGTGGTGGAAAGGGGGATGTAGATCTCAAGGTCAAGTCTACTGTGAAATTCTCAGTACGAGCTCCAGTTTCCAGCGCTTTCAGCATTCAGGAGGGGACTCGTATTCCAGGGTACATGATTTTCCCCAATGAATGGGAAGCTGTGTCTGCAGCTAGAACTAGACCATCAGGTAATTAAAGATTAACTGGGAAAGAAGGAGAAGTAAGATTCGTGAGTCAAAATAGAAGTGAGGGATGTGGGTGGAATGTGGGAATTCTACGGGATCCCTGCTTGTGTTAACACGTTCAATGACACAGTCCTATGTAGAAAAAACCAGGACCCAGATCCTACAGAAGTCGATGCTGGGGTCACTGCCAAGGAAAGCACCCCAGCACGTGGCAGCAGATGGAGACCTGGGTGAGGAGGATGGCGGCGCTTGGTACCAGCCTAGCGACCCGCCTGGCAACCTGTCATGGCAACAAGGCTTCCTGATTTGCTCTTACCTTGCTTCACTCTTACCACTTCATCTGATTTAAAAAGCATCTCCTCTTTCTGTTTGCTATAAAAACTGTAGCATGTATGGATGTTGGGAAAAGTTGCCCTTTATTCCACGAACTGCCAAATAGCAGGGCAGGGGTGGGGTGGGGTGCCCGTCGACCAGGGACCCGCGACTCTCAGAACCACGACCCCATGGCATCCAAGGCAGGGCAGACGGCTGTGTGTGTCTTTGGATTTTTCTTCCGTTCATCGGAACGTGAGCACACGGGCAGCTGCTCGCAGGGGCGCTGTGTCACGTGGCAGGCGGCACCCACAGGAGGAAGGGCGTATAGACCGTGGTGATGGCCAAGACGCGGATGACACAGGCGGCTTCCCCCTGAGGAGCCAGCCGTGCTTCCCGGCTGCAGTAAGGAACCATCCAATTTCCTGCCCACAGGGTAGGCACGTGCACCTGGCTTAATCACAACATCTTAAACCCCTGGTCAAAAGGTGTGTCCGCTGGGTGAGCGGGAGCTGCAGCCTGGGCAGTGAGCGTCTCCTGGGCACCTGTAAGGTGAGCGCACACGCGCACTGCTGGCGGCCCCTGAGAGGAGCCCCGGGACCTGACCAGGAGCTCTCACTGTGGAGATTCCCGCAGCGGCTTCGATCCCAGCGCGCCCGAGGGCTGGGAATTCAGACTTCCACATTCTGGCCACGTCCATCAGAGGCCAACCTGCAGAACAGAACCTAACACGCTGGGCCCCACTCTCTGACAGAGGAGCATGGCCTTCGGAATTCCAGACAGAGGAAGAGGGAGACCTCCAGAGGAACTGGTCTTTCATCCCCATCCCTAGTAGGGCTGATACAGACAGTTCACGGGGACCCTAACCCTTGACTGTGCCCGGAGATACCAGCAAGGCATGTTCGCTCTCAGGGCGGCGAGACAGGGTCTGGTGGAGAAGTGTTTTAATCCAACCACACTTCCAAGTCTTCATCTGCTTTCAGGGAAGCCCTTTTCTCGTGGACCATGAAAAGAGGCTTGGGTAGGATCATCAACAACTTCCCAGGCTCCAAAAATGTAGACAGATGACCCTCAGACTTCAAGTCCATCCTTGCAGGCAGCGATGCCTTTCTTTCTCGGTAGCAGCGGCCAAGGAAATGAGCTTGGAACCAAACGTTACCAGACACGATTCTCTGAGTCTTGGCTGGTCCTTCAGGGAGAATTTCTGGGGGGCAACTTTTCTTCCTTATTTTTGGAGAAAGGCCAAGAACGGAGGGGAAAACCAAGTCTGATACAGATTGCTATCTGGCATTTTTTGGAAGGAACAGCTCTTGCTGTCTGTGGCTGGAAAATGGGAAGAGAAGAAACATGAAAGAAGTGAAGGCCTGTCCTAGCACCTGTCCAGCTGTGTCAGTCCCTGGTCCCCCCACCCCAGGACTCTCCCAGGGCTGGGTTTCTGCATCCTTTGCCCGAGTTTTGGGGAAATTTTCCATATTTTTACCCAGATTCCAGGTCTGGTTCTTCATTACCCAAGATCCCAGATCTGAGTCCTGATACCGGGTCCTCTGTCTCTGTCTCGTGCCCCCAGGCAGGGCTCTTCCCAACCAGGGATTTGAGGTCCTTGAGCCGCTGGTGTCAGACCCGCTCAGGACTCCAACAGCCCTCACCTCTTCTAGATTCCCCTTCTGGCGTCCACGTCTGTCTTACAGGAACCAAGGTTTGGCATCACCCTTCCTGCCCAGACCCTCGCCATAGCTCAGAACACTCTGGTCTGAACAAGCTTACTGTTCTCAGGGCAGTCTCCTCCTGTCTGCACCCAGAATCTGCTGCGACACTGTAACTCGCGAGACAACAGGATGAGTGGGAAGGTCTTCCCTACAGAAAGGCTTTTCGAGGGTTGAGACACAACAGTAAACACTGTTGAGTAAACGGGAGAGTGAATGAACAAACTGGAGACTCTCAGATACACTGAAAATTTGCCTTTTGTTTTTAACGCCTTAGAAGCCCTGCCGCCCGCCGGCCTGTCCTTGCAGTGCGAGGTCGCGGGGGAAAGGACTCTGCGGTGGGGCCAGGCGTGGGGGCGACGCCTGTCACGCCGTGGGCGCTTGGTGAGTATCTGCCTGCTTGTGAGTGAATACCTGGGTCAGACTTAGGCAGGAAGGCGGACAGGCGAGGTTTATACAGACCCGGGGAGTCCGTGGTGTTCCGGGGGCTCCGTTTTCCGGAGGTGTAGCTGAGTTAGGTCCGCGGTGCACAGTGGGTCAGGGAAAGGGATTTCGCTCCTGTGGGATTCACAGTGGAGATGGAGGAGGCCGGGGGGAAGGATGGTTCTAGTTCACAGCCGTGGTGACAAGACTTCCATCTGATGGTGATGGCTATTGATTTTTCCTCCTCTTCTTGGCCTGTAATGTCCTAAATCACTTCCTTTGTGCAGTTGCGCGGACACGTGGCCCGGCTTCCACAGCGAGGGGCCCGGAGGCCGGGGCTCCGCGGGGTGGGGCGGGGCGGCGGGGGGACCCCGGGCAGGACGAGCAGATGGTGCGGAGACGCGGCCCCCCGGCCTGGGCGGCTTTCTCCATAATGGAATCCACATTAAAAACGATATTATCTTCACTTTTAAAGGCCCTAATGGATGATATTTATGTCTCTGAAATATGTTCCCGGCGGAACCGTACGTAGTAGATGAAGAGCAGGCCATCGGGGGGGACGCGGCGTCCCGGCGAAGACGACAGTCGCGGATAAATTTCTTCCCCAACCAGCCAATCGGTGAAATATGTTTGAGTACGCAACAAAAAGTATAGTTTGTCAGTTTTCCCCACAGAATACGGCGAGTAGTTGAGCTTTAATGCGACTTGACAGCCTTGTGATATTTTCTGCCATTCTTGTTCTTTGCAAAGTGGTCTAAAAATGCACCTATAATTTATTCATGGGCCCTGTCAGTTAACTCGTGAACAGCCAGGATGTTTCCCAGGGCATTAAGAATGGCGTCTCCTTGCTTTCCGGGGGAAGTGCTCCCTTCTGTGTCCTGGGGAAGTAAGTGACAGCTTACAGTGCCCTCTGCGCCAGAGGGAGACAGAGGCACAGGCCAGATCACCCGTGTTCACCAGCTCGTCTCAGGACTCAAAGTATTAGGTTGAATAACGTATGGTATTTATTTAAAATTTCAGAAGCTTCAGACTCTTTCTAATAAGGACTTAATATTTACAAAGAAGCAAAACGATCTATTGGAAGCTGAACGAATAACATTTAACATTAGGACAGCTCTCATATCCAAAATGTAAGTAAAACATGATGTTCTCAGAAATTGGAATCCAACGGCACGACTCCTCAGTTGAATTCCTGGGAACATGAACCTGAACTAAGGTCAAGTCATTAATTTAACTCCATGTAGTATTTTCCCCAATAAGATCAAGTAATTTTAACAGATCCACAACATATTTCCATTTTCAAACATCAAAAAAAAAAAAGTCGTATTTTGCTATTATTTAAGCTTGGGTACAAAAGGAAAGATGAAGCCGCTCATCTCTGATTCTGGCTATTGTTCATAACCAAACCAAATCACTAATAAATAACAATCAAAAACAACCACAATTATTATTAAATCCCCAAACCATTAAAGAAGAATGAAAGTTGGTGTCCATCTACTCAGCCCAGGACCCCAGGACTCTGTGCCGCTTGGTGTGGTGTCTGCTGCTATCTTAACAGTTAGGCATCAAAAACTGCACATTTGCTTGAACTTCAGACCTGTTGCTTTAAATAGCATTTGCACACACACAATGGTGGCCTGTGTGTAGTCCTTCACCAGGTCAAACATTTCAATGCCAATTCAGTGTCAAGATAGTAACCACAGTCACAGCGCAGAGGTAGTGAGTCTAGAACCTACGTCACACGCACCCTTCCTGCATAGAGGCCAAACACCGCGCTGACAATCTATTAGAAAAGCATTCAACACCCCAGGAAAAAGGTTGTAAGAAGTGAGATGGGAGAAGTGGCAGTTAATTAAAAAAGGGTCATAAGGTACAGAAAGATGCAGGCTTTAATTGCACTTACTGTGTTTTGCCGAATTTCAGTATGACTCTGTATCTCCCCACAACCTCCCCTTGACTTACTCTGGATTTGCATGCCAGCTCTGAGCGTGTTAAAACATCGTTAGTGATGCGGCATTTGTTAACCATCTTGCAGTAATAATTTCAGCCTTAAACCTGGCTTGTTCTGTATTTTTCAACCGCATCGGGAATAGTAACTGGTTTGAAGAGTGCATCCCTGCACCCTGACCAACCAAGACCCATGAGCACTCAGGCTACCGTGGCGGGAAGAGCCCACCCAGGCTGGGTGCCTGTCCAGACCCTCATTGCACAGTTAAGGAAACTGACACTGGGGAAGCATCCCTGCCTTGCCTGAGCTGTCCCCACGTTTCTGAGTGACAGAAGCAGGATTCAGCCCAGCAAGCTTGCTTTTGGAAGCGGCTCTCTCCAGCGCTGCATCGTGGTCCCTGAATCCCATATCAGGAGTGGCTGTAGCTAACGGCCAGGGGACAAAATTCACAAGTGATAGGTTTGCAGACTTTCACGAGGGTCGGCAGGTACCCGTTATAAAGAAGAGAGACATGGTGGTAAACACATGAGTTTTCGTTACAGCAAGACTGCGCAGGTGGGACGGCTGAGTTACAGGCGGTAATAAAGATGATGGATAGTGTGCGTGTATATACACTCTTGTTCACACTGAGATGCTTAAATGACACCGTCCCAGACCCTGAACACACTGCCATCTGCGGTGGTTACTTTATTTTATTTTTTGGCCACGCCCCACAGCGGGCGGAATCTTAGCTCCCTGACCGGGGATCGAACCAGGGCCCCAGCAGTGAGACCGTGGAGTCCTAACCACTGGACCGGGCACCAGGGAGTCCCTGCGGTGGTTACTTCAGACTGTGGTACCTGCCGAATTCACGGTGCTTATTCCCCTGCTCAGAGGTCCTCTGCAGCTCCTTACTCTCTTCAGGAGGAAAGAGTGCCTCCACCGAGCAGCGAGGACCCTGGAACCAGGCTTCCCCTGTCCACGGTTCTTCTTCCACCGGCCTCTGACCCATCCGGCTGCTGGACACGTCCAGGGCCCCCTCGGCACACTCCCAGTGCCCTCCACCACGCATTCTGCTGGTCTGCATTCTGTTTTTCTATCAAGCCCTGCCTGAAGAAATAATGAAATAGACCAAAAAGTGATATAAACCTCTTGCTGGGTTGTTTCTCTTGTGATCAGGAAAAGCAGGTCTAGGGAGGGTGGTCTGCCAAGTGGATGAAAGAAGAGCCCGGATCTGAACCCAGGTCAATGGAACCCAGAGCCCGGCCCTCCTCCTCTGTCTCCAGCGCCCTGCAGCCCGCTTCTCCCAGGAGGGCTTCTAGGGCCTTTGCGGCTTGGGTCACTTCTTTTTCTGAGTTCAGTCGTTGAGGAAAGACTAGACAGGCAGCTGCCCCCGCTCCCGGGCTGCCCCCACGGGATGCGGCTGAGGGTTCGCACCGCCCGCTGGGCTGGGAGCCCTGTGACAGGAGGCCCTAGGGGGTCAAGGCGGCCTCCTCCGCAGGGCACGTGAGAAGCAGCTGCTGATTCGAAAGCCTGGTCTCAGAAGATGCGCCCTGAACTCACCCAAGCAAACTTCAGTCTACACGTTGAGTTTTTAACAGCCAAAAAATAATCTGCAACTTCCAAGATTACCCTGAAAGTAAATATCTCAAAGGTCCCATTTTCTGCCCCACACATGGAAGTCAAGCTGCCTCTGAGATCCCAGCTTGGTGGTGTCGGGACCCTGTGAATAGCTGGCGGGATGCTGGAGGGGCGCCTGGAGCTGGCTAGCGGGGCCCGGACGGGATTACATTGGGACGGATGTGAGCTTGCGGGCAGGGACGCGGGAGTTCCTGAGGCTGGGGTTTGGCGGGATGAGCCACGCCCTTCTCCCCCATCTGGGCCTGGACCGTGTGCTGTCGCTGGAGGGTGTGATGTGAGGGGCTGGGGGACAGAACTACGGATGCCAGGTCTCTGAGGGGCGGGAGGGGGATGGGAAGGTGCCGGGTCAGGAAGGGCTCGCGAGATATGGAGGCCAGCTCCCCAGCTTAGGGTCCAGCTCCCCAGCTTAGGGTGCCGGTGAGAAGGCCATCTGTGGGGAGGCAGGTATAGGGGAAGGAGCGGGAAAGAGAAAACCCGAAGTCCATTCGTTAGCCGTGTGATCTTGCTTAGGTCATTCAACCTTTCTGACTTGATTTCCTCACCTGCAGAGGTCCATAATACACAGCAGCTCTACCCATTTCACAGAACAGTTAGGGTGTGAACAATCTAATAAGTATGTAGGTGCTTTAAAAAGTAAGGATCAGGCTTCCCTGGTGGCGCAGTGGTTGAGAATCCATCTGCCAATGCAGGGGACACGGATTCGATCCCTGCTCCAGGAAGATCCCACATGCCAAGGAGCAACTAAGCCCGTGCGCCACAACTATTGAGCCTGTGCTTTAGAGCCCGTGAGCCACAACTACTGAGCCCATGTGCTGCAACTACTGAAGCCCACGTGCCTAGAGCCCGTGCTCCGCAACAAGAGAAGCCATGGCAATGAGGAGCCAGCGCACCACAACGAAGAGTAGCCCCCACTCACCGCAACTAAAGAAAGCCCGCGCACAGCAAAAAAGGCCCAACACAGCCAATAAAATAAATAAATTAATTAATTAAGAAAAAACCTTATTAAAAAGTAAGGATCTGTGACAATGCAGGGTGGGATCTGCACGTTCATTGTATCATTGCTGATTCATTCATTCACTTGTTAATAAGCATTTCTTAAGTGGACCATAGAGCAAAACATCAGGGTTATTTTTGGGAGAGCAAATCCAGCCAGCCTGTTCACACGGACGTTTTGTACGTGCAGACTGTGAACGTAAGAGAGGACGTCATGGCTTTGGGGGCCGCTCCCCTGTGTTTTCCGGGCTCAGCCCACACCTCCTTAAAATGGAGACTTTCTGGGCGGCCCCACGTGACACTGGCCAGGAAGCTGAGGGGCTGGTTGTGAGCCGTCCGCAGCTTGACATTTGTCATGGGGGGCGATCTCCATCTTGGAAATCGGCCAACGATACAAACAAGGGTCTGGTTTCCCTCCCCTTCCAGCCCACAGGCCCCGGGGCGTGTTTGCCCAGAGCAGAGGGAAGACGGCTGAGGACCGCCTGGGCACAGGATGAGTGCTTCTTGGATGGGTGACTTGTCCTCTGGCCTCTTTCCTCGGAATGGCTGAGGCAATGTGGCCCTGACGTTGAAGAAAGTCCTTCTCAGAGGCAAGACACCAGCCCTGACTCCACCCTTCAAATCTTCAACTACTCATTTTTTTTTTAAAGATTTATTTATTTATTTATTGGCTGCATTGGGTCTTTGTTGCTGCGCTCGGGCTTTCTCTAGTTGTGACGAGTAGGGGCTACTCTTCATTGTGGTGCGCAGGCTTCTCATGGTGGTGGCTTCTCTTGTTGTGGAGCACGGGCTCTAAGGCACACAGGCTTCAGTAGCTGTGGCATGTGGGCTCAGTCGTTGTGGCTCCTGGGCTCTAGAGCGCAGGCTCCGTAGCTGTGGCGCACGGGCTTAATTGCTCTGCGGCACGTGGGATCTTCCTGGACCAGGGCTCGAACTCGTGTCCTCTGCATTAGCAGGCAGATGCTCAACCACTGCACCACCAGGGAAGTCCCACTCATTTTTTTTTTAAATAGAGAGTTCTTTTCTTCATATTTCAGGTCTCTCCTACTTCAATTTCTCCCTGGATATGTGAGGGTCCCTCATTTCTATTCTCAGGTAAGAAGTCCTCTGCATTAGAATTCTTCTCTGCTTTCTCTCCCAACCAGTAAAAGTCAGCTGCTTCTTCACCCCAGAAATACTGACTGATAACCTCCAACATAGCTCAGCATTTTATCCTAAGCCCCATGGAAAAAATCAGAAGATTAAGAAACATTTCCATATTAGAGGAGTTGAGAATTGGTTGAATTGCTAAGAAAAACACACAAAGGCTTTTTCTTCACTGGTCACATTTCCCAAAGATGCATTATTTTGGGGGGTCTTCTTGGTGGTCCTCCAGAGCTCTCCTGACGGCCTCCCACCAAGACACAAATGGACTGGCCTGTGGAGCGTGGCCATCAAGGAGAAAGGCCACGGGTTCAGAAGCAGAAGGCCCGGCTTGGAACTTCAGCTCCACCACCCGCTGCATAAATAGGAACAGTTCTGGGGTCCTCTCCTGTTGGTGTCCTCAGATGCAGCCTACAGTGTGGTCCTTGGGCCCTGATTCCAAGCCCGATCTCAGATCCCAAACACCCTGAACACCAAACATTTTTCTTTCTCTTTTAATGGTGAAACTTGTCCTGAAGTGACAGGAGGCTATTTTTAGTCCTCATTTATCCCACTTAATGTGAATATTCATGTTTCATTGCAGAAGTCATCATGTGCTTGGTTCTAGGGTACTTCTCCACATCTCCTGGGTTGGTTGCATAATATCCAGTACAGGTACTTTATTACTTTTTGAAAATCTGGACCCTCTCAATTCTGAAACTCTTCTGGCCCCCAGGGTTTCAACGACAGAAGAGTGAGTCCCCACTGGACGCTGTTTTTGGCACCCCCATCGATGGTTCGGGTCTCCTTCATACTAGTTTTCTGCCTGTCTCTGAGTCCCTTGGAGGTCTCGTCACCCTAAGCTCAGCACCTAAACTCCTGCATCTATAAGATTTCAGACAGAAAGAGGAATCGGCCAAAGATTAAAACACTCATTAGGAGCTTAACACCTACAACATTTGGTCTCCACTGTTCTGCCCACAAGGTCAAAGTCTCCTTGGCCAGTTGGTCAGTGATGGTCTGATGTCACAAACACCCAAGAAGACAGGGCAAGTCCAATGCAGGTCAGTTCCAAGGAGACATTAAAAATACGACCCAAAAGGATGGATTTCAAGTCAGTCAAAGGGATGTAGGCAAACTATTCACGTCATAAGCAAATCCACATACCTCGACATGGTGCAGCTCAGCCGATCAACAACAGGAAAGAAGCTTTAAAAGATGGAATAAAATACGCATGTGAAAGAGAAGGATTTAAACACAAAATTTTAAAAGAATCTCTTGGGAAAACTGAAGTTGCTCTTCATTCTTTTAGTTTTATATGCTAAAAGATGATTCTCTTCTGCTGGTGTTATGAAATTCAACTGTGAAGTAGAGGACATTACATCATGCTACCATGCAACCTTTTTGGGAAGATTATGACATAATCAACACTTGATTCCTTTCCCATTTTAAAAATTAGCCTATAATTAAAATTAGAACATGTTTTATTAACTAGAAGAATATGTATTTTCATATTATTAGTTTCATATTTTTTTCAAGACAGATTGCCAATTAGCTCTTTTTATTTTTACTAATTACCATACCATTTTGGTTTCTGTCTTAACTGAATACGTCCTAAGTGGCCGGTTCCCAGACTGCCTGACCTTGACGATAAGGCCCTTCTGCCTGTGGGCTACAACATGGTCCACTTTTCAATACTCCTCTCCTCCCAGAGCTGCATCCACACGGCGAAACCCCCGTGTGGTAAGAATGCCCAGGTAAGACGCGCATCAGCAAAACTGCCCGGCCAGCCGAGGTAGCAAGGTTGGTAAAGGATCTGGACGCTGGCTGACAGGGGGACCGAGGAATGCTCAAAGTCGTCACACGCCTGTTGGTGAGAGATCCAAGCCCCTCTCCAGGGCGGGCTGGCCCCCGCTGCTCCCGACACCCCCCTGGCCCCGTCCCTGACGGTCACGCTCAGGACCTGCTTCCACCTCGCCTTCCGTCACCCTTGCTGCTGGGTCTTCCCTCTGAATTCATACCTGAGAAGCCTGACCCTTCATCCAACGACAGCCTTCAAACCCCCGAAGGCGCCTTTCACATCCTCTCCGTACCTTCTCAGGGCACACCTTTCAACTGTTTCTCTCGCACGGTTTCCAGAACCTTCGCCACTCTGGTTTCTCCATCGAGGCACTGCCAAGCGTATGAACGCTGCTCCTGAGACGTGTAGCCAGAACTGTGACGGTTCTGTAGGCATGTTCTGAACCGCCTCGGTCTCACAAAACGAATAAGAGAGAACAGACTCTAGAAAAATATTTGGGGGCACTTTGTCTCATTGATGACTCACACTGAGGTCACAGACTGTTAAAATAAAATCTCTTGCAAAATAATTTTTCAATAGATTTTTCCTCATCTTGTTAAGCTTTTTTGTACATTGTTAAACATTTTTGGACCCAACTTCAGAATACTGTATGGCCTCCTGTTCCGTTTCTTCTTGTTCCTTTTGTCACTGTTACAGGCCACTGAGATGTTTGAAGTTTTCCTCTATTTCTAATAGGAAATTTGAGAAAAAGAGAAAAGTATGAACAAGGAAATTAAAGTGACCCACAATATCCCATTAGTAATAACTCTCACGATATTGTAGGATATTTTTCTAAATTTCTCTTTTTCTCTCTGAGGCAAAAGCACACAAAACATATAACAGATGTATTACACAATATATTGTTTACTTGATAAAATACAATGAATATTTTCCCACATCATTAAATATTCTTGTTTAAATGAACATAAATATTTTTTAGCGATATATCACAATTTATTTAACGAAGTCCTTATCGTTGGACATTTAGATTTCTCTAATTGTCACATAGCGCTAATTGATCTACAGTGAGCCCCCTGTTCATAAATCATTCTGTGCACCTCTGATTATTTTCTTAGTGTAAATTGCTGGAAGTGGAATTAGTGCATGGAGACATGGCAACCGGAAAAGCTCTCGCAACCTTGTTGAGACTGGATTAAATATGCAACATGTTAATTCTGCATCATTTACATATTTGATAAATATTCTCCAACTCAAGCTAAGTGTTTCAAAGACACGATCTTGAGGCGAATGAGTACATCTGATTTTACAGTTTCGTCTGCACATTTCCTCTTTTATCCTCTAATTTCAGGAACTACATGACATGAGAGCTACAGATGAGCCCGTGCGTCGCGTTTTACAGACCTCGTCTGATTAGATCCTTGCAGCACCCGGGCTGGCTGCTCTGACGACCCCCATTTTTTAATGCACAACTGAGCCGCAGAGAGTTAACTGGCTCAAGGTCATGGCTGGTGATGGAGGAGACGATCTTCAAACTGAGATGTGTCACACTCTCAGCGCTTGGTTTCTTTCAAGTCCTCACAGACACACGCACTTAAGTCCTCGGAGGTGGCTGTTGCTGACAAGTCCATCAGGAATTCTGAGTCGCTGGCTGTGTGCATCTCATGCCGCTCCCTGTTGTTCTGGTTCTACCTCTGCAGATCCGCAGCCGTCAGGGCGTGGGTTGCACTCTGACCCCGCCAGGCAGGCACCCCGGGGGGGCCCGCTCCCCGCTGCCCTGCAGGGTCTACAGGAGGCAGGACGGCCTCCTACAGGCTCCCCTCTCTGCACCGGTGAAGGCTGTGCCTTCACCCCTCCTCCTAGGAGAGAGGCCCCTCCATGAACAGAGCTCGTTCCAACAGGATACAGCTGAGAGACCCGGATGGCTGACCCGCTGCTTCTCCTTGGTTTCATTTACCTGGAAGTCCAGTGACGTTTATACCCCCTCTGTTTCCTTAAAATCCCTTCACTTCAGTCTTCATTTATTCCATTCTATTCATCCTTGTCTGTAACACAGCACAGAGGCACCCAGAGGCGCTTTCATCTCTTCTGTAAGTGCCGGACCCCCGACCACGATGTGGCCCATGGGTGCACCTGCCATCGTGGGCCTCAGGAGGGTCGGCTCTCAGGGCTGTTCCTTCACAGAGAAGCCAGCCAGACAGTCTGTTCGTTAACAATGTCTGCGTAAGCTGTGACTGACGTGCTGAACACTCTGATTCCGCTGTATCCACCTCACACCCCCAAGGCCTCTGCTGCTCCCCACCGGGTAAGTCAGGGAAGGGCTGCAACTGCGGCCGCCGCCGCGACCACTGGCCCAGAGCCCCCGCCGACACCGAGAGAGCAGGGGAAGCAGGAGAGTTGTCTTCACGTATTTCTAGGATGTTTTCCTGTTCTTTATTGTGTGGTAGACATACAAGGAGAGAGAATTAGAAAACATCTAGGAAAAAAGCATCCTAACAGAGTTATCCCGGGCGTGAGCTCACCGAACGAGACCTTCAAGAAGGGAAGCATCTCTCGGGGGTGCCCTTGAGGACAGCCCTGAGCCAGGCAGGATGAGGGGCTCCATGAGAACTCAGCTGATGCGAGGGGATGACACGTCTCCAGGAGAACGTGCCAGGCCACTCTGGAGTCTCGCGCTAACCTATGACATAGTCTGATTACGGCTCAGGACTCAGCTCTGTGCAGAGCTCACTTCCAAAATACTCAGCCGGCATCATTTCCTTACTTCAGGTGTTTCCTTCCTTCCCTCCTTCTGTCTCCTGCTTTTCTTCTCACAGAGCCTCTCCCCTCCCTCCCTCCCTCCTCTGCCTGCCCCTCCTCCTCTCAAATCTGAAGTCTGCAGGGCCCAGGGACCCAGAGGTCATGGGCAAGGCCGTGCACCCAGCTCTTCTTCACTGGCCCTTTGGGGACCAGTCCCCACGCTGTGAGCATGGATTTCCCGGACTTTACCACGACACTGACAATGTTAGGATTGCTGATGCTTTCCTGAGAGCCAAATGTTAAAGCTGTCACACGCTGGGGCCCTGAGCTGCAAAGCATGGGATAAAATTGAGACGCTTCCATTTCTGGGAGGCTTTCCATTAATCACTATTAACAGGTAAGGACTGTCAAAACAGACAAGCGATGTGTACCACTGAGAACAACTCATCAGCAGGAGCTTTGACATTTTAATCTCCATCATTTCAATTGCTGGAGAAACGAGGCCAAGATAACCTAGAAATCACAGGCACACGCACGGCATAGATGACGGCTCACGCGATGTGTGTGACCTGTGCACACTCGGGTGTGTGATTAACCATCACGCTTCTGAGAGGATTCCCAGGTCAGGACTGGAGGAGGTGCTGTACAGAGAGTGGGGCTGCGGCACTGACACCTTCCCATCTCTGGGCTGGTCCACGGCCCCAAAAGACATGTATTTGTTATACTTTCCAGAGGAGCACAAACTCTTGAAGCTGTGAGCCATTAGCCCACGTTTTAAAAGTCTGAGCCCTCTTAGAGCTCAGAGAGGATGCAACGGACAGACTCACAGGGCAGGCAGAAAGTTGCTGAGCTCATGAAAGCATTACTGAGTTTCTCCGTATGAACTGGGTCTGTCTCCTGTGCAAAGATCCCATGGTTTATGCATCCTTTGAAATGTGGGACCGTGCTGCTAAAGGAAACACCTGGATTGATCGCTTTCTCCTTTTTAATGTTGGTGTTGCCTTTGGCCTAAAAATGACGGGTTTAAAGACTGTCATTAGCCTAAGTTGCAAACAGATTATATGTTGATATAATAAATGTTTTACCTTTAATTTTTGTTTTAGTGTCGTCTTCTAAATGGGTATCAAACCACGTTGAACCTATTTATTAAGGCTTTCCTCTGAAAGATGCCCTGGTTGCACAAGAAAACCTCTCTCCTTATCAGAGGCCAAGGGGGGCTCTTCCTCAGCTGGAGACAGGAGGGCAGCCACGGGGCTGGGCCCGGAGCCCTTGCCCCCCAAGCACATCCTGCATCATCCCATCCTACTCACTCTGCTCCTGTGGCTCCAGAAATGTTACTTCCTCCTCCCTGCCTGAAAAGCTATCGTTCTTAAAAAGCCCTGGTGCTATGGGCTGAATCGCGTCCCCCTCCTCAAAATTCACATGTTGAAGCCCTAAGCCCCCGGTGTCTTAGACCGTGACTGTATTTGGAGACAAAACCTTACAGAGTTGATTAAGGTTAAATGAGGTCATGAGGGTGGGTCTCAATCCAGCAGAAACAATGTCCTTAGAAGAAGAGGGACGGCCACGTGGGGACATGGGGAAGACAGTCAAAGAGAGCGGCCTCAGAGGAGCCAGTCCTGTCCACACCTGGATTTCAGAGTCCAGCCCCCAGGACTAGGAGAGGATAAAGCCCCTTTGTGAAGCCACCCAGTCTGTAAGTGATGGCGGCTCTAAGAAACCAACACACTGGCTCAATGACACTGCCCGAGTGGTGCCACCCCAGAGACGGGCCTGCCCGAGGCACACTGATGTCCCCAAAGTGCAGTTCTTACCATTACGGTGGCCTGTGTCACCCCCTGACTACCAGAGCCCATTGAGGACAGAGACTCACCTTCCTTGGGTGCTGGTGCCACAAAGCCCAGTGCCCTGAACGTAACAAGTGGTCACACTCCCCAGGCAGGGGGAAGGAGGGGTGAAGAGGCTCAATGCCACTTTCCCCTCGAAGGCCAGTACTGCCCCACTCAGCAGCCACCTGGCCGACCCTAAACTGCTCCCTTGCCTCAGGCCTCATCGCGATTTGCAGCTGGAGAGCTGTGAGACGTGAACAGAAAGGAGAAGCCGCGGGGTCAGAGTTCCCTCTGTATTCACGTGGCTGTGGCCTGGTTGCAGGCCCGTGTCCCTCTGCTGCCAAGTGGCTTAAATGCTGGGGGCCTGGGGGCTCTGGGTGCGAGGCCAGGCCAGACTCCCTCCAGATCAGTGACCCGGCGGAGGACGCTTGGCCAGAGCAAGGGACGCATCAGACACCAAGGCAACCACATCGCACTGGCTCTGTTTAAAACGCAGAGGTGACCACAGGACATTGAGTTGAGTTCCCTGTGCTGAGTAGGTCCCTGTTGATTCTCTATTTTATACACAGTAGTGTGCGTATGTCCATCCCAAACTCCTAATGTACCCGCCCTCCACCTTTCCCCTTTGGTCACCCTAAGTTTGTTTCCGAAGTCTGTGAATCTGTTTCTGTTTTGTAAATAATGTATATCACTTTGCTACACACCTGAAACTAACAATATTATAAGTCAACTACTCTCCAATATAAAATAAAATTTTTTTAAAAAAATAAATAAATAAAACACAGAGGTGAAGCGTTTGACCAGTTTTAACCACAGGGAAAGGACAGTTCAGCCAATAGTAATGTGACTTGATCTTCACTTAGGGTCCATTAGAAATGGAACCACCAGGGCCATGCGTCAGTCAATGACTCTATTGATGAACCACAGGGTCTTAGAGAGCCATGGGGTCCCACCACCTCCTGAGGGTGGATGTTTATCAAAGTGCAATTTGTGGATTCATCACCCGTCTGTGAGAGCGTCACTTTTTTTTTTGCCTTCTGTGTAGTAAGAGATCCCACGGAGCATAAAATCTACAACTGGAAAAATAAACTGTTCTCCTGAAAACAGACATGCAGACACTGTTGATGCCTTTGCCTTTAATTGTACCAGGGATGTGTTCCATTGTGTCGTGGCTTCTGTCCACCTGGAAACCAGCTCACCAGGAAGGTGCGCCAGGGCAGCTGGTTAGGGACGTGGGGATCCTGAACAAGCACTGCCAGGCTGCCAATCCTGAGGCAAGACGGTGCAGGGGGATGACATTTTCTCTGTCGCCTCACTTTTTCTCCTCTCTCTCCCCCTCCCTCTCTCTCTCTCACACACACACACATTTCCTTTCCATTGGATGAGAAGTAGAGAAGTAGGCTAAGTTTCTCACAGGGGAAAGCTCGCTCTCAAAGTCTAAAGCAAAGTTATTATCAGTGAAAAAATATGCTTTAAGGTGTCTTCTAGGTTGCAGGGAACAAGACGCTCCCCTGACACTCCCCCTGACCTCTGGCCTTTGCTCCCTGGCAGGAACGTCAGTCACGGTGTTTCCACACCCACCACTGGGGTCACTGTTTTCCATCTGCTGAGTGATGACTATGTCAGCTTGGAGCCACGGATGCACTGGAGACTTTCCCAGGAGGGGCCAACCTATGGAGCAAACAGTGGTGCCCAGGAAGGCGCGGAGTAGATGCGAGGCACCTGGGCACCTGGGTATCCCAGTGGCAGGAGGTTCCCAAGGCTTTTGGGAGATTAGGAGGCAGACTCTCCAGCCAGCACGAGCGCTGGGGCAACTTTCTAGCTGATGATTTCCACTGGCAAATGTGCAGGCTTGCATGGAAAGTCATTAATTATCTCCCATTTAATCATCTATTTTAAGAGTTTCTGCGGGTTGGATAATTAAAGATGCAGGATTTTACAGGGATTACTGGAGGACATAAAATCCCCAGCCATGTGCCCAGGCTGACAGCACTTGTCTCATGGCTTTTCAAATCTGTCTCCGATCGTGACAGAGCATCCCAGGCCTCCTTTGAAGCTGGCCACAGACTTTCCTAGTCTCTTGCTGCCTTCCGACCCACTCCTGGGCTCAAAGAGGTTCTCAGGAAAAGCCCTAGTGAGTCTCATGTGAGGGTCTGAATGCAAGCACAGGGCCTGGACAGCTCTTCCATCACCAAGACCAGATGAAGACCCCTGAACAACAAGAAAGCCTGGTGGGGTTTTGTTCTTCTCTGAAGGGTGAGAGGCAGGCAGACCTTGGTGGGGCGGCAACTTTCAAAGACAGTCTTCGGTGGCCCTAGCCTCCCGTTCATGACCTTGTGGAATCTCCTCCCCTTGAGTGCAGGCTGCACCTAGTGACTGGCTTTTACTAAATAAAATAAGGCAAAATTAACGGGATGTCACTTCTGTGATTAGGTTACAAAAGACTATGATTTCCATCTTGGTGGCATTCTCTCTCTCTCGGCTGCAATGCTTCAGTGAAGTAAGTGCCATGCTGGAGAAGCTGTCGTGGAAAAAAGCTGGGGGTAGCATCCAGGTGACAGCCCTGGAGGAGTTGAGCCCTACCAACAGCCAGGACACTGAGCTCGGGAGTGATTGTCCCCAAGTGAGCCTTCAGATGAGACGCGGCCCCAGGCAGCTCCTTGACTGCAGCCTCATGAGACCCTGGACCAGAAGACCAGCTACGCTGTGCGCAGACTCCTGAGCCACAGAAACTGTGAGATGGCAAACGCTGTTCCCTCAAGCCACTAATTCTGTGGTATTTATTACGTAGCAATAGCTGACCAACACAATCACGCTGATGAGAGCCTGTGACTCTAATGAAACTTTACACTTTTCAACACCATTATTTTTCAGTGGGAGGAAATTCTCAGTGTAAGAGTGATATGTTCAGTAATAGATATTGAACCCCAGTTGCCATTTGTTGACAAAGAGGAGAATGCCTCTACTGAAACTAAGACATTTCTCATCCACTCATATTTGTTAATCATTTACCCAATCTTGTACAGTACAAAAACAGTGCTGTTTATACAATTTATGGGTCCCTCAATTTCTCAGAATCCTCTATTTTTGCCTGGTACTTGCAAATAGGTTACTTCTTGTCTTACTTCTACTACTATAGTCAAAGAAAGGAGAAGCAGCTTAGCTCAAACCTCTTCTAGCCCTCAGGGGTCTGATGAAGGCTTAGACCATCATGGAGAATATCAGGAAAATGTTGGCCAGAGACATACATAGCAAAGGGAAGAAGGCAGATGCAAGGTAGAGAGAGGGGATGTGAAAGACACCAAAGAAAGTCAGTCCTCCTTCTGGTTTTCTGGGGGCTGGGCCCGCTGGAATCTTTGAGGAGTGAGTCCCTTTTCTGAAGCCCAGGGTTCCACTGCTGGGCTCTTCTGGTCCAGCTGGGAAGAGGAGCCGGAGCAGAAGGCAGCAACAGCTTGACCTGACCATTCATTCCCTCATCCACAGGTCATGAAATTCGGGCTATGGTAGAATCGTGGCTGAGAAGTTAGCTTCAAAAAATACAAAAGTAATGGAAACAACAAGGCTTTTGCTTCCTCATTTTCAGGTGATCCTATATTACTGGAACTCTAATGATGTAAATACAGTTGTCTAAACAGGGCAATCCTTAGAGGCCCGCCAACAGCAGAAATGTGTCCTGCAGAACCTAAATTGTGCAAGGCAACCCCCCCCCCCCACCAAAGGAAAAGCACACAATTTCACAATATGCCCAGCTTGTTAAATATAGTTTGTTCTCTCTTCTTCTTGTATTTTTTTTGCCTTATCTTAAAAAAAATATATGATCAGTATCTTCTCTTTCTTCAATTATTCTGGAAAAGAACTGGCAACTGGGAGGCGAGAGTTATAAATCCTGGAGACTCCCGAGGTCTTGCAGGTCACTGCTCTTTCTTCCTTCTTGTTTCCGTTTCCATCTGAAAGGATGGTCAAGCAGAGGTCTGCTGCTTCGTGTGATTACAAGAGAGAGTCCTCGGAGCCTCTGTGTTTTCTGGAATCCCGTAAATATGTATAAACCTGCAGGAAGACCCTCCAGTAGGCCCTCGTTGAAGTGTGCCTGGGCCCGTTCTCTCACAGAGTGTGGCCCATGCTGGCACATGTTGCTGAGAACTCACATTCAAGCTTTTCTATGCTGTGGCCAGGGTTGACTTGTGAAGTATGATGCTCTGCTCACGAGTGGCCACAGAAAGAAATCCGGGAAGAATCAGGAGCTGAGAGCTCACTCAGGGACTGGACTGAGGGAGAGTAAGAAATGCAAGAGCAGACAGGGTTACAGGGTCAGGAGACGTGGCCAGCGCGGTGTCCAGGAGGGTCCGTTGTAACCTAAAAATGGCTCCACTGGGCCAACAGAGGAAGCAGGGTAGGAGGGGTCCCAGGCAGGCTGGAGGGGTCCAGTGATGAGGACAACAGACATTAAAGTCTGGGTTTTTCAGGACTGACAGAAAAGTAAGAATAAGACAGAAGCCAATTCTGCTTTGAGGGGATTTGACAAACCAGATGAACTTGACCTTTGGTTCCAATGGCCTCTTGGGGAGCTTGGGGGATAAAGGACAAAGCCCAAGCAGGGGATTTAAGAGAAACTACCTCCCATAAATGTCTATTGTCCTTACCAATGACTTCAAATGAATTAGGAAAAATGCCTCCTAAAAGACTGGACATTTTCCATCTTGAGCAAAAAGAGCAAAAATATCTCCCATGAGTTTTCAAAACCAAAAGCCATCCTCAGACATTCTCAGGTTTGCATTTCAAATTCACATGACCAGGTGGCCCATGAAATCTCAAGTCGCAATTCTGGTTGATCGTGGTCCAGACTTTGTAAAACATCCAGGCATTTGAGGAAGCCACTTGAGAGATCTACCTTGAAACCAGGCCTCAGAAAATTCCCATGAATGAAATCCCAATAAATGTGAGCTCACACTCAAAAATGCACAAGGAATGAGTCCCGTGAACAAGAGACAACAGAAAGGCCTCACAGAGCATCACCTCTGCACAGACTTCAGTGACTGGGGTTTCCAGACACAATTGTTCCATTTGGTATGGAAGTATGTTGGGTCGCCCAGTGGTGGTATCAGGAGTGTTAAGCAGTGGGCGAGTTCCGTATGTACTTGGAAGGTACAGCTGACAAGAACTGCATGCTGAGTGCACATGGGGTAAGAAAGACTGAAGTCAAAGATCATTCTAAGAGTTTGGGCCTGAGCATCTGGAAGGATGGACTTGCCATTTCTGGGTGGGGACACGGCAGAAAGGAGATGACAGAGGAGTGAGGGGCAGTCAGGCCTCTGAGCTGCTGTGTTTGCATGATGTGCCTGCCAGACACACGAGCAGTGATGTGGGGAACACAGACCACGGGGACACTTGGGGTGGATGCATGGGTTTCAGATGTGATTTTTATCATCCTCAGCATGTAGTACTAAAGCCATGGAACCAAATGAGGTCAGTAAGAGAACAAATGTACAGGCAGGAGAAATGGACCAAAGACTGATCCTGGGAAAAGACAATTTTCAGGGACCAGAAGATGACAGAAACCATCAAGGGAAACTGAGGACCTGGCAGTTTGGAGACCTTTGCTGCCATGAGGAAGAGCACTTTCCCCAGGATGGCAGAAGGGCAGAAGGCAGATTAGAGTGGGCTCAGAAGAAGGTGGGAGAAGAGGAAGATTAAGACAAGGCTAGGAAAGTATTTTGCAGAGCTTTGCTATAGGTGAGAGCAGAGCAAAGTGGCGGCAGCTGAAGGTGATGTAGGGTAGAGGGATTCCCTAGGATGGGAGGCAGGAGAGCATATTTGGCTGCTGATGGTGAGGATCCTGAGAGAGATGAAAAGTGCTGATGGAGAACAGAGCTGGGGTGTGGCTCTGTGGCTGAGCAGGGGAGAAGGGCTTCCATGTACAAGCAGGGGTTTGACCTTGGGTGGGAACCAGAACATGTTACCCCAAATCTCAGGGATACAGATTCTCTTAGCCTGGGCTGGAGTATTGGGAATGGAGAGGAGGGAACAGGTATTGAGGGTTTGAGGAGAAAGAAGAAAAGGCCAAGGAGTAGTCCAGGGCAGCGGGAGGGTGGCGTGATCAGGGAAACACAATAAGATTGCGGGATGGCCCTTAAAGTTTATGATCATGAACCCAGGCAGCAAGCGTCAGGAGCTGGAGGTGCTGGAGGAACAAGCAGAGAACAGAAGCCATCCAGACAGGAACCAGGTGGGGAGAAGCTCAACGGAGATGGATGCTCCTGAGATCACGTAAGGGACCAGGGAGATGAGAGCCACATAGGAGGCTGCACAGAGCTGAAAAGATCCAAGACTTGAAAGAAGGACAAAGGAGCCCTCTTGACACATGCACACCAGTCCCCACAAGGAGAAGTCAAATAACAGAACATAAAAACATTTCAAGATGTAACTTAAACTTCCCAGAAATAAAACAAATTTTGACCCTATGTCTGAAGTGTCACACCAAAGCCTGGCAAGCAATGACATATCATGAAAGGTTAACAAAGAGAAAAAGTAATAAATGCCCAAAGCATGACCTAAAATAGGCATCCCCAGTATTGTCACACACCCATGGGTTAAGAAAAACAAATATGATAAACTCCTGTATTTAAAAGAAAAGATGATGCCATGGAAGCACACCTGAAACAGTGACTCAGAAATCTTCCAAGAAAAAGGATAGGCAAAAAAATATCAGGCACATTCAGTTCATGTTAAAAAGAAAAAGGAAAAAAAAAAGGAAGAAAGCTTGCAAAAATTACCAGGACTAGAAGAAAGATGGTGGCAAAGTAGAAGAATGTGGAATGCATCCCTCTCCACAGATGCATCAGGAATACACCAAAAGACACAATAATTCCCACAGAGAGCCAGCTGAACACCAGCAAATGACCTCGGACACCAGAAAGGACTGCCAAGATCCCAACATAACTGGGTAGGACAGAGTGAAAAAGAAAAAAGGAGAAAGAGGAGGAGAAGAAAGGAAAGGGGTGGGTCCCACACCTTGGGGCTGGGGGATTTGAAACAGAGGGGAGATTGCTGAATTCAGGAAAACATACCTTATCTGATGGGGGAACCCCTTCTCTAATGGAGAATTTCCCTGGGTCAGAAGGGAAGCATTTGGGACTGTTCAAAGAGGGTGAAGCAGCTGAGCTGTGGCAGACAGGAAAGAGTGAGAAACACACGGAGGGTCCGCACCACGGCTCAGAGTGTCTGGACTGAGACGTTGGTTCACAGCTGAACAGGGGGTCTGGAATCTGGAATGTGGGAATTGGAGAACTGGTTCTGGGTGAGAAACAATGTTGGCAGTGGGGGATGCACTGAGAGGACAGGAGGGAAGAAATCCACAGCGGAGAACGCCTACCGCAGAAAGATGGGTGGCCATGGCGGCGACTCGATACTGCTGACTCACAAGCAGGGGTGAGGAGCCGTGGGTGTAGCTTCTCTCTCGGTGCCTGCGATGGACAAAGGAAGGACCCCTCTGGGCCTAGCTAACCCACTCAGGGATAACAAAGGCCCCCGGGAGGGGCTGGCCTAAAGTGCCCGCAGCTGAGAGCCAAAAGCCTGCAGAGTGGCCCAGCTCTGGAGACATTCTGTTTACACCTGAGCCACCGGTATCCCTCTGCAACAGGCACTGCCACGGCCGACTGAGCTGCTGTGACCCAGGCAGGGCACCCGGCAGAGTCATAGCAGGGGGAAGAGCCACGGTTGGAGTCACTCTCTTGGCCTGAGCCACCCAAGCCGCCATGATATTGGCAGGGCACCACTTCTCACTCACTCCCAGGGGAAGTAGCCACTATTGTACCCTTTCTCTCCCCATACACCAGTGCTTACAGACTAACAATAAAGGAAGTGCTGCTCGTCACAGAGTAATACAAAAAGCCCAAGGCACATAGAAGGACACTTACAGCTGAGATCCCAAGGAAACAGAAATATTATTAATTCTATTGATCTAGCCCATCCTGGGGTCAGTTCTAGTTTTTTTTTTTTCTTTTTGTTTTTTTGTTTATTTTATTAATTACAATTGTAGTCCTAAGGGATCTATCTACATGTTTTATAACATATTTTTATTCTATTTTTATTTTTAGCCTTTTTATATATTTCTATTTCTAGCTAAGTTTTTTGTAGTGCTGACTATATCTCTCCTACCTTCTTTTCATCTCTTTTATACATTTCTATTTCTTTCTTTTCCTTTTCATATTTCCAGTCACACTACGCTCTTCTGTTGCCCTGTCTTCTATCCCTTTCTAGTTTCTTTTATCTTAATATACTTACAACCAATATTATTGGTCTGCTCTGTTTCCTTGCTTTATTCTCCAGATGACACACTGCTTTGGTTTTAATTATTAGGTTTGGTCTTTATCTTAGTTCTGATTATAATTGCCTGATTTTGTTTTAGGAATTTTCAGTCTGTCTGATTGTACTCTTGCTCTTTATTATATTTGATCCTAGCTTTCAAAATTTCCCTGGATATGTGTTTGTTTGTGTGCGGTTTTTTTTTTTAATTAATTATGATCTTAGTCCTAAGCAATCTACATGTATTATAATATATTTTTTATTCTTTTATTCTATTTTCATTTTTAGCCTTTTTATATATTTCTATTTCTAGCTAAGTTTTTTGTAGTGCTAACTTTATCTCTTCTACACTCTTTCCTTCTCTTTTATACATTTCTATTTTTTCTCTCTTTTCTTTTTCTTTCTATATTTCCAGTCACACTATGCTCTTCTGTTGCCCTGTCTTCTACCCTTTTTTAGTTTCTTTTATCTTAATATACTTACAACCAATATTATCAGTCTGCTCTGTCTCCCTGCTTTATTCTCCAGATGACACATTGCTTTGGTTTTTATTATTAGGTTTTGTCTTTATCTTAGTTCTAAGTATAATTGTCTGATTTTGTTCTGAGAATCTTCAATCTGTCTGGTGGTACTCTCGTTCTTTATTATATTTGATCCTAGCTTTCAAAATCTCCCTGGATTTGTGTTTGTGTGTGTGTGGTTTTGTTTTTTTTTGTTTTGTTTGTTTGTTTGTTTTGGTTTTGAATTTCTGTTGGTTTTCTCTTTGATTGTCTGATGGCATACTGGGGTTCTTCTGTCAGGTATTTCTAGTGTCTTATGTTCTATTGGATTCAGTATTCGTGTGTCTTATACATGTATGTGTTTCTTTGACTTAGTATTTGTTTGACTCAACACACTGCCATTAGTCTGGGGCTTGGACAGTCTTCTTTAAACTCCTTTATTGCTGGGACAAGCAACCTCTAAAGTGTGGACTACTCCATCAGAAGTCAAGTAGGAGGCTCTGGGGAGGGAGCACTGAATCCAGGATGCTAGACTACTAGGGAGTCCTAAGACACAGGGAAGATTAACTGCAGAGAACTCTCACAGAGCCCTGTATCAGAGTCTAAGACTCAGCTTCATTCAACTGTCTGCAACTGCCAGTGCTGGACATCTCAGACCAAACTACAAACAAGACATGAACACAAACCCACCCATCAGCACACAGACTACCTAAAGCCATACCAAGCTCACAGATACCCTGAAACACACCACCTGTCATGGCCCTGCTTATCAGAGAGAAAAGACACAGAGCCACACACTGGAAAGCAGACACCAGACCCCACCCCCCAATCAGGAAACCTCCTCAAGACACTGGACAAACCCCATGACAGGGGGCAGAGGGCAGAAACAAGAGGAATTACTACTAGGCAGCATAGGGAAAGGAGACAGCAAATCCTGCAAATTAGACAAAATGAGAAAACAAAGAAACACCATGCAGGCAAAGGAGCAGGAAAAAACACACGAGACCAAATAAATGAAGAGGAAATAGGAAAACTGCCGGAAAAAGAATTCAGAGTAATGGTAGTAAAGAAGATCCAAAATCTCGATAACAAAATACAGAAGATACAAGAAAGTGTTAATAAGGACTCAGAAGAACTAAAGAGCAAACAAACAGTAATGGACAACAAATTGAAAATACTCTAGATGGTGCAAACAGCAGAATAATGGAGGCAGAAGAACGAATAAGTGAGTTGCAAGATAGAATGGAGGAAATAACTGCCACAGAGCAGGAAAGAGAAAAAAGAATAAAAACAATGGAATACAGTCTCAGAGACCTTGGTGACAACATTAGGCACATCAACATTCAAATCACAGGTATCCCAGAAGAAAAAGAAAAAAAGAAAAGATCTGAGAAAATATTTGAAGAGGTTATAGTGGAAAACTTCCCCAACATGGGAAAGGAAATAATTCATCAAGTCCAAGAAGAACAGAGAGTCCCATACAGAAGAAACCCAAGGAGAAATACACCAAGGCATATGTTAATCAAACTAATGAAATTAAACACAAAGAAAAAATATTAAAAGCAGCAAGAGAAAAGCAACAAATAACATATGAGGGAAAACCCATAAGGATAACAGCTGATCTTTCTGCAGAAACTCTGCAGGACAGAAGGGAAAGGCAGGATATACTGAAAGTCCTGAAAGAGAAAAACCTACAGCCAAGAATACTCTACCCAGCAAGAATCTCATTCAGATTTGACAGAGAAATCAAAAGCTTTACAGACAAGCAAAATTAAGAGAATTCAGCACCACCAAAACAGCTTTACAACAATTGCTAAAGCAACTTTTCTAAGTAGGAAACACAAGTGAAGGAAAAGACCTACAAAAACAAACCCAAAACGATTAAGAAAATGGTAATAGGAACACACATGTCAATAATCACCTTAAATGTAAATGGGTTAAATTCTCCAACCAAAAGACACAGACTGGCTGAATGGATACAAAAACAAGACCCTTCTATATGTTGCCTACAAGAAACGCACTTCAGACCAAGGGACACATATAGACTGAAAGTAAAGAGATGGAAAAAGATATTCCATGCAAATGGAAGTCAAAAGAAAGCTGGAGTAGCAACACTCATATCAGACAAGTTAGACTTTAAAGACTATTACAAGAGACAAGGAAGGACACTACATAATGATCAAGGGATCCATCCAAGAAGAACATATCACAATGGTAAATATCTATGCACCCAACATAGGAGCACCTCAATATATAAGGCAAATGCTAACAGCTATAAAAGGGGAAATTGACAGTAACACAATAATAGTAGGAGACTTTAACACCCCACTTACATCAATGGACAGATCAACCAAACAGGAAATAAATAAGGACACACAGCTTTAAAAGACACATTAGACCATCTCGACTTAATTGATATTTATAGGACATTCCATCCAACAACTACAGAATACACTTTCTTCTCAAGTGCACATGGAACATTCTCCAGGATAGATCACATCTTGGGTCACAAATCAAGCCTTGGTAAATTCAAGAAAACTGAAATCATATCAAGCATCTTCTCTGACCACAATGCCATGAGACTAGATATCAATTACAGGGAAAAAAAACTGTAAAAAATACAAAGGCATGGAGGCTAAACAATATGCTATTAAACAACCAAGAAATCACTAAAGAAATCAAAGAGGAAATCAAAAAATATCTAGAAACAAATGACAACGAAAACACAACAACCCAAAACCTATGAGATGCAACAAAAGCAGTTCTAAGAGGGAAGTTTCTAGCAATACAGTCCTACCTCAAGAAACTAGAAAAATATTGAATAAACAACTTAACCTTACACTTAAAACAATTAGAGAAAGAAGAACCAAAAAAGCCCAAAGTGAGCAGAAGGAAAGAAATCATAAAGATCAGAGCAGAAATAAATGAAAAAGAAATGAAGGAAACAATAGCAAAGATCAATGAAACTAAAAGCTGCTTCTTTGAGAAGATAAACAAAATTGACAAACCATTAGCCAGACTCATCAGGAAGAAAAGGGAGAAGATGCAAATCAACAGAATTAGAAATGAAAAAGGAGAAGTAACAACAGACACCTCAGAAATACAAAAGATCATGAGAGACTACTACAAGCAACTATATGCCAATAAATTGGATAACCTGGAAGAAATGGATAAATTCTTAGAAAAATACAATCTTCCAAGACTAAACCAGGAAGAAATAGAAACCATGAACAGACCAATCACAAGTACGGAAATTGAGGCAGTGATTAAAAATCTCCCAACACACAGATGCCCAGGACCAGATGGGTTCACAGGCGAATTCTATTAAACATTTAGAGAAGAGCTAACATCTATCCTTCTCAAACTCTTCCAAAATATAGCAGAAGAAGGAACACTCCCAAACTCATTCTACAAGGCCACCATCACCCTGCTACCAAAACCAGGCAAGGATGTCACAAAAAAAGAAAATTACAGACCAATATCACTGATGAATATAGATGCAAAAATCCTCAACAAAATACTAGCCAACAGACTCCAACAGCACATTAAAAAGATCATACACCATGATCAAGTGGGGTTTATCCCTGGGATGCAAGGATTCTTCAATATATGCAAATCAATCAATGTGATACATCATATCAACAAACTGAAGGATAAAAACCCTATGATCATCTCAATAGATGCGGAAAAAGCTTTTGACAAAATTCAGCATCCATTTATGATAAAAACTCTCCAGAAAATGGGCATAGAAGGAAATTACCTCAACATAATAAAAGCCATATATGAGAAACCAAAAGCCAACATCGTTCTAAATGGGGAAAAACTGAAAGCATTCCCTCTAAGAACAGGAACAAGACAAGGGTGTCCACTCTCACCATTATTATTCAATATAGTTTTGGAAGTTTTAGCCACAGCAATCAGAGAAGAAAATGAAATAAAAGGAATCCAAATTGGAAACGAAGAAGTAAAATTGTCACTGTTTGCAGATGACATGAAATTATACATAGAAAACCCTAAAGACTCTACCAGAAAACTGCTAGCACTAATTGATGAATTTAGTAAAGTAGCAGGATACAAAATTAATGCACAGAAATCTCTTGCATTCCTATACACTAGTAACGAAAAAGCAGAAAGAGAAATTAAGGAAACTCTCCCATTTACCACTGCAACAAAAAGAATAAAATACCTAGGAATAAACCTGCCTAAGGAGGCAAAAGACCTGGATGCAGAAAACTATGACACTGATGAAAGAAATCAAAGACGATACAAACAGATAGAGGGACATACCATGTTCTTGGATTGGAAGAATCAACATAGTGAAAATGACTATACTACCCAAAACAATTTACAGATTCAACACAATCCCTATCAAATTACCAAAGGCATTTTTCACAGAACTAGAACAGAAATCTTACGATTTGTACGGAAACGCAAAAGACTCCGAATAGCCAAAGCAATCTTGAGAAGGAAAGATGGAGTTGGTGGAATTAGGCTTCCTGACTTCAAGCTATACTACAAGGCCACAGTGGTCAAGACAGTATGGTACTGGCACAAAAATGGAAAGGAAGATCAATGGAACAGAATAGAGAACTCAGAGGTAAACCCAAGCACATATGGGCACCTTATCTTTGACAAAGGAGGCAGGAATATTCAATGGAAAAAAGACAGCCTCTTCAAAAAGTGGTGCTGGGAACATTGGACAGCTACATGTAAAAGATGAAATTAGAACACTTCCTAACACCATACACAAAAATAAACTCAAAATGGATGAAAGACCTAAATGTAAGGCCAGACACTATAAAACTCCTAGAGGAAAACATAGGCAGAACACTCTATGACATACATCAAAGCAACATCCTTTTTGACCTTCCTCATAGAATAATGGGAATAAAATCAAGAAGAAACAAATGGGACCTAATGAAACTTAAAAGCTTTTGCACAGAGAAAGAAACCATAAACAAGACAAGAAGACAACCCTCAGAATGGGAGAAAATACTTGCCAATGAAGCAACAGATAAAGGATTAATCTCCAAAATATACAAGCAGCTTATGCAGCTTAACACCAAAAAAGCAAATAACCCAATCCACAAATGGGCAGAAGACCTAAATAGACATTTCTCCAAAGAAGACATACAGATGGCCAACAAACACATGAAAAGATGCTCAGCATCACTAATCATTAGAGAAATGCAAGTCAAAGCCACAATGAGGTATCACCTCACACTGATCAGAATGGCCATCATCACAAAATCTAGAAACAACAAATGTTGGAGAGGGTGTGGAGAAAAGGGAACTCTCCTGCACTGTTGGTGGGAATGTAAGTTGGTACAGCCACTATGGAAAACAGTTTGGAGGTTCCTTAAAAAACTACAAATAGAACTACCATATGATCCAGTAATCCCACTACTGGGCATATACCCAGAGAAAACCATAATCCAAAAAGAAATATGTACCATAATATTCATTGCAGCACTATTTACAATAGCTAGGACATGGAAGCAACCTAAATGCACATCAACAAATGAATGGATAAAGATGTGGCATATATATACAATGGAATATTACTCAGCCATAAAAAAGAATGAAATTGAGTTATTTGTAATGAGGTGAATAGACCTAGAGTCTGTCATACAGAGTGAAGTAAGACAGAAGGAGAAAAACAAATACTGTATGCTAACTCATATAAATGGAATCTAAAAAAAAAAAGGTACTGATGAACCCAGTGACAGGGCAAGAATAAGGATGCAGATGCAGAGAATGGACTGGAAGACACGGGGTTGGGGGGGTGGGGGGCGAAGCAGAAGCTGGGATGAAGTGAGAGAGTAGCATAGACATACATACACTACCAACTGTAAAATAGATAGCCAGTGGGAAGCTGCTGTATAAGAAAGGGAGATCAACTCGATGATGGGGGATGCCTTAGTGGGTCAGGACAGGGAGGGTGGGAGGGAGTCGCGGGAGGGAGGGGATATGGAGATCCATGTATAAATACAGCTGATTCACTTTGGTGTACCTTAAAAGCTGGTACAAGAGTGTAAAGCAATTATATTCTAGTAAAGAGCTTAAAAAAAATTACCAGGACTATCCTCCAGAGGAGGAAGGGGTGCGAATTCATCTTTTTAGATGCTATAACCCCTAGAACGCTGTAGCTATTAAAATTGTATTACATTGGAACATATATAGGTAATCAGATCAGTGTAACAGAATAGAAAGTCCACAAGCAGAACGAAACACATAAAGAATGTAATGGAGAGCAAAGGCAGAATTTCTCCAGTGTTGGGGTGACGGGGTTGCCATCCAGAAAAATAAAGTTATAGCACTGCCCTCTCCTTACACAGATATAAGTTCCAGAATGGTGAAAGTTTCACACATAAAACTCAAGCTATAAAAATAGTATAAGGAAACACAGGGTGAAATTTTTAATTCTTAAGAGTGTGGGAGGCCTTTCTAACTATGACACAAAATCCAGACACCATAAAAACTGGGAACTCACACTCAACAAATACAAAGAATGACCTTTAGAAGGAAAACTGTTATAAATAGAGTCAATAGACAATGCAAACTAGGAAAATAAAAAATACTTGTGGAACAAGCATAGACAAAGAGATAATTTTTGACCTGCAAAGTTTTTGCAAAAAGAAAAAAATTTTTAAAAACCAATAACACAATAGGAAAAGTGGCCCATTTTTTAAACATGTGGAAAAAGAAATCCAAGTAGCTCTTACACATGTAAAAAGAAACTTGGTGTCACTCAGAGGAAGTGAAATGCAAATTAAGGACATAATGAAAGAATTTTTAAAGGCCTATCAGTTTCTGGCAAAGATCAAAATATCTGATCACATATGAGGTTGGTGGGAGGTGGGGAAACAAGCCTTTCTGTGACCATCACCACAGTCAGAGTATAAATGCATACAGCGTCCAGGGGAGAAAATGTGGTAACATCTTTAAACATTAAATTCTCTTGTACATTTCACCCAGCAGTTCCATTTCTAGGAATTTATCCTTCACACAAGAATGGCATATATACAAATGTCTTCAATTTGGCGCTGATTTTAATTGCAAAAGATCAAGGCCAGCACAGGAAACCGGTTCATGTTATAGCTACGCAGTGAAATACTGTGCAGGTGTTTAGAAGAATGACACAGCTTTAGATGCCTTACATGAAACAAAATTCCAGTATAACTGTTAATAATTGTTAATGCTACCATCTAAGAAAATCTGCAGGACATGTTGGTAGAGAAGTATATATATATACAGCCACTATGGAGAGCAGTATGGAGGTTCCTTAAAAAACTGAAAATAGAGGCACTATGATCCAGCACTCTCACTCCTGGGCATCTATCTGGAGAAAACTTTAATTTGAAAAGACACATGCACCCCAACGTTTATAGCAGCACTACTCACAACAGCCAAGACACGGAAGCAACCTAAATGTCCATCGACAGATGAATGGTTAAAGAAGATGTGGTACCCATATACAATGGAATACTACTCAGCCATAAAAAAGAATGAAAAAATGCCATTTGCAGCAACATAAATGGACCTAGAGATGATCATACTGAGTCAGACTGACAGAGAAAGACAAATACCAGACGATATCACTTACATGTGAAATTTTAAAAAAGCGATAAAAATGAAATTATTTACAAAATAAAAACAGGCTCATAGACATAGAAAATAAATTTATGGCTACCAAAGGGGAAAGGCGAGAGGGATAAATTGGGAGTTGGTAAGCAGCAGATACATACTACTATATAGAAAGTAGATCACCAACAAGCACCTACTGTACAGCCCAGGGAACTCTACTCAGTATTTTGTAATAACTACAAGGGAAAAGAAACTGAAAAAGAAATATATATATATATATTTTTTTTTTCAGGTATATATATATATATATACCTGAAAAAAAAGAAGTGTCCAAATAAAGGGGAAAAGTGTGTGTGTGTGTGCGCGCGCGCGCGTGCACATGTGTGTGCGCGCGTGCACATGTGCGTGTGCACATATATCTGGAAGGGGGCCACACAGTTCCAGGGAGGGGACCAGGTGACAGGGTGTCAGGAGTAGAAGAGGAAATTCTTTTCACTCTGTATTTTTCAGAATTTAAAATTTTGTACATGTGCATATGCTACATTAAAAACCCTCAAAATATAAATTAAGCTAGTTTCGAAAAGAAGTGAATCCGTCGGGATTTCTGGTGGCAGGAGGATCCGCATCCTGGTCGAGTGTTTGGTCAGAGATTCTGGACAAGGGTGGCCTGATCAAACCACTGAGTCACAGAACGTAACCAACCCCGGACTGGATTTGAGTCGAGCTGCTTTTAAGTGTGGTGGATCGGCCCCTCCGCTGAGTGACGGTCACGTGCATGTCGTAATCAGTCGTTGACCAAAGCAGCTCAGGCCCACCTTAGAGGAATAACAAACAGCTGGGTTTCAAGGCTATCCTCTTCTGTCCTATATTTTCTGTAAATTTAGGACAGATCTCTGAGTGGCACAGCGCCTTGAAGAGAGTCCTACCTACGTGCGGTCCAGAGGGAGGTTATATTTTTTATAAATTCTCCCCCTTTGCTATGCCAACATCTGTCTCTCAAGCCAAATGAACTTCCTTTCTATTGAGAGAACGCTCGCTGATGCCGCCTCCGGGCCCCTCACGAAGTCTCTGTGTCTTTGCTTTCCAGGTACCCGCCTCTTACACAACCACCGTCCGACGTGATGGGAAAGGCAGTCACCGGCTTCCCTCAGGACGTCTCTGGACCACGTTTGCGTCCCGCTCAGTCTCAGGTGGGGCAGATGGACGAGAAAACCACGCCCCCAGTGAAACGCCTATCAGTGCTTCCATGCCTGTTTCAAGGCAGCTGTGAATCCTAGTGAAAACACCGGCGAACTAAAACTTCAGAACATACCGTGAATGTTCCTGGCGGGCCAGGACGAAGCGGGAAGGTGGCTCAGCGTCACGCGTGCGTTCAGCACGTCATCACAGGGAGATGGACGCGCAGGTGCGGGCCCGGGGAGACCCGGGGAGGCCCGGGGCGGAGCCGGCAGGCTCTTCAGGCACTGGCGGGCCCGCTGCGTGTCGGGCGGGCTGCCGGGCCCCCGTCCATCCTGGGCGTCTGCCTGTCATCCCCGTGAAGCCCAAACCGCAGAGTGCTGCCCTCTGCACCTGCCTGGCCCCCCACAGAACTGCTTCCACTGAATTCTGTTGCACCGCGCCTGCACCCCTTTGCGAGTGTCAACACGACAGGCGGTTGTACGATGACACCGGGGGCAGGCTGCCATGCGGCACCCCCTCCCCCAGCCCCAGGGGAAGGTCCCCAGCACCCTCTCCTTCGCCGAGCATCTGGGGTGATGCTGGCCTCCAGAAAAGGGCAAGGTGGGGACGTGCCACAGCCTCTTTCCGCTGTGGCTGTTGGTGCGCTCAGACCGCAGGCTCTGACGCTGACCTGAAGACTGTGCGAGACCTATGACGCATTTCTGTGTCCTGCCTTCCACTCTTACAATTACGAACGTCGTCTCTTGTCTAGATATACGCGTGTGCGTGCACACCTGCACACACGCGGGCACGACACACACACATTTCTTAAAGTATTATTCAGTTGAGACACGGTCTGCCCTCTTTGGGGAAAGGTGGGGCTTTAGTTACATGAGGACATGTCCCCATGTCCCTTGTCCCCAGCCCCATAATCGGTGGCCCGCATTATAAGGAGGATTGGGGAGGGACTGGGTGATGGAGCTGCAATCTTCCATGACACCCAGAATCCAGACAGGTGGCCTCTGGTTCAGGTGAGGGGAGCGCCACGCAGCCCGAGAGCAGCGGGCGAATGCAAACGCGGCTTCCCGAGCCAAGGAAGCAGATGCTGGCCGGGGACCAGGCGGCTGTTCTTGCTGAGTCTGAAGAATCCCTTCAAGAGCTGGTAATGAGAGATGCTGAAGCCGGCTGATTACAGACTGCGGCAGAATGCAAACGACAAAGGGGACGGCGCTGGGGAAGCAGTGGGGCCACCACAATGCAAATGGGGAGGGAAGCAGTGGTTAGGGGCAGGGAGACCCTCTGAGATGGGCATGCGCCCCTGCGGGCAGGGGGCCTGGACGGAGGCGTGTGAGGTGCCCCCCCACCAGGGGTAGTCTGCACCAGGGTCCAGACCATCACGTGTGGTGAGGGGGGGAGAGGGCCTGGCAGCGGGAGTGGACTCGCCTGCCAGGCACGGGGGAGGGGGCTGGGCAAGGTGTGACCACCACCCACAGAGCCGGGGGTGGGTCTGCAAGAGGACAGCAAAGAAAATATTTGGGTTTCTGCCTGGTACACATGGCTGTGTGATGACGCAGGTCCCAGGGGAGCTCAGAGGGCCCGTCAGAAGAGCGTTCTGGGCAGGAGGCAGGGAGAACGGAAGAGAAAGTCGACAGAAGCAGGTGGCCCGGCAGGTGGGAGGGGCCCCAGGAAATGGGACGCGGGGCTCTATCTGCTGTGACCGTCCCCTGAACGGCTCTCCCATCAATAGACAATAAAAACAGACGTGTTTCCACCAGCTCTGACGTCAGAGGTGGGCTGGATGGATACTAGTGTTTGCTCTGATCCTGATGGAGATGCTAAAACCAATACTAATGCTAATACTGGTATTGATCCTGGTGCGGACACTGACGCTACGGTGTATGCGCCTACCAACAGCTACTGTTCACGCTGATACTGACCCTGCTTCTAACGATGACGTTCAGGTGGATGCTCTTACGAACGCTGGTCCTGGTACCCACACTCGCCCTGAGCCTGACGTGCACGCTACACTGAAAGGAACCCTAACGGCTCATGCTAGTGCTTTACTAACGCTAATATCTAACACAAGTGTCCATGCTGAAACTGGCATAATTGCTAGCAGCTAATGCTAATATCAATACTAACGTACTCCAGCGTTAACACTAATGCTAACACCGACGGCCACTGCGAATACGAACCCCTGTCTAACCACGGCTAACGCTACCACAGCCCCTGCTCTGTGCAGGGCACGGTTCCACGAGCCTCGCGAGTGTGACAGCCCATGGCAGGGTACAGAACTGTTATCACCCCCAACTCACAGCTGAGCAAGGGGGGCACCGAGAGGCTACACGCTGGCCTGACCACACGCCCGCAGATGGGCTCTGTCCTCCCCACTCAGCAGCCCTGAGCGTTGGCCTGCAGGAAGCTGACTATTTCTTCCAGTTCCCCTCTCCCAAATACGTCCAAAATCCCCTGTGGAGGGAGGCACTTGTGTTTCAGGGGTCAGCTTAGTCCTGCATCTGTCCCGTGGCCAGACAAGCCAGGACTGGTGGCCCCAGAGCCCTTCCCGGGTGGGGAGCAGCGCCCTGGCCTCCTCCGCTGGACCACCGCCCCAGGAATCAGCACCGTGGAGGCACACCCCCTGGACCACCGTGGTCCATGACAGCAGGGTGGAGAAGCACCCCGAAGAGGGCGGTGACACGGCCAGGGCGCCCTCAGAGCCCCAGTCCATCTCCCCGCCTGGACGCCCACTGGTGGACGGGCCCAAGGCCTCCCCAGGACGTCCTCATATTATAAAAACAGCAGCTGCACACTGGGGAGGAGGCACGTTGCCCGGAGTCCCTCTTGAGGCTTTTGAGCTCCTGCCCTTATGCCCTCCTGCTCTGCTGACCAGAGCCTCTCAGGCCAGCAAGCTGCTCCCCTGGGGACCCACCCTGGATGGCCACTTTCTCTAGGAACCCTTTTGCACATAAGTTAACATGTCACTGTGTTAACTTATATTTACAACTTCATAAAATTGAAATACCAAACAAATGAGAAAGGCAACCAGAAATAAGCATCGTGGCGCCCGGCCTGGGAGGACCATTCAAGCGCAGACAGACTGCCGTGGCTCTCACGTCCCTTGTCAGCTTCACACAGAAACAGACCAGGCCTGCCTGGTCACTCGGGGTGGGGGTGTCGGCACTGCCTGCAACAGCTGAGCCTCCGGGAGCCACTCTGTCCGGGTGGGCCGACAGAGAACCTGCGAGGACCCTTTGAAGACGAGCTCCTGTCGGAGAGCATCTCTGGGTCCCGGGGCCCCTTCTCCAAGGCGACTCCCCACTCACCTTTTGCTTAATGGCGCCTGACTCCTTAGCAGGAGAGATTTGTTTCTTGCTCTGAACACTTCAGAGTCCAGAACAAAATACTATTTCCTTGCCAGGAGTGACAGGGTAAACCACCATCACCCGCGGGTGTTTGAGGGGGTGGCGAATCCTGAGGCGGGGCTCGGACTTGGGGCAGGCTGGGGGAAGCGAGGACCAGGAGGCCTGGGCAGGTGCCTGCACGTCTACGGACCCGTCTGCTCGTCTGTTAGGAAAGGCACAGCCTGGCGACTGGGAGCTGCCCTCCGGTTCCCCAGGGAGCACCTGAAGGGGACAGGAGGAGGGCGAGGGCGGGGCTGGAGGAGAGCACACCTGCTGCACAAACGGGGGCGGGGCGGGGGGTGGGGGAGGGCAGGCAGGTGGTACCCGGATGCGGCCCTGGAGCCTCGCGAGGGCGAGGCTGGTGCCCTGGTCCCTGGGCGCCGGGGACAGGCCTCAGCCCCAAAGCAGCCGGAGGTCACCTGGCTCCACAGCAGCACGAGGGTGCTGACTGTCCCCGACACTCCGCCCTTCCCGTGGCCTGTCCGGGGCGTGGGGGGGCACAGGGAGCCCACACGTCCCCACGCGTGCGTCTGCTGCCCCCAGAGGAGGGCACTTGGTTCATGCCAACCGCGGGGCGGAGGCAGCAAACGGGGCCCTTCCCGAGCACGGGCAAGACCGGGCGGGAGGCGGCCCTGTCCGTCTGGCCTCCCGCTGGCCCGTGACCCCAGCTGAGGTCACGGGCACGTCACTCCTTCCGCCTGGACTCCAACCGGGCTGCTCAGGATCGGCCCCACCGCGAGCGCTGCTCTGCGCCTGGAGGGCGCGCGACTCTCCCTGGTGTGTGTGGGTGTGGGTGTGGGTGTGTGGGTGGGGGGGTGGCACTAGCGGACACCCCTGATGAGGGTGGGCCCTGGCTCCCTGATGTCCGACTGTCGGGGCCCCCGTGGGCACGGCCTCCGCGCGGGGAGGGAGCCGGGCGCCCACCCCCACCCGTCCACGCGGCGCGATGAGCGCGGTGGCGCCCGCCCGAGAAAGCGCTGCGTCACCTCTCCCTGTTCCCGGATGCTGCGGCGGCACAGCGCTTGGTACCCACGCTCCCGAAAAGCCTCTGCAGCGAGAAAAGCACGGTTTCACTCTTCCTGAGGTGAGAGGGTTCATCTCAGGTGATCCGCGCGCCCAGCCGAAGCCGCGGAGCCGCAGCCGCGCTGATACTGACAAGGGACTATTTTCCTCAGTCATGATTTAGGTCACAGCTCCCTCAGATTGGCTATTGCCATGGCAACCAGAGCTTCTGCCTTTGCACAGAGACGTGTAATACTATTCCTCTAGGTAAAGGGACATGCAGAAGCCTATAAAAGATGCCCCGTGAAACGCGGAGCAGGCCACCTCTGCACCCTAAGCCCCCAAAGAGAAACGGCAACATCATCTCATTTTGCTGAGGGCCCATTTCACGTCCTAAAGATTAAAATGTTAACAGCCGTCGCTTTCCTGGAGGGCTTCTGGAACTAAATATAGCCCGTGTTCCATAAGGTCTTGGAAAAATCAAATTAATGTAAGATCATCAAGGCTCAGAGCACGTGTCTCTTCCCTGTGGTCCGTTGAGGTCGCCGAGTGAACTTGGGGAGGACGAGAACCCCCTTCTGTCAGGGCCCTCCCCGCAGCCCGCGGTGCACACCCCCACTCCAGCAGAACTGTGAAGGCTCCTTCTGTGCAGCCGGTGGTGATGGAGAGCCGCGCTTGCCAGGAACCCGGGCTGCTCTCCTGGGGCACCGTGCTCAGAGGCGCCTAGCTGTTACCTGGCTGGTGGGGGAAGCCCTCACTGAGCAGCTCACGTGATGCACACCTGGAGGTTTAGGGACCATAGCCTACCACCCCGCAGGGGCCTGGACCACTGCTCCTGCACCCCCACCCCCACCACTGAGAGCCCACGTCTGTGTGAGCGCCTCCCAGCTCAAGCCTCATGTTCCATGCAGAGAACACGGAACAGGCCCACAAAGCCTGCCTGATGGGTCTGGGATGTGGGGCCTGGAGAAACACCTTCCAGAGAACAGGAAGGTGACTTCAGGGACGTGAATGACTTGGGGAAAGGTGGCCCCTGGGGGCCAGCAAGGGGATTCCTCAGCTGATGGGATTCCCAGTGACGTTTCCCACATGGTCACTCGTCACGGCCCCATGACAAGGTGCTGGTATCTTCATCTCTATTTTAGAAACAGGCGCAGAGAAGCAGGTAGGTAAACTAGCAATGCTAAGTCGATGTCCCAGAGCGTCCAGAGGTCAGTCCTGAGCCCCGCTCAGTGCAGGGAGAATTCTGAGACAGCTCACGATTCCTGCCCTGGTGTGCACACCCCACATGGTCCGCTCTCCTCCACTGTGGGGAGGGCTGTGACCGTGACGGGTGTCACTCTGGGATTAGGTTTTGTTCTGTGGCAAAAGAGGCAGCACAGGACAGACACAGTTAAGGTCTGGATCCAGCTGTCAAAGGGAGACTGTCCCGGGTGGGCCTGGCCGACCCTGAAGGGGAGACTGCAAGTTAGGGAGCCTCCAACTGACCTTAAAGAAGCAAAGTGCCCTGAGTCCCACAGCTGCAAGGATATTAACTCTGCCACCGATCATGTGAGCTCGGGCAGGACCCCACACCCTACATGAGACCCCCTGGCCTGGCCCAGACCCTTGAGGACGGCCTCCTGAGGCCCAGAGTGGCATCCAGCTGAGATGAACCCAGACTCCTGACCTGTGGAGACTGTGAGATCAAAGATGTGTGCCGTTTTCAGTGGCACAGGGTGTGGTCATTTGTTACACTGCCACGGAAAACAAGCACACGCTGCCTGACAGCCACATGCGCTTAGGATGGAGATTAAACTGCTCCCCTCAATGGGGGACTTTCCGCAAATCGGGGTCGCCCCTTGACCAAGTGTCTCTGCTGTCGTGTGATGAGCTCCGCGTCTTTGAAGACAGTTAACAGAGGCTGAGAGACAATCTTGAACTTCTGTGGAAAGAATGTAGCAGTTGGAAGATTAGACCATCTCCAGGGTTTTATGGTACTTTTGAGAGGTACCGCATAATGATAATTTATTCATTTGAGAAACTCAGCGTTCTGGCTCCAACCCTTCCTATAATATTCATGCATCAGAAGTCATCCTGAAGCTCCGAAGCTAAGCTAGACCCCAGCTCTAAGACAGGTTGCTCAATAAATATTCTTCAGTGCTTGTATTAGTCAGCTTTGCCGCAATAACAAACAATCCCAGCATCTCAGTGGCTTGTCTTCCTTGGGTTATGTCTTGGCTGCTGTGGCTCTTTTCTATGCCTTTTCATTCTCGGATCCAACCTGAAGGAGTAGCTGCTCCCCCCACCCGCCCCCCAGGACTTGTGGTTCTTGTTACCTGGGCAAGAGCAAGATGGCCAAAGCCCACCCACTCCCACCCACATGCCATTGGCCCAGTGGGGTGGGGGTTTATCCCAGCTGCAGGAAGACTCTGCACATCTCTCAGGAATACAAAGTCCTCTAATGGGGAGTGTGAACAGTCACCCGAGGACCACACTGCTTACAACAATATATTTACAAAATTGCATGTGTCATTAATTCAGTGACTAGACTTTCCTGTTTTGCTGTGAATTTAATTACAAACATCCTTACACAGTCTTTCTGTAATTTTCATTCAGAGTCGTGTCCATGGATTGACGGACCTTAAGGTTGATTTAGAATACTCAGTTCCCACTTGTGCTTTTTATTTACCTTTTTATGTTCCCCAAGTCCTGAAAACCGCCATGGATTCCTTACAACTTTAATACGGTCATAAAGCTAATTTGAATGTTCTAAGGACATCTGCTCCATAACGATACCCCCACTTACCTAGAGGACCATGATCCAGGACCCTCAGCTAGTTCAAGGCGCTAAGACTCCAAGGGAAGTGAAGACAGCATCTGGGCAAGCGAAGCTGAGGTCAGAGATCTCCTGCCCCAAGTTCACTCGCTTGACGGTAAGAGAAGTTTTCGCAGCCTTTTTTCAACCCCCCTGTAACTTCATTTTACCTAGAAATAAAGCAAGGATGTTATCCTACATCCCCCATTACAACAGAATTACAGTGAACTAGTAACAAAGGCAGGGCCGGGGCAGACAGAAAATAGATCATCTGCTAACAGATTAATAGTGAGAGAAACTGTAAAAAGTAGCTTCAAGAACTCAGAGAGCAAAGTGTCTGAGATCATCTCACAGACAGGAAACGAGGCCTTCGGTTTCCACTGCCAAGGTCTCAGCGAACACTGATGAGCACTTAGCCTTGGCCGGGCCAGGTCTCAGGACGGTCGGTCAGGGGCTACATGTGGTGGGAGCTGTCCCTGAGCCTCTGTTTCTCCAGGAGGTTGGACATGCTTTGGTCTTATCCATAGGATTTCAAGACAGAAAAAACAAATCAGCACGTGTACGAGGCTATAAGGCTTGAGATCTTGAAAAAGGGCAAAGCTTCCCGTGTTGAAGACATGCGTCATTTGGGGAAGAAGGACTAGCCCTATAAGGACACTGAGAAGCCCAGGGGTGGAGAGTTACCAGCTCAGCGATTCTGGAGCCCTGGTCCTAGCATCGAGTGAGCGAGGTGGGCAGAGGACCAGTCAAGAAGGACTTCTTGCCAGAGTCAGGAGGTTGTGACTTTATTCTATAGACACTCAGGACCCATCAGAGGTTTTCCACCATAAGGAGGACATAATCAAATTATATTCTTAAAGGACGGCTCTGTTATCAGAGTGATGGGTAGACTAGAGAGGAGCCGTTTTGTAGAGAAAGAGGCAAACTGGAAAGCTACTGAGATACTCGAGGACCCAGAGTGGGCAACGGACACAGGAGGGAGAGCATGGATCCCAGACGTATTTCTCAGGCAGAATCCACAGGCTTTTGTGGGACTAGAATAGAGGGAGGAGTGAAATCTGACCTGAGATCTCTCTCTCTTTTTTTCTTTTTTTGCCGGGCAGCATGTGGGATGTTAGTTCCCTGACCAGGGATGGAACCCAATGTCCCCTGCAGTGGAAGTGTGGAGTCCTAACCACTGGACCACCAGGGAAGTCCCTGACCTGAGATCTCTCGTGGGGCAAATAAAGTGATGTCTTGAACCGTGATGGAGACCCAGGGGGTCCCAAAGGATTGGGGAGAAAGACACTGGGTCCAGGATTGTTAATACTTTATTTGAGACGCCTATGGGATGCTCATGCGGATGTTTCCAATAGAAAGGAAGGCCAGGTTTGGAATTTAGGAGAGACAGCATTTCAAGAATCATGACCACACAGAGATTTGAACAGAGACATCGTCCAAAGGGGACCTGGAGAGAAAGGGGATGAGAAACCGGGGGTCCTGCAAGGCGCTGATGTTAGTGATGTCAGGAGACAGACGATCCGAAGTCCCCACGTAGCTCCCACGCCTGCCCTGCTGGCCCCCCACGGAGCCCAGGGGGGACCACCCGCCATGGCAACAAGCCACACTGCAGCTCCCCTCAGAACGGAAGGTCTTCACCATTTCTGCACCACGGGCAGTGGCCACTCTGTTGTATTTGGCTCTTTGGGACTCGGAGGGGCCGTGTTCCCGCTGCAGCCTGCGGTGTGGCCTGCCTGCTCAGCGCTGCTGGGTCACCAGGCATGTTGATGATCTAGGCAACAGGGCCTCCTGCACAGACGTCACAGAGCTGCTCCATCCCGATATAGAGAACCCCAAGGTGCTGTTGACCTGCAGGGCCGTCATTCAAGTGAAGGAAGGGCTGGACAAGCCAGGGAGGGTCGCGCAGATACTGTAAATGGAGCAGACGAAGGTCCGGGTCCACAGAAGTCAGAAGTCCAACGCGATGAAGGTACTACGTGGGCCGAGCTCAAGCCACAAGAGAAATTACAAACACAGGCATGTGACAAGACAGCCCCCGCCTCCACAGCACATAAGCGGGTGGAGGGGACTTGAACAGGGAAACGGCTCTGCCAGAAAACAAGCAAGTGCAGCAGGAGAGAAAACTCACCAGGGATGAGAAAAGGAGGGACATGTTCCGGAAAAGTGCCTATAAATGGCTATGTTAGCTCAAATTTCAAAAGCCAGACATGAGCATCTCAGCTCAGAGACAGAAATTCAACAGGCAGAAACGACGGTGGTGGAACCAGGCTGGCAGGAGGGGGCCTTCTGAGCAGAGGCACGGCCCTGGAGCACCGGTTGCAGGCCTCGGGCCGTCGCGTCGTCCGCGGGCGCCTGGAACCCGCAGGAGGAGGCGGAGGGGGCTGGGGGGGTGTGCGGGAACGTGAGGCTGGGCTGAAGTCAGGCTAAAACGGGAAGAGCTGAGCGTTGACTTCCAGGTGACCAGGCACACAGGCTGTGTCAGTAACAAGGTACCGCAGACCTGGTGACCTACAACGACAGACACCCACGGTCTCCCAGTTCCGGAGGCCAGAAGTCAACACGCTGGCAGGGTTGGTTTCCTCCAAGGCTGTGAGGAAGGCTCCGTCCCACGCCTCTCCGCGAACCTCCGGTGGTTTCCCGGCATCTCTGAGGTCCGTGGATTGTAGAAACATCACTCTTATCTCCGCCTTCCTCCCCCCGTGATTTCTGCTCTCGTCCCCGTCTGTATCCACATTTCCCCCTTTCACGAGGACACCAGTCATTTGGGGTTAGGGCCCACCCTCATGACCTCATTATAACTTAACTGACTACGTGTATAGCAAAAAAATATCACGGAAAAAAACTGAAAGCAGGAGCCAGTCTCTGCCACGGTCTTCCGGCTTCTCCCCAACTCCGCCTCCCAGAATTCCTCTCCTGCCCTCCTGCCCTGCCCCTGTCCCCTCCCCCCCAGGTCACGCCCCTGCTCGGCAACCAGTCATCTCCCACAAGAAACCCAAATGTGTGAATCCCCTCCCTCTCTGCTCTCTCCGTTACTTCCCCATGACAGTTTCCAGGAGAGTGTCAGTAAGGGACTCAAAATACCCGATTTTCCATTATCTTGCAATAAGGTTTGTAATTTGTGATGAAAGGTCAGTCATCACCAGTGAACGCTCAGCCTGCAGAAGTGCTCTTCAGCAGCCGCAGGTGACGTGCAGGTGGTATAGACCTTGGCCGCTGAGATCACTGCAGAGGCTGAAACTGTGATGCCTGGGAGCACGGGCCACCCGTGACCTTGGAAACCATGAAAGGAGGCAGAGGACGGGCTTCCCGCGAGAACCTCCGTGCACGTGCAGACAGCGAGGGGCCCCAGGGAATCGCTGGCCCCCCGCGAGACTGTCATTTTTATCCATCAAAGAGACATATAATAACAAGTTGAAAAAACGGAAATTAAAGCTACCATAACAAAGCTATTCTGCGCTTATTGAACTAAGAAATACATTTGCGGCTTGCTCTCGTTTCCAAATCTAGGCTGGTCCCCGGAGAGGAGAAACAAGCTTTTGTTGGTTCGTCAGGACGTCCCCCCCGCCCCCCCGCCGAGCGGGAATCATAAAGGGAGTGATTGGTATTCACGTGCCGCCTGCGCGTTTGTGTGGCGCGCACCCCCTTCGCGTCCTGTGAAAGCAAACCAGCACTTAGCCGTCTATTCACAGAGATGACGCGTCTGTACCGGGCCTGGGGCTGCAGAAGGAGGGATTCCTCGGCCACTTCCACACGTCGGATGTTATCTGCTGACCGGAAATTAGGAAGCCTCCGAAAGAAGAAGCTGCGAGTGTAAACGTGCCAGCCAGACGGCCAAGTTCACGCTCAGCACATAGGTTGGGAGAGAGAGAAGCCAGGCTCCTGCCACGGTTCAGGTCGCTGTGAGAACACACGCGTCCAGACTTGGACCCAGGCTCCCAGCACTGCGTTGGCACCTGGGCCTGGCCTCTGACTTGACGTAAGCGTTACCCCCTCACCGGCTGTGTGAGGAAAACAGCCTCCCCATAGGCGTTGCCTCAGAACCCTGGGGATGCTCACCTGCGGAAGGTGAGCACCGGGGGCGGACACACCACACAGCATGGGTTCCGAGAAGAGGCTTATTCTGCAGGGCTCCGCTGTGCCCCCAGCATCTGAGTCAAAGGCCGTCGAGGAGGTGAGAACCCCCTGGGTGCGTGCTGGCCCTTGACTGTGACAGCTGACCAGAGGGGTCCAGTCCCCAGGGGACCTTGCGGGCAGGCCGATTAGGCAGGCGACCTGAGAGCTCAGGCCGTGGGGATTATTGTGTGCCGGCCCACCACGGCCCTGGTCCAGCACCTAGAGCGACTGGGAGATGTCCCTTTGTGGCTGATTTAGGACGGGACCTGCAGAGGGAGAGGCCTGGGCTGGGATGAGTGACAACGGGCAGGGATGCAAGGCCCCAGGGGAAGCCGCCTCCCCGAAGCCCAGCCGAGACCTCAGGCAGCTCGACAGCCTTGGCTCCGTTTCCCGCTCAGTTCTCTGTTGAGGGCTGCTGGTGTGTGTGGTTCCTCCCAGCCATGAATTCCAGTGACAATTCTGAGAAAAAGGCAGGCCAGCAGACAGAGCTTTAGCAAAGGAAGCTCACTCACAGACAGGGCCAGGGAGAGCAGGTGTTTCCACGAAAGCCCCAGGAGACGGGGGAGATGGTCCCTCACCTTTGACAATGGGGTAATTCACTTACCCTACACGCATGTGTCGCAGAGGGTCAAGACCCTCTACACAACCAGAGCACAGAAGACCCTGACCATATAGCCAGGTACGTCTCACCCCTTCAGAGAAAGCCTAAAATTGTTTTTTGTTTTCATTTATTTATTGGCTGTGGGTCTTTGCTGCTGCACACGGGCTTTCTCTAGTTGTGGCGAGCGGGGGGTACTCCTTGTTGTGGTGCATGGGCTCCTCATTGCCGTGGTTTCTCTTGTTGTGGAGGTTGGGCTCTAGGCGCGTGGTGTCCAGTAGTTGCAGCACATGGGCTCAGTAGTTGTGGCTCACGGGCTCTAAAGCTCAGGCTCAATAGTTGTGGCGCACAGGTGTGGTTGCTCCATGGTATGTGGGATCTTCCTGGAGCAGGGATCAAACCCGTGTCCCCTGCGTTGGCAGGCGGATTCTTAACCACTGTGCCACCAGGGAAGCCCTAAAATTGTTTTTTAAAATGGAGCTTTTCAACCCTAGAAGATAAAGTCGATGGTAGAATGTAATTATCTACAAAATCGTGTTGGGTGTAGCGAGCAGACAGGCTTGTTCTCAAGCTCGGAGGGATTTGACAACCCCTGACACTTCTAGGATGAAAACCAAGGAAAAACTCTTTGTATTTTTGTTAAGAATACTCTTGGCTGCTAATGACAGCGTGCCCGGTCTCCGCGGCTTAACTGAGGACAGTACTAACCATCTGACATAATAAGAGGGAAGGAGGCGAGAATGTCCACGCTGAGTCCAGAGGTCAGCATGTCAGGGGCTCAGCATCCTCGGAGCATCCCACCACCTCCCCCCCACTGAGGCTGCACAGAGGTGCTCCAGGTACTGGGCTCCTTTCCTTGCATAAGCACCTGAAGTCAGAAAGAGGAGCAAGAGGGAAGGTTTCTCCTAACAAGGGTGTTCGTTTTTGCCAAGAGGAACACGTGTTCCTGAAGCCTCTAGCGGATACAGTCGACTGAACGTGGCCAAGCCACTCAGGAGGAACCTCCCTAGGCAGGCAGCCTCCGTGGTGAGATGTAGGTTCTCTAAAAAAGAGTGGATCTATGTATGATTCACTTGCTGGACACCTGAAACTAATACAACATTGTAAATCAACTATGCTCCAATAAAAATTAATTAAAAAAAAGATGATGATTCTAGTACATTAGTATTGTTTTTTGTACACACGTTTCGCTCAGTTCCTAGAACAGATTTTCCCAAATGACGTTCATTCCATGGACAAGGAAGGGATGTTTCAGTGCAGTGTCTGCTCCCCGGCTCCTCTCTTCCTCCCGCGGGCGACGATCCCATCGGGGATGTGGTTGCAACGCCCAGACCCCTCGGGGTGGGAAGACCTGTTTCCTCGGCTCATGTAATGTGACGTTTCCAGGATGCTTCACCCAAGGTCATCCTTCCCGAGGCAACCTGCATCCCACCGCCAGCTGACATGGGTACACAGACCCCGCTCCAGGTGCTAGTTAGTACCAGCTCTGAAGAACCATCCCGGCCTCAGATCTCCAGTGGGTTCAGCCTCCCTCCCCCAAAAGGTGGGGGTCCTGGGATCCCTCCTAATACACTCCCCGCTCACAGACTCTCTGGGGGTTCTCTCTAAGGACCCCACTCACAATAAATAATACCCCCTCCTCCCCTCTCCTCTCTCGCACTCTGATCGTGGCCGGTGGGGATGCAGACTTGGTGTCCACACAACATCACACACGGGCCCAGAATTCACACCTTGTCTCTTTCTCTCTCCTCGACCTGTCTTAGCACAACTATAAATATGTATTGTTGATTTTGATTTGCACAAAGCATATTTTACTCTCATTACAGGAACCTCAAAAAAACGAAGATGTTTTCTGATCATCTTTGAGTTCCCCTTAATAATTAATTCGAGAGTGATCATCAACAGATTTATGTAAAATGCTCCTTGACTTTGTTTTTCTTCTAGAACCCAAGGTTGCTGTCCTCTTTTATGAGCTCCATTTTAGTGTCTAGCTGTGATGTGCTTCCTGGCAGTTTTCTCTCTAGCCTTGATATACATAAATCAAGCTACTCAAAAATTTGAAAAATGCAATACATAAGCCCAATTTCTTTTCAAGTCACAAGACGTTTAGGAACTATGTTTATGCTACGCCATGTGTATATTTTTGGTTGTTGTTCAAAATAAGCAGTAACTTTATAATAGTCAAATTTAGTCCATGACAGAATGGGCCCAGAGACACGTCTCTGTCTTTGGGGAAGTCAGCGCAGGCCGGACACGCGGCCATCAGGGGCCTTGGCGGCGTGCTTCCTGCAGCGAGGAATGATACCAGGTGGATGTGCATGTCCATCCTGATCTCAGGGCTTTGAGTGCATGGCTATTTGCTTTTATTTTTTCTGAGAACTGATTATTCATGTCCTTTGCCTCTTTTTCTAAAGATGGTCAACTACATTCTTTCAGGCAAAAGTGTTTGCCGATGAGATTGGCGGAGGTTGAAGATCAGCAGGAGGCAGCATTAATGAGTGTGGGCTTGGCTTCATGCACGGTGGTGTAACGTAATAGTTTACAGCCAAGTGACCTCTAACACAATGTATAAAATCAACACTGCGCGTAGCGTGGGACCCGACGTTTTTCACCACGAAGAATTTAGCCGACAGAGACGTTCACACAAACAGGCCCAGGTGTGTGTGTGGCTGGTGATGGCAGCTCTATGGGCGACGGAGAAATATCGGAAACAGGTGTCTCCCGTGGGACCGTTTACATCCCCCGTGGTACAGGGATACCTTGGGACATCTGGATGGATGGGGCAAATCTGTGTGAGCTGCCGTGGAGGGACAGCCGAGGTGACTCACAAACCCAGAGGGCAAGCTGCCAGGTAACGCCTGTGTTCTACGTTTAGAGAAAAGATGGAATGCCCCTGTGTGCACGCCTGCGTGTGCACGTGCGCACGCACACACACACGTTCTCTGGACGCAGTGCCGAAGCAACAGTTAATAATGGTCAAGTGGGACCAGGAGGGCCAGACAAGAGGTGAGACCTTTCACCTTTTCCTTTATATTTTTCTCTTCTACTTTTATGTAGGTAAATGTACTAAATTTATATTAAAAACCGAATAAAAAATGCACAACTTCTAAAATTTTAGGCTAAGGAAGAGCAAGTTAAAACGGAGGAAAATTATTTATACCTTGAACCCCCAAACAGTATTTTGTAAATGCTTATAATGAATTGATTTTATTTAATAACATTTCAAGGAGTTAAAAAAATTGTTTATAACTTCGCCTTTGACATAAGTTCCATAGTCGCTGGTTTCAGAACTATACGTCTGCTCCCTGGGAAAGAAGAGTCCATGGGTGCACAAGGCTGTTTGTGTTGGATAAGAACATTCCGGTCATTCCAGTTTATTCAAAAATTATTCCGAGTTTATTTTCATTAATGTATTGACTGATAATGGTTAAATCAGTTAAAAGTTAAGACCGTTTACCAAGGGAGTAGGAAGCTAAGTCAGATTAAGTTGACATCTGGAAAAACAGCTTATTCTACTTCCCATGAAAGTAAAAATTGTTTGTTGTTGAATCTCAGGCTGCAGGTTGTCTCCCAATGCCTATTCGCCTTCTTCTAATGGCCCCTAATTTTAGCAAGACACGCAGCCCTATGTGTCACATTTCTCCACCTCCTTTGGTGCTGGGTGTAGCTCTACAAATAAGTCCAATGAGATGTAATGAGATGTACATCAAACTTCTAGAAAGATGATTATAGGAAGCCAACTCAGCTGGAGGCACAGCCCTGTAGGTGTTCTGCTTTTGCTCCTCTCTGTGGCTTGCAACACAAATATGATGGCTGGAATTCTGGCAGCCACCTTTCACCGTGAGGTAAGCTGAGGATGGAAGCCGGTCCTTAGAAACCCTGAGCAGAACGATGACCCCGTAACATATCAAAGCCACCGAACTACCCATGAACTGACACATATGTGTGTTTTTCCCTGAGAAAGAAATACAATTGGCTGGCCTCCAGTTCCAAGCCTGGCTCCTAAAACTCTTCTAAGGGATCCTCTCCCCCTTGCTTTTCCTATCTGCTGGCCGAGTAGGGGAGAGGGTGGGGCCCTCGAATATGGACATGCCCCCCAAAGGAAGGGGCTGGAGCCCCCGAGTGAGCCCACAGAGCAGGGGCTTGCTCCTCCCCCAGACACACCCCCTCCCCACCCCACCCCCACACGGACTGGGCTGAGAGGGGAAACTGAGCCACCAAGTCCCTTGGTGTCTGCACTCATCCCTCCAGTCTCCGCCTCTGTCATCACATGACTGCCTCCCCAAGCATCTGGGCCCAAATTCCCCTCTTCTATCAGGACAGCAGGCATAGTGGATGGGGGGCCACCCTACCTCAGGATGACTGCACCCCAACACAGGAAAAAGGTGGCCGACGGTCCCAACAGGTCTCAACAGAAACGCAAGCCCAGAATCGTAAGACATGGAGAGGGTCGTGAGGCAGGTGGTTCCTTTAAAGGCTGGTTGAGCCACACCAGTGGGTCGCTTTGGGGACACAGCTGGCTGGAGATGGTGAGAAAGCCCCCAAGTGTGAGATGGTCTTAAAGGTCTTAAAGCAGGTTTGGCCCTGAGACAAGTTGATATGGAGAAAAAGAAAAGAAAAGCTTTTTTCGAGGTGGGTGAATAAGCATGTGTTCACTTTTCATGCTTCCTGAAATGCAACTGAAATAATAGAAAAAGTTTCAAGTTGAAGAGGGTTTCCACCAGCCGACGTGGTGGAAGGAATAGCTGGGAGACATTCAGGTACAGGAACCAGATGGAGGACGAAGCCATCAGGGAACCCGTGCTCCCACGCAGGTGAAAGAGAGAACATTTGAAAGTGAGTTTTCCCGGCAGAACTCAGAAGAGCCCGAATCGGAGGCCGTGAGGGCTGGAGGAGGGAGGAGTCCACGGATGCTGAGACGTGGCTGGTGAGTTCAAGGGGGAGGAGCAGGGCCAGGCGGAGTCTGCTCTCAGATCAGCTGGCCTGGGGCTTGCAGTTAGGCAAACACTGCAGAGTCTTAAAGGGTGGGTGCTGGCAGGAAAGACCCCACTGTAGGCTCCGAGACCAGAGAAACGAGCTGAGCCCAGGCAAAGCCGCAGCTGTGGTGGGGATGGGCGTCCACGAGGACCCACACGCCCTAAGGACGCTCACTGCACGCACTCCTGTCCTCCCCTCCTGCTCCCTCCGAGGCCAGAGCCCCTGCGTCCGCTGCGGGAAGACCTGATTCCTGTTGGCTGGAGACATGCCCTCCCACGTGCAAACCCCTTCAAGTCCACACCCTAGTGCAGACAGCTGACCCACACCAAGGAGAGAAACAGCAACGCTGGAGAAAACCAGCAACGTGAAGGCAAGTGCCCAGCTCAACACAAAACCCAAATTCTCTCTTTAAGGAAAAAGAGCTGTTATAAGTGATGGTGGAAAGTGAAACAAAACACTGATAAGTAAGACATTCAGAGAGATTGGAGAGACTATTCCATGCATACAAATAGAGGGAATGATAGGAAAAATAATTTAGCAAATATCTTATGAATTAAAAATATGATTGCAAACAAACACAAATCTCAGCAGAAGGTTCTGTAAGCAGGAAGAGTTGGATGAAGGACGTGTTGTGAACTGGAGGCTGGTGGGGGTGGGGACGGCGTGCTGCACAGAAGTGCAGAGGAAAGAGCGACGGCATCAGAGGAAGGTTCATGTGAGAGGGTGAGGGACGCGCCACCTTCAGCTGCTGTCGGGGGCGGGGGGTATGAGCACAGAAATGCCAGGAGACCTGCTGTGAGAATGAAGGCTCAGAGTGTCACATGGAAAGAGCCCACAGGTCGCTGGGCATCGTCACACAGGGACACAGATTAGTCAGATTTCTGATCGTCAAGATTTAGAAACAAGAAACACAGATTCAGGAAGCAGCCAGCTTACTTACAAAGATGCTCTGATCAGACTGGCGTGGAATTTGTGATTGACAAGCCCTGACAGGTGAGGATGAAATAAAGTCTTTAAATGTTATTAGAAAAATTATTTGAAACCTGGAATTTGATACAAGCACAAAGACAAAATGAAGATACTTGCAGACTCTGATTCAGAAAATCCACCAATAATTAAATCTTTATGAAGGAATTGATAGCAAATACATTCCAGCAAAGATAACAACAACAACAACAAAAAGGCAAAATGCACAAGATAACAGATGCAGAAAGAGTGACAAGCAAGATAGCTCAGGAAACCTGAGGACATGCACTTAACTGTTGAAAGCGTGAAGTGAAGGCAAAGATTATAAGATTATAGTTAAGGAAGTAGGTGCACGGAGTAGAAACAAACAAACAAACCCTAGAACTAAAATCCCAGCTGATTTTTAATAGAGGCAGTAGCCAGGAATAAAGAGAAAAATCCTTAAATCCTCTAAGGAGAAACAGTCGTAAGCAAAGTATCCTGAATCAAACTTCTCACCAACAACCCTGGAGGCCAGACGTCAGTGGGGCAAAATATTGGAGGGAATTTATTATCAGACTAAAACTGTATGTCCTTCTGAACAACCAAGGCTGAGAGTGAAATAAAGACATCTTCTGGTACAGAAATCCTCGGGAAACTGACCTGTCCTCAGGGAGTTACTTGAGGGTGTGCTCCCACACGACAAGAGAAGACTCTAACAAAGGAAAGTGGTGGAATCCAGGAAACAGAAATTTCAGCTCCAGTGACAGCAGCAGGGACTTCTCAGCACACTGATGACTTCAAGTTCCAGAATGATGACAAGCTGGTGGGGCCAGAGGTATTGGACCCTCTTGGAGCAGGAGACCGAGGAAGCCAGGAGATTACAGAACCGATGGGTTTCCTGACACGGTCATCAGATTGAGAGTGTTCCAGCTGAAGGACACTTTGAGAATGAATTTATGATAAATATACAAAAGTGTGAAATTTGCTGTCTTAGGGGCAGGGGGATGGAGGGTAGAATTTGAATGCTGTTTTCCTTTTTTATAATAATATGTTTTCACTTTTAATAATAAATACATAGGTTGTTTCTACCGGGATAAATGATACCAGAAAAGAATATTAAAAAAAAGAATGTGTATACTGGCACAACATTATAAATCAACTATCCTTCAATGAAAATTTTTTTAATTTAAAAAATAAATACATAGGTTACTTTGATCAAAATAAGAGTTAAATTAAAAACAAAAATATATTGGGGGATGAGAGGGTACCTGAATTTTTCCAGATTATTCCCTATTCAATAAAAATAGTTTTTAGATGTATAAGGAGGTTTAAGAGACACAAGCGTTGAGACACTCCGCACAGTGGAGATCAGGCTAAAATGACTGACTGACAGGAGGATGTGCAGGACCAGAAGCAGGGTCTCTGGGAGGTCCCCCCAAGGATGCGTCTAGAGGAGACTGGAGTCGAAGGTCAGTGGGCTCGGTGTGGGCACAGCACCTTCTCAGGGGGTGCACGGCAGGACCAGGGAAAGGAGGAGATATCCTGGGGAAGCTGTCAAGGTCTTCAGTCGATACAAGGGGACACGAGACATTTGTTAAACCAGAACAACAGAACTGATAGAAGGCACTTGGACCAGATGTCAGACTCAAAGGAGATCATTTTTTAAGAGTCTGGAACATGATGCTTGAAATTGACAAGAAATTCATGACAAACAGAGCTCGGTAATGACAGAGTGGCGTGTCCGTATAACAGATGAGAAAAGAGCTCCAACTCTTTACAATAAAGAGTTAGTGCTTTCACTCTCCAAAGGATTTTAAACATTCAGAAATTCCCTTCCCAAAGAACGTACCTACCTTCTTTCTTCCACTAAAGCAATCTATTTTTAGGCAACAGCAGAAGAAAAAGTGATGGTATCAGTGTTCAGAGGATTTTTTTTTTAATTAGTGGTGTTATCATAATTTCTACTATTTTTTCCCAGCAGCCAATGTATTACAGCTGCATTTTCAGTTTAAATATGCCTTGTGGGCTCGTCTAGGAAACTCTTCCCTGTTTATTACGTTGTTTTTTTACGGGAACATGTGTTTAAATTAAAGTAATTGAATTACAAATAAAGTGTAAAGATGAACATTTTAATTTTAATAAGGGATTTCATGTTTATATGAACGTGTGTTTGTTCAATAACAAAGCATCTGCCTACTTTTTGGGTGACAGCTTGAAAATAATCCTGAAATATAAATAACCTATCCAATGGTCCACATTCTTTTCCCTCTGACTTCGAGCTCAGTGACCCGCAGAGGCCAAGGCAGAGAGACAGGTGAGGGGACTTTGGTTACATGAAGCCCAGCCCAGCCCAAGTCCCAGCGGCAAGTCTAAGAGGTAGGAATAAACTTGGAATTATTTACATGAGTCTGTCACTTTTCACATTCTGCTCGTGAGCATTCAGGACTGGAGAGGACCTCCCCAAACTGCAGACAGACCTACCCACCCCCTCCATCCCCATCACCGCATAAGCACGGCAGTGCCCAGGGATCTCTCTCTCGATTTTAAAGATGCAAGAGGATGGACCGTTTAATAAGTACATAAAATAGCTCTGGCAACAGTGGATTCCAATATCAATCAGTTGGGTCCCGGGAACGTGCTCAATAGAATGCCCTAAACGCGAGTATTCTTTTTATTCCTCTTTTATTTCCTTTTTAATGTTTCACGGCAAACTAAATAGCTAAGAAATTGCAAATGTGGAACGGCACATAATTCTTATTATTATGGTTAATTAAATAACACTCTCTGTGACACGCCACGGTAATTATCTCCTTTCCCCTCACTCTGCTTCTCCCGTTAATTTAGTTCCTAAATTTATTTCTGAACTATGGGCCTTAATAGAGAGTTATTTTAATGAGGTCTTTAAGAATGCATGTGTTGTTGATCAGCTTGCTCTTAAGATGCGTTTGGAACGTGACATAGATTTCAGGTAATTTAAAGGTAATTTAAAGAAAAGCCCACCGTTTCTCAGAAAATAATTGAGGAAGTAATGGAATTGGTGTTCCCGATTTAGTCACGAGCCAAGCCTTAGCAATTTCCTTTAAATATTGGTTTTTTTTCTGTTGTGATCTTATCTAATTTGATTTCCTTTCTCCTCCTGAGTCTGATCCCCAAGCTGTCCCCACACGGCACCCCCACTCCACCATCACCCCGCTCAGGCGCCAGCGCCCTTAGACTCACTTCCCTCCTGGGAACCACAGGGCACCCCGGGGAAAGGCTCGAACCCTTACTCACCTGGGGCTACACTGAGCTGACCACCCACTGGCACGTCCCCCCAGACACGTGTTTCCACGGGATTTTACAGGCCTGTTTTTTTTTTTTTAACTCATATGTAACATAAAACAAAACGGAAAACAAAGGATATTTTAATTAAGGACGAAACAAGGGGAAATCATGTTGGACGTGGAATTTACGTTTCCAAGAAGAAATAAAACACATTTCAACATCGGTGATTTAAACGCTGTAACACTCCGCCCGCGGAGTATGTGCTCCCCAACGTCGTCCTCCAGGGCTCGCGGTCATCCCCCCGCACCGAGCCCATCAGCAAGTCGTCGTCCTGATGCTTTTTCTACTTAGATCCACTTCCGGGATCTGGCTCAGAGCCACTCAGTACGTTACCTCAGCCCTTCTAAACGGCTGTCATTGTGTCACTTTCCTTACCAAAGACCACCTCGTCCTCTCTGCCTCGTCCTGGCAGCCGGGGCCTGCTCTCGGAGAGCAGAGCGCACCATCAGGCCAGGTGAGGGACGCCGGGCCCCCGAGCAACGGTGCAGCTTCCACAGGACCACCACCCAGTGTGCAGCCTCCTGTGGAGTTCAGCTTCAGGCATGATGTTTGGACGAACCTGAAGTGTCCGGCCGGGGGACTCTCACATATGTCCACACCCATGTCACGATGACCCGTGACATGAACACGGAGAACATATCGTGCAGTCACAGGTCACCCTTAAATCCCGCCTTTCGTTCAGGGCCCCCGCCCAGTAGTGCCCACTATTCCACGGACGGCAGCTTTCATACAGTGTCATTTCATTCTGCAGTTTGTAACCCTTGTGGGCCGTGCATGTGACAGGCGCTCAGCCGTGTCACCTGGTGAGTGGAGGGAAGGTGCACCGTGTGCCACTTCTACGGAAGGTCAGCCTCCAAACGCACGTCTTTCACGGTGCCACTCGGAAGCCTGCACGGCTTCAAAGTCCGGAGACCTGCTCCTATGGACGGCCTTTTTCCACGCTTGTTTTTTTGTTCTGTTTTGTTTTGTTTTAATTTTTATTGGAGTATAGTTGATTTACAATGTTGTGTTAGTTCCAGGTGTACAGCAAAGTGATTCTGTTTTATACACACACACACACACACACACATACGTATACATAGATACCCATTCTTGTTCAGATTCTTTTCCAACATAGATTATTATCCAATATTGAGTAGAGTTCCCTGTGCTATACAGTAGGTCCCTGTTAGTTATCTATTTTATATATAGTAGTGTGTATATGTGAATCCCAATCTCTTAATTTTACTTTTGTTTTTTGATGGTACATTTATATTTGTCTTTTGAGGCCTTTTATTTTGTATTTGTTTTTTGACAGCACATCCAGAGCAAGCTGATTTTTACCACTGTTCATTAGAAACTGATTTCTCTGTCCAGAATTACATGTCTGCCTTTTCACCCATCGATCATCTCAAAGAGTGGAGCAACATGTGCTTAAGTGCTATAGGTAACTTCCTCAAGCCCACTGCATTTAGGAAGAAGAAAAATGCTGAGTGATACAAAATGTAATTCAGAATTAACCGGTAATCAGTGAAATAACATTTTTTATTATCGTTTATTCTACTTTTCAGGCTGAAAGTAGAGGGGAGAGGGATACAGCTTTCTCTGCACCCGTGATCACCTGCCTGGTGGCGTCTCAGAGGTGAGGGTTCTTGTTGCAAACCTTTGCATAAACAACAGCTTCTAACTCAGTTACCTAAAAAGCATCTTAAACACCTGCTGGCTAATGAAAATAAAAAGGTAACTGCCAATTTAACTACATCCCCTTTGCAAGAGACCCGTGATTGGGACTTGAGGGCAGTGCTTGAGGGTACTTCCTACTTCTTTTACCTTAAATTATATGCACTCTGCCACCTATGATTCAAAACTAGAGAAGTGACCAGAAGCAATCCTTAGTCCTGGTCTTTCTTGCTCATTTTTTGCTTTTAGTAGTCGCATGTTTTTGCTGTTCTCGCCCCTCCCTCCCCCCCCACCCGAGGTGGGGTGGCAGAGAAGCGTGCGGACATCCAGTTTTCCAAGCGGAATTTTGTCTGATTGCTTGGCCATTACAGTTTTTAAAAGGCTAGGGTGGCACCTCACAAACTTTCTTGGAAGGGAAGCTCCCCGAAAGCCAGTGGGTGCACAGGGAGTAGCCGGACCAGTGTCAGGAGGTGGTCCCTCCAAGAGCCTCTCCCTAAACCACACCCCCTTCCCAAGGTCAGGCCTGGGTTTGCACGCATCACGATAAGTCAGTGCATTTCTGAAGCCTGCATGTGTCTGAATGATCTAAGCAGTAAGTGGAAAGTTGTACCATCTGTTGGTTTAAATCTGACTCACCGCTCGCCACACAGCCCCGATTCACGGAGCAACTGCCCATCTTTCCTGCAGGTACAATCAAATCCAGTGTCGCTATGAATCCCGTTGTACAGGTGCTGCTGTTCAATCCAACTACTGTTATGGTATCTTGAATGAAGCTGAATCGCAGCAGAAAGTACAGCCAGGCAAGCTTTGGCTTCTGAGGACTCCCTTAGAGGCATCGCACTTTTAATTAGGGAAAGCGTGTTCAGTCTGTTAAGTAGGGTATGCCTGCCAACCTCCTTCCTGCCCTGTATGTTTAACACGACAAAACCCCAAGCCGACGTTGCCTCTCCGTGGTTCCTTGTAACCACATCATCTCAAAGGACGGTGTCATCCGTCAGATACTCAAGGAGTAAAGTTCTGAGATGGCGGTGACCTCTCGGAGATTCTCGGTGAAGAAGGAAGATTCCCACACTCAGGTGAAGCAAACCCACTCACATCCGACCCCAGCGCTTTGTAGCCGTGTGTACGTGAGCACGTGAGTCTGCGTTCTGGTTCCCCAGATTGTGGGATAATATTAGTACCTGCCTCACAGATTTCTGCACGGATCAATGACCTCATAAGTGAAAAATGTTTGGAGCCACGCAGGCATACAGTAAGCACTCCAGAAATGTTATTCTTATCATCATTGTAATTTGCTGGCTAAATCATGATGCACCATCTACGAGCACTAGTGCATCCCAACAGGCCAGCTGTGTCAGAGGGGACCTAACTGGACCTGGGCTGACTCGGCCACGGGACCATCGCGTCCACCTCCCCGGCTTGCTTCACCAGGTGCTGTGCGCTTTCCTCAGATGATAACTTTAAAAAGGATAGTTGCACGTAATATCTGTTCTGATCAAATTTCCAAAAGCTACACCAAGAGAATCCACAGAAATAGAGACTCAATGTATCCCCGAAGTCATCTCACGCCCCTCCCAACCCCAATTTGTTTGACGCCATGCAAAGCTACAGGCGTTTTTTTACTGTCTTCATTCATGAAACTCCACAGGCTGAAAGATGTGTATAGAAATAGAACGTGGGAGGAGAAAAGAATGGGAGAAAGGGAGGGGTGGATGAGAGAGGAAAAGACAGAGTGTGTATCCAAGATGCACTGATAGGTCTTGGATTCCTCCTCTCTCCTCCCTCTGCACCCCTCCCCCTACTCCGCACCCCTCCCCCTACTCTGCACCACTCCCCTCCCCCTCCCCTGCACCCCAGCCCCAAGGAAACTCGTCCAAACCAGCTCCAATTATAACGAGAACCACTTGGTCTCTTCCCCGATTAGAAGCCTTACTGTTGTCAAAACACAACCAGCTCTGCTTCCTTCATTATGTTTTACATTTGTAATTTCAACAACGTTTGGAATGGCACAATTTGAGATTACTCTGTAGGTGGCAGATTTAAGGTGTGTGGAGCTGACCACGTATTTTCTTGTGCACAAATCGACCCAGATATTTGGTTGTGTGTGCAAATGTGTTTAGACGCGTCAATTCCAATGGAGTCCCAAAGAACGACTCCCTTTCAGAAGTGTTGTGTGGCTTGTGTTGTGTTTCAAAGGCCCTGGTCTTTCAGGAGGCTGTGGTAGGCTAAAGACGTGATAAACCTTCTCCATTGATCTTTTTATTCTACAAGCCATAAAAGAAAATGCTGGACTCTTCCATTATTTCTTTTCTCCCTCTCCCGTCCCTTCTCTCCATCCACCCCCGCCCTGTCTTGCATGGTCATTAGAAGCAAACAGAGGACCACACTTCTACCTTTTAATTGGGTGTTTAACAGGACAGTGTTTGAAAGCAATTAATGGGGAAAAACATTTTTGTCCTGTTTTATCAATTGGTCTTCAAGAAAAATGCCAACCCAAGGTAACGATTCTGTGCGAGCCAGGAAACTGTTGTCCTTTTCAGTTTTCCCATGCCACGATTTATTCACTGAACTCAGCTCTCCAAAATTACTGCAGAGCCAATTGTCCCTCTGTGTGTGGAAAACGAGGTCGGCCTCCTTCAGCTTTTCCTTCATCTGATGCCTGCTTTTGGCTTTTCTTCTGTGCTGAGTCATGTGCTATGTGGGGGGAAAAAAGGAGAGGATCTGCAAAAATATGTGAAGTGGCTGGAGTGGCTTCTTGGTACCTGTGAAGAGCCCCCTCGAAGCAGCTTAGGGGACAATGGCAGATTGCGTCTGGCGGGGCTTTGTTTTGTCCACACGATCTATTTTGCACGCATCCAGGCAACTGGTGAATGGGGGATTAACGCAAGTTTTCACCTAATTGAAATGTGTGATTCAAAGCAAACAAATAGGGCTAACTGGTTAGAATATGAAATTAAAGGTTCTCTAAGACCCTTTGTTATCCTGCAAGTCACATTCACCCTCAACTGAAAATACGCAGATGGACACACAAACCCCGGGTCACGTGACTGTCCCCAGGTTCGTTTGATCTGGTCAGGTTGTGTGTTGGAAGCACTAACCAAATCTGCGGGCATCACATAACCCACGCTCATTCATGGAGAGCCATCCACGTCTCCATGGTCAGACCTGGAATTACAAATGTGATTACTCCATGTATCAGAAAACTTGAAGATAATGATCTGCTTTTAGGTCATTCCATCGTGATACGAAATTGAAGTTTTTGATCATCACTGTTATAAAATCTATCATAGATACTGCATAGACCAAATTCAGACTGATACTGGTCCCGTGATGTTTTTGGTTTCAGACCCTGTAGCTTTGTTGGTCACAAGAATTTCTTTACAATTATCATAAACTAATCCATTGTGTTGGGGTCAAGCCGCAATTACCAATGAATGTACAAGATCTCACACACACACACAGACACGAAGACATACATGCACAAAGATCACGTACACACACACCACACATGCACACACATGTGCACACACACCTACAGAGTCCTTGAATTCACTTGTTAAAGGGTTGGTTTCCGTGATATGTAAAGCATGAAAAGTAACCAACTTGATGAGTATTTCATTGCCAATAGTTCTGGTTTTACCCAGTCAAAATCACATCTGTTTTCCATAACTTAAATAACCTATTCATTTCTAGGCATACTTCTCAAGCATAACCAGAATGTGGGCTCAATTTCCTACCCCAACCCCAATATTATCAAGCATTGTTGCAATAAAAGAAAACAAATCCCGAAAGGAAAACGGACGGGGTTTTTTGATATGATTATTCACAGTTATTGAAATGAAAATTTTTTTCAGATGCACAAAATTTTATTTTAACTTATTCATTTCTTTTTGAGTGCCCAAAAGATGTACAGCAAGTGACTATTCAGGAAACAAAAAATAAAAAGAAATAATGCACACATTTTAGAAACTCATGACCTGATAGGAGAGAACAGCTATGCAAATTTAAAGGCAATACCATGCAGTTTATTGTAAGTATCCAACTATTGGTATTGACATCTAGGAAAAAAAGAGTAGCAAAGTTGGCAGAAGTACAGGACTCTTGTTGGAGAGGACTGGAAGACAGCTATCAAGACAGGTTTGGACAAGGATAACTGAGAAATCTCATCTCTGGCTAGTGGGGAATCCACTGATTGCCAGAACAGGAAGGAAGCGGTGTTGAAGGAGCTCCCGCATCACAGGTGTGCAAGGGGAAGGTCGTGAGGAGGAAACACATGCAGCAGAGTGACCGAGAAGCTGTCCATGGGCCTGGAGTAGTAAGAATGCGATCGTGGTCACAGTGCAGAATGAAGGTCTGGGTGTCAGACTTCACCAAGGCACTAACTGTCTAGATACTGGGATACTGTACTGTCTGTACAGCAGAAGAGTCCTGAAGACCAGACAGCCCTGAGCTTTGGCGTCTGTGAACTAGAGGGACGTGGAGAGAGAGATGAGGATGCCATGTTACCTGAGTGGAGGGGAAAGTCAGTTCCTTTGGAGAAGCTGAGTCTGTGTTGTTGATGGGAATCTAAGGTGAACTTCCAGGGGCGGGTTAGTGGGAGAGGTTGGGGTGGAGTTGGATGGAGATCAGGCCGTCAGCCTAGAAGGAAGTGCCCCGAGAGTGAAAAAGATTGGAGAAGACGGAGGGCGCTGTGCGCGTTGTTACATCCGGGGACAGGATTTGGAAGGAACCTGGTATCCGTGGTGACTTGGGGATGTGAATACTTGGGTTTGGAGGGATGCAGCTCTGGGAGTTAGTTCTGTGCACAGCTGGGTTCTCGCTGGCCATCCCGGGTGGCATAGTCCCCAGGACAACCCCTACTGCCTTTGGTGCTGACCTTCCCAGCACTGCGAACCCACCTTCCTCACCAACACAGGTCCCGCCACAGATTCTACCAAATGCAAAGCAAACAGAGGAACAGCTACCATTGCCTGAAAATGAGCAAAGTCAATTATCTTTAGTATGAAAACTTTTTTTGGCCTTCTTTGCAGGGCAAGCTGGGAAGGTCAAAATCCAGCAGAATTCTCATCTGTTATTTGAGAATATGTATTTGCCATCATCGGTGAAATCTTTTCTATTTTTTGGTTGAACTAAACTGGATTTAGTTTCCACCGTAGTAAGTGTCATTTTTAGCTTTGCATTTCAAATAGACAAAGATAAAGAAATGCAAAGTGAAACCCATGAACATCTATAAATGTTACAGAAGATGGTCCCATGGGTTTTTAACTTCATGTAAATGTCATCGTACTAGAGGTAAGTTTTCAACTCAGTAAAATAGTATTTTTACTTACATTTATTTATACTCATAGAAGCAATTCTAGTTTACTCATTATTAACTGTTATATCATATTCCATTATATGAATAAGCCATGATTTTTTTTGTCTACCCTCTTGTTAAAGCACCTTTAGTTGGTTTCCAGTTTTTGATGTACTGAACCAAGCTGCAGTGACCCCTCCAAGACATGTCTCCTTGTGAACAAGGACACCAGAGTTTCTCTGGGTGGGATGCACACTTTTGATTCTTTATAGATGATTTTTCAGAAAAATAATGGTATGTATGTTGTAGGTAAAAGACAACTCCCTTTTAATATCCAGAAAATTATCAACATTTAATATTTCTCCTTTAGTTGCTATTTCGTTTACTTGAAGAAGGATCAGGAAATTAATTTTTTTCAGAGATAAGATGTTCAGTTTGATTGAGGGTGATTAATGAGCCCAACGAATTAAATGTTGAATTCACAAAAATAGTTACTTTGTTTTTAATATACAGAAGCCCTGCACGGAGATGACATTGGATAGGGACAGGACACTTGGTTTCCACAAACTGGAAATGACAGAAGGATTGAAAACTAACGCGTGGATTTGCCGACCATCATGCTTAACCCAAGGTATCTGACCCACCCGATTAAGGAAGCGTCGTGCTGGGTCAGAATGAGCCTGAATTAAGAACCAGGAGCCTGGGCTTCGGAGTTGCCCTGCCATCCGGGTGATGACCTTGAGCACCCCTCTGGGAAACGAGGAGCGAGGGGGAGGGGATTGGACTGAGCAGCATCCGTTTTGGGCCCCACCCCGGCCCCGGGCGGTGGCAGGCGCTGCGAACCGTCCAGTCGCCAAGTGACACCCAAATAAAACCCATTTGCCACGCCTGGACCGCATGTCCTCAAAGGCCGCTTCCAGCTCCATCACCACGTGATTCTGGGGAAATGGCGTATCGGGGGCGTTTGCTCTCCACGTGGGACTCGGTGCTGGAAACATCAGTTGTTATAACACACAGTCTCCTACTGCATCACCCCATGAAACAGCCACACCGCCTCCTCGCCTCTGCACCCACACGCTGCCCATTCCACAAGTAATTACAAAGAGCCGGTCAGGAGTCACGGGGTACACAACTGGGTCTCATTTCACATTCCACTCACTTTTTTTTTTTTCTTTTAGTTTTTTTTTCTGCCCTTGGACTATGACAGTATGGACTCATGCAAATTAGTGTGAATTTAAATAAGGCATTCACTGGGCATGAAGAACATATTGCCAATTTCAAAACCATCAGTCACAAAATCCGTTGACTTCCGTAGCACTAGAGCCATGAAAACAACGTAGGTCTCCCATACATCCCCAGGATATATAGACTCACAGGGAACCTGTAGAGTGACAATAATTACAATAAATGTAAAAACTCTACTATGGCCTATTTCAATAGCCATATCCATTGAGGGAAGATAAAACGGGTAACTATGTCTTTCAAAAGCAATTTCTACAATAGGGTTTTTAAATGTCTACACCACTTTAAAAGGAAATTTAAAAAGTAGTATATTACCATTATGCACTAGCCATCAGAAATTATCTTAAAATTGATTAAAGCATTACTTATCTTAAGTACTGTTGACCTATTTTCATTCAAGCCTGTCATCTACATCTCTAGGATATACAGCGTGTAAGGAAGCAGATCAATGTGGACACTAGAAGCTTCTTCCTAAAGCATAAGGACCATGCTCTGTAACTGATCACTCTACTGGATAGCAAGCTGCTGCCTAAGGCTGAAGACACGTAACAGGAGAACATTTTCTTACTCGATGTGGGAAAAATGTGGGGATCTCAAGCCCCAGCTTGAAGCTGACCCTGAAATTAATTTCAAGTCCTGGGCGTGTGTTGAAAGCAAAGTCTTTATGACCCATAGATTCTAACATTTAGGCCAACAAGTGCAATTCGATGCTTACCTAGAAATCTTATTTGCTATCTTTACTGTGTCATGTTTTATATCAGGATTAAAGGTGATGCAAAATGCGTTCTTTTAGCCACAAGGAGACCTAGTTCTTTCTAACCTACCATGAACCAGCAGAGTTTTAAGGCAGATAACTTCCCATGTGTGTTACTAATGTTGGGATTGAGCTGGATGAGGGGGCAGCAACCTGAGCTGTACTGAGCCCCAGGGGCCGAGCTCCTCATTAGGGAAATGGGTAGAGACAGACACGTCCAGGCAGTACCACTGCTTCTGCAATAGAGGCACAGCACTTCTCCCTCCTGCGCTTCTATACTGAGAGTCTAACTAGAAATAGTAAGAATCTGTATAAGATTTCATTTGAAGAGCAGTGCTCCCCCATTATAATAATACTGGAAACCCCTGGCTACACCAGCCTTTAGACAACATGGCAGGCTAGACATCCTGATAAAATCTGGGGGGACAAGACATTTAGAAATTCTGGATAAAATAGAGCAAGCATCTTTTTAAATGCAGAGCTGAACTAACAAGAAAGTAAAGGGACCCTCAGAGGCCAAGCAAAGTGACTGCTGAAAGGCAGAGAGCGAAGCTGGAAGAAGCCCTTCATCCCCAGAAGAATGGGACCCCCACGCGAGGTAGAGGGTACCCGTCAGGATGCCTGCCTGGCAGGGATCTTGTAGGAAACGTGAGGAGGAAATTTTGCCAGAGGTATGGGGTGGGGGGTCGTCAAGGGGGCCAGCCTGAGAGTAGGAGGTCGTGTCAGCCACAGTGAGAGCCCTGGAGTGGACAGAGCTGCAGAAGGACCCGCGTCCCCGGCAGAAACTGCAGGTACAGGAGGGCCCAGCCCTCGGCAAAGTGCTCCAGGCGAGGAGGAGCCGGCAGGATGCTCAGACCCCCTTCTCCTCTTGCCCTCTGGGCTCCCGCCAGGCCTGCCACTGGCTACATCCCACGAGAACCAACCAGCCAGCAAGGGGCCCTGCGACCCTGTCATTGGTGTCACGCTCCAAGGAAGAGAGGAGAACAGCCTTGCAGGGCCCCACCTGCTGAGAGTACAGATGAACTTGGCTTTGGATAGAACCATTTTCTCCCCCAAGAATGCTTCCTCGGAGTCTTGTCTTTGTGTGTTTTTTCTGGGCAGTTCAAATGCATGCTTTACGTGGGCGGGGCTCAGGGGAGCCCATGCTGAGCTATGAAAACAGTCCTGATCTGGGTTTACCCTACAGTTCCTAGCCCAGATGACTCTCACCGCCGGTGGCCGCAGCGAGACGTCAGCTAGGTATTGAAGACAGAGCGCTCGGCACGGTCACCAGACAAGGTGATACAGACTAGTTGGTTGATCTTGTTATCCAACAAGCTAGTTTATTTAACGACTTGGCACCTGCGTGCTCTGCACCAGGAACCGTCTCAGACGCTTTATTTAATTTTACTTTTTTTAAGAACGTTTATTGAGATACAGTTAACATACCATAAACTGCATGTATTTAAAGTGTACAATTTGGTATTTTCTTTCTTATTAGTAATGAATATATGGCAATCCCAATCTCCCAATTCATTCCCCCCCCCAGTCCTCCCCGCTTTCCCCCCTCGGTGTCCATATGCTTATTCTCTACATCTGTGTCTCTATTTCTGCCTTGCAAACCGGTTGATTTGTACCATTTTTCTATATTCCGCATATATGTGTTAATATACGATATTTGTTTTTCTCTTTAGACGCTTTAGAAACATCCAGTCCTTCGCTGCTCGGAACGGCCTGATCGGGTCATTACCATCCTGGAGACACAGGTACACAAAGTAATTTGTTCAAGGTCACACTGCTGGAAAGTGGGAAGTGCCCAGGTTTTCTCTTCCCTAGAAGAGTGTGTGTAATATTGACACTAATTCCTCCTTAAGTATCCGATATGATTTACCAGCACAACTAATCATCCCAGAATTTTCTGAGAAAGGTTTTTAAACTTCTTTAACTTCCTTAATATTTATGGAACTATGCATACTTTTATACTTCTTCTTGAGCCAATTTTTGCTGTTTTAATTTTTTAATAATTTGTCCACTTCATCTACGTTTAGAAATTTATTAACAAAAATACTTTCCTTCAAAATACATTTATTGTTTTGTTGAAGTCTAAAGGATCTGGAGAGATGGAGTCTTCATTTTAGGCACCATTAATTTTTCTTTCTCTCTTTTTCTCTGATTAAACTTGCCAGAGGTTTACTGACCTTCATATCTTTGCAAAGATGCAACTTTTGACTTTTTCAATTTTCTCTGTTCATCTCCAAGTTCATTAATTTGTGTTTTTTGTCTTTTCCATCATTCTACTTTCTTTAACTTCCTGTCATCTTCCAATTGCTTAAGATAGGTACTGAACCTATAGATTTTAAGCCTTTTTTCTCTTAAAAATGCATGAAAACCTGTACATTTTCTCTAAGCAAAGCTTTAACTGAATCCTACGGGTGTTGATATATTGCATTTTTATCATCCAATTCAAAATATTTTCGAATTTCCATCATGACTTTTCCTTTGACCCATCATTGTTTGGAAGTTTAGTCCTTAATTTTCAAATGAATGTGTAGGGTTTTGTCTAGTTATCTATTATTATTGGGTTTTGGTTTAAGTAAATTATGGTCAAAATATACACTCTATGATTTTAATTCATTGAAATATGTTGAGACATCTTTGTTTTATGGCCAGAATATGGTTAATTTTTATAAATGCTTTTCATGTGTTTGAAAATAACATGTACTCTGCAGTCACTGGGTGTAGTTTTTATTTTATTTTATTATTGTTTTGGCCATACCATGTGGCATGCAGGGGTCTTAGTTCCCCAACCAGGGATTGAACCCGTGCCCTCTGCAATGGAAGCACAGAACCCTAACCACGAGACCGCCAAGGAATTCCCCTGGGTGTAGTTTTTTAAATATATCCATAAGTCCAGTTTGCTAATTGTTGAAATGTTTTAACCCTTATTGATCTCACAACTTAAGTATTTTTAATAATTTAATAAGTTGTTCTACCAGATGAGAGAGATGTTTTTCAGATTCCCCACACGGTTGTAATTCTGATTTTCTCCATGTCAATTTGTCAGTTTGTGCTTCTACAACTGAGGCTATCTTTGAATTTTTATATCTTCCAGGTGACTTGAACTTTTTATTAACATGAAGCAAATTGTGTATCTCCAGTAAAACTTTTAAATTTGACTTCTACTTTGATATTAATGTAACTACATCACTTTTTTGTTTGTTTAGTTTGGGTTCCCAAACTTTCTCTGCTTAAGACACCCTCTGTGTCTCAGTAATTGTGTCAAGACAGTCCTAAGACAAAAATAAAACCACATTTTCCATTTATTAAATAGGTCCAAATGACTTGATAAATATTTCTGTCCTAAGACCTTGGAACCTGCCAGGCACTGCCCAGCCTCTCAGTGCCTGGAATCAGAAAGGATGTCACCCCACTCATTTCTAGGACCACAAGGATCTTAGCACAGTACCTGCTTTCTATCCCCAAAACTGCTGAAAGATCAGCTTTGTAAAGACATGGCATCATCATAAATAATGTAGAGATCTAACATTGGAACTGGGAACCACCTTGAGCTTGGAACTTGTACAGGGCTGACAGATTTTGCTGTGTTCCCTCAAAAATGTAAAATATCCCATGTCAACCCTCTGAGCTTTCTCTGGCATAAGGTATTAGTGCACAGTTTGGGAACTATGGGGCTAGTATTTGTAAATGACATGTTTTTCCATCATTTTACTTTCAACCTTTCTGCCTCCTTATGTGCACAGGTGTCACTTGTGAGAAGCATACCATTGACTGCTATTTTATTTTTTAATCCACTCAGGTATTTTTGCTTTTAATTGAAGCTCACAGTGGACTGAACGTTTACATCTCCCAAAATTCATAGGTTGAAATCCTAACCCTCAATGTCATGTATTTGGATAAAGGAGATTTAATAGCCCTACCAACCATCTTGACCTAATGGTTATAGGAAGACACCCCATCCACCAGGAGCAGAACAACATTCTTTTAAGTGAACATGGAATATTTACCAAATAGACCATGATCAGGGCCATAAAAGAAGCCTCATCGGATTTAATAGGATAATAAGAAAGCAAAGTAGTTATTCTGACTACAACAAAATCAAATATAAAATATTGGCAGAAATATTTGGGAACATCCTGAAATATTTTGAAATTAAACAACATACTTCTAAATAATATGTGTGCCAAAAAGAATTAACAGGAGGAATTAGAAAATAGTTTGAACTGAATGACCATGAAAACACAACATAAAATTTTTGTGGGATGAAGTTAAAGCACTAATTTGAGGGAAATGTATAGCATTAACTATCCCAACAGCCAACACCAGTCTTAACAGTAAAAGATAAAAATCTTTCCCCTGTGATTGAAAACCTTCCCACTTTCATTCAATGTGTGTTTGCGGAAAATGTAAACCTGCGGAATAGGAAAAACTGTCTTTATTTGAAGATGACATGATTGTCTTTGTAGAATATCTTAAGGAATTTACACCAAAAAGTTCTAAAATGAGTGAGTTAAGCAAGTTTGCAGGATGCAAAGATACACTTGCTCACTAGTGAACAGCTGGACACTAAAATTTAAAACATACAAATGTGAAATATTTAGGGATACATGTGCACCCACATATGTATATGCAAGACACAGACACTGAACTACAAAAGATTGCTGAGACAAACCATTTTTAAAGCCTAAATAAATGACAACGTATACCTTGTTTGTGTATCAGAAGACTCAAAATGGTTTAGACGTCAATTCTCCCCAAACTGATCAATACATTTCATGAAATCTCAATAAAAATCCCTGTAAGCTTTGATGTTTGACATGTTGATTCTAAAGGGTATACAGAACTGCAAAAGACTTAGAACAGTCAAAACAATTGCAAAAAAATAACTAGGGTGGAGGACTTAATCGACCTGATTCCGAGACATCATGAGGCCACAGTACAGTTTGGTTTGGGCACAGGACGGACCATGGAGGAGTGGAATAGTGTGGAGTCAGAAGTCAGCCTGCTTACATGGCCAAATACACAAAATTTCCAAGATAATTCAATGGGGCAAGGACAGTCTTTTCAACCAATGAAATAACAGCTATCTTACGCCAAAAAAATAAACTTCAAACCTTACATCACACAACACACAAAACAACTTGAAGCAGATTAGTCATTTAGTCATTGCTAGACTACTCCCAGGATGCAGACATTCAGGACCAGAACATGAGCTGGTTCACTGAGTCCTCCTGGCAGGCCTGTCCCCCAGCCCTCCGGAGCGGCCATGTCTGCACACATGTGCACACACAGCCACACAGCCTCTTAGCTGCTCCCCAGAATCAGCAAATTCCCCAAGAATCCAAGCAACCCGACACCCTGGAATTACCCACCCATCTCAGGTGTCCCCGGATGCTGAAACAGGACTTCACCACTTGCCAACTCTCTAGTCACTTCAAGATGTGTGTCTGACTGTGTGTATGGGTGTGCATGTGGGCGTGCGTGTGTGCATCCCTGTGTGTGTCTGTGTGTGTGTGCCCCCGAGTGGTGTGTACACATGTGTGCATCCCCGTGTGTGTCTGTGTGCAGCATGCGTGTGGAGTGTCTATCACTCCCAGCATAAGTTCTGGTCTGGAGACTGGTCCACCATTTCTGGATGTAGCTAATGTTTGCTTATTTCTCTTATGCTTGTCCTATCAGTTTCTGAGAGGTGTGCACTGAAAAATAACAATTTGTTAATGTACCTGTTCCCTGACTGTCCCCCCACCCCACCACCATTGATGTTCTATCAAGGGAACCATCTTTCCCCCATCCCTCTCCTCCCCATAAGTCAGGTGCTACCCGGCACACCCCCCATCCCTCCCTGCCTCTTCCCTGATTCTGGCCCAGGGAAGGCAAAGTGACTTTTATGAGTACATCTATCTTTGCTCTTTTTCACAATTTCCATTAAGTTATATTTTATGTAAATTTAAAACTGCTACTCTGGCTCCTGTACTTTCACCTTTCTGTGTCACAGATCATCACTTTTTGCTCCGTTTCCAGCCTTTCTGACCCTTTTCCATGTAAATCTTGCTAATGACATATTTCTGGGTCTCATTAGTTGGTTTCAGAATGTGAGTTTTTTTTTACTTTTGATCAATGAATTTAAACCATTTACATTTAGGTAAATACAGTGATATTAGGCAATTCATTTCATCTTATTTTCCATAATCAAGCTTTCTTTTTAATTTTTTTTCTCTTTTTCTGTCTTGTCTTGGATATAGACATTAATTCTACTGATTTGAAAGTTATTTATTCTATTTTTATTTTTGTTACTACTACTCACAAATTATTAAGACCTAGTATCTGTTTTTCCTATGAAGTGTTTATAGCTTATCAATAGCACTATCTTTTCTGTGTTTCCTTGTTCAAGATGAGAAATATAACATTCTTATACCTGTACTTATATTTTGCATAGTGTATTAGTTATCTACTGCTGGGTAACAATTTATCCCGAAATTTAAGAGCTTAAAGCAACCAGCAGGTTTTATCTCACAGTGTCCAAAGGCCAGGAATCCTGACACAGTTCAGCTGAGGGCTGAGGGCTCAGAGTGTCTCAGAGGCATGATCAAGGTGTCGGCTGTGCACCCGTCATCCATGGTTTAGAGGACAGAGGATTCAGTTCCAAGTCCCTTCACATAGCTGTGGCTGGGCCTCAGGTCCTCTGGCTGCAGGACAGAGAATCAGTTCCTGGCCCTGCAACTCACAACCAGGCAACTCGAGCCCCTCAGAGTAAGTGGTGAGTGAGAGAGGGGGCCCAAGACAGAAGGCCCAGGGTCTACACAACCTTCTGAGGGCCACAGGGCCAAGTCTACTCAGTAGGAGTGAACCCTTAGGTCCAGCCACACCTAGCGTAGACTCCACAGCAGCATGAGTTCCAAGAGGTGGTGACCACTGGGCGTTCCATCATTTCATGGAATATTGAGAACGCGCACGTCACAGGCGACTGTCTCCGTAGGACCGCACAGCATGTGCTCTTTTCTGATGGGGCTTCTCTCACTTGCGTAATTATTTCAAGTTTCATCCATGCTGTTGTGTGTATCAACATTGCTTTTCTCACTAAAAAATATTCCATTGCTTGGAATCCATAATTTGTTTATCCATCAGGTTGTCGATTACCTCTTGGTTGATTCTAGTTTTTACCTCTTATGAATAAAGCTGCTGTGAATGATCATAACAAGTTTTTGTATAGAAGCATATTTCCTTTCACCCTGGGCGAATAGCTAAAAGCGAATAGCTAGATGTTTCACTCTTTTTAAAACTACCAAACTATTTTCCAGAGTGTACCGTTTACAGGCACGCCAGCAGCGTACGTGTTCTAGTTCCTTCCTCCCCATCGAGCACGGTCAGTCATTTCAATTTTAGTCAGTCTGGTAGATATGGCATCAGATGTAGTGTCCCATTATGGCTGTAATTTGCATTTCCCCAGCGCTTGAGGCTGTTAAGCCTCTTTCCAGGTGCTTATTTGCCACTTGTATACCTTCTTTTGTAAAGTGTTCAAATATTTTTCCCTTTTTTTTTGTTGTGTTGTTTATTTTCTTAACATTGAAGCTGGGAGTTCTTTGTATTTTCAAGACACAAGTCCTTCTTCACATGCATGCTTTGCAAAGATTTTCTCCCAGCCTATGACTTGTTTTTCCTTCTCTTACCATTATCTTTTGAGAAGCTTTTAATTTTGAGGAAGTCCAGTTTATCAGTCCGTTCTTTTATTGATCATCCTTTTGGTGTTGTTTCTAAGAAATCTTTGCCTAGTCAAGGTCACAATTATCTCTCTAATTTTTCTTCTAGGAATTTTACAGTTTTTAGTTTTACACTGTCTATGACTCATTCAGAGTTGTTTTTTCAGATGGTGTGAGGTAGGGGTGGGTTTCCTTTTTTTTTTTTTTTTTGGCATATCCAATTATTCCAGCATCATTTCTTGAAAGGGTATCCTTTCTCCACTGCATCGCCTTCTGAACTTTCTCAAAAATCAGTATTCCACGTATTTGTGGATTTATTTTGTGACTCTCTATTCTCCTGAATTGATCTATTTTCTGTCTATTTTCTATCAAAATGTGTCCAATACATGTTTTGATTACTGTATTTTTATAATAATAATCCTCTAGATCAGGTCAGGTTAGTCTTCCAACTCTGTGTGTTGATTCTAGATCAGCATTTCTCCCAGAAGCTCGACTGTGGGCACCACCTCACCTGTTCTTCTCAGGGGCAGCTGCACCTAACTCTTGCCTTGAACAAGGGGGTGGAGAGACTGCTTGGGGTTGGCCAGCCACCAGGCCATTTCACTGGTCACGGCTGGACCCCCGGCCAGTGTCCACTCTGTCTGGTGATGCCTCCATCCTTCTGGCTGGTGCTGTATTTTTCCTGACACAATATCATGTTGGAAATGACCCGCTTGAAGCAAGGTAGGGGAGAGGAGGGGACATGCTGAGAAGGACACTGCCAGTCCCTCTCGGGCCTCGCCCCTCACAGCTGACACACCCACCATGTTCCTACCTGAGATAACGTCCTTGTTGAGATGCTCAGTGGTTGAGCATCTCGAGATGGTGCATCACCCCATAGCCCATGTGACATCCCCAGGGCCGGCTTTGCAAGAAAGGCCCACAGCCCCCACTTATTCCTCATCTTATCCAGATTCGCTTTTTTCTTTTGCAGATAACAATTATTTGACTACATGATTCTCTTGAATTGTCATTCTAAACTTTTATTTGTGATTCCAGATTCCAGTTGGTAATCAGCAGATAGAAAGTGTTCCAATTAGAGAAATCAAATTAATTCTTTTTTTAAATAAGGAGGAAAAACTACTTATTCTGGACTCCTGGGAAATAGAAATTAGGTGGAATTCTTAAGATGAAAGGGACAATTATATCTCCCTCATTTCTTTTGTCTTCTCTTTCTTTTCCCTGCGTTCCCTGCTCCCTGACGCCCAAGAAATGACCAGGGGAGGAAATCATCCCACATCTTATACCCCCCGTGAAGTGCTACCATGGACCATGGCCTTGGCCTGGCTGGTAGACTAGCACAGAAAGTACACAACAGTGGGAAGTCAATACTGGATGTTTAGGAGAGTACAGGTGATGCCTTCGCATTCATCTATCAGTCACGTTCGGATTAAAGGATGAAGGATGTGGGGCAGAATGCTTTCCGTGACTTCAAATCAACCCGCTCTTCCTGCCCCTATTACATACTTCATTCTAAATGGTTTTCCCTAATCAGGTATTTATGATGTTAGAATGTGTTTAATAAAATCTTGTGATTCTTCTCAATGATGAGCTACTAAGAATCCATGCAGACTTATAATCAGTTCAATCAAGACATCCCGTAACCCAAAGGTCATCCCCTTCAACTTTACAACCATGTTCAGAAAGGTAGTTGAAACCTCTAGGCAGAGAGCCTGAAATTCTGCTCTTCCAACAATAGCCATCAATGCCCCGCGAAAGTCCTTCTCCAGGGTTTTCGTCGGGCTTTGCCAATGGGAATTCCTTTGTTAGCTCCTTTCTCACTGTCTGTATTCCTGCAGCCAATCTGCATGGAAATCATCATTTTGGCGACTGTTTTGTGAACTTATTTTAGGTCTAATTCCCAACATGGCATTTCCACCTGAATATTTAATAATTTACCAAGTGAAACTGACATTTACCAAATACGATGTTCTGTATTTTTAAAACATAATAAATCCTGAGTCATTCATTATTCCTTTGGGAAAGCATCCTCTGTCTCGTTCTCCCAAGGAGCCGGGGGCAGGGGCACAGGGCAAGGAAAGGCCCCGTGGCCTTGTTAACCTAAATAATAACGACAGGGTTCCCATTCAGGGCAACCAAGACAACTCAGAGATGAAGACAGGACAGTGAGGACTTGGTGGCTCCATGGAAACCAGAAAAGGGACTGTGAAGTGGTTGTGGGGCTTTGCAGCCACCTAATGAAGCCGCGGTCCTGTCTTGCTCCCAGCAGGGGAGTCCTGGAAGCATGTCGGTGATAATTTGGAAGACGCTAAGAGCAGAGGCGGAGGACTGATCGTGGGACGTATGAGGGTTTCTAGGGGGTGAAGGATTCAGAAATAAATATGGGAAAAGATTCCTAAGCATCAGTAAGAGAAAGAGCACTGACATTCTCGTAACTCTGATCCTCCCCCAGGAAAGCATATTTGAGAGCATTTTTGAAACAAGTGCTGTCAGTAAACCCCTCCTTTCATGAGTACGATTCAGAGTTATCAGGAACTCCCAAGGTACCTGAGTGTGAAAACCCAAGTATGTTTTCTTTAGACCAGAAATAACACCTCACGCTCATCCGAAACGTTACACGTTACAGCGTGCTTTCGAGCCCCTGCTCTCATTCGCTGCTACACACCAGTTCAGAGGGCAAGGCCAGCATCACGTCCACCCTGTGCACACAGCTGAGGGCCCAGGGGTGGAGGCAGCGGCCAAGCCCAGACGCCGACCAGAGCAGAGCCCGTCTCATGTGGACGTCCAACCCCTTCACCCCAGTAACTGTTGCCGCCCCCCCCACCACCACCACACTGGACTCGAGACCCTGTCCCGAGCGGACCTTTCCACTTTGTCACCTGCCCCTGGTTCTTCACCCGTTTCTCGCTGGCCTCCCCACTCTGCTGAATTCTGTTCCCCAAGTATCTCTCTGCTCCCTGATTTAGGGGAGCGTCCCAGTGTTTATTTTACTGGCCCCCTTGGCAGCTATTCCGCTGTGATAATCAGAATAACACCCCCGCCCCCAGCCAAAAAAAGCTGTGATTCTCAATTCCCAGGATCTGGGAAGATGCTAGGTCCAGATGACCTTAAATGAGGGGGATTATCCTGGCGTACCTGAGCAGCCAGTGTCATCCCGAGAGTCCTTGACATGGGAGAGGCCTGCAGGGGTCGGGGGGAGGAGGCGGGTGCGTGCACCAAGGGATGGGGCGGCCCGGCCCCCAGTAAGGTGAGGTGAGGAAGAGGCCTCCCCCGTGGCCCCCACCCCCAAGAGGCCCACATCTGTCCCAGCACCCTGACTGTAGCCCTGCGAGACTGTGAGGGACTTAAAACTACAAAATCATGTGACACTGAACGTGTGATGCTCTGAGCCACCAAGCATGTGGGGATCTGTCACAGAAGCCACAGGACACACACCACCAGGCTGGACGCCCCTGACCTGCGGCCCAGCTCCCGCATCCTCCTCTGAGCCCTCCCAAGCTCTCTCCAGGCTCCTCTGAGGGGTCCTCGCCCTCCGAAGGGCCCATCCTGGGGTGGCCTGGCCCCTGCTTCTCCTCGTCACACCTCCTCCCGAGGTCCCCAGCTCCCAGGCTCCAGCTCACACCCAGCGCTCGCAGACGACAGTCTCTGTGAGTGGGCAAGCGTGCGGATGGCCGTGAAGGACGGGCTCCGGTCATGGAGGGCAGACGGGGTCTGATGTGTGGTCACAGCTGCCTGGTCCGCGCCCACCCCGAGAGGCGCTCCCCAGAGAAATCGGATCCTTTCATTCCCACCCCCGATCCCAGCACAGCGCTCGCGATCTCCGCTTCTCAGGGCTGAGGGGCTCGGGCACAGGGGTGAAGTTCCCGCCCAGGGCAGCCAAGGCTGGAACGCAGGCCGCCACAGACACCCTGCGCCCTGACGCTCCCGGGGGAGCTGAGTGGGAAGCGGGGCCTCCTCGCCCCCCGCACCGGTCTCCCGCACATCCCACCGTCCCCCACCCCCGGCTGGGCCGCTGGGTACCAGCCTGCTCCCTGCTGGCCTCACCCAGCCTCTGCCCACTCCTGGACCACGGCAGCAGCCTGCCAACTGACCGTCCTCCCCTCCTGTCCAGCTCTCTTCCAACCTATTCGCTTCTTCGAAGCCCGAATTCTCCTTCTAGAGCACAAATCTGATCGCGTCAGGCTCCCCTTTCAATGGCTCTCCGTTCTTTTATGACAAAAACCTCACAGGGGTCCATGAGGCCCCGAGACCTCTGGCTTCAGTCTCACCATGTGACCTCGCGGACCCTGACATGTGACCCGTCGACGCGCCGCCAGTTTTCCCCTGAATCACGAACACCCTGGCCTCGGATGTCAGCATGTGCTGTTTCATTTTTCCAACAGATACTTCCTCTCCCCCCCTTACCTGACTCCCATCCATCCTTCAGCTTTTCTTTTCTATGTCACTACTTCCAGGAAGCCTTCCCCAGCTCCATCTCAGCATGAGCTAGATGGCCGTCCAATGTGCTGTTCGGGCCTTCTAAAAAGTAGGCTTTCAACAAAGAAAATCAGGGAATTAGGGCTTGAAGAACATAAGTTCTTATTTTCATCAATGACATAAGTGCGCATGGAGCAGGACACCGCCTGTGGTACACAGCCGTGTCCCAGCACACCCGGCGGACCCTGAGCTCCTGCAGGCAGTGGTGGGGCCGCCTGCGTGTCTCACTGAGGGGACGCGGGGATCAGAGGAGAAGACGCGTCCTTCCCTGCTTCTCCGGTCCAGCTCAGAGCTGGACGGGAGAATCTTCTGTCTGAAAGACCAGCACGTCCTCTGACGCTGCGCTGGGTGGTAACACTGCTCCCATCCCCAGCTCAGAGCAGGCTGGGGGGGAGGGAGAGGAGAGGCTGCGAGAGCGGTGGGTGGAGGGGGTGGAGGGAGATGAGGGGCGAGAAGGCACGGCGTAGGAGCGAAGGGGCTGGAGGACGATTCGGTGAATAAATGCACAGCAGGGAGGGAGGCGCGCAGACCCGCAGGGTGCGCGCCCCCGTGATGAGCAGCCCGCGCTGGGCGGTCCGACCCCACCCGTGACGTCCGGGCCCCTCCCGGGTGGTTCCAGGACCTGCCCGCATGGATGCCGCCTCTGGGACCTGTGTGCTCAGGGCCTGTGTCCCCTCCCAGCCCCCGCTGGGCCCACACAGAGGGGCGGCACCTACAGGGTAGGCCTTACGTTCAGTGTTCTTACCACCAAAAATTAATAGGAAGTAAAGAAGGCGGGAGGGAACTTTTGGAGGTGATGGGTATGTTTACGGCATCAACTGTGGGATGGTTTCACGTGTGTGTACTTACCTCCAAACTCGTATAGTTGCCGACATCACATATGTACGAGGGTGAGTCAAAAATTATTCGCACTCTGGCTGTAGAATTTATTCTAATTAACTTTTAGAAAAGACAAATACATCATTTTTCGCATAATCTCCTTGCTTCTCAATACACTTTGTCCATCTGTCAACAGGCTTTCCTGTCCCCTCATTAAAAAATGTTTTAGGCTGAGCCACGAATGCACCGCTGTCTTCACTTCCTCATCAGAAGTGAATCTTTGTCCTCATAGGGCTGCTTTCAGGGGCCCAAACAGGTGAAAGTCCGATGGAGCAAGATCAGGACTATAGGGAGGACACTTTAACATCTCAAAACGAAGTTTTTGCAGAGTGTCGACAGTGTGGGCAGAAAGTGTGAGGGCGTGCATTGTCATGCAAGATCACAGCGCCCTTGGATAGCAGTCCTCTGCATTTAATCCGAAGTTTAGACTTCAGCTCTTCAATATGCATATCCATCCATTCATACACACTTCTTCGCAACAAAACACTTTCTCCATACTGCACACGAAGTCTTCGATAAATAACGGCACCAGGTACACCCTCAGACCACGAAAAACGAATCCCTGCACGCTGCTCTTCTTTCATGCAGATCATAAGTGGGGCGCCCATTTCTGCTTGCACCGCAGTTACAAATGAACTGAGGTAACACGTTCACACCTGCACAGCAGTGACTGGGGAGACAGTCGCCTTGAACGGAAAGTGCTGATAAGACAGTGCAGCCAACAGAAGTTTTAATATAACCGGAGTGTGGATAATTTTCGACTTACCCTCATACATTACATGTTGATCATAAGAGAGGTGCTTTTTAAATCAGTGGCGTTCTTGCGGTCCTGATGCAAAGCTCAGGGGAACAGCAGGGAAGGTCACTGAGTCTGCCAGGCAGCTGGTGACCCTGCGGGAGCCTGATGCTGTGCAGGAGGCGAGAAGTACGGAGCAGGCATCAACGGCAGGGAAGTGCGTGTCCCCGGCCGGCTCAGGACGACTCGTGAACAGTAAGGGAACAACGTGCACGGCACACAACCCCACAGAAGGCTCAGCACCACGGTCCCCAAGGGGTGAGTTCCCCCACGAGGGAGGCTCAGAATAAAAACATCCTGCACGGAGACGGGGAGAAAAGGTCCTCGTCCCTTGCTTCTCCAGTTCATCAGGAAAATCAGGACAAGTCGTCAGATTTTGATGTCTGAATGTACAAAAAACTGGCAGTGCTTCTAACCAACCACAGGGTAACAGCAATGCCATATACTGGTGATTCTAAGTGATTTATTTTCATTTATCTGCTTAATAAGTTCCTTAGCTAGTTGTTCAGTGATCCCAGAACACTCTGAGGGTCTGATGAAAGCTATGAAATAATGCCACTTGCAGCAACATGGATGGACCTAGAGACGAACCTACTCAGAGAGGTCAGTCAGACAAAGACAGATGTTATATGACATTGCTTACATGTGGAATCTAAAAAATTGGTACAAATGAACTTATTTACAAAACGGAAATAGACCCACAGACATAGAAAACAAACTTCTGGTTACCTAAGGGGAAAGGGAAGGATACGTTAGGAGTTTGGGATTAACACAAACACGCTACTCTATAAAAAACAGATAAACAGCAAGGACCGACTGACCAGCACAGGGAACTCTACTCCATGTTTTGTAATAACCTGTAAGGGAAAAGAATCTGAAAAAGAATATATCAGACTGAATCACTTTGCTGTACACCTGTAACTACTTTGCTGTACACCTGGAACTAGGTTACACACCATGCAAATCAACTCTACTTCAATTAAAAAAATAACATAAAATATTAAAACAAACAAAAAAATAAAACGTGTCAGACACCTTAAATTTGCACAGTTATATGTCAAATACATTTCCATGAAAAAAATAAAATAAATTAAAGAAACTTAAAACTAAAAAAGAAAAAAAAAAGAGAGAAAGCTGTAAGCCCCGACTCCAGAGAAATGCTGAGCACAGACACCCACAGAGTCTTGCATACAGCTGTCGGCTGGCTCCCATCCCTAACACATGCGTTTAGAACTTTCCGTTTTTCAAAGTGTTCCCGAGGCCATGATTTTACCCTTCTGCTTAACGGAACACACACACTCGGCCACCCCAGATCTGAAGCCCCATCCTAACCCAGGCTCCCCAGGGTGTAAAAGGAGGTGTTTCCCGCCACCGACCTCAGAATCCCCGCGCAGAGGAAAGCCCCCGCGGCCTTCTTGCATGATGCAAACACCAGGCCTGCAGGAAAAGACAGAAGGCAGACAGGGCAGGGAGCAGTCTTGGATCTGATTCTGCATCTCAGGACCACTGGCGTAACAGGAACCTCAGCTGCTCCTGGGAGCAACAAAAGTGCAAACAGAAAAGGAGCATCTGCCTCGGCCTGAAGGACCCAGGCCAGCTGGGGTCAGCCGTCTGGAGTCGGAGGGCAGGCTCCCGGTGGACTCCAGAGCAGGGCTGACTCGGGGTCACCTGGCAGAGCAGCAAAGTCCTCAGGGGCAGAGTCGCCTTGGCTCCCGGCTCAGCGGACACGCCACGGCAGCCCCCCAGCCCCTCGGGGGACGTGGGCGCCGGGGTCGCGTGGACGCCGCGGGGAAGAGGGCGCCTCCGCGGAGACGGGCCGGGAGCCACCACAGGCGGCCGAGCCGGACGCGGAGGGACGGTGATGGGTTCTCTCACGCGGGGAGCAATCAGCATCACTTATCTCCAAATCGCAGCCCGGCGCAGGCGGCGGCCGGGGCGCAGAAACTGGTTCTTAAGCAGCCGCCCTCTGACCAGATCACCCTCTCCCCCACACCCAGCGTGATGAGACGCTGATGACCTGTCGGGCCCGTGGGATCAGGAGCGGTTGTCGAGGCGCGAGAGCCAGCGGCAGGCGGCCCCGCCCGAAGCCCTGACGTCCGCCCTCCCGAGAGCCGCCCTGTGCTCCCCTCACGCGCCTGCGCTCTGCTCTGCTCGTCCCGCCTGGCTCTGTTTCCTGTCCTTGTGAGAGCAACAGACCCTGCCTGGGTCGGCCGACGCAGGGCTGGGCACCAGGGCCCCGCCTCGGAGCCACGGGGCTGGGCAACGAGCAGCCATGGCACAGGCTGGGCAGCCCCGGACAGCACCCGGCGGCCCGGAGACCCTGCGCTGGGGAGGCTGCGGGCACCCCCACTGAGGCACCCCCACCGCGGGCACCCCCACTGCGGGTGACCCCAGGAGATGGAGGTGCGACTCCGGCTGGCCCCGCGCTCTCCCTCATCCACTGACGGATGGGAAGTGATAAGGAGAAGAGTGGAAGAGGTGCTTCCCTCTTCGGGGACACAGCTTTTTGCTCAAAGAGACTGTCCCCGACTGAGCACATCCACAGAACAGGGGGTGATGGACGGGGAGACGCAGAGTCCAGGGCAGGCGAGCGGCCCCGGCTCCAGGCTCGCTTCCCCGCGCCCCAGCGGCCTCTCAGCATCACTGTCCGCTGCCCCGTCCAGAGAGTACGTTACGTGGGGGCAGGACCAGGACGGAGCCCGAGGGCCACCCTGAGCCCTGGTTCCCGGCCACGGTCAGCCTGGTCCATGAGCCCCCTGTGTCCCGTGACCCCTCTGCAAACTGGGGTCTCATTCCTTCCCTGGGTACACGTTCAGGGTCCACACGACACGCACGGCAGGAGGGATAAAAGGATGAATCTGAAACAGACTCTGCCGTCAGGAAGCCGAAGCGAGCAGCTGATGGGAAGATCAGACGAAACGAGCACAGCCAACGTTCGACACTCGCTGCTGCCGTCACACTTCGCACCGCAGCCCCCAAAGGTCAACCCCACGTTCCGCAGACGGTGCTCAGTGTTTGCTGATGATGAAGCTGTACTGACTTTGGCAGAAAAACGTCAGTGTTTTCTGGCAGCAAAGAACAAAATATATTTATCTAAGGGGTATGAATTTAACGTTCTATGGTACCAAAACCAGGGCCAAAGCAAGCGACTTCCTTTTTTATTTCCAAATAATTCCCTGGTGTTGAGGGACCATCTCTAGTCATTGGAAGTGGCCCTCATGCGCCAAGACCTTGGCTTCAAAGGAAGAAGCAGTGAACTCGCTGCCCCCAAAACTTCACTGACACAAAATAACATTCCCTCTTGAAGCACACTGTGATTGGAATAAGCCAGAAGAATTGGATCAACCTCTCGTTCTGGTCCGAGAAACTAAGTCCCTTCTCCCACCAGCTGAGTGAAACGGCAAACTCAGAGACAGGACCAGGACGCTGGCTGAACCGGGCAGTCTGGCTCGGCTATGCGCAGAAATCCCAGGAGAGGAGCGCCACGGGGGTTCCTGTGCTGGACAAGCACCACCTGGGAAAACCCGAACGCTTTTCCATGCTTCCTTCTGTCCGGGTGAGGCTGGACTCTAAGACCTGACGGGAGGCAGGCTGTTTCACTCGGTGCCCCTCTCCACATGTACACCCACCCCTCCACTCACTGCAACCCTAACAATGCAATTAGCAGTGATGTCTTCATCAAAACGTAGCTGGTGAGGACAGGGGGCCCAGGACGTTTGTATATCTGGGGTCGCGGGACACGCCAGGGCCTGGGTTCTGATGGGCGTAAAGAAACGTTCTCTCGCTTTCACAGTTTAACGGGCTGGTGTCCCGAGGCGGGCTATGAGAAAGCCCTCCAGATAAAGGCCAAGGTCATCTCGGGGCAGAGTGGTCACGTGGGACAGGCACAGGGCGGGCACCAGGGCCGGGCTCTGCCCCCCGCTGGCCATGGGCGAGCTGTGTGACCACGGGCCACGCTCTCAACCTCTCTGTGCCACCGTGAACCAGGTAAGACTCTTAGTGGTGGAGGAACCCACGTCAACAAAACACAACGCTAGGTGAGGCGTGTGACTAAACAGAGAAGAACAGAGTCCCGCAGCAGTGTCGGCGTCCTCCCACCCCCTGGGCTGTGTGAGGCCGCACAGCCCAGCAGTGAGGAAGGCTCCCAGCAGGCTAAGGAGTCGGACCCGCTGAGTCCCAGCTCCAGCGGACCTTCAGGTCCCGGGACATCCCCATCCCGTTTAACCAGGGACCGACATCTGTGAAACGGGCCCAAAGCCCTGCCCACTCTTGAGGCCACTGATGGAGGTAAGAATGCGACATCTCGTGAGTATTTACAGAAGGAAGAGGTGACTGTTTCCTTATTCAGTGTTAATGTTTTTCTGTTGCTATAAACGTCTAGAAGTCAGAGTGACTCCTAAGGCTTTCTGTTGGGAGTGGGGCTGGGGCGGTGGGATTTTGTGACACCGTCCTGTCTCCCTAGGTCCTCGTGTGACTCTGCGGATGGACACTACGGAGGCGCCCCTGCCGGAGGCAGAGCTCCATATCCATAGGAAACGTGGTGGGTCTGCACCTGGGACATGGTCCCTGGACCTCAGGAAACAAAGGAAGTAGGAAATAACAAAAAAATAATGGAATTATGAAGAGGTAGCAGAGGATTGGAAGGAGGTGAGAGAGAAAAGGAGACAGAAAAAGAGAGATGGAGAGAGAGATGGAAAAATAGCTCTTCAACCAAGAAATGCCAAAGCAGAGGAGGGAAGACATATTTAAACGAGCCAATAAAAAGATGAACAGCCCCTCCCAGTTCCTAATGGGGTGCCTGCAGGAGAAGCAGATGCTGCCCATGCTAGAGGTGAAGGACAGAGGTTGACGGAGGTTTCCTGGAGCCAGGCAGCCAGCTGGGAGTGCCGGGCTGGGGGCCGCCGCGTGGCCTCCCCCTGCCCTGACCACCCGAGTCTAACACTGCAAGAAGCTCCTGCCAGCCTCGGCCTCCACATATCACACAAAGTATCTCAGAGCCACGCGGGGAAGGGCCTTCTGAGGACCGTCCAGCTCACTCGGCTGACACAACGCGCGGTCTTTAACACCAATACTGAGATCACGACGGCCGTGGAGAAGCCAGAGACACACCTGGTCCACAGCCCCACTTCTGGACATCTCCCTGAGGGATGGAAGCCAGCATCCTTGAGCGAGAGCACTGCAGCACGGGTCACAGTAGCACTGACGCCAGTAACCAAAGCAGGGGCTGGAGGGCCTTCTGGGGGCACTGGACAGGCTTTGGCAGAGACTGAAGTGGTGCCTCTCTGCAGTGTACTGTCCCCAAACCCACCAGGTTGCGCACGTTCACTATGAACAGCTTGTTGTATGTCAAAGAAGAAGGCGGCCCCTGAGATGTGATTTCTGGACTCACGGGAAAGACACACCTACCCGTGGCTTCTCAGGCTGTGCCCGGCGCCAGAGGGAAGCCATGATCACAAACACATGTACCCAGAGGACGGAAGGAAACTGAAGTTTTGACTCTGCAGAGCCCAGAGGGTGAGGAGCTGGTTCCTGGGGCAGAGGGCAGCCCTGCCTCCCTCCACCTCCTTCTCCGGTTCCCGTGAGCCCCCAGACCAGGCAGGTGTGGACTTTGCGTCTGGCCCAGCGTGGCCCTTTCTGGATTCTTGTGAAAAACCACCAACCAGGAGCTGGAGAATCTCACGAGCTGAGGCACCTGGGAGCCCAGCTCCTGCGAGGGGCTGACTCAGAAGCCCTTGTTTCAACAGAACAAAATAGAACTTACATTTGAAAAATCCACACGGAAGGCCCATACAGACGTCCAATGTATATAAACATGGTCCTTCTCTCAGGAGTAAGAATGTGAGTTTGCTTTCTGTTATAATTCACAGTAATTCCGTGTCTGTGTTTAGACCGTGTATTGGTGGACCATCCTGTTGGCGTGTTTCATGCCGCGTGTGACTGATCTATTTGGTTTTTCTTTAATCAAAGGCTCTCGAAGCCATCAAGATTCTAAAAGTTGGCTTTTTTCTTTGACGGCAATGAAAGAAGGCTCAGACAGGGACGGTGACCAGTGTGCAGATGCACTTTTCACATGAAACAGACATTTCTTAATATATTTGTTTCCTCCTTTGGGGCGTTAATCCCTCAGAGTTATTCTTTTTGCTGTTAATGAAAGATCATCAAAGGAGCGTTTAGCACTCAGCACGGTCGCAGCGGGGATTTACTGCTCAGGTCTCTGGAAATGTGGTCTCCAGCACTGTGTACTATGCGTCCGTGAGTGTATAGACCCACGTGAATGCATATACGCTGGTTTTGTTCAGGTTAATGCTATAATCTAAGGGAAAAGAAAAAGCACCTGCATAAAATAAAAATCTCAAAGAATGGGTCAATAGCCATTGAAAATAATGTTGGAACAGGTGTGTAGGAAAATCTTTGATCTTGAAGACCCTTTTAAAAGTGTCAGATACAAAGTACATGCTTAAGTCAAAGAGAAAACCCCGCGAGTATTGTTTTCGAAAGTGAGGGAGGTTTTCGGCTTAATGCAAACGTGGCTCTACTGCCTGATGTTCACAGGATCCAGTTGAAAAGACAAAATCCCAGGGAATTAGCCGCGTGGCACCCAGGGATGCTGTTTTCTCAGGCAGACCTGCAGGGGAGCCCGGGCACGTTCTGGAAACCCAGCAGGAACACAGGCGAGGGTCTCCCGGCCCGACCACGGCCGCGGCCTCGGCCCCTCCCGCAGGATCCTGAGAGCCAGCAGCAGGTCAGCTGAGGGTCAGGGGCTGTGGGCCAGGGAGGGACGTGTGCTGCGGTCGGGGCCCAAAGCCTGCCGCTTCCGTGTCCCTGCCTCCAGCGCCGCTGCAAGTGACAGTGACGCGTGGGACGGGCCTGACTCTGGAGCCAGGCACCCTGGCTCACCTGGGAGATGCTCACTTCTCCTAATCAAGCACAGGGGCAAGCCCGGCACGCGGGGGTAGATGTGACATTGGGCAGGCCTGGTCTACCCCCACCCGCACGGTGCAGTGTCCACGCAGGCAGGGCTCTGAGACATCCGCCTCCAGCCCGTGGGCCCCGGGGTCCCTTCACGTTCCTGTGAGTCACACAGGACCCCCAAGAGCGGTCCCCCGGGATTGGGCAGACCTCCCTGTACTGTATCCCACCGTTCACAGCGACGCGGATGGAGCTGGGGGGCACTACACGGAGTGAAATGTCAGACAGAGAAAGACAAACACCACTCCGTGTGGACTCAACACAGAGAACAACAACGACAGAAAGAGCTCATAGATACAGAGGACAAACTAGCGGTGGCCAGAGGCAGGGGGGCGGGTGGGGGAGTGGCTGAAGGGGTCAAACGGTAGAAACGTCCCCTGACAAAATCAGCAAGTCCTGGGACATAAGGCACAGGCAGGGGGCTGGAACTAGGACACCGTGTCGCGTACGTGCAGCTGCTGAGAGACTAGACCCTAAAGGGCTCAGCGCAGACGGCACTTTGAGAACCACCAACATCGAGGAGGAAAGTGATACAGGAAGAAAAGCACACGAAGGAGCCTCTGACCCCTCCTGGGGCCGAGGAGGGCTTCCGGAGGAGGGCGTGCCCTAACGGGACGCTGGGAGGAGGAGAGGGCCAGCCCCCAAGGAGGGGCAGAGGACCTGCCAGACAAGGGAATCGCGGTTCCGGATCTGCAGGGAGGGAGCTCAGATCCCTTGTCTTATCCTCACGGTGCCCCAGGGGTAAAGTCCCGCGTCTGCCCAAGCCTCCGTTTGCTCACCTACAAAAGAGGATGCCAGTAACTCCTCGTCAGCTGCCTGAGTGTTGCATTGTACGAGGTGTGTAAAGCATCGGGCTGGCACCTCTGCCTGCCCCGGGCCCTGACCCACCGTGAGGGAGGAAAGGTAGGTCTTCACTGCAGAGTTTGATAGATTGCCCCCAGCCCCAAATAACTTATTAACATTTCTCTTTGATGATATAAAAGTATGTTTGGAGCCTTGAGTCTATCTATCATATATTTGACTGCAAGTAATAATAAGAAAAGTGATAATACCGTTCTGTATAACATGCCTTTGAATGTGTTTGTGACTGCCTTCGAACGTGATTACAGAGTTCAGGGCCTTGAGTGACAAAAGCTCTGAAAATGTATGTCCAATAGAGAGAGAGCCCCCTGGCATGAAACCAAAAATTGCATCTTCCTATGCTCTCGATCAGCCAATGTAATTTGGGAGGCGGGGCGGGGGGTGGACCCCAGAATACCAGATTTGGAGACCTCTGCGCGGACAGGCCAAAGCACGTTGAGAGCCTGGAAGAGGCCTTTCATGATCTATAGGTTTTCATCGTGTGAGATCTCCAAAATGAGTGTCTCAATGGCCAGCAGTACAAAGCAAGTTACCGTACCTCCAAGTGAAATGTCAAATGTGCATGAGTGCGTGTTATTTTTAATTTTGAAGTAGATTCTGTGCAGTGAGTGTTCCCATCAGATTATCCAAAGGATGAACCCACAGTCTGAAATGGATGCCATATTCCAAGGGCACCCTGGAAACGTCGAGTGTGGCTGGCCAAGGCTGCTGAAACCAAAGGTGGTCTTTGTCCCCAGAAAGAGTCTCCACAATCTTAGGTTTCTAATACAAAGTAGTGTTTGTTCTAGTCTCAGTGTTTTCTGAAGTCTTGCCAGGCAGAATCCTCCAGATGTCCTGATATCAGAAGATGCTCCTCTGTTCCTTTCTGTGTAGAAATATGACCCCAAAAAAAGTTTGGAGCCTGTGAGACCAGCACCTCCATCTAGAGAAACTGAAATGACCCTCCCAGCACCCCGACACACCCTCTGTTTCAAACTCTTCACCATTCTCTTCTTATGGCCAAAGTCACAAGGAGTCTCCCCTGTAAAGCCGTCCCCAACCCCCCACGCCAGAATTAATCACTCCCTTTCTGTGCTTCCAAGTGTTTCACAGCCTGGATCGTTGAAAGGCTTCTTCACCCTGCAACTGTGAGATTCACAGTCATACAACCATGACTCAGCATTTGTCCACAACCTGTATCTTCCCTCCTATTCTCTTACGCTTTTCCTTGGTTGGGGGGGAGACTTTGGTTTCCGGTCTTTGTTTCTCCCAGCGGATAACTCAGGAGTTTACATAAAGTAGGTGTTCAAAAATATTTATTAAATTGCATTAAATAATTTTTTTTCAAGTTCCAGTAACAGAATGTAGCAGAGCTGCTTTGGAACCCAGATCTGCTGGTTCAGTTTGTAGCTCACCGATGCTTCCTGTGTAAAATGTCCCTCCATTCTTATAGCTCTACGTTCAGCAGCTGTAAACTCTCCCATATGTAACTTTCGATCAAATCAGTCTCTCTGGTCTGTCCACACAGAGGTATGAAGCAGCAAGGTCCAGAAGAAGGGTTGGTCCCAGACACCTTCCACAGAGGTGTCCATAATCACAGCAGCCCCCCACACACACACAATATTGCATGTCCACTCCCAGCCGGCCCCATGGGCTCCTCACCAACAGACACCACCAGACACCACCAGATACCACTGGACACCACCAGACACCACCAGACACCAACATATACCACCAGACAACAACAGACACCACCAGACACCACCAGACATCAACAGATACCATCGGACACCAACAGATACCACCAGACACCACCAGACATCAACAGATACCACCAGATACCACCAGACACCACCAGACACCACCAGACACCATCAGATACCATCAGAAACCAATGGATACCAATGGATACCATCACCATATTTACGCTCAAGGCCATGCTGCTGTCCCAAGCAAAAAATCTACTCCAAAAGCCGGCAGCCCAAACTGCCTCTTGAAAGGTGGATTCCTGGCTCCTCTGTAGGATGTAGTGATTGTTCAGGACAGGCCAGCACCTGTATCACCAACATCACATCGGCCTTAACTGCAGAGCTGGCTGGCAGGGCTGCTGCCCACGGAGAAAGCAAGTCCAGGCGTGGCCCTCGCGCCCACTGGAATGTCCCTGTCAGAACCAGTCACCCTTCCTGACTGCTGTGTCACGGTTTCCAGCACGGACACTGACTCCACTCTGCTGTGAGGTAACCCCCAGCAACAAGCCTGCGGGCCCCCCGGCCAGGGAGCGGAGCTGGACAGAACCAAAGGCCCGCCAAGACCCGGAGCGGCTCCGGCTGCTGCAGCCCCACGTTCCCTGAGGAGCCTTGTGAAAACACTCGGAAGCTTAGCAGGCACTTAATTTGAAAAAGGTCCGTCTTCCAGCCTGCGTCTGCACGAAGCAAAGCATTCGATATCTTGGGATTACAAGAGAGACAACCGCAGCAAAGCCGGCAGGCTGACCTTGCTCTCGCGGGCTCAGAAACTAGCTTAGACGCAGGTGCCGATTTCCACGTAAGCCCTGAACCTCCCTTTGGCAAAGAAAAGCTAGAGAAAGCTTCGGGGCCTCCCTGGACGGGAGGAGAGCATCAGTGGGGCGGGGCGGGGCGGGGGCGGCAGCAAGGGAGCCGGTGCGGAGGGAGGGTCCGCGCTCCAGCCCCCAGGTCCCTGAGCGCCTTCCCCACAGGAAGGAGGACACGCAGCTTCTGCACACAACCCCTTTGGCCACTTTAGAGAGACTCCTCTTCTCAAGCTCCTGCTGCAGGTTAGGCTGGAGATTACGTCTGGAAAGCAAAAAGCAAAATAAAGAAATAGCTGAAAACGTTTTGATGGGGATCCGACCAGGCGCAGAAGAGTGACTGAGAGAAGCCTTCTGTACTGGGCGGTTGCCCTGAACCAAATGCTGCGGTCAGTGCACGGTTTTAGGGAATACTGAAACCCTCTGGGAAACTGACCGACCGAGGCAGCCCGTTATTAAACGTCTGCGGTAGTTAGCAAGAGCACGGCTCGTTCCTTGCTTCTTCTTGGCCGAAGACGCCAAAAACAAATAAATCTATTGTTGGTAAGGTTGGGGGTTTTGCATGCTTTTTTGCCCTATAACTCACCTATGACATTTTCCATGGTCTTAAATTAAGGAGAATTGTCAGGATAAGAAATATCACGATGAACACAATAGCATCAAGAATAACTAAACAAATGTGTTTCCGCACACCCGCGCCCGCAGAGATGCCTCTCCAGGTTGCGGAGTGTAGGTGAGCTGCCTGGGATGTTGGCTCCAAAACATGCACAGGACATGGTATTTTGATAGCGCCGTGCAAGGGGCAGCTCCCCTGAGCGGCGCGGGGGCCCCGCTGAGCAGCGGTGCGCGATGGCTGCGCGGCGTGGCTTCCCCGGCCACGCTCGGGAGCGACGCCGCTGACGCTCAGAGCTCCAACTCATGACTCCCGGCTGGAGGGTTCCCCGGACGGGCTCTCCTCTGGGTCTTCTGAACCCCAGACCCCTCCCTGTGCCGTCCGTGGCTGTGCAGCCTTGGCCCCCCTCCGGCTGTGGCTGGACTGGTGGCTTCCATCTCAGGTAAACAACGTCCCTAAAACCGACATGTGCTCAGTCCTGGGCGCTGCTCTGCACGGCACCTCTGCTGAGATCGGTCCTCGATTTAGTTCCTTCTTCTTTCTTAATTGACGTATGGTTGTATTTACCATGTTGTGTAGTTTCTGGTGTACGGCAGAGCAATTCAGTTCTATCTATATATACACACATACACATATATATGTATAATTTTTCATATTCTTTTCCATTATAGATTATTATAAGATATTGAACACAGTTCCCTGCGCTATACGGTAGGACCTTAGTGTGTTATCTGCTAATCCCAGGCTCCTAACTGGTCCCTCCCCACGCCCTTCCCTCTTTGGTAACCATGAGTCTGTCTTCTATGTCTGTGAGTCTACTTCTGTTTCAGAGATGTGCTCATTTGTGTCCCAGTTTAGATTCCTCATATAAGTGATATCACATAATACTTGTCTTTCTCTTCCCGACTTACTTCACTTCGTATGACAACCCCTAGGTCTGTAGTTCCTTCTTTACTAGGAACTAGAGTTCCTGGCCCAGACCTCCCGGGGCTGGGATGAGCTGCGGCCGGAAGAGTCCCACCAGTTCCCAACCGGCTCTCCGGCCCGAACCCACCAGCCCCTGAAGCCAGTGGGGTCCTGGGTCCCAGATTCCTACTCGGCTCAAGGAAATGTCCTTGCCATCAGTCGACTGCTTACGAAGTTTCAGAGACTTTCAGCCTCCAAGTGTCTCCCGTGAAACCAGTATCTCTCCCATGAGGGTAACTGGCTCTCGTAAGAGCCCTTAAACCCTGGCCACATTTGAATTTGCAAGAATAATTAGCTGACACCTCCACTCTGGGAGCCTCTGTAGAGTTCTTCTCGAACTTTCAACATTTCAGTCAGCACCCTCCCTGTGCTCAGAAAAAAAAACAGGAAAAATCTCCAAAAACTAGGAACTAGTCTCCTGTCAAATGGGAGGAAGAGTAGCAGCACAAGTGCGCCTTCACTTCTACTTGGGGAGACCAGAGTTCTGGGCAGGCAGCTACAGCGACACACAGGACCTCAGTCCCAGGCTTCCTGATCACCTGTTCAAAGCCGTTTTTCTCTCCACGAAGAGAACATTCCACTAATCGTATTCCAATACTAAGAGAAATAAGAATTTAGATTCTTTAAAATTACTGTGCAGGTTGATTTACTTGGTCACGTGAACCAACAGTGCCGGTGTTCTGTTTCTATGGTGATGAACTGTTTACAAAGCGTTAGCGGGAAGGCAAGCCCCCCAGGCCCCCGTGAGCTGACCCCAAGCTGGACCGCAAGAAGCCCGCCGGTGCCTTTGAAAACGTGCTTACAGAGCTCAAAGCCAGATTTCACTTCAAAAAAGAAAGCCCCCCCCCCTTCTCAAAATTCTTCAGATTTCATTTTCTAGCACAAGATGACCCAATTTCTCTTTTGCCTTTCAAGAACCTTCACGGTGACCGCAGACAAAACAGTCACTCATGTTCTCCACGATCCTAACTCACACGGTCGGCCAGGACTGGCCAGGCCCAGGGCCCACGTCACCGCCAATCACGCCCCCAGGCCACCTCGGCTAAACCCTCTCCCCCCCTGGCGGCCATGCCCACCTGTCCCCATCCTCTGCGTCCCAGCCGCAGCCTCGCCTCCTCCTTCTTACAGCCTGTGAAGCTGCTCCCAGTGAAGAAGCCAGCATCACCTTCTGGCCGCTCCTCAAGCACCTGGCGGGCACCTGGTGACAAGCACGGGGACACTGGGCCTGCCCGCTGGTGCACGCGGCCTCAGGAGGACAGAGACCCCAGGCATCCCGGTGAATTACATGAGATATTCAACACTTTAATATGACGTGGGCTTTGAGTTGGAGGATTTTGTCCAGCTGTCGGCTAATGTCAGTTCCCTGAGCGCCTTTACGGTGGGCCTGGCTGAGCGTGATGTGCGGGAGGTTAGGGGCATCAGATGCATTTTGGACTTTATTTTCAACTTACGGTGGGTTCACCGGGATGGAAGCCCAAGGGAAGGAAGATCTGTGCGGGGGCGGGGAGAGCTCACCCAGGCCAGGCCTGCGGGAGGGGCTTCTGTTGGCCACGGGAGGGTGTAGGACGAGGGGAGGAAACTGTGTTGGTGGGGGTGGAGGGCAGGGGGCATTAACTGAGCCAAGCAGGGGAAGGAGCATGTGGAAAAGTTCTGGCGCGAGAAGTCAAATACATTTTTCAAGAAACTGAGATGAGAAATACGGCCAGTGGAGCAGAGTCCAAGGATGGGGAGGCGTTCCAGATGAGACCGAGGGGGTGACGGCTGCCTGGGACAAGCGCTGAGTCGGCAGGAAGCCAAGGAAGGGTTCTGGAATCCTCCCTCTGGAACACAGGCGGAGGAGTGATTCCAGGGAGCTGGCCCAGGAAGAGCACGTTGTGGTGTGAACCAGCCAAGGTCAGAGCAAGGAGGGAGCACCTGTCTCTGGGCAGGTCAGTGGCACCTGGAGACTGATTCCCTCGGTGGGGGGAGGGGAGGGGAGGGAGGCGTCAAGGGCGAGTCCTGGGTCTCTGTCTCGAGCACGCAGGGCAGCTGGATAGTAGCTGAAGGCACTGGAGAAAGGACGGGTGGGGTGAGGGCATCCTGGGCTCTGTTCCACGCGTGTTGAATGTGCTGTGACTGGGGGCCGTGCCAGAGCTGTGAGGCGGGCAGCTGTGTGGTCCAGACCACAGTCTACCCATCAAAGCTGGGGACGAGCCTTGGAGTCTCCCAGTGACGGATAAGTGATGTGATGCCAGTGGAAGAGTTCGTCCCTCTCCTGGTTGCTGTGACTCTGGGAGTCCCCACGCCATGTGCCCCCCAGGGGTGATGCCCTGTGGCTGTCTCGTGCGGGTGTACTGGAGGACATGGGGCTTGGGGAAGGGTAGCCAATCACAGCTTCCCTGCCTTGCTCAGGACAGCACCCTCGGTCCTGGGGGGCTTGGACGGCCTCCAAAGTTCCTCAGGAACAATTTCCACCTGACAATCACAGTTATTCTAAGATGGGGTGTACATGCCTGCCAAGACAACAGTGATGATAACTCAGCAGTGTGTCTGTGTGAACTCTTCACGTAAATGACCTGATTCAGTCCTTACACGCTCCCACGAGGTGGGTCTCCCACTGACACACGCCATCACGTGGCTTTCCCTCTGCGTGGTGGGAGCTGGCGTGACCTGTGCTGTGCGGGCCTTCCTGGAGGCCCGTTCGCTCCTGCATCAGCGCACAGAGACAGGCATGGCTGCAGGAGTGAGAGCAGAGTTAGGAAGCCGGCAGGGCCGTCTCCGCTTCCCCCTCCTCCTATCGGCCTCTTCTCACCAGCCCGAGGAGCTGAGTCCTTCCCTTTCTTCCTTCATCAGAGTTGGCGCTGAGATCCCTCATTTTCACTAACATGTAAATGACTGACACAACTTTAAACTTTCCTCTAAACAGGTGAGGATAAGCTCCCGGCCCAGTTTCAGGTACCGGCCCTAATCTTTCACCTCCTTACCTTTATGAGGCCACCATCACCCTGATACCAAAACCAGACAAAGATACTACAAAAAAAAGAAAATTACAGACCAATATCACTGATGAATTTAGATGCAAAAATCCTCAACAAAATACTAGCCAGCACAATCCAACAACACATTAAAAGGATCATACACCATGATCAAGTGGGGTTTATCCCTGGAATGCAAGGATTCTTTAATATATGCAAATCAATCAATGTGATACACCATATTAACAAATTGAAGGATAAAAACCACATGATCATCTCAATAGATGCAGAAAAAGCTTTTGACGAAATTCAACACCGATTTCTGATAAAAACTCTCCAGAAGGTGGGCATAGAGGGAACATACCTCAACATAATAAAGGCCATATACAACAAACCCACAGCAAACATCATTCTCAATGGTGAAAAACTGCAAGCATTCCCTCTAAGATCAGGAACAAGACAAGGAGGTCCACTCTCGCCACTACTATTCAACATAGTTTTGGAAGTCCTTGCCACAGCAATCAAAGAAAAAGAAACCAAAGGAATCCAAATTGGAAAAGAAGAAGTAAAACTGTCACTGTCCACAGATGACATGATATTATACATAGAAAATCCTAAAGATGCCACCAGAAAACTATTTGAGCTAATCAACGAATTTGATAAAGTTGCAGGATACAAAATTAACACAGAGAAATCTCTCACATTTCCATACACTAACAATGAAAGATCAGAAAGAGAAATTAAGGAAACAATCCCATTCACCATGGCAACAAAAAGAATAAAATACCTAGGAATAAACCTAACCAAGGAGGTAAAAGACCTGTACTCAGAAAACTGTAAGACACTAATGAAAGAAATCAAAGACGACACGAACAGATGGAGGGACATACCATGTTCTTGGATTGGAAGAATCAACATTGTGAAAATGACAATACTACCCAAAGCAATTTACAGATTCAATTCAATCCCTATCAAATTACCAATGGCATTTTTCACAGAACTAGAACAAGAAATTTTACAATTTGTATGGAAACGCAAAAGACCCCGAATAGCCAAAGCACTCTTGAGAAGGAAAGATGGATTTGGTGGAATCAGGCTTCCTGACTTCAGGCTATACTACAAGGCTACAGTGATCAAGACAGTATGGTACTGGCACAAAAACAGAAATATAGATCAATGGAACAGGATAGAAAGCCCAGAGATAAACTACGCTCAACTAATCTATGACAAAGGAGGCAAGGATATACATTGGAGAAAAGGTAGCCTCTTCAATAAGTGGTGCTGGGAAAACTGGACAGCAACATGTAAAAGAATGAGATTAGAACACTCCCGAACTCCATACACAGAAATAAACTCTAAATGGATTAAAGAGCTAAATGTAAGGCCAGACACTATAAAACTCCTAGAGGAAAGCATAGGAAGAACACTCTTTGATGTAAATAACAGCAAGATCTTTTTTGATCCACCCCCTAGAGTAATGGAAATAAAAACAAAAATAAATAAGTGGGACCTAATGAAACTTCAAAGCTTCTGCACAGCAAAGGAAACTATAAGCAACATGAAAAGACAACCCTCAGAACGGGAGAAAATATTTGCAAACAAATAAAAAGACAAAGGACTAATCTCCAAAATATATAAACAGTTCATCCAGCTCAATATCAAAAAAAATCAAACAACCCAATCAAAAAATGTGCAGAAGACCTAAATAGGCATTTCTTCAAAGATGACATATGGATGGCCAAGAAGCACATGAAAAGCTGCTCAACATCACTCATTATTAGAGAAATGCAAATCAAAACGACAATGAGGTATCACCTCACACCGGTTAGAATGGGCATCATCAGAAAATCTACAAACAGTAAATGCTGGAGAGGGTGTAGAGAAAAGGGAACGCTCTTGCACTGCTGGTGGGAATGTAAATTGATACAGCCACTATGGAGAACAGTATGGAGGTTCCTTGCAAAACTAAAAATAGAGTTACCATATGACCCAGCAATCCCACTGTTGGGCATATACCCAGAGAAAACCATAATTCAAAAAGACACATGCACTCCAATGTTCATTGCAGCACTATTTACAATAGCCAGGACATGGAAGCAACCTACATGTCCATCAACAGATGAATGGATAAAAAAGATGTGGTACATATATACAATGGAATATTACTCAGCTGTAAAAAGCAAGGAAACTGGGACATTTCTAGAGACATGGATGGACTTGGAGACTGTCATACATAGTGAACTGTCAGAAAGAGAAAAACAAATACCGCATGTTAACAAATATATGCGGACACTAGAAAAATAGTACAAATCAACCGGTTTGCAAGGCAGAAACAGATACACAGATGTAGAGAACAAACATATGGACACCAAGTGGGGAAAGCAGGGAGGGTTGGGGGGAAATGAATTGGGAGATTGGGATACCAAATAGTACACTCTAAATATATGCAGTTTATTGTATGTTAACTGTATCTCAATAAAAGTTCTAAAAAAAAAAAACTCCCCTTTTTTTCACTTTTTGTGACAGCCTCCATCTTGGGGACACAGTTGTCTCTCCATTATTCTGCAACTATATATTCAATGACTTACATCAATTCTTTGAGATTTAAGAGCCAGGCCAGGCCCATCTACCACAGTGTCTGTGGCCACAGGAAGCCTCGGGATCCCTGAACTGTGGCTCATCCAAGCTGGGTGGGGTGTGCTGCACGCCTAGCTCCCAAAGACTCAAGCAGATAAAAAAGATGTAAAATATCTCATTCATAATTTCCATGATGATTGCACATTGAAATGACACTGTTTGATATAATATATGGGGTTAGATAGAATATAGTATTAAAATAATTCCATTTTTTAGGTTTATGGTGGCTACTACTGATTTAGAGCCACGTGTGTGGCCCTCATCATATTCCCGTGGACTACGCCCACCCATGTCACCTGGTGAGGACACGGGGGCTTGGGAGTCATATGCTGAATCACGACAGTGGCTGTGGCTGCGGCTGCGGCTGCGGGGATCTCTGCGGAAAAGCCGCTTGTCAGGACGCGGGGGAGATGCCATCTGTTTGGGGGCACATGGAGGGGCCCGGCGCTCACAGAGGGTCCACTAAGATCTCACCTCACTGTGGGGTGGCAGTTTCTGAACATCTCGAGCAGATGAGGAAAGAAAAGAATGAATTTTCATGTAGTTTTACAAAAATGTTGGGCAAGGAATTTATGTTGCTCTGTCAAACATTTCCCAAGTGGAAAGTTGTGTAAACCCAGAGGCAGCACCCCACCCCCACCCCCTGCAGCAGTCAGAGGGAGATGGACAGGAGGGTTAACTCCTCTAGCACTGGGCACCCCATGGGTAGAGCCCAGCCCCACCCTTGTCACCAGGGCACAGAAGATGCTGGCTCAGCTCAGCCCCAAGGAGGCTCTGCTCCACGGAGCCCAAAATGTGGCAGACAGAGGCTGACCATCACGGGCGCAGGTGAGACACAGGTGAGGGAATTTCAGCAGTTTTACAGGCTGAGAGTGCACGGACATTATTATTTTGTATATAATTTATTTTATGTTTTGTAGTTTTCAGCCTACAGCTCTTGCACTTCTTTTGTAAGGTGTAACCCTAAATCTCGATGCTATTGTAAATGCTATTATTTTTTATTTCAGTTTCTAGCTGTTCAATGCTAGCATACAGAAATACAATTGTTTATGTTCTGATCTTTCCAAATTTATCAGTTCTGGTACTTTTTCTGTAGATTCTTTTGGTTTTTCTACATAGATGATCATGTCATATGTGACTAAACAGTTTTATGTCTTCCGTCCTGGCATGTGTGAATTTTATTAATTTTTCTTTCTTTATTCCACAGGCTACTATCGCAGGTATGATGTTGAGTAGAACTTGGGGGAAAGCACACCAGCCCTCATCCCAATCTATGAGAAGAAGCATCCAGCCTTTCAGCAGGTGAGATGTCAGCTGTAGAGTCTTCACAGATGCCCTTTAACGATTGAGACAGAGCTGTCTAGTCAGTTTTTTGGAATTTTTTTAAAATCATGAATGGGTCTCAAAAGTTGTCAAAAGTTTTTCAGCATCTATTGAGGTAACCATATAGATTTTCTTTTTTAGTGATGCATGTCACACATTGACATACAGAAATTCATAATTTTTGTCACACCAGATATTTACTCCATGAGTAGATGAAAAGTATTTCTCATCATGGTCATATTGTAATTATCCCAGGATATGATGGTGTAATATTAGGATATGTGCCCAAAGGGCAACCTTTAATTAGCATTCCTGATTTCATTTTTTTTAAAGAACATTTTTTTCAAAATTTAATATTTGAAACTGTATTAGTAACTATATAATAAGAAAATAGCAAAGTTGCCCTCATTAAAACAGGGACCAAACAACTAGTCCCTTCTCATCATTAATACTTAACACTTTTTGGAAGTTCTGTTAAAATCTGTAAGATAAAGCATGGAGACCCTCGCAGAAAAATGAGTGAAGGCCAGGGTAAAGAGATTCCCAGGAGAAAGACTATCGGCCAGAAAACAGGAAGCAGGTTCAATTTTGCTAATCAGAAAATAAATTCAATAGAAGACAAGAATGTGATAGCATTCTCTGCTGATTAAACAGCCAAGTTTTAAAATGATGCTCAAGGTCAGTGAAGTGAGGAAACTGGCACCTTCATGGTACAAACTGTGGGGAAAGATTTTTGCTGAGAGAAATTAAAGAAATGCTAAATCAACAAACAGACATAAACTGGAGTTCATCAAAAGTTAGCAACGTGCTCTTTGAAAGACTATTAAGGAAATGCAAGAGAGGCCACCAACGGGGAGAGAATATCTGCAAAACACACATCTATGAAGACCCTGAGCCAGATTCTATAAGGAGCTCACAATTCAATAATGAAACAACAATCTCATTTTTAAAAGACTTGGCAAAAGATTTGAACAGACACTTGACTGAAGAAGATGTACAGACAGCAAGTAAGCCCCTGAAGAAACACTGCACACCACTCGTCATTAGGAAAACGCAGTGCAAATCACGATGACACAGCACAACATCCCTGCTGGAATGACTAGGATTCTGGCAAATGCTGGCAAGTGGAACTCTCACCCATTTCTGGGGGGAATGCCAAATGGCACAGCTACTTTGGGAGACAGGTTGACATTTTCTTACAAAGTTAAACATCAACTTACCATACAATCCCGTCCCAGGTATTTGCCAAAGAGAAATAAACCTTCACACAAAGACCCATGCATGAATGTTTCTACTAGCCTTACTCACAGCAGCCCCAAAGTGAAGACAACCCAACTGTCCATCACTGGTGAACGGATGAACAAATTATGGTAGAACAGAAGACTGCTCGGAAATTAGGGGAGACGAGCTACTTCTGTCCATGCGGCAACATGGGTGAACCTCAAAAGCGTCCTGCTAAGTGATGGAAGTCAGATGTAAAAGTCTACATATGAGAATATGTCTGGAGAAAACCATAATCTGAAAAGATACATGGACCCCTATGTTCATAGCAGCACTACTCACAATAGCCAGGACATGGAAGCAACCTAAATGTCCATCAACAGAGGAATGGGTAAAGAAGGTACATATATACAATGGAATACTACTCAGCCATAAAAAAGAAGGAAATAATGCCATTTGCAGCAACATGGATGCAACTAGAGATTATCATACTAAGTGATGTAAGTTAGAAAGAGAAAGGCAAATATCATATAATCTCGCTTATATGTGGAATCTTTAAAAAAATAATACAAATGAACTTATTTACAAAACAGAAATAAGACTCACAGACACAGAAAACAAACTTGGTTATCAAAGGGGGAAGGCAGGGAAGAATAAATTAGGAGTTTGCAATTAACATATACACACTACTGCACACAAAATAGATAATCAACAAGGACCTACTGTAGAGCACAGGGGACTATACTCAACATTTTGTGATAACCTATAAGGGAAAAGAATCTGAAAAAGAATATATATACACATATAGAAAAAACTGAATCACTTTGCTGTACACTTGAAACTAACACAACATTGTAAATGAACTATACTACAATTTTTAAAAGTTTATTTACTTATTTTATTTATTTTTACTTTTGGCTGCATTGGATCTTCATTGCTGCACATGGGCTTTCTCTAGCTGCGGCAAGCAGGGGCTACTCTTCATTGCACTGCGTGGGGTTCTCAGTGCAGTGGCTTCTCTTGTTGGGGATCACGGGCTCTAGGCGTGCGGGCTTCAGTAGTTGTGGCATGTGGGCTCAGTAGTTGTGCCTCTTGGGCTCTAGAGCACAGGCTCAGTAGTTGTGGCGCACGGGCTTAGTTGCTCCGTGACATGTGGGATCCTCCCGGACCAGGGCCGGAACCTGTGTCCCCTACATTGGCAGGCGGATTCTTACCCACTGCGCCACCAGGGAAGTCCCTACTTCAATTTTTTTTAAAAAGCTACATAGTGTAAGATGCTATTAGCAGAACATTTTAGAGATAAACTAGAAGGACAGGGATCAGATCAGCGGCCCCTGGGTCTTGGGATAGGAAAAGGGAATTTATTGCAAAAGCCATGAGGAAATTTGGGAGGTGACGAAAGTGTTTTCTATATTGATGTGGTCATCGTGGTTACATGACTATAAACGTTGGTCAAAACTCATCTAACTTACATTTAACGGGTATATTTTACTATATAAGTTATACTCCAGTGAACAACGTCCAAGGAAAAAGGAGACCCAAGTTCGAAACATAACCCCAGAACAGACCAAAAGCACTTCCTGTATGTTCTTAAAGCTGTGCCACCAGACATCTACTGGTTTGGACCATGGCTTTAGGTCTCCTGGGTCCTTATTAAGTGCAAACACCTCTATAGGGTGGGGAAGGGCAAAATTTTCTCCACCATTAATGCCATCTGGCTCCTCACTGTCTGAAAATCTCAGGCAGAATGAAACATCATTTAAAAGTGGTTCCAAATGTCCTGTTTCCTGTAAAGGGTATGGATTTCTGAAGAACAACTTAGCTAACGACACTCTGTGCAAGGGGAAGGCAGAAGAGTTTGGGATGTGTTGTACTCAAATATGGTAAACGTCTCCTAAAATCATAAATGAATTAAAACTAAAATCTGAATTAAAATATGGCAGGCACTTACCAAGACCCGCATAAAAATCTATTTAAAAATCAATAAATATCTTAATATCAGATGCCCATCTTGCCCTTTCTACCACTCAAATTTGCAACTGATTGTTGTAAAAGCATCCACCAAGCTAATTTTATCTTAACTCTTCACTGTTCTATTTGACTAACGGGCCAACCATACGAGAATTATGTGTTTTTATAAATCACATGAAAAAGTAGTGTTCTCCTTACACAGTCTTCAGAAGTCTTTAAAATTCGTCTTTTTTTTTGGACATTTCCATAACCCACCAGATAATTTTTAATTCTCATTTCACAAATGAAGAAACAATCTTAGAAAAAAAATAATTTAACGTGCTCAATGTAACTCGTTACTGCCAAAGGCAAAATCCAGGGTCCCTGACGCGTCTCACCAGCCAATCCCGGCATCTGGGGAACTGGACCTAGAAGCAAGCTGTCCATCAGGCTGCCCACTGGGCCTCTTCCCTCCCATCACCTGTCACCACGTGTGCTCAGGAGATGGGGTGGGGGAAGCTTGGACCCATCTAGAGGTGCTTTGTCCTTTTCCTAGTCCACCTGGGGAGGGGAGTGCCAGGGGGGGAAAGTGGTGCACGTGGGGAGCATCCCAGCTGGAATTTCACTTCCACCCAGATCCTGGGCTGGTCTCTCAGGATCGGGGCATGGAGGCGCCTCCAAGTTCCCCACACCCGTCTGAACTCCAGAGCTTGCCGGAGGCTAGCCTGAGCAGGAGGGGTCTACTTGTTCACTGCAGTCTTCTCTGAGCATCCATCTCCTGTTTGTAAGCCCACAAGAGACACAACTGTGCTCAGGCTTTTGTGCAAACGCAGCACAGCCCCCATCAGCTCAGACAGCTGGATCCCTGAAGAGAGGAAGGCAAGCTGTGCGTGCACACCCATCCTTGACCCTTGGGTTGATGCATCCAAGTCAGCAAACCTGGCCTGCGGAGGGTGGGTGTGCAGGCAGCTGGCTCAGCACGCGTGAGGCTATCAGAGGAACCGACTCAAGATGGGACGGGCTAGGAGGGCCCTCTCCGCAAAGAGATGCTTCCCCGAGACACACATGTGGGGAACTGGCTCGAGGCTCAGGTAAGAGGCGGACTTCATGTTATAAGGACACCATGAAAGCACCCCTTTTTTTCTCTTCTGTTTCAGAGATTTTTGGAAAGGTAATCTAAGAGACTATGTTCTGGGAAGACAATGCCATTTTTTTTTCTTTTTCATTTTATTTATTTATTTATTTTTTGAGGTACACCAAGTTCAGATAATGCCATTTTGAAATGGAAATTGTCAAACTATCCCTGGACTCCAAACCAACAGTGTGAACCAAGATTTGGCTGCAGGGAGTGCCACAGAAAAACACCCGGAAAAGAAGGGGAAAAGTAGCCGGCGGGCCGGTATTCCACGGAGCCAGGTCCTTGGGCAGCAGGAAGCACCCTGCGTACGTGTGGCTGTTGCTGCCACAGCCCAGTGAGTCGACGGCAGAAACGAGCCCAGGGGAGCATTTCATCTGAGTCACAAGGAGAAGTCTGAGAGTACAGCTGTGGCTGAAAAAGCATATGTTTTCAGGATAAGGATGTTTTCACTCAAGGACAGAAGCAGGAAGAGCATGGATTCTCAAACTGGCTACACCCGGGAATCACCTGGGTGGTTTCTAAAGCACGGGTACCAGCGCCCCACCGCCAAGACCTGCTTCGATTGTTGGGGGGTGGGGGTGGGCACGGGGCTTCTGCAAGCTCTCTGGGTGGTCTAGGCGCGCAGCAAACTCCGGGACCCACTGAGCAGCACAAGTCAGGACCGTCGGGCCGCTGCCGTGTGGACGGTTCTTCAGGAGGCTGAAGGCAGAGCGAAGCCCGGAACCTGCACCACCAGGCGGAGCTGGGGTTCAGTCCGGCTGACGGCTTCTCAGAACCCAGAAAGGTGGCGTCACAAGGTCCCTCCCGACGTCTGAGAAAGGCGCGCGGTGCTGAGCCCGTGCCCCCGGAAGGACCCGGCAGCCAGCTCCACGCGCAGTCAGGACCACCGCGCACACACATGCAGAGACACTCAGGAACACAAACACACCCACACGCACACAGGCACACTCATTCACTTCCACGCGTGCACACGTCAGCCCCCTTCTCCTCCTGGGGAAGGGCACACTGAGCAGGTGAGCCGGAGGCGTCCCGGCGTCGCGGAGGTGGTGCAGAGATGCCGTCCCCAGGTGTCAGCAGGCGAGCGGCAGCTGCCCTGGGACCTATTCTTCCCTCTCGGGGACGACTAGACTTGCAGCCAACAGGCCACATGGCTCCTACCCTCAGACAAACCGAAACAAAGGCCGTCGGCCATGAAGAGCAGTGGTCACTCCACTCTAGCTCCACAGAGACTGTCCCAAGTGGACTCCCAGGAGAAGGTGTCATTAGAACCAAGTCACAATCAGGGCCCCTGCCAGCATCCGACCTGCTCATCCACCGGCCGCCAAGAACTCTGGGAGAATCCTGCCGCCGAGAATTCTAGGAGGATCCTCCCACCTCCCTTCTGCCTAGTCTCCTTGGGTCACAGCCCCTAACCTGGCACCTCTCCCTCCACCGTCACCCAGTCACACGATTCAGGGGAAGCACCTTCACCCCTGGGTGCGTGTCCTCACACAGGGGACAAGGCCAAAGGCAGCGGGGCTCTGAGCTCGTTCCTTCTGCTCCTAATCCGGGGCCTCCAGGAGCCGGGCTCAGAGCAGACACTCGCTCAGTACTTGGGGACGTGTGAACGCGAGGACCTGCGGGTTTCCCGTGTCTCCTACTCCTCCGTGGTGAGGCTCACGACCCTGGTTGCCCCCGGAGCCTGGAGGTGTCGTGTCCTTTCTTTACCCTGACCTCGGCACCAGCAGGACTTGAAGACAGCAGACGCCTCCTCTCCTCTCACTCTTCCACTCTAGGCGGTGGTTGCGGAAGTGGCTCTCGTCTCCCTCCCTGAGACGAGTCCCAGGTCAGAAGAAGCAGCAAGGTTCTAGAAGGTGGGAGGAAGGAGCCAGGCTCGGTCAACCTGAGGACATGACGCAGAGGTGAGGGGCCGCGTGGTCCAGGCCAGAAAGTTCTCAGCGGGGGAAGCTCTGCTTTCATCCCGGACTCAGCTGAACCCTGCAGCGGGGGAGCCTTTGTTGGGGTTTTCGGTGCAACTGCACAGTGGGCGAGCCCGACAGAACCACCTGAAGCTCCCGCACCACACAGGGCTCACCGCCTCAAAGGGTGTGCGCTGAGCTTCATTAATTAACATTTGCAAAGTGCTCTGGGCTCCGGGGATGAAAGGGCGCGGAGAGCGCAACGTGTCATTATTATTATTACTATGAAAATGTACTGGCAGCCGGGCCAGATGCTGGCTGCAGATAGGACCCGATAAGAGAGGGGCCACAAAAGAAGAAAACATTAATAGGAATGTTTCGGGCGTGCTGCTAATGGCCTCCCTAAATTACCTGTCTCTCCTCTGATGATGATTTTGAACAGAGATAGGATCTCAACTGCTTGCAGAACCAAAGGGTATTTCCATGGCAGGCGTTTTGAGGACCCAGAGGCGGGTACGAGACAGCACAGCCCCAGCTTTGCCCGGCACACGGCACCGCCACCCTCTGCGCTGCAGCGGGGACTGAGCTGGTATTTTCAGATGATGAGAACATGTTGCTGGGTTAGCCGGGCCTCCGCACGGGAAGCTCCGTGTTTCAAGGGGATTTGAGACGGTGGGCGATGAATGAAGAGTTAACCCCGTGCGTAGCAGGCGGAGGAGAGCAAATCCCCAAGCACGCGGTCCCGCGCCCGGCCCTGCGCGGCCAGCTGCAGACGCAAGTGCCACCGAGCAAGTCTGAACACGCACGTCTTGATTAAATCTTTTTTAAAACACAGAAGTTAACTGTCTCCTGAAATATTTGGGGTGTTTAAACGTGCCACAGCTGACAAAGTAATGTTTGAAAGTCCTGGCACACAATTACCCTGGGTAACGTGTATCTGGTCCCGGTCCAGGAAGGGAGAAAAAAAAAACATGCAGTGATTCAAACGCCTTCTCCTCCGCACACAGTGAAGCTGCTCAAGGCGGCAGGGTCTGAGGGGATGGCCCTGCTGATCCGACCCCGCCCGGGTCCGGAGAGATGACATCCCTCGGCTGAGGCCCCAGGTCCAGGACCGGGAGGCCACCAGCAGCCTATGGGCGGGGGGAGGGTGCCCCAAACCAAAGTTTCCCAGAAGACGCCTCTGCTCCGCTAACTTTTTTTTGATTGGACTACCGTTGATTTACAATATTGTGTTAGTTTCGGGTGTACAGCAAAATGATTCCGTTGTACATATACATGTTTTCATTCTTTCTCAGATGCTTTTCTCATATAGGTTATCCCAGAATCTCGAGTAGCATTCCCGGTGCTGCACAGCAGGTCCTTGTCGGTCATCTGTCTTACACACAGCTGTGCATGTGTGTCCATCCCAAGCTCCTGATTTATCCCTGCCCCCCCCCCCACGTTTCCCCTTTGGTAACTGTAAGGTTGTTTTCGATATCTGTAAGTCTGTTTCTGTTTTATAAATCAGTTCATTTGTGTCATTAAAACAATCAGATTCCACATGAGTGACATCCTATGAGATCAAAGGGCCGTCCGGTGGCAAGGAGTCCGAGCTGAACCTCATCCGTGGTAACCCGTGTGCAGGGCTGTCCACGTGCCTGCCCGCGCCCTTCACTTGACCGTGACCCACCCTGGACAGAAGGTGCAGGTCCGTGTTCTACTCACCGGGACGAAGGCTCCAGGTGAGCGGCCCAGGGACGGAAACAGCCGCGGCGTCTCCAGGCGCCCAGCTCCGTGTTCGTTGGTCATGGTGTCAGGTTTCGTCATCCATCTGGTCTTCTAACCTTTCTTCATCCATTCCCATCCTGGTGGCTTCATCTAAAATAATCATTTCTTCCCTAAGTTGTCACTTGCTCCATAGCAAGAACGGGCTTCACGTTTTCTGGGGTTCTCTGAGGCGATGAGTAGTTAGTGTTTCTGTATCCAGCTCTGCAAGGATCTGACTTGCTCTATGTATGTGTGAAAACGTGAGAGGGTGCAGGTCTCTGGACTTAGGTGTACAACCCTCTGAAATGAAACATGAAAGAGGAGTTTTGGGGGAAATAAATGCAAGTGAAATTAAGTCATCTGTAAATATTCACAAATGGAAGTGGAGATCAGAAAGGGACCTTCAGGTCAGCGGGTGAGCCCCACCCTCGTCTGTAGAAGTGGAGTCAGACCCCAGACCGTTGGTAACCGCCACTCGGATGCGTTTGACTAGTGGTGGAGGCAGGACCAGGACCAGGTGTCTGTACGCGGAGTCCACTGTCCTCAGAAGGCAGCAAGGGACTAAATCATGTCCCAGTGGAAACATCAACGTTTAAGGAAGTGACTGTTGCGCTAGAACCTCAGTGTGTCTCTTACTAAGAATGCTAAAATGTCATGGTTTCTTGAATTATAGTATCTTGAGAAACTTTGGCAAAGGAAACTGAACCAAATCTTTGAGACCCGAATTGTGTTCTTAGCTCTGTCATCAGTTGTCCCAAATTTTTGGACGGTGGGACCTTTAAAACCAAGGGCCAAGTCTCAAGACCAAAGTCAGTTACATGAGATGGATGTGGAAGAACACGTCATTTCACAGAACGGATGGGAACTCCCAAATCTGCCAGAAGGAGAATTTTTGTATTAAAAGTCCTACTGCTCAAGTGGAACTTCAGTACAGAACACGATCACCAAGTGCTGCCCTACACGTGTAGGTACGTCCGTCCACATGGCACGAGGACGAGGGCGGGGATGGCCACATCGCAGCTGCGCAGCCCTGTGAGTCACCTGCTGAAAAGACGTGACAACTCAAAGTAGGAGTCCTCTAGGGAGTGTGGTAGCCTCGGTCCTCCAGCCCTGTCTCCCTTCAATATCGTGTTTGCGATTCCTGAATCTCACCTCCCCGTGCGGACCTGAGACTCTGCTTGTTGACACCCAGAAAATAACACGCTGGGATTCTGACTGAGATTGTTGAATCTGTAGATTAAGTTGGGAAGAACTGACCTCTTAACAAGACTGCATCTTGTTGATTTTCTTTTTCTTAACATTAGAGGGATGACTATAATTCAGGTCTGAAAAGTTCCCTGGGCAATGAAAGGGGTGTGTAAGTCTGATGTGAAGAAAACCAAAATCTCAGCTAAGAACAAAGACAATCTGGCTGTAAGTAAACATTTTAACTGAAAAACTTATGTCGTTTTTCAGTTAAAATGTTTAGTACAAAAGCCTTATACATTCTAAAACCCATGCTAAATTTCTAAATGTATACTAACATATCTAAAGTAATGTATTATTATTTAATATTAAAGTTAACATTAAATTAACTGTCAGATTAAAATAATTTAATACTTAATAATTAATGATTTTTCATATTATTATTATTTAATAATTGGTGAATAATTAAACTGTTTCACATATTTATGTTTAGTTAATACATTCCTAAATTTATGCCAATTTCTTCTAAGTATGCTGCAATATAATGTCCATCATATATTACCTGTTCTACTTCGGGTGTGTTCGTCCTTTACACGTTTTATGTGCTTTAGCCCTAACTGGTCTCTCAGTGCAGAGAGCAGGTATTGGTGGTAGATTCATCCACAGCACAGGAAATTCTAATCACTCAGGGAGCGATGTTCTGTTTTTTGGGGTCGTTTAGGCTCTGGACTCCAAGGCAGTCTCCCTTGTTGCCTGTGAGACCTCAGTGCCTGTCTGGCCCCCATCAGAGGGGAGGAGAGAGAAAATGACACGCGTCGGCCCGCTGCTGTTTAGTGGTGGTCTGCTAATCGCTGTAACGGGAGTGGACTGTCTCATCCATGGGGTCCCCTATCTTTGGAAATGAAGCCGTACCCACTACATTTTCATGAGAGAAGATGAGGGAGGGGGCTGTTGCAGAGCAGACCCCCGGTTCAGTGCCCCTGACTGCTTCCTGACTTGGGCAAGCCAGCCCTAAAACACGTATTGGGGGCCCTAGAAAAATTCACATAGATCAGATAACAGACGGTGCCAGGCAGTTTCTATTATCTGCAATAGGTCTTTGTCCCTGTGGGTATGAGGAAAACGGTCCCTGTATTTTAGAGATGCATATTGAAGAAATTAGGGGTAAATTATCAGTATGTCTCAATTTACTCCAAAAGGTTGCTGCAGAAAAATAGCTGAAGAAAACACAGCAATGCAGGTCATAGGTATTTCAGCATTTACTATCATATTCTCTTTACTTTTCTCTCTGTTTGAAATTATTCTTAATTAAAAATCAGATGCGCTTGATAAAAAGGGAACAATCTCTGCACGCATTCCCTGCAACAGCGGGGAGCACTGTGGAGACAGGATACTGAATCTGACCCTTCACTCCTCTGACCGAGGCAGAAACAGTGGAATTCGCACCTGTGTTTTGGACAAGATTTCCAGGTCTATAAGTCCTTCATAGTCAAATTTTTTTTTTCAGGTCACAGGGACAAAAGTAGTAACTGCTTAATATTCAGGGGGTGGGTTAAAAAAAATGGTCCCAGTCTAAGGATTTAGGAAAGTTATTTGCAGGACTTCTCCCCAAACCATACAAATCGTAGAGAATAAATGCTCTGACTTTGGGGTGACCTTGCCATTCACCAGCCAGTCAGCTCGCCAAGGTCTGTCTGTCTCTCTCTCTCTTTTTCTCTCCCCCTTTCTGTCTAGTCTTATTACTCTTAATAATTACCCATCGGAATGAACCACTCAAATGCCACTTTGACCTTGTCAGTCCCCATGTAAAAACTGTCTTTCACAGACCCCTGGGCGCCCAGAGGCCAGGCTCGAGCACTCTGCCCCATCCTGGCTTCCTTTCTTGGTACCACTCGCCTCTCACTGTTGGACTTGCCAACCCTGGGCCTGAGTTTCATCCAGTCCCTCTGCACGTAGCCACACAGGTACACACACCCCACATACACACACACACACACACGCACCCCACTCCCGACGCCCTGTGAACCTCAACCTGCCCTTGGAAACTGTCCGGCCACCTCCCCCAGAACCCTTCCTACGGCCCCCAGGTAGGCTAGGTTCCCCCGTCTCCCATGCGCTTGCAGAATCCTGTGGCATCCCAGCTCGTGGGCTCACCCCGATATTGGAAGAATCAGACCACGTAGCTGGGCCTCCCCCTCCCCGTCCTCCACGTTGGCATCACCCAATCTCACCAGTGTTGATGCATTGAAAATGTTCTCCTAAACTGAACTAAAGTAAAAAAATACCCCATGAAATGTTTTCATAAAAATGATCTCAAGGAATCCAGGAAAGAAACACATTTTCACAGCGCGATAACAGACCCGTAATGGAGAAAGATTTCCCACGATACTCAACTCCCACCGACACGTTCTTTGCTGGTCGGATGGTCAAGGTATCCTATTTTGAATTTTCGTTGGTGTCCTTATGACTTCCCAGATGTCAGAAAATTAGGCAGGATCTATGAGACAGAAGGTCTTACTTATGTGTAGATAACGTGTGTAGATTTTCATCAGGTTAGATCTCCCATCCACATCTTTCAGTTTAACAACGTTACCTTTAGGTGCCTTGATCTCCTTTGGGAAAAGAAAAAAAAAAAGGTTAGATGACGTGTCTGCAGGTACCAGTTTCTGCACCATCACAGGAAGGATCGATGCCCACGGCCAAGAAGGACCCCAGCGCGCGTTTACAGCTCCGGCTGCAGAGAGGGGGAGGTCACTTTGACGTCCCCGGTTCTCATATTTGCTTTGCTTTCGGGAGCTGGAATCTGGGGACGTGCCCAGAATTCTGATGCCTTTCGGAGGGAGTGTCACCCTCCTCACGGCCAGTGATTGGGTGCTGGAAATACCAATAATGCGTCTTTTGATTATTCTGGAAATCTGTGTGTTTCTTTTCACCTGCCTCTTTTTAAAATACTACTATTTATGGTGTACATTGTGATGTTTTGGGTCTGTATTTGCCAAAAGTGTCAAAGAAATGATGTCAATCTTTTTAAATCTCTTAATTCTGCACATGCTTGACCTGTGTTTGCTGGTTTTTGGCGAGCTGTCCGTCCTCTGCGCAGAGTCAGCTGCTCGCCGGCTCGGTGGTCTGTGTCTCAGGCAGGCAGGGCACCCGTGCGCCCTCCCGCCACGCCGCCCACGGGCTCTGATCCTCCCCCAGCAGCGAGGGCAGGGCTGCAGCGGCGGCTGGGTGAGCGGCAAGTGTTGAGCATGGTGAGCCCCAAGGGGTTATTTTTCCCCTTTCAAGTCAACAAGATTGATGATATAGTCATCAACACGGAAATAACCTATTAACATATTGAGGAAAGAATACTATTACATAGATTGTTACATGTACAGTATATTTAAAGGTGTGGATTTTGAAGAGGTAGGTTTGCTGTACCTAAAATCTCTTTTTTTTACGCTGAGAAGAGTGTTTTGTTTTACTTTTGTTTCTTCTTCTCCATGAGGAGGTAGCCCAGGATGTTGACTCTAGCTCCCTGTGCTCCACAGGAGGACCTTGCTGTGCATCGTCCTACATACACTAGTTTGCCTCTGCTGACCCGGAACTCCCTACCCATCCCTCCTCACTCCCCTGTCCATGAGCAACCGCAAGTCTGGAGACCAGTGTGGTTTTTTTTTAAATAAAAGTGTATATATTGAAGGGGTACAACGCGATGACGTGATACACACATTCACAGTGAAATGATGACGGCAGTCAAGCTGACGGACACACCCGTCTCCTCGCACCGTTACCGTCTGCGTGTGCGACGGGGGCCCGTGAGACGCACCCCCTCACCCGGTTCCCAGCGTCACTCACGGCACCCCCAGGCTCCGCGGCGGCCCCCAGACCCACTCCTCCCACACGACAGCCACCCCCGTACCCGAGGCCGGTCTCTCCCCATTTCCCCGCCCCCGCCCCCGGCAACCACTATTCTACTCTCTGCCTCTATGTATTTGACGTCTTTAGATCCCATATGTAAGTGAGATCATGCAGTTTCTGTCTTTCTCTGTCTGCTTTATTTCATGTGGCATCACGTCCTATAGGTTCATGCATGTATATATGATATACGCACATGTAGAGTGTACATGCATGTGTACACGTGTGTGGTGCATGTAATATGCACCCATCTTCTTCACCCATCCATCCGTCTGTAGACATTTACGCTGTTCTACAGCCTGGCCATAGTGAGTAACGCTCTGTGGCTCAGATTCTCAGGTCCACCTGGCGCCCTGGTCCAGGTCCTTCATCACCCCGGACCCTGCTCCATCTTCCAGTTTCTTGGTCATGGGTACCTTCCATCCACTGTCGTGTTTAAATCCTGACGCCTTGCAGCCTCTTGTCCACACGAGTGATCTTAGATTCCTAAGATCACCTCTGAAGGCTTTCCTTTTACTACATCTAGTTGTCACTTCAGGGTATTCTGTGATAAATCAATGAATTCTCCTCTATACCTTCTCACATCAATTTTGAATCGGGTAGCTCCAAAAAAGCACTACAGTGTCCACATGTGCATTTTTTCCACCACCCATTTGATAAGTTTTCTGAAGAATTTACTCTGGGGACCAGGTGCCTTACAGCCACCATACCCGGAGCCCCATTCTCTGCTTCAAACCCTGTGGAGAAAGACCGTGTACCCGTCTTTACAGGTATGTGTGGCTGAACTTGCAGATGCAAACTATTTTTGCCAGATCACTGGATACTCCTTGAGGACATATTTATGATGTATACAGAAGATGAGAGATCTTATCTCAAGTTGCTACCTCCTAGACTAACCAGAGATACTGCAGTTGATTTTAAAGCTGGGAGACAAAGCATACTAGCTTTGAGAAACTCAAGAACAAGGTCAAGTCTTTTGAGATCTCTAAAAGAAAAGTGAATTTCCCACATTGTAATTTCCATGCCTCCGTTTGATGCTGGGTGGATTCTCACGTGGTGACTTTGCAGGACGCCTTCCCAGAACACTCCGGAGCTTGGGGCACCGCTTGCAACGCCAGCCATCTCCAGCCTCACCCTGCGAGCAGGCATGGCAGAGATGCACTCTGAGTACACACTAAATGGACATCTTGGCCCAGGAAATGACAAGTCAGCAGTGGCTGCGGCATCCTTGAGGATGAAGGGCAACGATACAGTGGGGCTGGAGGCCGGGAAGCAGAGCCAGGTGTCCTCAGGACGCCCAGCCCGCTCTGCTGAGTTCACCTCCTCAGGACCCCCAGCCCGCTCTGCTGAGTTCACCTCCTCAGGACGCCCAGCCCGCTCTGCTGAGTTCACATCCGTTTCCTAGCTCTAAAAGTTTTTGGTCTTGTCGGCCTTTTCTCGCTGCTCTGTTTGGAGGACAATTTCCCGCAAGCCAGATGTCTCACCGTGTCTTCAGTAATTATCACTCCTTAAGGAATTTTAAGAAAAGGCCAGCTCTTTCGTGACTTAGAGCACTTGACATTTTCTCTGATCAAAACCAGTTTGTTGAAGGGTTTAAAGTTCATGTAACCTTTGGTACAAAACAGGATCCAACGTGAAGGACGCGAAAGGATCTTGGGTAATCGAGATCTGAGTAAATTGAGATAGGACCCTAGGAAATAATGATCTTTTCTACTGAAGTCGATTTTCATACAATATGATCATATTCTCATATATTTCTGAAGATCTTGAAACAATAACCGGATTGGTAGACCTAGAAAGCTGGAGAGTATCGTTGGACAGGAATGCTGGGCAAAGAAACAGTCTAACTAGCAACACACAACGTTTACCCAGAATTAACAGGAAAAGTCTCTGTATTCCTCTCTCTGTCACTGCTCAGTGAGCAAGGCTTGGTGAATGGATTTTGAATGACTTTTTTGAAGACACTGCAGTGTGGGTCAAGGTCATTGTTTCAAAGCTCAGTGATGACCGCCTCTGACTATATGTCGAATGTGGATACCACGTTATCTGCCTCCAGGGGCTGTTGCAACACACAGGAGACCAGGGTGAAGGTGTAGTGACTCCAGAGAGGCAGGTAATAATGTCTTTATTTACTTATTTGCTCTGTAATTTGAAAAGAGTGTGTCATAACTGGTGACAATGCTACACGTGACAGTGCTAACTGTGGCGGGTGGGAGAAAACCAAAGGGGCAAACTTGGACTGGAGTGAGGACAGTAGCATTTGTCACTCATGTCTAGACACTCCTGCAGCAAGGACATTCCCACACGACTCCCCAAAATATCACCTATCCTCCAGAAAAAAAATGAGTTCTGGTTGCAGTAAGGTCAAGAATTATTATTGAAATAAATTATAGAATTGTTGAAATTGAAAAGTAATCCGAGAAAGTAGTGATCAAGACCCTTGCAGTGGTCAAGAAAGTAGAAGTCCAGATGGCCAGTCCGCCTGTGTCCAAATCCAGCTCCTCACTTTCTAGTCTGTGATTTGGGGAAAGTTCCTGAACTTCTCTAAGCTCCAGCTTCCCAACCTGTAAAATAAGGACAGTAACTGTACTTAACATATAGGCTCCTTATGGTTTAGGGACATCACTTAGCACAGTGCTCTCAGGACATGTTCACTGCCAGCGTGACTGTTCACCTCCAGCATTTAGATGGCCGGTGTGTCTGTGAAGCTCTCCACCATCATGACCCAGGGTGAGATGGACATTGGTATTGTTACCTGGACTCCCAGCTGGTTGAACCGTAAATACACTGCAAGGAGTCTGTGGATTTTCATCATTCTGGAGGAAGGTGACATAAGGCAAGATTTTGCTTTAATCCATGTTCCATTTTAGTGTATTTGTGAATTGACTGGATGAAGAAAGAGACGGCACGTCCTTGACTGAAGAAAACTCCTCCTCTGAGCCAGAAGGTCATATTCTTCAACTGAAAGCACATTTAAGAGAGGGGTGGGATGCTGCCTTTGCAATCCTTAAATGCTGATCTGCCCCGGTGATCAATGAAGAAAAGATACTGCAGCCAGGTCAGCCTCAAATCTTAAAATAAAATATGCTTCACCACACTGCAGATGACACACAAAGGCAGGGGAGGCAGCGATCAAATAAACCGTGAATCAAGATTCAACTGCATCTCAAAAGCCTGAGACGGATGCCCGAGAGCACGCTGGCAGTTCAGCGTCAAGGAAAGGGAAACCCTGCCCTTGGCCTTACGAACCACCTGCTGGCTACCGGGAGCAGGCAGCCCGGCTCTGCCACAAACACACACAAACCTGGGGGTCCGGGCTGAACGGCTAATGCAAGGAGCCTCCACTGCAGCGCACTCTTGCACGATGAAGGCTGCTGAGCGCACGTCCAATCAGGTCGCACGGGTGACAGTCAGAGGAAACCGAGGAATAAGCCAGCACTCCTCTTCCTAGACTGACAATCAAGGTACCACACTCAAGCTGGAATAGTGTATTTTAAAGAGGCCAATGAGCAACGAGGCCGGGCCGGAGTGGAACAAACAGGACAGAGGGAGCGCCGAGGCAGTCACCCCACCACTGATGGAAAACATTCATGATGCCCGAAGACGCACTGAATACGTAACTGGCCCAGTCACATAACGGTCTCGTTTTCAGGACAATCTGATGAGATGGCATTTTCGTCCCTGCCCTACAAGTGAGAAAACACAAGCTCATAATTAACCTCAAAATGTTTAACAAAGGTACCCAACCTCATGCAGCTAGTAAGGGGCCAACCTCCCGTCGGACTCCAAAATCCAAGTTATTTCCCTGATGCAAAATACTCACAGCTCGTAGAATGGCCGAAGGAAACTGAGGGGGATGGAGAGTCACGCTGACTTTCTCCAAAATTCCGAGCTGCCTTCCGTGTAGCTCCACAAGAAAGAACCAGAAGAACTATTAAGTGGAAATAGAAGGAGACACGTTTTGGTGCCGTGTGAGCAGGTACAGCATAACTGAGGGGGTCACGGAGGTGACGACTCCATTGCCAAGTGGTCAGTGCCCAACAGGGATGCCGGGGGCAGTGGGGGCGGGGAGGGAGGCAGACATGGCCACTTGCGGAAGCTGCCACAGAAGTGACCCTGCATCGCACGGGACACTGACCATATGACTTGGAGATCCTCCCACTATCCTGATTTATCCCAAATTTCAGACTGTAAGAAATGGTGTTTTTTCACCCCCACAAGGGCAGCTCATGGCCTTGAATCTAACAGGTGTGTCATCGGGTCATTTTTACATTAACCAATGAACTGAATCTTTGGAAGTAAGACTTTTTATCTGTGGGGGCTGTTCATACCCTCGTAAAGGAGGTGATTTTTGGTACAATGTTATTGTATAGGTTTCTTGAAGGAGCAATAGCAGTAATAGCATTTCTTTTTTTTTCCCCTTAAGTCACGCCTCTCCTTTTAGCCACGTTCCCAGGCCCGTGGTTCTATGAGGACCTCCTCTGAGTGAAACCCTGCTGTTTTTTTATTAAATTGTATTTTGGCATCACTGTATGTTTTCCCTTGATTGGTTCTGGGAAAGAACTAGTCAGACTTTGACAGGAAGAGGCCCCGGGACAGAGGGACTGGGCCGGTGCTCCGGCAGAAGGACAGCAGCCCTGGGTTCTGATGGCGGAGAAGAGAACCGGGCGCTCTGTGTGTGTCTGGCTTGGGGTCCTGAGAGGTGAGGAAGGAGCGGGGCCTGGATGAGGACCAGTCGCCTGACCGTTCCGCTTCCTCTCCAACCTCTGCCCCCACCCTGCCCATCACTCGTGGACAGACCTGCCCCGCAGGCCCCCTCTCTCACGTCATCGCCCTGCTGCCTGCATGCTGACCCCCCCAAGTGAGGAAGGGGTGCCTGCAGACGTGCAAGGGCTGAAGATGGAGAGGGTGACCTTGGGGTGAGGGGAGGGCAAGGTTGGGAGAGAGGAAGGGACTCCATCACTTCACATTAGCACCTGCCTACGACTGTTCTCAAGAGATCCTGGAGGAGGCAGCAGGGCACCTTTAATCAAGTCACAGTATTGTTACGAGACATAGTTAATAACCATCACATGTAACGAGTCCGAAGATCCAAAAATGGGGGGCTTAGGGCTGTAAATGTCCGCTCCTCACAGATAGACGTGTCTGTTACTTCAGACGAGCGGAGGAGGCTACACTTAAGATAAAAAGATAGAAAAATATTGATGCAACGCAGCGAGGTTACAGGGGTGCCTTCAGCATCTGAGACTCGAGACGAGTGAAGAGCAATCCCTGACAACAAAGGGCAACTGGGCGCACGTGTGCAGAGCCTGTGTTAATGAAATCTCACCTGATTCTTAAATGTTTACTGAGAACCTACTATGTGACAGACACTTTCCTAAGTTCTACCATCTCATAGGCAGGTAGGAGGGGCCTCTGTCCTCCACTCGCCCAGGAGACAGACACGTGTACGCGATGCTTTCATTGGGCACGATGCACGCTATGGCAGAAGTGCTGTGGGACCGCAGAGAAAAGACCACAGAACCAGGGGTGATGGGGAGGGAGGGGTCGAGGACAAGGCACCTTAAGAGATAACATCTACGATGGAGATGGTGATGACTGCAGCCGCTCAGATGTTCGAGGGCTCAGTGCGGGCAGGTTCAGAGACATTAACCCCCTACTTAGAAGTTTCACATTAAAGAAGTGGAAATTTGATCTTGAAAACCAGGCCAAAGTGGACCCTCATCCTGTCCTCATGCTGCCTTCCAGCCAGGAAGAGGCAGCAAGATAAAGCCCACCTCCCCATGCCAACCGCAGGGTTCTCCTTGTTCTCGGGGCGCTTTGTGGACCAGATGGGAGGTGGTCAGGAAAGCAGCATGGAGGTGGAACGCCTGGCAGGGGAAGGTGGACTCATCTAACACCTCCCTCCGTCTGCAGGATGCAGAAAAGACGCTCGCTGACTCTCCAAGATCCCAGCATCGCGGGCCTATGGGGAAAGGACCTGACTGAAAACATCGCCCTGGGGGAGGACAGGTTTCCCCACTCCCCGAAAGAAGAGCATCCTAGGAAACCGTCTTGCTCTGGAGACACAAAATAAATTGCGATGAAGTACAGATGCTCACAGACACAGTTCACAGCTGCGGTGGCTGGATGCTGAGAGGCTGAGTGTGGTTCCCGGGAAGGAGCTTGGTGGGGGCCCCCTCACGGCTCGGGGCGGGCACCTCCCCTGTAACGCTCGCTGCAAAACACACCGAGCTGAACGAGAGTTTTGCCTTTTTTTTTTTGTAAAAGTGAAAATATTCAGATTTCTTTTGGTTCGTGGAAACAGGTATGAACGTGGGCCTTTCACAAAAGCCAAGTAGCATAAAGCGAACTTTGGGAACGCGGGGGATACCCGTACATTGTACGGAACTCGGGTGTCGTTCGGGCCACCATCAACACCCAGGCACATCCCATCAGGGAGTAGGTGTCACCGAAAACCCAAACAGCCAGAGAAACGGGGTGACCAGTCATTCTACTATAAAACGCTCAGAAAAAGAACCAGCCCCAATAGCTAGTGATAGAGAAACACCCCCGTGCACCCGGGCAGGCTTCGGGGAGCAAGCCCGGGCATCAGGAGGCAGGGCAGGTGCACACTGAAGGGCCACAGGGCGAAGACCAGCGGGGCTGAAGCTGTGTGCACGCGCCTCCTGCCCCCGCGGCAGGTCTGTGACACTCCACCCGGCTGGACTCGCAAGAAGGACCGAGGGACTCCAGCCAGGAGGGGATGGGGACGGGGACGTGCTTCGTTATCCACCAAACCATGGAATTAGTGACCTCAATGCCAGGACTAGAAAGAGGAACACAGCAGACACATGCTGATTATGTATTCATTTAACTGAATTTGAAAAGCTACATTTGTGGGACCCTTTCTCCAGGAACCCTGGTAAACAGGCAAAGAATTCTGCTTATAAAATACCTCTCTCCGTGTTTCCTTTAAATAACTTTTGAGACTAAGCATTTGCTATCATTTGTTAATTACTTGTCAAAGGACTCAGGCAGAGAGATTTTTAACGTGTGAGAAGCTGGTGTTGACTGAAAATCAGTCAGGAATGAGGGTAGGATTTCCCACCCTGAGACTCTTCCGTAAGTCAATACAGAGATGGGCTGAGAGTCGGAAGATTCCATTGTCAGGCAACTTTTCAGATGACATCATTTCCAGGAAGTCAAAACCTGAGTCACAAAATAGCACCTAAAAATAGAAGCGCCTCTGCTGAGCCTCCAGCTCGGTCAGGCCTTTACCCGCATCTTCTCAGGCAGGAGCGGGACTCAAGGTTATTTCTAGAGGGAACAAAATCACCACCGAACACGGCAGCGCAAAACCTCCCCCGGCCCAACCAGCCCTTCCATCCTCCTTCCAGCACAGGGTCCCGGTCAGCGAGGCCTCCATCCCGCGGGACGCCTGGGGCCAGGCCCGGGGGCGGCAGTGCGCCGTGGGGGTCTCGGGGGTGGCATCCCCTCCCCCCGCCCAGCCTTGGCCACGCCCCGTCAGAGCCCTTGTGGCCAAGCAGCATAAAGGAGCGGGCCCACCTGGCGCCCCGCCCTCCGGCCCATCCACAACCCCCGCCTCCGACCCGACTTCCTGCACCGCATCGGGGCAGCTCAGAGCAGGCGGCCAACCAGGCCGGCCACCCACTCGTGCTCACAGAGACCCTGACGTGGCCGGCACCGCACCACCACAGGGATGGGATCAAGGATGGCATTTTGTGCGTTTCCATTTATTTTTATAAGAATTGTATATATTGAAGGGGTACAACGCGATGATGATACACACATTCACGGTGAAATGATGACGGCAGTCAAGCTGACGGACACACCCGTCTCCTCGCACCGTTACCGTCTGCGTGTGCGATGGGGGCCCATGACACGCACCCCCTCACCCGGTTCCCAGCATCACTCACGGTACCCCCAGGCTCCGCGGCAGCCCCCAGACCCACTCCTCCCACACGACAGCCACCCCGTACCCGAGGCCGGTCTCTCCCCATTTCCCCGCTCCCACCCCGGCAACCACTGTTCTGCTCTCTGCCTCTATGTATTTGACGTCTTTAGATCCCATAGCAAGTGAGGTTGTGCAGGTTCTGTCTTTGTCTGGTTTATTTCACATGGCATCACATCCTCCAGGTTCATCATGCATGTTGCCACTAACGGCAGAATCTATTTCTATTTTAAAAGCTGAATAATATTCCGTTTTACATACACGTAAAATATATACTGGAATATTATTCAGCCTATATTAATAGATTCTGTCAGATTTCACTTCTAGCCTTTTAGGGGGTAAAACGTTTTACTTCCAATTAAACATCGGTCACTGGGAGTGTCTGGTAATAGCTGGGAAACAGTTCTATAAATGAGCTTGTTCGTACCACAGATGGATAACTTCCTATCTGTAATGTGCCCCCAAATGCAGCTTCAATTTCCAGATACCTGGAGGGAGAATAAAGGTTTTCATCATTCGGTGCAAATGCAATGGCTTTGCCCGTGCACCTGTTGGTGGACAGACATGTAGGTTGCTTCCATATCTGGCTATCGTGAACAAGCCTGCAGTGAGTGAGGCAGAGCAGGTACTGGAGGTGCTGACTTCATTTCCTCTGGGTAAAATACCCAGGAGAAAGAGATCGCCAGATCACACGGCAGCTCCATTTCACTTTTGGGGGGAACCGCCATACTGTTTTCCATAATGACTGCACCACTTCACCTTCCCGCCAACAGTTGTCACAAAGATTTCCTTTCCTCCACACGCTCACCAATACTTATCTCTCTTTTTCAAATAACAGCCATCCTAACAGGTGTGAGGTGAGATCTCGTGATGGTTTTGATCTGCGTTTCCCTGATGATTACGTCCGGAAAGGTGATTCACGATGTAAATCAGCCTCATCCTAGGAAATGTCCAGGCTGTGGGTCAGGAGCCAGGAAGGAAAGCGTGAGGGCCGAGGACCCTGGGCAGGCGTCCAAGGGCTGGGCGGAGGGCAGCCTCCAAGGACGGCAGAGCCTGCAGAGGCACGGGCGCTGGCCGCCGTCATCTGTCATCAAGAGAGGGACAGAGGCTAGGCACAGGTGCAGAGAAGCCAGGTAACAGAGTGGGACGCGCCTCCTGCCTGGCTTCTGTCTCTAACCACGTGCGTCTCAGAGATGGGAGCTGTGCTGGTCCTAAAACTTACATGCAGAGTGGACGGATAAACAACAAGTTCCCACTGTAGAGCACAGGGAACTGTAGCCAATCTCCTGGGATAAACTCTAGTGGAAAAGACTATGCAAAAGAAGGTATACATACATATAAATGTATACACATACACGTATTTAAACACTGCATGACTTTGCTGTACAGAAGTTAACACAACACTGTATATCAACGATACTTCCATAAAATAAATTTTTTAAAAAGAGTTCCTTACTGGAGTAAAGCGTCACGTCCTGTTAATTCTGCTGCCACCTCCCCAGGATGGGGGCTTTTGAACAGAGAAGTGACCGAAGGTGAGGGGCACCCAGGGGAAGAGTGGTCCCCGCCCATCCACAAGGCGGGCGCAGAGCCCCAGGGAACTGGCAGCGGACGCCGCGTCCACACACGCTTTCCGGAGCCGCCACCACTGCAAAGCGGTCGAGCGGGTCCCAAGCCCCAGAGGAACATGGGGTCGGTGGGCCGCTGGGGCCAGGCAATCCCGTGGTCACTTCCTTGCTCAACTGGCTGGGCCGTGGTGCTGGGGAGGTTGCAGCAGGAGAAGAGACGTCATCAGCTGCAGAGACGTCGAAGGCGTCAGCAGATCCGTTGGGGTGGGAGGGATGTAACCAGGCCCACCGCGACCGCCACGTGAGGAGCACAGACCCTGCTGGGGACACAGGAGCACCCCGTGTCGCCCTCACGGGCCACGGCGAGGAGGACGGGGAGCAGCGCCCCAGACACAAGGTGGAAAACGCTGGACCTCAGGTCCACTTTGGGGTCACCTGCATCACTTCGCACCATTAGCCCAAAACCCCGCAGAGAGAAGGACACGCGGACTGTCAGCTGCCGTGGGTGTTACCGCCGCCCTTGTTCTCGACGCCGCTGGTGGCGGCGGCGGTGCTTTGGGTTGGCTGATTTGTTTTCTCCCGGTTCAAAGGCAAAGCTTGGTTTTGGTGAAAACATACAGCTTGACCCCGTGTGGGAAGAAGCACGTGTCTTTATTTCAGTTTCATTATTTGAATAAGAAATTCAATTTTTATGGATTAAAATATGTGGCAATATAGAAAGGACACTTCTGAATATCACAACGGCTCCTTTCCAATCAATCGATATCAGGCCCTTTGGCAAGAACTTGCATGAAGAGAGCTTCAGTCTCTTAAGCGAGACTCTCTTTGGTGCCATTAGCTACTGTGGGAATGAGGTCAGACTAAGAGGTCTCTGGCTATAAGGGTGACAACGTGACAAAGGCCCGGCCTCAGGACGCATGTTCCTAACGTGGTGCCTCCTGGGCTTCCTCCCTCCACCTGGAGCGGTCTCCTTCGCCGCTGAATTCTGATGGCTCTGAGGACCAGGAAACCCTGTCCCACGACCTCCCGCAGATGCTCAAACTGTGGCCGCAAGAGCTGCCCAGCCCAGCCCCTGACTGTCCTGCCGTTTTCCAACACTGCTGTGACCCTCAGACTGAGACTTTGGAGTCCCGATCTCCTCTGCCACCTGGACCTCCTGGGGACAGGCCAGCCTCCTTCAGACATCGGTGACCGTCCCCCGAGCCGCTGCTCCCTGCAGCACCGGCCTGAGATTCGCCACCTTCAGTCGGAACCACGGACCACACATCCCACCCGGGGCAGGGCCCTGGGACAGGCCCCCGAGCCAGCTGCTCACGCCTAGGTTGTCCTCAGACGACTGTTGTTTGGGGATCACTTCTGCATCACTGCTTTTCTCCATTTCTTTGAATCAGCTCAGGCATTATGAAGAGGCTTTCCCATAATAACGCTCATCTGCTTGAACTACGATAGTAGGAAAAAAGCAACAAGCAGAAACGTTCCCAGCGGCAGTCCCAAAATATAGTTCCACTGACCTACCTCTCCTGCTCCACTTTGCCACCCGAAAGAGAGCTCCGAAAAGGAAAGTGGAACCCAAATCCCTTCGTATCAGGCATCAAATGGCGCTGCCATTTTTTCTCAAATGTGTGTGACTCTATTATTAATTAATTAATTAAGCACGCCGCAAATATTGCAGTTAAGTGCCTCCCCGGTTGCCTGGCATTATTCTATGCATTTTCTCCCAGAAGCCGTGAAGGGAAAGGAAAAATTCCCTAACAGGGGAATCGCTCCTAATCGGAAGTCTCTCCCGGGAACGTGTGCGCTCCTTGGGGAAGCACATCAGGACCCTCTGTGATGTGCTGCTATTTAAGGAACCCCATCGGGAGCCCTGGGAAGAGGCGGGGCAGGAAGCAGCGGCAGTGCAGGGCCGGTGATGAAGAGGATCTCCCCCATCTCCCCCCACCCCCGGGGCCCCAGCCCCAGCCCGGTCGTCACTGGCGGCAGGTCACCCCAGGTTCTCCTGCGATCAGTCTCGTGGAATCTGGGAAACAGCTGTCCCCTTGCTCACATCGAGGGGAGGCCGTCCAGGGAGGCCGCTGTGCAGGGCTTCTCCCAAGGCCGTCCCCGAAGATCCCAGGGAAACGGCTCTGAGCTCGGAGCCGAGAGATGGGCTCCCCGACCCTGCCACCCCCCCTCAGTTTCCCGGCTGATAAACGAGGATAAAAATGCCTGTCTTGGGATTGTTGTGAGATTCAAATTAGATAATAGCCGTGACGGGGCTTTTTTGACCCAGAAAGCACCGCTCAGGTGTGAGGGGTGAGTATCATTAATGCAGCAAGTCTGGGCGCGGGCGCTGCAGGAGGACGTCTGGAAGCGGCCCCAGCCTGGAGCCGCGCACTCTGGCTTCCCAACGGGAGGGACTAGGGGGCGGGATGGGGAGAAGGTGAGGCGTTCCAGAAACAACCCCAGGGCGGGCAGGGCGGTCCAGGTAGGTGCTGGATGGAGAGGTGCAAGGTGCGGAGGTAGCCCCGTCCGAGCGGAGATGGGCGAGGCCCTGCTTTGGGAGCATTTGTGGTGGAGTCATTGTCTGCAAGTTAAGAATATCAATTTCTTCATTAATATTTGGAAAACCTAAAGACGGCTTGAAAGAGCACGAAGGTCGGCTGGGATCACAGACGCACCTGAGCAGACCTTGCACCCACAGGTGCTGGAACTGCTGGCTGTTTTCCTCACGCCAGGGCCCGGGGGCTGCGTTCAGATGTGGAGTTACGTGCCCAGAGAAGAGGAGCGCCTGCTAAACCATCGGCAGATGGTGTTTCCCAGAGAATTTTACAATGACGCATGGGAATGGGCCCCTCTCACACAGGCCAGTTCAGTGCCAATGACAGAGACCACCCAGGCCGCCCCCACCCCAGACGTGTCACCGGCCACTGCCACCCCCCTTCCACGAGGCCCCTCAAGGTGCAGGGTCGCCGGGGAACGTGGCGCCCGCATCGACCAGCTCCACGGCAGCTCTGCGTCTTCACCTCTGTGTCCCGGACACGGATTTACAAAGGATGGGGGCTGGAGGGGCGGCGCTTGCAACCATCTGGCCGCCCCCGCCCAGCCCAACGGTGATGTGAGGAAGCCTAGGGAAGACCGGACGGCGCCAGCTGCCCCACCGGGCCCGGCAGACCCGCGCGTCCGGACACCCCAGCCCCTCCGGGAGGAGACGCGTCATGGGCACCTTCCCGTGGCAGCCCCCTTGGTCCCACAGTAAACGTCGCTGCCGAACAGGGGTCTACCCGGCTTTCACGCCTGCCCTCCCCCCGCCTCCTCCCACAGCACCGCCCTCTCGGGGAGGACCCCCTGGGGGCGGGGACCACACCAGCTCTCCGCCCCCCAGCTCCGCCGGGAGTCGCGGGCGCACGGCTGGAGCGCTGGGCACGTGCGTGATGGGACCGCGCTGGTCTCCCCACTCCACCAGGATTATTCTCTCGCTCTCCACCCCAGTCTCAGCGCCGAGCCTAGGCTTCCCTGAGACAGGACCCCTGCGGCGGCCACAGAGAAACGGCCGAGCCCCCCTGAGCCGGGACGGCGGCCCCCTCGGACCGCCAGCTTCACGTCCCTCCAACTCCATCCTTGCACCGAACCCCGTCAGGTGGGTGCTTTTCACACATCACCGGCGAGGAGGCTGAAAGCAGAGCGATTCAGACGGGTGCCTGAGGCCACACAGCGGACGGTGGCGGAGTGAGGCCCAGACCCCTGGAGCCCGCCCGCCCGCCCCCAGCCCTGGGTCCTGTCAGGGATGAGACTGACCGGAGACGAGGCTGACTCCTCCACTTCTGTTGGTTCTGGGTGAAGCGGCAGACGGCAGAGCAGGGGGGAAAGACAACTGTTAGGACAGGAGGCGCTGGCGGGAGAGGAGCTGTGCGTCTCGGCTCTGCCCACGGCCCGGCCGATACGGCATCCCTCTGGGCCACGCCTCCCGTCGGTGGGATGAAGGGCAACGGCCGCAGGCCAGATGGACTCTCAGCGTCTTAGGGACCGCAGGTGTGGACGGCTAAGTCCTGATGTTCTCTGTACTGCGCTAAGGAACTGAGGTTCAATGACAAATAGGGTGTTTGTTCCCAGAGAGGGACGCTCTCAGAGTGGGCAGCTCCATCGCCGCTGGCCCCAGGGAGCAGGAGGCCCAGGTGCCCAAATCCCCCCGGGGCAGCCGCAGGCCTTCCTGCGTCCCCCCAGTGATGCCAGCGCAGGATGGGCGCTCGTGCAGCCGCCCTGTCCTCTGACACGTGTGCCCCAGAGGGCCGCGGCCTGGGCAGGTCCCGTTTCGTGGCACAAGCCTCCAGAAGGAGCCGGGGAAGCCCGGGGGGTACCGATACGCAGGGCAGCCCTCTCCAAGGGTGTTTTCCGGGTGAGGAGCTGCCTGCAGGACCCTTGGCTCAGATGAGCTCAGATGACCCCGGCACCCTGAGCCCCTGGCTGCAGAGCCGGGCAGAAACGCGCCCATGGGAGGCCTGCTCCCCGCGGCGACCGTGGGACACCTCCTAGCTACAGCCTCGAGAGCGGGGTAGGGACCTCTCACAGGGAGGGACGGCAGCCCTGCAGGCCCTTCCCCGAGCCCTCACGTGATGCCCCGTGTACTCTGGGTTCAAGCACAGAGTGTCGGAGCTGGAAGGGCCACTGCAGACGCCTGGCCCCATTTCTTCATCTTACAGGGAAAGAAGAGCCCGGGGGAGCTTTGACGATTTGCCCCAGGTCACACGTCGGTCAGCGTAAAGGTGTGGACAAAAATCCAAGCCTCGTAAATGTCATGACGGTGCCCCTCGAGGCTCACCAGGACCCCTGTCCATCCTACCCCGGGAGGGGCAGCCTCCTCACCTTACAAATGGAGACATGAATTGGTGAGCGCAGTAAAAACAGATACACGAAGCGCTTCCCACGTCTGACAGTCCCAGTAACTCCAAACTGAAGACCGTATTTATGGGTACAAAGAAAATGAAAGGACGCAAGTGCAAGTTGTGAACGCAGCAGCCCATCGGCACAGGTGTAACCGGGCCCCCACGGGAGAGCTAAACCCCCACACACAGTTGGCCAAGTGGTAATTTACTCATCCCGTGGCAACCCCACCAGCATCCAGCCCCACGCGCCATCCAGCAACATGTCACAATGTGGATATAACGGCAGAAATAAAAACACACAAAGAACACTTTGCCAACAAGGGCCTGCATTTGTAACTCGGACGAAGGCAGACAAGTAGCAGTTAAATGCTCAGATACACTGAGTATCTAAACAGGTGGCCATTAGGAAGAGGATGACTGGATATTGACTGTGGATCCAGTAACATTTCCCAGCCTCAACTCCTTCTTCTATAAAATTAAGGAATTTTAATTCCTCAATAATGTCTCTCCTGGGTCTTACTGATCTTGGGGAAGTCTTCACTGACAAGGTGCACTCGGAGTTAAACAGAAGGAGAAGCAGAATGACAGCTGTTGGAAAACCCCAGACTTTGAATCTATTTTTGCCAATATCGGGCATCTTTTCCCTGAACAATATAAAGAAATCTCTAAAATTCTTAACTGCTTTGGCTCCTCTCGTCTTTACTCTTGCACAGGGAGCATCGGTGCAGATGTCCAAGCAAGCCAGCAGGCAGAGGGGATGTGGCATCGGGAGGGCAGTAGGTACGCGGTAGGTAAGAATTTCAATAGCCAAACTAAGTTCTCTCCCCTCTAGCTTCATCTTCTGTTGCAGTGTATCAGCTGGGCAGAGATTGGCTCAGCTCTTGGAAAAACAACCCCGTGACTGTGTAAGAGACGCTGCCAAGAGTTGAATGTTTTAGAGAGAGAAGTCATAAAGCATTGAGGATGGAAAGGGTATTTTAGGGAAGGTGACCCCTCTTTTCTCAGGACTATTCTTCATGGAGAATCATTACCGCTCCCCTTGCCAAAGGCTTAAAAACTCATCTCTGCTTTCACGTTTACAGCAATTATTAATCTACTACCACTCAAGTTTTCATCCTTCTTAAACCACCAATATTTTAACCTGCAGATCCCCTAAACCAATTATGGACGCATTGCAGCAATTCTGGAAACGCACACACGGTACAGATTGTTAAACACCTGCAAAATAATTCAACACAATTACGCACAGATCACATTAGCACATATTACTGATAAGGGAGGCAACCTCGCTGCCTGCCTGCTCCTTTGCAATACCTTCCAGTGTGTCAATCAATGAATAAAAAGACAGCTACCGAGCCCTCGCTCTCTACCCAGCCTGCCTTCAGGTGTGGTTCAGAATACATGAGAAAAGATACTTGACTTCAACACTATCAAAATCAAAAGAACCTGAAGATCAATGTCCTACACAGGGAATCTGGAAAAGAAAATTCTGCCAGATCTAAATAGGATTGGCAGAATTCTTTGAAAGACGTAGAGGGGCAAAAAAATAAAATAAAATAAAAAGCACATGAGACTTCGGCCGATCCTGGGAAGAGGTGTAGAATTTGCATCACCTAAGAGAAGGCAGGGACACATCAATCAGTGGAGGACAGTGTGAGTACAGGCAAAGGGTGGGTGCCAGAAGCACGGAAGAGGGGCCACCAGGCGTGGTGATGAAGCAGGTGAGGGTGTGTCTTCACCAGTGACGTGGGACTTGGGAGTTAAACAGAAGGAGAAAAGGACATAGTAGCCTTTGTAAAACCCCAGGCTTTGAATCCATTTAGAGACAAGGTAAGGACCCTGTGTGTGTCCCGTTCAAAGGGACAGAGGTGGTGGAAGACACACCCCAGTTCCCAGGGCGTCAAGATGATGACAGTCACGTGTACGCTGTGTCTTCTGGGTCTGTTCATCTGCCGAAGGACGCCGGGTGTTTCTACGTGAATAGTGCTTCAGCGAACATGGGGGTGCAGCCGCCTCTTTGTATCTTATTTAATTTCCTTTGGAAACACACCCAAAAGTGGGCCTGCTGGATCACATGGTCGTTTTATCAAGTCTTTGCTAAGTCTGGCTTTACCTGCTCACGGGTAGACCTGTTTTCTCATCAGTTCTTAGAGTCTGTATTTGACCTCTTGTTTTATTGCGGTGACTGCCTTATCAGTTTTAACAATTCATGGTAACAGATGTGGTCACGATTGTCACTTGCTTCTGGGCAACGTTTTTCAGGCAGGAGCTTTCATTTGCCATCTGTTCATCCTGTTAATTTAATACATTTTCCTTTGGCTTTTTTAAAATAAACCTTTTAAATGACGACCTGTGACTGAATGAGGAGGTGTCTTCCTATGAGCCATTTGATGAAGCTACACTTGGTGGGGAATCCAAGCTCATGCTCTAAGCACACGGGGACCCTCCTCTGTCCAGGGCCAGCTGTACCAACAAATTCGTTTAGATTTACTCCGCTCCAGCCAATGAAGGCGGCCTCACTGACACTGTGATGTCTCTATAAACGTTTCTCTTACAACCAGAGCTGACTGCACAGCTCCTGAACTCAGCTCTGCCTTCTGTGATGCTCGAGCCTTCACGCCACACTGACTCAGGGCGCTCCTGCTGCCAGTCCATCGTCTGACTGTTGGTCTTCCCAGGAGGGAGGTCCTGCCCCTGCGCGTCCCGGGGTCTGCAGCTGGGTGCCCCCCCCCCCAGAAGTCCTCCTGGGCCTCTCTCTGACCTTCTCTCTCCTTGGCAGCCTTCTCTCATAGATTGTGTTTCAGGCTTGGAGATGTCTCCTGATTTCATTGTAAAATGGGCATTTTTATTCTTATTTGCCTTGCAGCTTCGGGTGATTTTTAAGGGACTAACATGGAAAAATGCCACCTTTCCATAGCTGATTCTAAACCGGAATCCCAACAAGCCTGAGTAAATTTTTAAGTGTAAGGAGGGAAGAGGCTGGTCTGAGGCCACGCCAGCCTTCGGGAACACACAGGCAGATGCCTGGTGGGCGAGCTCAGGAAAAGGCTTCCCCCCCAGGGACCAGCACTCAGGGCCCCGCAGCTTTTTGGAGATCAAGTGCAGCCTCTCGGGGGCTTTAAAGTGTGCTGTGATGATCTCACCCAAGAAACTAGAAACTGCACTCTCACAGGACGAAGGCCAGACAGAGTGAGCGTGTGGAGATGTTGTCCCACCGGCAGCGCTCTGGGGCGTGCGTGTGTCCTCAGCACCCAGGTGCCAGCGTCAGGGTGACGGCAGGCGTCTGCGTTTTGAACTGTTCTTTGCCTTCCTTTTTCCTTTTCAGTGAAGTCCCTTTTATAAATAAATTGCAGCCTCTCTCAGCTATCTCAGGGGAAAGCAAAAAGACTTTCTGCTTCATTTTGTCCACAGTCAGGACAGACAGGAGAAGGTGAAGAGCAGAGAATGACTGGGTTCAGGAAAAAACATAAAATAAGTGAAAGGGGCGTGCACACGCATGCGTGCACATGTCTCTGTAAGTGTCGAAGTGTGTGTGTGTGTGTCTTCATCTGTGCATGTATGTCTGAGTGCGTGTGTGTGTGTTCGCACAAGAGACAGAGGAAGGAAAGGACTCTGCCTGCAGACACAGCTGTCCTTTGAGACTGGACTGGTCACTCCCCGAGCTCCGCTTGGCTCTGCAGGACCAGTGTGGTGAGGACGCCGGTGGTTCAGTGGATGGGAGGCAGCTTTGGGTGGAGGCACTGGGGGCACAGAGGCGCACGGGAACGCCAGGATGAAGGGATGGGAGGCCAGAAAGTGAAAGTCCAGAACATCAAGTTAAAAACACCCCACGTGGCTCAGCTCCTGCAGATTCTCAAGAGTTCACCCCATTCTCTCACTCCTCATCTAACTGTCCCTTGTCCACCAGCACCCTCCCCTTAGAGACCCATAAGCCAAGGCCAGGAATGCACAAAACCGCAGAACCACCGCCCCCAGGCCAGGGAGGGGGCCCCGGCTCTCCTGCTCCCCCTGTCTGTCTGAGCTTGGCAAGCCAGACACTCCCGATGCATAATTACCAGTGGAGAACCGAGGACCCCCCTTCCTGTCGTCTCTGAGTCCCAGACGGCTCAGTAATGAACTTCCTTTTCCCATGAAAACACCCACCTTGGAGAGAGATGTTGTCCAAACATGGGGCCTGGCCCCCTGCTTTACCTCCAGGTAGAACCAGGCCAGGCCTTCAGGTCTGCAGGGAAGGACTCCCCGTGTCAGCAATGATGTGAGACCACGGCTTCCAAGAACCAAGCACTCCCTGATCCAGTACGGCTCTTGTGAACACCACTACGGACCAGAACCAGGACCAGCCAGTGTCCTGTGGGGACCGTGACAGGGCGGCATGGCCGGGTCACTCCTCCCCACCACCCAGCACCCTCACACGCTCTCCACACACCCCGGGCTTTCCATTAACAAGAGCCAGGGCCTTCCTTAGATTCTCAACTAGTTATTATGCTTTTAACTGAAGACATAATGTGCTTTGTTTCCAATTTTTCAAAGAAAGCATTCTTTGAAGTCAATTTGTTACATGACAGCACAAGGACAAGAAAAGAAAGAGAAAATAAGACGTATAAGAGAAAAATGCCCCTTGACACAATTAATTATAAAAAAAATGTACACACATCAAGTTTTCCAGGGAACCCAAGCTGCTGTTACCAGCGGGAATCGGAGCCAGGTTGGGTTTTGTTTTGAAGTCGTTTGTCTGTTTGTTGTTTGTTTACTTATCATAGCAAAAGTGAAGGCGTCAGCAAGTCATTGGCGAGTGTGCATACACCGTATTCTTTACAGATTTTGAATCCAGAATCCAGAAATTTGAGTCCGAGACTCAGGTCTGCTGGCGGGCAGCGGGGTGACCTCTGGGAAGTCACCTCCGCTGTCGGGCTACAGCATCATCGTGTGCACGGGTGTGTTCTGCACTCACACACCTGAGGGTCCACACGTGCGGAGTGAGCGTCCACGAAGCCCCAGGCCACATATGGGGGGATAAAGCGACGAGGGGAATGGCGCCAGCGGCCCTGCTCTTGGGGACTCAGTGCAGCGGGGAGGCAGATGTGGGAGAGAAAACACACGGTTCACGTGTGCGGGGCCCCAGGCCGCCTCCCACGGATGAGGAAGGAGGAAAGCAACGCGGCTGAGGCCACTGTTACCACCCCCCCCAAACCCAAGCCACTCCGCTCCTGGGAAATGACCCCACGTGAAAATTCCAGACTTCCACGCACGGACTGGAGAGGATGCCTGGTGTCCCGGAAGCAGGAGCAGCTTCGCAGGAAACTGACCAAGACTCGGAGGAGTAACTTCTTTTATTCTCTTCCTGCAAAAAAACCTGAAAGTAAGAGAAAAACGGCTCTCACCACCGAACGACACAGGGAGAACTGTGGCTTTCTCCCTTGCTGAAACACAAAATGTAATTAACCCCAGGTTTTTAAAGACCAAATAGCCCATCCCCGTTCTAACCTTACAATAAGCACTGGCATTTACGTTGCACGGTTGGGTTTTTGACATAAATTATTTGAGGCCGTGTGTATTTCATCTTGGTTGATTCAAGAAATTACAAGTGTCCTAATACTCAGTGACAGAAGTTGACATATCAAAGGATTCAGAGGAACATCAACAAAAAATAAATCACCCTTTCACTGCCTCTCCCCAAAACTAAATTCCTCATTTTACAAAGACCATATAATCCTTTCATTTTCAAACAAATACCATGGCATCATTGTGATTCTAGCATAAGCTAGCATAAATCTTACAACGAGGAGCGTGTTCAGTGCACTTTTTAATAGCCCTGCTTGAAGCCCCCCGCCCCCGACAGCATCCCAGGGCAGAACTGGAGGGGATTACACGTGTCAGGGCAGCCCGTCGGTGGCGACGGGAGCACAGAGGCCCCACCTGAGAACTCGCCACAGGAAACTATGCGTTTTCCTGCCTTGTAAAAGGAGGGAGAAAAACAGCGATTAAACGAATTGGCACTAAACGCATGTAACAGTTATCTAATCTATTAATTGTGGGTTTAATATTAACTCTGGTGTCTGCTATGACACGCATCTGACCCGCACGGGGGGCTGGTGGCCAGGCACCACCACCGTCTCTGAAGGGAGACAAGTGGTCGGGGGGAGGGGCGGGGGATGGCATTCTTTTGCTTTGACCTTGCATTCGAAGACTGTGTTTGCTTTCAGACAAGTATTGACTTTACGTGGGGCCAGCCTCGTTGAGCCTGACGTAGCATGTTCCTTCGTAAATTTTAAAGGACTGCAGGTTCAAGAGGTAGCTTTTAACTCTCAGACATTTGAACAAGTTAAGGTGATACCATCATTCTTCAAAGGAGCAGAAAGCACTCGAATCTAAGGGAAGACAGGAGAACGTGGGGATCACCCAGGCCACTCACGGAACCAAAGACCAGTCACAGCCCGCGTTTTTTTTTTTCCCTCTGTTCCTCTAATTTCTGTTTATTCATAACCTGACAAAAAACATGTCAACTTTCTGTCCTGCATTCCAGGAATGAGGCTAAACTCCGGAGAAAAATCTCCCCAATAACAAGCACACGATTTGCTCGTGCTTTTAAAAGACGCGTCCACAGCCAGAGGGATTCTTTAACCCGACAACCGCCTACAGAGGGAGGATGGCTAAAACTGTAAAAGTCCCTGCAAGATACCTGGTGGTCTGAACGATGTAAAGGGCTTGCTGCCGAATGCTCCGAGGTGCTCGGAGGCACTCAGAACGGCCTTCTGGCTGAGGTCACCCAAGCAGCGGTACCCCACCCCTCCGTGCCTCGAATCCCATCCCTCCCCGCGCGGGCATTTCCTTACACCTTGAGTCCTGGATCCCGGGATGATCTTGGGTTCGTGGGACAACAAAGGACGTCGAGTGTTTTCATGAAATGAAACTACCAGGTGGGCCCTTTCACAAGCAATGGTTTGGCTCTCGTTACAAGCGTTTCTCCCTGCAAACCAGTTGTGAGACGCGCTCAGGAGCAGAGGAGAGTGGGGGACGTCTGGGGGCCCTTGCTGCGCATTCCAGGAGGAGAGGAGGTGGTTTCTCATTCTTGGCAGTAAGGCACGGGCTGACCCTCTGAACCACGGTAACAGAAAGCTCTCGGAACCAACCGAGCTGCCCCTCCAGACCCCTCGGCCATCACCTTGCCCACGTCGAGACGAGCCCAGTGTGTGGGTGTTCTCTGAGCAGCCACCGTTAATCGTGCACCGCAACCTACGAAAGGCCACTTGTCCTGCAATCACCTGCCTCCCTTAGAAGTCACTCCAACCGACGACCGCCTTTCCGTGATGATGACAGGGAGAAATCCACCCGCAGGCCCCACGGGAGCAACTCCCAGCCGGTCCGCACCCAGAATACCGGCAGAGATGCCCGGAGACCAGAGGCGCTTAGCCACCGTGCACTCCTGGCCGACCAAGCTGTGAGCTCTGAATCCACCTCTGCCCGGTGATGTGTACAGTTGGAATAGATACTATCCGTTTAGCTCAGGGAATGCTACTCAGTCTTCCGTAATAAGCTATATGGGTAAAGAATCTGAAAAAGAATGAACAGATGTACAGGTATAACTGAATCACTTCACTGTACCCCTGAAACTATCACAACATTGTAAATCAACTGTACTCCAATAAAATTAAAAAAGAAAATGCTTTGCCCGCTGTCACCTCCTTCGGTACTGTACTTTAGTAAGTATATTTCAGCACCAAACGTCGGACCTACAGGTGAAACCACAGGATGGACTCATCCAGCCAAGGCAGGGTGAGAAGCTGGCAGCCCGGGGGACGTCCTCTGCTCGCGGGAGCCTGTGTGCAGACCACAGGCCGCCAGCTCCCAGCCAGCGGCCTCCGGATGGCGGGGGCTGTCCCACGTCTGCGGGAAAGACTCCCCTGCGAGGGTCAGGGCAGCTCCGGCTCCCAGCCCACGCACGGCCGCCTCCGGGGGCCCCCAGCCCCTCTCCCCAAGAGCCATGGAGCAGAGGGAGGAAGGACCCCAGCCTGCCGCGCCCGCCTCCGGCCTGAGGCCCCCCTCCTGGGCCCTGTGTTTACATTTCGTCTGGCATTCCGCTTTAGATGGTGTGGAAATGCCTGGCGTGCCAATCCCAGAAGCATGAAACACGGAGCCAGGTTAGCACAGCCCGGAGCGGGCCATGCCTCCATCAGGTGCTGCAGCTCGGTGGGGCGGCGGTGAAGCCACAGCGGTCCACACCCTCAGACGGCCCTGCTACTCACGCGGTTACTTTCCCGTCGTCCATTTCATCACAGCTAACACTTGTTGTGAACAAAATGCCAGGTATTATGCTAAGCACTTTCTATGCACTACCTCGTATAACTTTATAAAAGATAATGTGATTATCCCTACATTGTAGATAAGGACACACAAGCGTAGGGAGGTTAAATCGAATATCTAAACAGCAAATGAGAGGGAGAGAGCTGGGATGCACCCCCGGGTCTCTCTGACCTCAGCATGGGGCCCCCAACCAGTCGATGGTGTTCGTGGCTGTGGGCCCGTGTCCCTGGGGGTCCCGTGTCCCCGTGGTTCCAGGGAGCTTGTCAGTTGGTGCATGTCCAGACCTCGTGCAGCTTGGCCGGGAGAGAGGAGCTCGGTGTTTGTGGCTGCAAGCAGACCCTGGCCCGGGTGCAGGACCGGGTCCCCGTCTGCCATCTCTCTCTCTGTGGGCATCTCACTCCATGCAGCCAGCTACGTGGTGCCCGTCCCCCCCGCCAAACAGGAAAAGGCCTCCAGCTCTGCCTCAGTACTCAGCCCTGGGGGTCGGCCCCTCTCCTGGCTCCGATCCACGGGGTCAGTGTGGGGCCCAGGGCTTCTCGCGGGATTTCCTGGGTCCCCGTCCTGGCAGCCTGCCCAGCGGCAGCTTCCACGCAGCTGGCTCGGGGAGCAGGTGCTCAGCCACCCTGCTGTGCAGGCAGCCAAGAGGGCTCTTGCCCGTCTGGACCCCTGTAGGTCTCGGGGACACTTGAACCAGCTGATTTCTAAGTCCTTTTTCTTCCCTGACATTTTTTTAACATTTTAATTTTATTGGAACTCATCACTAATACTGGCTCTGTTTTTTTTTTAATTGAAGTGTCGTTGATCCACAGCATCATGGTAGTTTCAGGTGTACAGCACAGTGACTCAGTTATACATATGTATATCCATTCTTTTTCAGATTCTTTTCCCTTATAGGCTATTACAAAATATGGAGTGGAGCTCCCTGTGCTGCACCGTCGGTCCTTGTTGGTTCTCTATTTTTTATGTAGTTGTGTGTATCTGCTAATCCCGGCCTCCTAACTGGCTCTGTTTTTGAGTAAAGGTGAGCACTACCTCCACCTTATCTGAGCCATGAGTTGCGAAGGACTTTTCCAGAAGTTAGAATACACATCTGGTTCTCCCCATCGTGTGCAGAAGCCGAGCCTTCTGGAAGGAAGCCAAGCAGAGAACCCAGCCCACGGGACGGCTGACGCCACGATTCTGGATTCTGGCCTCCTTTCCGGGTCTAACCCTGGAAGCTGGCTGGAGCCGTGCTCCCACTGCAAGGGGTGGGGGTGGCTATTTTTCCATCAAATTCTCAAGAAAATGTCTAGGTGATGTTAAAAGCTGTAGAAGAAAACCAGTGTCTCACCTTCAGTAAACCCCAATGCCTCAGTAGAGGCCGACTGTCACTGCCAGAGAATTGTGTTACCCGTGCTGTGTCAGTGACACAGCTGCGGCGACCATTGGCACCCCTGGTGCTCTCTACCTGCTCTCTACCTGCCCGCCCAGGTGGTCTCCGAGGCTCAGGCCTGGGCACTGCTGGGGAGGGGGAGGGAGAGACGGGCGACAGCCAAGCGCAGCTCATCCAGGGACCCCGTGCTGGGACCGGCTGCCTTTCATTCCTTCCCTCCGATTCATTTCGACAAACGTGTCCTTTCTCAGCAGACTGACCCCCACAGACGGCAGGTGCTGATGGCAGTGACATCACGCGGTATCTGTCAGGTGCCAACATGTAATGCACTTTCACAAAACCAAAACGGTTGTGTAACTTGCAACAGAAGGGTCCGTCTGCACCGGGAAGTGCACGCTATCAGAGATGAGTCTCGCTGTGTTTGGGCCGAATGAAAAGACGAACAGCGGGCGAGCTCTGGCGTTCCCATCTGATGGGACAGTCGGGCGCTTCCGAGGTGAGAGCCCCGGCTTCCAGGAGACCTGGGGATTTACAAGCATGTTTGGAATCCAAAAGGACCACAGAGGTTCTGGCGTGTGTCTCGCTCCAAGTCCAAAGTCCTCTGCAATGGAATGAAATGCTAAGATGTGGGGCAAAAATTGCGTTCTTTCTCCTTCATGTGGAAGGAAGCGTGAAGCATGTTTAAAGCCGTTCCCTCAGCAAAGCTCACGTCTAGTTACGTACCATATTAATCATGCCAAAGCAACCCTGTATCACTACAGACACAGCACCAAAACCGTGAAATTCTTTTACCAAAGAAATCACAGAAACTGTATTCTATTCTCTATCTTCTCTGCAGAAAAGCATCACATTCTCTGAGGACCACAGAACAGCTTCACAGTCATCCTGTTCACCAAAGGACGGGACTGCCCCACGTGCTGAGGTCTGGCCCAAGAGAATCCCATCTGCAACAGCTGGTGGGGGAGCTGGTTTGCAACCCGGAGGCTGAAACGCAGGGGCACAGAGGTGCTGAGAACTCTCATGAAAAGCTCCCCCCCTAAAATAAATGCCTTTATAAATGCTGCCACCCAACAGAACTTACAAATGGGGCCCAGAGTGCAGAAAGCAGAGTTCACGGTCAGACATAGAAGTCAGCAAGCCATCGGGCCAGCAAGCGGCTTAAAGGACCCTGCCCCCACCTGCCCCTAAAACCTGGGGTGTGTTCCGCTGATTGGCCTGTACGAAGGAGCAGCTTTCATCTCCGGGGCACCAGCCCAGCCCGCTCAGACCTCTGTGCTCCCAAAAGGTGAAGCACTGGGCTCCCCCAGAGCCAGGGGGAGGGGCTGCCCCCACGAGGGCTGTGCACAGCTGTGATGCCTCCTCCCGGCCTCCCTCCTGGGGCTGCCCTGGCTCCACCCACAGTGGACCCTGTGGCCACGTGTTCACTCTCACCTGTTAGCAGCAGGGCAGGCAGCAGAGCAGTCCTGCCAGGTAGGAAGAGACGGACCCACCGCAGAGTCCACAGAGAGAACCCGGGGGCATACGAACTTCTGGAAAAATTACATCTTCATTTTCACTAACCGCTTAGGCAACCGAACCAATTACCAGCAAAATCAGAAACCATTGTTGAAAATTTCTCAGGGTACCATTCCGGCTCAGTACTGCTTCAGAGCTAGAGTGATTATGAAGCCTGCTGCTAGGACCTGTAATTTTATACACTGCTCTAAAAGTACATATATTACTGTACCACCAATTTGTTCCATGTTTTTACAACATATCTGTTTCCACTGAAACAATGTATTTCAACATAATTTGTCTCCCTTGAAATCCTGTATATTTTATTTTATGCATTACGGAATTTTATTCTTGAGAAGGGGCCCAGAGGCTTCACCAGAGGTCTGTGGGTGATTTGTCCATCAATCCACCTGTCCGTCCGTCCATCTATCCATCCATCCATCCATCCATCCATCCATACCTCCACTCATCCATCCGTCCGTCCACCCACCCATCCATCCATCACAGTGAAATGAAGAACCTCTGCCTTAAACCAATTGTTCCTACCACTCTTTCGTGCAATGGATGGATGAACAAAATACCTGACTTCTCCATCAATGCCACTTCTTGCAAAGACCTTTTGGTAATAACTGGACAGCAATGTATTCCAAAGTAATTCACCACAAAAAGTCGGAAACTAGAAAAAGCATCTCTGTAGAATTAAAAAATGGTAAAATTGAATATTCACTTATGATCAAAACTTTTTAGAAAATTATGAGTAGAAGAGGACACTCTCAACCTTATAAAGGATATCATCAAGAAATCTACACCAAATATCCTACTTTGTGAAATTGTAAAGTTTTATCTGTAAAGATAGGGGATGCTGCCTGTCCTCACCACTTCTGCTCAGCATTGCACTGGAAGGCCTAGCTACTTCAACAAAAAAGAAATAAAAGGCATAAGGATTGGTATACAGGATATAAAACTGTCATTATTCACACATGATGCAACTCTGTAAGTACAAAATCCAAGAGAATCAATAGATAAATAGATAAATTATTAGAATTAATAAGTGAATTTAAGAGGGTTACAAGACTGTGGTCACTATATAAAAATCAATTGGATATCTTTCCACCAATAGCAAACAGAAATAGTGTTTTAAAATAATAACACAGCAGACTCTGCAGTGCCCTGGGATGCATCCTTTGGGCCAGCCTGATTTCAGCACAGCTGCGGTGGACAGTTCCACACACATCCCCTGGCCCCACATCAGGCGCACATTGTGGGGTCTGAAGCCGCAGAAGTCCTTCCAGTCTGCACACAGAGACGCTCAGAGGAGCAGGAGCAGGGGAGGCAACCCTCGCCCACTGGAGGAACAGGACCGCTGGCTGATGTCCCAGCCTGGTCTTCGGTGGGAAAATCCCAGGACCCCTCCTCTATCTCCCGTGACACTGAGTCCCAGCTGTCCACTAACACCTACTTTAGGGGCTTTCCTCTCTCCCCTGCCCCACTCTTGCTGCTCTGACTCTTGGAATTCCCTTCTAAATAAAAAGCCCGTGCTCATATTCTCACCTCAGGCTCCACTTTAGGAGAATATAAACAAAAGCCATTTACAATAGCATCAAATAATTTCTCTAACTATGAATGAATCTTACCAGAGACATACAAGACCCCTCTGCAGAAAAATATAAATATTATTATCAGTAAAAGAAGAACTAAGTAAGTGGAAGTATATAAAGTATTCATGGATTGGAAGGCTATATATAGAAAAGATACTAATTCACCAAAATTGATCTATTTAGTAAATGCAATCTTAATCAAAACCCAAGACACTTTTTTACTTACAAACTTGACAAGCTGATTCTAAAATTATGAAAATTCAAAGAGGTAAGAATAGCCAAGACACTCTTGAAGGCAGGAGACATGTTCTACTAAATTTAAGATCTTTTAAAGTTACAGTAATTAATGGTGTGGTACTGGTGAAACAATAAACAAATTGATGATTCGAACAGAAATGACAGCCAGAAATAGACCACTAAATTTACATTCACTTTGTTTAAAACAAATGTGCTGCAAAACTGTGAGGAGAAGTTATTATTTTTAATAAAAGAGTTAAGGACAATAAGATATATTTTTAAAGCCTTGATTATTACTTCACATTCTGCATATAAATTAATTACATGGAGACTGTAGAACTAAGCACAAAAAGTAAAACAGGAAAGCTTGGACTTCCTAGGTGGCGCAGTGGATAAGAATCCGCCTGCCAATACAGGGAACATGGGTTTGATCTCTGCCCCAGGAAGATACCACATGCTGTGGAGCAACTAAGCCCGTGCGCCACAACTATTGAGCCTGTGCTCTAGAGCCCGTGAACCACAACTATTGAGCCCATGTGCCGCAACTACTGAAGCCCACACACCTAGAGCCCGTGCTCTGCAATGAGAGGCCACCAAAATGAGAGGCCTGCGCACCACAGTGAAGAGTAGCCCCCGCTCGAGGCAACTAGAGAAAGCCCATGTGCAGCAAAGACCAAACACAGCCAATAAAATAAATTAATTAATTAATTAATTTTTAAAAAAAAGCTTGCTGAAAATAATGTAAGAAAAAATTTCTACTCTTTCTACTTATATCCTTCGCTATTTTGTTGGGCATTAAAGATTAATGATTAATGAAACAGTGTTGTTTACTGCACCTATATAAATATAGGACAAACACTTGAGTGTCACATAATGACTTTTGCTTTTAATGTCATTTCAATATTAATGTCATGCCTGTTCTATCTGCTTGTGTTCTCTTGATGTATCTTTGCCTAACCCCCTCCAACTTTTTGTTCAGGTCTGTGTTTCACAGGTAGCGTATAGTTTGTATTTCTTTCTGAACCAGGATAAAAGGCTTGACTTTTCATTCAAAATTTTAACCCATTTGTATTTATTGTTATAATTGATATTTTATTTCTCATTATATTTATTTTTTCTCTAATTATACTATAATTTCCATTTTATGACTCCTTGTTGCTTCTTTGCTTCCTGCACTTTAAAAAATATAATGGAAATAAAAGGTCCCACTTAACAAAACACTACAACAAAATAGAAAATATCCAGAAACACACAACATCTTGGGAAATATGGCAGACACAAATGAAGACAGTTTAAAGACTTAATTGAGAGGCAGAAGATTTTAAGAAATGGAAAGATACAGCATCTCCATCACATCTGTTAAACCGAGGACTATAACACTATCAACTTCCCTCAAATTAACTTGTGAGCATCTTGCAGTTTTATTTACAACTTTAAAGATTTCATTTGTTTGCTTGATTGCTATTTGTATAATTAGACAAATGAGTCTAACATTTATATGAACACACAATCTGGCAAAAAGAATTAATGTAACTGAAAATTTCAAGGTAAAACTTGCACGGCCAGAGCTAAAAAGAACACAGTGTGAGGATGACACAAGAAGGGAGCTGATGGGAAGAAGAGACGCAGCCGCACGAGTCCCCGAAGGCACCACTCAAGACACGAGTGAACACACGGGGGTCTAGTGGTTAACACGTTTTAGAAATGGGAAAGCTGGAGCCTCAGTTTCTGGTCTGTCACTTGGGGTAACAATTGCACCAACTTCACAGCAAGATGAACTACACAGATTAATACACGGAGAGTCCTTAGATCAGAATCCGTGCATGGTGACTGGTCAGCGTGCTCTCAGAGGCAGCTGCTGTCACCTTGTGCACGTGAGCACATTAAAGATTCTGAGAATTCCCACAGTAAAGAAGTCTGGTGAATGTCGCTTAAACCAAGCTTCCAAAGACTATTCGAATGGGCATGCTTTTTAGAAACATAATTTCTTTTAAAACCTCCCATAGCCATGGCCTGGGGAGCATGTTTTGGGCAATGCAGGCCTACGGGAATAAGAACTTGGGCTCTGACCAGGATGGTGCTTGGAATCACTAGGGCAAGGAGAGGGTGTTAAACATGATACAGAGAAAACTCATCACCTATTTGGAAAGAAAGAAAGTTAGGACCGCATTTTAAACTTTGCATAAAAATAAACTGTCAAGTACTAAACCAAATAAACTAAAAGAAAAATAGACTAGAAAGAATAAACCAAAATAAATAAGATATAATTTTAAAAAAACTAAAAGAAACCATATTTTGTTTTTTAAAACTTGTCTTTAACCTTGAGGTAAAGGTTACTTGTATTAGCAGAGCAGCAAGAGAAAAAACTGGAAGGGAAAATCTTGGCAGACGGTATTACACGACAGCTTACAATCTCTGCAAATTGAAAGGCATCATAAATACAATGAAAAGGAAAACTATCGACATTTTAAAATATGTGCAACTATAATCAACAGGAAAACTATGGCCAAAGTGGCAATTGGCACAAAGAAATACTTTAACAAGAAGAGATATAATATCCAAGCTAATATTATAAGACAGGTTAATTCAAAGAAAAAATTAAGACAACAAGATCGCATTTTCCCCATCAGGCTAGCAAAGATTAAAATTTACCTTTGTCAGGTGTTTGGGGAAACAAAGTGTCACATACTGTGCCTATGCATGTAACCTTTCTGAAGGTCACTTTGGAAACTGTAGCAAAAGCTTTCAAATTATGAACCACTTTGATCTTTCAGGTGAGAGGGGGTTCTCCACTGGCACCCCACCCCTCCCCCAAACCCAGAAAATGAGTCCAAAGATGCTTACAGATGTAATGTCCAGTATTAGAACACAGACCGAGTTTTCTACGTCACGGAGGCCCACCTGCCCCCAATGGCATCCAAGAGGAAGTACTCACTGCTAACACTTAATGCTATTCTCTGTCACGTCACAAGTAGTACCTACTTTCAGCTACACTTTTTACTTTTGATCTAACATTGCCTAGAAGTCTCTCTCATGATTATCTGGTGCTTTCTGTGTGACACTCGGCAGCTTGTCTGAACGGACAAAATAAGACAGACAAAATCTCATGCAAAATTCTAAACTGCCCGTGAGAGCAGGTACACTTCTCTCTGGACTGCCCTGTGCCTTAGGGACACTGTGCACCTAAGATAAAAAGGCTGCCTGTACTGCACGGGTCTAACTCAAGTCTCACCTGCTGCAATCTAAGCCCCTGCAAGGACAGTACTGGTGAAAGCGCAGGTGCTGTCCCAGTAGGAATATAGGATGACGAGAGAGTTGAAGTGATACCAAAAAGCCTACCAGAGGAACTTATGATGGGCATTTTGGCACCAGCAGGGATTCCATAATGCCTCTAAAATCCAATAGCAAATTTGTAAATCAAATCAAAAGTATGCGAACTGAGCCCAAGTGGGAGAGCTAAGTGGGGATGAAATAAAAGAAGTGGTGACATAGCGCGTTGTGACGCTGAATGTAAAAGTGAGAGGCCCTCGTGGAGCCAGTGAGTCCCTTTTTGGCACAATTGTGTCCTCCCAATGGAAGCTCCCTTGTGGACTATTGGGTGTTATTTGAAATTGTTTCTGCCTCATGTTACCTTTATTCTGATCTTTTTAAAACCTGCCATTAGGTTGAGTTCAGCTCTTACCACTTTAGCGCAAAGTCGGTGCAAATAGGATTCCCGCACCCAGCATACGTCATCGGAGGCAATACCATAGCATGTGATGTGTGGTTTGGGGGACCACCGAACCCTCCCCAGGCTTGCTCCAGTCTCCTTCTCCCCCAAACCTTGCAGAGTACATCACACAATGCACACGTCACTGCAAATGTGGACTCGTAGCCGTGTATGCGAGTGTGCTTCTATGTCACACAGATGCACTGCCAGAGAGAGGTGTTTCACAAGCGTCCAGGGGCACCATGTTATTCAGGTGAGGTCCAGGGGAGGCAGCCGCCACCTCCCCCTCTCCCTCCCCGCTTTGGGTCCTGGCCGCAGGCTTTGTGAAGCTTCTGGGTCATGAAGGCAGCCGCCTGTGAACCTGGGGGCTGAGCCCTGGACGCCCGGGTACTTCCCAGCTGCCCGCCCAGCACCTTGTCTGCGGATGCTCATGGCACACTGCCCGTCTAGGGGTCAGAGTGACGGACCTCAGGCAGAGACAGTGTAAACTGAATAAAAGACATATTTTGACTGCAGTGGGACCTGTAAGTGGACAAAAACACAAAGAAACCCACACATTTGAAATCTGACGGGGTCTGCCTGGCAGTCAGTCTTCCAAGCTGCGGTCAGCTGGTCAGCTCAGCAAATTGAAGCAGCAGGTGCCTTCAGGATGCACTTCAGACCCTGACCTTGGTGTCTGACTTTGGGATCCAAATCTCCTCGGGCTGAAAGGTCCGTTTTCCTAACTCAGCCATGCATATTCCTGGAGCAAAGTCTCGGAGCAAACAGGGAGTATAAACCAAAAGAGGACAAGAGCCCAGGAGCCTGAAAACAGGTCCCGACCCGAGACACCAGCACCTTTCGGGTGCCCGTTCCTGAAGGCCCATCTCACCGTCCGTGTCAGCAGCGCTCTGGACGGCTGGGCACGCTGCTGTTCCCCGCCGGGTGCACGCCGTTGTACCGCATCCCTCCTTCCTTATCCATTTTGCCCAGCCGAGGCAAGTGAGCCCTTCCTTTCATGAGCGTATGATGTGATCATTTTCATAAATGCAATATTTTTTACTGGAACTGTCTTGCCTCCAACTGAATCAAAGACGCCCGGGCTGCGGGCCCTGATTTATGCCTTGAGCCCCTCGCTGCCACTGCACGCGAGGCACACAGCGGGAGCTCGCCAGGACCCGCTGATTAATGGAACTCGAGCCATGAGAGGCGGCCCTCTTTGGGGAGCTCGACCCCTTCAAGTGGGCCAATTAGCTTGTCTGCCCTCCATCACCGCTGATGGGATATTGTGAATCGCTCACGTCTACAATCAGCAGATTCAGGTACTCACCATGGTGAACAGCGTTCCACTATTTCAGGAAGCCAAAAATAGCCGTACAGTAAACTCTCATTATGCGGGGATGATGGTAAGATGGGGTATTCTAATTAATTAAACATTCTGGTCGGTAAAAAGAACATATATATATGCAGAAGGCCAGCCTTTACAAAATGAGAATATAACAAGATATACTCAGCGCGGAAATTATACCCGACGATGTAATTGCATCATTCGAAAACGATCTAAAAGACTCCTCTTGGGGCTGGAGCAGCCTGTGTGGGGCGTTGGTCTGGAGAGAAAATCTCTGGTCCCACAAATACGGTGAGTTTCCGGGAGAAGCTTATGTCTTTCCTGACCGCCAAATGCCCACGAGACACCCATTCTAGGTATTTCAGTCACTGTGGGACTCTTGTCAATAACTGAGACTTTGGTTACACAAGCTTCCTGCCTATTTTAATTCTGGAAAGACAAACATGTAAAGAATATTATTTCTAGGTTTTAAAATGAATGAGAAGAACGTTTGAGAGCAGATTTCCTGGGAGTGTGAATGTTAGGGGTTCTGCCCCATCTCAGAATTCTGTCTGTCTTGCAGTAGTCTCTCTTTGCAAATCCTGCTTTTGGTTATACAGTTACCAGCCATTTCCACAGAGACTGAAGTAGTTAAATTTCAGGATATGTATACGGTTTTCATGCAACTTTAAGTTCCTTATTCAAAGATTCTCTGATGAATAGAAACGAACATATCAACTACTGTCTCCAATTTTTGTCCCTTGGAAAATTTAGGTTTCTTTATGCTTATGTATTTGAAAAATGAGCATATTTTTAAATGAATAAAATAACATTAAAACATAATGGAACTCAGTGGACGTGTCCTGGTCACACATTAGGCTGACCCAGGAGCTTTAGAAAATGCCATGCCCAGGCCCAGGCCTGAGAGATTTTTTTTTCTTTTTTTCATTTAAGTGAACTGGTGTGGGGCCCAGGCAATCAGAGAGATTCTAACCAGAGTTAAAATCGAAGACTGTGCTACAGAGAAAAACTGGGTTTCTTAATTAAATATTTATTAAAATGAGAAATATTTGTCTTATCAAAACCGGAGAGAAAGAAACTCACATTTCTATGTGCAAGGATGCCTACGTGCAGGGGAGGACTATTCAAGTAGGTATTCCCAGATTATTGAGGGCTTGACTTACTTAAAGTTTAAGTAGTAAATAAACTCTGAGGTTCTTTTATTTTCTCATCTTAATAAACTTTCCTTACTTGTTTCTCGAGATGTAGTTCTAAACCTTCAAGAAAAACATATCAAGAAACTCTTCTCATCTTTCTATTACTTTAGAAGTGGACAAATTCCTCATAAAAAGCACTGAAAGCAGAAGTATCCTGTAATTGGTTCCCATGTATTTATACTGGGCACACAAGTCTGTGAACCAGATAACATCTTGGGTGTGTGTCTGGGAGGAGGTGGTGCTAAAAACTTCGTATCACGACATCAAAGCTGTTGAGAGATGAAAGGGCATCTTTCTATTTGCATCATAAACAAATTTTACATATTATGATATTCCAAGAATCTTTCATTTTAGCAGGTGGAAAAACAAGGACCGAGGCACCGTGTAGAACGCAGAGCCTCACTTGTGGTTGGTGACTCAGTTTATGGGGCTTTGACAGAAGCCCTGCCACGAAGCGCTGCGGCAAGAGAGGGCTTGCCTGGCTTTCTAAGGGCATGGTGTTTACCAATCCCAGGGAGCTGTGATAAATCCATCATCATTTGGACACAGCTGCAAATAAAGTTTTAAAGGGACCATTTTTGTTCCAAGGAACAAATTTCAAATTTTTTTTTGTCTCCTTTTCAAAAGGGTTGTAACTTAAAAGGGGTGACTCGGTAAGTTTCAACCTGCTCGGTTCAAGTGGGGATCTGCATGCTGGGTCAGGGATACCGGACGTCGGCACGTTTACCCTGCAGGTCCCGGGGACAGGCTGCCGTGGGCCCCAGACGCAGGCCGGCAGCTGCTTCCCGCTGGTTGGCGATGGATGTGGCCTCGGCAAGGGGCCTCGGCGGGGAGCGGGGCGGCTGCATCTGGGCCCAGCACCTGTTCCTCACCCCGGCGAGGAAGAGCACAGCAACAATGGCTTTAATCAGGGTGAGTGATGAGCGATTAGGTGTCTTCTGATTGTACCTGGAGCCTCTGAAAGAGCCCGCGCGTGCTTATTTGATTTCTTAATTACAGAAATGCCTCTCTGAAACGGCTTCCACTTCCAAGAGAAGATTGCAGTCATCTTCTGGATACGATGGTCTACTTTCCAATGAGAAGGGTGAGCGTTTAAAGCCCCGAGGCTTTTCCAGCAGAAGGATGCACAAGCTATTTCACTGAAATGGTCTCTCCGTCTCAAATGTCATCGAATACTGCAATGGCAATTTGTTTCAGTGATATATTTTGATTTTCTTAATTTAGTCATTTAGTTATTTTTTAAATTGTACGGAAGTATAGTTGATTTACAATGCTGTGCTTAATTTCTGCTGCACCGCAAAAAAAGACTCAGTTATACCTACATGCCTTCTTTTTCATGTTCTTTTCCATTAGGGTGTATCACAGGGTATTGAATACAGTTCCCTGTGCTGTACAGTAGGACCCCATTGTGTCTAAGAGTTTTCATCTGCTAATCCCAAACTCCCAATCCTTCCCTACCCCACAACCCCCTCCCCCCACCAGCTTGGCAACCACAAGTCTGCTCTCTGTGTCTGTGAGTCGGTTTCTGTTTCATAGATATGTTTTGTGTCTAAAATATGACACAGAGATATACTTAGAATATAAGACACTTGGAAATATTTAAATAAACCAGCTGCTTTATGAAAACGAGGAGAGACACATTCCACATTAAACAAATGTTGCTCCTTCCTTAAACAATGACCAATGTATGAGAGAAATACAGTGGCCAAGTGTTTGTAAAATGGGCCACGCTTTTGAGAAAAGAGGGGGGCCGGGTGGGAGCAGGCCCCCGGTGACACAGGGCTGAGCCGCCTCGCTGCAGGGCGCTTCCAGCAGCTACTGTATCACTGGGCATTTATTCGTGCAGCTTGTGCCAACTTCTGGGGTGCCCCCACCAGACATAAGAAACCACCGTGGCCTGAGAAGCCTGCACATCCTGCAGGGAAATGCAGGGCGTGATGAGAATACCTGGGTAGATGAGATGGCCCTGGTGAGCACTGTGCACTGCCCGTCAATACAATAAAGTGTTACTGACAAATCGCAGGGCAAAGAGAAGGTATGACAGGGACACGCCACACGTGGGCTGAACCCCGGGGAGTCAGGGGAGATGCAGCTAAGCGAGCGCTGACATCAGGCTCCAGCTCTGCTCCCGGAATCCGCGCATCCCCGTGGGATGGGGCTGGAGTGGACGAGGGGTGGGGGGGGGGCACCTGGGCTCTGGTTGCGGGAGGGGTGGGAGAAGGACGAGGGACGGCAGGTTACCATAGTCCAGGACGTCACCTCGGTCTGATCTGTTTCCTTCATCTCGTGGGGGTAAATCTTATTGCTAAGGTGTCTGGGTCTCTGTGACCTGATGGCGACAAGAATGAAAGGATGCTGCTCGCTCGGGCCGTCTCTGGACCGCTGCCGGCGCCCCGCACTGCGGATGCTCCAGCCCGGGTGCCAGGAGGGCCACTGCTGAGCTGTGACCAGTGCCGTCGAGGCCGCGGGTATGGAATCCCCAGGAAAACAACGCCCCTTTGTCCCAAGCCCAGGCCTCTGCCCACACACTGGCCCAGCCAGCACCTCTGCATCCCTTCAGCAGGACGCATCTGGGCCTGGCACCAGGCTTCACGGGGGGGTGCAGTGGTCGCCCCTGCTTTTGACTTTTCTCCACATACCACCCTTCCGCAACCTGAGCTCTGCGGGGACAGGGTAGGATTTAAGGTCTTCTGTCTGCCCTCACCATCACCCCTCTTTTCTCTCCTTCCCACAAGGTCACTGCCTGTGCCTCCCATCCTGGGTTTTCTCTGCCGCGGACCCGACGTCTTCTCCAGAGACCTGGCTCTCAGTCGGTTAGTGTGAGTAAAGGGTGTTAGGAAAGATTTCCTTTATCGACAAAGCCTGGAATTCATGTTGCTCTCACATGGTAAGAATCCTATTTGGGATGTCACCAGTTGGCAATCAATGTCCTTTTTTTCTTTCCACTCTGCTGGAACAATCCCAGGCCTCCAATCAAAGAAGGCATGCATCCCTTGAAGAATTGGGGAGAGATCACAAAAAGGAAAGTCCAAGGAGAACAGCACATGAACATGCATTTTAAAGTGTTACTGTAGCTTTATTATATCTATAATTATTATTTATTTTACACCAGATCATCCGTGAGGTCTGCACAGAGGGGGCAGAATCTGAACGTGGCATTTAAGAGAGAACAGACTACAGGTGAGAATGCTGGATTGGAGAGGCCAAGTGGAGACACACTTGAGCAAAGACACTGACAGTTAGAATGACAAGTGTCAACTCGCTCAACGTCTCTGAAACACGGGTTTGTGCAGATACAGAATCTCCTGAAGCCCATCTGAGTTTGGTGTGCAGGTAGACCCATCACCTTAACTTTCTAGCCAATGAAAGTCTGTTTTCAAAAGTGATTATCACAAGGTTTTCGCAGGCTCTTCAGCTGCCTCACAGATATTCAACAATTACTCCAATGAGCGGAAAGATTTAACTTGACAAACCACCTAATGCTAGCAACTGGGGTCATGCTGGTATCAGTAAGTACAGTAAAAAGAACCACAGATTAGCTAATAAACAGTGGAGCTGAACTCCAACACAACACTCCAAACTTCGAACTCGAGATTCTTCCTATTACACAGCGTTGCCTCTCTGACCGTCAGCACCCCTGAAATTTTAGAAATTGGAAGACAAAGAAGCACAGATAATTGACAAGGACCTACTGCACAGCACAGGGAACTATATCCTGTGATAACCTGTAGTGGAAGAGAATGTAAACGAGAATATATATATAACTGAATGACTTGCTGTACACCTGAAACTGACACATTGTAGATCAACTGTATTCCAATAAAACTTTTTTAAAAAGACAGTGGAGCAAAATAGTCCCCTTCTTGGCAACTGAGATCGGCTTTTGCTCTTGGCCGGTGCACAACGACAGCAGGCGGCCACTTTGCTCTGACAATCAAACTACCCACTGCTTCCCTAGGTGCCGCACCCATGGGCCGCAATTGGGAGGTCTGGGCACAGACACCTGTGCAGCTGCCCAGCAACCCACCACCTTTGGGCCAGTTTCTTTTCCGCTTGCATTGACTGAGTGTGGGGGTTGTGGAACAGGAATTGCTGAAATCCCATCGGTTCCAGGAAGCCAACAGGCGTGGACCCTCCCCCTCCTCGTCACACAGCACATATGTCAGGACTTAGGTGTCTTGAGTCTACATGGTCACCGGAGATGCTTCTCGGTGAGCTGGCCCAGTGCTGGAGGTGGAGCAGAAATTGCACGTGTCCACGACGCTCCGTCAGGGTGCTCAGGGCTGCCTCACCTACTGATGAGGTTTTCTCCCTCAGCTCCCCGTTTATGCAGGCGCAGGCTATAATGCCACGCTCTGGGTACCTCCCAGGACCTACCTTAATACCACCACCAAGACCTCGTAGCGATCAAGGCTGAACAGGAGTCAAGGAAGTCAGACACATCACCAGCTCCCACCTGGACCATTACAGACACGCACATCGGACTGTATACCGAACTCTCAAGACCCCATCACCCAGCTCAACGATTATCAACATCCCGCCATTCTTGTCTCACTGACCTGCAGCCATTCTCAAGACTTCACGCAATTCTTATCACATTTTTACCGTTCTTGGGGGGATAAACTTAAATACACTGAATTGCACACATCTTAATTGAATAACGTCAACACATTGAATCACCTGTGGATCCCACACCCTACGAGGACAAAGAACATCCCCAGCTTGTCAGAAGGCTGCCTCCTGTGCCATCTCCCAGAGGCCATCGATGTTCCGATGTATCTCACCGTCGATGAGCGTAGCCGGGACGTGAACATCCACCCGTGGATGGAGGCATACAGAATGTGCGGGGTGGGGGCAGCTGGCTTCTTTGTTCAGCTTAATGTCCGCGGGGGTCATCGGCAGGGTTGACCTGGCCGCAGCTTACTCCTCTTTGTTGGCCAGTGACATCCCATTGGGTGAATATACCACCATTTGCCTGTCCTTTCACCCACTGGTGGCTGTCTGAGTAGTTTCCAGCTCTTGACAATTGTGAGTACAGGTCTATGAACACAAGCATGCAAATCTTTCACATGTATGTTTTTTTTGTTGTTGTTTGGCTGTTTTGTTGTTTTTATTTTTTTTATAAAAACACGAATGGAATTACTGAATCAAAGTTTACGTGTTTAATTTTATAAGAAGCTGCCAAACACTTTCCCGAAGTGGTTTTACCACTTTACATACTAACCAGAAACAAATCGGAATTCCAGTTGCTCTTTTTTAGTCACAGTCATGCTAAGGAGTGTGTCATGTTGTACCCTCTTGATTTTAATTTGCATCTTTCTGATGACTACAATGTTGAGTGCTTCGTTAGGGGCTCATTTGGCCAGTGTATATCTTCCTTGGTGAAGTGACTGCTCAAGTCTTTTGCCTATTTTTTAAAATAAGTTGTTTTCTTCTTGTTATTGAGTATTATATTCTTGGTACAAGTCCTCTGTCACCTATATGTATTGAGAATATTTTCTCCCAGTCTAGATCTGCTCATTCTCTTTTTTAAAGTGTATTTTTAATGAACAGCAAGGGTTTTTTTTTTTTTTTTTAATGAAGTCTAATCAAAATTTTCCCTTTGGGTATTGTTTTCTGTGTTCCGTGCAAAAAACCTTTGCCCACCTCCTGGTTAGAGAGATATTCCCCCAATATTTTCTTTTAAATACTTTATAGTTTTAGTTTTACTTTTATATCTCTGATCCATCTCAATTTTGGTTTATGGTGTAAGGTAAGCCAAATTCCTTTTTTTCCCCCTATATGGGCATCAAGTTGTTTCAGTAACATTTGTTTAAAAAAAATACTTACTTTTCCCATTGAACATTTTAGATGTCTTAATTAAAAATCAATCTACCATGTAAGTGTGGGCTCTAGAATCTCTATTTGACTCCACTGTTTACCTAAATGTTCTCAAACTAAAATCACACTGTTTGATTGCTAGTCGTTCTAGTAAATCATGATATCAAGTATCATAAGCTCTCTCACAATTTTTGGGCTGCTCTATCTTTCTCATGCTTCTATATCAATGTCAGAATCAACTACTTAAATTTTTATGGTATAAGATTGGGATTGTGTAGGGACTTCCCTGGTGGCGCAGTGGTTGAGAATCCACTTGCCGATGCAGGGGACATGGCTTCGAGCCCTGGTCTGGGAATATTCCACATGCCATGGAGCACTAAGCCCGTGTGCCATAGCTACTGAGCCTGCACTCTAGAGCCCATGAGCCATGACTACTGAGCCCATGTGCCTACAACCACTGAAGCCCGAGCACCTAGAGCCTATGCTCTGCAACAAGAGAAGCCACCGCATTGAGAAGCCACGCACCACAAATGAAGAGTAGCCCCCACTCGCCACAACTAGAGAAAGCCCAAGCGCAGCAACGAAGATCCAATGCGGCCAAAGTAAATAAAGTAAAAAAAATTTTTTAAAAAGATTGGGATTGTGTTGAAAACATAGATCAAATTGGAGATGAGGGACATCTTAATGAAATTGAGCCTTCCAGGCTTTCATGAACATGGTATATATCTCTCCATTTACTGATGTATTCCCTGTTTTCTCTCAGCAAAGTTTGTAGTTTCAGTTTACATATGTTGTAGGGCTTTTGTTAACTTTATTTGTATTTTATGTTTTTCGATGCTATCACACTTAATTTTTTTATTTTACTTTTCAACTGATCATTGCTAATATATAGAAATTCAGCTGTATTTTTGAACATCGAGCTTTATCCTGAGACTTTGTTACATGCACATTCTTGTCCTAATAAGCTACTGTTGTGGTGGGTGTTGTCAATAACTTAGGATTTTCTGTGTAAATAATCAGGTTGTCTGGGATGGGACAGTTTTTCTTCTTCATTTCTATTTCTTTTTCTTGTCTTTCTGTGCTGGGTAGGACCTCCAGTACGAAGTTGAATGGAAGTGATGATAATGGGTATCCTTGCCTTGTTCCCAATCTTAGAAAAAAGTACTCAGTGTCTCAACATTAAGATTATGTTACCTGAGGTTTTAGTAGATGCCTTTTATCAGATTGAGGAAGTTCCCTTCTATCACTAGTTTCTCAGGAGCTTCTGTCTTGAACAGGTTTTAATTTTTACCAAATTCTTTTTCTGCATCTATGGAAATGAATCAATTACTTTCTTTTTTATTCAGTTTCTATGGTTTTCAATTTCTATGGTTTTAAAACATTAAAGGATCTTTACATAGGATAAAGCCCACTTGGTCATGATGTCTCCTTTTCATGTATTGTTAGATTCAACCTGCTAACATTTTGTTAAAGATGTCAGCATCGATGTTCTTAAAAGAACCTGATCTATAATTTTCTTTTTCTGTGACTCCTTTGTCAGGTTTGGGTATCACAACTATGCAGCCCTCATTAAATGAGTTGAAATTTTTCCTTTCTCTATTTTCTAAGAGAATATTATAGGATTGGTAGTTTTTCTTCCTTGTTTTCAAGAATCCTCCAGTGAAACCACCTGGGCCTAGAGTTGTCTTTGTGGGAAATTATCTTGATAGAAAGTTTAAGGTCTTAGATAAATATAAACTTACTTGAATTTTTCCTTTCACCATGTGTCATTTTTGATAAGCTGTATTTTTTGAGGAATTTGTCCATTTCAATTTTTATTTATTGACAAACTGACAATGAATCCATCAAACTTATTGGCATAAACTTGTTTATAATATTGCCTTATTGTACTTTTGACACCTGTAGGATCTGGAATGATCTCCCTTCTTTCATTACTGATATTATTAATTTATGTTTTCTCTCTTTTTTTCTGAACCATTTTTTGCCAGGGGGTTATGGATTTTACTAATATTTTCAAGAGACCTCGTTGGGCACTGCCATGTTCCCGGCTGCTCGGGGCTGTTCCTGATTTATTCCTTTATTTCTGCTCCTAATGCTACCATGTCCTTCCTTCCAGTTACTTTGGGTTTCATGTGCTCATTTTTTTTTTCTAGTTTCTTGAAGTGGAAAATTAGATCATTGACTTAAATCACATCCTTTCTAAATTAAGCATTCTGGAGTTATAAATTTCCCTCAGACCAATGCTTTAACTATATTTCATAAAATCGGATATGTAGTATTTTTATTTTCACTCAATTTGAATTATTTCTCTTTTTCATTGTGATTTCTTTTTTGACATATGGGATATTTTTAAGTTCATCATTTAACATAAAAATATTTGGGGCTTTTCTGGAGCTCTTATTCTTATTGATTTCAAATGCGATTCCATTGTTGCCGTAGACACATTCTGTAATAGTCCAGCCTTCTGAAGTTGATTAAGTGTTGTTTTACGGCCCAGCATATCAATTACCCTGATAAGCACTCCATGTAGGCTTGAAAATAATATGAATTCTGCAGTGTTGGGTAGAGCTTCCATAAATGTCAAATAAGTCACTTAGATCCTATAATTTAGATTTATTATTTAAATGGATAGATTTATAAATATATAGATTTATAATCGTAATTTATAATTGAGATTCTATGTCTTTACTGATTCTTTTTGTCTAGTTGTTTTATAGATTATTGACAACACAGTTTTATTATTATGGTGTATTTAGTCTCCCTTCTCTCACTTTTTGGTACAGGTATTTCTTTTTAATATATAAATTGTATTTATTTATTTATTTATTGGCTGATTTGGGTGTTCGTTGCTGTGCATGGGCTTTCTCTAGTTGTGGTGAGCAGGAACTACTCTTTGTTGCGGTGCACAGGCTTCTCATTGTGGTGGCTTCTTTTGTTGTGGAGCATGGGCTCTAGGCACACAGGTTTCAGTAGTTGCAGCACATGGGCTCAGTAGCTGTGGCTCACGGGCTCTAGAGCGCAGGCTCAGTAGTTGTGGCACACGGGCTTCGTTGCTGCGCAGCATGTGGGATCTTCCCCGAGCAGGGCTCGAACCCCTGTCCCCTGCATTGGCAGGTGGATTCTTAACCACTGCGCCACCAGGGAAGTCCCTGGTGCAGGTGTTCTGAATCTCTGTTACTAAGACTGTACAAATCGTTCATGATTATGTCTTGTATGAAATGTTCTTCTTTATCTTTGGTAATATGCTTTGTCTCAAAGTCTGCTTATATATTACATATTATTATATTGTATATCTATATATCTATATACCTATATAATACACATCTATCTATATATATCACATCTATTATGTTTATTTCACTGAAATACATATATTTATACATTTTCAGACTAGTCATATTTAAGTGTTCAATAGCTTCTACCAGTGACCCCTGAACTGGGCAGCCCTGCCTGGGATGTCTCTTTGCTCTGTGTTGAAGACTAGTTTCCTGAATATAGAATTCTAGGTTGACAGACATTTTTCACTGCCTCATTTTTCAAATGTCATTCCATTGTCTTCTGGTCTCTATGGTTTCTGGGAAGAAATCTCTGTAATTAGTATAGTCGTTTGCTTTATGTAACATGCCATGCTTTTTTAAAATTTCATATTTATATTTGGATTTCAGCAACTTAACAATGCTATGCCTAGATGTGTGGGGTTTTGGGTGGTTTTTTTCTCTTTTGTCCTACTTGGAATTCTTTGAGATTCTTAGATTTGTAACTTGATGTCTTTAAGGAAACTCAGGGCATTTTAAACTATTATTTCTCCAAATTTATTTTTCCATTCCAGTATCCTTCTCATTGCTTTGAGGACCCTAATGACAGATATATCAGACTACTCGGTATTTAACCCTAGACTTTGGAGGCTCTCTTCATTCTCAGCAATGCTTTTCCTGTTCTTCAGCACTGATCATTCCTATCGATCTATTTCCAAGTTCACTGATCTTCTGTCGTCTTCATTCTTCTGTTAAGTCAACTCTGTGAATATTTCAATTCTGTTACTGAATGTGTAAGGTCTATAATATCTATTTACAGCTTTGCCAGGATTCCCCAGCTAGTCACCTGCTATGCGTTCATTTCCCTCTAGGTTCCAGTGCTCACTCTACTCGGTGCTTCACAGCATCTGTGTGCTCCGCGTGCCCCACAGACACAGGAGAAGCGGCTCCACATCACCAATTATTAGAGGAATGCACATCAAAACGACAATGAGGTATCACCTCACACCAGTTAGAATGGGCATCATTAGAAAATCTACAAACAGTAAATGCTGGAGAGGGTGTGGAGAAAAGGGAACACTCTTGCACTGCTGGTAGGAATGTAAATTGATACAGCCACTGTGGAGAACAGTATGGAAGTTCCTTGCAAAACTAAAAACAGAGTTTCCATATGACCCAGCCATCGCACTCCTGGGCATATACCCAGAGAACACCATCATTCAAAAAGACACATGCACTCCAATGTTCACTGCAGCACTATTTACAATAGCCAGGACGTGGAAGCAACCTAAATGTCCATCAACAGATGAATGGATAAAAAAGATGTGGTACATACATACAGTGGAATATTACTCAGCTGTAAAAAGCAAGGAAATTGGGACATTTGTAGAGACATGGATGGACCTAGAGACTGTCATACAGAGTGAAGCGAGTCAGAACGAGAAAAACAAATATTCTATAATATCTCTTATATGCGGAATCTAAAAAAAAATAGTTTGGATGAACTTATTTGCAAAGCAGAAATAGAGACACAGACTATGGATACACGGGGGGGAGAAGGGGGGAGGGGTGAATTGGGAGATGGGGATTGACACATAGACACTATCCATACTGTGTATAAAATAGATAACTAATGAGAACCTGCTGTAAAGCACAGGGAACTCTACTCAGTGCTCTGTGCTGACTTAAATGGGAAGGAAATCCAAAAGAAAGGGGATATGTGTGTATGTGTCGCTGACTCACTTTGCTGTACAGCAGACACTAACACAACACTGTGAAGCAACTACACGCCAATAAAACTTAATCTAAAAATAAAATGTTTGTATACTCATCACAGCATTTGGTTCACTTGAGTTGGTTGTTATTTGCTGCTTCTTTTTTTCTTAAGTGTGAGTCATTTTCTTGTTTCTTCACATGTCTAGTTTTTTAAATTATTATGAAATACAAATCGTTATGGATGAAACATTGTAGAGTCTCTGGATTATTTGATGCTCCTCTGGAGAATCATGTCTATTTTAGCAAGCAGGTAATTTGGCGGGGCCCCAACTGCATACCCTGCAGCGGGCAGCCACTCACACCTCTGCTTGATCACGCTGGCTTTCAGATGCCGCTTCTTCACCTGCATCCACAGGACTTGCAACACAGCACGGCTCAGAACGTGAGCCGGCGACGCGGGTGGGCTGTCTGTGCCAGTTTGGGGCACCTCTTTTTCACCGTTTTCCCTCTAATTTCTAGATGGTCTGCCAGCCCCAGAGACCCTGCAGGTTCCTCCTGTCCCAACCACACACTGGGGACTGGGCGGTCCCCTGAGGAAAAGAGGGGTGAACTCAAGCATTCTGCCCCCTCTGTGGCCTGTGTTTTAAGAGTAGACTCCTCTCCAGCTTCTGCCTTTACCAGTTTCCCTCCACTGACATCAAAAGCTTGTACGAGTATATTTTGCTCGGCCTCTGTGGCGATGCCTGTGGGAGAGGGAACCTGGCGAGCAGCTGCGCCGTCGCCACAAACGCGCGCTTCTGCTCAAGCGCAGCGAGTCCTGCCTTAGGACGAACCCAGGGACTCAGACCTGAACTCGCACGAGCTGCTTCCCCTCCTTTAATTCTCCCAGCAGGCGTCCCCACAGCACTTGGAGGAAGTCCGCTGGACCAGGCCGTGTTGGGACGGCCTATGGAGGGTTTCCAGACTCTGGAGACAAGCAGAAGAGTAAGCTCCAGCCGAGAATTCATCTAAACCTGCCACCCCTCCTCAGAAAGGTAAACACAATCGCCTCCCACAGGCAGCGTTTTGTAGCTGGTGTTAAGATTGTTTCCCCTCCTAAAATTCACTTGGGAAAAAAAAACACTGATAAACTTTAGAAAATCTGTTTCTGGAACAAAACGTCCCTTCCTTGCTGCCTTTCCGTAGCTGGATTAGAACCAGCCACCCCTCTTACTGCCCTACTGTCTTAACAAGATGGTAACCTGGTATCTCTACCGGAGCCTAGACCTGGGAGAGGGCAGACCTCTTCCTGGCCCGGCCGATGGTGGAAGAGTGTCCACGCTTTACAGAAGGTTGGCCTTTCCTTTTTCTCCTGGAGGGTAATATAAATTTAAAATGAGAGGAAAATGCTTACTACTTAATTCTGAGCTTTAAAAGGAAGCTAGCTATCATTGCTGTGTATCTGGATGAAAATAATATAGTAACAATTAAAGAAAATATAGAAGAAAAAGAAACAAGATGATATACCACTATACCCCACCGTACTGACAATATGAAGTGTTGGGGAGATGTGGAGTATTTGACACTTTCATCACTGCTGAGGATGTGAAAACCACCACACCATTTAGGGAAATAAATATATATTCCACCTACAATGTTGAATGCATTACAGACTCCTCAATCCCACGGTCCGTTCTTTATTTATTCCTTAAATAGTCTCATGCGTTTTGCAGCGAGCCCCATGTGAAAAAACGTTCTTTGCAGTGTTTCTGTGTAACAGCCAAAACCCAGAAACGACTAAATAGAATGGATGTTTAGACAATGGGAAACTACACAGAATGAAAATAAAACTACGTGGAAATGAAAACAGACTGAACGACATCAACGTGCAGATGGATGTCACTAAATGCTGGGCAAGAGAAGCAAGATACGAAAGAATAGAGACCTCGAGACCCAGTTACTACACAGTGGAGAACAGCCCTGTTTATACTGCCTGCTTTAGGGATGCATGTGTGGCTGGTGCAACTACCAAGCGAAGCCGGGAAATCGTTACCATAAATGCTAAGGAAACAGGCAGGGAGGGAGGCAGTCTGCCAGGAGTGGTGGGTACCCATGTTTTTGTTTATAATTATTTACTAACCTACACTCACACAATGCAATTTTTCGTATGTATATTTCACAACCATGTCTTCAAAATATAATAAAATTAAGGAAATATTAAAGGCCCTGAAGACTTTCAAATGTTTGGTTGTTTCGTACTTTAAGAAAGTTAAAAAAAAAAAAAAACACTTATTGCCGTCATCACCTAGCCCCGCCAGCACCACCGCTTTTCCTACCGCTCAGGAATACGTATGCATATTTACACATTAGAATGTCTCCTCCAAAGGCGTGTCACAAATGGTGGCTGAGAACCAGGGAAGGCAGTTGTGAGAAGTGCAGCTGAAATAGCAAGGATTTCTCCTCCTCACCTTCATCAGCTTGGCAGTCACGCAAATTATCTCAACGTGTACTGTTTTCAAAGCAGGTTCAGAGGGGAAACATTCCCATTCTTCCTCAGACCCACCATCGGATCATCTCCCGCAGGTGGAGACAGCACCTCTGTGTGTGGGTGAGGCCACCCCGAGCCTCCGGTCACTCCGTCCCCTGGGAATAACCCAGCGGCCCACGGGCCCCGTCCCCACAGTCTCCAGGACCTCGAGACCCATCTCGTCGTGCTTTGGCGTCACCTGGGTCACCACTTTCTAATGACGCGTCCCGGGGGTGCTTCTCTCCATGAGACTCTCCCTGCGAGCCCCTCCCCTCTCCTCCTCCCAACCTCTGCCCGCCCCCCGGGAGTCCTCCTCGGCCGTCAGCAGGCTCCCCACCCACCCTGGACGTGTCTTCCTGCTCTGCCCACACCGGGCTGGGCCCCCGAAATGCTCACACCCCTTCCCTCACGCAACTCTCCCGCCCTCACCCCCACCTCCAAACTGCTCTCCTCTCTTCTTTAAAAAAATGTAGGGACTCGGGATCAAACTCTGGGAGCCTCTCCTGTCCTTCCGGCCCCTCTCCCTCTTCCACCGTTGACTCCACGCCCACCTCGGGCCTTGCCGGCCGCCATCGCCCCAGACTCAGGCCCGGGAACTGCAGGGCCGCCCGCCACCAGGGCTTCTCGGCAGCCGCGTGCTGACCCCTGGGGCGGGTGTTTTGCCGGAAGGCGGCCCTGTGTGAGCCATGGGATGGCAAGCAGCATCCTAGGCGCGCCCTCCCCGCTGTGATGACCTCAAAGGCTCCCAGGCGTCACTGACGTCCCAGGGCGCGGCTGGGGGAGGGGGCCGCACCCCAGGAAAGAATTCTTGCTTTACATGATCCACCTGACATTCTGAATTTTTACTTCCTTCACCCTCTTAGCTCTCACCATCACGCTCTCCAGCAAGGTCAGGCCCCTCGGGAGGCCACGGTCTAGACCTGGCCATCACCGGGGACGGCGCCACCTCCCAAGTCAGCTTCGACCACTCCCTCCACGCCCACGAGCCTCGGCACCCACGTCCCGTGCACAGCGGCCCTCGGGCTCCACGCGTGGGGACCCTTTTCCCCACCCGCATCCTCATTCCCACCTCTCCCAGCTCTGATTCCGAGCTTTAGTGCAACTTCCACTAAAACCCTCACCTCTCTTGCCTTCTCTTTGAGTCAGTGAATTCGAGGTGCGCTCACCTGGGCAACCCCAGCCCCAGGTTAGGTGCAGCCGCCCGCGGCGCTGTGCCCGCCCTGGAGCGGCTGAGGGGCGGCAGAGAAGCCCTCGGCAAGCCCCCGCAAGACCCACTCCTGGCCTGTGACCACCCGCCTCCAACACAGAGCCAAGGCCACCGGACGACCCCGCTCACCTCCCCGGGACAGTCGCTCTGGCGTTTTCCCTGCTGGCTCTTCCCTACCGCACCCTCTCGACGGAAATCCTCTCTCAATCCAAGCACTCAGGGAACCATTTCACCTGCGACGTCACAGAAAAATAAACGTCTGTTTAAATTTTTACCTCCCAACACACCCTAACTTGTACCAGCATCTAACACGACATGAGTTTTACTTAACTTTTTCTTGCCTGTCGTCCTCATCACAGGACAGTAAATGATCCACGAACAGACGAATTCTTCTGGCTTGTCCACTGCTGTGCTCCCGATGCCCAGTACCTAGCAGGTGCTCAGTAAGTCTGGGTGAAACTGATGAACGATGCAGCAGTGCACGCGTGAGCGGATGCCAGTGTGCACCTGCTCTCTGTCCGCCCCCTCCACCGGGAGCGGAGCCCACCGATGGTGTTTCTTGCTTTACGTCTGTGTCCGCCGCGTCTAGGACGGAACAGGAGGTGCTCCATAAACCTCTCATTTCTGACTTATCTTCGACTGCGTGTCTTCTTTTCATTTCTCATATGTCTACTCAGCTATGAAAGGACAAACCCTTGAATACTCCGTATTAACTGTACCCCCGGAACAAGGAAACCGCCACCTGGTCGTTGATTATCATGCCCGTGATGAACAAGGAGCCGCCGTCACGCGGGAGCGCACGCTGACTCCACCGCCGTCACAGAACCTGGACCAGAGGGAGCATTTTCACTTGGGATTTGTACCCTGATGTCGGGCAGCGTTGCAGCCGGGCAGAATGAGACCCTGTTACACGCTGCCCGTGGCAGGCACAGCCTCAACCCAAACGGCCTCCTTTGTCCCTGGATTTACCCCTTTAGGTTAAAAGCCGTTCCCTTTTGAATTGTAAATATGCTGAAAACCGCCAACACTTTAAACTGATTCTCTGTCGCTAATGTGGGGGACACCTTGTCCTCAGGCCCTAATGCACTTGCTTCCTGACTGTGGCCACGTGGACCCCACCTGAGGCCCAGGAACCTGGGACAGTCTGACCTCACCTGGCTTAGCACAGACTGCCCGGGGCTCACGACCCAGCCCGGGCCTGCCTGGCAGCTTGGCTCCGAGAGGCGGGCTCCTCCCGCACCTCATTCCTGATGCCACGTGCCCATCAAGAGCCCCAGTCCTAGTAACCGGGTCTCACCTGGTTCTGTCATGCACCTGCCTGCTGGTCTGCTCTCTGATGCTTGGAATCTTACCGCATCCTTGCAAATCTCCCTCCCAGGGGCTACGCCAGCCCTGTGACTGTCCTACCTGCGACTGCCTCCCCAAGACTGCTTATCCACCAGCCTCTCTGACTACTGTCAGTTTTAGTCTTTGCAGATTTCTACCAATCCCAGGCTATCTGGCTGAGGTGCAGCTAATCAGAGAATGCAGCCATGGCCACAAAATACGGTATAAACATTTCAGTAGGAATGGGGATTCTGATAGAAATGAAGAGAGAGTTTGAGAATCTTGTATAGGAGTGTGGGGGTGGGGGGGGAGAGAGAGAGACACACATGCCAGCCACTGCTCCCCAGGACCCAGGACCTACGACACGATGCTCCGTTGACAGGCCGCTGCCAAGAAAGTCAAGTCCCTGTGCCAGGCAGGTACGCCAGCAGGGCCCCGTGGCTCTGGAGTGTGAGCCACAGCGGCCCCAGGAAATGCACGTGCTAAGATGTCCCCCCAGGACCTGCGGCACTGAGCGGTCACTATCTGTCACTAAAGCCATGTTGTCCTAGGTTTTCAGGGGAAGCACAAAAATATGGAGTTGAAGTTCAAGAGACTGCTTGCTCCTGTGACCCACATTTATTTTTCTCTGAAAGGGGGACCAAAGGCGAGGCAGGGAACCAAGTGCTGCCATAGGGCCGCGGTCGATCTGAACACCCGGAGCACGTGGACCCTTTCCTACGTGGCCTCATCCCCAACTAGGTGCTTCCAAACCCTGTTGACACGCCCTGCACTGCATTCCTTCTACACAAGCCATCTGAAGACAGAACTGACAAGGAGGGTGATCTGGGGACACCTCCAGAAACAGGGCTTGTTTGAGACCAGTTTATAACCGACCATCTCTCCAAAACCTGGAACCAAGGCTCCACGTCGCAATGGTCTCGTCTCTCTCCTCAAGGCCTGTTGTCCCGGGAGGCATGCACTGTCTATGGGTGGTCACGCGCTGTTTTGTAGGAGCTGATCTGACCCTTCAACCAGACCACAGCCGCTTCCCAACGGGACCCCTTCTTCTCCGTGGCCTCCACAACACCGGGGAACAGGTCCTGCCACGAGGGAGGCCCTGAGTCCTGAACCCACGCTCGTTTTAGACCATCCAATGTAGGGACCCTAGAGATGGCCCAATCTAGCCACCCATGTGAAGCATAAGGGTGACTTCTTGGCATTATCGGGAGGCAGGACAAGAAGTTTAAATTTCAGATCTTCACATGACTTTAATTTCAACTTCGGCTTAAAGTGAAGTGCCTACTTATCTGCAAAGCAGAAATAGAGACACAGATGTAGAGAACAAACTTACGGATACCAAGGGGGTGTGTGGGATGAACTGGGAGATGGGGACTGACATATATACACTGTTGATACTACATATAAAATAGATAACTAATGAGAACCTGCTGTATAGCACAGGGAACTCTACTCAGCGCTCTGTGGTGACCTAAATGGGAAGGAACTCCAAAAAAGAGGGGATATATGTGTATGTACAGCTGATTCACTTTGCTGTACAGCAGAAACTAACAACACTGTAAAGCAACTATACCCCAATAAAAAGTAATTTAAAAAATAAAAGATAAAATAAAAGATACCTGTTTATATTTTAAAATAATGTTAAGTGCCTATTATACGTCAGACCCTCTGCTGGGGGCCAAGACATATGAAACAAGGCACGGTCCCTGATATCAAGAAATTCACAGTCTAGGGACTTCCCTGGTGGCGCAATGGGTAAGACTCCGAGCTGCCAATGCAGGGGATCTGGGTCCAATCCCTGGTCAGGGAACTAGATCCCACATGCCGCAACTGAAGATTCCCACATGCCGCAACTAAGACCCGGCACAGCCAAATAAATAAATAAGTATTAAAAAAAAAAAAAAAAAACAAATTCTTAGTCTAACGGGGAAGAAAGATGAAAAAAAGTAAACGCATAAATAAATATATGATTGTAAATATCGTAAACACTAGTGGAGGAAACGAACAGTGAAAAGAGCAATCGGTCTGGAGGAAGTGACTTTGCAAGAGTCTATTTATTACAAAGCTCAAAGGTCATCTCTGAGCTATTAGTTAATCTTAATGGAGAGATACTACTTCTGGCAAACTGTGCAGCCGTAATTCTCAACTAAAGCCGGGGGGCGGGGATTACACAGGAGCCTCTTTACTGCTGTAAAATGTAGGACTCACCCCACCGGGGGCCCTGCTCCGGGCTCCCTTCCCTCTGTCCCTCACGTGCATGCAGTCTTGAAAATCAGCTAAGAAAACGAAGCCATGCAATTCAGGACTGTGTACACACGGGCTGGCCGAGGTAAGAACGTCATGGGCCTGTCCTTACGTTCGGCTGAAAGCTCCAGTAAGAAACGCGGGAGCCCGTCTGGCTGTCTGAGCGGCTCCTCATCCAGGGCTGGGAATGCGGACCCAAGGACGAGGGGCACCTCTGGGCTCTCACGGGGCCCCGTCAGACCCTGAAACTATTTTAAATGCCCTACGAACTTCTCTGGGTGTGCTCCCAACTCTAGCCCTGAGGCTGGAAAAATGCCTAAATCATGTCCCTTCACGGGGCACCCAGGTCTTCATTTCCCAGCTCAATTATAATTGGAAAGTGTCTACGCGCTGCCTCCGTGATTTGCTTTTTCCCACTAACATCTGGATCTTTGGAATTAATCTCTTATGAGAAAGCCCCCCTTCAGACACCTAATTCTGGTAGCTCAACACGCCACATTTAGGGATTTCTGGTTTCCTACGAATTGCAGACTGTGTGAAAGAAGGGAGGGCTTGGGGGAGAGAGCGAAAGTCACCACCTTTAAGGCCACGAACAGCACAGACCTCCTCCTCCTCCTCGAGCAAAACGTAGGATATTTACTGGAAGATGCTTAAGAGGACCACGGATGAGACCAAAACCTCATCACAATAAACGAACCAGAAAAGCAATTTGCACAAACAACTGGGCTTCTAATTATAGTAAACCACCGTCAAATCAATTCCTACTTTAAACCAAGCTCCTGGTAAGGGGTCCCCTACGATACGTGAATAATGGACGGAACTACACAGAAGAGTCACGCGCTGGCTGATGTTCTCCTGCGGGGACCTCTCCAGTGGCCTGACGCAGGGCTCTGGAGGTGACCCTGTCCTGATGGATATCTGCACCAACAATTTGAGGAAACTATTAGAGAAAGGGTGTCGATCAAATGTCTACGTGACGAAGTTGAGGAGAAACAGTACTTGAGTTACAAATACTTGACAGGCTTTTAAAAATAGCTAAATACCTGAAACTAACACCATATAAAAAGTCCTGTACTTCCCAAGCTCAAGGGCAGAAATAGGGAAAACCGAAGATAGCGGTTTGTGTTTTTAAAAAATATCAATAATAACTGAGAAGCTTCTGGAATGACAGCATTTAAACATGCTCCATCAGATGACAGACTGGTACCTTCCTCCACCTCGAGGCCGAGATTCTTTCGTTTAGCATCAAATCCTCAGCAACTAACACACACCAGGCACTTAATAAACACGTGCTGAGTGGATTAACGGACAAAGCAGGATACAAAGTGGTGCAAGCTGCAGCCGGATGGTCTGTACGGACGCACTGCTCTGTGCGGACCAGGACGGGGCTGACACTGGCCACCTCCACCGGGAGCCCCCGTTGGATCCGGTACAGGTCAGGGGAGACACTGAGACAGTGCTGAAAGTGCAAAATAGGCCACTGAGATATCGAGAGGGTCTGGAAACCGTGTTGTAAGATCAAGACGGATTTCTAGAGCAGTGAAAATACTCCGTCTGATGCCACAGTGGTGGACACACGTCATCACGTGCTTGTCCAAACCCACAGACTGTACACACCAAGAGGGCACCTGGTGTAAGCCACGGGCTCTGAGCGATGGCCATGTGGCCGTGTGGCTCCACTGCCTGTAACAAATGGACCCCCTGGTGGGGACATTGACAACGGGGGAGGTTGGGCTGGGCGGGGGGCCGGGCGACAGGGGGGACTGCCTGTATGTTCCTTTCAATTTTGCCAGGAACCTAAAACTGCTCTAAAAATATTACATCTTTTAAAAAGAGATAAAATGCTGAGGAAGCTGTTAATGTTAATAGCGTGAAAAATTAAAACCAAGCACAAACCGAGGCAGGCACAGCGACTAAGTTCTCGGCTTTGAAGGCCCGTCAGGCGGGAATGGTGCGCTCCCTGCAGGGCCTGCGTTCAGAACCAGGGCCAAGGCCGACCTGCAGGGAGGGCCCTGCAGCTACACCGGGAAGGAAGCTGGCTCACAGCCCGCACTGCCCGCCACGGGGCACACACCGGCCCGGGTGCAACGACCTCGCCGTCACCGGACGCACCAGGGAGCCACCGCGGCCTGCCATCGGAGCGGCCGAGAGAGGACCTCCTGTGCCCTGCACCCCTGCTCCCCGTGGGGGGTACCCCCGTGTGCCTGGTGTCCCCGAGGACAGGCCGAGGGGGGCTGGAGAAGACCTCGGGGGCTCACGCGGGGACGCGTCTGTGTCAGGGCAGCAAGCAGCAGGTGACGGGGCCATGATGTCATCCCGGGTGGCTCTCCCCACCCCCCGGGCAGAGAGCCCCAGGGGCAAGGCACTGACTGGTTCTAAACCTCCCGAGAGAGTGGACGGGGCACGTCCACGGGCCCCACCGCATCTGCAGGTGACACTGGTGACCACCACCCCACTCCGTGCAGAAGAGCCCCCGGACCAGCCGGTGACAGAGCCACAACGGTACCAGCTGCGGTCACCCCCGGACAGCACCCGTCGCGGACGGGCCACACGGACCGAGGAGGCCGCGGCTGCTGGCTTCGGTCGTCGAGGAGACCTCCGGGGCCAGCACCCCTGGATGGTGGGGGCCCGGCGCGCACCCCTGGGCGCCCAGCCTCCGCACACGCGCGGCCCCACGTGCCTCCCAGGGCTCCTCCCGAACGCCCGCCTCCTCGCGGACAAACCCACCGCCCGCTCACGACCGTTCGGGCACGCAGTCCCCACCCTGAAGACCCCGACCGGAGCGAAGGAGGCAAACGGAGTGCCCCTCGGAGCAGAAAGGCTGACGCTCGGCCCGCACGCGTCACCAGCCCAGCACGCGGGGCAGACGAGGCCTTTGCTCACGCGCCTGCGCGGGGAGGGCCGTCAGCACGCCGCCGCCACCGAGGAGGGGCGTGGCCTCACGGCACACGAGCGACATCACGGCACAGGGGCTGCCTCCGACCCGCGGGCTCCCAGACGCCAGCATCTGCGGCGGGGAGACGGGGTCCCCCCGGGCAGCCCTGCTGGGGACAGGAGCTGGTCCTCCGTCAGCGGCAGGAGGCTGTGGGCCGACGGCCACCTCTGGGAGGGCCCGCGACTTCGCTGCGTTCAACCAAACGTCTCCCACGCGCACGCGACCTCGGCTCCTTTCTCCACCACGTAGCAACGACCCCCGCCCACCCTCCCCCAGGAAGGCCCGGCTGCAGAAACACAGCCTTCAGCCCACTTACTGCCGGGCCGCAGACCTGGGAACGGAGGTCCGGACGTGAGCGGACAGGTCCAGATGCCACTGGGTGGGGACAGGCGGGCCTGGGACACGGCCTCCCAGTGAGAAAAGCCGCCTCGACACGGGACCGACGGGACGCACAGGGGTCCCCGTCCACGGGCGTTCCTGCAGGCAGAGTCCAGCAGACGTGTCACTCAGGAAAGCCCCCCACTCCCTGCAGAGGCCTCAGATGGAGGCTGAAACTGGAGGGGGTGGGGGAGGGGACTCCCGTTGTGCAACAGTCTACTGCCCTGGCCAGACACGGATGCTTGGGAGCTAAGAAGGGGTGGCAGGCACGCCTGTGCCCGTTGGCATCGGACTCAGTCGATACAAAACACTAGGCCAATTACCCGTCACCCAGAGAGTCCCTTGAAGGGTTGACATGGTTTTTATACGCATGAATTTTAAATTTCCATACTTGTAAGACAGTCTTCCTCAGATATTTACCAAAACATTACAATTTTATGATGGTGTTCATGCAAAATTAGGAAGTAACCATACCAATAGTAACCCAGGTGTCAGTAGCCGTGTGGTACCACCCTCCTGGGGGCCCAGGTAGGATTTAAGTAAGTCACCCCTCCACCGTTTCCTTTGGTTTTCGCCTTGATATTTTTGGTCTCCTAATAATGAAAATCATAGGTCCTGGACGACTTCTCTCAAATACTGGTACTGAGATGCTGTTATAGATTTTCTCACTCACTTGTTCAACAGACGAGAAAACGGAACAGATAACCCTGCCCTCCTGAGGCTTACTTCCTGGGGGGGCTTATAACCTGACCACGGACTTTGTAAATAAAATTTTGCAAATAGAATTTTCTCTCTTCTTCAAAAGAAGAAAATGACAGTAAGTGGGATATCAGGGAAATACACTCCCAATCTCACTTCAGCAAAGACAGTCCCTGGAATTCCAGATTCTGGAATTTTGCAGAGAATTCCCAGGATCAAGAGGCCGTGGTGGGAAGGGAATGCCACAGTTAACGGGTTCTCTCAGTGGCTTCAGGAACTGTGGCGAGATCTGCCCTATCTTTATGTCTTTTCATAAAATGCATGAAGTAGGTAATTTTTAGGAAAAAGTTGTAAGACAGTTTTCACAACTTTTTGTTGTGTCACAACTTAGTGGATAAACAAGAGTGACCAGGGACTTTTTTTAGCACTTTGTAATTTCACTCTGCCTGTGAGTTGCAGGTCAGGCCATGGGGTCGGGCGTGGGGTGGCCGAGATTTTCCCCTCTGAGCCCTCGGGCCCCAGAAGATGGGGTGTTTGGGCCTCGTCACCTGGTGTCTCACACACTCAGCTCCCGGAGCGGTGTGTTTTTCCGAGGGTCACTACCAGAACCCGCTTTATGAAAACTGTCACTCTGAATCCTTCACAGAGCAGGTAAGGGTATAAATAATTAAGGAATGTCTTGCTGCATTTGTGGTTGAGGACACTGTGCACTGACCCTCAGGGCCTGATGTAAAAAGTCCGAGGTAAATATTTTTTGCATCCAGTTCTCGGAAAAGGTGTGCCTCTTCCCAAGAACTAAAATGTTTCTTCCTTGCTGACGAAGAGAATTTTGATTCTCACCCAGTCTTCATTTTTATCTTACATTCCAGGAACATCAGAGTCAAATGTGAGGCTGAGATACTACATCTTTTATCAGCTTTTGGTCTGTGTATTTATGGCTATGGGGATACTATTAAACATCTTCGATTTAGAGATAAAGAAATTAATCATACACATTATAAGTGATGGGTCTGAGGTAACAAAACCTGGATGGACCTAGAATTGGAACCCAGATCTCTGAAAAATTAGTCTGTGCTCATCTTATTATACAGCCTCCATCCTCCTTATTAACTTTAAGCTAAATGCCCATGAGCCTTGTCTGAACTTTACAGACCATAATACTCTCCATCCCTGGGAATCCCTGCTCCCCAAATCGAACGAGTAGAACTCGAACACTCACAGGTCCTCTCCATCAATCTATTGATACATCGCTAGTAGTGGTACCCTGTCAGTTTATCCTAAACCTGAGCAGGTTTGGACCAAAATGGATGCATCCGAGAAGCGGTTTCATTCAGTGAAGAATTAAACTGTAAGAAACACAGACCTCGACCAACAACAGCAAAAGTCAGTCAATTCCACGAATGCTGAGCGAGGTGTCTGTGATCTACTGGTAGCTAAAGATGATCTTTTCTTAAAATTTCTCTCCTGCCTCGCAGAATCCCCACGGCCTGACTTAGGTTGACACCCAGACACTTGGATTTCACCCAGAATGCTCCCAATGAGAGCTCAGGCAGCCCTGCACTCACAGAGCTACGGCTGCAAGGGAAATGCTATCGTCCCCTCATCAAAATTCAAGTTCCGGCCAAGTGGCCGAAACACTTCGTATAAGTTTGTTTTTCTGTCTCTCCATTGATCTGGGAGCCCCGGCGGTGTCATCCCAGGGAGCTGAGTGCCAGCTTGTTGACGGTATTGATGCTCCATTAGTACACATGGCTGCCTACCATCTTAAGCCTGTCCACTGCAAACACAGATGTCTGTCCAGTCTGTGACTACTTAAGGGGTCCACTTTACCAGGACGACTATGCCCTTGCTGCCACCTCTTTTAACGGTCACCATCATAGTTTCAAATGAAGAATTACAAGCCGTCAGACACCCCTGTAAAGAATCAACCAGCCAACGATCTCAGAATCCACAGTAAGGCCAACCATAGAGCTAATAACACAACCTATTTCCACTCAGAAATGCAAAATGTTTGATTAACGATTTCATCCAACAAATATTCATTGAATCCTTTCTAAGAATCAGGCTGGGAATGCTTTGCTGGAGATATTGTCATAAACATCAAAGACAAAGACCGTTCTCAGGCCGGCAAACTCACCCAGGCTCTGATAAATGAGGTGAAAGAAATAAACAGGATGAGGTGAAGGGGGGGAGCCCACGGCAGACAGGGTGTCAGAAAAGTCCTTCATGGGAAAGTGACTCCAAGGAGGAAAGGAAATTAACTGCACAAGGAAACAGGGAAGAGATCTGACCTGGGGAACAGAAAGTGCAGGGAAGAGTGAGATGCACCTGAGAGTCCGAACACAGAAAACAAGGCAAAAGTGCCAGCGAGGCTGTGGAGAAAGGGCAGCCCTCAAGCACCGCGGGTGGGAATGCAAACCAGCACAGCCGCTGTGGAAGACGGTACGGGGGCGCCTCAAAAACTAACAGCAGAGCTGCCACAGGACCCAGAAATCCCACTTCTGGGGGTTGATCCAAAAGAACTGAAATCGGGATCTTAAAACGTTATCTGCTCCCACACGTTCACCACAGCAGTGTTCACAGTAGCCAAGGTACAGAAACAACCCAAATGCCCATTGGTGAAAGGCTGAGTAGAGAGAATGTGGTACCTGTACAGAATGGACTACGACTCAGCCTTTAAAAAGGAAGAAATCCTGCCCCAGGCAACAACGGGCATGAACCTTGAGGATGCAACGCTCAGTGAAATACGTCAGCCACAGAAAGAAAAACACGGCGTGATTCCACTTATTCGAGGTGTCTAAAGTGGTCAAGAGTGGGGTGGCCAGGGACAGAGACAGAGACCACTGCGAACCCACAGGCAGGGCGTTTCTGTCCAGCAGGAAGAGGCGCTCCAGAGACCTGCCGTCCAGCCCAGCGCCCACGCCCACGGACGTGTACGGACACTTCACACGTGTTAAGAGGGCAGACTTCACGTTCAGTGTCCTTCCCACAGTAGGCTAGGATAGGATAGGACAGGACAGAATAGAACAGAGCAGAGCAGAGCAGAACAGGACAGGCCAGAGAAGAGGGGACGGAGCCCGCGGAGTGGGCAGAGCAGCAAGGACAGCTCAGGGCCACACAGATGGTCCTGGGGGCTTGGATTTTGCTGTGAAAGCCACAGAAGGGCCCCGAAGTCTTTTATGGAAAAGAACGACAAGGTCTGAGTCCCATCTTACAGTGACCGGCGAGGCCTCTGCGCGGACCGAGGAGCCGGCACTGAAGCAGGGAGACGGCGAGGATGCTCCTTGGAAACAGGGGGTCTTCAACACCCCTCAGGGCGCCTCGCGCCCCAGGGCCACTGCCCCCCCCCCCGACCCGGGGGCCATCTCACTGCCACTTCCCAAGGAGTCCAGGGCCACAGAGCGGTAACGGTAAGTCCCTCCTCGGAAGAGGGAACCGGGTGCCGTGTGAAGCGTATCAAGTGTCTGCCCCCCTCCCGTCACCCCACAGCGGGGAGGCAGGTGGATTCTCCGCGCTCCCACATCCCAGATACGCCTACGAGAAATGAACCTGAAGTGAAACCATGACAACTGCTGGGATCCTGCGACCCACTGATGGAGTTCATGGACCTTCCTGTGAGGCTGGACTGATCCGCCCACCAGCAGCATCTCCCGGGGGAGGGAGGCCGGCTGATGAGCGGAGCAGAGTGCAGCCGGCTGTCCCTGGTGCAGGATGGGGTGCACAGCACGTCCAGGGGACCCTGGCGATGGGAGATGGGTTCTCAGGGCCCCGGGGTGGTGGCGATGGGGAGACCGAAGGGCTGGGGTCCAGGACTCAGGCCTGTCCCCGACTCTCCCAGACTGGTTGGGTCTCATGTCTTTTCTCATGGATGCGCTGAGTGAGATTTAAGGTCAAAATAGGATTCTGCTGTCCCCAAGGACTGAGAATGGCAGACCTAGGGGAACCAGGGCACAGGTGACCTGATGTTGCTCAGGCCACCTGCCTTCCTTGTGGCTCTTGCTGGTCAAGACCTGCAGTGACTCTCGTCCGCAGGCTCAGCTGATACCGCCCCATCTTTATCTCGACACGGAGATCTGCTCCCTCCGTACGGGACTCTCTGCTCCTGCACCAAGGCCTCGACTGCTGTCTCCACCCCACGCTGCTTGGACATAAGCCCCCACCCAGGTTTCCCTCCTGAGCTCCCCGGACTCACAGCAGTCTCTGGACAGCTCAGCTGGGCGCCCAAGGCCACAGAAACGCGCCGTGACCACAGCTGAACTCAGTACGCGTCCCGAAGCCTGGTTTCCTCCTGTTTCCGTGTCCGTGCAATTGTGTGGAAGTCTCCTGGTGCTGGAAGTCTTCTGGAGCATGGGTTCCGAAGCACTGTGTGTGCACACGTGTGTGCACGTGCACTCACATGTGTGCTCTTGCGAACGTGTACACCTGTATAGAACCCGCATCCCTGACCACGGCTGGGGCCGCGGTGCATGATGAGCGAAGGACTGCCCCCAGCCTCCCTCTCCAGCATCACAACCCCGCCTCACACCCAGGGGCCACCGCCTGGGTCAGAAAGACTGACTTACATACCATTTTTCAGGACCTAAGTAAGAAGCAGCCGATGAGAGTGGTAAATGAATGTGACAGTGACTCTGAATTAAGGAGGTAACATACCAAGGAGCACATTCGAATTTTATAGAACACCTCTGGAAGCAAAAGCTACACCCAGATAGTTTTGGTGCTTAATTGTGGGAAAGTTTTGACATCCCAGGAAGGCGGATGATTACAAACCAGTGGGCAGAGCCCGTTGGTAAATTCCACTTTCCTGTCCCTGTGGAGATGCCCACCCGTCGCAGCCCGGCCAGCTCTCTCCCACGACGCAAATCAACTCGGCCTCGTTCAACCACAATTACCAGAGTAATTCTGCAGTTCCTATTAGACAGCCTCTTCAAGGCTCACGGGTGTATTTCAGGTGTGGTGTGGGTTGTGTGGACAGCAAACTGTCAGAAACAGGAGGGCAGAGGAGAGGAGGAGGAGAGGAATCCGACCGCCTCACAGCAACACTGCACCACCGAGAGATCCTGAAACAGACCCCCGCGCCCAAGGCACGCGTGGGCAACAAGCACACGTGAGACACTGGAGCCGCCCAAAGCAGTATCTTGGGACAGCAAGGATAAAGAACATTTTCTGAGCATTAATGACAGCTAACATGTAAACTGAGGACAAAAGCACAAAAATTAACAGCCCTTTATTTGTATTAAAAATGCAGTCAGCTTCTGCATTATATTTTATTCTCTTCTTCGTTTTTTACCAGAGATCACACCATGGGCTGAATTTGCGTCCCCTCCCCTCCCCCCACCCCCCGCAAATTCACATGCTGAACCCTTCATCCTCGACCTGACTGTTTTAGGAGGTGGGGCCTTTGGCAGGTGACTAGGTCACAAGGGTGGAGACCTGGTGACGGGATTAGTGCCCTTATAAGAAGAGTCTCTTGAACACTGTAAATCCACTATACTTAATAAAATAGAATTAAATTCAAAAAGCAGAGTCTCTCCACCATGTGAGGACACAGTGAGAAGATGGCCGTCTATGAACCAGGATGTGGGCACCCACCAGACTCCGAATCTGCTGGTGCCTTGACCTTGGACTCCCCGGCCTCCAGAACTGTGACAAACAAGCTTTTTGTTTAAGCTGCCCAGTCCCTGGTATTTTAGTTATAGCCGCCGAACCGAACAACCATGCACAGGAAGGGAGGTGATTCTCTAACACAGCTGTCTGCCCGTATGTCTCCAGATGTCATGGACGGATCAACTGTCTGTATTTCAGCTCTCTGACGAGATACATTTATATGTGTGTGTGTGTGTGTGTGTGTGTACCCTTAAGAACTACTTCAGCGACTTCACAGCACCCAGGCTATTCTGAAGCATTCTGGCCAATGGGTGCCATGGTTTAGCACTGACAAGCTAGAATTCACCATAAAAGGCTAATCAGAAAGGTAAAGTGCTAGAAACCGCCATTCCAGGGACCACTCAACCAAGAACAGAGATGGGTAGACTAGGAGAGGATTGATTGCTGTCCCAAAACACCTGCAGGATCACAGGGGGCAAGAGAACCACTTCCAAGTCCCTTGGACAGAAGGCGAGGGAGCTGGGGATTCGGGGTCCGGACTCTGGGTGTGAATCCTGACCCTGGCCATTTCTGGCCGCGCGACCTCAGGTCTCCTCCTCTGAGGCTTGGGGCAGCCTCGCCCTGTGTGGGGTAACCACACAAGATAGTTTGCAAAAACGTGCTCACAGTTCTTGGCACATAGGAAGATGCTCAGAAAAGAATGGTTATCAGTATTTCAATAATACCTAGACTCATCAGCTCTAACACAGCAGGATTTTGAAGCCATTACCTGCAAAAAGATTTACGGACTAAAATCAGAGATAACTCTGACTTGTTGACCATGGCGAAACCTGTCTGCTATGGTGCATCTTCCCATACCTGACCTGAAATGTCCAAGGTTAAAGCCACTATTGGGTTAGTTACAAAACAAAAACTTTCAGAAGACGCCTAGTAACAAGTACACAGTTATTTAGGGCTTTTCTGACCTTCCACCATCCTGTATCCGCAGGATACCTGAGCCTCTCCAGTGCTCAGATTAAGCCTTAGAATCCTGCCTCACACCCAGGGTGATGTCAGGAGGTGGGTGCAAATATCTAACCCCCCACCTCAATGGGAGGTGGGCTCAGGGCTGCTGCCACCAACAAAGAAGAGCAGAGATTACACCAGCAGTCAGGGTCTGAGCAGGAGAGAAAACCCACAGTGACTTCCACAGGGAAAGTTCAGTATAAAGAACTCCTGGCTGCAACAGGGAATTAGGGTGATGTGGGACTTGCCAGTGAGAAGTAGGAGAACCCCAAAGAATACAGGAAACTAGGAGCCAAGGAGCAGCCCCGCCCCTAGGGCTGGGATCCAGATGTGCGCGGCGAAGTCGCCCACGGCTCGCTCAGCCAAGTTTCTGTGATGCCGCATTGGTGGAACTTGCAGAAACCCTCTGTATAGGGCGCCCAGAAGCTATTCACAGCAAGGGGTCTCCTGGGGGAGCTCGGTGACAAAACTGACCAAGGAGGTCGCCAAGGGCCCCTGCTGGTGCCCTGCAGGGCTGGGCCCTGGTGGAGCCTCAGGTCTGCAGAAGGCGGCACAGAAGAGCCGTCTGCGCTGCAGGAAACTGGGGCCAGGAAAGCTGTCCACATCGCCAGCACCTGCTACCAGACCCTGCTGGGTCACTGCGGCGCCAGGACGTCCCCCCGCCGTCACCGCCAGCCTCCCAGTGCCCTCTGCTGACCACACTGTCAGAGCGCAGCACAGGATAGTACCCATGTCCACTGAACCTGGCCGACAGGAACAAACGGCCACCCCGCGCAGCCGCCTACGACGCTCAGCTTGCACGGCTCTCCCCCGCCCGCCACCCCGCCACGGCCTGGGGAGGACTGTCCTCACCGCGGGCCGCCGCAGCCAGAGGGGTCCTGCTAGCATCCGCATCGTGTTACCCCTCCCCCTCCAGCCCCCACCCAGCTTCCAAGGCCCCCGGCAGCCCCCAGCCCTCTTCTGCCCTCACACCTGCTCCTGCCCCAGCGCCCTGACGTGGGAACCAGCTCCCCCCGGCAGGGCGCGTGGGGCTGGTCACTGGTGGGGGCTTCCCCTGTCGGCTCCTGGCATTGGGCAGCCTCCCCAGTCACTGGGCCAGGTGACTGCAGAGTGGACACAGTCCACTTCGGGATGTCTGACACCTGTGGGACATCCAAAGAGCGGTGTCCGTCACACGACAGGTGAGTCTGGGCTTAGAGACGGGTCCAGCCGGGGACACCCACCTGGGAGACACCGGAAGTGAAGGTGTGGTCCTGAGAGAGCCTATACGGAGGGACGGCCGAAAGCCCAAACAGAAGCTGGGGACCCCGACATTCAGGGAAGAGCTGAGAGAGACTGCAGCTGCTCCCCAAGCAGAGCCGCCTGTGGAGGGAGGGGATGGAGCTCGGGCCTCAGCAGGGGACAACGGCCACATGGACAAGGACTGACACCCGGGAACTCGAGCTGGTCAGAGTGGCCTGGGCGTGTCCGAGCCGTAAGGGCAGCCCAGCGACGGCGGGCCACATGAGGAACTGGGTGGTGGGACCCGGTGGAGACGTGGATCCACGGGTGATGGGGACCCGGGGGAAAGGAGAGGTCGTCTGTGATGGAGACTTTTACACGTAGTCAGAAGCATCAGAGAGAGGAGAAACTTCCAGAGAGAGAGAGAAAGAGAATGTTCCATAAGGGGAAGTGGCTGCAAACGTGGGCAGAAAGCAGCCCCGCTGAGGGGCGTGGGGACGGTGGCGGGAGCCCGGGGAGTTTGCACTGGGCACGCTGGACGGGGGCCTGTCTCCCTGGAGGAAGGATGAGTCCCCGCTGAGAAGGCATGGGGGAGGCAGGCGGCCAACGCCGAGGCTCGGGCAGAAGGTACGAAGCGTGTGCCGGGGAAGAGAACAGGGTGTGGCTCGGGGGACACCCAGCCCAGCGGCCGCCTGAGCTCTCCCGGCACAACTGCCTCAAACTCACCTTCACACCGGGTTTTCTTTTTCCTCCCCAGCTTCTTGAGGCCACGTCCAGCTCCTTTCCCGGGAGCTTCACCTTCTGTGTGTCAGAGCAAACCCAGCGCAGTCATCGCTCGTCCAGAGGGGGGCTCACCGACTGACGGCCCCGCCCGGGTCCAGGCCAGAAGCCCCGCACCTGCCCATCCTCCTGACCCACAAGCAGCACGTGCCTGCAGCCCGTTCCTGCAGCTCCTGAGGTGCTGAGCAGGGAGCACTCTCCAGGCGCCCAGAGCCACGTGCAGCGCGACGTGCTGGAAAGGCAGCTGCGTCCCACGTCAGCAACGTGGCTCACTAACTAAATGCACATGATGCACGGCCGAGCTGGGCGCCCGCCAACGCAGCAGGACGGCCCTCTGATGCCCCTCCCAGTGGTCGCGGCGTCCTCTCTCCCCAGGGGCCCTTCCTAGCCGGTATCCCATGCTATTCCTGGGCACGTCAGAGGCCTGGGCTGTGGCTGATCCCAAGTGGGCCCTTGCTCCAAACCGGTCCCTCTCTCCTCCCTGTTGCTGAGAAAGGGCTCAAATCACTGTGGTGCTTATGGGCGAACCAATCAATATCCCAGGTTAATTGCCAAGATGGGGGCAGGAGGTTTACTGCGTCCACGCTGCGGAATACCTGCCGGTTAAGGGGGCACTGCCAGGGGACTCCTGGCAGCATGCCAGCTGCAGGATGCCATGTTAGGACCACCCTGAAGCCCCTCAGACCACTCCCCACAGCCTCCTGCTCATGGCCATGGGAGGTGGCCTAGGACGCAAAGCAACGAGCAATCAAGTCAATGGTCCACATGTAGTATAAAATATAATCTAACAAAGGAGACAGTAAAGTGGCTCAAAAAATAACTAAACGGGAAAATAATAGAAAAACAGGCATCAAATTCAAAAATTCAATCATGGACAAAGTTCATCACCCAAAGATGAGTAGGACCAGCACTTCCCACCAACCAGTCATTGTCCTAGAGGTGAGTAAGAAGAGGGTCAGTGCCACCAAGCACGGACAGGCCACATCAGACGTGGGTCAGAAAGGGAGAGAGGCCTGGCTGTGGGGATGCAAGATGGTCTCACGCAGCATCTGGGCTGGGCCCTCCGGGATGGGTAACATCTAGAAGAGCAGACACGGTCCGTCGGGAGTGCGGTGGGAGGACAGGCCAGCCCTGGCAGAGGAAAGTCTGAAAAGCCCAAGGTCAATTAGGGCCGATGACTGAGCGTCCCACAGAGAAGGGGACTCCCACAGCATGAGGCCACATGGCAGCTTGTTGGCTGCTGGCCTGAGTGGGAGAGGCCCAGGCACCACACAGCTGCTCAGAGCCAAGAAAAAAGTTGAAATAATTCTAGACCGGAGTTCAAACGTGGAGTGCATCTCCTGATGAAAACGGTGATATGAAGGCACGAGGGCGGTGTAGGGCGGGTTTTGAAGAAGACAGTGTTTGGCCGGTTGGCAATTTCACATTATCAGGTGAAATTATGGTTTGAGGATCTGGACGGCTTCCCTGAGGAAGTGATGTCTGAGTGAGAGCCAAAATATGAGGAGTTAATGATGTGAAGTCCAGGGGCTGGGAAGCAGAGGTGCGAGGTCTTCCTGGGGGAGGCGTAACCTAGGCCCGTGGGCATGACAGAGACACTGGGAATGTGAGGACTGAAGTGGGGATGGATGGACAATGGATGGATGGATGGAAGAATGGATGGATGGAAGGATGGATGAGTGGGGGACGGATGGGTGGATGGAAACAGGGTGGTTTCAGCTTTTATAATCATTCATAATCAGCCAAACACACACACACACACACACACACACACTTAAATACACATTAACACAGGCACATGCACACACATGTCCACACACATCATCTGCAAGTACCACGCGCCTAAAATTCTTTCCTGCTTTACTACTAGACAATTAATGGCAAACGTGGCCTCTCATACCTCAGCCCAATCTTAAAATTACATTCAGGGAGAAAAATAACATCTCAGAGAAAAACCCAGTTGAAGATGAACAACAAGATATTTCACTACCGAGGAGGAGACTTACACTGGATGAGACGCAGCACTTAACTCAATTCCAAGTAAGAGTAAAATGTGACAAGTGTTTGCCAAGAAGATACTTTTATAACAATTGCCTTCAAAATTCTGTCATCTTCATCACTGTTTTGCAAAAATATTTATGATAGAAGTTTATTAAGAGATGGCTGCCCCTCTAGGTTATCGTTACAACAATAAAAACTAATAGTGACCAAGTCTCCCAAGGCAAAAGAAATAAAAGCAAAAATAAACAAATGGGACCTAATCAAACTTGTAAGCTTCTTCACAGCAAAAAAATAAAAAAAAATAAACCATCAACAAAACGAAAAGACAACCTACAGATTGGGAGAAAATATTTGCAAAGGACAAAACCAACAAAGGCTTAATTTCCAAAATATACAAACAGCTCATGCAACTCAATATCAAAAAAAGCAAACAACACAATCAAAAAATAGACAGAAGACCTAAATAGACATTTCTCCAAAGAAGACATACGGATGGCCAACAGGCACATGAAAAGATGTTCAGCATCACTCATTATTAGATAAATGTAAATTAAAACTGCAATGAGTTACCACCTTACACAGGTCAGAATGGCCATCATCAAAAAGTCTACAAATAATAAATGCTGGAGAGGGTGTGGAGAAAAGGGAAGCCTCCTACACTGCTGGTGGGAATGTAAGTTGGTGCAGCCACTATGGAGAACAATATGGAGGTTCCTCAAAAAACTAAAAATAGAATTACCAGATGATCCAGCAATCCCACTCTTCGGCATATATCCAGACAATACTATAATTCAAAAATATACATGCACCCCAATGTTAATTACAGCAGTATTTACAATTGCCAAGACAAGGAAGCAACCTGTGTCCATTAACAGATGAATGGATAAAGAAGATGTGGTGTATATACACAATGGAATATTACTCAGCCATAAAAAAGAATGAAATAATACCCTTTGCAGCAACATGGATGCAACTAGAGATGATCATACTAAGTGAAGTAAGTCAGACAGAGAAAGACAAATACATACGATATCACTTATACGTGAAATCTAAAAATAAAAATGATACAAATGAACTTATTTACAAAACAGAAACAGACTCACAGACATAGAAAACAAATTTATGGTTACCAAAGGGGAAACCTTTGTGGGGAAGGGATAAATCAGGAGTTTGGGAGGAATATACACACACTACTGTATATAAGATGCATAACCAACAAGGGTCTACTGTATAGCACAGAGAACTATATTAAATATCTTGTAATAACCTATAATAGAAAAGAACCTCAGAATATATATAACTGAATCACTTTGCTGTACACCTGAAACTAACACAACAGTGTAAAGCAACTATACTTCAATTAAAAAAAAGAAAGAAACTAACAGTGACCAGGTCTTGAGTGTTCACCATGAACTAGGGTTACATTCCGTGCCTCAGACATAACACCCAATCCTGCTCAGCCTCATAGCTGCCCGGAAATGAGCAATCGTTATCATTCCTTTTCATAGATAAGGAAAGTGAGATGCACAAGGTCTCCAACGTGCTCGCTTACAAAGCTGCGAGTGATTTAAGCATAGTGCCAACACCTACTAAAAGTTCATTTCTGAAACAAGGCAAAAATACCCACATTCAATTCTCCAGTTCCATCCTTACCTCCTTTTTTTTTTCCAGATCTTTATTGGAGTATAATTGCTTTGCACTGTTGTGCTAGTTTCCACTGTACAACAAAGTGAATCAGCTGTATTTACACATATATCTCCATGTCCCCTCCCTCCATGCCTACCCCCCACCCTCCCTTTCCCACAGCTCTAGGTCATCACCCATCATCGAGTTGATCTCCCTGCATCTTGCACTTGCTTCCCACTAGCTATTTTACATTTGGTACTTTGTAAATGTCAATACTACTCTCTCACTTTGTCCCAGCTTCACCTCCCCCTCCCTGTGTCCTCAAGTCTGTTCCCTACGTCTGTATTCTTCCTCTGCCACTGAGTTCATCAGTACCATTTTTTTAGATTCCATATATATGAATTAGCATATGGTATTTGTTTTTCTCTTCCTGGCTTACTTCACTTTGTATGACAGACTCTAGGTCCATCCACCTCACTACAAATAACTCAATTTCATTCCTTTTTATGGCTGAGTAATATTCCATTGTATATATGCGCCACATCTTCTTTATCCATTCATTTGTCAATGGACATTTAGGTTGCTTCTGTGTCCTGGCTATTGTAAAGAGTGCTGCAATGAACATTGTGGTACATATTTCTTTTTGGATTATGGTTTTCTCTGGGTATATGCCCAGTAGTGGGATTGCTGGGTCATATGATAGTTCTATTTTTAGTTTTTTAAGGAACCTCCATATGTTTCTCCATAGTGGCTGTACCAATTTACATTCCCACCAACAGTGCAGGAGGGTTCTCTTTTCTCCACACCCTCTCCAGCATTTATTGTTTCTAGATGTTTTGATGATGGCTATTCTGACCAGTGTGAGGTGATACCTCATTGTGGTTTTGACTTGCATTTCTCTAATGATTAGTGATGTTGAGCATCTGTTCATGTGCCTGTTAGCTATCTGCATGTCTTCTTTGGAGAAATGTCTATTTACATCTTCCACCCATTTTTGGATGGGGTTGTTTTTTTTTTGACATTGAGCTTCATGAGCTGCTTGTATATTTTGGAGATTAATCCTTTGTCAGTTGCTTCATTTGCAAGTATTTTCTCCCATTCTGAGGGTTGTCTTTTCATTATATTTATGGTTTCCTTTGCTGTGCAAAAACTTTTGTTTCATTAGGTCCCATTTGTTTATTTTTGTTTTTATTTCCTTTACTTTAAGAGGTGGGTCAAAAAGGATCATGCTGTCATTTATGTCATAGAGTGTTCTGCCTATGTTTTCCTCTGAGTTTTATAGTGTCTGGCCTTACGTTCAGGTCTTTGATCCATTTTGAGTTTATTTTTGTGTATGGTGTTAGGGAGTGTTCTAATTTCATCTTTTACATGTAGCTGTCCAGTTTTCCCAGCACCACTTACTGAAGAGGCCATCTTTTCTTCATTGTATATCCTTGCATTCTTTGTCAAAGATAAGGTGACCGTATGTGCGTGGGTTTATCTCTGGGATTCTACCCTGTACCATTGATCTATATTTCTGTTTTTGTGCCAGTACCATACTGTCCTGACTACTATAGCTTTGTATTATAATCTGAAGTCAGGGAGCCTGATTCCTCCAGCTCTGTCTTTCCTTCTCAAGATTGCTTTGGCTATTCGGGATCTTTTGCGTTTCCATATAAATTGTATAATTTTTTGTTCTAATTCTATAAAAAATGCCCTTGGTAATTTGATAGGGATTGCATTGAATCTGTAGATTGCTTTGGGCAGTATAGTCATTCTCACCACGTTGATTGTTCCAATCCAAGAACATGGTATATCTGTCCATCTGTTTGCATAGTCTTTGATTTCTTTCATCGGTGTTTTATAATTTTCTGCATGCAGGTCTTTTGCCTCCTTAGGTAGGTTTACTCCTAGGTATTTTATTCTTTTTATTGCAGTGGTAAGTGGGAGTGTTTTCTTAATTTCTCTTTCTGATTTTTCATTGTTAGTATATAGGAATGCAAGAGATTTCTGTGCATTAATTTTGTATCCTGCTACTTTACCAAATTCTTTGATTAACTCTAGTAGTTTTCTGGTAGCATCTTTAGGGTTTTCTATAAACAGTCTCATGTCATCTGCAAACAATGACAGTTTTACTTCTTTTCAAATTTGGATTCCTTTTATTTTTTTTTTTTCTTCCCTAACTGCTGTGGCTAAAACTTCCAAAACTATGTTGAATAATAGTGGTGAGAGTGGGCATCCTTGTCTTGTTCCTGATCTTAGAGGAAATGCTTTCAGTTTTTCACCATTGAGAATGATGTTTGCTGTGGTTAGTCATATATGGCCTTTATTATGTGGAGGTAGGTTCCCTCTATGCCCACTTTCTGGAAAGTTTTTATCATAAATGGGTGTTGAATTTTGTCGAAAGCTTTTTCTGCATCGATTGAGATGATCATATGGTTTTTACCCTTCAGTTTGTTAATATGGTGTATCACATTGATTGATTTGCATATATTGAAGACTCCTTGCATTCCTGGGATAAACCCCACTTGATCATGGTGTATGATCCTTTTAATGTGCTGTTGGATTACCTCCTTTTTCTATTTTGATCTGTTTTGCTTTTCTTGAGTTAGCAAAACCCCTTCACTGGCTGCAGGCAATTGCCCAGACTGGTACTCCCTTCCAGAAAAAAACTCAAGTCAGCATCCCTGGAAAATCTTGCTGTTCTAGGACATCTACTCATTCAGCTCAAGGAAGTTTTATAGGCAAACACTGGGAACCCAGGAGCGTAGGATACGGCCCTTCTCCTGTGAGCCCAGCGGTGACACAGGCCTCCAACCCAACCTCATGGTGGGAGGACGTAGAGCCCACAGGCCAGGAAGAGAAAGGGCCTCACTCAGGCTCACATGGGGGTTCCAGGGACCTGGGGGCACATGTCCAGCGCCTTAATCCCCAAACGGGTTTCTTCCCACCACCCAGGTCCCAATAGTTCCATTCACCCCGAGGGGGAAGATGAGCAAATGGGGACAGGGTCCCTAAGAGCTCAGGGGCCTCTTCGCAGAGTCCTCAGTTGAGTGTGATCACTGTTCTGTGTCACCAGGGTGCAGGGGCCCCTGTACCCCTCTTCTGACTTGGCCTTGAGGCCTCCGAGCTAACCATCTCTCCATCTTTCTTTTTCCTACATTATGTGAAAGTCTAGTTAAGCTCACCACCAATATTAGTGCTTTCTGCCTCAGAGATAAAAATAACTGGTGAGGCTTAAAGGAGTTCTGTCCCAGTTTATTTAAGGCATAATCTCAAATATCCCTTTGTCCTAATTACTGTGTCATCCCCTGAAGGCAGGGAGCTGAGAGAAAACCTGAGAGTGGGGCTAAGTTGTATTTTTGATCTTCAATTTGACTCAAATATTTACAAACCCCCTCAGAGCGGAGGGGCCGTTGGGCAAGAAGGTTCAGTTTTACCACTTGGAGAAGAAAGTGGAAAGGAGAGGAAGCTGGGGCATTCCCGAGGAACGGCAGGCCTTAGTTCCAAGACGTCTGGGAGACGGCTGCTGCCTTTAGACGTAGTGACAGTTGCTCAGTATTTGTCACCATGTTGCCACCTTAATCATCCACAATCAGCCCCCCCACACGCACATGTACACACATGCACACACACATACGCGCACACACATGCACACACATGCCCACACGTACACACATGCACGCACACGCACACACACATCCACACATATACACACACTCCCACTGGAAGCTCAGCATTTTGGACGCGGCTTATCAACATCCCCACGGCCGGTGGAACCCGCTGCGTGGACAGTGGACCTCTTCGCTGTGAGCCTGCATTAACGTCTGAACTTCCCATCACACAAGATTTTAAGGAAATCTATTTTTAAATTTATAAATATATATATATATATGTTTACGGAAAAAATGCTTAGGCAGACGTTTTGTTTCGGGACGATCGATGTTCCGTGAATCCATCGGAAGGTGTAGCTTGAGTCCCTGAGTAGGGTACCTTACTCCATTAAAAGTAGAAACATCCTTCAAACAAGGCTGGGGAACAGACCAGGCCACAACCCAGCCTGAGTCACTTCCCACCGGCCAGCCCCGCCCTCCATCCCTTCAGGCCATGCCCGTCACCGCAGCTACCTTCCCGCATCCGGGCACTGGTCTGGGTAGACCCTTCTTTTTCAGAGACCAAAACAGGTAAGGACATTTAGGAGTCCTCCCTTCAAGACTCCCCACTGAAAACTAACGTGAAGAAGCTAAACCTTCCTGCAGCAGCTGCTCTGTCCTGACACAGGTGACGGGGGAGCAGGAGTTCATTTATTCCGCAAACATTTCTCAAGCCTCTGCTACATGAAAGGTGCACGCGGCGTGGGGTTTGCTATTACACTATTAAATGTGATAACCATTAAATTTTTCTGTGTCTGGAACGGTTTGTAACTTGCTCAAAGAGCTCCATGCAAAGGATCCCTTGGCATGCCAGCCACAAAGAATTTCATCACTTCCTGTAAATCACACACATAAACCAATAAGAACATCATTTAAATGAGAGGCCCTTCGCTTACAGAAACCATATCATAGTTATTTTCTTTCAAGATCTAATTAGATTTAAAGCTTCATTTGGGAAACAGAAGATGAAAACGAGCCTCCTCTCCCAAGGCCATCTGGGTGGGGATCGTGTTTTTTCACCGTGCTGTGAACGTGCCCAGGTAACAGCCCACTGGGAGGGCGCTGCCTGTGCGGGCGGGGGGCGTGGTGGGCAGGGGTGGGCGAGCCACGCACAGCACACTCGCTCACGACGGACTCTCTGCTTCCTAACCGCTGTTTGAGGAAAAGTAACACTGTTCACTTGGGTGAATCCCAGTACACTTGAGATACAGAAATTCAGGGATTGGACTAAAGTTCCTAAAACAAAATGCTGTGAAATGGAAACATATAGATGGCACACTGTCAGGAGTCAGGGCAGAGTTCTCTGAAATTTAAAGCAAAATACAGGTGGTACATCAATCCTTAAAAATCACGCAGTGAGGCCCCTGACCTTCGGTGGGACCTTTAAGCACCTGAGTGTGTAGAAGAGCAACTCAGGCCCCTTTAGGCAACCTTCTAAGGTTTACTTGCTTCAAAAGCACACAGCTTTGCTGCAAGTTCATTAAATGAGCTCTCATTATTGCTCAAAAATTATAACAATATAACTGTTCTCTGCTTTGATTTGAAATATATATTATATATAATAGTACATAAATATATAGCATATGATAGCAATACAATATATTCCTAAAACAAATCACATGAAGAAAGGAAATGCTGAGCGGCGGGGATCGCCCACTTTGGAAAAAGATTCTTTACGTTAAGAGTTGCTGGAAAGTTCTTCTGAACACAAGCTTCCAGATGCATTGAAGCATTGGTCTATAGCGCAGGTACTTTTGACAAAACTCAGAGAAAACTGACAGGGCCGAGGAACACAGGACTCCAGGCGCGGCCGCGCGAGGATCCTGCGAGCGAGCATCTCGCAGGCTCTGGAAAGACGGAGTCACTGGGAATCAGCCTCTGCGACGGAAACGTGGGTGGTTCCATCCCGGGCTCCTCACGGGTCCTGGCAACACCTGCCCGTCCGCAGGGGCACCTCCCAGTGCTTTATTCGGGTGTAACTGGCACACAGGCGGTGGGTCTTTTAAAAGGTGAGAACGGTCTGTGTGGACCTGAGCGTCCGGAGGGAGCAGCCGTGGCGTGAGAAGGGCTAGGGCCACAGCTCCGGCTTTCCCGCTCCTCCAGGTGGGCCTGCTCTTGCTTCCCAACCTCTGGGCTCAGCCCCGCCACCTGCTCAGGACTCTCCTCTCTCTGCCCGAGTGAGAGCCCTCGCCAGGCCTTGACCGGGGCCCCCCGCCCCCCCAAAAGCAGACTGCTCCTTATTCCATAAGCGCAGACCGCGGGGACCGCACGCTGGAACAGCCTTGCTCCTGTTCTCTGGCCCGAGCCCGGCTGCCTGGTGCAGACCGCGGGAGCCAGCCAGGCAGACATCAGCAGAGCCACTTCCCCAACCCAAAGCCTCTCTCTCTGACTGGCTGGAGAGAAAGGCAGAGACGCAAAGGCTGGCCGTGGGTGACCGGCCCTACCGACCTCGGAGGCCGAGGGGCGGCGGGGTCAACCATCAGCCACGTGCAAGTCTTCGCACTAGATGACGGGCGACAGAAGAGGGGACGGACAGCGAAATGGGGGTCTTGGCACATGGACACCCCCAGTGGAGGGAACTGTCGCAGTCCCTTTACCAAGTGTCCCATCCCCCAGTGAGCTAAAGGGAAGGTGCGCTCCTTCCCCAGATGCACACGACATATTTGGGAAAAAACTAACAAAAAATGCTGATTAAAACATCCAGCTCTCTAACATTGTCATCTGGGGGCTACCTGACCACTGTCGCCCAGCGATGCTGGCTCTGAGAGTTAACTACTAGGCGACGTCACCCCCGTGGCCCTCTGCGCTCCCCCGGAGAAGGAGGAAGAGCCGGGGGCCCTAGGGGCACTGTGCCCACAGCAGGGAGATCTTTTCCCCAGAGACGGGGTGCCTTCCCGGACACTGGGGCTCACCCACGTGCTCCTTTTCTGATCCCTTTAACAGTCATTGGTGCAGGCCTAGCGATGATAGGCCTTATCTGCTCGTATTTCTGCCTAATTGTTTCATGGTTGAAAATCCTTATGCACCAAAACACAGTAAGATCCCCAGACCGTTTCTGCGTGCCCGTAGCCCCCAGCTCAGCGGAACTGCCCGCGACTTCAGGGTCAGAGTCGACAGTGATGAAGGGGGCATCCCCGCCGTAGCCGAGGACCCAGGGGCCTCTCCCCGACATGCCCCTCTACTGCAGCCCAAATTCAAATTCAAGCTGCCACCAAAGTTCTGCCAGATTTCCCAACAAAGGTTTCCACAGCCACACCTGCCCCGTCAGCCCACCTCCCCCACCCGGATCCGAGACCCCCACCCACACTCCCATTCTCCACCCAGTGACCACAGCGCTCTTAGGACCATGATCTGAGCTGGCCACCCTTGTGCCCAAACCCTCCAATGTCTTTCCAAGACGCCCAGAATCGGTTCCACACCCTCTCCCTGCTCCTGCACAAGCCTCCACCGACCCCACACCCGTTTCTCCTGCCCCTCTGTGGTCCAGAGGTACTGGCCTCCGTCCTCCAGCACAGCCGCCTCATCTCACCCCAGGGCCTTTGCACAGGCAACTCTCTCTCCCCAGACCACCCACCCTGAGCTCCTGTTCTGAAATGCCAAGTCCCCCGCAAGCCTCTCCAACCTCACGCGCCTTCTCTAGGCCTTCACGTGCCCTGCTTCTCCTCCGCGGCAGGTGATATAGGTTGCGCTTACATTCTAGTGGGATCATGTGGTTAATGTGTATTTGTGGGCAAGAACGTCTTCTCATCTTTTTGCATCCTCTCTGCCGAGCACGGCTCCACTTCCTGCTGAAGGGCCTGGAGGGTGAGTGAGCAAACAAACTGATCAAAGTAATCGATACCCGATTCCGCGTCACACTCAACCCAAGTGAGCTAAAGCGAAGGGAGCGGGCGCCTCGCAAAGGCCGTGTGTTTTCTAACCAGCGCCAGGAGGACCACTGCAGCACCTGTGATGTAGGGCTCCTCTAGGACTGTTCACGGCAGCCTTGATGAGGTCGCCTCCGGTGGCGGCGCAGACGCAGTGGAGAGAAGATCCCTCCGCGGAAGGGGAGCGAGCGCGTGCGATCGGGCCCCTGCAGCCCCGCCGCCACGGGGTCCCTGCCGTGGCGGTGACGCACCCACGGATTCACACCGAGGGGCCAGCTCGTTGTTGGGGTCTAAGGGTCTAAGCGCTACCCAAGACCACTGGCCCTGGGAGGATGACGGACCCCAGCGGCCACCACCTGGCAGGGAGGGAGCCCGTTTCTGCCGCTGGTCCCTTTCTGGCACCACCGCTGCTCAAGCCCAGGAGAGGTCAGAGCCCACAGACAGCAGCCCCAGCCCAGCACAGGGCCGAGAAAGCCCGCGAATGGTCTGGAAGGCGGAAGCGAGAACTGCCAGTCCTGGGTCACCCCCGTGGTCCCGCCTCCAAGGGCCCAGTGTCGCCCTTCTTAACCCTGTGTCTTCCTCCTCCAGCGGGTCCTGCAGGATCGCGATGTGAGCCGTGCAGACACGCGCCTCGCGCCCACGCACGGGACGAGAACCCAGGGGCCTCCCTCTGGCTGGCACACACCCCACTCGCCCACCCCGTAATCAGCGGGACCCCTGCCGTCCCTCCCCTCTTCCTCTCTTAGGAGGTGAGCAATGAAACGGGAGGCACTTGAGAGCAACTCCTGTTCCAAACGTTCTGTCTCCAAACGCCTGGGACACCCTGCCAGGCTGTAGTTCTCAGCTGATCAGGTGAACAAACATCACGGCACACTGGGCGAGCTAGGGGCTGGCCTCCAACCCTTTCCCCGCATCGCCTCCTCAAGTGCATTAAGACATTTCAGAGCTTGCTGGCAAGCTCCAACCTCAAAATCCTGATTATTTATTTATGCCCTTTTTGTCTAAGAAGTTAAATCCCCAAAGCAGCTCAATTTAGATCAAAAGCAATTTACCAAACTTCACCTGGCACACCTGTGCCTTATGATTTGTTAATTACCCGCTCAGCACTTCCAGGGCTCGAGCAGAGCTGCAGCCTCTCTGCTGCAGGCGGGACCTCTGATACTGGCTCCTGTGATGGAGCTTCCAGAACGCCTGAGGTGCTCGCCTGGGGGAAGCGCTCCCACAGCCACGTGCATTTCTGCAAATTGCTTTTATTTTCCAGGGTGAGGAACTCAAGGCACCAAGCAAACAGACACATAAATGCAAGTGAAGTTGCTGACGTATTTCTTGGCTACCTGATCAAATTATATAATGGCACTAATATATCTTATCACCTGTGATCTATCACACAGGGGATCATTAAGTACTAGCACCCCATTTATTTCTCCAGAGCCCTTGGTTTACAATTTGGCATTGGGATATTAGGAATAACAATAATTACTTGCTTTTACATCGCTTCAAATGAAAGAAATCATTAAATTGCACACATGGAAAGATGATCTCATTTCTAAGATGGCTCTCTTAGCTCGCCTGCCCTTTTGTTCTCTTTTCTTTCCCTCCCTTCCTTTCTTCCTTCCTTTTTTTCCTTTCTTTCTTTCTTCTTTTCTTTTTTTCCTTCCTCCCTTACCCCGTCACACATTCTTAGCAATCATCGAAGTATTTTCCTCTGTAGCACTACAAGCAGTGGTTACAAATGCCAACTAATTAAAAAGATAGGGAGTTTATTACAGCAGCACAATGCAAAAATTTTTTGTCTTTTTCCCCCAGTTTTCATGCGAAGAGACGGAAGGCATAAGCTTTACCGAGCTCCCCCACTGCCAGAGGGAGACAGCAAACAGCGTCGTTCAGTGCGCTGTGTCACACGCAAGCAGTTTCTAGATCGTAATTTGCTAACTGCTTTTTAAGTTAAACTCTGAGGGAGTTGAACAGGCTCCATGCTTTGAAAACATCTAGAAAATTAAGATTATAAAGTGCATTGGCCTCTGGAAGTCAATAACAGTCGCAGCTCAGTGCCTCTCGACAGAGGCTTTCCGGTCCTCCCCACGGAAGGAATTGCCCCCCTTCCAAGCTCCCACCTACTTTATTTTTATCTCTTCCATGAAACTCGCCGCGTTTTAACTTGTACTATAATTGTAATTATGTCCCAGCTCATTCATTATGCTGTAAGTCCCTTTAAAGCCAGATTCTATCGCTGACTCCTCTCTGTATCCCTCCCTGCCCCAAACCGCCTCCACCCCCTCCACCTCCTGGGAGAAAGCAATCGTGGTCCACGGCCTGCGTCGGGGCTGCTGGGCTCACATCCCTCTGGTCTCTACTCCCTGCCAGAATCTGCAGCATCTTTCCAACCAGCATGTATTTCCAATGTTGCTTCATGTTCTAAAACTCAGTCAGAATCTCTTCACAACAACTGGGATAATAGTATCCGTCCTGCTCCAGGCAGTCCTCCCCCGAGGTCCCGATGTGCTCGAGAGGAAAGGACAGCGATCCCGACGACCGCAATTAAACGCATCTTATCTTTAGTAAAACAGAAGGGTGAGCACTCTCCAAAAGCATAGCTGATGAATCCAGACCCCACAGCTCCCAGAGGCTGCCGGAAAGACCTGCCAGGTGGTGCCCCTCCGGGAGGCGCGACACGCTCGGGCTCAGGTCCGGAGGTGCACGTCGTCTGGATGACGAAACTAACACAACGCCGGGTCGGTGGAGCATCCTGGAACCGGCTGGGTGCGCGCAGGGAATTCCCGCCGTGACCTGGCCACGAGCTGAGAAGATGCTCTCTCTGCTCAACAGAGCCAGGACAGCGGACTCCAAGGCCACTCGCAGTCACCGCGCTGAAACCTGCGGTGCATGAAGTGCATGGTGGCGAAGGACTGTGGCCCCAGAACCAGCATCACGCCTCCTTGCCAGGTAGAGGCCGGTGTGTCCAGGGCCACGCAGGCAGCCTCCGCACCTTCACCTCACTCTATCAAGCGACGGGGCCAGAGTCAGAGCCCTTCAGATTCGACCGGGCGCCCAGAGAGAGTTTTCACCCTAACCGATGTCCCAGGGCTTCCAGCAGTTCGCGTGAGAGCCACCGTGACTGGAAGGTAGACGCTGCTTCTATCTCGCATCTCAGAGACTCTCCAGGATCCAGCCCACGGCGGAGGACGATCATCTGAGTCAGGGCCACTCGACACACCGAGGGTCCAATCAACCAAACCGTGCAAGGGAGGCGGTGTGAGCACCGCACCCCTCCCGGGGTGGCCAGGACCGTCCTCGCCCGGCTCACAGCCGCCGGGCGGGCGTGCCCACAGCGCCTCCCTTGCCACTCCTGCCTCACGTTAAGCTGCCCGTGGCTGATAACAACGGCAAAGACAGACCAGGCCATGGCCAGAAGTGCCCTTCCGCGTGCCCCAGACTTCCCTAAGTGAGCCAGGGGGCCCCCAGGAGCAGCACAGGTCCCGTCTCCGCGGCCCGTCCTCCTGCCGTGGAGTCACCGTGGACTCGCACCCACGGCTCCTGCGACAAGGCAGCACAGGCTGGACGGCGTACGACACGGAACTCACCCTCCCATCTCCAGAGGACACAACCCTGAACTCACACTGTCAGCAGGGGCAGTGAGAATCTCCCGGCGCTCCTACTTCCGTGGCCGCCGGCAACCCTGGCGCTCCTCCCCTCTAACCTCTGCCTCCGCCATCCCATCAGGGGACCTCCTCTTGTGTCTCTGTGTCTGTACCCTTGCATTTGAAGCCCCCTGGCTAACCCAGGATGACCGCATCTTGAGATCCTTAATCACAACTACAAAGACCCTTTCTGCCAAATCAGGTCACATTCCCAGGTTCTGGGTGGACAGGAGCCCCACCCAACCCACAATGCTCTTTCTCGGGACCCTTAAAAGCCTCGGAGCCTCCACCCCTGTGTCTTTTGTATCTTTCAAGGAGCCTAACAAAATGGCGATCTCCCTGACAGCCACTGACGGATAACATCACTGCAGACCAGCTGCTCCTGCAGAGCAAGCTGATCTTGCCCTTCCAAACTGCTGGAGAACGAGAGCAAAGTGGGTGTCTCCCCACTGATGGGCGTGTAGCAGTTTCAACTTGACGTGTGAAACTCTTCCCGTGAGAGTTTGTGGTCAGATGCATTTTTTTCCCCAGGACTGGATTTTGTGAATGTGAAGCAAAGAGAAGAGAAGAGCAAAGAGAGGAGCTAAGAGAGAGAAGAGAAGAGCTATCATCTCTCCAAACGTTCATTCCACAGCCTGAGGAGCGCCCGCCCGGTACATGCCCGGCACTGAGAAGAGGAGGATGAAAACTGGGCTGGTCCTCGAGGCGCTCCTGGCCCAACCGGGACGATAAATACGTGACAGCTCACCACTGACATGACGGGAGATGTGCAGGGATACAGCCATGAACAGGATGGAAGGGCAGGAGGAGCTCGCTCCACGGATGGAAGGTGGGGATATGTCTCGGAGGAAGTGGCCCTGGGCTGCGGAGGGAGAGGACGTTCATTGCAAAAGACAAGCGTGTGAAAGGTGCAGGGAAAGAAAGATTGGGGGATCCTGCAGGTTTGTGTTGGAACAGAAAGTGGAAGCAGACGAACCGCAAAATGCAGACGGAAGCCGGTTTGGAAGCCGCTTTAAATGCCACTTTGAACGTCTATCCTGCCGGCAAGGGGGCCGTAAAGCTCCTCCACCTCCCAGGGTTGGGGAGGACGCCTGCTGCTGCCAGCGTTTCTGCTCACAAAGGTGCGGGCTATGCGCGGCGGAACTCCAGGGGCTGCCGTTCACGCGACGATCTGGGAGAAGCGCGCCCCCTGGGTGTGTGCCCTGTTCAACAACGCAGTCGTGCAAGGCGGTCTGGCCTCTGCTTTCGCTTCCCGCCCAACAGCTCGTTGCGTGCAAGGCCGATTTCTGCAGTTAGCTATTTGGGAACTGGAAGCCGGCCCGGGCCACACGTTAGAACCAATCAGGATAAAGCGTGTCGTAAACACTTGCGTGGTAACTCATGCTGTATTTACAACAGAAAGATAAGTCACGTCTATAACAGCTGTGCAGAGAGCCTGCAATGACAGGGTAAAATAATACCACGATGAACGTTCGTCAAACTACAGCGTGTCGACCGCGGGCATGATTTTAAGGTTTCATTTAAGAGGAGAGCATGAGAACAGATTCACGAAAGGGAAGGAGGTGCAAGCTGAGCGCTGGTACGAACTGAGAGCAGACAGTGCTGTCAGAGGCAAGGCAGGCAGGACGGCAGGTGACCGGAAGCAGCCGACCTGCCCTCCTTCTGGGCCTCAGGTTACAGCACCTGTCACAGGAGACGATCAGACACTCCCCGTCTTGCAGAGGTACGGGGAGGACCTTGCATGGAAACTTGGGAAAATGCAAAGGGATATATTCGTGTAAAACAGGTATTGTCAGGGAAAGAGAGAAAGGCCCCTACATTCTCAGACGCTGGAAGGAAAGTGAAGGAAGGTTCTCTGTGTCATGCCTGAACGTCTTCCTCCTCCTGATTTGAATGTCAGCCTCTAGCATGTCGGGAAGGTATTGAGAAAGCAGTGACCCTGCATGAAAAAGCAGAGCGGATGGGGAGCAGAGGGTCTGACCTGCAGCTACAGCTAGAAACGGGGCAGGGGGAGAAGGCTCAATTTTCGAGGCTGGGCCAAAGCCTCGGCAGGCTGGGGGATACATGAGTCAGCCTGCTGCACTCAGAACAACGCTGCCTCCAGCTCGTTCCAGCCAGGCAGCTTGGTACGAGGAAGATAGACAATTTGGAAGAGGTTCAGAGAAGAGCAGAGCAACAACAATATTAAGAGGCTGGTTTCAAGGATTGATTTAGGAAGAAAGATTAAGGCCACTAAGTGTGTACAGCTTCCCTAATCGTGGACTAAGTGAAGACAAGACACACGTCATCAGATATTTAAAGGGCAGAAGCAGCGAGGATAGAAGGGGATTATTGAGACGAGATTCTCCATTTATGCAACACGTTGTAAACGGTCATGAGGAGCTGTAGCATGAAGAGCGGGAGAGAACCTCCGCTGGAGCTGACGGCGTGCGCCCGCCTCTCTCCCAAGAACTGCGGTGGCTGAGGGGGGGGCAGCCCCTCCCTGTGCAGAGTGTCAGGCCGTGCTCCCGCGAGAACGCACCAGGAATGCCCTGGATCTGTCGGTTCAGCCAATACCACCGTCTGCCCGTCCCCGTCTCTCCGTTCTTTCCCAGGAGCCCAGGCAGGAGAGCGGAGCTGCAGGGCTGCTCCGTCCCTCGGGGGAGGTCACGCCCTCACGCCCCCCTGCCCCCGCCACGCTGACCACAACTTCCCGCCACCGGGGCCTCGCCCACCCATACCGGGTACCATCATCTCTCACCATCCGTGAGACTTAGTGATGCTCGGCTGGCCGTCGTCTCTGCTCACTTCCATGGTTTCTCTTGGGTTGGGTTTGGTGTCTGTTCTGTGTCTGCTCTGGCCCTTCAGTGCCCCTCAACATGTGGTAGGGGATTTCCTCTTTTGGATCTTCTTTCACAAAAATTTCTAGGTTGTTCAAGGACCTTTATTTTCCCAAATAAATCCATTTTTTGTGTTCTTGAAAGAAATCTTGCTGGAATTTTTATTGGAATTACGTTGAAATTAATGATTAATTTGGGACGAAGTAACATCTTGACAATGTTAACTTGTCCCATCCACGAAACCAGAGTATCTTTCCATTAATTAAAATCCCCTTTTGTGTTCCATAATAGAGTTTTAAAATTTTCTTATAAAGGTTAAGTGCTAGACACTGAATAGCTGTGTTGCTATTTTGAACGGTGCCTTATCTATCTTATATAGTCCAGCTGTTTGCTATTGATGAGGAAACACAGCTGAGAACTGTAGGTTAATTTTGAATCCAGCTTCTTTATGAGACCTTCTTTGGTTTTATTAATTCTTTCATTGATTCTGCTAGGTTGTCTGTAGAGATAATGACATCATATGAAAAATGAGTTTTTCTGTCTTCTCACACTTTTACAACACATATCCTCGTATTCATTTGAGAGATGCTGAAAATTAACAGGTATAACAGTCATCCATGTCTCAATCCTAATCATAAAGAAATGATCGAACGTTCCACCACAAACCACACCGCTTACTGTCCATTTTTGTTTACATGGACCTGACAAAGTTACGGAAGTTTCTTTATATCTGTTCCTCGTTTCTGAGAAGCGTCTTCATAAGTAAATCTCGAACTCCATCAAGCGTGTTTCTGCACCGACTGCAGCGATCAAGTGATTCTTCTCCTTAGTCTACTGTGCAGTGAATTACGAGGCGAGATTGCTAGTGATGAGACGTCGCTGCCCTCCTGGGGGAAGGTGTGCTCAGCCTTGATGCATGTTGAATCCCACACTGGACTAAGCAGACTGCTCGTCCCGCAGGATGCCACACACACGTGTGTTAGTGAAGTAGGTTCCGGTCCTCACAGCCCTAAGCTCCCACAGAGGGTCCTGCACTTGGTCCCTCCGCCTGGAAGGTCCTGCCCTGGTCTCACACGCGTGGGTCCTACTGCACGCTGGTCTCGACCCACAGGTCACATCCTCGCCGAGGCTCCCCTGACCCCCAAACCTCCCCTGGGGACCCTCCACCACATCCCCGCACGCAAAGCGCTCAGCGACCTGCGTCCTCACCGACTGCTGAGCTCCCTGGATGGAAGATAATTACCTCGAGAACAGACCTTCTCAGCCTATGGGCTTCCGGATCCCCACTGCCCAGAACACCCTGGAACCCAACCACTAATACATATCTACGTTCCCGCGGGGGACGCAGCAGTGGGGACTCGGTGCAGGCATTTTAAGTAGCTTAAAGTATGAACGATGCCCGTGGACAAGGGGAATTTCTGATTACCTAAAAACCCTTTAAAAAAGCTAAATGACACATACATTCAGGGGAGGGAGGGGGAGGGAGAGAGACCACAGGCCCGTGCACAGCTCCCTGACGACGTCTGTTTCTAGCACACGTCACTAGGTGCACCTTGGAGAAGCCTTCCAGCGACCGCCCTCGCCCCGCACACAGTGAGCACTGCAGCAGGCATCCGTGAGGTCCCCCAAACCCCAGGGTGGGAGCGGGGGAAGGCTGGCCAGCAAACAGCCCCACGGCAGCGCGAGGGCAGGCTGAAGACGGTCCCAGTGACCGACGGGAGAGGAAACACGCGGTGTGGGGTGTCCAAGAAGCGCCCAGAGCGGTTCCTGGGCTGGGCGGTGGGCGGGGGGTGAGGGAGGCAGGCACCTTGGCCAAGAGAAAAGCGGGAAAGGCCCCACGTCAGAAACAATGGAGACAGTCGCCTGGAAACGGCAGGCAATGGCCTGACTGGGCAGAGGTGAGGCCCGAGACGTGAGAGAGGACTGTCCTGACCAGCCTCCAAACGCCCTCGAGTGGAAGAGCATCGTTCGCTGAGCGGACTTCCCAAGGAAGAGGGAGGCAGAGGCAGGATGGAAGATGCACCTAAAGCTCCAGGTATTTCCCTCGCTGGCCGGCTTTTACCACCGCAGCAGGACATCCTTACCGCTGGGGAGGTGACCTGTGTTTGGAGCATTTCTCAGGCACCGTCCGTGCACCCCTGTGGGAAACGCTGCATCCACGCAAACGGGGGTGAGAGCAGGGACCCTGCCTCGGGTGCGAGAGCCCCGCAAAGGGCATCATCGCAAGAAGGCAAGGTCTTAACATGGGCCAGCTCACTTATATGAACTCCAAAGCGGCTGGAATAAGCCTCTCGCTCCATCACTCCTGACACTTCTTCCAGAGACACAAGAGGGAGCAGTGCCAAAGAGCTACTGCGACCAACTCCGCGGAGGGGGCAGAAGGCCCTGCTGCCCGTCGAGACCCGAGGGAACGCGGTTTCCGTTTGCCGTCGTCTAAATGGACGAGGGGTTGTTAGCTGTTGGTTGTCGACTTGCCCAAGTAAACACTGAACCCCTCACACCATCAGCAAAACCTCTCCTGTCGCCGTACTTTGTGTGCTTCCCACAGACGCTGAGGTTTTGCTAAAGCGCCGATGGCCTCTCAAGCACGTGGACGGGGATCACGTCTCTTTTATCCAGAACTCCGTGTCCGTCCTTATAGCTCGGCTCACGTCACCTCTTTATTTAGCAACAGATGGTGCGGTTTTTTGAAGGCAAGGATGCACTCGAACGCAGGCCAGTATTTTTTTTTTTAGTTCTGCAACTTCTTGTGATTCTAGAAAGTGTATCCTTAATTTGCACTGCCTAAGAACACCATATCCGTGTTTCCCCAGCACTTCTCCTTGGTTCAGCTCCGTAAGGTGTGACAGAAGGCTTCTTGCCGGGCACTGAAGAAGGGGAGTCAGTCACCATGAGGGTGGCAGGGGGCGGCCGCGGGCTCCGTGCTCTGCGCTCTTTTTTTTTAAAATCTTTATTGGAGTAGAGTTGATTTACAATGTTGTGTTAGTTTCTGGTGTGCAGCAAAGTGATTCAGTTATACATACACATATGTCCGCTTTTTTTTTAGATTCTTCTCCCACACAGGCCACTACAGAGTATTGAGTGGAGTTCCCTATCTTATATACAGTGGTGTGTCTGTGTCCGTCCCAATCTCCCAATTCATCCCTCCCCCCACGTAACGCCTGGTAACCATAAGTTTGTTTTCTACATCCGTGACTCTGCTTCTGTTTTGTAAATAAGTTCATTTGTAGCCTTTTTTTAGATTCCACAGATGTGATATCATATGGTACTTGTCTTTCTCTGTCTGACTTACTTCACTTAGTATGATCATCTCTAGGTCCCTCCACGTTGCTGCAAATGGCAGTGTTTCATTCTTTTTACGGCTGAGTAATATTCCATTGTATATATGTGCCACATCTTCTTTATCCATTCCTCTGTGGATGGACATTTAGCTTGTTTCCATGTCTTGGCTGTTGTGAACAGTGCTGCTATGAACATAGAGGGGCGTGTGTCTTTTGAATTAGAGTTTTCTCTGGACAGACGCCCAGAAGTGGGGTTGCTGGGTCATGTGGCCCTCGGGCTCCTCTTTAACTGCAGACGACCCAGGCTGAGTCTGAGAGCATCAGACTCTCCTCTCGACGGTGACCAAGATCTCACTGGATCCGAGAAAATCACTTCAGAAATCCTCAGGGAGCCCCCAGGACTCTGGAATCTGTGGATCTGGAAACACACCTTCAGAGGCCCTGAGTTCAAATATCAGTGAGTAAAGCAGGTGAAAGAACGGACAACTAGAATCGCCTTGAAAAGTCCCACACATCCCCGACGGGACGGCGGCTGAACAGAGTGGCTGCCGTGCGTGTGGGGAGTGTGTTGTGCAGGGAAAGGACGGCCCCAGCCCTGTGAGGACCTGGCTGAGAGCGACCCCGGCCCTACAGAAAGCACGTGAGCGGGTCCCGTCACCCCCCACCCAGGCGAGGAGACGGAGGCTTGCTGGGGGGAGGCGCCCTTCCCAGGGCAAGAGCAAGGCTCAGAATGCGCCTCCCAGCCGCCTCTCCCGGAGGCTGTCCCCACCCACAGGGTGTCCACCCGGAAAGCCAGAGCCTGCCTCCCTCCACCCCGCGCTGCGTGCACACGGCGGCCAGCTCCTCGCTTCCCGCCACCCGCAGGGCGGCGAGGGCACGGCTGGCCCCGGGGGCGTGGGCACAGGGGCCGGGAACAAATCCAGCCTTTAATGGCGCAAGGTGATCGAACAGGCAAGAGGGGAGAGAGCCTCGTGCTCTGACATCCTGCGCTTCGGGTCACACGGAAGTGCTGTGTAACTGACGGAGCTGCACCAGGTCCCCTGCTGGACGGCAAGACTCGGCGGAGGGTCTCAGGGGCGCGCCTGGGGGAAGGGGCCCACCAGGAGGACGGCGCGGCCCCTGCCGACCTGCACACAGGACAGTGACGTGACCCGGAGTCGTTTCAGCTCACACGGCCGTGCTGTCCCTCCGTAACCGTGGAAACGCAGCTGCCGCGAGGTGACGGAAACCCGAGCAGGACTGGCTCCGTATGAGGTGAGTTTGGGGGCTCTCCCTGTGTGTGTACGTACGTGAGGTGACATTTCAACACACACGAAGTGTTTTCCACGCCATGCAGACGCTGGGAGTGCCACACCGCGATCCGGACGCTGAAAGGGAAGCCTCGTGGGCCCGCCGAGCAGGGCCGGCCGCCCCGCAGAGTGGCGGCAGCAGTTCCCCAAGCTGCAGAGACGGGTTCCCCTGCGGTCCCCGCGACGAGCACCAGCCTGGGCCCGTGTGACGGCTCCACGCGGCTGATGACCGACGGGGCAGAGCCGGCCGCCCCGGGGACGGCAGCCGGGCCTGCACCCCGCCTCCAGGCCCCGGCGGGAGAGCCACCCCGAAAGCCTGGCTCCCGGCTCCGGCCCCAGGGCCCCCTGGCGACAGCGCGGCCCTCAAGCCGAGCCCCCCGCCCTCCTGGAGTCGGGACAGTCACAGCCGCCCTGCCCGAGACAGCAGGGGGTACGGAGGACTACACCGTAACTGAGAAACAGCTTTCAAACGCGCGGAACACGACAGGCCAGACGTCACCGGCGGGGACAGTGCCCGTCAAGAGCTCTCCCTTCAACCTCACACACGGCGCGGCTGAGGCCTCCAGCCAGGGCCCCTCATGCTCCCGCTTTAGGGCCCAGGTCACGACGGGGACCTCGCCCCTCCTGGGCGCCGCGGGCGCTCCGTGCGGTGTCTCATCAGCTCCGCTGGCGTCGTGCTCTCGACTCCACGTCACAGACCACATCGCGCGTGGCGGTGAGGGCTGAGCACACAGAGGCGGGCAGACAGACAGGAGGCCGGGCAGGGAAGAGGAGCCGCTGAATCAGCCCGAGAGGTGCTGGCAGGACGAGGCGGAGGGAGCCCTGACGGAGGCTTGAAAGGCTGTACGTGCTGTGAGAAAAAGGCCAAAAGGGTTCAGGGCTCGTAAAAAGCCATGGGCTGCCTGTTCCCTCTTGCAAGAGCACGTGAAACTGCAAGTCTGAATCTTGTACTTTACGGAGCGGTGGCCCCGCAGGGCTACGCGGGCACCGGTGGGAGAGGTGGGGTGAGGATGCAGAGGAAGATGTGGTCTCTGCCTCGAGAAGGAGGTATTGCCGCTGGAAAGAACAACTGCGTGGTCCTGACCGTAGGCGCCGGAGGAAGGACAGAAGTGCTAGATGTGTGCAGGACAAAACATAAACCTCAATGTACGGGGACAGTGACATGAGCCAGAGCTTGAAGGAATGATGGAGATTTGGACGGGAGGAGGAGAGCCATTCTGAGAGAGGAGACAACAAAAAGGAAGACTTGGAGGGGAAAGAAGGAACAGGCCTGGGGAGCTGGGGAGAAACGGGTACAGGGCAGGAGGGAGGGGGAGGAGGAGGGGAGGCAGGCGAGAGCGGAGGGGGCTGCAGGCGGGGAGGCCGGAGGAAGAAGGAGCGGGAGAGACGCGTGAACAGGAACGTGGAGCCGGGCCACGGAAATTCACCACCAAGCTAAGGAACATTAGCTGAGATCTTGGACAAGAAAGGCTCTGACCCTCCCAAGGCCCTGGTCTCCCCAGTAGAAGAGAGAGGAGCCCACCGGTCACGACCACCTGCTGTGTGTTCACGGGGGGTGCAAGACAGCCCCTCCCTCCCAGGACCTGGGCCCACAGAGCCACTAACCATCCAACCAGGAGTTAGCGTGATGACTGCCAAATACAGATGACAAGCCACAGACAATGTCCGTGTTGCTCCAAGAGTTTAACCCAAGGGCCCATGACTTTTAAGAAAGAGATGCTTGCTAAACGCAAGAGGACCGAGATTACAATATTAAGAAATGAAGAGTCAGAAAATGATCATGCGGTGATCTGGCTGGCTCACCATGCCGGATGCTGCTGTACCACGGCACCTCCAGCCCGGCCGCCGAGGGCAACGTGGTCCTGCTCCTGGCGGCTCCCGAGACGCCCGTCCTGGCTCTTCTTCGTGATGATGCTCTTTCTGTGCGTCCTCGTACCACTGTCTGCGGAAGCCCACCAACACTGAGACGTCTGCCGGCCCCCCGCCGCGCCGTCATCGCCTCTCAGGAACTGAGTCAGTCCTCTCTGCCCAAATTCCAGCCACGGCTGCCACTAGGTCTGTTCCCAAGCCAAGCACCTACCCCACGGGGGGATTCTTGTGGACCATAATCTTGTGGTCCATATTTTGTGGACCAATGACTCAGGACATCCACCCTGAAATTAGACCCTATGGCCTCCAACGCAAAGACACATCTTTAACTCTCCATTCACAAGACCAGTCATTGAACCCGTACAAGATATTTTTCTCGATGCTTATCATACGGCTAGAAAACTAAGAAAACCACATTTCAGTAACAATACACAGAGACACCACAGGAATTCGGAGGAAGGGCAGGGACATTTCAGAAAGATGTCACGAGAGGAAATTTGAGCTGGAACTTCAAGAGTGGGACAGGCCTTGGAGAGCTGGATAGAGGTAAGGATTTTTAGCAAGAAAACATCCCATTTAAAGCCACGGAGTCGGAAAGCACGGGAAGTGGTCAGAGAACCCAGTCGGGCATCCGACACAGACGCAGAGAGCTGAGGACGGGACAGGCATGACCCGAGGGCCCGGGGACCTCGGGGGACAAGACGAGGCCTCCACCCTGGGTCCGATCACATTCTAGTGACCACGTGCCCAGAGTAGACGCCCCACAGAGGAGGGGAAGGGGCCGGCGGTGAGAGGAGAGGAACCCCACCCGCAGGGCCCCAGGCCTGTTGGCTCACGGGGGCTGGGGTCACAACCGGAAACGCACGGGACGGGGACGGCTCCGGCCCTGGGCGTCTACCTCCCTCACCTGTACGGTGAGGGCCAGGACCACATCTCACTCAAGACTTCGACGCCTGTGGTTACATCCCGGTTTGCAGGTAACATTTCTGGGATTCGCAGAAGAAAAATCTAGGTAGCTGTTCGTTGTGGTTTCGCACACAAGCTGCAGTGACGTTTATTTTTCTCATTTTGGTAATTAAAGCTCCCGACCCCTGTGCATCTCAAAGAGGAAACACAGGGGGGCCCTGCGTGCCTACAACTTGCAAGGGCCGAAGGCCACCAAAATTATTTTCTGTCCTGGAACGTCTGTGACAAGAGCCATCGCTGGATGAAGCGCCGGGCCTGAAAGCACAGCTGAGATTTAGGAAGCGTCCAGGTTATGAAAGCGGTGGTCGGCCACTAACTAGCTGGTCGGGTGACTGGAGGTCGGTCAGGAAAAGGAGAGAACAGGCAGTGATGGAAAAGCACTGGAGCTCCAAAGGGAGAGGGATGAAGAGGGGACCCGGAACCCCAGGACAGCCGCAGGGGTGCTGCCAGCTTCCCTAGCTCCGCCTTTTCCTTCTTCTGCCCGTACGCCTTCAACCAAGAGATGCCTCGGAGGCAGCCACGACGCATGGGGACTGTTAGGAAGTGCCCCAAACACGTCCGAGACCCCAGGTCTTGATGGAGGTGTCAAAGACAGGTGAGGCTCGGAGTAGGAGGTGCTGGCTGAGCCCAGGCAGGTGAGGGCCTGGAATGCGTGAGGCCCTCTGGCAGGTATCAAGGTGCAGTTGTAAAGAGATAATTCAGGCAGTGAGGAACGGACGTTCAAAGCCAGTGACACAGAGAGAAACCTGAGATACCGAGTTCAAAGTCGCAGGAGCAAGAACCAATTGCCGCTGCGTCTCGGCCGCGAGCGTGGCTGGGTGCGCGCTCCGCCCGCTCCCCGGGTCTGGGTGGGGCTGGGCTTTGAAGTTCCCAGATGCAGCGTGGGGCCCGCATCCCGGCAGGGCAGGGTGGGGCCCAGGGGAGAGGGCATCAAAGGCGCCTGTCCTCGCGTTTGCTCAGGGCCGGGCGCTCTCCAGTTACAGCCGCCGTAACCCACTGTGTCCCCCACTGTTTGCTCAGGTTTAACGCAGAGTTAGAATTCTGGTTTTGTTTCTCACTCAGAAAAAAAAAAAAATCGCTTTGTCAAGGGAGCTTACTAAATAAAACTTGGGGAATTCTATTCAGCCTCATAGGATGACTTTTGGCTTGAATTTGATCCCTGGCGGGTGACTGTGAGTGTATAGAATTTCCAGGAGACTAGAAGACATTTGAAAGACATTCTTCCTGAGGAGTTACCTGCCTTGGTAACTGCAGAAGACGTGCCCACCTGCCAGGCTCCAGGCGGGGGGGTTGGGGCTGCCCGAGCCCATCGGTGTTCTCCCACTCTTTCAGGAAACTCCACGGGGCCTGTCAGGAACGCAGCTCCACGCGGGGTCCTGTGGGATCTAGAAAGGGACAGAAAAGACCTTCGCCACATTCAACGACTTAGAATGTAATGAAACAAGAGTTTAGATTTTCTTCTCGCTGACTGAACATTCTCAGATCAATGAAGAAAAGCCAAATCCCTGAACTGGAACGTCGAGGATAAATACGATGGAACGGGGCTCAGCCCGACGATGAGACGGGACGACGCCGGGAGGGGGTCTTGGGCGCCCTTCCCACAAAGAGAAGGTTTGGATGGACACGTCTGCAGCATGAAAGGCGACCTTGATGGAGAAACGTCTGGTATCATTTTGAATACAGAGGGTTCACCACGCGCCTGTGTTCAAGGCGCCTGGGACGATGCCTTTTTCTGTATATGCTCTGAGGTCTAGTCCGTGGCTAGACTTTCACGGGGGCACGTGACCAAATCAGAGCATCCCGGCGTGAGCTCTGTGTCTCTGGATGCAAACACTCGTCCTGACGTCAGACTGAACTACTTACAGAGACAGGGACCAGCATCACCAGACATAACGGGCCTCGGTGCCGAGTCAGCTTCTGCTGTCACTCACCTTACAACCAACCAGATACACGTGAAAGGGAGTCTGAGACACCTAGCGTGCGACGTGTGGGGAAGGAGACCCTTTTCCCCAAGTATTTACTGGCACGTCCTACTCTGCCCACCACTGAACTGGAAAATGAGAAGAGAGACAAAATGAACGGGAGAAACTGCGCCCGTCCCCAGGCGCTCTGACCGTTCAGTTGAGATGCAAGGCATTCCTGCATAGGAATATGATTCTGTGCCCACGTGGCTTGAAACCTGCAAAAAAAAAAAATGCTATGAGGTTTCAGAAAAGGGGGAAATGAATACAGGTTGCAATGACCAGATAAAACGTTACAGAGGGGCCGGCCCTGGAAGGCTCCTTGAGAAGTGCAGAGAGTTTCACAGGTGGAAGGGGAGTAAGTGGCTGAGAACGGGGTCTTATCAAGATGTCATCTAAACCAGAACACAGACGAAGTGAGACTGGAGCGTGGATGCGGGAGTGCGGGGGGTGGGGGGGGACAGCTCCAGCGGCCAGAGGACCCAGGCCCCGGGAGGACAGCAGCTTCCGGACAGGTACCTGCGCCCTCCACGGGTCCCTTCTGTCCCCACAGTACTGACACCTAACCCTCTGGGGCCGGGGATAAACTTCAGATCCGCAAGGGCAACACAGAAATATTTACCACGTCCTTGGCCTAAGAGCTTAAATAACCAAGTATCCATGGCTTTGGGTGGAAAGCTGAGATTATGAGACAGACATCACTGGGCAGGTGGTGGGAAACCACGATGACCACAGAGAAAGGCGTGCTACCCAGAGAGGGAGACCTGGCCCCAGGGAGCGAAGGGCCATCCCCGGGGCAGGAGAGGCTGGCAGAAGAAGGCAACAGGCTGGAGGGAGTTGGGGTGGTGACAGGCAGGGTGGGGTTCCAGGCAGAACGCGTTTCCGAACCGCCACACCTGATCAGAAAAAAACATAAATTACACCGGAGCTTTTCCTAGTCTTGTATGCACACGAAGACGACTTGTAACACATCCCATTTCCATCTCCATCTCAGCAAAGGGAAATGCCTTCCTGTTGGCTGCTCAGGCCAAAAACATTGGGCTCCTCTGGGACAGACCTCTTTCTCTCACACCTAACGTCCCATCCATCAGCTACACACGTGACTTTACCTGCAAAGCACACCTGGACACAGTCACTGTGCGGCCGCCACCCCAGCGCAGCCACCGTCGGCGCTCCCCGCGGTGTGTGTGTGCTTCTGCCCTGGGCTCCACAATCTGGCCTCAAAGAGAAGCCAGATGATGAAAAACCAGAAAATTACGAGTGCGGGTGAGGATGCAGAGAAGCTGGAACCCTGGGGCTCTGCGGGTGTAAACAGCCTGTGCAAGATGTAACGCAGAATGGCCGTGCGACCCAGCCACCCCCTCCGAGTAGAGACACAGAAGAACTGCAAGCACGGAGACAATCTCATCTTCACACACCCACGTTCACAGCGGTGTTATTCACGGCCGCCACAAGGTGGAAACAACGCGTACGTCCAGCACCAGACCAGAGGATGAACCACACGTGGGCCACACCCAGTGGAGCGTCTCTCAGCCCCGAGCGGGAGGGACACTCTGTCCCAGCTACACATGCATGAACCTGAGGCCGTTGTGCTCAGTGAAAGAAGCCAGACCCAAAAAGACAGACAGTGTGCGACTTCCCGTATAGGAGGTGCCGGGGTCGTCCCATCCACAGACAGAGAGCAGGGTGTGGGGACTGGGGTGGGTGGGAGTCGTGTTTAATGTGGACAGAGTCTCAGTTTGGGAAGATGAGGAAGTTCTGGAGATGGTGGTGGTGGCGGTGTCTCAACAATGTAAATGTGCTTATTGCCAGTGTTCACGGAAACACGGTTGAAAAGGTATATTTTATGCTCTGTGTACTTTACCACAATAAAAGAAGAGAAGACAGAGTAATGGTTTTCAGACATGAGCAAGGGAGAGCCCGTCCTCTGCACAAAACCATCCAACGACCCCCCACTCCTCTTACAACTCTGTGCCTCAAGTCACTCCCCATGGTCCCCCGCTGCCTCCCTGCTGCCCTGCGGCTGGGGCTCCCCGGGGCCACCTCAGCACAGGATTCCGCTCAGCAGGCCCCCCACCCACCCCCGGGACCCCACCCACCAGAGACCCCACCCACCCCTGGGACCCCACCCACCCCCGGGACCCCACCCACCCCCGGGACCCCACCCACCAGAGACCCCACCCACCCCCGTGACCCCACCCACCCCCGAGACTCCACCCACCCGGGACCCCACCCACTCCCGAGACTCCACCCACCCCCGGGACCCCACCCACTCCCGAGACTCCACCCACCCCCGGGACCCCACCCACCAGAGACCCCACCCACCCCTGTGACCCCACCCACTCCCGAGACTCCACCTACCCCCGGGACCCCACCCACCAGAGACCCCACCCACCCCAGGGACCCCACCCACTCCCGAGACTCCACCCACCCCCGGGACCCCACCCACCAGAGACCCCACCCACCCCAGGGACCCCACCCACTCCCGAGACTCCACCCACCCCCGGGACCCCACCCACCAGAGACCCCACCCACCCCCGTGACCCCACCCACCCAACCAGCACACACCCCCCCCTTCATTCTCTCCGCAGCAGTCACCCCCTCTGACACATTTTACCTGTTTGCTTATTTATCGTCTGTCTCCTCAAATGAGAATTTAACCTATGAAGGCACAGATCTGGTCTCTCTCCTTTCGTCCCAAACGCCCAGGACAGGGCCTGGAACACACCACCTCTTGTACCTGTCGGGTGAGTGAATGAATAATGGATCAAGCTTGAGTGTATAAACAAGAGGAGAAATCTGGTTGTTTCCTTTATGGGAAAGTGATGTTGTTTAAAAAAATCCATATGGTCTCTGTGTGTATAAAGCACAGAAAAAAATAACGAGGCAGAAATCGGCTTTACAACAACGCGATCTCTATTCACCATATTTACCGTAAATTTCTGTACCACAATGACTTTATCACAAATGCAAGTGTGTGTACACATGTGTAGACATGTCTGTGTGGGGGTGCACGTGTGTGTGTGCACAGGCTGAAGAGGCTTTAATGAATTTTGCATTGAGAAGTAGTTGTAAGAACACCACCTTCACTTTACATTTTCCCTGTAGGTTATTTTCGGAATAAAACGTCCAACGCTGGTCGCCACACTAGATTTCACAGGCTTCAAAAAGCTGAACTCAGATGGACTGCATGTTTGAAGTCTGCACACATCTGAAAATCCCTCTTGAAAAGTCGATAATATTCACACAATAGCTGATGCTGGGGAGCGAAGAGCATTCTTTACTCTGTGGCATTTTCTGCTGAAACCTCAGCTGTCAACACCGGCTGAGACCCCGCCTGCCAGATACCCTGGCATCCCGGACTCCCCTGGCCCACCAGCCACTTAAAATACTTTGCTTCCTTTTCATCAGAATAAGCTGCGATGATCTCCCTTCAGACCAAGGCTGCTGTTTTATCACACTGACAGTCTGGGGACGGCGGCCTCACTTCCACACGCGATGCGGGACAGACACAGGTAGACACCCAGGAGACAGAGCTTCGCACAGACAATGGGGGAATATTTTGGAGCGTCAGGGAGCACAGTGCACTGCAAAAAAAGCACAAAAGAGAGGTGCCTTTTTGCCCAGAAGGGACGCATCTCCGGGTGTTTCCATCCGAGGCAGTAAGGGGATGTGGTCAAGTCAGAACTTTGCTTCCCCGGGCTTCGTTCTAAGTTGGTGCGGAATGAAACGTCAGTTCACTCACTCCCAGGAGCACAGGAGTAGCCGGCAACCAAAATAAACCAGGAGACAGAGAGCACGAGGCAGGTCCCCTCGCCTCACGGCTCCCGATCACCAGAGACGCGCGGAAATGACAAGCGGTTTCTGTGCAGTAAACGGAAGGCAACAGAACAGCACTTCCTTCCAGTCCGCCACGAAAAACACTGCTCTCCGATTATTTTCCAAAGGAGCAAGGCTCTTGTTACCTGCATAAACGGATTATCTGAGAACATGAGAACAGTGCCTCTTGGCCCGGCACTGGGTGTCCGCAGGAGACAGTGAAGGAGGAGACGGGCCCGTGGCTCCCCCCGAGCTCAGCCCCAAGGACCGAGACAGCACGTGCGCCCACCACCCACCCACTCTTCACTGGGGCCCGCAACTGTGATGCTGTAGGCTGGCATCGCCTCCTGCAAGAAGGCTTCCTCTTTGTTAAAAGTAGTGGTTCCTTCACTCGTAAGCAGCCCGAAATCTACCTGAGGGCAACCTAGGAGCCAGGATGCTACTGAGGAACACCAGGACTTCTGGAAGTACCTGTCGCTTGCCCCGGGCGCGGCCTTCCTCATCACGGCCCTGACTTTCCTGGCCCTCAGCGGGCCCCGTCCCCCAACCACTCCCTCCCCATTGGGTCCCAGGGTTACCAGGTGGCAGGAGCGAGGGTGAGCGTTAGATGACACCCTTTGCTAATTCACTAGCACGATCCGTATCTATACCTATTCGACGCAAACTAGGAAAACCAAGGTCTAACCTAATTAGGAAAACCACTAGCTGTGGAGATCGTGATAAGGTTGCAGCCAAAACGGCTGAAAAGACTAAGGGAGTGACTGCTTTTCCAATGTTTTACGGTTGCAACAAATGCCTGCAGGCATAATATTACGTTCCCCAAAGCTTCGCCTCGGCAGCTAACTTGTTAGAACAAGGCTTTGATGATAGTTTCACATAGAAATGGGTGTTTTTCAAGATTTTTGTCACCTCATTAATAACTTCATTCAAAGATCACACATTTCCACTTCAAATAAAGCACTCAGCCGCGGACGGAGCCAGCGTCTTGGTGACCTTACTTCCAAACAACCTTTGACAGTTCAGCAGAAGTATGAGTGACTGTTTATCTTGTGTCTTTACTTACAAAATACTTTATATATGTTGCTAATTATCTTTCCACGGGCTGTACAAGTAGGGCATATAAAAAGATGCACCTGTGTCTTTGAAATTATTTCATAAAACTACATGTTAAGTGTATGCATACAGGCACATACTTTTTTATATATTACTTAACTTCAGAACAAAGGCGTTATCTCGAACCTTCGACACGGCCGTCCCAAATGAGAGACTCTACACTACTATCTCAAGACACTGATTTCACATCAAAAGTCAAGCTGTTTGGTGATTTCATCTAAATTTATAAATACTAAAGATAACTGAACAGTTAACTGATGCGTTCTGCCAGGCGGTTCCCAGTCTGCACAGCATAGGACGTGGCTTAGCACACCTGGAAGGCGTCTACTCTTCCTGCGTCTCAACCTGGAGCCGCTGGGATTCTCAAAGTGGCGAGCGGCGGGGGAACGCCAGGTGTTCTGCAGATCTCAACAGCAGAGGCGTGTTCTTACACCCTTCACATATCCTTTGGTGTTAAACCATCACCGGTACTTACTGAGCACTTCTTATATACCCAGCATTTGACCAGGTCATCAGATTTTTAAACTCAGAAGCTGGCCCAATCTTTATATCATGATGGTGGCAGGTATGAAACAAACTATCTATCAGGTGACTTGCAAACATCAAGAAAAAAAAATCTGGAACCAACTCACAGTGTTCTGTAGAGCTGGTAAGAACAATAATAGCCCAACCAATATGTGGAGAAAGACCATGAAAAATAGAACTCAAAAAAATAAAATAAAATAAACTAGCATCTGAAATAAACAAGCTCAGACCTGTGTGCGACTTCCTCCAGGCTGTGTTATCACAAAAGCCCATTTGGAGCTTTTGATTTTTTTAGCCTGCTTTCAATATTTTAGTTCCAGAGTTTTTATAAATCTTATATAAAGTATTCAGTCTCAGAAGAAAAAAAAATACCACTGAAGATATACTTTTAGTTTTGTCAAATGTTGGTTTGGCTTCTATTTGGCTTGACATTTGGGGAAAGAATCTGAATGAGATCATTTTAAAAACTGTATTGGTTGGAATCTAAGTTTGGCTCAATTAGCTTTTTGTTCCTGAATGTGAGTCACCTGTGAGTTCATTTACCTGTAGGATCCTCACCTGGGGGGTGGGGCGGGGCAGGGGAGTGACAGTAAGAGAGAAAGAGGTGACAACCCTGAAAACCAAACTGTATTTATTTCAAGAACAGTAAAGTCAGAGTTCTTTTGTTGTCCAGAAATTATTTCAGCGTTTTACAAAAAATTACTGGAACTACAGAAAGCTCATCTTTATAAAAATTATTATACCTTTAGTTTGCTTCCTGCAGAAAGGTCAGAGGGCCTAGATCCAATTAATGGTAAAAATCTACTTCAGTCCATGACATAATTTAACGGTGACTACATTTTACTATCCTAGCATCTCTGAGACAAAAGCCACCACTGTGTCCGCTAAGCCCATGCATGACGAGACATTACATGCCAAAAGCCCCATACACGAAACAAACAAAAATTCTACAGTTTCTCCTACAACCAAATTCTGTTATAACAAATAAATCGCAGCTGCCTGGTCTATAAGGCAAGAGAGGAAACAAACTGGTCCCCAAGTGCCTACCATCAATTAGTAATTGAAATTAAAAACTTCACACCCAGAGGGGAAAACAAGCATGGCATGCAGATGCCTCCCTTCCTCTGAGTTCCGAGGGCAGCTTTCGGTGTGTCTTTGTTGTTTGTAGCTTAGGAGTTGAAGTGGGCTTTCCTGCCTGGAATGGTTGGAATTCTTGAAGTGGCGAGAGGCTGGGCGGCGTCGGGTGTCACCCGTGCTCGCAGAGAAGGCTCGTGGAACGCACAACTAGCGGCCGCTCTCCCGGCCCTCCCGGCCACACGGAAACAACGATGGAGGCTTTCGCTCCAAGGTGAGTCCTCCTCCGACGGAGACGAAGCCGTCGGGCTTGGGATCATCCAAGACAGACCGTTTACTGAGACAGGGGGATGCGCCACGCAGAAAACCTCTCCCTGGCGACGGGCTGACGCCTAAAACACGGACGCCAGAGAAGCACCGCGACGGCGAGGACCGGCAGAGCCGCACGGAAGCGTCCGCTCCAGGGGCCTGATCACGCTCCCGTCACAACGTGCACCTACAGGAGCCTGTCCATCAGTGTGTGCTGAGCGCAGGCAGCAGGACGTCAAGGCTCTGGGGTCCTCCATGCAGCCTCCCGGCTCGGGGGTGCCTCTCACACAACACCCCTCACGTGACCCAACACAACATCCGTTTCAGAACCCAGGACTCAACGGACGGGCCGAGTGATGAAAGACGACCCCAGAGGTCCTGCCTGGTCACAGGACGTCAGCGGGCCCGGCCCCGAGTCCCACTCCCGGTGCCCGGAGGTCCTACCCCGCAACATGCAGCGCTTGCTGTGGCATCTCTCACTGTGGCATCTCTCACGCACACAGCTCAGTCCTGCCCTCGCTTCACAGAAGGAGGGTGAGCCCGTGCTGGGAAGACTCACGTCCTGACTTGCTCTGTCCTCTGTGGCTCTGGGGTGGAAGTGGACGGAAAGCAAGTCCCCAGGACACCTGAATCCAAGTCCAGAACCTTTGTCATCCTGAGGTTGCAGGGCCATGTGCTCAGGCTGGAAGTCAGCCCTACGATACATTTCTTAGAGACTCATTGGAAGTCCTGAACTAGGAAGCTAGGGACAGAGCAGGGCAGTGGGGGCAGGACACAGAGGAGGGACTGGGACGTGCAGCCCTGCTCTCTCCCGCAAACCTAAGAAAACAACTGAGGACACCATAAACACAGGACGGCCAAATTCCTCCCGCAGCCGGGGCCGCTCTGCCTCCTCCGCTCACCCCTGCGCTTCACTGAGAAAAAGCCAAGCCTCTCGGGCCGTCACTCGTCACCCCGGCCCCAGAGCCAGGACGGGCGGGCTCTCAGTGTCAGGAGCTTTACAAACCAACACCCGTGTCCTCAAAGGCCTGAGAAAAAGGATAAAGCAGAAAAGAAGCCGAAACCGCACTTGGGATCCCATTCCAGGAGCTGTTCTCACGCTGACAGGTGGGGACGGGGTAGCAGCCTCCGTCACTGGTATTTGTCTTTTGTCCCAGTAGCTGGCCTGTGACCTGCTCGTGAGGGAAGCGGACTAACATGCATGAAGGTCCTACGATGCACCCGGAGCCACTCGAGCTCCTCACTGACCTCACCTCCACGGATGAAGCGCGGGGCTGAGGAACGGGCCAGGTCTCAGGGCTGCAGGCCGCACAGGTGACCAGGTCCCTTAGGGTAGGGATGGCGCCGTATGGAGGAGACCTGGCCCAGTGCAAACACGGCCACCGTCAATACGCACCGAATCATCAACTGAGTCCATAAACGCCAAGCGATATATTAAGGGACTTATCTCCCCTCCCACACGAAGAAAAATGCAGGTCTTTATTCCGCTGTAACCCGGGGAGAAACAAATGCTTCAAGGCTTTGTCGTGTTAAGGATGCACTGTCTATAGGACCATTAACTAATCCACAAGTCATTTATGTAACATCCCCATCACAAAAACCCATCGCCATTTGTCTGAGTTTGCTTTTCTTGACTCTCAATTTCAGTGGCTGCCTGCAATTTTTAAAACTATTAATAGTAATCCACCCTTAAGTAACCCGGGGATGAGGGGATGTGAGTGCAAGGCACCCTGGAAACACCTGTGTCCACTGGTGGCAGGAGCTGAGCTGGGAAGAAGTAAAGAGAATTAGAGGGGCTGCACCCGCAGACGCGCGGCCTCCCTGCCCTCTGTCCCCAAACACCATCGTGTTCTGCACATCCTGCTTCCGACGCCTCCCCGGCTCTCGGCCGCCGCTGCCCCTCATTCAGCCCCTCGCATCCCATGAGGGAATCCACCTCTCCTTCCTGCTGCCAACGGCTGCATCCCTGGCACATGCTAGGTGCTCAGCAGACATCCTCTGAATGAGCAGCTGGATGGAGGAAGCGGCCTCCTGGTCCTTGCTGCCCCTCCCCCACAGGCCGCAGAACCATCTTTCTAAAGCACGCGTCCGCTCTCAGAACGGAGGGGTGAGACACAGTCTCCTCTGAGAGAGAAAAGGTACTTCTTAATCTCAAAGGACATGTTCAGCCAGGGGAATATTTTTATAAAAATAAAGGATAACCTGAAAGAACGCACACTAGAAGCTGTAATTTCAGCAACGGAATGTACCCTCTTCGTTTGAACGTTAGTGGTACGTATTACATCCGCATTAGTGACAGTGATAAACAGTGTTTTCAGATTTAAATGCATCCGTCGGGGCGCTCCTGGATATTCACATGTCTTTTCCTGTTCCGTTTTTTACACAGTTCCTCTCAGACTTCAAATCAGTGCTCCCAAAACACTTCTCCGTTCACTGAAAACTCACGGGGGCCATTCTTGGTTGCCGTATCCTTGTGAAACGGGGAAAACCAAATTTGCCTCCAGCAAAATGTATGTATTGCTAAATGGCATCCGTCTGTACTCTGCATCCAGATGAAAAGGACACGGGTGAGGTCAGGGGTGAGAGCGAACGTAAACCTCGAACAAACGTCTGCGCGGGCTCGCCGCCGAGAGCTGCTGCCCGCCGAGCGCGTCGGTCCTCTGCTCCGGACCCTGTGCTCTGCACCTGTCCCTCGAGGGAAGCGAGCCACCAACACTGCGGCCTACGTTACTCCCAGTAAGTCGCTCTTCTCCAGTAGAAGGGAAGCACGGAAGAGAGAAACGGCAAGGCAGAGGGGCAAAGCCGCCGACGTTCTGCCCGGGACAGCCTGTGTGTACCGCTGCTCCCCACGCCCCCACGCCCACCTCCCCTGCAAAGCAAGATTTGGGAGGGAAGAGAGTCTTTCGACGGTAACAACAGATGAGCAGGGAGACAGGAAAACCCCATTAAATCCAGTCTTTGAATCTCTTACCTGCTGTTTGAAACACTAAACAAAATCCATGGAACCTGGAATACTAGCCCCTGCCATTCCCAGATTCATTTTTCAAACAGATGCGTGTCTTACGGGCCTGCACCATGGCGCCATCTGGTGTCGGCACAGGGAAAGACGGTTCAACCAGCCGTGTAGTACGCGTTCCCTTTGTTAGCCAGAAGCATGAAAATGTTAAAGCACACGACAGTTGTCTTTCATCACGTTAAATCCTAAAGTGCTACTAAAAACAAATACAGTCTGAAAATAAACTTGGAAATTATTCCAGCAGCAACGATCTTACTTTAAGCGGCTATCCGTTCAGTTCAGTTAACACCCGCACCGGATGCGTTCTTGCAGCAGGTGAACTTTCACTCACTCTTTCCACATGCATCTATGTTTAAGGAATAAAAGCGTTTCCAAGTGGGGATGCTGGTGCGACGTCCTTGTCATGAAGTGCGGAGCGCAGATAGGTGCTTTCTCAATCGAACACTGTCACTGAGGGAACAGGGACCCCTCCTCCTCCGAAGAGGTACATTTTAAGTCATACATCTACAAGGGACTTGGAGAGTCAAAATAACCGGGAAAGAAAAGTGCAAAGACCTCGGAGCTGAGTTCACTTTTACGTCCCAGAACGCGAGCATCCTTGCACGGAAATGCACGCGAACACAGAGCGTCCCTGCAGCTCCAGCACTCGACCATCCCTGCTCACGCTCCGTGGGAGACAGTGGTCAGAGCCACCCGCGTGAACCACGCTGTCCCCACTCATGATGGGTCACTGCACTGGCAGAGTCATGGTCAAACACCAACCTAGAAATGGGTTAAAGCAGGCAAATGCCCGTCAACAGCTGACACTGTACAGCTGTGGTCTCACCATACAGTGGAAGATTACTCAGCCATAAAAAAGAATGAAGGGTTCACGCCAAAGCACAGGGGAATCTTCAGAACATTCTCCAGGTGAAAGGAGCCACCCACAAGGTCCCACATATTATGAAGCCACTTCTGTGAAGTGTCCAGAACAGGTACTGTCTAGAGACAGAAGGCAGGTTGCCAGGGTCTGGGAGGAGGGAAGAGGTAGGGCCTGCGGGTACGGCACCTCCCTTGGGGGTGAGGAAGAAACTCCTCTGGAACTAGAAGGAGGTAATGGGTCCACAACAATGTGAACGTACCAAATGTCGCTGAATCATTCATTTTAAAATGATTAATGCTACATCATGTGAATACATAAAAAAGGAAAAAATACATTCAGTTTGAAATTAATTAGGGCTCAACATAATCAATCCTTTTTCTTACAACTTTTGTTTGGGAATTAAGTCATTTCATCAAGTCAGGAGTGCCCAGAAGCTGCTGAGCTTCTCAGAGCCTTCTCCATAACTGCCTGGAGGGGAGACACCCCTCCCGCTACACGGAAGATGGCATCAGTGTAGTCAGCCCTACAACATCCATCCTAAACAGACGTGCAGAAACCTAATCGCACACACCAGCTATGATACAAGTCACACACACACCACAGACACACCTGGGTGATTGCACCCAAACCTCAGTGGCCTGTTGCGTCCACTGGTAGTGGGACGGGGGGTGGGCCAGACCACCCTTAGGTGGTAGACGCATCCCAGCACAGCTCAAAGCCCAGGCCCCAGAATACCGGGCCTCCCTCCTCCGTGGGGGCCGAGCTGCCGTCAGGGACAGGAGGGGGCTTCGGGCTCCGGCTCTGCTGCTCTGGTCCAGCATGGGCTCCACGTCCTCCCCTCGCATCCCCGGAGGCGGGTGTGCTGGACTCCAGGGCAGGAAGTCTGCGCTCACCTTCCTACGGAGAACAACCAGGTTTCTCTCAACTAGACGTGCTGGGTCTTCTAAACAGAACCTTCACATGTGTCAACCAGTGCGCTCTGGGCTGGCTTCTGACTCCAGGTGTCAGCTACATTTCCCCGCTGTCCTGCGACTAAACGCATTTACCACCTCGACTGTGTCTTTCCCGTTCTGGGGCCTGTGCGTGCACCTGGTCTCACGAACGGCGATCACCGAGGTGGTCAGAACGTGGAAACGGATGCAAAACCCTCCAGGTGCCCCTTCCAGAGCGGGAACAGTGCCCTGCAAACAGTGTGCACTTCATGGCGCCACCCAAACAGAAGGCAGAACTTGCCTTCATGACGGGTAGTGACGCTTTACTCAATAGCTACGGAAAGAGGCTAAAAACAGTCCTATAAATTAAACCAATTATCATCAATATTTAAAGGAACACGGTAGTCAATTATTTTATAATTATTTTATAATTCACCCCATAAGTTATTGATCTATAATTATTTTTGAGAGAGGCAGGCTGTATCATTAGCATTGTAACATCAGTTAACATCTTCCTTGAAGCGAAAGATCTGGCAACACCGCCTGAGATTAAGCAACAATGTGCAGGTGTTACTGACAATATTTTAGATGAGACTGTCTCGGCAAGTGTAGGCATCATGGCAGGGCCACTTAAAGAGAAACAGAAAGACAGAGGGGGGACGGAGACGGGGGGATAGGAGAAGAAGACAGAGAAGAAGGAAAAGAAGGAAGGAAGGGAGGGAGGGACTTGTTTCCTGAAACACACGTGAAGTCACTGAGTGTGTGGCCAGGCACTGAGCACTTTCAACGTCACAAAAGTAAGTGTGTGTGTGTGTGTGTGTGTGTGTGTGTGTAGGGGATGTTATTCTGAAAGTTGCCAGGTGTGAAGAACTGCTCAAAAGGGAAATCCCAAGCCCAAAGGAACAGGCCACATACCTGTCCCAGGACACATGAGGCTCCCAGAAAGGTGAAGAGGAGTCTAGCTGCATGTTGGCCAACTCACTTTCTGGCAAAGCATCCTTATAAATAATCACACAGGAAGCCAGAGGAGAACCTCCTGCGAAAAGACACTACAAGGTAAACCGAACCTGCAGAACTACCTAGAGATGCTGTCAGAGGACAGGGGACACGCTGGGCGCTTTTCCCCCGAGACCCGCCCCCTCACAGTCGCTCACGGTCATTTACCCAGGAGTTCCACATACTCCTAACTTAGGGAATGCAATCATGATAAGAGGCTTTTTCAATAAAATCGGGCCCTCTGTAGCTAAAAGGCTACACGTGTTTTCACGGCAGGTGCCTAGGTCAAGAATCCCCTACCACTGGGACTCACAGCACACTCCCAATGCTGATCTAAGTCTCCGGTAAGAGACACCCTGGTGCAAGCTCTCTCGAAATGAACGGGGCAGGTGGAGAAGATACCTAGTGAACTCAGTTCACGGAAGGGAGGAGACGAACACGGCCTTGAGCACACAGACCGCCCATATGCCTCGTCTTTGCCTTCAGGACGTGTCATGAGAAAGACTGGCTGTCACCCCCCCCGTCAGCCTCAAGGGTTCCCTGTCGCCTCCCCAAGGCCCTTGACAACCCCTAACTCTCTCCAGCGCCTCCCACATACCAACCACTGCTGGTGTCTGCAGACGAGATCACACCTAGAAGCTGAGCCGTCCCTAAGTTCACTGCCCCCCAGCACGTGCTCCCTCTAAGGAAACCCCATGTTTCAATACGTCTTGTGAGCCTGCTGTTTTGTGATGCGGCAAGGGTGTGCCAGCGACTGCAGACGGAACCAGCGGGACGCGCAGCGTGTGAGCAGAAGCGTTTTTATTTTTGTGCCTTCACACCCGCTCAGCACACACTCTCTGCCGCTGGTGAAAGCCCAGCCGGCCCTATGAAGGTTCTAATCACTCGGGGGACTTTACTCCCAAACTCGAGCCCTCCCCCTGTCACCTCCAGAAATCTTAAACCACCCACAACACTAAAACTTGGTTCTTTGCAGGCAGGGAGAGGCCATTTCTGAAGAGTTGGTCAAGAAAAGAGACAAAGACACAACTAAGTAACATTAGTCATAAAAGGGCCCATGATGCCAGATACAATTATTAAAATAACAAGGCCCAAAATGTGAAAACTTGGACAAATGGATAAATTCTTTATAACTTATAATAATTCAAAAATAAACAGAATTCCTGAAGAATCTTTTTATTATTAAGGACCAAAGCAGTAGTTAAGGATTTTCCCAGAAAGAAAACACAAAACAAGGTGGTTTTTCCAAGTGAGTCCTAAAAAATTTTCATGAAACAGATCAATCCACTCTCCTGCAACTTTATTCTTCCAGGGAATGAAAGAGTAGTATACCCCCCTCTTATTTCCTGAGGGTGGTATAAACTGGAAGTCAAATTTAGACAAGCCCAACCTCATTCACGAATATATAACCCAAATCCCAAATAGAATTTTAGTAAACCAGATTCAACACTGAATAAGAACATATAATATGTCATGGCCAAGCTTGATTTATTTCAGAAATGCAAGTGTTTTAATATTAGAAAGCCCATAAACTTCATACACCCTATCACCGGAATATCTTATGGTTATCTCAGTAGTCAGAGAAAACGCATTTGATATAATTAAGCATCATCCTTTTAGGAATAGAAGGAAACTTCGTTAATCTGGTCAAGGTCATGTATAAAATACCCACCATGACCATAATTCTTCATAGGAAAACACTGGGAGCAGCCTTCCCTTAGAGCCAAGCAGAGAGCAGGGTGGCCGCCCGCTGCTGCTTTAACGGAGCTCCTCACTGGAGGTGAGAACTGGCACAGGAAGGAGGTTGAGATAAAGTCACGAGAACTGGAAAGGAGGAAACGAAGCCATCATCAACTACAGAAGATATACAGAGAAAATGCACCAAACGCTTGAAAAGATATTTAATCTCACTAGTAATCATCTCAGTGTAAACTAAGAACACAGTAAGGCACCATTCTATGCCCACTATGTTAATAAAAATTAAGAATTCTGACAATACCAAAGCTCAGAGAGCACGTGGACCAACGAGCCACAGAAGACAAACTGACACACCTCCTTGGAAAGCAATTTGTTATCATTTTGTGAAGTTGAGCATTTGGACACACTGCAACCCAACAATTCCCCTCTATATCCCAGAGAAACCCTCGTGCACATGCCTGAAGGAAAATATACACAAATGTTCATAGCAGAACAGTTCACAAGACTAGAAACAACTCAAATGTCTGCACTTGGAAATGAATAAATAAACTGTGACAAATTCACATGAAGGAATGCCATGCAGCTATGGAAATGAGGAGAGCAGATACACACAGTAACAGCTGAGTCTCCTCACCACTCCAAAGAACCGTCAGGGTAGAAGAGGCCCCGGCAGCTAGGAGTTAACTGGCTTAGGTAAGAGATGCCAAGAGCTCAGATGAAGGTAATGGCCAGAGGTGGACAGACTCGTGGGTCCTTGGAAGTGAATGAAGAGACCCGGTGATGCCCCAGCTACGGGACCTATCAGCGGGGAGTCCTGTGCTTCAGGCTCGTGCAGTTGGTTGGGTGATGCCACTCTCGGACATGTGAGCACAGGAGAAGTGCTGGAAGAAGTGGGCACAGGTACACTAGATGCAGCGGTGACATAAGCACTCGTAGAGAAGAGGAGAAACCCCAAGGAAATGAGCGGAAGACCACGCGTGTAATGGGTGAAGACTCACAGGGAACGGAGCCAGTAAGTGCAAAGGCCCTGGGGCAGGTGTGCACTTGATTCAGAAACACCACGGAGCCTCAGAGAGCTCTCAGGAGGCTGGGAAGACCCAGGAAGAGATGGAGCAGAGCCTGCACACAGTGAGCATCAACAAGGTCCAATACCGTCGTCCTCCTCTGGATTCTCTACGTGCCCCCCGCACACGAGGTGCCCGGTCTAGGAAGCACAGGCAGACCACCCTTCAGTAAAGTCAAGAGTTGTTTTGTAACACAAATAATCACTTCCGTCTTTATTTCTGCATTACTGATCTTCCCCTCAGGTGATTTAAGTCACAGCTTGTAAATCACTACTCCATCTCATTCAAGTTCCTCCTTTCAAGCCTAAAATTTCCAATTTATCAAATTTCTTCTCCAAACAAAGGCTTAAAATTAGAGCAAAAATGCAATAATAATAAGCTAGAAATAGCATGTTGCTATAGCGATACCAGAGTCTAAAATTAGATTTTGATCTATAAAAAACACAAAATTCATTATTGTGCTCCTCATTTCTGCCATTTTTCTCTGGGTCAAGCCCATTTCAAAAAGAGCCTTTAGAATATACAATCGCAGAATACCTGTCCCACAGTGAGAAAGAGATGGATCAGGTAATTGAAGTCCACAGGTAATCCAGAAACCTCATTTCAGTTCAATTTCAAAACCTTCTGCCATCAATACTTTATTATACCCACTCTCAAGTAACAAAATTGGTGGATTTATGAAGTTGGACAAGTTTCTTGGCCTCTCTAGACCTCAGTGTCCTCAGTTATCAAGTGCAGAGGCTTCGCAGATGACCCCAGCGGCCGCTCCAGGGCCACGGTACCCCAGCAATTCCTGTCACCTTTCCGCCATCCCACAGACAGGAGAGCTGGTCAAGGGACATCCCAGATCAATTGCCAGTGGACTGAGGACTAAGACACTGATCCGTTGCATGGAATCTCAGACACAGAATGTATAAGTTTTCAGGCTACAGTAAATCATGCCTAAGAGTAAGACAGTAAAAGCCAATGAGCCAGGACATTGTGACCTTATTCCGTAGAAGCACAAGAGATAAAAGAAGGAGGCCAAACACTGGGCTTTCAATGCCCATCAGGAAATACTTCACTGAGAGCCGACTCTGTGGTTGAGAAACACGAGAGGTGGGTAGTAACAGAGGATCCCAGGTGTGGGAGATGCATCTGAGGTCTCAAAGTGCAACAAAAACACTTAGAGTCACCAAGGTTAACCCCTTAATTTGCCAAAGATTGTCACCTCAGTTTAGTGGGTGCTGTTTTTTGTAGCTACACAGTTCAGTTTCACAATAGAAAGGTTAGGGGTTCTTTTCCCAAAATTCACATTACCACCAGCTTTACTGGAATGCACGGACTCCGTAAAACAGGGACGATGTGGAGACCAGCTGTCCGCGATCCTGGCTGCAGATTCGAATCATCTGATGGGTTTTTAAATGCTGATGCCAGAGTCCTACCCCCAGCAAGCCTTATCTCATGGAACAGGGCTGCAGCCTCAGCCTCGGAATTTCAAGAAAAAATCCCAGATGGTTCTAACTGCAGCTAAGACTGAGAACCACTGAGTCGTCAAAAGTCAGGAATCACAATGGAGAAAGAGACATGTGACAAGAAAACCCAATAAACGGGATGCAGGTTAATCTGATTCAAAATCACCTTCTTATATTACAGAATCGTAACCACAGACAGAAGAGGCGTCAGTCCTGTAGGAACACTGGGGTCCAGCCAGTTAAGCATATAATCCGATTTCCATTCCTTTTCTTCAGGCACATTTTGCACTGTGCACGTGATTCAAATGTTCCTGTCTTATCCATCTACTCCCAATGTGTAGGTCTCCTGGTCTGATAGGTCCTTCAAGTTTCCTTCTGCTTGCCTAAGGCACCTGAGAAGCACACGTGCAGCTGACATCCTGCATCACTAGCTGTGCTGTGACTCCTCCATCCATACGACGATCAGGCTGCCTGGCACCTCCACCCACAGACACAGGCAGTTGTTTTCAGCGATGAGTGGGACTAAAATCTCAACGTCTATGTTGACAGTCGAGTAGCCCAGAGACAAGTTATTGTCCGAGCGTTCCTCAGGCTGATCGAATGAAGATGCTGTTTCTCCACACAGGCGAGCAGTCGGAGCTACGTCAGCATCCGTCACGACCACGAGGCCGTGTGGACCGCGCAGGGCAGGGTCCACGGAGAGTCAGGCGACCTCGGGGATGCAACACAGGGACTGAAGAAGCACAGGCGAGTCTGTGCTCATCTGATGAATCTGAACTGATAGTTTAAACTCAGCGTCTCCACTGTGCTTGAAGGAAGAAAGAGATTCATAAAATAAAAAACGTCCCTTTATCCAGGATACTCAGGACCTGGGGTTCTCAGTAAGAAGGCCTGAAAGCAGGGCACTCACACCTGGCAAGGCTACCTGCCCTTCCAGAATCAGCTGTGTACGGAGCCGGGCTCCACCCACATCCATCTACCCCTTCCCGAGAGTTGAACATCCTTGTGCCTTGGAACTTCCAAGGTATTGAGCTAGGAGAGCAAATGAGTTCTTTTATAAATATGTTTTTTGGAAATCAGAAAAAAATAATTTTAAAAAAAAGAAAACCCCAATGGTCTAGAGTATAAGAATGCTCACAAAACACTGATGGGAATGTACGTTGATAGAACAGTCTGACAGAAAAGCTGATACAGGAAACTGGAAGTTTTTCAAAATAAGCATTTATATTGAGCATATTCTTTAACATTTTAGCATTTTTACTTCTAATGATTTGTTTCCAGGAAGTGATTTAGGGTGCACACGAAGATTCCGCCACAAGGCTATTCACCTCCGCTTTATTTTTTACAGGCAAAAATGAACAGAATGGGATGTGCATCAATAAGTAACTGTCCGGCTAAATCACGTGTAGTCACGAGGTGAAATAAATACTATGCGAATATTAGAAGTTAGGCGTGAACAGTCAAATAATAAATGCGCTTAATCTCCTTCTTAAAACTTCTGAATCTTTGGAAGTTTCTCCATAGGCGTGTTCATAATGAAAAGAAGCAGTTAACATGGTAACGAGACGCATCGTGGTGATCCTTCCGAAGGGCCCAGAAATGCTGACTCACCAGCTGTGTAACAGAAACATGGTGCTGCGGGTCAATAACTATACTTCAAAAACAAACGAAAAAACACACTGAGAGAAAAAGAGATCAGATTTGTGGTTGCAGAGGCGGCGGCAGGGAGGGGCAACTGGATGAAGGCCATGGACAGGCACAAACTTCCAGGTACAGGCAGGTACCAGGGATGTGACGCCCACGTGGTGAACAGCGTGAGCCCGCCGTGCGTCACACGGGAACGCCGCTCAGACCGTAAATCCCAGAGTTCTCATCCCAAGGAAAGGAAATGTTCTTCTACTTCTTTAATTTTGTGTCTCAGACAACAGACGGTCACTAAACGTATGGTGTTCGACATTTCATGACGTATGTGGGTCAGATCACTTTGCTGCATGCCTTGAACTTACAGCGCGCTGTGTGTCAGTTACACCTCGATGAAACTGGAAGAAATAAACTCCACGAACGATGTTGTAGAAAAATACAATTAACATGGAAAAATGCTAATATTATGTTATTCAGCAAAATTTGTAAAACAGTGTTTGTAGTTTATAACGTGTTATGTGGGGATATATATGCTTCTGTATGCCCACACACTTATGTATACAAAACTTCATATTATATATATTATGTTTCATATATAATAGGTGAGACGAAGGCCTGGAAGGTCATTTAGGGTTCATCACATCTGAATGTGAAGTGGCCCTTACATGGATGATATCAAATACTTCTATTAAAAAATAAGTCTGACTTATTCAGTGGTTCATTTTAAATGTAATCACCATGGGAAAACCACCAAAAATGATCATTTGAGTTTGAGCAAAATTGCAGTGTAGCTGATACTCTTGGCCGTACTTTGCCAAATCCAGGGCTTCTTGACACCACTCCACGAACGCAGGTGTCCGATCATTGGCACACAGGCAGGGCACCCAAGTCGTCTGAAAGCACGACTACTAAAATGAAGTGAACTATAAAAGGGGCTAGGTCTCAACACTGGTTTACAGCATTTAATTCAGGGATTTGATAAATTAGAAAATCATTTTGCCCTCCTCATTCCCCTTACGGCATTAGGATAAAACATCTAAAAAACCATTTAAAAGCTTAAATCAATATTAAGATCATTCAACTTGCCCAATTAACAATTTCTGTCTATCGAGTCAAAGGTTGATGATGGACACATAAATTCAATGAAATGTCCTAAGATTCTTGACAGTTTTTTTCCTATTAGTTGAAGCAATCGGTGTTAGAACTACGAATTAGAAGGGAACGGTGATCTGAGAGAGAGAAATGACCCAAGACACACTTTAAAGGACAGACAAGCCTAGTGGCCCACACGACGTGGGACCACAGGCAATGAAGGTGCCACCTGCAGGGGACACGTCTCAGCTGCTAAGTGTGAGCTCAGGAGCTGCCACCCTCTCTCCAGCCTCACCGCTCCCCAAAGGAAGCATCAGTCTTCCCAGATCTCCCCCTACAGAGGCTGAAAGTGTGTAGAAAAGAAGGGGACTCAGCCAGCTTTGACAGTGTCTTTACACATCCAGCCTGGTCCACCAGCCCCCGCTTGAAGTCCCGGGGCTGGTATCCTCTATTTTTCTTCGCCCTGTTTTAACATTCCTACCAAATTTAAGTGGCTCACTGGGAAAATCTGACTCTGGCCAAGATTAATAAGAAGACTATCTCATTTTCAGGCTGTAACATATTTTCACATGCAGAATTATTTCCCCGCAAATATGCCATTTTATTGAGTACACGAAACAGTTGTAAATCTACATGGACGTGAAGCTGCGTGCCCTCCCAGGTAAGGGTGATGGGCTATATTTTAAAACAGCAACTTTGAATGTGTAATTTTTCCATCTATTGCACAAACACAAACCAAAAGTGTACACTTCATACACCCGTCGCATAGCTGCCTCCAAGAAAATAAAGACTTTCCCTACGTCTTCAGAAATTAGAAAATTTTGAATTAGAATTTGGACCTAAGATAGCATAAAACATTTTATCCCCAAAAGCAAATCTTCCACGTGTCCAGAATTGTACTTCCGTATCCGGATAATCATCAGGGACAGCCCTAAGGGTACTTACTAAAGCTAGAGACTAACCAGTCCCAGTGGAAATTCCACCAAGAGCATCACCACCTACTGCTTCCACCCCCACCTCCTGCCGGGTGAGCCCACCCTTGAGTTCACCGAGGTGAACCCTCGGCTTCAACGTTCCTCCCTCAACATTCCCCATCCGTAGCTGGCACCACCATCAACCCAAGGGCTTCCCTTCTTTCCCTCCACACTACAAGACACACAAGACACACTGCATGTCCCACCCCTCAGACACGCAGACGCTTCCACCTGCCCCTGACCGTGCCGCCCCTGACCTTTGCATGGCCTGCCCCTTCCCACCACTCAGATCTAAATTCAAAGGTGGCCTCTTCCGGGAGGCCTCTCCAGCTCCCCACTACATCAGCCCTGACTCTCTCCCCGGCACAGCTTTTCTTTCCTCCACGGCACCGCTCACTTCCTCGACGGCCCGCCTGTCGTTCACGTGCTTATCGTCTGTCTGCCCAACGGAACTTGAGTCCCGTGAGAGCTGGGTGGCCTGTCCCGTTCATTCCAGAATCCCTGCCACCCAGAGCGGTGCCCGGCACCTGGGGGCGGGGGGAGGTCTCGGTAAGTGTTTGCTGAAGGCGTGCACGTGTATAGAGCGGGTGTGAGATCTTTGCTGCCAATAAAGAGACACGTGTGTTTAGATATAAAGAGCCCTATGGACTGAGCACGTGAGAGAGACGTCCCACCTGGGAGAGAGTTTCACACACGGGTTTTCTAACAGGGTTCCCGAGGTGCGGAGGGAAGACAACCAGTGACAAGCGCAGCTGCTCCCGAGAGCCCCGCCTGGAGGCCGGCCGCCGGGCTCTGCTCACACTGCCATTGGCACAGCTCGGCCGCGGGCTCCAACCTCGTGATGAGGGAGGGACCTCAGAGCCGGTCCTGGGAGCCCAGGGACGGGAAGGGGGGGACGCACAGCACTGGCCCAGCCCCCAGGGGAAGAAGCAGCGACCCCGCCCCTCTCAAGGACTCAGCAGACTGAAGACGTGCGCGTTCTCCTGAGTGAGGACTTGGAGGCCTGGGGGACTGGGTGACAAATGTCCTAAGTATGGATACTGTTCAAATGCTGCTCAAGAGCAGCTGTATGTTAATGAAATGGGGGCAGGGGGCATTTGTAACATGCCAAGAGGACTAGCCCTGCCTGGGACTGCAACAGTCTACTTCGTGCTCACGCTTCCAGCGTGTTCTGTGGGTGCAGACTTTCCCTTCCGAGGCTTTGCTCACGACCTGGATTCCCGTGATCCCATGCGTGATCACATCCGTGACCACCGTGCCCGCTCCACGGGTCTGGACTGAAGGGAAGGGCTTCCCCAGGCGCGCGCTCCGGCAGAGCCCACCCTGCGCCCCTCGCGGTCTGCTATACGGACCACGCTGCGCTCCGCCCGAAGGCTGGTCCGGGGGAAGAAGGGGTCGGGAGCACATCCTCCGTGAACGTAGCCTCTTCGGGGATGGATGAAGAGAAGCCCACACGGCAGGTGCTCTTGGTGCCGCCATCCGCCCACAAACAGGATGTGTGCCTGCACCTGTCTGTCTGGAGATGCTCTTTAGCCCCTGACCCTGCTCACCTATATGCACACGGCAGGCCAGGAACGCGAGGGGGGTAAGGCCCGCAAGGCAACCTCCACCGTTGTGGGAGGGGAGCTGTGAACAAATACCCGCCCCGAAGGGACCCCCCCGAGGCGTCCCCCACGCCGCGCGCCCAGCTGCAGACACGTCCCTGCTGCCGGCCAGCGTCTCCGTGGTGTCGCCATCTGGGCGCCAGGCTTGCGCACAGCCCTGCACTCGGGTGCGCCCCACGCCCGCCTTAATGCTGTGATTTCTTGAATGTTCAATCCCTTTGGAACAAGGGGCTCTGCGTTTCGTTTCGCACCAGACCCTGCAAGTCCGGGGCCCTCCTGAGGTCCTCTCATCCTTCCCTTCACATCCAAATCCTGGCCTCACGGCTGTGCTCAGAGAGACTCAGAAGAGGACACCAGAAGGCTCCCCGTGCCTTTTCTTGTTCTCCTCCTCGGTGACCCACGTCCTCCACGTGCGCTTCAGTCTTGGAAATGCCACAACACATCTCGACAGTGTCAAGTTCTGGAACTCGGCGCTGGTGCTCCCATCACTCAGAGCCCAGCTTCAGTGACTAGAGATTTGTGCAGACAGCGTATGCTGTGCGTTGACTGCAACAGTGAACACAACAGAGGGCCTGCTTGGCGCTCACGGATCACTCCAAGGACCCTTCCACCTCGGGGCCTTTGCACTGTCTGCCCCTCTGGAACAGTCTTCTACACATCATGACTGTGTGCTACAGAGAAACACACTCACGCGTGAGCCGGGACTGCACCTACACCACCAGGGCGCGGATAGCCCCACGAGCAGCCTTGGCTTTACCACAGATCTCCTCTAGACCCAAACTCCCCAAATGCATGTGAAGCGCCTGGAGCTCCCCCCATCACCAGGGGCACTGCTGCCAGAGCGCACCTCGAGCATAAAGGTGCTCTAGGATAAAGCCAGACGTGCCTTTAATAGAAATGACAGTGAACTCAGAATTAACTTCCAAAGCCGGTATCGCACCACGGAGCCACACGAGGAAGCTGTAATGTCCACCCGCTTCCACGTAACTGTAGAGTCTCAGAGGACAGAACCTTTATCTTGCGGACATTCTACAGGAAGAAAAGTTCTATCCAATACCCAGGATTGGGCCATTTCCTGGGACGTGTTCAATTATTAATTTGAGCTTGATGAGGCTACGTAGCATCTTAATGGAAAGGCGACTGGAAAAGAAAGGGAGAGATAGACAGATTTTTTCTCCTCCTTGGAAAATGCTCCACAGCAACAAGATATCCATTACATTTCAGCTAATATTAATATTAATACTTTAATCACTGAGTCCATTACATCCAACATGCATTTGTCAAGGACCTGTGATGGGTTCACCATTGGGCTAAACATGACAAAGGTACAGGATATACCTAAGATACGGTTTCGGCCCTCAAATACTTATAAATCTGCTTAGGAAAGAAATCTATGTATACTTGAAAGGCTTGATTAAATTAAAAATATAATTACACAGGGACTGCCCTGGTGGTCTAGTGGTTAAGAATCCGCCTTCCAACGCAGGGGACGCGGGTTCAGTCCCTGGTCAGGGAATTAAGATCCCACATGCCACGGGGCAACTAAGCCCGAGTGCTCTAGAGCCTGTGCACCACAGCTACTGAGCCCACGTGCCACAACTAGAGAGAAGCCTGCGTGCTGCAACTAAGACCCAACACAACCAAATAAATAAATGAAATTTTTTTAAATGTACTTATACAGATGGTACACGCTGTGGGAGAACAAGAGCAGTCCCCTGAATACACCAAGCACACTCTGATGTCGAGGTCTTTGCACCTGCTGTTCCTTCTAGAATGTTCTTTTCCCCAGACGCCTCCAGGGTTCACTCCCTCACGGCGTTCGGGTCTCTGTGCTAGAGCCCTGTATCACTGGGGTCTTTGCTGACCCCCACCCCCTGCTCTCGCGTCCCTACCCTGCATGCATTCCTTCCCGTCCACCCCGACCTACAGGGACTCCTCCTACATTACCCTCTTCTGTCTTCCCCTCCCCAGGAACACGCAAGCTCTGTGAGAGCAGGAACTCTCGGTCTGTCCCTGTCTCTGCTCTGCCCCAACACCCAGAAGAGGGCCTGGACCCTAACAGGCATTCTATCCGCATTTCTTTAATTATCGTTTAAGGAACGAGTCCTGATACAGTCTGTTTCACAGTGTGCTGTCCTGTGGATTGAGATATTTTCCAGGAAAGGTCACAACTACCACGTGAAACTACAAACCTCCTACGAAGCCAGCCTTACCTGCCAACGTCAGCCCTGCAAACCGTGGCATCGAACTCGCCGTCCCCTTGCTGATCGCACAGACGTCCCAAATACACACTGAGTGTGTACACACACAGACACACGCAGATGTGTTTACACATGAGCCGTAGATAAAGTCAGCCTCAATTAAACACATTCTAAACTCTGAACATTAAAACCGAGGCTGGTGTTAATTTCAGATGTTCACACAACGTGAAACCAACAAATTCCATACAGATCTGAGCCACATTCTCTAAATGCAGACTCCTTGTCAGCAGAGTATAAAAAAGAGAGACAAAAGCCACTGTCCAGCTGTCTCGTTTGCCTCAAGGGAATCCACTGCTACACGACCGTGACTGTGAACTGTCTCCCACCACATGAGGAGGTTTCAATTTGTTGTGTGTGTGTTTGCACGCTTGTTTGTTTGGGTCCAGAGAGTTAAGTCTGTTCTCAGATTGAAGCTGAAACATCTTCCATGTGTAGGTTTCACCCGAGAAAATAAAACATGCACACCCAGGCTCCCAAAACCCCTCCAGCTGAGGACCGTGCGTGCGACGTGTGCAGGGATCAGGGAATCCTGAGTGGAGTAGGAGGAACGGGGCCTGTGCAGTCAGGCGGGGCTGAGGCCCGGCTTCCTTCCCGCAGTCACTGGCAGCAAGCATCCCCCGGTGAGTTGGCCAGCCCCTTCTCGGAACATCCTCACACCCACTGTCTGCATCACAGGACTCTGCCAGGAGCTGCCCGTCCGTGTTGTGTGATGGGGAGCACACGGGCCTTCTCTCCTCACCATCTGGGAGCGGAGCCTGCACAGGGGTGCTTTCTGACTGTGTCCTAGCGCCACTAAGCACCCAGCACACCGTCTAGACAAACGTGCTGGCTGACAGGTATTTCAGCTTCAAAGCCTGGTAGACAATCCGCAGTGACCACCTTCTACAGACTGAGAATATAACCCAACTTAGGAGGCCACCCAGCAGCAATAAAGGCCACCCCCCACCCCAGCAGGCTTTATGCTTTCAGGTGTACTCCATCCAGCAGGGCCAATTTCTCCTAAGGACATGGTAGAATCATCAGTGATACAACCAACAAATGAAAACTTTTGTTACTCTGATTAAATACGAAAACAACTCTGCTATCACACGAAGACTTTCATGCCAAAACAAACAAAAGAAAATGGTTTAGAAAGCGTTCTCTTCATGAGGGTGAAGGAGAGACAGCCAACTAAAGGGGCCCCAAGCCAAACCAACCTAAGAGACAGACCACATACACGCTGGTGATGAAAAAGTTCTTTTTCATTTTCATTTTGCTCTGTCTGTTTCCTCGCAGCCCCAGCTACTCTCACGGCAAGCTGTCCGGTCAATGAACATCACATCCACCTCCTGGACGACAGGCAAGTGTCCGTGTCCAGTTCCATCACCATCTGGGAATGGAAGCCCTGAGATCAAGGAGAGCTGTGTGTTGGTAAGGACCAATGCTTCCCTCCATCTCGCTGATGGAGACCACACTCTGGACACAGCTAAGGTACGGCTGATGCCTCCTTATTCTGACCTTAGTTTGCACATACATATGTACATAATCATTCCTGCAAAGCGTTAAGACAGGGAAGGAAGATTTAGTCATGAACACTTTACACGACACAAAAATCCCCACCCCCAGTCCTCATCCCAGCCCCTCAATACAAAGCAAGTTTTATTCACACAAGGCAAGTGCTCAATTTAAAGAAAACCGGGGGCATTAAAGCAGACTGTTTTACGTCTCTGACATGAATACTCCGGGTGGATGAACTATTGAGGCCTGGGTTTAAGTGTGATTAATGCCGAGCACTTGGAAAGCATCCAAACTTATTAAATCTGATGGAGTAAAACAGCCTAACTTTCTCATATTATTTCCAAGAGATACGATTAGACTGAATTGTACTAGTGAATGAACTAGAAGGAAGCCAGGGGGCGGGGCGGGGCCAGGGAGCTCGGTTGTATTTACAAGAAGCAAGCAGGAGCCGGGCATTTTTGCAAGTACAGGCAGCGTTCAATCGCCTCGGCCCAAGGGAAACCGTGAAGACCGAACACCGCACCAACGCCACCTCCCTGTGTATCCCTGACCTCCCCACACACCGCTGGGTGCGGCGCCCTGGTGGAATAAAAGGAAAAAGAGAGTAATCGTTGGTGCCTGTTCCCTGCTCCCAGCCCACAGTGAATATATCAGTACCCGCACACACGCACACACACGCACGCTGCCTCGCGCTCTGCCACGCCACGGCAGTGATATTTAATAGCATCCTTTAAATCAGCGGTCCCCAACCTTTTTGGCACCAGGGACCGGTTTCGTGCAAGACCGTCTTTCCACGGACCGGGGTGGGGGGGATGGTCTGGGATGAGTCAAGGGCATTCATTACATTTATTGTGCGCTGTATTTCTATTCTTATTCCATGAGCTCCACCTCAGATCATCAGGCATGCGATCCCGGGGCTTGGGGAGCCCTGCTTTAAATGACCCCCTTTCCACACAGCACTCAGGAGCCACACAACCTAGGCTTACACAGTACGTTGACACCCCCAGACAAGCTCGTCTGAAACTGATTACTCGCAGATCTAAGTCTAGTGCCAGGTAGGTTTCGCTTCTGATCTGGGGTGCTTCTCGAAGGCGAACCGTCCTGTGAACATAAATACTCACTCAATGCTTTCCCTTGCTTTTTGAACAAGATGAAACGCCAAAGAAACGAACACACAGAAGAAAAGTACAGGCCGGGATCAGTGAACTCCCAACCGCCAGCAGAGACTCTATCGGGTGCTTCCCGTGTGCCCAGAACGTGCTGAGGAGATCAGCACAGGTGGGCCTGACCCCTCCCTTCCGGGCCTGGCAGGTCTGCAGAGAGACGCAGAAAAGGACAGGCGTCCGCCTGGGCCCCGCACAGCCTCTGCGATGACTTTAAACATCCCTTCTCCAGACACTCCGATACTTGGATTTGAGGTTATTATTTGAGACACAGAAACATACAAAAATGTGTGTCATATCAAAGCCCATCTGAGTCAATTACAAATCTCGAGGCAGATCTGAGACGTGGGAGGGAAGACGCTGCACCCCACCCCCGTCTCTGCACGGATAAAAGAATGACAAATTTTTTAAAATCTGCCAAACAACAAAGCTTCAATTTATGATACATGCTCATCAATTTAACCCAGGGAAAAAAAAAAAAAAACAAAAAACCTTAAAAGCCTGAGGGTGATGCAGCCCCTTTAATACCCAGGCCCTGAGCACACCACAGATCAAGGCCCAAGCCCCAGCCTGCTTTGTCTGCGAAAGATGAAAGCCGGGCGAAAACAGGTGAAGGCTTTTTTTGAATCATCACCTGCAATTAAGCGAAGGGAAACGAAGAGACGAGGAACGCGGAGCTCGCTTGAGAAAGACGACATCCCGGACGGAGCAGGTGGACGCCGGCTGCCGCGCCCACCGCCTCCCCGGCCCCGGATCACGCACGCTCACTGACTTCCTGCCTGGAAAGCGCAGGGCGTGCCCGCCGGGACACACACGTGCACACACAGGCACACACACGCACACCACGTCTGCGCCTTGCTCGTGATTCTTTACGTGTATTTTTTTAATTTTTATTGTATATTGGAGTACAGGTGATGGACGATGTTGTGTCCGTTTCAGGGGCACAGCAAAGCGAATCAGTCACACATGTACGTGTATCTATCCTTTTTCAAATCCTTTTCCCACTTAGGTGGTTACACGACACTGAGCAGAGCTCCCTGCGCTGTGCGGTGGGCCCTTGTTGGCATCCACTTGAAACACAGCGGTGTGCACAGGTCGCTCCCGGACTCCCTGACTAGCCCTCCCCTCCGCCTTCCCTCCTGGTGACCATAAGTTCGTTCTCTAAGTCTGTGGGTCTTTACATATATTTTTAACTGCTTGACAATCTTTGGGAAACCCTGTCCCAAACAACACAGGTTTGTGTGAGATTTCATTCTATCTAAGCACAAGGTCTTGGGACGCTGCAGTTAGCAACACCGGATTGTATGTTTGAAAGCTGCTAACAGAGTAAGTCTTAGAAGTTCTTGTCCCAAGGGAAAAAACAAAGCCTGTAACTGAGAGGTGATGGATGTTGACGTATTGTGGCGATCATTTCCACACACACATATCACATCCAAAACCGCTGCTCAACAAATAGAAAGGTCTCTGCTTGACTTTCTCCTCCACCAACATCCCGATCATGATGATTCCTAAGGTCTTTTCAAAAGTAGAGAGTGTTTATCCAACACTTCCAGACCTAACCCATTGCCCATTAATAACATTTCCACGCTGAAGCTCTCTTCATTCCGAAAGAGCACAGTGGTTTTAGTAAGAAGACGCTGCAGCCCTAGGTTACAGCAGCCTCTTGTCATCTTCCACGTCTGCTAGAAGAGCTGCACTGTTTTGTTTTTTTTATTTACTTATTTATTATTTTTTGAGGGTACACCAAGTTCAATCATCTGTTTTTAAACACATATCCCCGTATTCCCTCCCTCCCTCACCTCCCCCCCCACCCTCCCTTGACTCCCCCCCACCGTCCCCGTCCCAGTCCTCTAAGGCATCTTCCATCCTCGAGTTGGACTCCCTTTGTTACACAGCAGCTTCCCCCTGGCTGTTTTACAGTTGGTAGTGTATATATGTCTGTGCTACTCTGAGCTGCACTGTTGAAAGCGCCAGTGGTGTCCTCTGTGGGTGATCCGTCTTCTGCTGTGAACTGCAGGCCCTGCGGGGCCCCCCGGCTCCCCTCCACCTCCTCGGAGCTGGAAGCGCGCAGAGCAAGCGGCGCCCTCTGCCCGCCCGCCACACGGCACGGAAAGCACGGCGCACGCTTTACCAGCCTGCTCACTGGCTCCTAAGGGTCAACTGTTAAAAGGAAACTGACACGTGGTGATGCCCGCTTCACATCGGTGTGCTGCCCGTAAAACATCCCGATTAAACTCTCCGATTAACCCTGATTCCAAAAAGAAACCCCAACTGTATCAACATGAATAAGAAGTTAATAAGCTTGACTCCTCATATGGCAGGAAGCTCAAAAAATCGTCATTTTTTTCCTAAAGATCATTTGGAAAGAAGATGGAAAGAATGTGCTCCCTCCTTGTGTCAGAACTGTTTGGAAGCTTCTAAGACTCCAGGTGCATTCTGACTGCTTTCATTTCTGTAAATCGATAAAAAAAAGAATCGATGTGAGCTTGCTTTCTGCCACCTGGAGGCTAGTGGTGTTGCCAGTGCACGAGGCCACCCAGAGGACGGCTGCTCCTCGGCCTCTAGAAAGCACCTGCTCCAAGGTGAGAGTTTACTTTTCATCTCACAGTTAATAAAGAGAGCAGAGAATCGTGGCTATTGGATAAGTCTTGGCCTCAAGCTGGTCCCCAAGGCCCACACTCCCCACGTCAGAGCCAAAGCTTCTATAAATGCTGACCGTTTCCGCATCTCCCCTGGAGCCCATCAGCCGTCTTTCCTATTTCTGTTATTTCTGGCCCCTGGTTTGTGCTCCGTGCCAGGCGCCCACTGTAAGGTCCCTGAGGAACAGTGACCCTTCCCAGGTCGAATCAGATGCGTCAGTAAACAGAACTGGACCTTCCGGCAGCACCTGCACCTGCCGTTCAAGTCCTGCGGGCTCCCAACCGTTCCCAGCGAAGCCATCAAACGGTCCAAAGAAATGGTGTTTCCAAGAACCCTGTACTTTTGCCAAGGAAATGAATACGCAAACAGCGGCATGTTGGATAAAATATGCTTTTATTCTTCAAAGAAGCAGCATATCCAACATAACACAGTCTTGGGGAGGACGGACCGGGAGTTTGGGGTTAGCAGATGCAAACTGTTACATACAGGATGGATAAACAATAAGGTCCTACTGTAGAGCACAGGGAACTAGGTTCAAGGTCCTGAGATAAACCCTAATGGAAAAGAATATTTTAAAAAGTATGTGTATGTATAACCGTCACTTTGCTGTACAGTAGAAATTAACACAACACTGTAAATCAACTATACGTCGATTTTTAAAATAAATAAATGAAGCGAACACCTTGAATTTAAAAAAAGTAAATAACAGCCTCTCTGCGCGGTCTGTGCTGGACCTTCAGCAGATGCCACCCCACCAACTACAGTGTTAAAACAGGAAAAAGACATAACTGAGGCAAAGTCCTACCAAATGGGTTTTCTAGGGAGTATACCACAGACATGCCAGTTTGGGTCTCTGCAGATAAGAAAGAGATGCTTTCCTGCCAACAACAGGAACTTGCAGAATCTGTCAGCTCAAACTAAGTGTGAATGAAGCAGGGATCAGGTAACGCCATTTCCTCCCCGAGTACACGGGTCACCTGTCTTGCCAGCAGTGAGTGAGCTGCACACGGATGGAATTCAGCAGAACTCCTACTAGAGCCTGGGAACAAACACGGCTACTTCGCAAAGTGAAGGACGGATTTCGGATTTCCCATCAACAGAAACGCCCGAGTGAAGGGAGAGCTCGGACCAGGTACCCGTTCCTTTAGAGCTTTGCCAGCCCTGAGATTTTAGGAAACATAAATCTTACAGGCTCTCCGTTAGTTGTCGCTTTTTCAGGATTTGGGAAAGTGGGAAGGTCAGGGCCCAATTTATTTCTTCGCCTTCGGCTAACTTAGGAACTTTCAAGGAGCTGATCTCTCTGGCCCTCTACCACCCAAGGCAACATCCACACTCCATGTTACAACAAAAACCACATCCTTTTCTCAAAGACCAACTACAGCCACAGGTGCCCCCGCTCTTCTCCCACAGCTCGCACTACCTTTCCAAAGCAACCGTTTTTTGCCACAAGTATGTTTACAAATGGAGCTTCCAACCCCCGAGAAAGCTGGACGCGGTTGTGCTCAGAGCGCCAAACCTTCCGTCACTGACCTGTGGCTGGAAACCAGGAGACGGGAAGGGGCAGAGGAGGAGGCGAGCTCCATAACCGAGGCCTTCCCTGGACCTGCTCAGCCTCAAGGGCCCGCCTGCAGAAAAGGGGACTCAGCACGATGGTACGTTTCCTCCCAGCACGAACGATGCAGCGGTCGTAAGGAGGGGTCTGAACCACGGGTCCTCTCCCTGTCCAGTACTCCTCAAAAGGCTCTAGGTCAGAACCCAGAACTTCATGGGACACCGCGGCTAGAACTGACGAGAAGAGCAGAAACAATAGGAACCGAGGTCTGCACAGCGTGTCCCTGGTATCTTCCATCCCCTGCCACAAGCTGGCTGCCTCCCACCGGAGGACGTGCTGCCTTGCTGGGCCAGCCGTGCTGCTGGCTCAACAGCTAGCACTGGTGGGAAGACTCGTTGAAGGTGAGGGTTTGGGTCTGTAACCAGGGAAAAGGAACGTATCCGCATGAGACAACTGTTACAAGTTCGCGAGAACCACCTTCTCGCTGGCTTGCAAGGCCAAGCAGAGAAATCAAGGATAAACACACAAGTAACCAACGGTGAATAGCTTTTAGTGTAGGTGTGCCCCAATATTTCATAAACATACTTACACTAAAGGAAGTTATTTGTTGAATCTGAAATTCAAATGCAAGCGGGCGTCGTGGATTTTACCCGGCAGCCCTAATTCTAGCCAACCTGGAACCTGACCGGCCACATCCTCTGTGGTTCCCGCCCGGTCACCTCGGGCTCCCGGGATCCTGCAGGGAAAGGGACCCCGACAGACCCTGTGGCTGCAGGCCGTGCCGCCTGGACGCGGAGTGGCGGCCACATCACCAGGTCCCCCACGGCTCACTCCCCGCCGCCTGCCACGCCGCCCGCCTGCCCTCTGGTCCTTCATTCAAACAACACCAGGGGCATCTCTGAGCCCCACATCTGTGCAGGTGGCAGCGGGGCTCACGGGCCCCGTTCCGGGGGAGGCGGGCTCAGTCTGCAGCAACCCGGTCCTTGGCCCAGAGCTCGCGTTTCCTCAGCAGTTCTGTGCTGCTCTTGATTCCGCTACAGGTGCGGGTCTGGGGGCTCCGGGGCCTGCGGGGCGCTGGGTACCTGGGCGGGCCCTGTCTCCACCTGGGTCCCGGCCACTGTGCCCGTGAAGCAGCGTCTCCTGCCACCAACATGCAAGGCCACGTCCACGTTCACACACGCACAAGATCAAGTCAACTTGGGCCTCCACCCCTCGCCTCATCGCTCACCCTCGCTGGCCTGGGTCTGGGGAGGGACAGGCATCTCCAGGCGGCTGCGCAGGAGGCCGCTCCCTCCCTCTGGCTCAGGTGCTCCCCAGGCCGGCAGGCCCCATGCCCAGGACAGTCACGTGATGCTCAGAGCTGGCGCGGCCCGTGTGCTCCGCAGAGACGGTGAGCGGCCGTCACCCGTGCATGTGGACACGGCCCCAGCCCTGCAGGTGGCCTGCAGACCCAGCCTCACTGCGCACCTTCTGCTCCTGTGTTTCCACACGTGTGGCTCAGCCTCAGAAAGAAAGCCAGGTGACCTGGGCACTCTCGCGCCGACCCTCCCTCACCCTGCACCGTCTTCAGCATCCCGCTCTCTGGCCTCTGCAAGGGATGCAGTGACTGTTACACACATTCTCTCTTAAAAACATTTATCCAGATCCTCAGGTCTTCAGCAAGTATCCACTATGTACGAATTTTTAACGTTCAACACACAGACCACTTGCCAACCTGGCCGTGGCCATCTCTCCCCAGGAGCCCGTGGCAACTGACAGCACAGGTGCCTTTGTCATGCACTCTCGCAGCTTGTTCATCTTTAGTCGGTCAGCCCCTGGCTTCATCCACTCAGCAGATGCCCACTGGGTGCCGGCCACGCGTCCAGGCCACGAGGACACGGAGTGAGTGACTGCATCCCTGCTGCCCCCAGCTCAGCCAGCAGAGGAAGTCAGGAAGCAGGAGGCCCGCCAGGTGGAGGCATGGGGTGAGTGCTGGGGCGTACAGGTGAGGTGCTGCCAAGTCCAGGAGAACGAGAAACCCCTCCTGTGTCCGGGGGCTGCAGGCAGCTTCCCTGGAGGTGACACTCGATCGGAAGCTGAAGAGAGAGCTGGACGTGCAGACAGGAGGAGGGAGGGCTTTGCAGGCCTGAGAGGCAACTTGCGGGACAAGGTGGGCAGGGCGAGCATCTGGGGACAAAGGTCCAGCCCTCGGCGGTGGCCACCATGGCCGGAAACACGGTGGGCGAGCGAGCGGACGGCCCTGCCGCCCGGCTGAGAAACGCAGACGCGACTCATGCCATCAGCCGGTGTCTCCTGAGCGCTGGGCACACGCCAGGTGCGGCCCCGCCCCGGGGACCCCCTTCCTCGGGAGCTCGCACTCCGACCGGGTGAGACCGACGGTGGCGAAACTCGTGAAGCAGGTCACACTCAGATGATGACAAATGCTGCAGAAAAACGGAACGGAGGGAAGAGGCAAAAGGAATGTCAAGGAAGTGGAAACCTGTCCTTTTTTAAAATGGAATTTTAGTTCAGTGTTAGATTTAGAGATAAGCTGCAAAGCTAAAACAGGGAGCCCTTCGCCCAGTCTCCCCTACATTACCACGGGGCATTTGCCACAAGTAAGAAACCAGTGTTTCTCTTCCCAGTAAAACTACAGACTCTGTGCAGGTGTCCCTGGTTTCCCTCCAATGTCCTTTTCTGTCCAGGGCCCCACCCAGCACCCACACTGCACTGTCAGCACAGCTCTCAGCCTCCTGGGTCTTCGTAACCTCAGTGGGGGTCGTCGGATCTTGTCCTTGTGGTCAGGCCGGGGTTGTGCGTGTCGAGAAGACTGCCCCAGAGGTGACATTCCCTTCCCGTCACATCACATCTGGGGATGGGACTCACCAAGATGAGTGAGGGGAGGGAGGGGTGCACACAGGTAACAGAGGGAAGAGAGCTGAGCCTGGGAAAGAGCAGGTGCAAATGTCCTGAGGCAAGAACGGGCTGAGCACGATGGGAGCAGCAGAGAGGCCAGGTCGGCTGGACAGAGTGCCATGCCCAAGGGGAAACAGGTCAATGAGGTAGACAGACAACGGGCCGATCGTGGAGAGTCTTGGGGATGTTTTTTTTTAAGTTTGTGCGCAAATGAATGCCATGATCAGAACAGTCTCATTGTGCATCAGAGACAGTCACAACTGCCTGCCCCACCCTTCCTGCATCTCTGGGAATCCCCTCCTAATCTGGGGCGGGGCAGGAGGGCAACAGATCCCAGGACCCCACCCTCCCTGGCACAGCTACTGAAAGCATCACCTGGTGCAGAACACTTCCCAAACCAAGTCGAGCTGAGTCGGTCAGAGTATTTCTCAGAAATTTGAGCCAAGAGATACAGAAGGAATCAGGCAATGAGAGAAGGGCACCGGGAGTGCTTCCAGGCTGGGGCTGGGGTGGCCATACTTGACCTGTGTTTAAGCCAGGGAAGCCAGTGCACGAAATGAGAGGGAGGGATGCACCCAAGATGTGAACACCGGCAGCGGCGGTTTAACTCCTGATTGTTGGGTCTCCACCCCCAGCCGACCTGAGACCCCACTGTTCTTCACGTCCCGTCTTTGGCTCCTCCAGTTCCTGAAAATGAACATCCTTCCCATTTTAACAAAAGCCAGCTTGAACGGGCTTCTGATTTTGCAGCTAAGAGGACTCTGGCTGTAAGGAGAAGACGCAGCCGGCGAGGGTGTTTCGGGGCAGAGCAGAGGGAAGGGTCCGGGACACAGGTGAACCCCTGTTGTGAGTTGTGAGGCCTTGGCAGTTGCTGTGATGGGCAGATGTCCTCCCGCACCTGTCCCTCCCCGTCGGCGCCCCAAGGGCTGAAAGGTGTGAAAGGAACAAATCCCCGTGCCAGAGCCAGGGGTGCAATGCAAGATCACTTCCAGGAAGAATTCGAGTTTTTAAAATGAATCCTGGAAATATGACTCCTTAACCCTATGGAGGCAGCTGCTAAGGGTGCAGGGCAGGAGCCAGAGCACAGAGGCGTGCAGGGTCCCTGTGAGCTGGTGAGCCTTCCCAGGCCCCCCACCTGGTGGCTGCGGCCACCTCCAGGTGAGCTGGCCCTGACTCACCACGACAGTGGTATTGTGCCCGTCACTAGAGGCAGGAAGCAAGCCTAAGGAAGCAGCATCTTGAACGCTGCCAAAAGGGTCTGCTTAAATCTCAAGCTTCGATCACAAATGTAACAAAAATGTCTGAGGCGGAGGCAGCCTTTCCTTTGCACATACATCAAAGAAGCTACTAGTACAGGAATCTAGACGTTTGTGCAAATGAATATTCCCAACCAGACCGCTACAAGCATTACAAAGGATGTATCTGCACAGGTCTCTAGATACTTCGGGTCCGATCTCTTTGGGGCGATGAGGAATCTGCTGGGCTGAGACAAAAATGACTCACCCGACATCGCATGGCTGGTGGTCACTTCCTTCACTGCCCACTGGCTCACAAACCCACCCACCTGCACACAAGCTGACTCAGTGTCATCACCAACATCACCCTCCTAATAGTTCACTTCTCTACTTTTTTAAGGTGTCATACGGTTTCCTGGTGCAGCTCCACAGTTCCGTTCAGACCAATCACATTGTTCCTCGTCCTCTGTCTACTCAGCTACAACCTGAGGCTTAGAAAAAAAGTAACACCCAGTCTCTCCCCTTCCTTCTCAAGAGAAAAGTGAGCTTGGGACTCCCCTGGCGGTCCAGTGGTTAAGACTCCGCACGTCCACTGCAGGGCGTGTGGGAATGATGAACTAAGATCCTGCAGGGCGCGTGGGTGTGATGAACTAAGATCCTGCAGGGCGTGTGGGTATGATGAACTAAGATCCTGCATGCCGCAAGGCTCAGTCAAAAAAAATTAATCAGAAACAAAAAGAAGAGAGAGAGAGGGAGCTTTCACAGAGAGGGGAGCGCCAAGGTGCTCACCTACACACACTGCAACACGCCAGTTCCCTGCCCTGGGGCAGCAAGGTGTGCGCCTGGCAGCACCTGGACAAGCTCCTCTGTGGCCAGGGTCCGCCCAGAACAAAAGCTGCTGGGCTTCAGATGTGTTACCCAGGAAACCCGAACACGACTTAGGACTGTCTTCCCACACGCGGGAACCCTCCGCTGAACTCTCCCTTCTGCCTGCAGCACTGCACAGGCAGCTCTCCGTCCTCAGCAGCAGAGGACCTGCCCCCCTTCCCAGACAGCTACTCTTGCTGCTCTCCCAGAGCAACCTCTTTAACTTGTAACAACTCAGTTGGGCGTCTCTGTGAGTCCCAACACTTGTCCCTGAGCTCAACCCCAACACATCCCTCCCACCTGTCCTCTCCTGTTCTGTGCGCTCCTCCAGACCTCACTGCCCCCCTCTAGCACCGGGGTGCTGAAAACAACCCAGGGTGGGCGACAGCCTGGGGGCTGTTTACTTGGAGAAACCTACCTGCAGCAGGTGAGGATGGTGAGGCCTTCCCACCCAGGGGCATCCCGCCCCCCCCCCCCAGATCAGGTGGGAAGGACCTGCAGCTTCATGGTCAGAAGGGGTGGACTTGCTACAGGTGGGTGGCAAAGCAGCTAGAAAAGCAAGGGGTGGGGGAGGGGTGGGGGTCCTGTGGAAGCAAACAAGCCAGGGGACCCACCGAGATACCCTCATAGAAGCCAACGGCTAAACTACACATGCGGAGGGAGGGATGGAGTGGGAGGGTGGGAGTTACGGTCAGCAGATGCAAGCTTTTACGTACAGGACGGGTAAACAACAAGGTCCCACTGTATAGCACAGGGAACCATATTCAACCGCCTGTGATAAACCCTAATGGAAAAGAATATAAAAAAATGTAAATATATGCATAACAGAATCATTTCACTGTACAGCAGAAATTAACACAGCATTGTAAATCAACCATTGTTCAATTAAAAACTGAAAAATAAAGTCTGTGATCCTGCTACAGAGCCTCAGGAAAAAAAATTTTTAAATAAAATAAAAATAAAATAAAATAACTACATGTGCAGGTGGGGGCGGGGTCCCCAGGGAGGTCTGTGAAAATCACAAGCACAGGACACTTGTGAGCTGCCATGTCTCTGAATGCATTCCACAATCCACACACAGCCCAGGCGGAGAGGGACGAATCCTGAGCATCCTGAACGTCAGAGCATGACCTCCACTCAGATCGTTGCTGACTGCTAAACTATGCAGGCACAGGGAGATCTCTAGGGACCCAGGCAAAAAAAAACAAACGAACTGACTAGAGATGCTCGTGGCTGTACACTGCATGGGAGACATTTTGCAGCGCGAGTCCAGGAAGGTTACTTGCCTGCACCCTCAGAGGAACAAACCAGAATCACAGTCACTTCAAGATATTATCTAAAATGTCCAGTTTCCAAATACAAATTACAAGATATGCAAAAAGTAGAAAGCAAAATCCATACTCAGGAGAAAAAGAGCAATTAATAGAAAGTGACCCCAAGTGGACCAAAAGTTGAATTTAACAAAGATCTTTTAAGAAGCTATAAATATGTTCAAAGAATCAAAGGAAATCAGGTTCAAAAGACTGAAGGAAAATGTTCCAGGCATGAGTGAACAGAGCAGGAATGGGAAAAAAGCTGGAAACTATAAAACAGAACCAAACAGAAATGCTAGAGCTGAAAATTATAATAACTGAAATGAAAATTTTACCAGCTGGACTCAACAGCAGATATGAGGTGGCAGAAAAAATAGTCAGTAAAATTGGAGACAGATCAATAGAAATTACTCAGTCCAAAGAACAGATAGAAAAAAGATTGAAGAAAAATGAGTAACACCTCACCGACTATGGCACAATATTATGTGAAACAACACACATGCAATTGGAGTCCCAGAAGTAGAGAGAAACAGAAGAAAATTTGCTTGAAAAATGGTACAAAAGCTTCCCAAATTTGGTGAAACCTTAACTCAGAGGCCCAAGAAGTTCATCAAACCCAAGTAGGATAAACAATAAGAAAACCACACCTAGACACACAACGCTGAAGCTGCTGCAAGCCAAAGATAAAATTACAATCTTGAAAACAACAAAAGAAAAATGGCACATTACATACAGAGGAACAAAGATACAATTTAAAGCCAATTTCTCATCACAACTAATGGAGGCAAGAAGATACTGGAATGACATTCAAAGTGCAAGTAGGATAAAACTCTCAACTGAGAACTCTATGCCCAGTTAAACCATCTTTCATAAATGGTAGTGAAATAAAGACATTTCCAGATACACAAAACCAGTAGAATTTGTTGTTATCAAAACCACACTACAAGTAATGATAAAGGAAGTCCTCTGGGATGAAAGAAAATGACAGCAGATAGTAACTCAGATCCACAGGAAAGAATGAAGCACACCTGAAATGGTAAATATGTGTATAAATATATTAAAAAAATTTTCTTTCACCTATTAATTTTTGAGTGTTTAAAGCAAAAATTATGTGTTGATAGATTTTAACATATAGAATGTGTGTGTGTGTAGGTTTATGTATGTGTATGTGTATACGTAATTCTACATGTTATACCAGTGAAAATACCTACACTTTACCAAAGAACGTTGTTGCTACAATAATTTGAAGTAGATTGTAATAAGTTTAAAACAACCATGTAACCTCTAGAGCAACCACAAAATAATAAAAAAGAAAGAAAAGCGCCCAAAAGTAAGAAATCAATAAGGACATCAAAGGGCTCTATTTAAATATTTAACACAAAAAATGGGAGAACAGGAGAACAAAGTGGCAGACATGAATCCAGCCACATCAATAATTACATTAAGTATAAATTTACAGATCACTCCAATAAAAAGGCAGAGATGTTTAGACTGGATCTAAAATTAAAATCTAACTATATGCTGCCTACATGAGATATACTTTAAATTCAAAGACACAAAGATAGTAAAAGTGAAAAAATAGGCAGACTTTACACATGAGAGAGCTGGAGTGACTATGTTCATATCAAATTGTTTTAAAACAAAAGAATATTACTCAAGACAGACACATTTCACAATGATGAGATGCTCAATACAACAGAAATATGTAATAAGTTAGGTATGTATGCACCCAGCCAAGTACTCCAAAGAACATGAAACAACACCTGACAGGACTAAAATAAGAGATAGGTCACAGCTAAAGATTTTACTAGTTTTTCTCCATAATTCATACATCAAGTAGATAGAAAAACAGGAAGGATATAGAAGATTTAAACAACACTATAAACAACTGACATCTATAAAACACTCCCACCCAACAACAGCAAAATACACATTTGTTTCAAACATACAGAACATTCACCAGGATAGACCACGCACTAGCCATAAAGCAGGTCTCAATACATTTTAAAGACTGTGTTCTCAGACCACAGTGGAATTATATTTTAAAGTGACAACAGAAAAATATTCTGGAAAATCCCCAGACATGTAGATAGTATTTAAGATACTCATAAATAACCAACAGGCCAAAGGAGAAATCATAAGGAAAAAATATAGCTTAAACAGAATGAAAATGAAAACACAACACATCAAAATTTGTGAGATGCAGCTAAAGTAGTGCTTAGAGGGAAATGCATCACTAAAAGTTTATATTAGAAAAGAAGGAAGTCTGTAATAAAGTCTGTAGTTAGTGACATAAAATTCCACTATAAAAAGCTAGAAATATAAGAACAAATAAAACCAAAATTCCTTTGCATTTCTTGCAGGGGAAAGAGATACTAAGATCATGCAGAAATCAATGTAATGGAAAACTATCACGTGATGGATAAAAACCAATGAGAGCAAAAATTATTCTTTGAAAACACCAATAAAATGTATAAACCTTCAGCTAACGCAGTAGTTGGTGAACAAATGTGCATTTTGTCTGCTTCCCCTCCTAAAGCCCGCACAACCTCCTAACTGCCAAAGTTCGAGGTCTTTTCTCAGCACCCCTCCCCTTGACCAGTAGGACCCTGATGGCCACTTCCATTCCTGAGACACCTCTGGCCTCTCCAAAATCCCTTCCCTCTGCTTCTGGCCCTAGTCCTCCCAGCCCAGAGCTGGGAACTTCCCAACATCCAGCCTCTCAGCTTGGCTTCCTATAAATTTGCAATCAAAGAACTGACCCACTCACAGTTTCACAGCACCCACCCTCCAGCCTTCCATCTCCACCCACTTGCTAGCTCACCCCCACCACACGGAGTTTAGAACGACCAGCACTCAACACAGCATCCTCCCTCCCAAGCCAGCTGCATTAACCACCTTCGCCACCTCTACCAGCTGGTCACCCACAGCCAAAAACGTACACTTCTAGTGTATTTCTCTTACCCCAGTGACGTGGCTGCAGAGACACACGAGGTCAGTCTTCCTCACGTTTTCACATCCCAACATCACGAAGACAGCTCTACACACATCGAAAGCAAACAGCAACCACTGCTGAGTGAGAATGGCTCCGCTTCACCTCTGTGGCCGGCCCCGCTGCGCTGTCTCTTCTGTTTGCTGCTCCTCCCCCTCCCCCTGCTGCAGGCCCTCTGGGGCGTCTCACACGGAAATCACAGCCCAGACTACCCGGCACACGCTGGTTTCCTTTTTTAGCAGCTTGCCTCTCATTCAAACCATTAACGCTGAAGTCATACTTCCCATCAACCTTCCGAGCCTGAAAAGCCCTTTTCCTATAACACAGGAGGTGTCCCCACTTGGGGATTTTCCCCATGTCCTCAGCGTCCCATCCCCTGTGTGTCTGCTTTCCCGAGCTCCATCTCGCTGCTCATTTACTCTCCAAACCATCCCATCCTGCAAGGGCCAGATCAATACCTCCCTCCATTAGGAAGCTCTTCCATCCTCTCGAAGTCCAGACACTTACCGTCTCTACTATTCTTCTTACACACGTTAATGTTTCAGACGCGAGAATTTTCTACTTTTGAGAAGATTACAAACCCCTTGAAGTGGAGGGCAGTGCTTAAATGTGCAGCCCTTATAACTCCCAGCACAGTCTTCAAGACAAAATAGAGAGGACCTATTGCATCAAATTAAAAGATGACTGTGGTCTCCAAAGACAAAGAGAACGGAGATCAACAGGGCTGAGCACACGGAGGTGCCTTTGCCAGGTCTCCCCACTCTGCCTCTTCCATAGAAGTCTCGTTAAGCTGGGGCCTCACGTATTTTCCCAGAATTAACAACAATTTTGTTTCCATTACATTTGTTTTCCCAAGAATTAGGCTCCAGGGTATTACTATTCTTTGTGAAATAATTTAGAGAAAAAAAAACTAGTGCAAATGTTTGAGACGCCAGGTTTAGGAAACTAAAAAGTGAGTTCGAGTCTTTGAACTACCTAAGTGTTATAAGGAGCCTGAAAATTATTAAAGCTCCTGCCCCATGAATGCCACCTCGAACAAAGTGAAGAACAGGTGAGTCCCCGAGGGAGAGCCGGTCACCGGACACGCCAGCAGGTCAGCAGCCACGTCGGACAGGAGAAGGGATAGAAACTCGGTCACGCGGAAGGAATCAGACAGGCTCAGCCCAAGAGCATCCTCGTACACTGAGAGACACTCTCGCCAGACCACGCGTGGAGATTCCTTCGAACCCACCGTCGACACGCCAACGTCTGTTGAAGGAGCAGGTTAGTGGCTGGGGTCCCAAACCCCGGGGGTCCACAAACCACAGCTCCTCTAAAGCTGTATAACTTACTCTGTGCCTCAGTCTCCGTCTAAGAAATGGGGGTAATGATAGTATCTGTATGTTGGAATAGACAGAAAAGGCTCAGAACAGCGTGTGCCATGGAGTATGTGCCCAGTACGTGCCCTGCTAGCCACACGGCTGTTACTGCCTGTGCTTCCACCAACGCCTGCCGCACTCCTTCCCCTGTGTGGGGCCCTCGCTCCCACCCGGCCCTTTGCTGCCCTCACAGAGCTTCCCGTCACTGCCCCCTGGCACTGTCACCCCTCCCCCAGCACTGCCACAGGCAGCTATCTGAACCAGGTATGTCCTGAGGACTTCTTCTGTAAAGATCCTGGTGCCCAGACCAGGAGCAGCTAGGTGAGCAGAGCCCCACTGAGAGCATTGTTTTAACAAGGCTTGTTTCTTAGTGTTGATTTACTAGGAGTAATATTCAGTATTAACATCAGAACAAGCAAACTCTGAATCCTTATGTGTGTCTGTCATTCGTTTAATTTTTTTATCATTAACATGCTTTGTTTATAATTCTATTTGACATTGCCTTAGGGTAGACTACCCCAACCAACAGCGACATGAGTAAGCTGTCTCCATTACACGATCCTTTTTCTAAAAACATCCCTACCTACTAACTTGCTTTTTCTTACAAATCTACACCCACCAATAGGACTTTAAAACCAAGACCCGTAACTGTCCTCTCCATCTGACCCAAGTGTGAATCTTCGTTAGAGGAAAGTGCTCATTTAAGTGAAAGGGGAGTGGTGTCCGCTTCATAAATCAAGACTGTTACCGCTCACAAAGGGGAGCGGTCTAATCCTTCCCGAGGGGCAGCACGGTGGTAAGAAACTTGTAAAATGCACACAGTGAACAGTCATCACGTCTCCCTGTCTGGCTTCCTGCCGCATCCCCCCCCCCCCCCCCCCCCCCCCCCCCCCCCCCCCCCCCCCGCTCTCTGCACCTGCCTCCCCCGGCACCTGGAGGAGCAAGCAGACAGGAGGGCTAGCCCCGCTTCCCCACACCCAGCCAGGCAGAGGCTGGCTGTGTGACCACCCCACTGGCCGGCCAGCGGAGCCCTCTTTCTGGGGGATCTGCGTCCCAGCCCAGCCAGCCCTGCACGTTACCGCTGAGGTGGGCCCTGCGTGGGGGCCGCTCTGTGGCTGGGCCCCTGGCCCTCTGTCCCTTCCAAGTCTGCTCTTCTACGTTCAGTCAAACTTGGGAGCGTCCATATCTTTCCAATAAATCCTCCTCTTTCTTATCTTAAATAGTCATAGCTTCACTGTCAACGAAGAACCTTGGCTAATACAACCGTTTAAGGCTGAGTATCCACTCCCACCCACGAAGGACCCACATCTGCTCGCTCACCGGGCCACGCTGTGCCTCCTGACGAGGGCGCGTACACACCAAACCCCACCCCCAGCCGGCCGTCTCTACTGGGGAGGTCAGCGCCGTCTCTCAGGCTGTGACAAGATGAACCAGGATGACTCCCCCATGGCTGTGGCTGCCACTCCAGGGTTATGTCCATTTTGTGCCCCAGAGATAAAGAAAAACAAAGGCAGGCATGTCCTGTGGGTCTCCATACCCCCCAAACCCCTCTTCCCCTCCCTTGCCGCCACTGCCTTGGTCAAGGACACACAAACCTCTTATTTTTGGCCCCAGGTTGAGTCCACGACAGTCCGTCCCCAGGAGGTACTGCCCTTGAGAGCAGAGCACACACAGCGGAGAACCCAGAGTTGGAACAACAGGTCAGTGACCACCGAGCTGTGGATCCCCAGGAGCCCCAGGGCGGAGAAGCAGAAACGCAAGCCAAGTCCTGAGGGTCCACGAGGACAGAGCACAGCAAGGTGGCCGCTGGTGAGCTGGCTGAGCTGGCTGAGCAGCGGGAGAGAAACCCGGTGGAGCTGAATCCTCAGAAGGAGAGACGGGCTGGGGAGGCGAAAGGAAGGACAACAGCTTGAGGAAGCCTGCTACTGTGTCCAGAGGGGGTAATTTAGTTACAATTTACCATCTTCCTGGAGGTTTCTTTTCTTCCTGTTCCACAGAGGTGGGTGGGGGCCTTTAAAGGGAACCAGCTCCAAGCAGAATAGCCCCAGCGAGCAGGTCACCTTCAAATTCCCTCTTTCCCGCCTTTCTTCCTCTGAATCTGTCCCCAAAACAGATGTAATTACCTCAAACTTCCATTCAAAAATCTTTGAAAGCACCCTCACACACTGTTGGAGGAAATGTAAAATGGTTCAGCTGCTGTGGAAAGAAAGTTAGCAATTTCCCAAAAAGCTAAATATAGAATAATGATGTGACTCAGCAATTCTGCTCCTGGGTATGTACCCAAAAGAACTGAAAACAGGGACTCAAACAAAATCCTGGGACACCAATGTTCACAGCCGCACCACTCACAACAGCCAAAAGGTGGAAATGACCCAAACATCCACCAACTGATGAATGTACAAACAAAATGCGGTACGTCCATACAACAGAATATTACTCGGCCACCGAAAAGAATAAAGTATTGCCGCATGCGACAACAGGGGTGAAAATGTTATACTAACTGAAAGAAGCCAGGCACAAAAGCGCACATATTGTCTGATTCCATTTATGTAAATGTACGGAGTAGGTAAATCCACAGAGAGAGAAAGCAGGCTGGTGGATGCCAGGGGCAGGGGCTGGGGAACAGGGAGCCACTCCTTAATGGATACAGAGTTTTCTTTTGCAGTGATGAAAATATTCCGGAACTAGATAGAGATGGTGGTTATACAACCACATGTCACTGAATTGTGCACTTTAAAATGGGTACTTTTATGTCATGTGAATTTCATCTCAATAAAGAAAATACACGGAAGCAACCTAAGTGTCCATCAATAATGGATAAAGTTGATGTGATACACACACACACACACACACACAGAGTGGAATATCACTGTCATAGAAAAGAAGAAAATTGTGCCATCTGCAACAACATGGATGGACTTGGAAGGTATTATGCTAAGTGAAATAAGTTAGAGAGAGATAAATACTGTATGTCATCACTTATATGTGGAATTTTAAAAATAAAACAAATGGATGAGTATAACAAAACAGAAACAGACTCACAGGTACAAAGAACAAACGAGTGGGTACCAGTGGGGAGAGGCAAGGGGGAGGACACAAGAGGGTAAGGGATTAGGAAGTACAAACGACCACGTACAGAAGAAGGGAGCTACGAGGGCCTACTGTGCAGCACAGGGATATGCAGCCAATATTTTATAATAACTATAAATGGAGCATAATCTGTAAAAATTCTGAATCACTACGTGAAACAAAAATAATATTGTAAGTCTACTATACCTCAATTAATTTAATTAAATAAAGGCCTAGAATGGAAGGAAGGAAGGGAGGGAGGAAGGGAAGAAGAAGGGAGGGAGGGAGGAAGGGTGGGAGAAGAAAGAGAGAAAGAAAATACAACTCAGGAAAGTAATATTTTGCAAGTGAGGAAAGGAAGACTAAGAGCAGGGCTACACTCACGTCTAGACCCGGAGGCCCCTCACAGACATTCCCTTACAGCCTCTCAAGCCCTCGGCCTGAAGAGGCTGGGGTGAGAGAAGGGAATGGGTGACGTTTCCATGACAAAGTCTGTGCGCGTGCACGTGCGCGTGTGCTAGAGAGAGAGAGGGAGGGAGGGAGGACTCCACCTGGATCTGGGAAACATTACGAGTCAGACAGCAGTTGGCCTCTGCAGATGCGCTGTGATGGAAGTCACACGCAACCTGGGAATGAGCTTGTTAAGTACCTACTGTGGACGATACAGAAGAAAGTCTCAGTGTTTCCTATTTACACTAATCACTTCCACTGACACGCGTCCCAGTGTTGTCACGAAGAAAAGGTAGGCTGTTCAGACGCATTTCTCTTCTTCAGCTTCTGTCTTAAATGCACCATTTGCCTCCTTTTCGCTCCTTCCCCTTCTATCTGTGCCTTGAATTACTTGAAATGTATTCCATTATGTTAACATTTTTGTAATCTTATGCCTTCACAGGCTTATTAGTTTTCCAGTACTGAGTAGAAGTATTTTTAGCCTCCTAATGCTATTGATTTAGTTATTTTTAATTTGATGAGCTGTACTTGACATTTTTTGACCTTATGTTCAAAATCAAAGTCTGCATTATGTTCACCTTTAAAAAAAATAATAGCAGAGTTTTCTTTGATTATTGGCCAAATGGTGTCACTAAAAAAAAGCCAGAAGTCACACACAAAGCTACAAACGATCAAATAATTTACATTGGAGGAAACCGCAAAGATATGACAACTAATACGATACAATCCTATCTTTAGACAAACTCATTCTTTTCCATCCGAGTTAAAAACAAAAATGTCAATCTAACAGCAGAAATATATCAGCAGTGTTACTATCTGTCAAGTGATAGGTTATAAATAAAAGTAATTCTGTGCCCTGGGGAAGTATCTTGACACCAGTAAATCATCCCGCCGGGAAGGAGAATTTCATTCCCTGTGCTGCTAGCTGTCCTGCGCCTTCCAGACAGCTCGTCAGGGAACAGGGACAGACACCACCCAAATAAAGCCTGCGGGACCCCTGCAGGCGTCCGTCTTTACCTTGCACCTGTTGTTCAACTTGTGCTTCCCGGGCCCAGGAGCCAACAGTATGCCTTAGCCTTTGGACCGCACCAACTCGCCAAGAAATCAACAACCGTGAAGATTTTTTTAAGTATTTTTTTTTTACTCTCAAGAAATAAAAAAGGAAAGAAGTGCACTGACACGCCCATCGCTCTAGGGGAGACTGCCGAATGAAAATTACTCCCAGGAGGAATAAACACTGCAGAGCGCAAGAAACTATGAATCGAGAGACGTTAATAAATATGCAACACGTATTATAATAAAGAAAACTGCACCGAATCGCTCAAGAATTTGTTAAAGCCTGACAGGGTTTGAGTAACTGTGATTACTTATTACAATTATATTTGTAGAAAATTGGAATTTCCAAGAAAAAAATCATTCCTTGAGTATTTGATTTTTCTTTTCAAAGTGAAACAGGTGGTCACTGAATTAATAAAACAGTGAATGAATAACATACAGTGTTTGGAACAGCAGAAGGCACACCATAAGTGCTCGACAGGCACCAGTAAGTCACATATCTCTGTAAAATTTCAAATGCTTCAGACATATTGGACCTTCAGATGATGCCTTTGCGGTTGGTCAAATGTCTCAACGCATCATTTTTTTTAGATTTATTTTATCATTCATTTTCATTTTGTTGGCTGCATTGGGTCTTCATTGCTGCACACGGGCTTTCTGTAGTTGCCCCAAGCGTGGGGGGGGGGCTACTCTTCGCTGTGGTGCCTGGGCTCCTCATTGTGGTGGCAGGGGCTCTAGGTGCATGGTCTTCAGTGCTTGCAGCACGTGTGCTCAGTAGCTGTGGCTCTCGAGCTCTAGAGCGCAGGCTCAGTAGCTGTGGCCACCGGCTTAGCTGCCCTGCAGCGCGTGGGATCTTCCCGGACCAGTGCTTGAACCCGTGTCCCCTGCACTCTCTGGTGGACACTTAACCACCGTGCCACCAGGGAAGCCCTCGATGCATCCTTTTAATAAACGTCTCTCAGCATCTCTTGGTGGGAGGCGCTGTGCCAGCCACATGCACTAGGCCTTCAAGGCGCTCACACCCCAGTGGAGAAGATGGGCGTGTAAACAGATAATTACAAAATAACACGGAACATACAAAGAGGAGCTTTTCCCTGGTGAGGGAAAGAGGCCCGAGTGACAGGGAGGTTTGTGAGGGCTCTTTCAAGCACAAGGCCGTCTCTAAACACAGAGACAAAACGGGCTGTGAACGCACCGAGTACCACCACGCGAGTCCAGTTCAAATTCTGCTCGCATTACCCGGTGCGCGGGCCCCGCTGCGGGAAGCACCTGAGAGCCGCGGGGATGCTGACCGGGGGCCGGGGCTGACGGCGCCAGGTGCAGCCCGTGCGCCGTCAGCGCCTCCCGTCAGCTCGGCTCCCGCAGCGGCAGGTCCACGTGGCGCCCCGGACGCGAGGCGCCCTGGGCGGTGCAGAGCAGCAGCCTGGCGAGCCCCGCCCCAGCCGCGCGTGGATCCGCCTCCGCCCCACCAGGAGGGAGGATGTAAATTATCACCGTTTCTGCCCTCCCCCACATCCCAAGCCACGGCCGGAATGAGAGAAGCTGCAGTTAAGCAGTTTTATTTCTTCTATTACCAGAAAGTTCTTACCCCTGTTTGCCTTCCTGAAGGTAAAGGGGAGGTAATTCTGTGCAATGTTAGGATTTGATGATATCATCTCATGTCCTTTTCATTAATTACTTCATTTATATGTGCCTGACTCAGGCTTAATCGTAAATAGTCACAAGGATCTTATCAAATCCTCAGACAGAGCCTGGCCCCACACCCAGCACCTGCTCAGGACTTCATCAACTTGAGTAAATTAGAAGCAAGGGCAGAGGAAAATGAGAAAGATGCAGATATGGTGGAAGAGAAGACAAGAAACACACACGTCCTCCTCAAAAACGGAGGAGACCCCAAAGAAAACACGTGCCACGGACACCCCAAGAAGGGAAAGTCAGACGTTGTGAGCCGTCACGGTCACTGTGAGATGGCCACAAACGTCTCGATTGTGTAATCCTACTGTCCGTTTCCTAGCAGTATTAGTAGCATAATCCCTAGAAGTAGACAGAGCCAGTGACCTATTTTTGCAATAAAAACGGTGGGAGGTGGGGGAGATACGGCCGCAGCAGCATCCCAGAAAAGGGAAGAGGCCAGACCCATCAACGGTGACATCGGCAATGATCACAATTCACTCTGCGCCTCACAAAGAGAAAGCCGGGGCGGCTCACTGCTGACTCCCCACACCTCACCTCTCCAGGCAAACCTGCATGGAAATGACAGAGACACCACCTGCAGGTATAGCATCAGAAGTTAGGAACATACAGTCAGTAGTCTGCCTTTTCTAGGCACCACGCCTAAAGAGCTTGCGTTAAGGTAGCCCGACACGTGAAATAGAAAGCACGTAACCCAACAACACGTAAATTAAGCAGAATGTATTTTCTTCTAAAATAATGCCCCTTGTTTCTTGTCATTAGCGAACTCCTCTATTCCATTCGAGCATTTGTTGTGTGTTTCGCTGTGCTACACAAGGCAGACCCGATGACAAGAGGGAAGGAAGGGCTGAGCCCAAACTCTGCAGGGCTGCAGCCAGGTGGGAACCAAGTGAATCAGTGGATGGATGGATGGATGGATGGATGGATGGATGGATGGATGGATGGATGGATGGAAGGATGGATGGGTGGTTGGGTGGATGATGGATGGATGGATGCATGGATAAAGTAGCAGTGTGAAGAGAAGCTGCACAGAGAAAGTGGCTCTTGCACAGAGACCCAGGTTGAATAGCACTTGGATTCATGAAGAAGCAAAGGGAGGGCAACTCTGCAGAAGAAACACCAAGACAAAACCACAGGGGTGAAAAGGATTCAGCAAGGACCCAGGAAAACAAGGAAAGTGAGTCACACCAGCACGCCAGCTGGAAATCCAGAGGGTTTCAGGGGAGGGCCTCAGTTTGCTGAGGCTGCCATCAGAAAGCACCACCAACTTCGAGCTCAAACAACAGAAACCGATGGTCTGCTGGTCCTGGAGGCCGGGGGCTGGGTGCCCGGTCCCCCCTGAGGCCAAGGGGACCGTCTGCTCCCAGCTCTCTCCCTGGCTGGTAGCGGGACATCCTCACCGTCATGTGGTGTCCTCCCTGCAGGGCCGCCTCTGTGTCCAAGTGTTCCCTTTTTATAAGGACACCAGCCATTTCGGATCAGGGTCACCCCATTAACACTGATTACCTGCAAAGACTTGCCGTTACATCTGCAATGACTCTATTTCCAAATAAGGTTGTAGGGGTTAGGACTTCAACATTTGAATCCAACCCATGACAGTAAGCCATTGTTCACCTTTCACGGCCCCATGTGTCCCAGGAGAACAGGGAAGGCAGGACTCCTGTAGGATTTTCAAGGAACGTTCTTCATCCAGTGCTCCTTGGGTCATATTTCTTGTCTAAAATTTGATGTTCTTTTTTATTCATCTTTATTAAGGCTGGGATGTCACTGATTTCTTCTTGCAGGGAACAGGAGAGTTCAGTTAAGCAAACATCTCATTTGGGTGGCCTCTGGTTTTATTACAAAGAGGCAATCCTCTGCTCAACAAGGTTTTATACCCTGCATTTTCATTTTTTCTCTTTTTGCTTATCTGTAATATGTAAAGTTTCTACAGTGAACATGTACTACTGCTTTGTTTTTTCCTTTTACCTTTTGACCCTCTTCACCCACTTCTCCCACCCACCACTCCCTGCCTCTGGCAACCACCAATCTGTTCTCTATATCTATGAGCTTGGGATTTTTGTTTGTTTGGTTTTTCAGATTCCACAGGTAAGAGAGAGCATATGGTATTCATCACCTCTGTCTTACTTCATTTAGCAAAATACTCTCAAGATCCATCCACGTTGTCAAAAATAGCAAGTTTCCTTCTTTTTATAGCTGAATAACATTCCATTGTGTGTGTATATACACACTCATTGTTTTAAACACATTTACTTTATCCATTTATCTATTGGTGGACACTTAGGTTGCTTCCATATCTTGGCTATTGTAAATAATGCTACAGTGAACATGGAAGTGCATATATTTTGGGGGGTCAGTGTTTTTGTTTTCTTCAGATAAATACCCAGAAGTGAAATCACCAGAAATACGATAGTTCTACTGTTATTTTTTAAGGAACCTCCATACTGTCTTCCATAGTGTCTGCACCAATTTACGTTTCCACCAACTGTGTGCTAAGGCTCCCTTTTCTCCACATTCTCAGCAACATTTGTTATTTGTGGTCTTTTTGATGATATCCATTTGGACAGGTGCAAGGTGGTATCTCAGTGTGATTCTGATTTGCATTTCTCTGATGATTAGTGCTGAGTATTTTTTCATGTGTCTGTTGACCATCTACATGTCTCTTTGGGGAAGATGTCTAGTCAGGCCTTCTGCCCATTTTTTAATCAGATTGTTTGTTGCCATTGAGCTGTAGGAGTTCTTTACGTATTTTGGATATTAATCCCTTATCAGATATAGGAGTTGTAAATATTTTTCCATTCAGTAGGTTGCCTTTTTATTCAGAAGTTTTTTAGTTTGATGTAGAGTTCTTTGTTTATGTTTGCTTTTGTTGTCTTTACTTATGGGGACAGATTCAAAAAATCATCACCAACACCAGTTGTCAAGGAGCTTACCACCTATGTTTTCTTCTAAGAGTTTTAAACAGTTTCAGGTCTTACAATCCAGACTTTAACCCATTTTGAGTTAATTTTTATGTATGGTGTAAGACAGTGGTCCAGTTTCATTTTTTTGCATGTGGCTGTCAAGTTTTCCCATTGCTATCACTGAAGAGATCATCCTTACCCCCACTGTATGTTACTGACCCCTTTGTCGTAAATAAATGACCATATACGCATGGGTTCATGTCTGGGCTCTCTGTTCTGTTCCACTGAGCTATGTGTCTGTCTTTATGCCTGTGCCACACTGTTTCAATTACTATGGCTTTGTAATATTGTTTGAAATCATGGAGTGTGATGCCTCCAGCTTTGTTCTTCTTTCTCAAGATTGCTCTGGCTATTCAGAGTCCTTTGTGGTTTCACATAAATTTTAGAGTTGTCTGTTCTATTTCTGTGAAGAATGCCCCTGGAATTTTGATAGAGACCTCACTGAATCTGTAGATTGCTTTGGGAGGAATGCACATTGTAATATCTGAGATCATAATAAGAAGCAGAACTAATCTTTACCGAGTACCACGTGCTACATGTTGAGGTAAGAGCTCCACCTGCCTGCCCCGTGGAGCCTCTCAGCAACACTATTAAAGAGGCCCTTTTATTCTCTCCATCTTCCATTCAGGCAAATGGCACTTTGGGTCACTCATCCACTTCGTGGCCAAATAAGGACTCTGTCCCCACGGCCAGGCTGTCCCGCCTCTATGGCAACCTCACGCACAAAGCGAAATGTGCTTTCAGAATCACGACCCAACAAGCTGCAGGATTCTCAGTCACACAAGAAAGATTGCGTCTCCCCCACTGGCTACTGATTCCTGTAACAAAAATAACAGCAGAGTTCACAGTCTGACAAGGACGTTCACAGCTGAGGAAGAAAAAGAAAAGGGTGCCTGGCCAATGCTCGCCTTACCAGCAGATGGGGGGACACCCCCGTGCTCTAGACAAACAAGGCTTTGTGGCAACACTGGACTCCACAGTTATGCTTCCTTATGCCAGATCCCCTCTCTTTACATTTTGTGAAAATTTGAATAATTTTCTTCTCAAATAGGCTCTGGTGGCCCGTGAATGTTTCAAGATGATTAAATGAGGTTGCTAGTTAAGTCTTAATGTTAAAAACTGCATCTCCAACTAAAGGAAGTTATTAATAACTAGGTTTGTTGCTTTTTCCCCTTGAAATTCTGACTCTTAAAGACAAAGTAAGTATTACTGCCATCATCACCCACTGTTGCTCTAATGTCCGCGTATCAGGCTGTGCAAGTGGATTTTCCACTTACAGGCTAGGTTTACTGCTGCTCATTTTGTGTCCCAATTTCATCTCCTTTCATGGAATATCAATAATTCCATTTAGCATAATAGCTTCAAAATTCCACTTTATTATACAAAGTTTGGCTTGGCCTGACAGTACACACACTTTTGCAAAATCTGAGCAGCAGACTGAAGGAGGATATAACTCCATGCTTCTAGAAACAGCTTAATCTGAGGTTACAGAGAAGGAGTAGCAGTGAGAAGGATATTTAAGCATGTGCAAGTCAGAAAAGGAACCATTACAGAGATGAAGGATTAAATGCCAGCCTTGTGTTATACCTAAAAATAGACTTTTCAAAGGGACTCAGAGGATCATCTAATTCAACATTTTCTAAGCATTTTTCTGAAACATTAGATTCACAGGATGTTAAAGGACATCACAGAAACTAAAAGGGGGGATCATTACAGGAAATTCTGAGTTGAACCAAATTAAACAGTAAATCAGTGCATTTAAAGACACCGTGATTCTCCAAGTGGGAGGTAAATGTTCACTGTTTCCCAGATTTATCGGAGATTCCTTTTCCGTGGAGCATCTCAGAGGCTTGATGCTTTAAAGGAAACAGTTGGGAACCACTCCTCAAATGGAATCCTTCTACAGTGAGATGGAGCAAGGAACCGGGTATAGGTGGTGGTCCCAGACCTGCAAGGCAGGTCTCCGGCTCCCCATCTGGTCCTCCTTGAACGGTGTGCCTTGTGGCCTCCACTGAGCCACGTGTATTTTATCATTATTTCTGTACAGAGAACTGAACGTGTATAAGTAGTCTCCGTACACAGCCTCTTTCGGTTCAACCCGATGCCACACTTACTGAAGTGCTGGAGGCAGCATCGCCACCGCTCACCTACTCACATCGAAAAGCGCTGCGGCTTATTGAGCGCTCACTCTGCGTCCGGTGCCACACTGAACATTTCTACGACAGAGGGACTACAACCATCCCCATCTTCCAAACGCGGAAACCAAGCCTTAAGACTGCCCAAGGTCAGTAAGAAATCAACAGACGGAGATTCAAACCCAGCCCAAGTCCTTAATCACCCCTCCTCCACACACACACACACAGAGAGAGAGAGAGAGAGAGAGAGGGAGAGACTGCCTCTCAGGTTTAGCACTCGATAAATGTTCATGACAACGGGTGATGAGTGACACAAGATTAAAGCATCAGGAAGGAGTACTGGAAACAAGGAAAAGGTGTTACCAGGTGTGGAGGTGTGTTCGCTTTGTTTTAAGTGCACGGCAAGGCTGAGCTAATCATTAAAAGACCTGGGTTTTGTCCTGAATCTCGCCTTTCTCCCGGGCCGGGCTCCTCTTCCTCTGAAATTGTGCCAGTGGGAGGGGTCCCCTGAAGACTGCTGTCCCCAGGCCTTAATGCCTCTGTTTTTTGATCGAAGGTCAGATTCTTCAAGGAAGTAAAGATGCAAAATATTTCCCAGAAAACCGGCAGCACGGGAAGCCAGGTGCCTTACGCCATAAATTTTATCTCGAAAAAGCCTCTGTTTTTAGTCTTAAGTGGTAAATTCATCAAAATCACAAAACTGGCGTTCCTCCTCATTCTCTACTTACGACTCAAAAATGAAGGTTTTCTCAGTTATTCAGCAATGATTGTGATCTGGGACTACCACATATCCCCACCATCGCAGCTTTCTGTGCCACAAAAAGTGCGTACGACACCATCTCTAGCCTTTGGCGGCTAACAATTTCCTTGCAGAGATCAGAAACCCAGAACATGCCAAAACACAGAATTCAAGGTACACCAGACGTCACAAGGCAAATTTTTATGGCAAATGCCGCGTTCCTGAGTGAAGCCGCAGCAACTGGAGCTGAGCTGGAGAGACCCTTGTGGGCTGGAGGGATGGTGGAAGCAAAACTGGAGGACTGGGAAGCAAAGCCTGAGCATCCTCTTTCTGGAAGACAGCATCAGAGCCCCCACAACCAGGGGGCTCATTTAGGGTAGCGGTTATCAGATCACACCTCCAGCCACGATCCACAAGGTGTGATTTTTCTCCCTGGCTTCCATTTCTATGCCCTTCCTACACTGGGGACCGCGTTCTGTGAGATCATAGGGGTTCCTGCTAGTCCCCCAAACATGAAGGCTTCTCTCAAATATATATGAAATCTGCTGAAAGGAGGATGAATGTGGAAAGTCCTACCTTCTTTACCTCTAAGAAATCTCATTTCCACGTAAAATTCACCCCTGAAGTTAGTGGAGTGCATTCGATTTTCAAGGAGACTCCATATCTGATTTCTCATATTCTCACAATGTCCCCATAAGATCGGAAATACGGGTGTGGTTACCATCATCTAGCAAGTACAAGGGGGAATGAGGCGCAGGCCGCTAGGCACGGAATGGAAGTGTCCACCACACTGAGGGCAGCCGGCAGACGTGAGCACGCCTGAGTGTCCCATGGCGCCGGTTAATTTTCTGTGGCGTGATGATGGCCTTGTGTTTACACAGGAAGATGCCCTGTTGTGGAAGAATATACACTGAAGCCTTGGAGGACTGAGTGCCCTGATGTTGAAAGCATCTTCAATTTACAATGCTGCAGCAAAAACGTCACGGCAACATGTTAACTGCTGAAAGGAGGTGGTGGCCGTGTGGGCACTTCCATTGTCATAATCCTCCTTTTCATACTTGGAATTTTTATAATAAATACGACAAAAAATAAAATACGGTAAGCCAGCCATAACATATCATTCACATGCTCCAGGTATCATTGATCTCGTGCACGTCACAGTGTTCGCTGGGCGGCCAGAAGGAAAATGCACACGTCTGAGTTCCCCGCGTTATTCAGTGCACTGCCGGCAAGACGAGAAACAACTCTGCTGGAGTCCGCACAGAAAACACCGAGTCTGCCTGCCTGGTCAGGGTCTACACGGGCCACCCCTGCCTTGCGGGGGCAGCGCGCCCAGCCGGACAAAGGCCTGCCCTTGAGACTGACATTCCAGAAGCCCTCAGAACGCCTGCCAAGGCAAACAGGGCCAGCCTTGCCCTCCAGCCATGGCTTCTGCCTTCCCTGCTGGTTCAATTCTTTTATTTTTAACCTTAGACCCGCCGCGGCCTCCAATCGCTCCCGCCTCGACTCCGGGCCCCCCAGCTGCACAATCCCACCGCGGCCTCGGCCAGCACCGACCCAGGAGCCAAAGCCCAGGGCCTTCCGAGCTGGGGCCCGCGTTTCCCCGCGTCCTGGCTCCCGCTGTCACAGCCCCGCCACCTGCTCCGCCAAAGGGACGAACCAGAAAGCCCCGCACAGCCCGGGCTGCAGGCGCCACCCCTGCTGCTCACGCGGGCGTCCGCACCAGGTCTACTGCCACGCGCGCTTACTGTCCACTGGGAACACGAAGGTCACGGGGCACGTGCGTGCGTGTTTATTAAGCACGTGCTTGCGTGTGCACGGCCTCCGCAGCACTGCTGTGTGAAGTGTGTGTGCAGGGTGTGCATGAAGAGCTACGCTGCTCCGTCCCAAGAAGCAGGCTCGCCACCTCTCCCCTCCTGGACCAGACGGGTGTGTCAGGGAAAACAACTTGAAATGTTACAATTAAAAATATTATGCTCACTCCCCTTTTCTTACATTTATTTTTGATTTTATTTTTTTTAATCTTTATTGGAGGGTAGGTGATTTACAATGCTGTGTTGGTTTCAGGAGTACAGCAAAGTGAATCAGTTATGCATATACATATATCCACTCTTTTTTTAAGATTCTTTTCCCATAGAGGTTATTACAGAATATTGAGTAGCGTTCCCTGTGCTACACAGCAGGTCCTTATTCGTTATCTGTTTTACATATTGTGGTGTGTCTGTGTCCGTCCCAATCTCCCAATTCATCCCTCCCCCCCACGTAATGCCTGGTAACCATGTTTGTTTTCTACATCCGTGACTCTGCTTCTGTTTTGTAAATAAGTTCATTTGTAGCCTTTTTTAATATTCCACACATAAGCAACATCGTATATTTGTCTTTCTCCGACATACTTCACTCAGCATGACAATCTCTAGGTCCATCCACGTGGCTGCAAATGGCATGAGTTCGTTCTTCTTCATGGCCGAGTAACACTCCACCGTACCTACGTGCCGCAGCTTCTTTCTCCCTTCCCCTGTGGATGGACGCTTAGGTGGCTCCCATGTCCTGGCTGTTGTGAGCAGTGCTGCTGTGAACACTGGGGGCAGGCACCCTTGCCAAACCGAGTGTTCCTCCGGGTACGTGCCCAGGAGTGGAAATGCTGGGTCCTACGATAGCTCTATGTTTAGTTAAGGAGCCTCCACGTAAAACAGTAATTTTAAAGGGTAAGAATGGATGACTTAAGTTTGATTTCTTTTTCACGAAATATGGTTAATTACGAGTCCATACTATATGCTGCCTAAAGGGACGGAGTCACTAAAAATACTAGGTTTAAAACTGTGTTTCCTTTTTGAAAGTTCCATGAAGGTCTCTGGACTGTAGTGGTCGCTGCGTGTACCCTGTGCTGGTGCAGCAGACACCTGTGGAGTGGGCGAGTAAACGAGCGAGCTCGGGTGCCTCCCCGGAGCGGCCAGTCGCCAGCGTCCGCACGGCATCTCACTCATCCTGGTGGTCCGTTTGCTCGGGCCACCCCCCAAAGCACCGCAGACCAGGCCGCTTACGCACAGAACCTCGTTTCTCCCATCCTGGAGGCCGGGGGCGGGGGGGTTCCTCAGAGGCCTCCCTCCGTGGCTTGCGGATGGCCACCCTCCTGCTGCCCCTCCACACGGCTGTCCCTCTGCACGTCCAGCCCTGTTGTGATGCCCTCTCCTTAGAGGACACCAGGCACAGGGGTTCACCTCATCTAACCTGAGCATCTCCGTGAAGGCCTGTCTCCAAGTACAGTCACGCTGTGAAGCACTGCGGTCAGGACCTCAACACACAGATTTGGGGGCCCAGCTCAGCCATAACAGGCAGATGTGGGCAAACTGGACTTCTCTTCCTGAGAAGTGAACTGGGACACAGCAAGCTCTGCATTCTGAGAGCAGGGTCTGCACCACAGGTCCAGGAATCGTTCCCAGTTCACTGGGTTAACGATGAACGTGGAAAAGCAGAAAAGAACGTCAGTGAACACAGACTCCAGTGGGTCGACTGCATGTGTCTCCAAGTGCTGCACAGGACGGGGCTGCACGGTGAGACCCAGAAGCTGGGCTTCTGCTCCTGTGGTTCTGGAACAGGAGCCAATGAGGGAAGGGAGTGGTCGGGGGGACACGTGCTGCTTAGAAAGGGGGGCACGTTGGGAAAAGGAGTGTTTCTCCACAAAGCCGCCAGGAACGTGTGGGCTGGCGTCTCCACTAAGGGCTCAGCACCCTCCCTGCCTTCCCCGAGGGGCAGAAATCTCTGCTCTCCTCCAAAACGTGCCGGAAAGCAAGCTCTCCTAACCTCACCAAGTGACCAAATGACACCGTCCACGTCTGAAAGCGAAGAGCCGCGGCCCGAGTTAGCGAATGGGGTGAGGCCTCGGACACTGGAGACGGAAGGAGGGCACTGGGAAGAGGGGCTGTCCTGACCCACAGGCTCCACTGGGACACACCCGCCCAACTCGGACCCCGTGAGTCAGGGCCTGTGCTTTGCTGACCGAGGGTCCCTGTTCCCACTTTCACCATGAGGCTCTCTCCAAGAACATTCTATTTTTTAAATTATCAGGTGGAATTTACTCTCTCCTCTCCTTAGAAGTACTTATAAGAGATTCTCTTCTAATACTCACAAGTTCATGAGCAAACTAAAAATTTCTCAATACTTTCCAAATAAACTATAATTTTAATTTTCATGTCTCAATAATTCAGTCTTTAAGGAAAAAACAAACAAACAAACAAAAACCTTGACTGTTTTCTAAATGGAAATCATTTCCTCTTTAATGATCTTTGCTACCATCTTGGTTTCAGGCAGTGTTGAGAGTGGCCACAGGCGACATAAATACGGTTTTCATCTGACTGCCATGCAAAGAGTCAACACTCAGCGTGTGTCTTTCAGACCAATGAAATGACAGACATTATTTGTTTATCATATAAATAAAAAGTTACAGGTGTACAATACAGTGAGTGAGTCATAATTTTTAAAGACTCCACTTATAGTTATTACACAATATTGGCTATATTCCTCATGTTATACAATGTATCCTTGTATCTTATTTTATACCTAATAATTTGTGCCTCTTAATCCCCTAGAGAGACCTTATTTTTAAAGTGCTCTGGGATGGGAGTTTCAGATCTGAGAGCAGGAAGAGGTCTTGGAGCTCAGGTAAACTCTTGTGAAGTTGACACCTGCTTCTGCAGGCAGAACGGAAGTGGCTAATTTGTGGAGGGAAATACAGAGGAGGCACCCACAGAGGGTCCCAAGACAGCCGTCCTCACTGTGCACCTTGCCAGCCCTGAGCCTGTCGGCACCTATCGGCTCCGCAACCTTCAACCCTCTCACCCCCCACTCCCCACCCCCGGCCCTCCACCCTTCTCTGCATCGCTCTGTGCTGTCTGTGACCCCACAGGAATGCATCCCCGCCCCCGTGACTTCTGGCTTCTGGTTGCATCCCTGGGAGACCCGGGAGACAGAGGCTCGCGACACCACAAGCAGCACCTCCTCCAGCCACCCCCGCGGCCCAGCTCCTGCCGCACGGCCCCTCCCTCCTGGCCCTAGCTATCGGCTCCCTGCTGGGCCAGGTCTCAGGTGCTGCAGTGTCCTGGGTTTGTCCCCTAACCTCGGCCCCACTTTAGTCAGCCCTTCCCTAAGTCTCCGCATTTGCATCCTGCCTCTGCCAGAACCCAAACCCACAAGACGCTGCTGAGGGAAAAAAGGAAGCGGTTTCATCTAACAACTCACTGTGTTCTTGTTACTTTGCCACAAACAAAATGGTTTCAATACTAAAAAATCTGGCAAAGGCACTCTAGGCCCTGCTAACCTGAACTCAAGAAAATGAAGCCACTGCTGCCGCAGTTTAAAGTCTTCAAACGGTGCGTCTCAGGTGCCCACGGGCCCCAGCACGGTCACCCCTCCATCACGATGTCCTTAACATGACCATGGGGCTGTCCCACAGGACTCAGAGACCTGCCCAGTGTGATGGCTGCGCAGGCCCGCTGGCTCTGCATCCACCCCCCAGGCAAAGGCGGGTTCAGTGAGGACAAACAGCCCCCAGGAGCCTGCTTCCTCCACCCCACACTGCCACGCGGTTCCTGTTACGTGGGAAGACGCTGCGTCTTCTTAGGAACCGTGGATAAAAATGATGGCAGCGTGGCCTCCAACTGGACGTCCCTGCCTTCAACTCAATAAAGGAGCCCCTGAGAGCCCAGCATTCACAACACCAGGGCCCACCCCAACAGCCTCTTCTATATAAGGTTAGAGACAACAAGAAGTCAGTTGTGATTTGATTTTTAAAAATGGGAAAATGCGTTTTTTAAAATCAAATGAGTCTGATAATAAGGTGAAATAAAAAGCCACTATTTCTAGGAGCCAAAAATAGTCTCCTAGAGAAAAAAACCCTCCAGCAATTGATTTAGTAGGAAAAGAGATTTTTGTTGAAAGCGATGAGTCTCCAATTCCTGATTTTCCTATGAACTCTGTATGAATCATTTAAGACCCAGCAAGACACTTCTGCTCCAAATGCTCGCAAGCCATTTAAGGGGTGACCTTCATCGTGTGTGCTGGGGATTTTCTGAATTTCTTTTCCTTTGAGTTCCCATCAGAAAGACTCACCCACCATCAAAGTTTTCAGATCACGAGTTAACTTCATTGGAGTTGGCAGGGCATTATAAAACGCTCTGACAACAAAACAAACCTTCGCCTGAGACCAAACGCAGACGCAGGTTGTGAGAGACGACTCCCGGGCAGGGCTGGAATTCCCCTCGTTAGCAGGGAGCTGTCCTAATCTGCGCCAGTGCATCACCCTGTGGTCCAGAACCCCTCAGTAGTCTTCCCCTGCCTGGTGCTTTATTCTTTTCTCTGCAGTTGTTTTCTTTGGAGGCACTAGACATTGAACATGTGACAAGGCAGCATCACCTAGTGGAGAGAATGTCGGAGGAGTCGAGACAGGGCAGAGTCGTTTCATTTCTATATGTCTTGATTTTCTCAACTATAGAATGGGGTGAACACACCATCATTTCATAAATACACTGCAGAGACAACTGCAATTAATCTAGGAAGGGCTTCTAACTTCTCACAAAACAGTCAAGTCTCTCATTTTAGAGCTCCCGTGTGCAATATTCTTGCAGTTTAGAAGTGGCTTAAGACTCACTCTGCACTTCAGGTGGGGAGGGAGGGTGTGAAACAGGCCTGTTGGGGCTCTCTGTCCCTTCCCTCCAGTAGCTGATATCCCTACCCTTCGGTCCGCTCTAGTCCCTCCTGAAGTGGTAGCGGATGTCAGTGCTATTTCTCTGAGATATTTTTTTTACATTTCAGTAGCAAATGATGGAAAACTTCCAATACCTAATGCTGGAATTTCAAAGTCTCTCAGAGGAAGTTGGTCAGGTCTTTGGGAGTCTTCCAAGACATACTTCAGCCTACCCCCCCTGCAGACACCTCTCTGTTCTGCCTCCCTGGAGTCAAGCCCTTTCTGAAGAGAATGTTCTGACCCTACCCACAAAATTAAAACTTGAAAATTAGACAAAGTCTAATATAGCAGGTTGGTGTAACAAAAGACCATAGATTGGGCAGCTTATAAAGAACAGACATTTATTTTTCGTGGTTTTAGAGGCTGGGAAACTAACACCAAGGTGTCAGCACACTTGGTGCCTGGAGAGGACCCCCTTCTTGGTTCACAGATCTTGCCTTCTCCCTGTGTGTGCACATGGGGGCGGGGGGGAGCACTGTGGGGCATTTTTAAGGGTACTAATCCCCTTCATGAAGCTCCACCCTCATGACCTAACCACCCCCCAAAGGCTACACCTCCAAATACCATCACCCTAGAGGTTAGGACTCAGTGTATAAATCTGTGGGGGACACAGGTATTCGGGTCATAACAAGAGGCAACATTCTGATGGAAACATTTTCCGCTGGAAGATGCCCAGAAGTCCTCGTGGCTACAAGGTCTCCGTGGTCTCTGGAGAAGCTTCCAGAGTTAAACCAGCCCCCAACAGTGCACTTCCAGTCAACCCAGTGTGGAGCCTCTGTCTGCATCACTTCTATCTCTTTAAGACACTCATCAACACAGGAATGGCCTCCAAGACAGATCACATGCTAGGCCACAAAACAAGTCTCAATAAATTTAAATTTCAGAAAACTGAAATCATATCAAGCATCTTTTTCAACCACAACACTATGAGACTAGAAATCAACTAAAAGAAACTCCGCAAAAGACACAAACATATGGAGGCTAAACAATATGTTTCTACACAACAAATAGATCACTGAAGAAATCAAAGAAAAAAATTTTAAATATCTGGAGACAAATGAAAACACAACAGTCCAAAATCTATGGGATGCAGCAAAAGCAGTTCTAAGAGGGAAGTTTATAGTGATACAAGCCCATGTCAGGAGACAAGAAAAATTTCAAATAAGCTAACCTTACACCTAAAGGAACTAGGAAAAGATGAACAAACAAAACTCAAAGTTAGTAAGAGGAAAAAATCATAAAGATCAGAACAGAAATAAATGAAATAGAAACTAAAAAAAGAAAGAAAGAAAAGAGCAATTAAATTAAGAGCTGGTTCTTTGAAAAGATAAACAAAATTGATAAACCTTTAGCCAGACTTATCAAGAAAAAAAGATAGAGGGTCCAAATCAATAAAACTAAAAATGAAAGAGGAGGGTATTAAAGATGGTGGCAAAGTAGAGGGACGTGGAATGCATCCCTCTCCAAAGATGCATTGGGAATGCACCAAAAGATGCAATAACTCCCACAGAGAACCAAATGAACACCAGCAGATGACCTCAGACACCAGAAAGGACTGCAAGGATCCCAACATAACCAGTAGGAAGGCATTTATGATGGTTCAGAGGGTGAAGCGGCTGAGCTGTGGCAGATGGGAGGGAGTGAGAATCACATGGAGGGTCCGCACCACAGCTCAGCATTCCCAGACTGAGACATCAATTCACAGCTGAACAGAGGGTCCGGGAGCAGGAGCATGAGAACCGGAGAGCTGGTTCAGGGTGAGAAACATTGTTGCCAGTAAGGAGACAGACCGAGAGGACAGGAGGGAAGAGGTCTGCAGCGAGGAGTGCCTGGCCCTGAGAGCTGCCCAGCCATGATGGCAGCTGGATGCTGCTGGCTCACGGGGGGAGCAGCTGCAGGCATAGCCTCTCTCTCTCTTTTGGCGCCTGCAGCGGGCAGAGGAGGGACCCCTGTGGGCCACCTAAGGCACTCAGGGATAACAAGGACCCTCAGGCCCTCAGGCAGGGCTAGCTTAAAGCCCCGGCAGGCAGCCAAGAGCAGGTATAGAGTGCCAGCAGCAGGGAGACAGCCAAAACAAAAAAACCTGGAGAGAGGCCCAACTCTGAGACATTCTGTTCACACCTGAGCCACCAGCGTCCCTCTGCAACAGGCACCTCCAAGCCCGACTGAAACGGCAGTGCGCCACTGCTCACTCACTCCCAGGGGAAGGAGCCACTGCTGTCCGCTCTCCCTGCCCACACACCAGCGCTTACAGATGAACCATAAAGGAAGCTCTGCTGGTCACAGAATAATACAAAAAACCCAAGGCGAGTAGAAGGACACTTACAGCTGAGACTCTAAGGAAACAGAAATGTTAGTATCAATTCTATTGAACTGGTCCATTCTGGGATCAGTTCTAGTTTTTTTTTTTTTCTTCTTTATTAATTATGATTTTCTTCCTAAGGGATCTACAAGTTTTATAACATAGTTTTTACTCTATTTTTTATTCTATTTTTATTTTTAGCTTTTATATATACTTCTATTTCTAGCTAACTTTTTTGTAGTATGGACTATATATCTCTCCTACCTTCTTTTCATTTCTATCTTTTACACATTTCTATTCCTTTCTTTTTATTTGCATATTTCCAGTCATACTACGCTCTTCTGTTGCCCTGTCTTCCAGCCTTTTTTAGTTTATTTTATCTTAACATACTTATAAGTAACACTATCGATCTGCTCAGACTCCATGCTCTATTCTCCAGATGACACACTGCCTTGGTATTTAATGTTAGGTTTTTGTCTTTATCTTAGTTCTTAGTATAACTGTCTAATTTCATTCTGAGAATCTCCATTCTGTCTGGTGGTACTCTAGCTCTTTTTTATCTTTGATCCTAGCTTTCAATATCTCCCTGGATTTGTCTTTGTGTGTGTAAGGTGTTATTTGTTTGTTTGTTTTTGCTTTTGTTTCTGTCTTGCTCTGTTTTGGTTTTCAATTTCTGTTGGTTTTCTCTTTGAATATCTGATAGCATACAGGGGTTCTTCTGTCAGGTCTCTCTAGTGCCTTATGTTCTACTGGATTCAGTAATTGTGTGTCTTATACATGTATGTGTTTCCTAGACTTAGTATTTGTTTGACCCAACACTCTGCCATTAGTCTGGAGCTTGAATAGTCTTCTTTAAACCCCTCTATTGCTGGGACAAGCAACTCCTGAAGTTTGGACTACCATGAGGAAACAAAGAAACACCATGCAGGCAAAGGACCAGGAAAAAAACCCACAAGACCAAATAAATGAAGATGAAATAGGAAAAATGCCTGAAAAAGAATTGAGAGTAATGATAGTAAAAATGATACAAAATCTCCATAACAAAATACAGAAAGTACAAGAGACAGTTCATAAGAACTCAGAAGAACTAAAGAACAAACAAACAGCAATGGATAACAAAATAACTGAAATTAAAAATACTCTAAATGGTATAAACAGCAGAATAACTGAGGCAGAAGAATGAATAAGTAAGTTGGAAGATAGAATGGGGGAAATAACTGCCACAGAGCAGGAAAAAGAAAAATGAATAAAAAGAACAGAAGACAGTCTCAGAGACCTCAGTGATAACATTAAGTGTACCAACATTCGAATCATAGGCATCCCAGAAGAAGAAAAAAAGAAAGGGTCTGAGAAAATATTTGAAGAGGTTATAGTGGAAAACTTCCCCAACATGGGAAAGGAAATAATTAACCAAGTCCAAGAAGCACAGAGAGTCCCATACAGAATAAACCCAAGGAGAAATACACCAAGGCACATGTTAATCAAACTAACGACAATTAAACACAAAGAAAAAATATTAAAAGCAGCAAGAGAAAAGCAACAAATAACATATAAGGGAAAATCCATAAGGACAACAGCTGACCTTTCTACAGAAACTCTGCAGGCCAGAAGGGAATGGCAGGATATACTGAAAGTCCTGAAAGAGAAAAACCTAGAGCCAAGAATACTCTACCCAGCAAGAATCTCATTCAGGTTCGATGGAGACATCAAAAGCTTTACAGACAAGCAAAAGTTAAGAGAATTCAGCACCACCAAACCAGCCTTACAACAAGTGCTAAAGGAACTTCTCTAAGTGGGAAAAACAAGAAAAGGAAAACACCTACAAATACAAACCCAAAACAATTCAGAAAATGGTAATAGGAGCACACATGTCAATAATCACCTTAAATGTAAATGGATTAAAGGCTCCAACTAAAAGACACAGACTGGCTGAATGGATACAAAAACAAGACCCTTCTAAATGCTGCCTACAAGAAACCCACTTCAGACCAAGGGATACATATAGACTGAAAGGAAAGGGATGGAAAAAGATATTCCATGCAAATGGAAGTCAAAAGAAAGCTGGAGTAGCAATACTCATACCAGACAAATTAGACTTGAAAGTAAAGACTATTACAAGAGACAAGGAAGGACACTACATAATGATCAAGGGATCCATCCAAGAAGAACATATCACAATGGTAAGTATCTATGCCCCCAACATAGGAGCACCTCAATAAATAAGGCAAATGCTAACAGCCATAAAAGGGGAAATCAACAGTAACACAATAATAGTGGGAGACTTGAACACCCCACTTACATCAATGGACAGATCATCCAAACAGAAAATAAATAAAGACACACAAGGTTTAAATGACACATTAGACCATCTCGACTTAATTGATATTTATAGGACATTCCATCCAAAAACGACAGAATACACTTTCTTCTCAAGTGCACATGGAACATTTTCCAGGATAGATCACATCTTGGGTCACAAATCGAACCTTGGTAAATTCAAGAAAACTGAAATCATATCAAGCATCTTCTCAGACCACAACACCATGAGACTAGATATCAATTACAGGAAAAAAATTGCAAAAAATACAAACACATGGAGGCTAAACAATTCACTCTTAACCAAGAAATCACTAAAGAAATCAAAGAGGAAATCAAAAAATATCTAGAAACAAATGACAACGAAAACACAACAACCCAAAACCTACGGGATGCAGCAAAAGCAGTTCTAAGAGGGAAGTTTATAGCAATACAGTCCCACCTTAAGAAACAAGAAAATTATGGAATAAACAACCTAACCTTACACCTCAAACAATTAGAAAAAGAAGAACAAAGAAACCCCAAAGTGAGTAGAAGGAAAGAAATCATAAAGATCAGAGCAGAAATAAATGAAAAAGAAAGGAAGGAAGCAATAGCAAAAATTAATGAAACTACAAGCTGGTTCTTTGAGAAGAGAAAAAAATTGATAAACCATTAGCCAGACTCATCAGGAAAAAAAGGGAAAAGATGCAAATCAACAGAATTAGAAATGAAAAAGGAGAAGTAACAACGGACGCCACAGAAATACAGAAGATCATGAGAGATACTACAAGCAACTATATGTCAATAAATTGGATAACCTGGAAGAAATGGATAAATTCTTCGAAAAATACAATCTTCCAAGACTGAACCAGGAAGAAATAGAAACTATGAACAGACCAATCACAAGTATAGAAATTGAGACTGTGATTAAAAATCTCCCAACAAACAAAAGCCCAGGACCAGATGGATGCACAGGCGAATTCTATCAAACATTCAGAGAAGAGCTAACATCTATCCTTCTCAAACTCTTCCAAAATTAAGCAGAAGGAGGAACACTCCCAAACTCATTCTATGAGGCCACCATCACCCTGATACCAAAACCAGGCAAAGATGTCACAGAAAAAGAAAATTACAGACCAATATCACTGATGAATATAGATGCAAAAATCCTCAACAAAATACTAGCTAACAGAATCCAAAAGCACATTAAAACAATCATACACCATGATCAAGTGGGGTTTATCCCTGGGATGCAAGGATTCTTCAATATACGTAAACCAATCAATGTGATACATCATATCAACAAATTGAAGGATAAAAACCATATGATCATCTCAATAGATGCAGAAAAAGCTTTTGACAAAATTCAACACCCATTTATGATAAAAACTCTCCAGAAAATGGGCATAGAAGGAAATTACCTCAACATAATAAAAACCATATATGAGAAACCAAAAGCCAACATCGTTCTAAATGGGGAAAAACTGAAAGCATTCCCTCTAAGAACAGGAACAAGACAAGGGTGTCCACTCTCACCATTATTATTCAACATAGTTTTGGAAGTGTTAGCCACAGCAATCAGAGAAGAAAAGGAAATAAAAGGAATCCAAATTGGAAACGAAGAAGTAAAATTGTCACTCTTTGCAGATGACATGATATTATACATAGAAAACCTTAAAGACGCTACCAGAAAACTGCTAGCACTAATCGATGAATTTAGTAAAGTAGCAAGATACAAAATTAATGTACAGAAATCTCTTGCATTCCTATACACTAACAACAGAAGAGCAGAAAGAGAAATTAAGGAAACTCTCCCATACACCATTGCAACCAAAAGAATAAAATACCTAGGAATAAACCTGCCTAAGGAGGCAAAAGATCTGTATGCAGAAAACTTTAAGACACTGATGAAAGAAATCAAAGACGATACAAACAGATGGAGGGACATACCATGTTCTTGGATTGGAAGAATCAACATTGTGAAAATGACTGTATACCCAAAGCAATTTACAGATTCAATGCAATCCCGATCAAATTACCAATGGCATTTTTCACAGAGCCAGAGCAAGAAATCTTACGATTTGTATGGAAATGCAAAAGACCCCAAATAGCCAAAACAATCTTGAGAAGGAAAAATGGAGTTGGTGGAATTAGGCTTCCTGACTTCAAACTATACTACAAGGCCATAGTGATCAAGACAGTATGGTACTGGCACAAAAATAGAAAGGAAGATCAATGGAATAGAATAGAGAACTCAGAGGTAAGCCCAAACACATATGGGCACCTTACCTTTGACAAAGGAGGCATGAATATAGAATGGAAAAAAGACAGCCTCTTCAATAAGTGGAGCTGGGAAAACTGGACAGCTACATGTAAAAGAATGAAATTAGCACACTTCCTAACACCATACACAAAAATAAACTCCAAATGGATTAAAGACCTACATGTAAGGCCAGACACTATAAAACTCCTAGAGGAAAACATAGGCAGAACACTCTATGACATACATCAAAGCAAGATCCTTTTTGACCCACCTCCTAGAATCATGGAAATAAAATCAAGAACAAACAAATGGGACCTAATGAAACTTAAAAGCTTTTGCACAGCGAAAGAAACTATAAACAAGACAAGAAGGCAACCGTCAGAATGGGAAAAAATAGTTGCCAATGAAACAATGGACAAAGGATTAAACTCCAAAATATACAAGCAGCTCATGCAGCTTAATACCAAAAAAACAAATAACCCAATCCACAAATGGGCGGAAGGCCTAAATAGACATTTCTCCAAAGAAGATATACAGATGGCCAACAAACACATGAAAACATGCTCAACATCACTAATTATCAGAGAAATGCAAGTCAAAGCCACAATGAGGTATCACCTCACACCAATCAGAATGGCCATCATCACAAAATCTAGAAACAACAAATGTTGGAGAGGGTGTGGAGAAAAGGGAACACTCCTGCACTGTTGGTGGGAATGTAAGCTGGTACAGCCACTATGGAAAACAGTTTGGAGGTTCCTTAAAAAACTAAAAATAGAACTACCATGTGATCCAGTAATCCCTCCCACTCCTGGGCATATACCCAGAGAAAACCATAATCCAAAAAGAAACATGCACCATAATGTTTATTGCAGCACTATTTACAATAGCCAGGACATGGAAGCAATCTAAATGCCCATCAACAAATGAATGGATAAAGAAGATGTGGCATATATATATACAATGGAATATTACTCAGTTATAAAAAGGAATGAAATAGAGCTATATGTAATGAGGTGGATAGACCTAGAGTCTGTCATACAGAGTGAAGTAAGCCAGAAAGAGAAAGACAAATATTGTATGCTAACTCATATATACGGAATCTAAAAATGGTAGTGATGAACTCAGTGACAAGACAAGAATAAGGATGCAGATGCAGAGAATGGACTGGAGAACTCGAGGTTTGGGGGGGGGGTGCAGGGGGTGAAGGGGAAGCTGAGATGAAGTGAGAGAGTAACATAGACATATATACACTACCAACTGTAAAACAGATAGCCAGTGGGAAGTTGCTGTATAACAAAGGGAGATTGACTCAAGGATGGGTGATGCCTTAGAGGACTGGGATGGGGGGGGGGGAGTCGAGGGAGGGAGGGAATACGGGGATATGTGTATAAATACAGATGATTGACCTTGGTGTACCTCAAAAACTGTACAAGAGTGTAAAGCAATTATATTCCAATAAAAAAAATGAAAGAGAAGTTACAACCATCACTACAGAGATACAAAGTATCATACAAAATTATTACAAACAATATACACCAATAAAATGAACAATCCAGAAGAAATTAATAAATTCCTAGAAATATACAATCTCCTAAGACCGAACAAGGAAAGAACAGAAAATATGAACAGACCAATTACCAAAAATGAAATGGAATCAGTAATTTTTAAAAATCCCAACAAACAAAAGGCCAGGAACAGGGAGCATCACAGGTGAATTCTACCAAGCATTTAAGGAAGAGTTAACACCTATCCTTCTTAAATTATTCCAAAAAATTGAAGAGGAAGGAACACTTCCAAACTCATTCTACAAGGCCAGCATCACCCTGATACCAAAACTAGACAAAGACGCCACAAAAAAAAAAAAAAAAAGAGAAAAGAAAATCATAGGCCAATACCACTGATTAACACAGATAGAAAAATTCTCAACAAACTATCAGCAAACTAAATTCAACAATACATTAAAAAGATTGTATACTATGATCAAGCAAGACTTATCCCAGGGATGCAAGGATACTTCAATATCTGCAAATCAGTCAATGTGATATATCACATTAACAAATTGAAGATAAAAATCATATGATCATCCAGAAAGAGAAAAATCTTTTGACAAAATTCAACATCCACTTATGATAAAAACTCTCAACAAAGTGGGTATAGAGGGAACAAACCTCAACATAATAAAGGCCGTACACGACAAACCTACAGCCAACATCATACTCAATGGTGAAAAGCTGAAAGCATTTCCTCTAAGATCAAGAACAAGAGAAGAATGCCCAATCTTGCCACTTTTACTCAACGTAGTATTGGAAGTCCTAGCCACAGCAATCAGACAAGAAAAATAAATGAAAGGAATCCAAACTGGAAAGGAAGAAGTAAGACTGTCACTGTTTATGGATGAAATGATACTCTATATAAAAAATCCTAAAGATGCCACCAAAAAAAAACTATTCAGCTGGTAAATGAATTCAGTATACAAAATTAACATACAGAAATCTGTTGTGTTTCTATACACTAGCAACAAACTATCAGAAAGAGAAATTAAGAAAACAATCCCATTTACAATTGTGTCAAAAAGAATAAAATACCTAGGAATAAATCTAACCAAAGAGGTAAAAAACTATAAGATGCTGATGAGAGAAACTGAGATGGAAACAGAGAAAGAAACAAACAAACGGAAAGAAATACTGCCTTCATGGGTTGGAAGAATTAATATTGTTACCATGATCATACTACCAAAGGCAATTTACAGATTCAATGCCATCCCTATCAAAAAACCAATTATATTTTTCATAGAAGTAGAACAAATAATTCTAAAATTCATATGGAAACACAAAAAACCCTGAATAGCCAAAACAGTCTTCAGAAAGAACAAAGCTGAAGGTATCACACGCCCTGATTTCAGACTATACTACTAAGCTACAGTCATCAAAACCATATGGTACTGGCACAAAAACAAACACATAGACCAATGGAACAAAACAGTGAGCCATGAAATAAACCCACACTTACATAGTCAATTACTCTATGACAAAGGAGGCAGGACTATACAATGAGTAAAAGACAGTCTCTTCAATAAATGGTGTTGGGAAAACTGGACAACTACATGCAAAAGAATCAAACTGGACTACTTTTTCTCAATATATTTTTTAAAATCTCAAAATGGATTAAAGACTTAAATGTAAGACCTACCTGAATCCTTCAAATTCCTGTAAGAAAATATATGCAATATGTTTTTTGACATCTGTCTTAGCAGTATTTTTTTGGATATGTCTCCTCAGGCAAGGGAAACAAAAGCTAAAATAAACAAATGGGACTACATCAAACTAAAAAGCTTTGTACAGCAAATGAAACTATCAATAGAATGAAAAGGTAGCCTATGGAATGGGAGAAGATATTTGCAAATGATGTATCTGAGAAGCAGTTAATATCCAAAATTATACATAAAGAATTTATATGACTCAACATCAAACAAAATAAACAACTCAATTGAAAAATGAGCAGAGGAGAGCTTCCTCTCGGCTCCTCTCCTTGTGGTCCTGGCTTCCTGAGACAAAGACTCAGGGAAGAGTCACAGCCCTGTCGCTGCTGTAGTCCCAGGACGTGAGGGGAAGTCATCCCATGCCTCCTCTCATGTCCATTCTAAATCCCCACCCTCACCTTCACTTCAGCAGGTCTTGGAAGCTTATTGGTGGTAGAACCCAAACCCTTGTCCTTTCTCAGGTCACAATTAGGTGAGGACGTCCAAGAAGGTCCCAAGTGAACCACCTGACAGGCAAACATACACGGCCCCCACCCCCACCCCTTTGTTACCAACAGCCCTGCCCCCTCGCTGGTCATGGTCAACTACACCTGCCAACACCGTGGCTGTCGTCTGACATCCTGGACATTAGGAGTCCAGAGCACCTGGCAGCAGTTGGGCCTGTAATTCCATAGGACATAGGTTGTTCTCACTCTCAGAGGCCTAGGGCCCCAAGGCCTGCAGAGCCCAGACTGGTGGAAGATAAGAACCACCTGTCTCCCAGGGGCCACTGGAACCATATGTGGAGCTATTCTCCCCCTCACTCCTGGGCCCACGTGGGCAACCAGCCACCCAGAGAGCTCTGATTCAGCACACAGACGGCATCCTTGCAGGGTACTGCCTCCCAGCTGGGGCACTGGACTCACCCCCGCTGACCACTCCAGTGCTCTGTCAGCCCTGATGTGTATAGTGTATCCAGCAATGGCCATGGCCTGGGCCCACCCCTGCCCCTCCTGCACTGGGATTCTCTGAGATGACATGAGGCCCCTGCCTGCAGCCCCAACACTCAGAGAGCAGCGTTGGCCAAAGCTCTACAGCGAGGAAAGTAACAACACCCAGAATCGGTCACTGTTACTATGAGGACAAACTGTTGTCCCTTCTGAGCAGAAGTGGCCCAGTGAAGTCAATCTGCCCAAGTGAACAGCTGGTGTCCTTAAGAACTTATGCCACAGTGGGGCCTCAGCAAGGACTTTAGTCGTTGGCTGGCTGAACACTCAGAAGGGCAGCAGCTAAATCCGCCTTGGTAAATGGGAGCCTCTGCAGTTGGCACGTGAGTCCCTCCATCTTTGCCCCCAGTGAGAGCTCTGACCTTCTGAGGCTAAGGACCTGAAGAGGGGGGGATCTGACTCTGTGGGTTCATCTTCTGTTCAGATCAATCACAGCCACTGTCTCCCAAGCTTCAGTCCCTACCTGTGTACCAGTAACTGTGAAATCTATGTGTCCATTCAGAACTGGCCTCCTAAAACTCTGACACACATTCACCTGTCTACCACCCCTCTCCACTTCCATTCACCACAGCTCTTCAAACTCAGCCTAAGAAGGAGCTCACAAACTCCTCCACACAGCCTACTCCTCCTCCAGCCCCTCCATCTCAGTCAATAGTACCCCTGTCTCCAGGCATCCGACTCCTCCCTCTTCCAGGCCCCATGTCCCAGGCATCGCAGATGCTCAAATACATCTCAGGCGGTTCACATCTCCAACCTAACCCAGCCATTGTCGTCATTCTTGCACACAACAGCCTCCTGGCTGGTCTCTCTGCCTTCAGTACGATCCACCTCCAAATCGTTTTCCATTTTGCAAATAGGGATATGGTTCAAAAGACACCTGTCCATTTAAAATGGTTGGAAGAGATAATGTTGAAAACCATTAACACAGGTGAAAAGGCCCTTTTACGGGACCAGAATTGTGAAGAGTCCGAAAATCAAAACTAATGAAAAATAGATGAAGGAACTGAAATGGACTGTGTGGCTCAGGGGAGGGGGGTGGGAGGGGTGGAGAGGTGCTTGATGCTTGGCATCCATATCCTGCAGCTCTGATTCTTTTTCTTTACATATTTACTTCATCCAAGTGTACTTTATTTGGGGGTATAAAGCAAGTGTCTCAGCTGACTTTTTTATTTACAACAATATTAAAATTAGTAGCCAACTGTCACATATAGACTGCATGGCCTGCTTATGTATATACAATATGCAAATAAAAATAAATTCAAAATGAATACATTGGAAGCTCTTTGGTTTTCAACTTATTTATTTTCTTGAACAGCTATCACAACTCAAGTACCTTTATCTCATGTTTTAATATTTTTGTACTTTTTTAGCACTTTTTTAAACTTTCATGATTATTCACAGTTACTTTCTTCTGAATTCATGGAAAGCAGTTAAAAAGAATCTGGCAAATAGTAATTACTAAATAAATGTTAGTTTTTAAGAACATTATTGCTTGTTAGGTTTATTTTGTCAGATGAACTTGGAAATAATTTTGTCAACTCAAAAAATTAAAGGAGAGGGATTGCAAACCAAGTTTTATTGATTATTTTATCCCTAGCAAATCATTTTTGGAAAAACTGACCTCTCCATAGTATTCCGTCTCCCTACGCATCAACATGAAATGCTTCTTTGTTTATTCCTATCTCTCAATACAATAAACGATAATTTTCCTCTAAAAGGTTCTACACTTTCCATCTTAATATCATTATTTTAGGCAGGGATCACTGGCTTTCATAAAAAGAATTACCACTCAAACTAACAAGAAAAAAAGAGAGATTTTATTGTTAGACTACATCTCATAGAATTCAAAGACAGAAAACAACACAGACAAACACATCGGGACTGAAACAGGACGGCCAGGAGCCAAGGCTCTCCATGCCCTTGCATCTCCGGAGCCAGGGGCAGCTTCTCTCTGCTCTTTTCCACAAATCGGCTTCACACATGTGCTTCTCGCTTCAGATCAACTTCTCTGCTTACTCACAGTTTCTGTTTCTCCATAGTTTTATTGGGTTGGCCAAAAAGTGTGTAAGATGTTATGGAAAAACCTGAACACACCTTGTGGCCAACCCAGTAGCTGGCACATGGCTTAGATTTTTCAAGGCCCACTTCCACCCCTAACTCATGAATTTTTACCTCGGCTTCCCTCCACCAATGAAGTAATAAATAGTCTCTGTGTCTCTTAGTTCAAATTCATAAGAGAGAAAACCTGGTATGTTGTTGGCTAGCCAATGGCTGGTTCAGGTTAGCACTTTCACACCTGGACCAATTAAGTCATGTTTGGGGTCCAAGGGTGCAGCAGTGAGCAGAGTGAGACATCATGACGTGATGTGTAGGATGGCTGTGTGCACAGCGGGGACAAGGCAGGCAAGGTCCCCAGAAGCACCATAGGCAGATCAGGAAATGACAGACCCATCCAGCAGAATGGCTATACATCACCCACCGATCTGTTATCATCAGCAGGATTTGCTTTTCATTATATCATCCACAAACCACCCCTACACACAGAAATAACCTTGACATTTGTGTATTTATTATGTATCCAGCAACTTTACATACCAAATCCAATTGTTTTTAACATTTCTTTCAGAGTTTTTGGTGCTAACATTTAAAATAATGATTGATTTTTGTACTCCATTTTTAATTATTCTTATTATCAAGCCATTTTTGTGATTTTCTAGGATTTTCAGAATAGCATTAAATAATAATGAAATTACCAAGCACGCATGGTTTTTCATATTTTTAACAGATTTCCTCTACTGTTTTACTATTAAATAATATATAAGGAATTAGGAAATGGTATCACAACTGTTCCACAGGTGCAGATGAATGATGCTAACGCAGCACAGAGAGACAAGATAAGATACTGAGGACCGGCTTCCAATTCCCAGACCTGAGAAAAATCGTGAGAAGTGAGACAAGGAAACAGGTGGGAGCCAACAGTGAGACAAATTTGGAAGCACCCCTGTTCACTGGGTACGTGAGCGTGGCCTTCCTGAAACCGCAGGGTTCACGCAGTAGCTCATGAAGCAGAAAGTCCGAGGCAGGGACAAGGCATCCCCCTGGGGTGGTGGTGGCCAGCTGAGAAGCGTGTGGGGCAGAGACCTACTCTCCCCTGACAGCAAAGAGAGGCCAGAGAGATGAACACAGAAACCAGCCCCTGGGACAACAATATCTTAAAAAACTGGGGGGGTGGGGAGGGGGCGGGAGAAAGAGAATTTGGAATGGATAAAAATGACATGCTGTGACAATAATTACTCTGCCCCAGAAATCCTTACATTATATACTATTTTGAAATTGAGTTGTTCAAAAAATTACAAATACTATTAGCCAAAATCCTTTCCTTTTTATAGTTATTAATTTACTATGGTCAAATGTTTTTATTTTGTACATGGGGTGAAGTCAGTTTGGTTGATTATAATATGATTTGATTAGTATTATATTTCTCTACTGCCTTTCCAAATAGATTAAAAGCTGGGAACAGTAGCCGTGGTTTACACTTCTTTTATGTTCTACACAACAGCTATCATTTTGCTGTAACTATGATAGGTACTCAATAAATACTTACTGAATATAAACAAAATTGTAGAAAGCTATTGATAGCCAGGGATTCCATTTTTAACCTGGTCGTTATATCAAAAATACCTGCTATTGGTATTAACTCCAACTGAGTACAGAAGAGTGTGAATAGACTGGTACAAAGCCATTATCCATTCCAGCTTGAAAATCATCAACCTGTAACACAGCTGAGGATCAAAGAACATGATCGGGGGTGTGTGTGTGTGTGTGTGTGTGTGTGTGTGTGTGTGTGTGTGTGTGTGTGTGTGTGTGTGTGTGTGTGTGTGTGTGTGTGTACGCATGCATGCACACACGTAGAGGTAAATGTTGATTCTGTTTCATAGGTTTTTTGTTTGGAAGAGAAATGGGGAAAGGATAACCCCCTACAAGGCCAAAAGCATAAAGTTTGTAAGATAACTCTTGGGGCTTTCACTCAAAGTAAACTCATTTCTTACTTTACATATAATTTTAATAGTCTAAGTGTCTGTCAAGTTTTTACACTGACTATTTTACATACTATATAAAAGTGTCATTTTTTAAATAAAATCCAAAAATATCTGTTGTCTCTTGCAAGAACTGGGATGTGTTTCGGGCCAGAGGTGGAATACAAACATTGTTTTCTTGGGTTAAATCAGAAAAACATGTTTTATTTTTTTGAAAGTAGAAACCAAATGGGTGAATGGGCATCAGATACACATATACAAAAATCAGGCAAACCAAATTTGAAGGGCGGGGAGAGAGGCCAGCAGCCCGCCCCCAAAACAGAAGAGCAGGAGCAGCCCCCACACACTTCTGACCGACGTCGGGTCCAGCGGCAGCATCCTCCCATATGTGGGCCTGGGCCATCTGGACGTGCTGACCCGCCATGTTAACTCGCCCGGTGCACGGTCTCGGGGGCCTGCTCTGAGATTTATGACGTCTATTATTGAGTTGTAGATCAACCTAGATATTACATGTCAGTGTAAACACCTTTTCACACTCTTCACCATATAACTTGTCATTTTTAATCTCCTACACTGATGTTAAACATCTCCTTACCATCAAACTGTAAATACAGCATGGACCGTATTTTCTATGTGACTAAAAAGAATGATTGAAGAGCCGATTGAAAAAAAATTCCTTGATTTATTTCACCTGAGGTTCCCCAGGAATATGCTGTGATTTATGCCCCAGCGCAGGCTGTCTGATTAGTTCACTCTGGGCTCAAAAGGCAGACCATTAAAGGCATTACAATTTCAGCAAGAATGCTCTCTGCACGGTAAGCACAATAGTGACATCTTGTGCCCACGAGCTCATGCGCTACCGGCAGCCCTGCTGCTTCTCAGCCGAAACCTGGGCCTGATGAATCAGCACAGAGCCCATTTCACACAATTTAAGTCCTAAAACCGCTTGAGAATCCTGTCAGTGCTTCGGTCTATGAATCAACCGCAGCAGGGGAGGGTGTTTTTAACTTTCCACTTAGCATATACAGCACACATCGAGGGGTCTTACAGCTTTTTTCATTATATAAGAATGTCTGGATGGAAAAGAAAGAGCACTGGGCCGAAAGCCGACAGGCCAGGGCTCCTGCCCCAGCTCAGGCCGCCACAGACTCACCGTGCTGTTTCCTCGTCTGTAAAACAAAGGCCTGAAGTCTGAAGTCGACCACAGGAACAGTTTCGTATTGATGGTTCTTGCGTTATTTTTGTTACAAACACTGTCACAAGAAAATAGAAAGCATACATGGTTGTGAAATACAACACTTTGTATCAGACTGAGTTCAGACGGAGACCCAAGCCTTCCTCGAGCACGGACGACTGTAACAGCTAGCTACAGGCACCATGGGGCTGCATAAGGAACAACCATGAGCTGCAGGAGTACAAAACAAGCATGTACTTGTCTCATACGTCTGAAGGTCAGCTAGGCGCCAGCTGACACAGGCTGGGTCCAGCTGAGCAGCTCAGCTCTCCCTGGGAACAGTGGGCGTCCTGGGCAAGCTCCCAGGCAAGGATGCTGCGGGGGAGGGGCTGAGACACACAGGCCTCTGAGTGCAGACTGGGACCTGCACCGTCACGCCTGCCACACATCTGAACCCAGAGTCGAGGGGTGGGGAGGTACAGCATCCTTTGGGGGAGGGGGTGCCTGCAGAGTCACACAGTGAGTCACGTGCTGCAGAAAGGCATGAAGACGAGGGCAGGAATGCCACCATCACGCCAACACACACGAGGAAAAGCGAATCAAAGGGAGCAATTTCAATGTACACTTCCATTTCTCTTACAGAGCCAACACTGCGACCCAGCTACTGGAATCCACTTACTTAGCTTAACTTAATAAGTATTTGCTGTGACTACCTCGCAAAAAGTCTAGGTGTGGGGCCAGGACCAAGGATCTGGCTCAACAACCTCCCAGCATCTTGACCTCAGGTCCACATACACTCACCACCCAGGTGATGCGGGCACGCGTGTGGTGAACAGATGCCACCTCTCACTACACAAAATCCTGGAAAATACACACAGAATGAACGCGAGTTTCAAGCAACTGTGCTTCTAAAACACATACTCAAAATGAAAATGAACAGTGAAGCAGATTTGTAATCTGAATCAAAAAAATAAGAATTTCCTTTTTATAAAGAACCTCAGAATAAGAACCTAAATGTGAGAAACTTTGGAATATCTTAGTCAATAATCTGGATATATTAAGATTATTTTTAATTTGTTGGGACTAAAGTAATCTTTTCTTTCCCAACACTATGGCATTTTTATCCATGCATACTTTTGTGAATTACATACTTGGTTATTCTGTAACCAACACATTTCAAAAGCGGACTTGAAGGGTCTACTAATGTCAGAGCACCTGCCTCAGAAAATACATTATTAAAGCACTTTAACAATTTAAAACGTCTAAGTGTTAGCTGAAGAGAAACAAATAAAGCACACACTGTCCCTGGGGAAGGGAAGTGAGAGATGGGGCGCTGACCTGTTGTTAACGGGACGGACAGGGTGTCAGCTCTGCTGTAACCCTGGGAAAGTCCCCTTTGCTGGAACTGCCATCCTGTGAGCAGCCAGGACGCAGTTACAGGGAATCAGGATGAGCGGGGGAGGGGCACGGGAGACTGCAGAGCAGTATCTCTTACCCATCCAGGCTGGTTTACATGAAACCTCTGAAGACCCTCCTGGAGACACACACTGAAGTGCTGAGGAGCTAAGAGACACAAGCCTGAGATCTACATTCAAACGTCTCAAGACGGTACCTGAGTGTCCCTTATATCAGTCTTTAAACCTCCCTCTGGGAATCTAAAAAAATGGTTCAGATGAACTTATTTGCAGAGCAGAAACAGAGAGACAGACTATGGATACCAAGGGGGGAAGAGGGGTGGGATGAATTGGGAGATGCGGATTGACATACAGACACAATTGTATAAATGTATAAAATAGATAACTAATGAGAACCCACCTGTAAAGCACAGGGAACTCTACTCAGTGCTCTGTGGTGACCTAAATGGAAAGGAAATCCAAAAAAGAGGGGATATGTGTATATGTGTAGCTGATTCACTTTGCTGTACAGCAGAAACTAACACAATACTGTAAAGCAACTACACCCCAATAAAAATTAATTTAAAAAAAAACCTCCCTCAGGCTTCCCTGGTAGCACAGTGGTTAAGAATCTGCCTGCCAATGCCAGGGACACGGGTTCGAGCCCTGGCCCGGGAAGATCCCACATGCCACAAAGCAACTAAGCCCGTACACCATAACTACTGAGCCTGCGCTCTAGAGCTCACGAGCCACAACTAAGCCCACATGCTGCAACTACTGAAGCCCGTGCACCACAACAAGAGAAGCCACCGCAATGAGAAGCCCACGCACTGCAACGAAGAGTAGCCCCCACTCACTGCAACTAGAGAAAGCCCACGTGCAGCAACGAAGACCCAATGCAGCCAATAAATAAAGTAAGGAAATAAATTTATAAAGCAAAACAAAACAAAAACCTCCCTATGTGTTTCAAATGCTTCCAAGTAAAATGTTGAAAACAATTAACAAATATCCTCTGGAGGCTTCTGGTTGAGGCGTCACAACAGTCAGTTTTCGAGCAGATCTCTCAGCCCAACACTAACACCATGGATAAAATCTATCAAGCCAAAAAAAAAAAAAAAAAGACACGCTCCAGCTCAAAACCGCTACACGGCTCTACGAACCAACACCGACACACAAACGCAGAGCTGAGGGGGCCCCTGAAGCCACAGGCTCCTGGGAGTCAGGTTTGGGGATGGACCTGCCAGCGCTGAGTCAGCATCAGTGAGGTAACAGAGCAGAAAGGCTCCCACAGGGAAGGATCGGGTAGAGCATCTGATTCACGCAACACGGCCCACAGAACACGAATAACAAAGCCAAGGCCGGCATACCCCTTTCCTCCTTTTGATCATAAATGCAAAAAATCCAAATAAAATGTTAGGAAATCAGCAGTGTATAAAGATAAGTTATCATGGAAGAGTGAGATTTAGCTTAAGAATGTAAAAGGTCCAGCATGAGAATATCTAATCAGGAAATCTCCCAATTAACCTGACAGATTAAAGAAGAAAAGCCATGGCGTCTCCTCCATGGATTCGGAAAAACCATTTTATAAAGTTAACAGTCATTCATGTGATTAAACGGTGCAGAAAGTAGAAAGGAACTTCCTTAACGTGATCCCTCCTCCCCCCAAAGAGAGAAAACCCTACAGCAGGCTTCCCTCCCAGCTACGATGAAGGAGCTTGTGGCAAAACAACACATCTGCCAAGAATAAATAGCAAATCTGGAAAAAACACCCCCAGACAATCCTGTCTGGAAGCACCGGAGAGCCACGGAGGCCACCAGGATGTAGGGAACAGGATGGCAGCAAAGGAAAACCACAGGCAGAGCTGAGCTGACGTCGGCAGCTCTTCCCACCAAGGTGCTGGCTGGCCCTAAACAAAGGGCCCGTCCACAGGCCACGACTAAGAGGCAGAGACACCCACCAAGGTACTGGCTATCTCCCAAGGGTGGAGAAAGAGACACTGGACACGTGAGGGGGAAGGGATAAAAACTGACCCCTATGGTCTGCCAGTTTCTTCCTCCAAGTACTTGCTGGATTTTGAAGCTGCAAGGGCAGGAACCACTAAGTCAAAGAGAAATCCCAGGACACAACAGTAAATGTTCAGCCAGTTGCTAAGAAGTCAGGGGCTGGAGGTGAGGCTGGGCAGTGGAGGGGGCCTAGGTGATCACTGCAGGCTTCTGGGCTTTTGGCTGAAACACGGGGAGAAGGAACAGACAAAAACCTCTCAGCCCGCACATGGATAAAGGCCACCACACCCCCTCAACTTCCCAGCAGAGAAAGCATAAACTCTGCCTAGGACAAGAAAACATCATACAACATGCAACGTTCAGGAAAATAATGACTTGCACTAAAGAGACAGAGCCATCTGACCAAAAACCAAGGAAAAACAAGCCAATAGAAACAGGCCCACATTTGACAGACTTACTGAAATGATCAGATAAGGAACTTAAAATAGTCAAGAATATGTTCAAGAAAATGATGGAGAAAACGATGAAAGAAAAGGATACTCTCATCAGAGAACTGAAATCTATTAAAAAGAACCAAATGGAAATTTTAGAACTGAAAAATACAGTAACTGAAATTAAGAACTCCGAAGATGGGCTCAGTAGGAGACGATACTCAAAAGAAGGAAAGATTCATGAACCAAAAGCCAGGTCAAAAAAAAAAGTCTCCAAATCAGAGCACAGAAAGAAAAAAAGAGAGAGAGAATACAGAAGAGAGCAGGAGTGACCTGTGGGACTTGGGGGAAAGATCTAACACACGTGCAAATGGTAGAAATGTGAGTTGTTCCAGGTTTTTTAAAAAATAAATCTAGCAATAGAAAAAAAATTATATGTATAGCTGTATCTATCTTTCTACCTACTCCTATCCCAAAGAGCTAAAATAGCCAACATGTGAGGCAGATATACAAGGGCTTTATCAAAGTCTATTTTTCAGAGGCCAAAAAAAGAATTGAAAACAAAATAAAAATGGGTCTAGGTATACAATCAGTGGTATAACACCATGGAATCCATTAAAAAGGGTGAACAGAACTTTACCAGTGGACCTGGAAGGATTACTGTGTTTATTATTTGATTATTTATTATGTATTTATTATAAGAAATATATATGTATTTAAAAAGCAAAATACAGGGAAATGTGAGTGTATTCATACAAAACAATAAGCAAAAAAAAATACATGCCAGAACATGTGCTAATTATTATTGTTGCATGGAGAACAACATGAAATTATACACACCATGTTTTTCATAATCTTGTTGTGGGACCAAGAGAGGACTTGAGAAGGATGTGGACGTGAGAAATGACAGGGGAAGTAACACCAAAAAATGAAAGTATGCATGAAATTGTCCCACTGGCATAAAATCGTAGAAGCATGACCATCAATCAGATGTAAACATGGGCTGTCACGGAGCTGTGCGTGTTCAGTGGAACCTGTGTTTCCTTCAAGCGTTTTACAATGAAGACGTCTTAACATGTTATATTATGACATCATCAGAAAGTAAATTACTTTGGGGATCCACGGATATGAATCAAACTGGACCCAGAGTAAGCAGAAGGAGGAATATAATACAGGTAAGAGCTGAAATAAGATTAAAATTTGACTAACAATAGAGAAAAACCAATGTTTTTTGAATGATAAATAAAAGTAATAAATTTTAGTTCAAATGAGAAAATAACACATATTTCCCATATTAGGAATAAAAGAGGAGACATCACAGTAAATATTACAGATCCCGAAAAGATAAGAGGGAAATCTTATGAACTACTATATGACAACCACGTGACAATTTAACCAAAAATGATGAACTTCACGAAACACACAAATAACCAACATAGGAAGACATTAAAAAATGTAGAGAGATCCCCCCAAAAAAGAAATTGAGTTTGTAGTTTAAAACCTTCCTATAAAACTTTGTTTTATAAAATAATGCCTAAAGTGGGAAAGAATTTGAAGACACAGGTGTTTCTGTATGTTATTAGAAGAAGCGAAAATTGACACAAGCTTTCTGGAGGGAAATTCAACAATATACGTCAATTTTTTTTAATTTGTACAATCCTTGAGTACATTTCTCAGTAGGATGAAGAGCATGGATGTTCTGCAAGGCGTCTGGTATTACTGACCCCAGAAGTAGACAGGTAGGAGCGTTTGAAAATATCCATCACAAGGTTGCTGATATTTGCAAAAACAGAAACTGGAAACAAACTGGACAACAAACAATACAATTAAATTAACTAACACGAAAGCAACGTAGTTAAATAAATTAGCGAAACCCCATTACATCCTCACAGTGGAACAACTGGCAGGCTTCTGTGACGTTGATATAGATCTGTATTTATTGAATGCGAAATATGTTCACAAGATAACATGATATTTAAAAAGGTTATAAAATAACATACCTGGTAAAAGTAAGTTTTGTTTTCTTTGAGAGCGTCTTTCCGTATTATCATGGCAAAAAAAAAAAAAAAATACCTGGGAGGGTTTTTACCAAGACGTTAATTATGATTATTAGGGCTTTTTCCTCTTTCTTCTAAGGCTGCCTTTGCTATCTGAGTTTTTTTCTAATGATCATACACTGATTTTCAGTCCACAGTTTCAGTTATAGATGTAAAGATACGCTCGAGTATGCTCGAGTCCTTGCCTTTCCACCATCAAGCCCTTATAAAACTAGTGCTGTAAAACGCGTGAAATCGAGCAGAAGTACCACCGCCTGTTCTTACGCATCCTTCTGTGACCACCCTGATAAAACACCTGGAGCCAAGAACTCTGGCGTCCCTGCCACGCGGACCTCACTCAGGCCGGCCTGCTGCCTGATTCGCGCGTTGCAACATCAGAGCTGGTGAGGACGCACACCCAAGCCAGCAGAGGCATTTAGGCAACGTGAAGTCAGCTCGGAGGGGAGGGGAAGAATTCTAAAGAGCCTAGGAGAAGGGAACAAAATTTCAGCACGATGGACTTTTCATGAACGCACTCAGAAATTCTTCAGAGGCTGTTAGAGCAACTGTTTCCTTGATCATCCTAGTCCTGCTTCTGATCACCCAAGTGCTGGGGAATAAAGCTGAGCAGGTGCAGCCAGGACACGAGGCTGTCCCCTATGTAATGAGACTTCTCCTCGGAGGAGAGCGAAGTGGTACCATGTACATTCAGGGTCCATCCAGGACCTGGGGGAACAACGAAAACAGGCAGCAGGACTTGGTCAGAGGCGAGTGTTCAACGTGTCAACTTCACCACTTTTAATCTTCGGTGTTTAAATGAAATAAAGTAGTCACCAAAGCAATGAGGTCCTCACGTCTCTGCCTGGAGCAGAAGAGCCGTGAAAGCCAAGTCCCGCCTTTGGGGCAGAAGCCTCTGGGCGGATGAATGAGTGGAGGGAAGGCCGCTTGACTGGGTGGAGTGGAGGGCCCGAGGGGGCGGGGGGCTGCGTCCCGGGGGCAGACGGACCCCTGGCCGGGCCCGGCCAGTTCCAGTACACTCCCGGCCTGCTTTGGGCCCAACCGGACTGCCATCAAGAGCTATAACCAGCTGGAAATGAAGGCCCAGCCACAGGCACGAGCTGGACCTTCTCACGCCTGGACGTCCCGGGAAGGTGGTCCTTAGGGTGCGGGGAATGAGGGGCCCCCCCCGTCCTGAAACCCCAGCCCCACCTCGAAAGCTCGCTCAGCTCTAAGTTTTGGTGACCTTGTTTCCTTGTCGTCACAGCAGACTCAACCCCCAAGGCCCCTGGGAGCCCCTCCCCAGGGTCTCCGCCGCCCGTGGCCCCCACTCCCCCCACAACAGCAACTGGCTCCTGACTTGTGGTTTACATCCCCCCAGACGGCAGGGAGGCTCCTAGAAACGAGGGGCTCCATCACTCACCTGTTAGGTCCCTGCGATTTATGACCTACTAAGTACACACTCTGAATGCAGTTATCAAGCACTGCGTGAATAACTAGAACAGATCCACCTCTGTTTCAGAGGAGAACTCCAGGGAGAGAGGCTGCTGGGTCTTTTTTCACAGCACTAGGAATGAGGTGAGGGTAGCAGCTGGAGCTGCAGGAGGAGGAGGGGCATGGGGTCCTTCCCCCTTCCTCTCGGGGGGCAGCGTGTGAGGGGAGACGTGGACGCGAGAGCTGGGAAGGACCTGACTCCAGGCCTCAGTGAGCTCTGCAGGGATGAGGGACTGGGAAGGAAGAGAGATTAAAAGCGCAGCCCAGGCTAGAACGGAAGGGAAATTCCAGGGCCAGCTCTCCAGGCCAGCGTTCCCGGGACTTATTCATTCGTAAAAGTACCTACATCTGAAATTGCCTGTAAAATCAGACATATTTTCTCCTGACAATTTTTCTAGATTGGGTAAAGAAAGATATTAAATCCAATTTATAATATCATAAATTTTCCAAATTTGAAGAACTACTTTATATTCTACAGGGAAACTCGGGCCAGAGGGATCTCGCCATAATCCTCACCTGCTCCTTACAGGCTGCTTTCCGACCGGGAGCATCTCATTTTACGGTCCCATTTTTCTAAGTGATATCCTGAACGAAGGAATAATTTAGATAATAAATCCATTTCAATTACTGTCCATTAGAAGACAGGAAAACATTAAACCCAACCAAAGCGGGTGGGAATTATGGGCTGTCCTTGCAGGGAAAATTAACTTAATGCGTCCTCAGGTAACACCACTCTACAGCCAGCATGAGCTCTTCCTTATGAAAAGAGCACGTTCCAAACAAACGACATGCTTTTCTACAGCACTTGTGGATGGAGGGAGCACGGTTTTCCACTTTCCTAACACAAGTCAGACCCCAGGGCAGAAAGGAAATGGGAGTGACACCCCTTTTCTGACCCTCTGTGCCCCCATCTGGTCCCCTCTCCTCCCCTTCTCTGACTTTCCCACACGTCCAGACGGAGGCAGGCAGCTAACCTGTTAAGGGGTGGAGGCTCCAACTTCAAATCGCCTGCAGAACCCGAGGCCGGAGCCCAGGCCAGCGTCCACCCTGGTCGGACCCTCCAGGGCCATGATGGCCAGAGCACATCACACAAACACGTTCTTATCCGAAGCACATGGACACGTGAGGTTGCAGAGAAAGGAGGCCGGCTCAAAGGGCAAGTAAATGCCCCAAAATGCGTCTATTTCAATGGTTTTCCCCCTACATTTCCCCAAAGCATGTGGAAGAAGCACATTTTGAACAAAGGGTTTATGCTAACATCTGGTATACAATGCAGGGGTTTCTTTCTGTCATCACACAGTGACGATGAGCTTGGGTGTATCTTAGTGGTGCTTTCAGCCCAGCAAGGGGCTCGGGCAGGGACTCCGCCCAGCCCTGTCTCCTGCGGAGCCCTCATCCTCCCTCACGCTGCACAGAGCTGAGCAGATAAACAGCAGTGATTTTGTCCTTCACATTCTCAACAATCACGCGAAAGTCACTGTGAATTCAGTCATTCCAAGGCTTTCAAGATGACTGATCAGAACTGCCTGTCCTAGAAAACGGGACATATGTCCCCCCAAATTTATGCAGCATTTTTCATACCCAGCTCTTCCCCCTCTCCCTTCCCCTCCTATCCAAACCCGACAGGCCTACTTTCAGGCGTGCCCCCCGATCCCACCACAATGAGTTCCAGGAGCCTGACAGGTGACCCACTGGTTAAACTCACTACCTCAGAGGGCAGTGCGAGCAGGAAATAAAGGTGCATTTAAGAATGATTGGGATAAAATGACAATATCCAAGCCACAAAAGGCTACTAACAGAAGCCAGGATACACTTCAGCTTTAAAGATGCTGGTCTTAAGGTTAGTCCTAAACCCGTGTTCCTACAGGCAGATTTAATTAGGAAGTACAGAGAAAGAGAAAACTCTTCAGATGGAAGTGGCAGGAATGGGACTGTGGGGACAGGAACGTGATGCTGTGCTTGGGGCAGGAGAGACCCCGTTACACGGGAGGGAGGGTGACTTCCCTCACCGCCGATGCACCCGTCCTGCAGATGCCAGCTTCGAGGCCACCTCTTCTGGAAGGTTCCCAGGACCAATACTTGACTTGTGGGCTGTGCCCTTGAAAACAGGGCATTCAGCCGAGGCCACCTTCAGCCCTCACCCAGCGGCCCGGGGCACCCCTGCGTTCTCATTTATCCTGTTCCCATTCGAACGTTGGGATTTTTGTGTTTTCCTAATTTGGAAAACCTGCTTATCGTTCTGATTTTAAGACACTTTATATATCAGGGACGAGAATCCTTCTCATTTCTGTTTAAATTGTTTCTTCTGACTTTCTTAAAGTTTTTCTTTAAAAAAAAAAGCCACCTCTTTAGAAAGCCCTTCCCTGGGTGGCCAGCATAGCATGTCCTGGTCACCCCCATTACGTGTTTTCATGACTGCCCTTGTCACCACAAATATATGAAAATACACATCTGTTTGTCTCCCGTTGGAGTGTGAGCTGCATGAGGGTGCAGGAGTGCCCCGGTATACAGCAGGCACTCAGTCTGTACTCAGGGAGGGAAGGAAGTGATGGGGTTCAGGACATGCTGCCCCAAAACGTGGCACCTTGGCATCCTGACTATTTCAAGCTGAAGAAGTCAGAGAAAGTGCCAGAAGCAGGAAGGTCTTTCTGACCTCCCCTGAAGCCGTCACAAAACCCTCTCTCCATCCAGAGGAAAGAAGCATGTTTACCCCCTCCCCAGACTGAGAAGAACCCCACAACAGGCCTGGGTCAGCCACCCACAGACCTCACCCCCATCCCATCCCACCTCTCTACGCCTGCCCACCCGGCAGCAAATCTCAGCAAATCAGACCCTCAGGTGCCTTCCTTTGGGTCTCAGAAAGGTGTCACGTAAAACATTATACTACATAAATGTGTGTGCTTTTCCCTGTTAGTCTGTTGGTTTAATTTTCAGACCCAGTCAGGGACCCTAGGAAGGTCAAGGAAAAGGTTTTACTTCTCTTTACAAGGAAGGAGGGAGGGAGGACGAGGAAGGCGCCACTTCTACCTGAGTCCTCCAGACCAGCCCCCCATCTGTGAGCACAGACGGCAGGACGTCTGCTACGTCATGGGGGATGCTGGCGGCACCGCTTGGCTGCTCTGGGTGGCACCGAACGCACCAGTGACAGAACCCAAGACACAATGCTCTTCTTGTACTTTCCCCGTCAATCATCTGGGCCAATACTTCACTGACTTGAGTTTACTTCTTAATTTTCAAAGCTGGTCATTATCCCAGAAACACATCCTGAAATTTCACACCCCTGTGCTTCTTCTGCTGCAGCTTCATCTGTCTCAACCCAAAACATGTTTAAACCCCAGCAAACTCCCCAACCTTCACCTTTACCACCTGCATCACCTTTTCAGGAAGAGATACAACACGTAATTGAGAACAGTCTTCTACTCGGCCATCCTGGAATCAGCCCTCAACTTCAGGGTCTACACTTCTGACACTGCATAAAGGGAATTAGTCTGGAAATCAGCACTCAAAAAATATTTGCCTGTGGACTGTGGGCTCCCAGAGCGTGGTAACTTTTTCATCTTTATCGCCCAATTCCTGGCACGGAGATATTAGCTAATTCAACATCAGTCATTATTGAAGGATACAATTATTTTTATTGCCTCACACCAAAGCTCCCACTAAAACTTCAGGTCACGGACTAACAGCCCCCACCTTTTGAGCATCTCCTGTGTCTTAGGGCACATTTCACCAAACGTAACCCTCACAAGAGCGCTGGGAGACACAGGTCAGGGTGATGGATAAAAGAGATGAAGTAATGTGCCCAAGTTCAAAAAGCTGGAGAAGGACGGAACCAGTTTTCAAATCAGGTCTTTCTGATTTCAGACAAAAGTTAAAGATGAATGAGCTTTGCTGGTTAACTCTCAGTGAATCAGCACATCCTCTGAAACATGATGCCCCAGTCCCAGAATGTGTAACCTCAAGAGCAACAGAACTAACTGAGCTGAAAGCGCACCCTGAAGGCTGAGCTGGGAACACACACGCTGACGCGCGCCTCCAGCCTGAGGCCCACCTGCGAGCCCCGCGCGCTGGCTCCTCGGAGGAGGGAGCGCCGTTCCCCGTCCGGCCCCAAGGGGTCAATGACAGACCCGTGACGTGGCACACCAGCCGGTACACACGGTTACCTAAACACTTCCTTAAAATCGCCTTTCTTGAGCATGTGCGATTTCATGGAAACTGGAAACAAGTCACGAACAGGATCCGACCCTGACACTGAGCGTCTGCACGTGTGAGTCTGTGGATATGAAATCACATCTCCCATCCAGACTGTTCTTCCCGCCAGCCCGCGGTGACCCAGCACCGTCTCAAGTTCCGTCAGCGGGGCTCTGCCTTCTCCCCTGCAGGCTGCCTCCAGTCCCCCTCCTCTGGGTCAACCTCCGGCAGAGGTGGCCCTGCCAACGGTGTTAACTAATGAACTAGCCGACTCTGAAGCTGAATTACCTAAATAGGTGTTGCGTGCGGGGCCGTGTAGACTCAACCTTAGCCAACTGACAGGAGCTTAGAGAACGGCCCCGCATTCTCTAAGGCCAGGAGAGAGCTGCACTTTCTTGGGAAACGTGAAGAGTACTTTGCAGTGAAACTCTGGACCCGGGTGGGATGGCTAACACCTCCAGGTCGGAACGCCCCCCTGCTGCTGGGAGGTCAGCCGTCCATCCCTAAGGCGGTGGTGACACAGACGTGGGGGCGCGCCAGCCCCTCCTCCCCCAGTCTCAGAGCCAGGGCACTGCAGGTGTGGCCTCACGCCCCCGTCCCCAGGCTGCCCCTGCACACCCCACCTTGTCTGCACGGGGCTCTGCGCCTCGACGCTCCGTCTGAGGCCACCTGCAGCCTCGTCCCAGCTTCCTCACCGCGATGCCATTCCACGGTGTGAGCCCCATCGGTAGTGAGAGTCAGCACAAAAGCACCGCCGACGTTTGCTCAAAAACTCCTGATTCCTCAGCTGGAAAACAACCCCCCCCCCCCCCCCACTCACACACACACTCACACACACGTCTACATATTTTAAATCTACATAACTGAGAAAAGGAAACTTTGTTTTAAAACATCAATTAAAATCCCTCTTTACTTAAATTAAAATTCCTCTTTACTTTTAAGCGTACAAAACACTTTGGGGCTCCCCTTTTCATCTTATTGGCATATCTTGAAAATCAATTTAATTTTTAAATGCTCACTGTTGACAAATAGAGACCAAAGGAACTTGTGCTAGAAAAGTCATATTCAGACGAACAGCTGTAGGTGGCGGAAACCGCGTTGCTGAGGCTGAGCGCGTGAATGGGGTCCACGGCGGGAGAAGCCGCGGTGGGCTCTGGCGTCAACACCGCGGAGTCCCATGAAAGATTAATCGAGACAAGCAATCGATAGCCTCCCCAGCGCTAATAAGCGCCGCCTTGTTCCGCGGCGTGCTGAGCAGTTTATCATGTTTAGCCGTACGGAGATTTATAGGAAATCCATAGTTAAAACCAAAGGATGAGGTAATGCAGCACTTAGTAAATGAAGCACAATTAAAATTTATGCTCGAGACCATGCATTCCAAAGATCCGCAAAAATCAGTTTTGATGCCCCCTCCTTTTTTTAAAAATTAAAAAAAAAAAACAGAGTTTGTCATGTCACTTCCCCAGTGTCATTAGGGAAATAATTTTGTAAAGTGTGACACTATTCTAATGATTCTGTGCCTGTTTTGTGGTGGAAAGCAAGAAATGCTTTGGAAATTAATGAACTTTTTCCCTACTCTCTTTTTCATCCAGGGATCAACTTTTCCTGGACATTTTCTGGAAGTTCTGTAAAATACCTTTCAGGAGCACCCAGGTCTCTACTCTCCATCAAGCTGAGGGCTCAACCGGTCGTGCGAGAAGCTAAGTTAATGGGTAACTAATGGTTCATAAATTGCAGGTCTGGACTACTGGGTTACATCACTGAACTCTGTTCCGTGGCAGGTTATTAATTAAAAGCGTCAACTGTATGTTTTGTAAATTAATCTCTGAAGCAATATTATAATCACAAGAACATATCTAATCAAATAGATGGGCCTGCATGTTTTCTTAAATTCAGAAACATAAACTAACTGTAAGTAATTAAAACAAGGGGGGGCGGGGTTTCAAGTCTCCTTCAGTGTCAATGATCAGAAAGACCAGAAAATACACGTAAGACACCTGTGAAGTTGCTAGCTGAATCAAGGTTTAAAATGAAGATATATGAAAAATGTGAAAGGGGCCAAATGAGTCTGCCCCATACCAAACTGGGAGATGATACTTTTAAAATAGACACCGTGATAGATCCGTGAAGACCAGGAAGGAATTTCCTGGACAAAATTCTCGTGTTCATGATGCTTCCTAGTCCAGTTACAGTGTGAATTTTTTTCATCAGAACATCTGGGTGCTTAACGTGATACCAAAGCCTCGTTACCCACGGCTACTACCACGAGTAAGCAACCCCACACGCACACTGACCACACCCTACACGCTCGCCCGACCCTGGGCTCTTGCTGGAATTGACTGGAAATGCTTCTCTTGAGGTGTCCTGCAGAGGTCGTCTGACCAGACAGTTTGGACAGTGTGGCTCTCTCTCTACTCACAGCTCAGGTGGATGTGGCACCTGCCGGAAGTCGCTCAGCAGCACGCAGAGGGAACAAGCAGGCCTCAGAACAGAGGGCACGTGTCTTCCCACTGGAAGTCACCAGAGGACGGGCCGCACGTCAGCGACGTCGGTGAGCGTGCCTTCGCCTCCAAGTAACAGAAAACTCAACATGCCACGGCCGGGCTCCAAAGCTTCCTCCGCGGGCCCCTCCCTCCCTCAAGGCCGGCACCCACGGTCTCCACTTCAGGCTGCTTCTCTTGTGGTTGTAAGGTGGGTCCCAGCAGTGGCCTCGGCTCCACGCTCCCCTTCAGGAGATGCTACCAAAGCAGGAGAGATTTTCCATGACTCTCAGGAGCGAGGAAGACCTTGCCCTGCAGCCCCCAGCAAACCTCTAAGTGTCACCAGCCAACACTGCGGCACGTCCCCGGCCTACAGCACTCCACGGGAGCACTCGTGGAATCACACCTGCATCAGTCAGGTCCCCGGCTAAGGTCAGTCCCTCACGAGCAGAAGACCTTCCATGAGCTCCGCACACACATGGGTGGATGCAAAAAGCCCAGCGGATGCAAAACGCCCAGCGCACACGGCAGAGGGTCGCGCTCAGCAGAGGGCCAGCGGGAGAGCCCGCGGGACTGCATCACCACGCCTCGGCATTTCGGTCCCTCTGCGCGTGCGGTTAGTTGCCTGCTGGCCCAGCCAGGTATGGCTCAGTGATTTAATGACATCAGAAACAGTAACTAATTATTAAGGTACAGAGCAGGTCACAGCCTCATAATCATAGGATAATTATCTTTGCTGTGTAAATCACATGGTTTTGATGAAATACAAAAGTTGCGTGGCAAATAACCATCTAATTACACAGCAAGTTCAATGTAATTATTCCTAAGTAATCTATCAGAATATAAAATCACTACTCCACGTGGCTGTGAAGATCCATTTGCTGCCAAAAGTTTCACAGGGCTACTGAACGTCTTGTAAAAGGAAATGGTGCTAAAATGGCAGAGTGTGAAAAAAACAGAAGAGTTGTTCCACTGTTTGTTTTGTTTGGGGGGTTTGTTTCGTTTTTACCAAATAGGGCAGTACGTCTTTCCATTAGAGTTCAATTAATGGCAATTTAGAACACAAACACACACAAAAAGCCACGTTGTGGGGGAAAAAAACAACTAAAGGAACATGAAGAAAAACAAATACACAAAACCTCAGATTTAAAAAAAAAAATAAGAAAACCAGTCTGTAATCAAGAAGGCAATCTAGTAAATGGCTGAACAGGTGAGGGCCACAATTACTGAACTGCCACTAGGATTTTCAGAATTTCAGGATGCAAAAAACACTCTCCCATGTCTGCCCCGAGGAGAACAGTGGCCAGATCTTCACAAGCCTCTCACTGTTAAAATTACTTACAAAGGAAAGCTCGGGGCTGACTACTGCTATTTCCATCAGAAGCCAAACACATACCGTCTTCACCCTGGATTCGTTCGTCCACGAAGCAAGAGCAGAGCAAGTTTCATCAAAAAATGACCACCTGCCAGTACCCATGCCCATTTGGACCAGTGAAAAGAATTCACGAATTTGTTCAGACTGATGGCGTCCATACTCCCCGCTCTGCTGTCATTTGTTTCCTCCTATTCCTCATCGGCTTTTCCCAGTTATTTTACATGCTCATTTCCCCACCTCACAGATATAATACAGACTGGCTTTCGCTGACTTTGGATTCCAGAAGTTTCGTACATTTGCCATACGTTTGAAAGCCTTTATGACCGTCTCCTCTATCCTTTAACGGCATGGCCGTCACATAAACATTAGGTTCAAACGTCAAGTCAGCCAACACGGAGCAAGCAGTCAAGGTGAGGAGGAGAAGGAGGGTGGGAGAGGCGGGGGGAGGATGTAAGACGCAGAGGGGGCAGGATTCTCGCTTCTGGGAGGACCACGGGGGAAGCGCCGCTCGTGGTCCAGCGCAGTGAGTCCTCCGTCAGGGCCAGCGTGTGGGGCCCTCGTGGGCCCTGATTCGCTTCTGACTTCTTTCCTCCTGCTGCTTGGCCAGAGGAGCCCGCAAGTCCAGGCACAGGCTGACGGAGGGCAGGGCTGCCCCCAGGCCTTCCTTCAGGTAAAGACACCGAGGGGCTGTGGACACTACTGCCGCCTACGCATCCTGGATGTTTCTTTCCTTTTCAGTCTATGTTTCCTGAAGTTCAAGATCTCCGTTGTCACCGGGGCTCTCCCGTGAGCATGACAGGGAAGGGCTCTGACCTTGCCCTTCGGGGGTGCACTCCAGCCCCTCTGTACCTCATTCCCGGCCCCTGCCTCCCACCCAGACACCCCGGGCTCCTTGCAGTGGGTGCTGCTTCTTCTTGAAGAATTCTATCCCACGTTACACTCTTCCTTCTGCTTACATCTCCACGGGATGTAACCTGACTGCCACTGCACCCTCCTGCCCAGAAACCCTCCCCGCTTCCTGCACACGACACTGAGCTTGTCCACTTTTGCCCCTTCGTGACTCCACATCGGGGACGGCGTGTTCCAGCCCCGACGTGGGTCTCCGGCCACCACTCCTTCCCAGCTTCCCTGCTTCCCCAGCCACCCACCCCCCCACCCCCCGGGACCTGCTGGCACCTGAGAAGCCCCCACCGTTCTTCCTTCACTCCTGTCACGAGTCTGAGATTCCCGCTCCGTCTCTCGACGAGCCTCTTTCATCCCTCCGTCCCTCTGTTCCAGTTACCACCCTCCCCCACAGCCTCATGCTGCTTCCCGACAGCTCTGGACAAGCAGGTACAGATAACAGACTTATCTTCCTAAAGGTACTACCTTGATTCTGTAGCTCCGCCACTCCAACATGTCCCCCAAAGTCCCCTCCATCTAAGGTTAAAGCTCAAACACGCTACACACACGTTAGCCATTTCATCTTGATGTCACCTCTTCCGTCAACAGTCTTCAAGTTCCTTTTCCCATGAAACTGACTTTGACCATGAGGATGTATATTAAACACCTTCTTCACTGAAATCTTGTTGAACTTACTGTCTGTCACGTCATATGGTTGGTATCTGGTTACGTACAGACCTGTATTGATGAAATGGTTAACCTAAAGCTTATTCTTCATTATTCTTACTGCTAAACATATAGTAGGTATGTAACAGCTGTTAAACACTATTTGATCTGTTCAACAAATATTTCTAGAGACCTGCTAAGTCACCGGTATTGTGCTGAGATACAAGGGTGTACGAGGAAGACATGACTCTCCTTTTAAGAGGTGAATGCTGTGACAGGGAAGCCCACGCACCCTGGGGGCCAGAGGGGGACCCTGGGCCTGGAGAGACACTGCAACACAGACACGTTCAACATCCCACAGCCAAGTGGTCCTTGCCATCACTATCTCAGCATCGAGAAGCCACCTGCCCCCCAACCTCTGTAAACTCCTCTTTTAGCAACTCTGGTCATTGGTGTAAGAAACCAAAAAGGTTAACGGTCAAAAGGTGCAATGGTTACATTAATTTTTATGCAGAACTTTGAAAATCAGAAATACAACTACGTAAAAAGTTGTGATTTTTCTTTTGACTTTTTGAAAGCCCTAGACCCGTATTTCTTCAACCTGGAACATTTCCAGCGAAACACAAATGACAACAGCCAGCGGCGCAAACTGCGACGTAATGACCGCGAGCTTGCCCCGCCCCAGCCGAGCGCCCGCTTCTGCTTCCCGGGGTGACTTACCCAGAGGAGGGCTTTTTGGAAGCGTGAATGGAATCCAACCACACAGCCCCTAAAACACTAACAGAAACCACACAGAGTAGACAGCGTGCTTCTGATGGGTTTACAAAGTGAAAGTCAAATTCTGCAGCAGTGCATCCGTGACATCGGGTCTGGTACGCTGATCGCGACGCCCGCTGGGAAGGAGGTGGGAGCTTTGTTTCTGAAAAATGTCACCTGCATGGTGAACAAACGTGAAAGTCGTGCCTCCTCCCCAAGAAACGTGTCCTCAGACACAGTTTACTCAGCATAAACCAACAGATCCTGCGCACCTCCTACGGGAAAGTCGCTCTGTGTCGTATGACGTTGCAAATAGTGTTTTCTTTCACAGGGCTCATCTCAACTCAACTAAAACCATCTGCACCGCTTTCCCAGTAACGTCCGTCTCCTAGACTGTAACCTGAACCCCAAGGGATGGGGACCACTTCTTCTTGTTCATCATGTCATTGTCCAGCGCTCAGCACGCTAACCTCTGTTGACTAAAAACCACAGGTGTGCCAAGTTTCAAGGTGGGGGAGGCACATTTAAAGAAATACAAGACGACACCCTTGTCCCCAAGGAGCTTACAGACCCAGCTGGGTAGACAAGACATCACAAAAGATAAGGCAAAAGATAACTTGCGGAGTAGATTTAGTGAAGATAAATGATAAACGATTTAGATAATAACTTCACAGAGATTGCACACGTTACTACAATATGTATCTTTGTGCATAAAGCCTTATTGTGCGGAATTACATTCTTATCTAATACTCTCAGAATTGGAACGATTTGGTAGTATTCTATAGAAAAATAACATTAACCCCCTTTATGAAAAAAATTAATTAAAAAATAGTAATATTTGGAATGTCAAACTTCCTGGTTTTAAATGTTTGTAAGATAAATTATTTAAATGGATGAAAAAACAGACAAAGGTAAAGGACTTTAAAACAATTCCTTACCACTCAAGCATTGTTACTACTCCAATGTGTAAAGAACTTAGAAGGTCCCCTCCACCCCGCCCCACCCCACCACCATCCTGAACCAGAAAAAAGTTGAACTAATGGAAAATCAATTACCTTTCTTGGATCCATCAGAAAATTGAGGTCACAGGGAAAACCACTGCCCAGAAAAATGGAGACACAAGAGTCAAAGAATCCCAGCAAGATGAGCCTACCTGGAGAAGCACTGCAGCTATAACTGGTGGGGACACCGAAATGTGGTGTCAGTGCCAGGGCTACAGGTGGACTCGCTGGAGAGGAGAGATTCCTGGGGCCACAGTCTCAGGGGACCCCACACTGTCACGGGTGGTACCTCCAGGAACACCCCCAGATTCTCAGGTGAAGAGCCAAGAAAACTCTCCTCTCTTTCTGGCGGAGGAAAGGAGGAAGGAATCATTTTGTAAAGACACCCAGAGTGCTCCCCATTACAAAGGTCTACTCTGCCGGGAAAAGACGTAACCTACCTGGGAGAGGGTGACCACCATCCCACCCTCTCCGGCCTTCCTGTCTCACCTGAGGAACACGGCAGAGGTCAGGAGCTATTTACAGGGTCTACTTACAGAAAAGCAGAGCGTCAGAGAAGGAATAAAAGAAGAAAAGTAAAAGAATTTTTTTCTTATTCTTAATTGATGTCACAGATAAATGTTTGTTCAAAGTCATCATATCAGGTGATGCCAGTATATGGAGAAATGCAGTGAATGACAGCTATGTCACAAGGGATGGGCGGGAGGCATCAGGGTATCAGGAAACTTAGTTAATTTAAAAGGTACCTGCCCCCCTCGTGAAGCAGTATAGTGTTACCTGAAAGCGAACTTAGATGAGCTGCAAATGTATGTTGCAAACTGTCCGGCATCCACTGAAGAAAAATTTAGAGGTGAGTATAATTAATGTGCTAAGAAAGGATAGAAAATGGGATTGTATAACATTTCGATCATAGATGATCAATTAAAACCAGAGAATCACTATCTAATCACTGTCTCACAGACAACTGTATTCCCTGGAATGAAGGTCTTCAAAATAATCCTACCTCAGGGACCCTAACCCTTCTGAACGTTACGGCGCTCACAACCTGGCAGGCGACTCGGCACCCAGTCTGAGGATGGGGCTGAATGTTTGGAATGAGACCATCCCAGCAGCCCAGCCTCGAGCGGTCACCAGGCAAAGACGGCGGCAAGGTCGGCGGCGCGAGCGTCAGGAAATCCGGGCTCCAGGTCTGATCCCCTGCTGATTAGCTAATAATTAGCCTACGCCAGTTTCTCCACTCCTCTAGCCTCGTTTTAATCACTTTTAAGGTGAGCCAACATACTGTAAACAATCTCTAACAGTCTTCCCAAGTTCACAATTCTTGAATTCTAAATGGATGAAAACAATACGACAATTCCCAAATGTACACAACTGTGCTGCGCGATTCGAGACTGTAGGTGAGTGTGCGGACAACGCGGAACACAGTCAGGCAAGTTCCCACAGCCTTCATTAACACTGCTTTATAATTCGAAAGCCAAGTGGTAATTCTTGTTTATCAAATGTAAACACAACGTACATAAAAACAGCCCATTCCACACCACATCTGTTACCTCTCTTCAGTCCTAAACTTACTTCAGTTTTAATGAGCACCATGTTCTCGATAATGAGACAACTTTCAAACTTCTCCACTCACTTATCCTGAATTCCTGACTCTTGATTTTACTGGTTTAAAGCCAAGACTCCTACCACACCACCAGAGCCTACGACATCAGCATGGCCTATGACATCACCATAGCCTATGACATCACCACAGTACCAAGAGTCCAGTCACAGGCACCACTTGTCACTAAACTCTGCACTGTACTCGCTGGTAAATGCAGTACCTCATTTACTCCTCATCACAGACCTATGAAGTAGGTACCACCCATATTCAATCCACAGAGAAACTGAGTCTCTGAGGGGTCAGGTGGCTTGGCCCCTGTCATCAGTCTACTACACTTCAGGGCCAAAATTCAACTTCAGTCTCCCTGAGCTCACACTGTGCTCTTGCCACCCTATCAGAGTTTTCAAATGTCTTTAGTAGCAGGACCCCTTTCTGGAAAAAAAATGTACATGGAACCTCAATATACAACACAAATAACTGCAACAGTATATTGGACTTTTATAAGATACAAGTAAACACACTCGTCTCATTATAGTAAATCAAGGAGCGTAATACTGAATTCTGCTAAGATGTAAAATCAAGCATCACTGTTATGTTAGCAATTTTTCAGGCTCTGCATCCATTTACTCTTGTATTTTGTTTTGGTTGCAGAGCTCCCAACACAGCTGAAAAAAGAGTGGGTTTTTAACACTTTTTATGTTGCAGTCGCAGGCTACTCTTCAATCAAACTGATCCAGAAGTTTGAAGGATGATGAGTAGGAAACTATAAAAATAAGAAAAGCCCCAGACTTACAGTACATACCACACTAACCTAAAATACAAGGGCATGATGCCAAGATGCCAACCCACTTGGTGTTACACCATGGCTGACGGGCTCTCCCTCAGTCATGTCCAAATCAACACTCCAGAGCCTGCCCCACCTTTCACAGAGCCTGTAGGAAAAAAAAGAAAAGAAAAAAAATCATTTAAGAGGTGAAACTTTTAGAATTAACAATAAAGCTATAGAGTTATAAGAAATGCCCCCAAGTGGCAGGATATTCTTTATTTTAAAGTCTTCCCAAAAGAAGTGAATCTGGAAGCGTAAATCAGTGTCCTAATGGTTTGATATCTTCCAATGTATCAAAATATGGAATATTCTGCAATTTGAGGATGTTATTTTTACCACTATTTTTAAAAAGGCCTTAAGGAAGAAACTCATAGACACAGAAAATAAATTTATGGATACCAAAGGGGACAGGGGAGGAGCAGGATAAATTAGGAGTTTGGGATGAACAGACACACTCTACTATCTGTAAAACAGGTAACCAACAAGGACCTACTGTATAGCACAGGGAACGATCCTCAATATTTTGTAATAAGCTATAAGGGAAAAGAATCTGAAAATGAATGGATATATGTGTATATACATACAGAACATATATATAAAGAATATATATACGTTACTGAATCACATATATAAAGAATATATTAAAAGAATATATATATAACTGAGTCACTGTGCTGTACACCTCAAACTAACACAACGTTGTAAATCAACTATGCTTCAATTTTTTTTACAAAGAGTTTAAATTTTACATGAAGATATATATTCATATTCACAGCACTAACGCGCCCTGCCTTGGTGTTGTGGGGTTGGTCCTGATTGGAACACGCACAGGAGGGCTTTCTAATTTCCAACACTCAAACAGGACTGTCAGGATGTGATGAGCTTTTCAAATGGAACCAATGACCTTGTTTTATCGGTTGCCTCTCCTTTTGGGGAAGATAACACAGCACTGTTGCACTGGGTATTTTTTCACCGCTCCCTTTGAAGTGCAGAGCTAAATTGATATTTTGTAGGCTATCAGTGGCTTGCCAAGTGTCAAAAGTAAAACAGCAGAGTAATTGATTCCAAGAATTATCTTAAATAATATATAGTTTTAGTGCTGAGTAATTTATTAACAAAACTACTAATGCCTAAGATGTTTTTGTCAAGTTTTGCAAAAGTGGCATAAATGTTTAAGATGCCCTCCACACAGGCTGACTGCCAGGAAAAAGCAGTCCCATTACATAGGACTTCATGGAATATTTATAAGACCCAATTTAAAACGATTCCAGGCAGTCGGCCAAAAGTGCAAGATACTTGCTTCGTTTTTATCATTTAAGCATTTTATGAAATTCAACAAAACAGAAGAGAATTTGAATAATTTTAGGTGCCCCAATAATACTTTTCTTGAGACTGTTCAATACGTTCTTAGATATACACTACACAGTTATCCATTTCCTCCCAAAGATTCCTTATGATGTCTTATGAGCTTACTCATGCTGCAAAAAAATAGTTGGTTCTTGATGAATTTTTTAACCAACATACGCAAGAAAGCAGAGGGATGGCATGAACAGGGTCCCAGGATGTGAGCACTGGAATTATTAGACGACTGGGGGAATTGCACGTGTGAAAAGTCACAGTGGACAAAGCCCATAAACAGGACAACCTGCACTGCCCAGCGAGGGGGCAACTGCCGCCAGCTTCGACCCGCAGCACCACCCTCCTCGAACAAGACGCGTAAGACGACGAGGCCTCCGCCAGAACCGGACCGCCCTGGCCCCCGACCTCGGACGTCCAGCCTCCAGAACCACGAGAAGAAACGTCTGTTGTCGAAGCTGACCGTCAGCGGTACCTTGTTCCATCAGCCTAGCTGATGGATACAGACGGAAACAAAGGATCCTGACATAGAAAACAGTGAGGTGCGATGTCGTTCTACAACCCGGGGCCTTCATAAACTTCCTGGGCCATTCTGATCTACAATAATGTTGGATGTTTTCAAATAGGCCATTTTCCAACTATTTTTATTCTTAATAATTGTCTTTGCTACTCTTGGCCCTTTTCATTTTCAAGAAAGTGATTTAAATCTTTAACTCAGCCTATCAATTTCCATAAAATATTGCAGAATTTTTATTGGAATTGCATTGAGTCTACAGATGTATTTGCAAATGGTGACATTTTTACAAAAATGTGGTTTCCATTCCATGGATATGGCAAGTCTCTCCACATGGGAGGGTCTTCCTTAATTTATTTCAGTGAGATTTCATAATTCCCAGTATATAGATCTTGCACCTCTTCCACTAGATTTATTGTTGGGTATTTCATGTTTGTGATGCCACTGGTAATTTATTAAAGGTTTATTTCTAATTATCTAATGACAGTGCATAGAAATGCAAGTATTAACCTCAAACCCTGTACTTGTTAGACAGTTCGCCTGTGGATTCTTCCGATTTTTCTGTGTACAGTTCTCAGTACAATATCTGAACACATTGCATCCACTCTCTGAACTATTTTCTATCTGCTGAGTGATTTCCTCAGTGGCAGTGATGACTCTACTATTTAAAGGAATATTTAGGAATTATGCTTCCAGTTTACTTAAATGAGATTACAGTACATTAGGCGAAGTCGACTTCTTCCCGGCCCACCCCACCCTCAGCAGATTGAGCTACACGGCCTTCCTGCAGGCGTGGACAGCACACGGTGCCCGCATCCATCTTTCTGAAACCATCTCTCCGTGAGATCATCTTCCCCTCCCTTGTCTTTCTCTTGTCCTGAAAATAAGGCCGGTCCTCTTCCATTCTGTCTCCTCAGTACCCACAGGGAAGATAATAAGCTCTCAAATATCTACGGAACCAAACGGCTGAGCTAGGTTGAGTCCAAAATATCCAAGGTTTTCACTACATGATCTTATTCCATCTTCACAAAAACATGTGAGGTACGAAGAGCAGGTGTAATGAATAACCAGGTTACAGGAAACTACAGGTCAAAACACTGGTTAAGTGGGAGCTGCCCACAGTTATGAGCTTGGTCTGGGGTAGATCCAGGGCCCGGGGGGCACATGCATGTCCTCTTCTGGGCTGTGTCCATACACACATGAAAATGCTGAATGTACGACACGGGGTCACATTTCTGTGTGGTCTGCACATCTAACCTATGCACATCACTGCCCCTCGCACCCAAGTCTTCAGTAATAAAGGGCGTTTTAGCAGGCAGACATGCAGCGTGAGACTGGTCACCGACAGATCTCTGCCACACGTCACGGGGGAAGCAACAGGCCTGCTGTACCCAACGAGTTTGCATCACGTGCTTGTATTTATATATTTATGCAAATCTCTGAACTGTTATAAATATTTAAATTCATATACAAATTTTCATTCCTTTGCTTCTTCTCTGGACTTCCAAGGTTCCCACTACCACCCACTTGTGACAAGCTTAGCGTGACCACTCCCGGGATCGGATCAGGCTCCCATTTCCAGTGACTTCTATTCTCACCCCAGCACAGCATGAGAACACGTTTGTGAGAGAGCACAAAGTGCAGTCAGCTGCCTTCCACCTGCGTGCAGACCACATTTTGCTTCTTAAATCCAAACTGTACACAAGCCTCACGTTCTGTTCTCGCTACATCCAAACTAGTGAAATCCAGTAACTTACGGCTGCAGTTTAATTAACAATGCTGTGCCGATGTTAATTTCTTAGGTGTTTTTCTCAGTTTTGATGATTATGTGATGTTTCTATGCTCACGCCCGAGGGAGCCAGGTGAAAGATACACGGAGACTCCAGAGCACTGAGCAACTCTTCTTTAAGTCTGAAGTCACCTCAGAATAAAAGGTTCAGAAAAACAAAAACACAGGCTTTGGGTCTGGCCTGGAGATGAGAGCCGGGAGGTAAGAGGTCGCCTGCTTTCTGGTTCAGGACCTGAGGGACGCTGGCCCCCTGCTGTTCACAAGGAACAATGCTCTACTTACTGAGACGACACTGGCATCTGCAACAAACAGTCCCCAACATTTCTGGGGCTTAACACAAAAAACCGTGTTTGTCCCTCCAACTCCAGCCAGCTCCGCGTCTTCACTGTACGGCTGCCGGGGTCTCTTATAGGACAGCATTCGCAGTGGGGGGGAGTTCACACACCAGCCCCTGAGTTTTGTGGTCAGGCTGGAAGCAAACCCACCACTTCTGTTCTAATTCCATCGTTACCACCGCGTCACGGGGCCACGCCCGACTGAACGGAAGCACTTCCCCTGAGTTCGGGACAAAACCAGGGAGATGTGACCAGTGCTAGGGGCCCTGCCCCTGACCCCTGACCCCAGGACTCCCTTACCAGCCAGCACAGCCCCACCCAGACGGAGGTGGAGACCTTCCCCGGGCCTGCCGGAGGCTGTTGCAGTGGAGTCACAGTCACCATGGGAGGTCACCAGTCTGAAGCTCTGGTCCGGGTCAAAGGGTCAGTAGTTAGGATGCTGCAGAATCACCATCAGCCGCACGTGGCTGGCCATCTGCTCGGGCGGCGAGTCAAGAGCCAGGGTGAAAATCGCCTCTGCGGGGGCCAGCCACAGGGACGGGAGGCACCGAGCCCCTCCCCCGTGCCAGGCTGCGACACACTGTTACTGGTTTAACGCTCATAGCCACCCTGTGAATCCAGCACCAACGCACCCATTCCAGGACTGAGGAGCCCAAAGTGACACATCCTGGGACTCCAGAGAAGCATAACAAGACGGTCCCTGGAGCCGTGGCCTCACACACGGGGCTTCCAGCTACCACGCGGGGCGTGCAGAGCCCGAGGCCTCCTGTCCACACCTGCCCCCGGGGACCCAGCTCCATCTCTGCGGGGTCCAGGCTGCCTTCAAGTAGCTGGCCCCAGCACAGGTGTCCATCCCTCGTACTTAAAAGACCTGCAGATCCAGAGCCCTTCGCCTCAGGACCCCCACAGAGCACCTGGCCTGAGGTTCCCACGAGCAATGCTAACCACCTGCTGGAACACTGGGCCCAGGATACCCCCCTTGTCATGACTTTAAGCCCTTTTTGGTGAACCCCCAACTTTGGCAACTGAAAACCCCAACTCCCCAACTTTACTTACTTATTGGAGGTAATTTCCTTTAAAAACAACCAAAAACCCTACTGAATGGAGAAGAAACTCAGTGTCCACATCGTATATTTCGACCCTGGCTCTCCTGCATCTCTGACACCTGCCAGTGCAAACCCAAACACTTGTATTTGGAAAGTAAAACAACTGAAGAGACAGCCTGACCAGCACCCTCGTTTTCCCTTGGGTCCCTGTGATGCTTCTTCTCTTTAGAATTAAGTCCTTTGGGCTTTCTATCCCCTTCTCAGGACCAAAGACTCCCCACAAACTGCTCTAGGAACTGGAGTCCTTTCTTTCTTGCCCTTTCTTTTCTCCTAAAGAGGGAGGAGCAGCTGGGAACTCCCTGGAGGTCCAGTGCTTAGGACTTGGCACTTTCATCATCTTGGCCCAGGTACAATCCCTGGTCGGGAACTAAGATCCCACAAGCTCCAAGGCGAGGCCAAAAAGAAAAAAAAAGAATAGAAAAAAAAAAAGGACGGCCTCTTTCAGGGCCCCCCATCACGCCCCCCATCAGCCCCAGACCACGAGCCAGACAAGCTCCCCCTGTCTCACAGCAGTGATGAAGGTGAGACTATGACCACTGCGCCGGGCGCGGGGGCCCCAGGGATGTGCCGTCAGCCACTCACTAGGCAGCACTTACTCACCACAAGCGCTCAGACCTTGAAAAGGACTCCCATTCCTGAGTAATACTTGCTCCCACGCTAATTCAATCTTGGAAAAACCCAGTTTCCCTCCCAAGAAACACAAGTGAGAGAAAGAAGAGCAAGCTTTCAGCCAAAACAAGTGGGAAGAAGGCTCTAATTCCGTCTTGACTCACTTCACAGACCTTCCGATTTAGGGATCTGAAGAGGGCCTGCCGCTTCACTTGTTTGTCCCTGTGACTTACGACAAATGCAGCTGACAACAAGGAAGCACTTTCTTTGTCCCCACATCAGTTAATTTAAAGGGGACATGTTTACTAGCAGCTTAGTCTGTTTCGTGCAAATACTCTTACATTCTTTTCCTCCATCAGAAACAAAGCCTTCAAAAAAATCACAGGGAAACTTGCAAAGTCATAAGCCGGGCTTCACAGCCACGTGATGGCTGTGTGCATCTCAGCTGCACACACATGCCTCGCTCAGCTCCTAAACCTCCTCCCTTTGTGAAATGTTAAGGCCACAAGCTGGCATTTTGAGTGCTGGTCTGTATTTTTACAACTTTGCATAAACAATAAAATACCAACAGAAGCTCACTTTAACCCAAAGAAATTTCTTCCTCTGAGAATCATCTGAAAGGAAAGCAACTTTTACGTTCTGCAGAAAATTGACAATAAACTTAATTAAACTTGACGCATTTAATAAGTAAACAATTGCTTGAAATTTCACAAGCAGAACAGATGAAGTTGTTTTCCATTAGCCATTACGTAGTTATGTCAGGAAACATTCGATTCTACCAAAGTAATCATCTGTGTCGAAATGTTAATATCAGATTTGCAAAAGAAGTACAGTATAATTTTAATACTGTACTTGCTTATTTTACTTTAAATACAGAGTAATCTTTTAAATTGAATCTAACTATAAAACTTCCATAAAATAAAAATGCATGATCTCATAAAATCAAATCAGTCTTTAATTGTAATAATAAAAATTACATTTAAGTAATGGTGTCTCTGAGTTAATAGCTCCATAAAATAGCAGCTGAAAAGTCAATCTTTGCTACCTGAGCAACTATTCCTTTAACATTTCTGTACGTAAAAGATGAGCTTCTGATACACACTCGGCAGAACTCTTGTTTGGAGTGAATCCCTAACCCAGCCCAGCAGGAGGTGGTGACAGGGACGTCACAGAGCAAAGACCAGTTCCCTTGGTCTCTGAAGGGTTTACTCATTTTAACTCAATTCCAGAGTAAAGTGGCAACATTAAACCAGGAAATGTTAAGAAAAAAATCTGTGCCAGCATTATACTTATCGACAAAGATGGAAGTAAATGTTCTATTGTTGTTTTCACTGCACAGTAATACCTGCCCAGTGTTACACGCTGTTATTGCTTATTTGTGGATTATGGGGTTTATAAGCCTGATCTTCATTTTTCAATGCATCATGAAGCCAGCCAATGAGGAAACTCTACAGACGAAACTTATTTCCAAGAAAGGCTTCAACTTGTTTAAATCTTCAAGGTAACAAATGTTACTCCTGTGTCTCAGAGGAGACTCTCAGCAAGTTGAAAAGCAGCCCATGGGATGGGAGAAAACGTTAGCAAATCATATGTCTCATAAGGGATTGATATCCAGGATATACAAAGAATTCCTAAAACTCAACAAAAACAAACAACCCAATTTCAAATGGACAAAAAAAAAGGAGCTTGTCTATTAAAAAGTTAATTCACCCTTTCCAAGGTTTCCAATTTTTATATCCACCGAGTTACTGAGCAAAATTATTTGCAAAAAAGAGGAGTAACTAGTGACTCTGATTTAAATCAATAGCAGAAGGCTGCTCTCTGAACTACCTGGTCCGTACTGCAAGAGGATGTCTTTCTCAATTATTGAAAATTAAAGGACAATAGGGAATGATGTGATGACCCTTGAGCAGGGCACGCAAGGACACCCAGTCTAGCCCTAACCACCTCCCTCAGTCTCCAGGAGGCCTTGAGGGAGTGAACCTGGGAAACAGTGACCAGGCCAAGTGGAACTTCCTCTGTCCCTGGCGGTTGGCCGCCAACCCTAGCGTACAGCCCAGTAAACTGAGTTGGATGTGCAGATGCCTTGTTTGGCAAGCTACTTGGGAACAGATGACTTTAAAGCAGTGAAATGCCACAGCTGCTTCCTTATTCTCTGCCTTCACCCTCCCCACCCCCAGCTTCAACTGCGGAACCGCAGCCTCGACCTGACTGACCACCGTGACACAAGAGAGGCGGGTCCAGTCCCCATGTCTGCGGCCAGGAGAGCAGGCTGTCTACCCACCGGCCACCATCTCTGCTAACGGGGCCTGATTTCTGCCCAGCACTTCATTCCCAAGGATGAAGGACTACAGTTTCCACCCTCCCTGGAAACTAGAGACTGCGTTTGGGCTGAAGATGCCTGAGGCACAGGCGGTGCCTGAGGCACAAGCTCTGATGGGCGGCCCCGGCAGCTGGAAAGGGCCTCCTCCTATTTCCTCTCTCCTTCCCTTCCTCTGACAAGAAAGACAGCTGCAGCTTCAGACGCTATTTTGGACAGTGACCATGACCTTGAGACTGCAGACCGTCCAGCAACGCGCAGACGGAAGGTCCTGAGGTCACCCCATGCGGTGGGGCTGCCGCAGCAGCCTGTGCGCCAATTTCTCGCGCGTGAAAGCGACCGTAACCTGAGCTCCGTCACTGGCAGGGCCAGATCTTCCCAAGGGCGTCCCCACGCCACCGCACCCCGGCCACCTCCCGTGGAGAAGCAGAAACTGAGCCCACGCCGCCCCGCGCGCGCGGGGCGGGGGCGGGGAGGGGGCAGGGCTGCCCAAGGACCCCCCACCCCCCGCCCCCACCGCCTCCGGGGCTGCTCTGGGAAAACGCCCAGCAACACCTGCGGGCCGCCCCGCGCCGCCTGCGTCCCACCTGCGGGGCCGGCGTCTTCTCCGCCCGGCGGAATGAAGGAAGCAGAAGGCCGTGAGGATCGCCTCGAGATACGTGGTAAGTCCCCTGCCTTCTGAAACGAGCGTTATTCTTCAGCGTGGACGGCCACGTGCGGTGACTTCTGGCAACATCCGGAGGAGAAAGTGACTCCAGCCGGGACGCGGACCCGCCGCGGAGAATGCCGGCGCAGACGTTTAGGAAACAGGCGGGGCTGACAGCAGCCGTGGGAACACGGCGGGCGACACGCGTGCAGGCGACACACGTGCGGGCCACACGCGCCCCGCGTCCAGGGCCCCGCGTCCCGCCCCACCCGCTGACGGCACGCCACGTCGCGCCACCTCACGCCACTTCGCGTCGCGTCACGCCACGTCACGTCACGTCACGTCACGCCACGTCACGTCGCGCCGCCTCACCACGCCTCACCGCACGGCCTGCCGCGCCTGCCGCTGTGGCCCCGAAGTCCCTGCGTGCGCTGGCTTCCGCGGTTCCCGCCCGGCGGCCCGCGTACGGGTGTCATCCGCGCTGGTCTAACCCCTTCCCCGTCAACAGTCACGCGTGACGCGTTTGGACTGGGAGCAGGTCTCCTCCTCGCGCCTGCGCCTTCCCTGCCGAGCCTTGACGTGAACCCGCTCTGCCGGCAAACGCCCGGAGCGGCTCGCGCGCCCGGCGCAGGCAGGTGGGCCGGGTGGGGGCTGCGGCCCCGCGGGCACGCGACCCCCGAGCCTCCGACGGCGCGGCCCCCCGGAGACGGAGCGCTGTCCCGGGCCGCGACCTGCGACGACGCTCGGCCGGGCCGGCGGAGGCGAGCGAGCTGCGCGCGCGGGCCCTGGCCCCGGACAGGACGGCGCGGCGTGCAGGGCGCCGAGGGCCGGGCCCACCGCCGCCGAGAGCGCGAGGGAGCAGGGGCGGCCCTGGGCAGGTGGCCCGGGAGCAGGCCTGGCCCTTCGTTCTCGGAGCGACGGGTGTACTCGCAAACAGGGCAAGAGGACGCTTGCATTTTTAAAGGATTCTTCCCAACGTTGGAAAAGGAAGGCCGGGGGCAGGAGCGGCGGCGGGGCGGGCCGACCCCAGCTTCCGCGAGGCCGAGGTCGGCGCCGGCCCCGCGTCCCCACAGGACCGCACGGCGCCGGCGGCAGGTGCGGACGCGCAGGCGCGTGTCCCATGCAAGGCAGGCACGTGTCCCATGCAAGGCAGGCACGGATGCCCGGGTGGGAGCCAGGGGAGGCCAGACCCGGGGTCCTGCCCTGCCGGGGTCAGAGGGTGCGAGGCGGGGGGCGGGACCCGAGCGGCCCAGCGTTCTCAGGGGTGGCAGCGCTGCCCGGGGGCCCAGCCAGGTGGGGAGCGGAACAGCGGGGGCGATTCCAGAGACAGGGCCGCCGCCCACCACGTCCAGGGCTGCAGGGCGGCGAAAGAGCCTGGGATCCAGGCCCACGGAAAAGAGGGGCCTGTTGCTTATTCAGGCGTGCTTGTTCAGTGGCTTGATTAAGAGTATTTTATCCTGTTTCTTGCTAATATTCAATATTTTTGCCACCATATTAGTTAAGTGGGCTTTCTTACTTAACCTTAGAATTCAAATATAACTTATGGTTTGTATTACAAGTTCCCAGAAAAACAAAACCTGACTTTCAAAGGCGCTTTAGGACGGACACCCGAGACTGGCAGCACCTTCACAGAGAGAGCCTGCCAGCATCGCGGGTAAGGAAGGGCCGGGACAGCATCACTGCTGGATCTCAGCCAAGGATGAAACCGGGAAACGGCCGCAGCACCACCGCTGCGCGCTGGCCTGGCTGCTACCCTCTGTGCTGCATTTGGCCGGTTGTACCTTTGAAGCGGCAGGAAGGTGGGACCCTGACCAGCGGCTCCCGCTCACCGCCGCGGCGCTGTTAGGGCGCAGGGGTCCACGAAGGGCAGCCGGGGCCGCATGTGTGTCTTTATGCTGAACCTGAACTCAGAGAGGAGCCGACACCTAAACCACAAGCGATTTGCTGTCACTGTTCTCATCCAGCGACAACCGGGAGCCACGAACGTGTACTGGGTGGACCAGAAAGTGCCTTCGGTTTTTAAGTGAAAATAAAAGACACATTTTTTCATTTTTACCAAGAACTTTATTGAACAACGTAATTATCCTTTTGTTCCACTACCTTCTGCCATTTTTCTTGCAACTTCATAATTCCATCTTCCCAAAACTGTTTATCTTTTTGAGCAAAGATAAAGGTGCCTTTTATAGTCTTCCAGGGAAATGAAATTTTTTCCATTACGAGAATTTTGTAAAGACCGAAATAAATGGAAATCCCAAGGTGCAGTGTCTGGTGAATACGGCGGGTGAATCAGAACTTCCCAGCCAAGCTCTAACAGATTTTGCCTGGTCACCAAAGACACATGCAGTCTTGCGTTATCCTGATGGAAGATTATGCATTTTCTGTTGACTAATTCCGGATGCTTTTTGTTGAGTGCCGCTTTCAGTTGGTTTGACTGGGAGCCATACTTGTTGGAATTGATTGTTCGGTTTTCCAGAAGGAGCTCATAATAGAGGACTCCCTTCCAATCCCACCATATACAAACAACATCACCTTCTTTGGATGAAGATCAGCCTTTGGTGGGGTTGGTGGTAGTTCATTTCGTTTGTCCCACATGATTGGACAGTGTCCACTTTTCATCGACCATCACAATTTGTTTTAAAAATGGAATGTTTTCATTACATTTCAGTAGAGAATCGCATGAGGAAATGTGGTCAAGAAGGTTTTTTCACTTAACTTATGTGGAACTCAAACATCAAAGCTATTCACATAACCAAGCTGGTGCAAATGATTTTCAGTGCTTGGTTTGGATATTTTGAGTATGTCGGCTGTCTTCTGTGTGGTATAACATTGATTGTTCTCAGTTAATGTCTCGATTTGATCGCTGTCAACTTCAACTGGTCTACCCGACTGTGGAGCATCATCTGGTAAGAAATCTCCAGCGCAGATCTTCGCAAACCACTTTTGACACATTCGATCAGTCACAGCACCTTCTCCACACACTGCACAAATCTTTTGGGGGTTTCAGTTGCATTTTTACCTTTTTTGAAATAGTAAAGCATAAAATGCCAAAATTTTGCTTTTTTCTTCCATCTTCAATATTAAAATGGCTACACAAAAATTCACCAGTTTTGATAAGTTTTTTTTAATGCAGCTGATATAACAGCTGTCACAATACAATCTAACAAAATTTTTTTGAGCGCAGTTAAAGACAACTAAGCACTGCTAGAGCCATCTTCTGAGAAAAAAAGAACGAACTTTTTGGCCAACCCAATACACACTGCTAATCTCAAACTGCCTAACTAGCCCTCCTCCCACCCTTCCCCTCTGTAACCATAATTCTCCATGGAGGTCACTGATGAAATTTAAACAAGCTGGAGTCAGGAAGCAGGACGTCAGAGATTTCTCCCCTCAGTTTACACCAGCTACTTCCTCATAGGTCTGGCATGGGCCCTGGGCATGGTGATCAGCTCACCTGCCTCTTGGGGTGGGTGGGCCCAGGTGGGCCCACCCTTGGCCCACCTCACACTGACTCATGAGCTGTGCAGGGCAGGGACCTCGGTCATCTCGGGCATCCTGCAGCCCACCAGCCCACTCGGCACCCGCCCCTGGCAGGCACTCAGCGTGGGTATTTACAGAAGGATACCACGGAGCCATTGAAGTCCTTCACGTGGGAAGGGTCATGGCCAGGTCTGTATTTTAGGTAGGTCCTCTGACTGATTTAAAGAGGAAACGAGAGAACTTTTTGCACGGCAGTGGTCCCAGTAAAGATAGAATGTTGGAAGGCAGGGGACAGATGAGACGTTTAGATCTGAGGTAAAATCTGCAGGACTCAATGACAGGAAACGTGGCACAGTGCTTCCTTTCGAGATTATCTGCTGGTTTTAGGTTATCAGAACCCTCACATATCTGATTAAGATGTATTAAAGAAAAAACTTCAGGCTTCTTAACTCTACTTCTCCCCATTTCCCCTTTCTTTCTCTTACTCTTCATGAACTGGATGTTGTCTGACCCCAACGTCACAAAATCAGGCCTGCACAGCAGCTCTCCATCATCAAGATGAAGAGACACACATTAGACCAGACCCATGCAGATTCTGAAAGCATATGAGCAAGTGGCTGAGACCCCCCTGGTGCCTGCTCTGTGGCATCTCACGTGCAGCATGAGATGGCCTCAGGAAGGGTATCTGATGACGAGCTGAGTGAGGAATGAAAAGCCCAGACCTTATGTGAATGGTTGTGTACAATATACTGGTACCACCCAGAAATGGGCAGCTGGAGCCCTACAACCCCATACAGGCTGCTCTGAAGGACAGTGGTTAAGGGGAGTCCTCCCAGTGGGCAGAACTTCAGGTAAAGCACCTCATTGCTCATTCTGCCTGGAAGGAAATATGGCCAGAGCTTTCCCAGCAGTGGCTATCCACTGGGAAAAGATTTGGCTGGATGGTCAAAGATTTGGCAGGAATACAGTTGGAAAGCTGACAATAAAGTGTGAACACCTGGAAAGACCTCTCCAGTGGACACACAGTGTGAGTGTATCTGTCTCGCGAGAAGGCCTAGCAAAGGGCAATGTCAACAGAGAACGACTGGATGGGCTTTGCGAATGTCCAGCAGCCTCTTTCCCAGCCGCCATGGCCGTGTCACAGGGACTCTTGAACAGAGTGGCTGCAGCACCAAGAATGAAGGTTATGCTTGGCCTCAGCGGCATAGACATCCACTCACAGAGGCTCCTGCGGCTGCAGCCACCCTGAGTCCCATGCTGCCAGCAGCAGAGGCCAGCGCTGAGTCCTCAGGGGGTTCCAGACCCCAGGGAGACCAGTTGCCCCCTGACAGCGTGCTGATAGCATTTCCATCATGGGAGAGGTGGGTCTGTCTTCTCTCTGGAATAGACAGGCACTCTAGACAGAGATTTGCTTTCCCTGCCCGCAGTGCCATCCATGAATCATGCAGTACCTTTTCATCAGCAGATATTGCATATAACACTGCTTCTGACCAGGGACCCAACTCATCTCACAGCAAATAACATGGCATTCGGCTCCTGTCCATGAATTCACTGCTCTTACCACCTTCTCCGTTCCCCCGAAGCAGCTGCCTAGTGGAATGGTAGCCTTGTAGGCCTGGGGTAACGTCCTCCCAATTGTGCTATATGCTCTGAATCAGTGACCAGAATAAGGTTCAAAGTTCAGCTCAGGCATTACCCCAGGAAATTTTTCCTGAGTCAGACCTCCCCAAATGTACACGTCCTCGGACTGAGTAGGGTCCTCGCAAATCGCATTATATCCCTTTATCATAATCACTACTACACTTTACTAACATTATCTGCCTACATATTTTCCTCCCCCACCCTAGAATTTAAAATGCTCAAGGGTGTGTTGCCTGTCACCTATACAACATTTGATAAATATTTGTTAAATTGATTGTATCTAGCATTATAATTCTTATAAGTAATTCTGTAGCAGTTGCAAAAAGATTATAAACACCAAGCAGACACGTGGGGTTCAGTACTTCACCTTGCTGCTTCATTCAAGCAAAATCAGGACAGTTAATAGCTTTCTTTCTAACCACAAAATGTCTCTGCATCAGTGCCCTGTGCTCCATCAAAGTACTCACGTGTGCACTAATTACACGTTCTACCTTTTCCACTATATCCTGGGCTGATAATATGTAAGATATAGAATGTGCATTTACCGAGGTTTCAGTAGCTTAGAGGTAAAGGTAGTTGTAAAAAATCATAAAATATTACGTAGCAAGTTTGTAGATTTTCAGCTAAAGCAGTAATTAGTGGAAAATCTGTAGCCTTAAATGTATATGTTAGAAAAGAAGAAAGCTGAAAGTAAAATGAGGTAACCAACCATCACAAAAAAGGGAGAAAAAAATGTAAACAATAAAATAGAGAAAAATAAGAAAGGGCTGAAATTAATGAAATAAAAACATTCAATAAAGAAGAGCAAAGGCCAAAATTTGCCTTTTGAAGTAATGAGTGAAGTTCATAGTTTGACACTGAGCAAGAATTTAGAGAAAATGAACAAACCACCACTATCAGGAGTGAAAAAAGAGACATCATGAGACACTTCAGGTATTATAAAGATAATGTTATAAACAACTTTATGCTTATAAATTTGAAAATTTATAACAAATTATTCGATGCCTTGAAAAATATAACAAACTGACTCAAGAAATAAAGCAAAGCCTAAATTGTCCTATAATAATTAATGAAATTAAATTAGTTTTTCCCACTAAATGTCATACTCAGATGCTTTTATAAGTGACTTTTATCAAACTTTCAAGGAACAGATCACTAACCCCTTAACAAAGTAGGAATAGAAGGGAAATGTTTGTCCAGATAAGGAATATCTACCAAAATCTGTACCACGTGTCGCTTTTGTGGAAGCGTTTCTTTTACTATCACAAATGAAAAAATGATGCCCATAATCTCTTATAATCAACACTGGACACGAGGTATAGCTTGTGCAGTAGGAAAAGAAAAAGAAATTAAAGGTATGAGAATTGGGAAGGAAAGGACTTCATTATTTACAGATGAGATAACTGTCCAGGAAACCAGAAAGAATATTCAGACAAATTATTAAAGATAATTAGTGTTTATCAAAATAGCTTGGCATACAACCCATATATTTACAGTAATCAATATCATTTCTTGGCCAGTGACAGAAAAGAAAACCAGAAAGTGTTAATACCATTCATATAGAAAAAAACCTTTATAAATAACTAGTATGGGTCTGACATCAGATGGGTAAAAGCTGCATGGAGACATTTTATAAAGTTTTATTGAAAGGCATTTAAAAAGAACTACAGAGGCTCCGCCTCCTTCTTGCTAGACCTGGGAGGACACCCTCCATGTGCCACATGGCGCGAGAGCAGACCTGAGACCCAGGTAGGGGACGAGGGCCGGAGCGACAGGCGGCTTGACTGGCGAACCCGGGGAATCCCAGCAAGGGAGACGCCTCTTTGAGAGCACCTGGTCTAGATCCTTCTCCTGAGATAGGTGACCTTAGGCAGGTCCCTTCCACCTCTAGGTTGAAGTTGAACTTAGTTTACACTGGGGTGCTTCCGGCTCCTTTTTACCCTCGAAGACAAGACAACAGATTTGACTCTTTGTGAACCTTGAAGAGCTGCACTCTTGCGAAAGATTGAAGTCAATGCTGATCCTTTGGAAGCCTCCAGAGGCTACAGCTTGTGTTGGGAGCCCCTGGCTTTGGTTCTCTTCTCACACCTTATTTTAATAGTAATAGTAAACCCAGCTGTACATCTTTAAAAAAATAAAAATTAAAAAAATTAAAAATTAAAAAGAAAAAGAACTACAGAACAAATGGAGGGCGATACTGTGCTTATGCACAGAAAGACGCAGTATCATGCTGAGTCCTCCCCCAGCCAGATGCACCAGATAACTCCGGATATACCTGGAGTGCTTATGATGGTGGCACAGCTATAGACAATAAATTAATGGAAAAGAATAGAGATCCCAGAATTAAACCCATATATATGGAAAGCTAATATAAAACAGAGATATTTTGTATACCATTGAAGAAAGGATAGCTATTTATTAAATGGTCCTGGGAAAATTAGGTATCTCTACCAAAAAAAAATAATCAGACTGGAGCTCTACATTATATCATACACAAAATTCAAATCCAGGTAAATCAAAGGCAATATAGGTGAATACCCTTATGATCCTAGGGTAGAGAACTATCTCTTAAATAGAAGACAAAAAGCACTAACCATAAAGAAAAAGCTTGTTAAATTGGGCTACATTAAAATTAAGAGCTTCCCTTCATCAAAAAATAATATAAAGAAAATTAAAAATTGGCCACAAACTAGGGTATTAGCAACACATCTAACTGAAAAAAGACCTGTATTCAGAATATATAAAGTACTACACATGAACACCCTAGCAGAAGGTAAATGACATTAAATAAACAGAAAAGACACGATCAGGGATTTCACAGAAGAGGAAATAACAGAAAGTTATTGTATGAAAAGTTGTTCTACCTGAGTAATGGGAAGATTCAAACTAAGACTATGATGAGGTCACTTGTTACACTTAGTAGATTTAAGAAGCTTAACAATGCCAAATATTGGAGACACTGGATTGGTGAGAACTTTACACCCCACTCTTGGGAATATACATTGTCATAACCACTATGAAACCACTGTAAAAAGCATTTTGATGTTTTCTAAAGTTGGACATTTGCATACCTTACCTAGGAATTATATTATTAGGTATATACCCTAGAAAAAGTATTGTATCTCTGTCCCAGGGAACATGTGCAGAAATGTTTAAAACAGCCCTAAGCCTAATAAAAAATAAACTAGGAAAAACCTGAATGTCCACTGACTGAAGAATGAAAAAACAAATTAAGGTACAAGCATGACAGTACAAAATTATGCAGCTGATAAAAAAAAAATATGACCTACAAGTGTAGGCAACCATATGGATGAATCTAAAAAGCATAATGTTAGGAGACAGGATCAAGATAGCAGAGTAGGAGGACGTGGGCTCACTCCCTCTTGCAAGAGCACTGGAATTACAACTAACTGCTGAACAATCATCGACAGAAAGACACTGGAACTCACCAAAAAAAACCACCCCACATCCAGAGACAAAAGAGAAGCCGCAATGAGATGGTAGGAGGGGCACAATCATGTTAAAATCAAATCCCATAAATGCTAGGTGGGTGACTCACAAACTGGAGAACAGTTATACTGCAGCAGTCCACCCACTAAAGTGAGGGTTCTGAGCCCCACGTCAGGCTTCCCAACCTGGGAGTCCAGCAACGGGAGGAGGAATCCCCAGAGAAGCAGACTTTGAAAGCCAGTGGGATTTGATTGCAGGACCTCCACAGGACTGGGGGAAACAGACTGCACTCTTGGAGGGCACACAAAAAAGTGTGTTCACCAGGACCCAGGGGTAAGGAGCAGTGACCCCATAGGAGACTGAACCAGACCTACCTGCTGGTGTTGGAGGGTTGCCTGCAGAGGTGGGGGGCAGCTGTGGCTCACCGAGGAGACAGGGGCACTGGCAGCAGGGGTTCTGGGAAGTGCTCATTGGCGTGAGCCCTCCCAGAGTCTGCCTTTAACCCCACCAAAGAGCCTGTGGGCTCCAGTGCTAGGTGGCCTCAGGCCAAACAACCACCAGGGTGGGAACACAGCCCCACCCATTGGCAGACAAGCAGATTAAAGTTTTACTTAGCTCCGCCCACCCAGCCCTACCCACCATCAGTCCCTCCCATCAGGAAGCACACACGAGTCTCCTAGATAGCTTCCTCCACAAGAGGGCAGACAGCAGTATCAAGCAATATTAGCAGTATTTTGTCTTATGGAACTGAAAACCACAGCCACAGAAAGATAGAGAAAATGAAAAAGCAGAGGGCTTTGTACCAGATGAAGGGACAGGATAAAGCCCCAGAAAAACAACTAAAGGAAGAGGAGATAGGCACCCTTCCAGAAAAAGAATTCAGAATACTGATGGCAAAGATGATCCAGGACTTTGAAAAAAGACTGGATGCAAAGATCGAAAAGTTTACCAAAGACCTAGAAGAATTAAAGAGCAAACAAACAGAGATGATATGCAACACACTAACTGAAATGAAAAATACACTAGAAGGAACCAACAGCAGATTAACTGAGGCAGAAGGGCGAATAAGTGACCTGGGAGACAGAATGGTGATAATCACTGATGCAGAAAAGAATAAGGAAAAAAGAATGAAAAGAACTGAAGACAGCCTAAGAGACCTCTGGGAAAACGTTAAATGCACCAACATTTGCATTATAGGGGTCCCAGAAGGAGAAGAGAGAGAGAAAGGACCTGAGAAAATACTGGAAGAGATTATAGTTGAAAATTTCCCTAACGTGGGAAAGGAAATAGCTACCCAAGTCCAGGAAGAGAGTCCCAGGCAGGATAAACCCAGGGAGAAACACACCAAGACATGTAGTAGTCAAACTGACAAAAATTAAAGACAGAGAAAAGTTATTAAAAGCAACAAGGGAAAAACAACAAATAACATCCAGGGGAACTCCCATAAGGTTAACAGCTGATTTCTCAGCAGAAACTCTGCAAGCCAGAAGGGAGTGGCATGATATATTTCAAGTGATGAAAGGGAAGAACCTACAACCAAGAATACCCAGCAAGGATCTCATTCGGATACGACGGAGAAATCAAAAGCTTTACAGACAAGCAACAGCTAAGAGAATTCAGCACCACCAAACCAGCCCTACAACAAATGCTAAAGGAACTTCTCTAAGTGGGAAACATAAGAGAAGGACCTACAAAAACAAAAACAAAACAATTAAGAAAATGGTACTAGGAACATACATATCGATAATTACCTTGAATGTAAATGGACTAAATGCACCAACCAGAAGACACAGACTGGCTGAATGGGTACAAAAACAAGACCCATATATATGCTGTCTACAAGTGACCCACTTCAGACCTAGGGACACATATAGACTGAAAGTGAGGGGATGGAAAAAGATATTCCATGCAAATGGAAATCAAAAGAAAACTGGAGTAGCAATACTCAGATAAAATAGACTTTAAAATAAAAAATGTTACAAGAGACAAGAAAGGACATTACATAAAGATCAAGGGATCCATCCAAGAAGTGGAGATAACAATTATAAATATCTATGCACCTAATATAGGAGCACCTCAATACACAAGGTAAATGTTAACAACTATGAAAGAGGAAATGCAAGGCAGAGATAGAGACACAGATGTAGAGAACAAACACATGGACACCAAGTGGGGAAAGCAGGGAGGGTTGGGGGGGTGAACTGGGAGACTGGGATACCGAACTGTACACTCTAAATATATGCTGTTTATTGTCTGTTAACTGTATCTCAATAAAAGTTCTTAAATAAATAAATAAATAATAAAATAAAAAATAAAAAACATAATGTTAAATGAAAAAAAGTCCAGAAGATGATATTCAGTATGATACCATTTGTATAAATCTGAAAAAATAAGGAGGAGAATGTAAACATGTCATTGAGGATATGAAACATATAGAATAAAACTGTATAAACAAAAGCAAGGAAGTGATAAACACCAAGTTCAGGATGGTGATTACCTCTGTAGGAGAATCCCTGTGATAGAATAAGAAAGGTACAGAGGTAAATGCAAGGCAGTGGTGATCTTCTAGTCCCTACATTAGGGTGTGGGTTCAAATATTATCTTATTAAACTTTCATATATTTATATTTACATATAATGTATAAGAGAAAGAAACCCTACCTTATCTGATACCAAACCTAGACAGAGTACAAGAAAACCACACAATAATATCCCTCCTGAATATACATGCAAAAATTCTCAGTAAAATATGAGCAGATTGAATCTAGCAATATGTAGAAAAGAGTAATACTCCATTGTGAGGTGGGGAGGCAGGGATTATTCCAGGAATGCAAGGCTGGTTCAGCATTCAAAAATCAATCATTGTAACCCATCACATAAACAGACGAAGACAAACCACATGATCATATGAATTGGTGCAGAAAAGCACAACAAAATTCAACATCAACTCATGATAAAATACTCAGAAAACTGGGAATAACAGGGAACTCCCTTAAGCTGATAAGGGGCATCTTAAAAAACAAACAAACAAAAACCAGCACTGACATTATATAAACATCATATTGCAGGTCCTAGGCAATTCAATATGGCAAAAAAGAAAAATAAAAGGCATACAAAAATTTTCCCTCTTCTTGGATGCCATGATTATAGAAATCCCAAAGATTCTTTAAAACAAGCTTCTAAAACTAATAAGTGAGCTTAGCAAGTTTGTAGTTACAAAGCCAACCCACAGAATCATATTTCTGTATGTAAGCAATAAATAATTAGAAAGAAAAAATTTTTAATAGTAACATTTACACTAGCTCCAAAAATCATACATTTAGCTATGAAAACTGTAAAACCTGATTAAAGAAAGGAAGGAAGATCTAATTAGATGGAGGGACATACAATGTTCGTGGATTGGAAGACTCTCTTCAATCAACCTACAGGTTTAATGCAATTCCAATCAAAATCCCAGCAGAACTTTTGTGTATACATTCAAGCTGACTCAAAAATCAGTAGGGAAAGACAAAGGATCGACAATAGCCAAACAACTGTGAAAAAGAAGAGCAAACTTGCAGGACTCCCACTAACCAATTTCAAGAATTATTACAAAGCTACAGCAATCAAGGCAGTATGGTATCAGCAAAGGAATAGAAGAAACATATCAGTGAAACAGAATAGAGAGTTCAAAAACAGACCCACACAAATATGGCCTTTTGATCTTTGACAAAGAGGTGAAGACAGTTAGAGGAAAATGAACAGTCTTTTCAACAAGTGCTACTGGGATAACTGGACATCCATATGCAAAAAAAAAGAAAAAAAAATTAACCACCATCTAAACCTCACAGCTTATATAAAAATTAACCCGAAATACATCACAGATCTAAATGTCAAATGTTAATCTATAAACATTTTAGAAATCATAGGAGCAGTCTTTGTGGCCTGGAGTTAAGTGGAGATTTTTTAGATATGACACCAAAAGCAAAATAAAAATTGGAAATAAAAATTGATGAATTGGACTTGATCAAAATTAGAAATGTTCGCTCTGTGAAGGCACTGTTAAGAAAACAAAAAAATATACTGTCGACTGGGGCGAAATATTTGTAAATCACTTATTCACCAAAAGACCTGTATCCAGAAAATACAATGATTTCGTGCAACCCTTTTATTTAATGGGCAAAAGACCTGAACAAACACTTCACCAAAAAGAATAGGCAGATGGAAAATAAGCACCCAAAAAGATTCTCAACACCATTCTCCATTTGGGGAAATTCAAACCACGGTGAGCTAGCACCACACGCATTCTGAGGATGGCTACGAGGAGGAGGAGGAGGAGGAGGAGGAGAAGCTGACAGCACCATGTGCTGGTGAGGATGCCAAGCAACGCGAACTCCCCACATGCGTGCAGACAGCACAGTGTAGCGTTAAACACGCTTACCATGGCACCCCCACTTTTAGGTATCTATCCAAGAAAAGTGAAAACATGGCCCCACAAAAACCAGTGTGTGAGTGTTTATAGCGGCTTTATCCATAGCTGCCCAAAACTGAAGTCAACCCGGATGCGCATTAGCCTGAGAACGGATTCCCAGCGTGAGGCGCGCTCACCAAATGGAACATATCTCAGCGATAAAAAGGAAATTTGGGTGCATGTCAAACACGCATGAATCTCAACGGCATTATGCTGGGGGGGGGGGGGGGGGAGCCAGACTCAAAAGGTCACCTGCGGTGTGGTTTCATGCATATGACGTCCTGGAGCCGGCCACACTGTAGGGACAGAAAGCAAATGAGTGGCTGCCAGGGGCTGGGGACGAAGGGAAGGGATTGACTAGAAACGGACGGAAGGAGACATTGTGTGCTGGTGGGTATGTTGTATATCTTGATTTTCATGGTGGTTTTGTGATTTTTCGTGTTTGTCAAAATGCCTGGAACTGTACAATCAAAACGGTGTATGTATTTTTAACTCAATATACGTGACTTTAAACATATTCTACGTATAGAAACATAATTTTAAAGCAAAGTTATTGCTTCAAACGGGAAACAAAGGGAATGCCAATAAATGAAGGTGTGTCTGGATAAATTCTGGTACGCCTGTGCTGTGTGTTGTTTTGCAGCTGTTGATAATATTCATGATATACGAGCTTGAATTTCCTACCAATACTTGACTCTACAGATGCAGACTGAACAGCAGAGCTAAATTTCTTAATAATCTAGGAGAGCAAGAGTTAAGTATATCCAAATGTCCCACACCCCAAACCTCTTTCTTTTACCTTTTTATTGATCTGAGCCATTGCTTGTTAAAACCAGAGAGGAAATAGAAGTACAGAGCATCCTGGAAAACAATTAATTTATCTCCCAGTATAATCAACCTGAGCTCAATAAAAAGAATCTGAAACCAAATGTTCAGATGAAGATTATATGCCTTTGTTTTCCATCCAGTTTTTATGGTGTTTAAACAAGGATTTTTTTTTTTTTTTAAGCCTTGACTTTCAAAAGGTCACATGTGCAACATTTCCCTAAATCTTTGTCTGGTCTCACAACAAGGCGAGTTTCCTTAATGCTGCCGCCAATCAGGTAAAAGCCACACCGAGGGGAAAGTTAAATAAAAAGCTATCTCAAATAGCATTTTTAAAAGGCAAACATCAACCTTGTAAGTATTAAAAGCACGTTCTAAAATCCGCTCTGATGACAGTTTAAGAAAGCCGCTTTTATGTGCGGGGAGCCCTGCGGTGCAAGGTCTTTTAAATGCGAGTGTTTACCTAAAATACCGGCAAGGGCCAGAATCTGGCCTTGAAGAGGCGCCTTCAGATGGCACCCAGGAGCTCAGCCTTGAACTAATAAACTGTCCCACACCTTTGTCTCGCCCGAGAAAGACCCAGGTCTGCTCTCCCACAAGAACGTACAAGCCTCTTTAAAGGACTTGGGTTTTTCACTCTGCGTCTCTGTACTTGTTGATTTAGAGTTTCTGTGAGTGACAATGCACATCACTGGGGTTTTTTCTAACTCTGTCATCTGTGCTACTGAGTGTACTTTGACTCAGATCAAAGTTGAAAGCTTCTAGAAAGATACACAAACCGCAGTGTGACAGATAGCATGCTGTGTTTGACCTAGCAAACAATAAATTACTTCCATCAATCCAGGTAAAGAATCCCATGTTTTCAATGCTAATTCTGAGGTCTGAAATGATAGAACGTTACTGCATTCTCAGAGAACGAAGAGCTTTAAATAAAAAGACATAAATAAAACTCACGTACTACAAGCTCTGAACTTACCATTGTTCAGAGAACTGTGATTTCAATCTGCTGTTATCTGAAACCCAGTCGTAAAGTTTAAACTAAGTCACATAAGTTCAAATAAAACATGTTAATTTGCTCCTATTTTCATAGTTGAAAAATAATTTGTAGTAGATCTGTGCCCAACCAGACGCTATGGAAGCAAGACTTCCATACCATCGGCAAGGCTACCCAGCCCAGCTCTCTCCCACGTGGACTTTCACCACAAGGGCCACTGTGAAAAGAAATGGCCGGCAAAGAACATCGGGACAGAAACACCAGCTTTGCCTGCTTGAACATTACACCGCCTGTAGCCGCTGCTACCAGCAAAACCGCCAACCGTTTCCAACCATGTGCTGCCTACCAGGCACCAGGTAAGTGTTTTACATATACTCTCTCACTTAATCCTACAAAATCACCTGATCTAATTTACAGATGCTGCCTAACTTAATCCTACAAAAATCCTGAGGCAGACATTATTACTCCTCTGGAAAAGGTGAGGAAACAAAGGCACCTTTGTTTGTTGACGGTGTTGTCCAAGATCACACACACCTAGTTAGTGACAGAGCCTGGATTGGAACCCAAGTCTTTTGACTTTTAAAACCCAAGCTTTATAGCACTGTGTTAAGAACAGTTTATCCTAATAAAGATAGTTACTCTGATGATTTAAGAATTGATACACTGATCTTTTATTTCAAAACCCTTCAGCAATCAAAGAAAAAAGTCCTCCTTTTTTATCCCTAGTGGAGGGTTTAAATCATGTGGCTCTTCCAACGCGGAAGAGGATGGATTCCACAGACGCTCACGGGCCGCCCGCCATGGGTGGGTCCTGAGCTGTGTGCTGGAAACACAGCAAATCAGAAAAGCAAGCAACACCATGTTCAATTCCATGAGATTTCTGGGTTTGATTTTTTTTAATGTATTTTTGGATTCAGATGTCCTGCCAGAATCTAAAAATCAGTAAATTCAAAATTGAGCTAACATTTCAAACTTTGACTAATCCTCCTCTCCCCTACAACGATGCAGAAAATTTAGATAACACAATTGGGGCAACAACTGGTAATCCCAGAAAAAAATATGGAAATTGCAACCGTGGAATGCAAGCAGTTGGCCTTCCTCTGTGAGATCAGTGGTGACAACACGTGCAAGAAGCACGGAGCTGTGGAAACACCAGAAGTGACAGCAAAAGATCTGTCTTCACTCTTTACTCTCCAGCAGAGGCTACGTGTACGCACTGACAGGGCTCAGTGATGCTCAGTTTCATGGCATGATGCTCTTGCCTTGGTAGCTCTGGCACAGCTCGGCCGGCACCATCGCCGGGAGAGAAAGAAGAAACGTGCAGAAGAGGGCAGCGGGGTTCAAGCTGACCCACCTCCTTCTACGGAGACGATGCCGCAGTCCCTAAGAGAGGAAGACAAGGCCACGGAATCCAGCCTCTCTGCCTGAGGCCTAACCACACGAGGGCCCCACGCTTGTGAGGCCACGGGGAGGATTTCGTGAGGTGCCCTCAGACCACCTGGTTGAACACAACGGGGCTTTCAGACACGCAGGTCTTGCCAGACCCCTCACCTCTGGGGTCAGATTCTGGAGGTGGGCCTGGAAGCGTGCGGTTTTTCACTTTTGATACCATCTTTATAGAGATTTAATTTCTATACCACACGTTCACCCACCTTAAGTATAAAGCTCAGTGGTGTGTGCGTGTTTACAGGGTTGTACGACCACCAGCAGGTCCATTTTACAGCATTTGCATCATCTCCCCAAACCCCGCCCTTCAGAGGTCACGCCTCATTCCCAGAGCCCCAGCACCACCTGGCCGCTCTCTGTCTCTGTGGACGTGCCTGTGTGGACAGCTCGTGTAAGTGGAATCAACTCACTGTCCTTGTGTGTCTGGCGTCTCTCACGGAGCCCCGTGTTTTCGAGGTTCGTCCACACTGTAGTCTGTGTCACTGCTTTTCATGGCTGAGTGACGGTCACCCTCTCTGCTTTTAACTCTATAGTTTATTGTGAGTTCCTGCCTACACTGCACAGGGCTGGTGAGACAGTCACCTTCCGTCCTTCTCGGGGTGTAACCTGCACTTTTTTTAAAGTTATTATAGAAATTCCCCCAATTACCCATCTGAGGCTTTCTCCTTCTCCACATTGATGCTACTTTTCATGAGTGTGGTCGTCTGAGGCTGTGTAGATGAGCCCTGGCGCGTGCACAGAACATTTTCTCCTGCGGCCTCCAAGCTTGGGGCACCCCGGCCACCCTCCTGCCCCATCCTGTGGGTCCTGTGGGGCCACATCCTGCCCACCCACGTCCCTAATGCTGCTCCATCCCTCTGGGAAGCTCTCCCAGCCCAGGCTCCCCTCTCTCCGGCTGGACACCTGTCAGGTCAGGCTCCTCACGCCACAGTCCTGACCAGTCCTGCCCTCGCTCAGCACCTCTAATCCTTCCCACTTCCCACCAGCTCTCTGCAAACCTGTCCCCTCTCCCCTCCTTCCACAGCCAACCTGCTCTCACCTGGTCCCGGACACACCTTGCCCACCTGCTCACCTGTGTGACTCCTTTCAGGACACTTGCTCTGTGCAATTTGTCCAGATCCCTTTGTCTCTCGTGGTCCATTTTTCCCTCCAACCCTTCTCTGATTCTACACCCTCACCTCAAAGCCAGAAGTGCCATCTCTCCCCCCCAACTCCCCACACCCCAGCTTATCCATCCTTCTCCGCAAGTGGAGGGCAGCTCTTTTTATCTTAACTTTAGTTCTTCGTGTGCACGTTTTTCTTCTCCTTCTAAACTATAACCTCCTTGAGGGCAGGGCTCTGGACTGATTTAACGTTGATGTGTCTAGAGTTCTTGGCATCGTACTTTCATAGAATAGACGTTTAATAATTATTAGTTTAATGAATAAACAAATCAAACGTATTTAAAGAAGTGGCCACATAAATTAGTTATGCTGATAATAATACAACCTTCAATTAAAATATACATGAAAATACTATCAAACCAAGCCACTGTGCAGAGCATAACATAATAGCAATAGGATAACCTTAGAAAAACAGAACTAATTTTTATGTATTATTTTTTACTTTGCAGTCTCTTTTTGTGTTTCTACTTATGTGAAACTACCTCTTTTTCTGTTAAGGAAGTTTAAGCTTCTTAAAAGTTCTTAACATGGCATTTGTTCCAGTGTGGTGTTTTTTTCCAATTCGACACTGTCACAACCAAGGCAGCTGGAGCCTTTCAGCATTCAACTTCATGCACTGCTGTGTACACAAAACGTGATGATTTCTTACAAAATTCACAACCTGCTGTACTTTACTCCAAACTCACTTTCTTTATGATTCATTTAAGGGTAATAAAGAGACAGTGACAGTTATTATAATAGGATTTAATATGAATGAAAAGTATAACCTGTGTGTAAGACTGTTGCCACCTAAAGACTCAGAACTGAGAATCAGGTGCAATTAAAAAAGAAAAAATGTATACTTCATATGGAAGCTTTCAGAGGGTTTCAATAACAGTGAAAATAAATACCACATCAGTGACACGTATGACACTTAAAATATTCACAGAAACATGTACTTCCAGCTTATCTTTGAGCTGTGAAAAAAATGCACAGGCAACTGCATGAAAGTGGTTTAACAGCCTCATTTTAAACAATTTCTGGATGAATTAATAAATTCTGGACCCACGAGCTAAGATCTCACTTAAAAAGTAGTCATGATGTGTTTCATACGTGAAAAGGAAGGAACAACCGTCACGAAGGTGTCTTCTCACACCCAACAGTTTCACTCATCCAGACAAAGTGCAGGGTGGGCCGCGCCCGGGCCAGGGGTGGACAGACTCAAAGTCATGGGCACAGATCCGGCACGGCAGCTGGGGCCGCCCCTTCTTCCTCCACCCACACTCTGGGCGGTGCCGCCCCTCTGCTCTGGGCTCCACCCTGCGACTTGCATTGACTGCCGGCACAGCAACACGTGTGCACGCCAGGGCCAGAGCAGCCCCTCTGCCATCACCATGAAGAACACACCTAGGCCAGCCAGCCTGGGGAGGAAAAGCCTGAGGGCCACGACTGAGGGACCCCAGCTGCCCCAGCCAGCCTGGGTCAGCCGACAGCCTGCCAATGCCATTCGAATGGTAGCTCTTTTGGGTTTCTTCCTTGGAAAGTTGCCTCTTTGTGTAAGAAGCATCCCAGCTGAGGCCAGAATAACCTCCAGCTAAGCCCAGCCAAAATCGCCAGCCTGTAGGCTTACTCATAAGTCAGATGAATCTTATTGTTTGAAACCCCCCAAGTCTGGGGTGGAAAGGGGTTGTAATAGGGCCTTATTGTGACAACAGACAACTGACACGGCATGGAAACATGGAGGGACTAGGCACACAAATGGACAATGGCCAGACCGTATGTGACAACAGAACGTTGGCCCACAATCCCTGCAGCAGCAAGCCCAGGAGACGCCCACAGCCTCTGCAGCCATCGGGCCAGGCAGCCAGGATGGGTCCAGGCCAGCTTCCGTGTGTTTTACCCCTACTGTCAACTCAGGGCAAGGCAGAAAAGCCACGTGTGCCCCCAACCAGTCATGCACGATGTCCCACTCTGTGTAGCCCGTCTCCAGCTTCCCCGTGCCAACAGCCTCCAGCAGGGCACCCCGAGCCTTGCCCTTTTTCACTGTGCAGCCCCCCACTCCCCTGCCCGCCTTTGAGGCTCTGCTGGACACAAGTGCTGGCGGCCGACTCCCTCGCGGTCGTAAGCCCTGAATCAGCAGCCTGCGTGTTCTCGGCCGGTCTTCATTTCCACAGCACGAAGGGAGTGGAGAGCTGTGGACGTCATCGCAAGCAGTAACAGATGTTTAACCAGGAGCCGAGGGGTGCTCATAACTTGACTGACTGGCCGGACGGAAAGCCTGTGCGCCAACATCCCTCCTCTCCAGCGTCGCCTCCCAAAGCGGAGTCTTTTGTCGCAGACGACGCGAGACATTCTTCAATGTGTGCCCAAGAGCGTCTCTTAATCCTTCAACTTCTAAGCCTTTCTCTTCTGAAGCTCCTTCCCGGCCATCATCCTTGTCCTTTTCTCCTCTAAAATCACTATCTGGTCTGAAGCTACCAGATCTTCAATCAGTGATGGCTTTACCTGTGTGGCTGCCGTGTCATTTCATCAATTACATTAAGTCCTGGCTCTTTCACAAGATTTGTCATTTTAGCTTTGCGATTTATTTGCCTCGTTGTTCTTAAAATTTTAGCATGTTCTCCATCTGTAAGAGACGGACAAAGAAGCCAAGGCATCTCGGATAGTGGGATGTAGAGGGCATTTTTCCATAGAGCTAATTTTATAAACGTTCTGGTAGATAAATTTGATCATGAAACTGCAATACTTCACTGTTTTCATAATTTTCTTATATTTTAGAAATCTCTTAGAAACAAAAATTTTGTAATAAAAAAATTTTATCTAAAAATAAACCTCGAACAACAAAAAACCTCAATACTTTTTTTTGACATTGTAAAAGCCCCCTTTATTCCAAAGTATACGTCCAGTAATGCCCCAGAAGATACGAGTAATGAGCATTGTACCGAGAATAACAGGGATCCTATCGTTTTAGAATTTGTGCAAAAAATGTTATTAAAATGAAAAAGAGAGAACTTCCACTGAATTGCAACTGTTGGTTTCAATGCTAAACCTGTTTGTCAAAATGGTGTTGCCTGGAATTGGTGAACACTCACATAAAACCAAAATATTCACACACTGGTTGGGTACTGTGAGAAATTTTGCTTTGAAGGAAGCTCAGTGAAGGATCTTTAAATTTAAAGATCCAGTGTTTTTCCGATGAAATGAATAGCTATCTTTTGAGAGTATTTTTCTTTCAGATATTTATTGGAGTATAATTTTTACACTGTTGTGCCAGTTTTTGCTGTACAACAAAGTGAATCACCTGTATTTATACATACATCCCCATGTCCCCTCCCTCCCGAGCCTCCCTCCCACCCTCCCTATCCCACCCCTCTAGGTCATCACCAAGCATCCAGCTGATCTCCCTGTGTTATGCAGCAGCTTCCCACTACCCATCTATTTTATGTTTGGTGGTGTGTATACGTCAATGCTACTCTCTCGCTTTGTCCCAGTCTCCCCTCCCCCCCATTTTAAAATAGCATGTATAGTGTCATTCCCTTTATCTCAAATTTATTTTTACCATCTGTCTCTCTGTATATATGCATTAGAAATATGGCCGAATGATGTTCACCAAATGTTCATGATAATTACTCTTTGGGTGGGATTTTAAGTGAGTCCACATATGTTTACATGTGTGTGTATATGTTTACATTCTTCTTTGTATAGTTATATGTTGTAGAAATTTTATAGCAAGGCTCTATGATTTTACAAAAACAGTAAAGGTTTTCTTTTTTAAAACCCAAAACTTGAAAATATACAAATAAAGATCTAAATCTATTCATTCAATAACCTACCAACAATTTACAAAAGATAAAAAAAGTCAGGGAAAAGTTTAGAAATGTATATACACCAAATAAATAGTAGGTACTAGAGAGCTAAAGGATAAATTTTAAAAATCATATAAAAGAGAGAAAAAAAATGCAGTGAAAGGGAATGAAAGGAAGTAACACAACAAGAATACAGTTACAGGAAAAAAAAAAAAACTTATCTAGAGTCACAAATTCTGGTTTTTACTTTGACATATAAATAGCTTGCAGCCATCACTCCCATCCTCACAACAAGAAAAACAGCTGAAAAAAATCAGCTTTTCTTAGAATGACCAGAAGATTGAGGTCAGAGGGCAAACCATCACCCGAGAACCAGAGAGAAGTGGATGCAGGAACTCCAGCTCACTGCGTGGGAAGCCAGGGCTCCAGCAGCAGCCGGCAGGCTCACGTCAAGGGTAACAGAATCGCAGGCGCCTGAGTGTGGACTGGCTCAAAAACCACTGGGGACCGGGTCTCTCATACGTTTTACCGCCAGCAGCCTGACCAGGTTCTTCTGGTGAATCTTGCAGGAAGACTGCACCCCACCCCCACCCCCACCCCCTCCCGATGTCCGTGGCAGTAGGAGGGGACATGCAAGGGAGGAGCTCAGGCTTTCTCTCTGTGCAGGGACCTGCCATCAGGGGAAACTTTCTTGCTGGAGCCAGTGTGACCTGGGGAGAGGTCAACTAGGTGAGTTGCGCCACCACTGGCTTTCCTGTCTCACATAAAGGGACTGGGAGAAGGCTGAGGGACTCTTCTAAAGGTCACAGCCCATGGATGCTGGCCCATAAAAAGTGCAGATTTAATCATAAAGTTATAGATAAGCATTCTCCTCCCCAGTACTTTGCCAGCACAGCAGCAGGGCTCCAGGATGATGGGCATGGATTATGACTAAGGGCTGAGACATAGCATCTGTCTAAGAGTGGGGTTCGGGGGAAATCCAAAGACGTCAGAGGAAATGGAAGCTTGGACGCCTCCAGCTACAGCAAGGGTTAAACACAGCACAGCTCCTCGCCAGATAAACACAAAACTTTACACTAAAGCCCTATGTACCTCGGTTCTTACTGCCCAATACATACGCCTGGCTTTCACCAAAAGTAACTAGACACACAAAAGGCATAAAAAACTGCTCTCTGAAGAAACAAAGCAAGCATGAGAACCAGACCCCAATGTGACAGAGACTTGAAATTATAAGGTGGAGATTTTTTTTAACACTATGGTTAATATGACAATGGCCCTGGTGGAAAAAGTGAGCAACATGCCAGAACAGATGGGCAACATAAGCAGAGATGGAGACTCTGAGAAAGATTCAAAAGGAAACGCTAGAAATCAAAATGCTGTGCAGAAGTGAGTGCCTTTGATGGCGCATCAGTGGACAGCACACAGCCACAGACAGACTCAGTGAGTGTGAAGACTTGGCCATAAACACGTCCCTAACTCAAGCACAAAGAGAGAAAAGAATGGAAAGAAAGAAAGAAAGAAAGAAAGAAAGAAAGAGAGAAAGAGAGAAAGAGAGAGAGAGAGAGAAAGAGAGGGAGGAAGGAAGGAAGGAAGGAAGGAAGGAAGGAAGGAAGGAAGGAAGGAAGGAAGGAGAAAGAAAGAAAGAAAGAAAGAAAGAAAGAAAGAAAGAAAGAAAGAAAGAAAGAAAGAAAGAAAGAAAGGAAGGAAGGAAGGAAGGAAGGAAGGAAGGAAGGAAGGAAGGAAGGAAGGAAGGAAGGAAGAAAGGGGAGGGAGGGAGGGAAAGAAAGGAAGGAAGGGAGGGAGGGAGGGAGGGAGGAAGACTATCCAAGAACTGTGGGACAATTACCCAAGATTTAACATCCTTGCAATGAGAACAGAAGAGGAGAAGGAAAGAGAGGAGAAGAAATATTTGAAATAATAATGGATAAGAATTTCCAAAATTAATGACAGACAGCAAACCACAGATCCAGGAGTCTCCGAGAACATCAAGCAAGATAAATACCAAAAAATGTACACCTGGGTATATCACATACAAACTACAGAAAATCAAAAAGAGAAAATCTTGAAAGAAGTCAGAGAAGAAAGCCACCTTACCTATACAGGAATAAGGATAAGCATTACATCCGACTTCTACTCAGAAATCATGCAAACAAGAAAAAAGTGAAGTGAAATATTTGAAGTGTTGAAATTTAAAAAAAAAACACTGACCTAGAATTCTGTATCTGGTGAAATTATGCTTCCAGAGTGAAAAAGACAATAGCAATGAACAATCCAAAAAGGAAATTAAGAAAACAATCCCATTTGCAACAGTATCAAAAAGAATAAAGTATTTAGGAATAAATTTATCCAAGGAGGTGTAAGACTTTTACACTTAAAACTACAAAATGTTGCTGAAAGAAATTAAAGACCTTAAAAAATGGAAAAGCATCTTGTGTTCTTGGATTGGAAGGCTTAATACTGTTAAAATGACACTTCTACCCAATGCGGTACACAGATTCATTGCAATGAATCCCCTATCAAAATCCCAATGGTGTTTTTGAAGAAATGAAAAAATAAATTCTAAAATTCATATGGAATTTCAAGGGACCCAGAATGGCTGAAATATTCTTGAAAAAGAAGAGCAAAGTTGCACTCTCATACTTCCCAGTTTTACAACTTACTACAGAGTACCGTTATCAAAACAGTATGGCACCAGCATAAGGACAGACACACAGACCAATGGAATAGAAGTGAGATCCCAGAAATAAACTTTCACATCTGTGGTTAATTGATTTTTGACAAAGATGCCAAGACCATTCAATGGGGAAAGGACGGTGTCTTCCCAAAAAATGGTGCAAAGGAATGAACTTGTGCCCTTGCCTTACACCATATACAAACATTGTCAAAATATATCAAGGAGCTAAACTTAAGAGCTAAAACTATAACATTCTTAGAAGAAAATGTAGGAGACAATCTTCAAGACATTGGATTTGGTGATGATTTCTTGGGCATGACACTAAGAACACGAGCAACAAAAGAAAACATATATAAATTGGACTCTATCAAAATTTAAAATTCTGCATATTAAAGGAGACTATCAAGGGAGTGAAAATGGGATAAAATATTTGCAAATATATCACATGTGATAAAAGTTTCATTTCCAGAATATATAAAGAATTCCTAAAATTTAACAACAAATAGACAAGACAATTAAAAGTGAGCAAATGACGTGAATAGACATGTCTCCAAAGATGATATACAAATGGCCACCAAGCACATGAAAAGATGCTCTATGTCATTAGCCATTATGGAAATGCAAATCGAAACCACAGTGAGATCCCACCTCACAACTATGAGGATGGCTATAATTTTTTCAAGTCAGAAACAGCAAGTGTTGGAGATTATGTGGAGAAATTGGAACCCTCATGCATTGCTGATAGGAACATAAAACAGCACAGCTGCTATATAGAACAGTTTGGCAATCACATAGAATTACCATATGACAGCAACTTCACCCCCAGTATATACACAAAAGAGTAAAACAGATAGTCGAACAAATGCATTTACATGCGTGTTCACAACAGTGCTACTGACATTAGCCTAAATGCAGGAACAGACCAAAAGTCTAACAACAGATGAATGGATACACAAAATGCAGCATATATACACAGTGGAATATTATTCAGCCATAAAAAGGAAAGAAGTACTGAAACACTACAACATGGATGAACCTCAAAAACATTATAAGTGAAAGAGATCAGACACCAAAGATCACACAGTATATGAGTCTATGTATATGAAATATCCAGAATAAGTAAATCCACAGAGTTAGAATGCAGATTGGTGGTGGCCAGGGGTTGAGGGAGGAGGGAATGGGTATGGGATTTTGTTTTCACCATGGAGTTATGGGAGTGTTCAGGAACTAGACGGAGGTGGTGGCTGCACAACATTTTGAATATAATAAATGCCACTAAATTGTTCACTTTAAAGTGGTTAATTTTATGCTATGTGAATTTTACCTAAATAGTTTTTAAAATGATGAAGAAATGAAGACCTTTTCAGACAAAAAAAAAAAAAAAAAAAGAAGGAATTTGCTTCCAGTAGACTTGCCTTGCAAGAAATGTTGAAAGAAGTTCTTCAGAAAGAAAGAAAATGAGGGCTTCCTAGGTGGCACAGTGGTTAAGAATCTGCCTGCCAATGCAGGGAACATGGGTTCAACCCCTGCTCCAGGAAGATCCCATATGCCACGAAGCAACTAAGCCCGTGCACCACAACTACTGAGGCGGCACTTTAGAGCCCATGAGCCACAACTATTGAGCCCATGTGCTGCAACTACTGAAGCCCATGCGCCTAGAGCCCGTGCTCCGCAACAAGAGTAGCCACGGCAACGAGGAGCCTGCACACCACAACGAAGAGTAGCCCCCACTTATCACAACTAAAAAGAAAGCCCGCACACAGCAAAAAAAGACCCAACACAGCCAATAAAATTAAAAAAAAAAAGAAAGAAGGAAAATGATATGTCAGAAATTCAAATATACTTAAAGAAAAAGAAGATGGTTAGAGAAGCAATAGATGAAGGCAAAACAAAATCTCTCATATTCTTAATTGATCTAATAGATTTACTGTTTGTTCAACATAATCAACAAAGAGCAATATATTGAGTGATTTATAGCTTATAGATAAGTGAAATGGATGACAGCAATGTTATAATGGATGGGAGAGAGGGGTGGGTCTACTCCTATCCATGAAGCAGTATAGTGTTATTTGAAATCAGATTTATATTAGTTGCAAGTGGTAAACTTTAGGGAAACCACTAAAATAATTTTTAAAGGAGTATAATTGATATACTAAGAAAGGAGAGAAAATGATACAATATAAAATGTTCAAGTAAAATCATAGAAGGCAGAAAAAGAGGGAAAGATCAAAAAGAACAAGAGCAAAAAATAGAAAACATATATGATAAATATTAATCCAACTATATAAGAATCACTTTATATGTGAATGGTCTAAACACATTAATTAAAACACACAGACTCACAAAGTGGATTAAAAAAGGAGAGTCAACTATGTGTTGTTTAGAAGAAACCCACTTTATATAAAGACAATGCTAGATTAACAGTAAAGGGTTGCAGAAAGATATACCATGCTAGCACTAATCAAAAGAAAGCTGGAGAAGCCATATTAATTTCAGACAAAGCCAATGTAAGAACAAGGATAATTATCAAAGATAAAGACAGGCCTTACATAATGATAAAGGGGTCAGTTCTACATGGAGACATAACTATCTGTAATGCATATGTACCTGACAACAGTGTCAAAATAACATGAGGCAAAAACTTACAGATCTGCAAGAAGAAATAGATAAATCCACTTTTATACGTGGAAACTACAGCAGCCTCCCATCAGTAACTGACAGACCCAGCGAGCAGAAAATCATTAAGGACATAGCTGAGCTGACCAACACCAACAATCAACCAAATTTAATTGACATTTAAAGGATACTTCATTCAACAGCAGCACAATGTATATTCTTCTCAAGTTCACATGGAATATTCATCAAGACAGACCACATTCTGGAACTAAACTAGATATCAATAACTGAAACATAGCTGAAAAATGCCAAAATATTTGGAGAATAAAATACACATTTCTATATAAGACATGAACCGAAGAAAAAGTCTCAAGAGATTTTTTAAATATTTTAAACTAAGTGAATATGAAAATACAATTTATCAAAATTTGTGGGGTGCAGGAAAAGCAGTGCTTAAAGAAAAATTTATAGCATTGAATGTATATGTTAGAAAATAAGAAAACTCTAAATCAAGAATCTCAGCTTCTGCATTAGGAAACTAGAGAGAGAAGAGCAACATAAACCTAAAGCAAACAGAAGAAAAGAAATAATAAAAATTAGAGCAGAAATCAATGAAAGTGAAAACAGGAAAACAATAGAGAAAAATCAACAAAACCAAAACTGGTACTCTAAAAAGATCAGTAAAATTTATAAACCTCTAACCAAGAAAAGAAGAGAGAAGACAGAAATTGCTAATCAGAAATTTAAATGGGATTATCAGTGGATCTCTATCGATCCATTGGACATATAAAAAAATAGTAAAGGAATATTCTGAACAACTCTACAGCCACAAATTTGATAACTTAAATGAAATGGACCAATTCCTTAAAAGATACAATCTGACAGAACTCATAAAAAGAAACAGATAATCTGACTAGGTCTATATTTAAGATAGTACGTCAACAATTAATAACCTGCCAAAAAAGATTAAGCAGCAGGTCCAGAGTGTTTCACTACCAAACTTTTAAGAAAGACCTCACACAAATTCTCTACAATCTCATCCAGAAAAAAAGAAGCATTACTCTGATACCCACACCAGATAAAGATGTTATAAGAAAGGAAGACTACAAACCAATAACTCTGATGAAAATAGATGCCAGTTCCTCAACAAATTAGCAAATACAATCCAACAGTGTATGAAAAGAACTATATACATGACCAAGTAAAATTTATTCCAGGGATGCAAGGCTGGTTCAACATTTAAAAATCAATTAGTGGAGTGGTGGATCAAGATGGCGGAGTAGGAGGACGTGCGCTCACTCCCTCTTGCAAGAGCACCGGAATTACAACTAACTGCTGAACAATCATCGACAGAAAGACACTGGAACTCACCAAAAAAACCCACCCCACATCCAGAGACAAAGCAGAAGCCGCAATGAGATGGTAGGAGGGGCGCAATCATGTTAAAATCAAATCCCATAAATGCTGGGTGGGTGACTCACAAGCTGGAGAACAGTTATACAGCATAAGTCCTGAGGGTTCTGAGCCCCACATCAGGCTTCCTAACCTGGGGGTCCAGCAATGGGGGGAGGAATCCCCAGAGAATCAGACTTTGAAAGCCAGTGGGATTTGATTGCAGGACCTCCACACGACTGGGGGAAACGGAGACTCCACTCTTGGAGGGCACACAAAAAACTGTGCTCACCAGGACCCAGGGGGAAGGAGCAGTGACCCCATAGGAGACTGAACCAGACCTACCTGCTGGTGTTGGAGGGTTGCCTGCAGAGGTGGGGGGCAGCTGTGGCTCACTGAGGAGACAGGGAAACTGGCGGCAGGGGTTCTGAGAAGTGCTTATCAGCGTGAGCCCTCCCAGACTCCACCATTAGCCCCACCAAAGACCCTGTAAGCTCCAGTGCTGGGTTGCCTCAGGCCAAACGACCACCAGGGTGGGAACAAAGCCCCACCCATTGGCAGACAAGAAGACTAAAGTGTCACTGAGCTCCACCCACCAAATCAGATTAAAGTTTTACTGAGCTCTGCCCACCCAGCCCAACCCACCATCAGTCCCTCCCATCAGGAAGCACACATGAGCCTCCTAGATAGCTTCCTCCACAAGAGGGCAGAAAGCAGAATCAAGCAGTATCAGCAGTATTTCATCTTGTGGAACTGAAAATCACAGCCACAGAAAGACAGAGAAAATGAAAAGGCAAAAGACTTTGCACCAGATGAAGGGACAAGATAAAACATCAGAAAAACAACTAAATGAAGAGGAGATAGGCACTCTTCCGGAAAAAGAAATCAGAATACTGATGGTGAAGATGATCCAGGACTTTGAAAAAAGACTGGATGCAAAGATCAAAAAGTTGCAAGAAAAGTTTACCAAAGACCTAGAAGAATCAAAGAACAAACAAACAGAGATATGCAACACAATAACTGAAATGAAAAATACACTAGAAGGAACCATTAGCAGATTAACTGAGGCAGAAGGGCGAATAAGTGACCTGGAAGACAAAATGGTGATAATCACTGATGCAGAAAAGAATAAAGAAAAAAGAATGAAAAGAACTGAAGACAGCCTAAGAGACCTCTTGGACAACGTTAAACGCACCAACATTCACATTATAGGGGTCCCAGAAGGAGAAGAGAGAAAGGACCCGAGAAAATACTGGAAGAGATTATAACTGAAAATTTCCCTAACATGGGAAAGGAAATAGCTACCCAAGTCCAGGAAGCACAGAGAGTCCCAGGCAGGATAAACCCAAGGAGAAACACACCAAGACATGTAGTAGTCAAATTGACAAAAATTAAAGACAGAGAAAAGTTATAAAAAGCAACAAGGGAAAAACAACAAATAACATCCAGGGGAACTCCCATAAGGTTAACAGCTGATTTCTCAGTAGAAACTCTGCAAGCCAGAAGGGAGTGGCATGATATATTTAAAGTGATGAAAGGGAAGAACCTACAACCAAGAATACTCTACCCAGCAAGGATCTCATTCAGATTCGACAGAGAAATCAAAAGCTTTACAGACAAGCAACAGCTAAGAGAATTCAGCACCATCAAACCAGCTCTACAACAAATGCCAAAGGAACTTCTCGAAGCGGGAAACATAAGAGAAGAAAAGGACCTACAGAAACAAAACCAAAACAATTAAGAAAATGGTACTAGGAACATACATATCGATAATTACCTTGAATGTAAATGGACTAAATGCACCAACCAAAAGACACAGACTGGCTGAATGGGTACAAATACAAGACCCATATATATGCTGTCTACAAGCGACCCACTTCAGACCTAGGGACACATACAGACGGAAAGTGAGGGGATGGAAAAAGATATTCTATGCAAATGGAAATCAAAAGAAAGCTGGAGTAGCAATACTCATATCAGATAAAATAGACTTTAAAATAAAAAAATGTTACAAGAGACAAGAAAGGACAATACATAAAGATTGAGGGATCAATCCAAGAAGAGATAACAATTATAAACATATATGCACCCAATATAGGAGCACCTCAATACATGAGGCAAATGCTAACAACTATGAAAGAGGACATCGACAGTAACACAATCATAGTGGGGGACTTTAACACGCAACTTACATCAATGGACAGATCATCCACAGAGAAAATTAGTAAGGAAACACAAGCTTTAAATGACACAATAAATCAGCTTGATTTAATAGATATCTATAGGACATGACATTCAAAAACAGCAGAGTACACATTCTTCTCAAGTGCACATGGAACACTCTACAGGATAGATCACATTTTGGGTCATAAATCAAGCCTTGGTAAATTCAAGAAAATTGAAATCATATCAAGCATCTTTTCTCACCACAATGCTATGAGATTAGAAATCAATTACAGGAAAAAAAACTAAAAAACACAAACACATGGAGGCTAAACAATACACTACTAAATAACCAACAGATCACTGAAGAAATCAAAGAGGAAATCAAAAACTACCTAGAGACAAATGACAATGAAAACACAATGATCCAAAACCTATGGGATGCAGCAAAGGCATTTCTAAGAGGGAAGTTTATAGCAATACAATCCTACCTCAAGAAACAAGAAAAATCCCAAAAAAACAATCTAACCTTATGCCTAAAGAAACTAGAGAAAGAAGAGCAAACAAAACCCAAAGTGAGTAGACGGAGAGAAATCATAAAGATCAGAGCAAAAATAAATGAAATAGAAACAAGGAAAACAGTAACAAAAATCAATAAAACTAAAAGCTGGTTCTTTGAGAAGATAAATAAAATCAATAAACCTCTAGCAAGATTCATCAAGAAAAGGAGGGAGAGGACTCAAATCAATAAAATTAGAAATGAAACAGGAGAAGCTACAACAGACACTGCAGAAATAAAAAGCACCATAAGAGATTACTGCAAGCAACTATATGCCAATAAAATGGACAACCTGGATGAAATGGACAGATTCTTAGAAAGGTATAACCTTCCCAGACTGAATCAGGAAGACATAGAAAATATGAACAGACCAATCACAAGTAATGAAATTGAAACTGTGATTAAAAATCTCCCAACAAACAAAAGTCCAGGACCAGATGCGTTCACAGGTGAATTTTATCAAACATTTAGAGAAGAGCTAACACCCATCCTTCTCAAACTCTTCCAAAAATTTGCAGAGGAAGGAACACTCCCAAACTCATTTTATGAAGCCACCATCACCCTGATACCAAAACCAGACAAAGATACTAGAAACAAAGAAAACTACAGACCAATATCACTGATGAATTTAGATGCAAAAATCCTCAACAAAATACTAGCCAACAGAATCCAACAACACATTAAAAGGATCATACACCATGATCAAGTGGGGTTTATCCCTGGAATGCAAGGAGTCTTCAATATATGCAAATCAATCAATGTGATACACCATATTAATAAACTGAAGGATAAAAACCACATGATCATCTCAATAGATGCAGAAAAAGCTTTTGACAAAATTCAACACCCATTTATGATAAAAACTCCAGAAGGTGGGCATAGAGAGAACCTACCTCAACATAATAAAGGCCATATATGACAAACCCACTAGCAAACATTCTCAATGGTGAAAAACTGAAAGCATTCCCTCTAAGATCAGGAACAAGACAAGGATGTCCACTCTCGTCTCTACTATTCAACATAGTTTTGGAAGTCCTTGCCACAGCAATCAGAGAAGAAAAAGAAATAGAAGGAATCCAAATTGGAAAAGAAGAAGTAAAACTGTCACTGTTCGCAGATGACAGGATATTATACATAGAAAATCCTAAAGATGCCACCAGAAAACTACCTGAGCTAATCAATGAATTGGGTAAATTTGCAGGATACAAAATTAACACATAGAAATCTCTTGCATTTCTACACACTAACAATGAAAGATCAGAAAGAGAAATTAAGGAAACAATCCCATTCACCATGGCAACAAAAAGAATAAAATACCTAGGAATAAACCTAACCAAGGAGGTAAAAGACCTGTACTCAGAAAACTATAAGACGCTAATGAAAGAAATCAAAGATGACACAAACAGATAGAGGGACATATCATGTTCTTGGATTGGAAGAATCAACATTGTGAAAATGACTATATTACCAAAAGCAATTTACAGATTCAATGCAATCCCTATCAAATTACCAATGGCATTTTTCACAGAACTAGAACAAGAAATTTTACAACTTGTATGGAAACGCAAAAGGCCCCGAATAGCCAAAGCACTCTTGAGAAGGAAAGATGGAGTTGGTGGAATCAGGCTTCCTGACTTCAGGCTATACTACAAGGCTACAGTGATCAAGACAGTATGGTACTGGCACAAAAACAGAAATATAGATCAATGGAACAGGATAGAAAGCCCAGAGATAAACTATGCTCAACTAATCTATGACAAAGGAGGCAAGGATATACAATGGAGAAAAGGCAGCCTCTTCAATAACTGGTGTTGGGAAAACTGGACAGCTACATGTAAAAGAATGAATTAGAACACTTCCTAACACCATACACAAAAATAAACTCTAAATGGATTAAAGACCTACATGTAAGGCCAGGCACGATAAAACTCCTAGAGGAAAACATAGGAAGAACACTCTTCGACATAAATAACAGCAAGATCTTTTTTTGATCCACCTCCTAGAACAATGGAAATAAAAACAAAAATAAATAAGTGGGACCTAATGAAACTTCCAAGCTTCTGCACAGCAAAGGAAACTATAAGCAAGATGAAGGGACAACCCTCAGAATGGGAAAAAATATTTGCAAATGAAGCAACAGACAAAGGATTAATCTCCAAAATATATAAACAGTTTATCCAGCTCAATATCAAAAAAACAAACAACCCAATCAAAAAATGGACAGAAGACCTAAACAGGCATTTCTCCGAAGAAGACATACGGATGGCCAAGAGGCACATGAAAAGCTGCTCAACATCACTAATTATTAGAGAAATGCAAATCAAAACTACAAGGAGGTATCACCTCACACCGGTCAGAATGGGCATCATCAGAAAATCTACAAACAGTAAATGCTGGAGAAGGTGTGGAGAAAAGGGAATGCTCTTGCACTGCTGGTGGGAATGTAAATTGATACAGACACTATGGAGAACAGTATGGAGGTTCCTTGCAAAACTAAAAATAGAACTACCACATGACCCAGCAATCCCACTGCTGGGCCATATACCCAAAGAACACCATAATTCAAAAAGACACATGCACTCCAATGTTCATTGCAGCACTATTTACAATAGCCAGGACATGGAAGCAACCTACATGTCCATCAACAGATGAATGGATAAAGAAAATGTGGTACATATATACAATGGAATATTACTCAGCTGTAAAAAGCAATCAAACTGGGACATTCGTAGAGGCATGGATGGACCTAGAGACTGTCATACAGAGTGAAGTGAGTCAGAAAGAGAAAAACAAATATCGTATATTAACACATATATGTGGACTATAGAAAAATGGTACAAATCAACCGGTTTGCAAGACAGAAATAGAGACCCAGATGTAGAGAACAAACATATGGACACCAAGTGGGGAAAGCGGGGATGGTTGGGGGGGGAGTGAATTGGGAGATTGGGATACCAAATAGTACACTCTAAATAAATGCAGTTTATTGTAAAAAATAAAAAATTTTAAAAAATCAATTAATGCAGTCCATCACATCAACAAGCTAAAGAAGAAAATTCATGTGATCCTATCAATAAATGCAGATAAAGCATATGAAAAAAATCAATACCCATTCACAGTAAAAACTCTTAGTGACCTAGGGATAGAGGGGAACTTCTTCAACTTGATAAAGAACATTTGTGAAAAAGCTACAGCTAACATCAGACTTAATTGTGAGAAAATAAATGCTTTACCCCTCAGATGGGGAAAAAAAGCAAGAACGTCTCCTCATTCCACACCTATTCAACATCATACTAAAAGTCCTAGCCAATGCAATAAGAAAAGAAAAGTAAATAATAAAAGTATGTAGATTGGGAAGGAAGAAATAAAATTAGCTCTGTTCTCAGAAGACATGACTGTCTATATAGAAAATCCCAAAGAACTAGCAAAAAGGAAAAACAAAAAGTCCTGGAACTAATAAGCAATTATAGCAAGGTTGTAGGATACAACGTTAATATAAAAAAGTCAGTCATTTTTGTGTATACCAGCAATGAACAAGTGCAATTTGAAATCAAAAACAGAATGCCATTTACATTAGCTCCGATAAAAATGAAATACTTAGGTATAGATCTAATAAAATATGTATAAGACCTGTGTATGGAAAATTACAAAACTCTGATAAATCAGAGATCTAAATATATGGAGAGATATTCCATGTCCATGGAGAGGAAGACAGTATGTTTAAAATATCAGTTCTTCCCCAATTTGATCTATGGATACACCACAGTCAAAATCCTAGCGAGCCTTATGCAGGTCCAACAGTCATGGAACCCAAATGCCAGCTTGGGCCTTGGACTAGCAAGACTCTACTGTGTCTTCTCCTTTGGAAATCCAATTGACACAGACCTCACCCAGCAGTTTCCAAAGCTTCAGGGTGACATGTCTATATATAAATCCAGTTAGTCACCTACATTGGCCAAATCAATCTACTTGAAAGTGGAATACATTTTCCAATAAAAAACAACTATGTGTTTCAAAAATATCTAAATCTAAATAAGCAAAAGTTCACTTTAATTACCAAAACAGAAATCATGGCAACCAGAAGATTATCAGCAACTAATATTTGTACAATACTTACCATGTGGCAAGTACTGGGCAACATGCTATACTGCAGCTTCTCCAATTTTGTGTGCATTTTACATTCTCCACTCATCTCAAAACAACACTCCAGTTTGAGCTAATAAGCGGGGTGACAGTGGATCTGTAACAGGAAAAACCTCACCCACAAGGCCCTCTGATTGCTCCCCACCTGCCCACCTACCACTCTATTCTAAATAACTGCAATTCCAGTACCAGCCACACTTGGGCCTTCAGGCCTGTGTAAGGGGCAATAAAGCTCAGTGGTTAAGAACTCTGGAGTTGGATTCAGACAATCTTGTATTCATATTTCAGCCCCCACCCTGAGCAATGTGTTATACTTCATGCAGCCTTGCTTTCCTCCTTTGTAAAATGGGAATGATAATTCACAGCTCATAGTGTTTTTATATAGATTTGGTAAAACAATGCATATGAAGTACTTGAAAATAAGACTTTAATAGCTAGTGTTGCTAGATCTGCTGTACATATCTTGTTGCAAAAGGTACAAACCACACAAGAAACTTGGAATTACCTAGGAAACAAGAGACAACCATAACATGTTTTCTTTCAGTGATGGATTATCCAAAAGCAAAATGATCTCTTGATTTTTATTAAACCAATCACAAGCTTCTAAACTATTTTTCTGTGGATTGTCCGTGAGAAGGCAGAAAGGAGGAGCTGAAAAAAGTTGATGGTAAAGAGTACAGCATTGGGACTTGCCTGGTGGCACAGTGGTTAAGGATCCGCCTGCCAAGGCAGGGGACACGGGTTCGAGTCTTGGTCCAGGAAGATCCCACATGCCTCGGAGCAACTAAGCCCGTGCGGCACAACTACTGAGCCCACGTGCCACAACTACTGAAGCCTGCATGCCTAGAGCCCGTGCTCCAAGAGAGGCCACCGCAAGGAAGAGTAGCCCCCACAGAAGAGCAGCAACTACAGACAGCCGGTGCGCAGCCAGGAAGGCGCAAGGCAGCCAATAAATACTTTTCTAAAAAACCGATGATCTATTTCCAATCCACTTGGTCACTTCTGCAGACTTCACTTTCAGAGACGCGGGGAGAAAGGGCTCTCTGCATCCTGTGTGTCTTCTCTGTACTTTCAGGCGACCTTCCTCTCAGGAACAGCGAGTCACGGTCGCAGCCGGCTTCCCCCGGCCTCCGCGCGGGGCCACGGAGACGTGTCAGGGGCCAGACGCACGCTCGCCCCCAGCAGCTAAAGAGACCCGACAAGCACAGGAAGCTGCGGGCGTCGGGCCCGGGCCCCGGGCAGCGCCGGCCGCGACGCTCGAGGCCGGGCACGCAGGGCGCCCGGGGGTCGGGGCCGCGACCCGGGAGGGCAGGAGGCCGCGGGCCGAGCGCGCTCCGGCGCCCGCGCTCCCACTGCACCACGCGGAGCGCACCGCGCAGCCGGGCGCTGGCAGCCGCCTCGCGCCCCCACTCCGCCCCGCACGCACGCCCGACGGCTGCGCGGGCGCGCGGACCGGTGAGCAGGCGCCCCGACGAGCATGCGCGGCCGAGCGCGGGGCGGGGCGGGGCGGGCGAGCATGCGCGGCGCGGCCCTGTGCGGCGCGCAGCAGAGGCGCATGCGCGGCGTGAAAGCACCGCCCAAGCGACAGAGATGGCCGTACCGCGCTCGGGGCAGAGCCTGTGAGCGTGGGTGGTGAGGCTGCGCGCAGGCGGGACCTGCGAGCATGCGCAGTGTGGCGGCGCCGCCGTGGGCGTCCTGAAAGCGGCGCCCAGCGCGGGGCAGGGACTAGGCTGTTGAGCATGCGCGCTGGCGCGTGCCCGGCGCGGCGGCGGTTGCTGGGCAACGGCGAGCGGCTGAGGCAGAGGGCGCCGGCCTCGGTGGGCGTGCGGAGGGCGGGGTCGGTTCCGCCGCAGGTGCGGCCGCAGGTGGGCTACCGAGGGGAGCGGGGAGGGCAGGGGGAGGGGAGGGGCGCCCTGGAGGCAGGAGCGGCCGGGACTGTCCCGGGCCGCTCCCAGGGTCCTCGGGTCCCCGCGCAGCCCAGCCACTCCGTGGCCGTCCCTCGGGAGCGCCCCGACGGCCACCGTGGAGAACCGCCGCGGGGCCGCTGCCGAAAGGGGGTCGCGGTGGACGTGCGCGGCGGAGCCTTGAAGGAGGCTGCGGCCTGCTGCCCGCCGGTCCGTCCGTCCGCCCGCCGCGCGGCCCTGCTCCAGCGCGTGGCGGGGCCGGGACCCCGCCGTGTCGCCTCTTCGTCAGCGCCTCTGGCCAGCCTGAGAGGAATCTCCTCAGACGGAGAACCGGGCGTCCCTGCGTTAGAGGGCGTCACCAGACAGGGCGTCCGGTCGCCTTTCAAAACTCGCGTGTCTCCCGTGTGCGCCCGCGTGTCGAGCCGCCATGCTTACGGAGTAGCTGCACGTCGCTCAGACAGACTGGTCACTCGTCACGTTGGCGCCGCAGTGCATGTGTGTGTGACCAAGCGCACCTCCTAACTGGTGACAGGGGAATTTACAAAGAGAGAATGTGCCTATGAATTTTAGATTTTAATGCTGGGCAAGGAGTCCCTTACTCACCCTGCCGTTGCCACGGACGAATGATGTAATTTTGGAGGCGTCGCTAATCTCTGGATACGTTTGCTCAGTTTTAAATGAAGTTGGGCTCCGCGCTTGAAAACGGTTTCGGATGCTGAAGTGTAATGCCACCGCAGGCCTTACGAGGGGCCCGCGTTTAAAAGCGCTTGACGTGAAGCGCAGCGGCTGACAGGGCAGCACAGCCGGCTGTGCCCGCTCGGCGGTTTTCGGGGTGACGTGAACGCTGTGCCGCCAGGCTGTAGGCATTTTGAAAGCAGACGTTTCTGAAACTGAAATTCCTCCTACCGCTTCTCCAGCCTAGACTGTCCTGATGAAACACTGGAGGGAAACGTCCTTCGTGCCCCTCTTGGTGCCAGAATTGAAGAGGAACGGGGTTACCGTAGAAACGGTCGCCTCGCTCTAAGGGACCTTGGCGACCTCAGAGACTCCCTTCCGCTGTGCTTGCGGCCCTCCTTCTGCGCTCACTGCGTAGCAAGCGCATTCCCGGGGACTGATTGAATGCAGGTGTGGGTCCTGAGAGACGTAACTTGGGAGTAATCCCTTTCCCGTCTTGCAGACAGGCCCTCGGTGCGGCTCCCTAGGTTACTTCCACAGCTTGCTGTTCCTTCCCACCCCTGTGTATTTTGAACTCTTGTCTTCATAAGATGTACCCTCGTCTGAAAACTGAAAGGGCCAATTCCAAACTCTTCCACCAGCTTTGAAGGGAATTGCATCAAGCATAACTGTTTACAGAGTATCTTCTGTGTGGAAGGGCCTATTTTATTTTATTTTTATTTTTTAAGATTTTTTTTTTATGTGGACTATTTTTAAAGTCTTTATTGAATTTGTTACATTATTGCTTCTGTGTTATGTTTTGGTTTTTTGGCCGGGAGGCATGTGGGATCTTAGCTCACCAACCAGGCATGGAACCTGCACCCCCTGCCATTGGAGGGTGAAGTCCTAATCACTGGCCCGCCAGGAAAGTCCCTGGAAGGACCTACATTAGATACTTTACTAAGGTTGTCTCATTTCATCGTAACGACACCCCTGCAAGGAGTGTGTTATGTGTTTTGAGGGGGGAAACAGACTCACATGCTATGGGTCTCGCCCAGCAAACAGGCAGAGCAAGACTGAACCCACGTCTGTGCCTTGTATTCTGCACGTCCGTGTTCTGGGCACAGTGAAGTGAGACAGTACTCCTCTTCCATCCCAGTCCTTCCACTGTTCCCTTCTCCTCTAAGAACACACGCGCCGCATTCTGGGGTGCCTGTGGGGTAGCGTGCTCCTTGCCTGCTCTCCATCCTTCAGAGCCCTGTTTGAATTCTTCTCTTTAGGAGGCGTTTCGCTTACATCCTCTGACCTTTGTAGCCTAAAATGTCGCTGTGTTCACGTATATATCATCATATTTAGAAGCAGATTGTTCCCACTCATGTTAATATGTTCCCTCCCACTGTGGGGAGCGCTGCTTGAGGACAGGGTGAATCTGTCACAACCGGCTTGAGTCCCGCCAGGATCAGAGCTCGGAGCTCAGCGCTGTGCACTCATCATCGGGTCGCCTCTCCATACATCTCTTCCCCGTAAACCTCATCAGAGACTTTAGGTACACTCTAACTTTGACCTTCTGTTGACTTTTTTACAGTAGAAGAATCAAAGGACTGGGATATGAAATGATGATATAATTTGATATAACCGAGCAACCGCTTCTCCTGAGTCAGCATGTTAAAAAATAAGGTACACAGTCCTTTCTAAAACACACGTTGTTTTACTCCTGACTATATTTTAATTCAGCTATTTGACAGTATAAAAAATAGTCTGCAAACCTTGCTTCAGTGAGGAACTGTCAGCTGTAGTACTTGGTGCAAGCATCTCTTAGCTTCATGGCAGTTTTATTTTGTATGAGTTTTCACCAAAAAAGCATACACTTAAATGCAAGCTTTGCCTAGAGTCTAATCTAATTCTAGTGAAACAATGTGCTCAGGCATGCACAGCTTTTATAGGTCAGAATGCATTTATTCATATTACTATTAAGGCCTTAGTAATTACGGGAAAGATGTTGCTATGTCGTTAACATCAATGGTGAGTCTGGGCTTTGCTCCCCTGTCTTGGGTAACAATGGGTGAAGCATTCTTTACTACTGGATTTGGTCTGGTACACCATCAAGGTTGAGTGTTAAAGCATAAGCTTTCTTGTAAATGATACGTTAGACAATGTTCTGAATATATGGCTTTGTTCCCACTTTTTTAGGGTCATTCATCTAAACAAGATAACTTGGCAGTCACTGCAGTGGCTTTACAAGATCACATTTTACATGATCTTCAACTTCGAAATCTTTCAATAGCAGATCATTCTAAGACAAAGGTACAAAAGACGGAGAACAGATCCAAATCTCTAAAAAGAAATACGAAAGCAATAGTAGATACTGGACTTAAAAAAACCACACAAGGTCCTAAAGTGGAAGATCCAGAAAAAGAATACGTTCTTGATCCAAAACCACCACCATTAACTTTAGGTAAGCTAACCTCATCACTCGTGTTTTGGCTTATCAGAGCTAAAGAATCTGGTTGAGATTAACAGTATCATTTTCCCTGGTACGGAAGTTATTTTAACTTATAATCTTACAGAAAGATATGTCTGTACTGAGGTTTAAAAATGACGGTGGGGACAATATGAGCAAGAAAATAAAGATAGTGATGGTACGTAGAGTGATAATAAGCAAAAGCAGAATAAAATAAATGCCCATTAATCTAGACGGGGCTAGAAACAGAAAATCACCACTTGGCAAAGGCCACAGTGATAGCAGCCATCCGCGGATGCTGGAACGAGCGGGGGAGTCCCATTGAGACACAGGCCGGGGCACAGCCTCACGGCATTGTCCCAGGGACATACTCACCGCACCGGGGAAGCCACCCCACCTTTACCAAGTGACAAAGTCAATGACAGGCTCTCAGCAGGGCGCAGATGCCTCCTAGGGCCTTCTCGCCAAAGATGCATCTCTGAGAGTAACTCTGAGGAAACCTCAGATGACCCAGATGGAAGGACATTCTGCACAGTTCCCGGCCACGGCTCTGCAAAAGCACCGGGTCAGGAGAAGCAAATAAGGACTGAGGTGCTGGCCCGGATCCTGGGAGGCCAAGGGGACAGGCCAGCTGAGCACCCTGCACAATCGGGTCAGAACAGAAGCACATCAGTGAGATGAGACCAACACCCAGCGGGGAGTGTAGACTAATGGAGAGCGCTGGGTCAGCGTCCGCTGGCTGGGTTGGACCATCACCCTCGGGCCGCACAAAATGTCAACACCTGGGGAGGCCGAGTGGAAGCGCGTGAGGATTCTTTACATGGTTTTACAAGCATTTACAAGTCCGAAATTATTTTAGACTGCGAAGTTACAAGTAGAAAATGTTTTGGGATTTCCCTTGTGGTCCAGTGGTTAAGACTCCGTGCTCCCAATGCAGGGGCCCCAGGTTCAATCCCTGGTCAGGGAACTAGATCCCACACACAGCAACTAAGACTCAAATAAATAAATATAAAGAAAATTTTTACTATTTTTATTTTGTTTTTTGCAAGGGAGGCTGGGAAGTAAGGTCCAGCTCTGTGCTCAGGAGGAAGGGAACATCAGCTGGTTTGCGCCGTAGATTCAAAGGGTTAAAGGATTTATCCCTGCGAAGAATAGAGGAAGGATGTTCCTGACTCCTGACGGAGGAGAAGGTGCAGAGGAGCCGAGATAGGAACGGTGGCTGGAGCCTGGTGGGCGGGGAGGAAACGGGGAGGGAACGAAGAAGAGAGGGTTGGGGTTTTAATTTTTTCATTGTGCTAAGATACATACAACATCAGATTTACCATTTCAACCATTTTTAAGTATATACTTCAGTGGCATGAAGTGCATTCCCACTGTTGAGCGACTATGACCCTATCATCTCCAGAGCTTTTCCATCTTCCCAAGCCCCGTCGCCATTAACCACTCACTCCTGTCCCCTCCCCCCAGCCCTTGGCAGCCAGTTTACTTTGTGTGTCTGTGAATCTGACTAGTTAGGAGCCGTGTGAGAGCAGGCAGACGACACCTATGCTTCTGTGTCTGGCTCGTGGCTCTTAGCATAACGTCTTCAAGGTTATTCCAGCTGCAGCACTGGCAGAATTCCATTCCATTGCCTGCATGTAGCACATTTATCCATCTCATCAGTGGACGGGGGAGTTGTTTCTCCCTTTTGATTGCTGTGAATAGCGCTGCCATGAACATTGGTGTACACATATCTGTCTGAGTCCCTGCTTTCAATTCTCTGGGGTATATACTAAAAAGAGGACTTGGCCGGACCGTGTGGTAATTCTATTTAATTTTTCGAGGAATCACCATAAAAAGTTGGAATGATGGAAAGTGGGTTTGGCTGGGGACCTTGCGTCTGAGGGCAGGTGTTGGATGGAGGAGGTGCCGGAAGCTTGCGGGCAGGAGCTCCCCGGGAGAAGAGGGCGGCTGCTGCCACCACAGTGCCCAGTGGACACTTTATCACTCTCCCCGGAACTGCTAACAGGGCTAGTTCTGTCCTAGATAAGGCATCGCACAAGAGAGGCGCAGGCGTGGAGAGAGTGACAGTGACTTAGTGACTGTCTTCCACCTGCACGTACAGTTTACAGAAATGGCCACGCGGCCTCAGTACAGTCACCTGACCAGGGAAGACGTAAGTTAGACATTGGGAAGAGAGTCCCAGTTTGGAGTGAGTCATTCTTTCAGGAGCTCTTGTACAAAAATCTAATTATCACGCATGTTAGTTACTAATGGGGTTGGACCACATGCTCTTAATTACTATCCAGACACAGCACTGCGCTGGGGTTTCTGCCTATTCTTGCTGATTCACTGGAGTTGTGTCCTCTTCGTGTTAATCCAGCCACGGACAGTCGCTTCTCCGGGTGTGTCACTGTCTTTTCATTTTGTGTCTGACTTTACATTTGAATAAAATCTTCATTCTGATTACTTGGTCTATCAGTTTTTCTCTCTATCCTTTATGATTTGGGGGATTTAAATCCTTACCCATTCTGAGATCACAAAGATGTCCCCCCATTTGCTTTACCACCGTTAAAGTTTTGCCTTTCACATTTAGATCTCAACACAGTTTATTCTGCAAATGGTTTTGGGAACATCAGTTGGTACAACAATTTGTTAGATGCCTCCCTCAAACCATAAACCGTCCTTAGCTGGCTTGTGGCACCCCCCTTACACGTATACCAAGTTTTGTGTTTATGGGAGAGAGGCAGAGAGAGAGTGTGTGTGATGTGGGGCTTCTGTTTCTATGTCAGTATCTCACTGTTCTAATTCATATGGTTTTGTAATATGTCTTAATAACTGGTAGGAAAAGACTCAAAATTCGTCCTCAAAAATCTCTTCCAAAAATATATTCTCTCAATACATTAAAACACCGTAGGTGATGTTTCATTTTATCTTCACGTAGACATTCCTTTTAGAACCTTCCATCGTTCTTCTCCCATCTGGACCACTTGCTCTGCGGGGCTGGCGCAGAGCTGTCAACCCTGGGCCTCTTCCCAGCGTCATCCTGTGGATCGTGGCCTTCGGCTCTTCTGTGTTAGTTCCTCTTTCCCTTAGTTTACTCGTGCCCTGTGGGGAAGTTCTCCCCCAGGAGCTTCCTAAGAAAGAGTGTGTGAGAGGCCACCTACAGGCTTGCAGACAAAAGAAACTTTCATTCTACTCTGACACTGGATTGTGGCTAATAAGAGAGTTTGATATGGGAATCTTTTTCTCAGAATTTTGAAAGAATTACCTTCTGGTGTCTGTGTTGCTATAGATACGTCTGATGTGATTCTGACTCCTGGCCCTTTGGGGATCTTTTTCTGCCTCTGCAGTTTCCTGGTGACAGGACTGGTGTGAGTCCTTCATTCTGGGCCTTCCTGGGTCCTCTCAAGGTAGAAACGCATGTCCTCTTCTGGGAGACATTTGGACTATTTTCTTCAAGATTCTCCATTTTCTTTGTTTTCTTTCTGGAATGCCTGTCTTTCAGATGTCAGACTGATCCTTCAGTTTTCTTATTTTCTGTCTCCTCCTTTACCTTATTTTTCTACTTTTAGATCATCTTAACTTCCTCTTCCAGTCTTTTGGTTGCCTTTCACATTTCTATTGAATGCTAAAACATTTCTATTTTCGAAAGCTCTTTTCTGTACTCTGAGCACACCTGTCGCAGCCTCCTGTCCTTATTTTATGGATGTAACACCCTCTGTCCCTGAAGACGGCCCTGTAGGCTGGTGCTGTGTCCACTTAACGGCCCGGGCCCTGGGTGGAGGGAGTGGAAGCCAGTGCTCACGCCCCCACCCCCATCCTGCCGCGCTCACGGCACTTTCTTCTTCAGAGTGAGTGTTTCCACCGGAATCGAGATGCCAGGCCTGGTCCAGGGTAGACACACAGGGGCTTCTCAAACGCCCTGAAGGAAGGGAGCATCCTGGCAGTAACTGTACATCGTAAGAACTTGTTAGCAAGCGGAGAACTGGATTGGTGCTCATTTTATAAAGGCCACTGGTGGCAGAGACAGGCTGAACTGCAAGGAGGCAATGCTGAAGGCCAAGAGAGCACTTAGCTGAGAAGGGAGGAAGACCTCTGGCCGACGCCTGTGAGAAATTCGTAAAATTGGACATCTCCGGCCTCTCTTATAGAATCATTGTGAAAATGAAATAGATAAACGGGGGAATTCTTTGTAAATAAAAACATAAGACGTAAATGTAAGATGTTATTCTTGATTTCTGTGTACCCCTGTAAAAGCATTCTAACTATGGTAGAATAGGACTTCCCTGGTGGCACAGTGGTTAAGAATCCACCTGCCAAAGCAGGGGACACAGTTTTAAGCCCTGGCTGGGAAGATCCCACGTGCCGTGGAGCAACTAAGCCCATGTGCCACAACTACTGAGCCTGTGCTCTAGAGCCTGTGAGCCACAACTACTGAGCCCATGTGCTGCAACTACTGAAGCCCGTGCACCTACAGCCTGTGCTCTGCAACAAGAGAAGCCACCACAATAAGAAGCCTGCGTACCACAGCGAAGAGTGGCCCCGCTCACCAAGCTAGGGACAGCCTGCGCACAGCAATGAAGACCCAATGACAGCCAATCAATCAATCAATTAATTAATTAAAATAAACCTTTAAAAAAATAAAAAATAAATATGGTGGAATAAAGTAATGTAAATGTTTTGCTTTAATACTTGCAAAATAATGTCATTAAAATTATGCGTGAGTTACCATATTGTAAAATACTCTTAAGTGATGTTTCATATTGTTTTAACTTCAGCACAGAGGTTGGGCCTCTTTGAACCTCCCCCATTGCCACTGTCATCAGATGAATGGGAGAAAGTGAAGCAAAGATCCATCCAGCAAGGGGACTCCATGCACCCCTGCCCAATATGCAAAGAAGAATTTGAACTTCGTCCACAGGTGTGTAGCGTGAGCTTAGACAAGCAGGCCTGGGGGTGTTCTCTGGTGACTGCACTCTGAACTGGGGCTTAAGGGAGTCCGTGCTTCTTTCTCCCAGTCTCTTCCTCCTACATGACCCTCAAAGACACATTTCTTTTCCATTAATTAAAGTATGTGTGTGAGAAAGAGCTAAACACCCTCATTATACAGTCTTACTTACTGAATGCTATTAATTCTCAAGTACAAAGTTCGTACAAAAGGAACATTCCCATTCCACTGGCCGTGAGCAGCTGGGGGTGAGTGGGGACACTGCTAGGAGGGCACAGAGGGCAGAAGGATGGAAAACTTTTAAGTTGTTTTGTGAATTGAAATCAGAAAAGAAAAACCAAGTTTGAATATCTCCAAAGAATTTGTGGAAGGATTTTTAATTGAAATCTTTTAACGATCTTTATTCATGAAAGTTTGCCATAGTAAGATTGATGATAATATACATAATACACAATCAATCTATGTCATGGGGTGTTTTCTATACATACTTTGTCTAATTAGACTTTAATCTCCTGGAAATTAGGGGCTGTGCTATTCCTAGAATTTTTTTTTTTTTTTTTTTGAGCGAATGGCTCCCCCGGTGGTGATTTCTTACATGCATAGCATTATGCTTCCTACACAGAGGCACTTGGAACTTTGCTAGAAAAATACAGCAAGTATAGTTAAAAGCAGGCTTAACAGCCACAGCCTAGGAACCCCAGGCTTTACTTACTATCTCGGCATATAAACTCTCAAACTTAATTTGTTTTAATGTTTCATCGTTAACGAGCTAGTTCATAATCATAAACTTTTGTTCTTTACTAACTTGAACTCGCGCGTTATCTTAAACATACTTATTATGTTCTACTTCTCTATCAGGACTTCATCTTACATATGTGAAAGTGGGTATTTCAGAAAGATTTTAGCCCTTAAAGCACAGAAGTACCACTAGGATGACAGCATTTTAGTAGCAAAAGAGCTAATATAATAAAGCCACAAGGAGTGTTTCTGGCCTCAGCAACCTCTTTCTTAATTACGCTATAAATAATAAAAGCTTGAAGCTGCATATCTTAAGGCGGGATCAGATGCAACATGCCCACCATTCCTTCCATTCTGTGTTTTATAAATTTCTCACTATAATATTTTTGGTTGGATAGAGACATGTTTATTTTGCATTTCTGGTTATCATTCTTATGTTTAGCTTTTTCCTTAGTTATAAACAATAGTTGGCATTTCCCCAACGTTTAATGCTTTGAGAGGGTCTCAGTTAATCTCACTTGTGCCTAAGGTAGGCATTATACCCCTCGAACAGTGGAGGAAATAAACAAGTCACATGGTCCACAGCTGGCCGACTCAGGAAGTGTGCTCTGCACAGCTGGAGTCTGGCCCTAACTTCAGGGGCAGTTTCACTGTATTTGCTGCCTCTGAATCCTCTACTTCTGTTATCTCAGGGGAATGTTTGCCAATAACAAATATGGACATTTCAAAGTGGTTTATTATTATTCAATATAGATCATCAAACGTCAGTTGAGAGGTGATGCACTCTGAAAGATGATTCTATAGAGAATGGCTCACTGAGTGCACACAAGGTCGCTTTAGATTAAACAGTGATAACTAAAAAGGGCCCACATGACTGAGGTTTTCCAATTGAGGCTTATTAGGTGGCAGTAAGTTTCAAGGAAAGGTTTTAGAACTTTCTGAGTTCTATTTATTCTGATATTTCTTCCATTCTTCCCATTAAAGAAGAAAAGTGTAGACGGAACGAAGTGGGGGGCGGGGGAGCCTCTTTAAAACTGGAAAGTTTCACCAAGACCAGGGGCCACAGGAAGGCGGGAGCCTGCGCTCCTGGGAAGCGCCTCAGCGCCCGTGCAAGGCGCACACTCCACTCCGGGAGAGGCCTCGGGCGCCCGGGTCAGCTTCATGTGGTCATCCTGGTCTCAGCTCTGCCTGGTCCTTCCTTCCAGGAGAGCCAGCTATCGATGTCACAGCCCAGAATAGCACTGTTTGGTGGGGAATCCGGGTCACAGGAAGGTGGAGTTTTCTAGTGACCATGCTTTCCCTGCATTTAAAAAAGAACAAGTCTCTGGGGTTTACTGCTCATGAAATGCGAGAGTGCAGTTGGGTTGAACAAAGTCCTAAGAAAAGGCGTCTGCTTTCCCTGCTCTGCTCCCCGCCCCCAGCCCGGGTCCTCGCCGGCGCGCGCTCTCTTAGGATCTGCCCGGAGATTCTTCTCTTTCATAACGCTTTCATCTTTAAGTATGCGCTCCTTCTACAGCCAGCTTCGTGTGCTCGTTTGATGTTTCAGATTGTTGTTAAGTTAGTTTTTCTGGTTGCGGTTAGATACCTGCGCTGTGGTAAACAAACACAAAGTATTGTAAACATCAAGGTGGTTAACCTGCTTCTTAAATTTTTCAAAGAAACAACACCGCTTACCTTTTTACACAAGTCAGAATGTTTCTTTTAATTAACGCAGTTACGCTGCTTCTCTTTTAAACTGATTTAACCTTCAACCATCTCTGCCTCCTCGCGGACAGGTGCTGCTCTCTTGCTCCCACGTGTTCCACAGGGTGAGTGCCCGCCCCCCGCCCGCCCGTAGCCAGGGAGGTGGGCATCCCTGCCGCGGGAGGGGTGGGGCCCGGCTCTTCCGCTCACAGGCTCCAGAGGCACCACGTGTTTTGTCCGTGATCACCAGGCCCCGTTACAAATACGAGTCTGAGTCCGCCCTGGCGCGAGAGCCGCAGGCGCTGGCGCGGGGTGGGCTGGGGGCGGGGGGCTGGGCGGGGAGGTGAGGGGGGCGGGGAGGTGAGGGGGGCGGGGGGCTGGGCGGGGTGGGCTGGGGGAGAGGGGCAGGGCGGGGGACTGGGCGGGGAGGTGGGGGCGGGGGGCTGGGCGGGGGCGCGCGGCCGGCGCACGAGGCGTGCTGTGCGGCGCGTCGGCCTGCGCGTTCTTGGAAAGCCCCGCTTTGGGCACGAGTGTCCCGAGGAAGGTGCTCCCGCGTGAGGAAGCGTCTTCCCTCCGGGGCCTGGGCGGACCGAGCCTCCCGATGGCGAGAGGAGCGGGCGCCGCCCTCACGTCACGTGAGAAGCGGGCGCTGCTCGCCACGACCGTCGCTCGTGGCGTGGTGAGCGCCTGTGTGTCCTCAGGCGTGCCTGCAGGCGTTTGAAACGTTCACGGGTAAGAAGACCTGCCCCCTCTGCAGAAAGAGCCAGTACCAAACCCGCGTCATTCACGACGCGGCCCGGCTCTTCCGAGCCAAGTGCGCGGCCAGGTGAGGGCGCGGCCGGGGGACGGGGGGGGGGGGGGGGGCCGGGGGGGCCGCCCCGCGCTGACCCGGCTCCGCGCGGCAGGATCCAGGCCGCCTGGAGGGGGCACGTGGTCCGCACGTGGTACCGGGAGCTGCGCCGGACGCTGCCGCCCGCCGACGCCCGGCTGCGGAGGACGTTCTTTGAGGCGAAGGTGGGTGCGGCCCCGCGCGGGCCGGGGGGTCCTGCGCCGACTGGGGTCCCGGAGGCTCGCTCCCCGCTCCCCGCTCTGGCGCTCATGCGGCTGCGGCGCTGGCGCCTCCCGCGTGCTTTCTAACCCGGATGTTAGGTGACTCCTTTCCTGGTCAAGTCGTAAAATTCGTACAATTGGAACAAGGTTACATTGAAAGCAGCTTTTGTTTGGCCATTTTATGACAATTGCTTAAATAAACGAATCTCTTCAGAGAAAAGAATGGAGACAAGCTTACCTTTTGCACATCCCCTGAGAAATGGAAGGGAACTTAAAAAAGAAGGCCCACAGTGCTGCTGTTTTATTGAGGACCTCATAGGTCACCAAAATGCAAGAGCTTTAGAAATAAATAACCTAAGTCTCTACCTTTCTTAATTTTTTTAAGATTGATTGACTTTTGGCTGTGTTGGGTCTTTGTTGCTGCACATGAGCTTTCTCTAGTTGCAGCGAGTACAGGGCTACTCTTCATGGAGGTGCATGGGCTTCTCATTGTGGTGGCTTCTCTTGCTGTGGAGCATGGGCTGTAGGCTTAAGTCGTTGTGGCACACAGGCTCAGTAGTTGTGGCTCATGGGCTGTAGAACACAGGCTCAATAGTTGTGGCACACGGGCTTAGTTGCTCTGTGGCAAGTGGGATCTTCGCAGACCAGGGATCAACCCCATGTACCCCACATTGGCGGCTGGATTCTTAACCACTGCGCCACCAGAGAAGTCCCTCTACCCTTTCTTTTAACCATTTTTTATCTCTATTTTTCGGCTTGTTTGTAACTTTCTATTATGTGCCTCATACAGAAAGGTCAGGCATACAGGAAGGAGCAGCTGTCCCGGCCGCAGTGCCAGGTCCCCCCTCCCCAGCTCTGCGGCTTCCGGCCAGCAGCAGCAGCTCTGGCCTCAGGGTTTTCATCTGTGATGCGAAGGCAGTGAGCTCTCCCTGCAGAGCTGCTCCAATCCTGAGAGCTGTAGCACACAGTAGGCGCTTGAAACTTTACATAGTTATTATAAATGTTAATATATTGTTCAGATTCTTCTTTATGCTGTTTTAGATGTTGTGCTATTACATATTTTTTTAGAATAGCCTGTATGCGAGTAGGGTGTTCTGACAATGTTACACTCAAATCACTAGGATAAAACTCGCAGTCACACATTCCTGTTACTATTATTCGTGGAAGCACCAGCCACACATTTATTTCAGTCTTGTCTAAACGTACCTGTTTTTAGGCTTCACTCCTGTGTGCAGGATCCCCTTTCTCCCACTGTATGACTGCTGTGGGCATATGAAGCGTAAGGACCTCAGCCCCATGAGGTTGGGGGGTAGGGTTTGTCAACACAGCACCCCCGTGCTGTCATCCAACCCCCAGTCTGACCTCAGACCTCAGGGCTGACGTCCATGTCTCCTTCTAGTGTGTTTCGCAACCTCTCCAATCTTCTTTGTGCCCAGGGTGAGGGGTGTCCCACGACTGCGTGGGAATCTTAAAAGTAAGAGGATTTAAGCTTGACTATAAAACAGTTGTAATAATAGATTTTCTAATACCCTTCCTGGTCGCTAAGGTAACTGTTCCAAGCAAGGTTGCTCTCAGTGTGTGCAGAAGAGTCAGAATCGTGGCTTATGTGATGTCACTGTGCCTCAGACTTGATCAAGAAAATATACTTGATTTGCCCTCGCGAGTAGGACACCATTACAGGCAGCATGTGAGCAAATGACCTTAAAGTACTGTGTATCCTGATGACAGTCGTGGAACAGTGGGTGGAGGGCTTTGCTTCTGTGGCCAGGGCCGTCTGGGCACCGCTGGCTGGAGATGCTGCGGTGCTGCCCCCGTCCTGGCTCTGGGAGGCGCCCCTCTGGCAGGATGGGCAGTTCCCGCAGCTGCCCTGGACTGTGGAGAAGTAGAGGGAGGCAGAAGCAGGGAGGTTAGAGGCTGCGGTTGGAGAGTCTGGGATTCTACCTTGTCTTCTCCTAGTCATTCACACCCCTTACAGCAGGATGGGGCGCAGAGGACGTCTGGGACGGGAATGGGGTCCTATTCTGTTGCACTTCTAATCATTGATTGAATGACTTGCAATTTGATGCTTTTTTCTACCTTTTCCCACTTGATGGAACTCATTGCTGAGCTATAGGCCTGGTCTAGGAAGTGTTCATGTACAAGCTGAATCTACAGCTTTAAAATGCCAACATGCTTTACTGGCATCTGAAAGATGATTGACCTAGGTCACTGAATTTCACACTACCCAGCATTCTGTAGCTATATCCAGACTCCATGGCTGCACACCAATGACAGTTTGAGGATCATGTCAGTAAATTACTGTAAGCTGTTGGTGAATGATTGTTGAGGAACTGGATTTTCACACAATCTCACACATCCCACAGATCAGTCATGATTTATAAAGAGAATGAGAAGGTTGTACACTGGAAAATTCTGGTAGACATCTTCTCAGCCCAGTGGCCACCACCACTAACAGCTAGACAGAGGGACCCACAGGCCCCTAATGTGCACAGGGAGCACTGGGACAGAACATCGCCTTTGCACTTTCATACCAAAGGTGCTTCACCTGAACCCAGTCCTGAGAACACATGCAACCAGGTAAATCCAAAATGAGGAATATTCTGCAAAACAGCTGACTTCAACTGTAAAATGTCATAAAGAAAACATGAGGAATATTCTAGAACAAAGATGTCTGCAAGATATAACATTTAAGTGTAATGAGAGGTCTTCGATTGGACCCTGGATCAAAACTAAACGTAAAACCAGCGCTCTGATTGGGACATTTGGGGATATGAACATGAACCATATATTACACAGTAGTGATGTGCCTGTGTGTGTTCACTGCACTGTCACTGTCAGGTACAGTGTCCTGGTCCTCAGGAGGCACATGCGGAAGGATTTAGGGGTAAAGTGCTGCAATGTCTGCAACTAGCCCTTAAATAGAGCACACACTCACATACACGTACGTACACCCGAAGAAAGGGTACAAATGCAGTGGTGTGTTAACAGTTACAGTGTAAAGATAAACTTTATATAAAGTGTAGAACTAGGGTGTACAGTTTCTAAATCCCAAGGAGTTGGGCTTGGGTCAGAAATGAGAAGGAAAGGGTATGGTGGGAGGGGAGGAGGAGAGGGTATAAACAAAAGTGGAATTCACTCCTTACACCAGATACATTCTATACGAAACAAAGAGTTAAACATGAAAACTGAAACATTATAATTTTAGAAGAAGGCATTATAAAATAAATTCCTGATCTAGGAGTGGGAAAGATCTCTCTAGTAGGATTCGTGAAACCATAAATACGCACAAACCATAAAGGAACGGATTGGTAACTACTCAAAACTTCAAACTGTATGCACAGGGAGAAAAAACTAGAAGACCAGTGACAAATCAGGAAAACATACTTGCAATTCAAAGGACTAGAAGCAAATTTCCTTAATATGTGACAAGCAGCTGACAGGACTACAAGTATGTGGTTACTATATAGAAAGATGCTAAACCTTACTCATGATTGAAGACAACTAAAATAAAGCAAAAATAAGAACCCATTTCACCTATTAGGTTGGCAGGAATTGAAAGTTTTGATGATGATGATCTAGTGCTGACAAGGAGTGGGAAGCAGGCGTTGTTATGAGCTACTGGCAGGACTAAGAGTGTACGCTCCTGCTGCCTGACAGTTCCCTTTGATCCCTGCTCTAGAACTTCACCGCCGCCCCCCGATATGCTCATAAATGTTTTCTAAGAAACATTTGTATGTTAACTATAGCAATGATTATAAAAGAGGAAGAACCATAAACAGCCCAAGTCGCCACCAAGGAAACATGTGTGTAATGATTTCTTCACAGCAATTACAAAGACCAAAGTAGGTATATACGTGGTGATGTAAAATGATTCCCTACAGGGACGTCCCTGGCAGGCCAGGGGTTAGGGCTTCGAGCTTCCATAAAATCCGGCATGCCACCTGGCTTGGCCAAAAAAGAAAAAGATTTCCTACAAAAGTCAGGAAGAGGAAACAAGAAAGGATAATGAGTAGACAATGTACGATGATAGCACAACAGTAGCTACGACAAGACTGGGATAAATTTCCATATTAAACAACAGACTCTTGAACTACATTGAAAAAATCTGCTAGTAGCTGCTTATGGGAGACACATTTGAACCAAATGAAACAAAAACGTTCTAAATAAAGACATGCTCAAGAATAAATGAGGAAGGGACTTCCCTGGTGGCACAGTGGTTAAGACTCCACCTGCCAATGCAGGGGACACGGGTTTGAGCCCTGGTCTGGGAAGATCCCACATGCCGCAGAGCAGCTAAGTGCGTGCGTCACAACTACTGAGCTTGTACTCTAGAGCCTGTGAGCCACAACTACTTAAGCTCGTGTGCTGCAACTACTGAAACCTGCACAGCTAGAGCCCATGCTCTGCAACAAGAGAAGCCACCACAATGAGAAGCCCATGCACAGCAGTGAAGAGTAGCCCCCACTCACCACAACTAGAGAAAGTCCGCACATAGCAACAAAGACCCAACACAGCCAAAAATAAATAATTAAAAAAAAGAATAAATGAGGAAAATGCACCAAAAAAAAAAAAAAGAAATAAAATAGAACATCATAATAGATGAATTTTAAAGTGTATTTGAGAATGTAGAATTTAACTTATACACTGTTCTGGTGTTCATGACACTGCTCTTCTGTGGTATGTAGCAAAAGCTGTACCTAGAAGACAGTCATGTCAAGCACATTTATTATTGAACAAGACAGGTGAAAAATAATGAACTAACCATCCAAATCTTTAAATGTAGGAAGTAGAAAGTATAAAAATGAAGTAATTTATTAGGAAAAAAGTAAAACTGAAAAACAAAGCTGCTAGTGTTTTGGAAAAGAGAAACTATAAGATAAATAGCTCATCAGAGTTTAAAAAATAAGTACAAGGTAAAGTCTCACCAGGGTTAGAACAAATTAGATAAAGCAGAATGCAAATACACACATGGGAGGCACAATCACACATGTGGAAATTATTTTTAAAGTATAAGACAGGGCTCCCCAACTGCTGAGCGATGGACCGGTGCTGGTCCACGGCCTGCTAGGAATCGGGCCACACAGCAGGAGGTGAGCAGCAGGCGAGTGAGTGAAGCTTCATCTGTATTTACAGCTGTTCCCCATCACCGCATCACTGCCTGAGCTCCACCTCCTGTCAGATCAGCAGTGGCATTAGATTCTCATAGGAGCACGAACACTACTGTAAACTGTGCATCTGAGGGATCTAGGTTGTGTGCTCCGTGTGAGAACCTAATGCCTGAGGATCTGGGGTGCAGCTGAGGTGGTACCATCACCCCCAGATGGGACCATCTACTTGCAAGAAAACAAGCTCCGGGCTCCCACTGATTCTGCATTATGATGAGTTGTATAATTATTTCATTATATATTATGATGTAATAATAATAGGAATAAAGTGCACAGTAAATGTAATGTGCTTGAATCATCCTGAAACCATCCCCCAACCCCACCCGCGTCTGTGGAAAAATTGTCTTCCACAAAACTGGTCCCTAGTGCTAAAAAGGTTGGGAACTGCTGTTAAAAGAGACTATTGTATATGAGTTCATGATGTTAAATCTGAAAATATAATTGAAATTACTTCATATAAAAATAGCAAACATAGAAAGAAATATAAAATATAAAAGTGACTGAGAAAAATTATATTAAAGCATCTCAATCTTTACTGGAAAGATATTAAATTTAACAGCCATTCCTAATAAAGACAGTGAATGGGAACTAAATTAAATTTCCTTGTGACAATAAAGACTATCTATCAGAAACTAAAAACACATTATTTTAGATAGTAAAACCCTAAAGATGCAAAATAGATTACTCACAATCACAACTTTGGCCAATGCTTGCCAATGCAGTAGGACAGGAAAACAAAAATTCAATGTGTGTGTGTATTCTATAATCCATATTTATTACCTATACACATGGATTTAAAATCTATAAAATCATTTGAAAAAGTATTAGAACTAAAATATTAGATGTTCAAATTCAAGATAAATATCTAATAACAATTGTATCCTGTATAGCAACAATAATCAGATATAAAATGCAATGGAAAAGGATCCCATTTTCCATAACTCTTCATTATAGATAATACCTAAAAATAAACTTACAAGAAATACACAAATACTGATAAGGCAAAGTTTTGCTGAGGATGACACTGGCAACATGGCCAAATAAGATGTCCCTCACTTGTATCCCCCCCAGCCAGTAACATACCTTGGCACCCATCCATGTACAAAAGTGCTCTTGTGGGAGCCATGGGATCCAGCCCATATGCCAAGGGACCTGGGAGGAGTCTCACCCACCTGTGCATCAGGTCACAGGCACACACACCATGGTCCTGGCCATGGACCCTGAAGTGGCCCTTGAACCTGCTCCAGGCTGCCCCAGCCTGTCTTGCCTGTAGCCTGGGTGCCAAAAGGAGAGCACTGCCTTAGACAGTCACCCACAAACAAGAAAACCTTTGTGGAAGCCCAGGTTTCCAAAGGCAAAGTTCCAGCACACTGTTGCACACACACAAAAATACAAGTTTGGACACATCGGAGAGGGAAAGAAGTATAGCCTGACTTTACCTGTCTCACCGCCACCCCCACCCAAGGAAGCACAGCTCAGGGCCAAGTGGTTTCTCCCGCAGGGGAAAATGAGGGCATGTGAGTGAGCATCTGGCTTCCCTAGCCGTGTGGGACGCTGCCAAAGAGGCTCATCTTTCTCTCACCCCATGCAAAGTACTGAATCATGAGCCACATGACTGGGGACAGAAGAGACTGGGAAAGCAGTAAATAGGATTCTCAGAGGACATTAAAGGGATGTGGACCTACTGACAGTGTCAAGGACTCCATCAGGAAGCCCACTCAGGAGTTGGGGATGCCCCCCCCCCAGCCACAGATCCCCCTCCCAGCCCCAGCACTCCACATCCCTCTCCCACACCATGTGGCCAGCTCCCTGGGTGCACCCTGATCGTGAGAGCCAGCTTTGGCAGATGGCTAGTGAGCATGTGCAGAAAGCCAACCCAGGTCTGCAGACAGGGAGGCACCACCAACTTGAGCTCCAGTCTCACCTTGGGAAAGCAAAGGAGGCTGTCGGCACCCAGTCTGTTGTGCTGCAGGACTGAGAGAGGACACACACACTTGGAATTCTGCCACAGAAGGAGGAAGGAGCATGGAGCAGGCATATCCACAGACATCTGAGAAACCTCAGAATCCCAGCAGGGCTGGTGGAAGGGATTTCTCTCCTGAAGTCAGTCAGTAACGACTGCAGGAGGTGACTGCTTCCTCAGATGCAAAGATAGCAACACGAGATTTCAGTGAAAACCAAGGAAATATGACGACACCAAAGGATCACATTAATTTTCCAATAACTGACCCCAAAGACACAGAGATCTGTGATTTACGTGATAAAGAATTCAAAATAAATGTTTTGAGAACGCTCGATGAGCTATAAGAAAATATGGAAAAACCAACAAAATCAGGAAAACAATATAGGAACAAAATGAGAAGTTTAACAGAGGGACAGAAAAAATAAAAAAGAACCAAGCAAATTCTGGAGCTGAAGTATTCAATGAATGAAATGAAAAATTCAGTAGCAAGCCATCAACATTAGAATGGATCAGACAGAAGAAAGGGTCTGTGAATTAGAAGACAAAACCTTTGAAATTACTCAGTAAGGGGAGAACAAAGAAAAAGTGAAGAAAGCATATGTGATCTTTGGGATACATCAGAAGAAACAATTTGTAAATTACTAGAGTCCCAGGAGAAGAGAGGGAGAAAGAGGCAGAAAGTAGATGAAAAAATGGCTGAGAACTTCCCTATGGGGGGAAGATTTAGATATCTAAGTTTATGAAGCCCATTGGCCACCAAACAAGCTCAATTTAAAGACATCTCCAAGACACAATATAATAAAACTGTCAAAAATAAAAAAGAGAGAATCTTAAAAGCAGCAAGAGAAAATAAGCTTGTAACTAACTTAACAAGAAAATGTCCATAGGCTATCAGTGGGTTTCTCAGCAGAACCTCATGAGCTAGAAGATGATATATTCAAAGTGCTAAAATGAAAAAACTGCCAACCAAGAATACTCTATCTAGCAAAGATGTCCTTCAGAAATGAAGGCGAGATTAAAGACTTTCCCAAACAAAAGCTGAGGGAGTTCATCACTAGACCTATCTCACAAGAAATGCTGAAAGGAGTTTTTCAAGTTTAAAAGAAAGGACGCTAATTAGTAACATGAAAACATATAACTATATACATCACACTTGTAAAAGAAAGTACATAGCCAAATTCAGAATATTCTAATATTGTAATATTGTGGTGTATTAACCATGTAACTCTCTTACAAAGGTTAAAGGACAAAAGTATTAAAAATAACTATAGCTACAATAATTTGTTAATGAATATACACTATAAAAAAGATGTAAATTGTGACATCAAAAACACAAAAGGGGGGAGTAAAAGGGTAGGGTTTTTGTATGCAATCAAAGTTATCAATGTGAAATAGACTTATATCTATACAATGTTTTATGTAAGCCTCATGGTAACCACAAAGCAGAACTCTACAGTAGATACTCTAAGATAAAGAGACGGGAATGAGAACATACCACTCTGGAAAGTCATCAATACACAAAGGAAGGCAGCACGTAAGGAAGAAAGAAACAAGGCAGCTACAAAACAGCCAGAAGACAACAAGCAGTGTTAGTAAGTCCTTACCCGTCAGTGATTATACTCTTAATGCAAATGAACTGATTTCTCCAACCAAAAGGCATAGAAAGACAGGATAGATAAAAAACAAAACTCAACTTACATGCTGCCTGCAAGAGACTCACTACACCATTCAGGGCACAGATGGGCTCACAGTGAAGGGACAGAAAATGGTGCTCCACGCACGGGGGGCCCACAAGAGAGCAGGGCAGCTATGCTGCTGTCAGCAAAATGGACTTTAAAGCTGTGACAGACAGAGAAGGTCATTGTATAATGATAAGATGGCTCATTCATCAAGAGGATATAATAAAAATTAACTCAAAATGCATTGAAGACTTAAACCTGAAGCCTGAAACCACAAAACTCCTAGAAGAAAGCACAGGGGGAAATCTTGACAGCAGTCTTGGCAATGATTTTTTGGATATAACACCAAAAGCACAAGCAACAAAAGCAAAAATAAATAAATGGACTACATCAAACTTAATAGTTTCTGCACATCACTGGAAACAGTCTACAAAATGAAAAAAGACAACTTACAGGACATCCCTGGTGGTGTAGTGGTTACGAATCTGCTTGCCAATGCAGGGGACACAGGTTCAAGCCCTGGTCCAGGAAGATCCCACATGCCGCAGAGCAACTAAGCCCGTGCACCACAACTACTGAGCCCACGTGCCACAACTACTGAAGCCCACGTGCCTAGAGCCTGTGCTCCACGACAAGAGAAGCCACCACAATGAGAAGCCCATGCACTGCAACAAAGAGTAGCCTCTGCTTACCACAACTAGAGAAGGCCCGTGTGCAGGAATGAAGACCCAACGAAGCCATAGATAGATGATAGATAGATAGATAGATAGATAGATAGATAGATAGATAGATAGATAGATAGATAGATAGATAGATAGATACATAGAAAGAAAGGCAACTTACAGAATGGGAGAAAACATTTGCAAATCATATATCTCATAAGGAGTTTTTATCCAAAATGCATGAAGAACGCATACAACTCAATAGCCAGAAAACCCAAATGTCTGACTTAAAAATGGGCAGAGGAGGTAAATAGGCATTTTTCTGAAGACACGCAAATGGCCAACAGGTACATGAAAAAGGTGTTCAGTATCAGTGAAATACAAATCAACGCCACCATGAGATATCACCTCACACTGTTAGAATGACTGTCATCAACAAGACAAGAAATACCAAGTGCTGGTGAGGATGCAGAGAAAGGGGAGCCCTCACGCACTGTTGGTGGAAATGTAAATCAGTGCAGCCACTATGGAGAACAGTACGGAGATTCCTCAAAAAATTAAAAGTAGGACTACCATACGATCCAGCAGTCTCACTCGTGGGCATCTGTCCATCCAAAGGAGATGAAACCAAGATCTCAAAAGAGATTTCTGCACTTCCATGTTCACGGTGGCAGTATGCACAACAGCCAAGACACAGCAACAACCTAAGTGTCAGTCAACAGATACATGGATAAGAAGATGCAGTACATATACAATGGAATTCAGCCACGAGAAAGAAGGAAATCCCGCCGTTTGCAACAACGTGAATGAAGCTTGAGGACATTATGCTAAATGAAATAAAAATCAGACAGAGAAAGACAAACGTGGTATGATTCCAATCATATGTAAAATCTAAAAAAGTCAAACTTACAGAAACAGAGTATACTGGTGGTGGCCAGGCGCTTGGGGAGATGCCAGTCAGAGGGCAGGTTTCCAGCTATGAGATGCCCTAACGCACAGCATGGCAACTGCAGTTAACAATACTGTATTACAGCCTTGAAAGTTGCCGGGAGAGTAGATCTTAAATGTCCTCACCACAAAAAGGAAATGGTAATTATGTGAGATGACGGAGGTATTACCCAACCCTCCTGTAGTAATCATTTCCCAACATATAAGCACATCAAGTCATCACGGTGGACACCTTAAACTTATACCATGTTGTATGTCAGTTATATCCCAATAAGGTTGTAATGAGGTCGAACAACCTTGTTAAATATCAAAATATATATAAAATTTGGTAACTAAGATTCGTGTGAAATGATAGATGAACCGGTGATGAACCGGTAGAAAGTCACCCGTCTCAGTGCATGGGGATTCTAAGTCTACAGTGAAGGGGACATAGGAGATCAGTGAAGAAAAAGATCGATTGAGAAAATCAATTAATTTAGGCATCATGTGAAGGAGAGAAATAGACATGATTTCATACCTTATCCTCAGAAGAGTTCCACATGGATTAATTATGTAAATACTTTTTAAGTGAATGAATAAAATTAATAGACGACAACATAGACAGCGTACTAGGCACCTGGCTCTGCCCCCACTCTGGGGTTGGGGGCGGAGGGGCAAGGGCTGGTGACCTGGTGTGAGCGGGGAGCTTAAAAGCCCACCTCACCGAGGCTGCTCTGCAGAAAAGCACTGGGAGCACACTGACGGTCAACGAGGCAAAATAACCGTCTTTACTTGAATTTTTAGTAACAGTGGAGCATTGATCTACACATACATTAAAATACATATATTATTTAGGGGGTTCAGCTATTTTCTTGTGCTTTTTAAAAGATGTGATCCTGTGAGTAGAATACGTATGGCACAGTGCGACACTAGAACAGCCTAATAACAAAGAAATGTTGGACATACGAACCGCCCACGCACCCCGAGTTAGTAAAGAAAGAAATCATCATCCAGGGGGCCTTTATGGAAGACTTTTATTCCCTTTCTATGAAAGTCTGTTTCATGTTTTATGATGATAACTAAATAGCGTTTTTCTAATGCTAGAAACGGAATTCTATCATTTTCATTGTGACACAAACGTGTTTCATTAAAAAAAAGTTTGAACTGATCACTTTCCTGTAAATGCCTATAAAAACACTGTAAGCTTGTCAATATATCGAGGCTTTAAAATCTAAAAATCACAGATTAAGGTGTTTAAAATAAAAATACAATCCTTGGTCGTGGACTCTCACTATGTTCATCTTTGCAGTTTTTCACAACCAAACGTGCGTCCTGAAGCCCAGCTTCCGAGGAATCGGGGTCTGCAGATTTCCTAGTAATAGAGCCAGTAAAAGATGATTCCACAGCCCACGTGGACAGTGAGCTCATGGAGGCTGCTGCGGGCGGGAGACCAGCTCTGGGACGGGGTGTTGAGGGACGCCCAGTCTCCCGCACCGGCCTGCCTTTCAGCTCTGCCTTTTGACCCCTGTGTCTTCACCCCCTCACCCTCCTCACAACCTAAATGTGCACAGAGCTTTAGATCAATGAACTGTTAGGGATCCAATGTGTGAATTTAGAAACTGGAACGTTTACGAAGCAAAATGTGCAGAAACTACAGTGTCAGATACGGTAGATTCCCCATTCTCTGTGGAACAACGGTTCCTTAACCTGGGGTCACACGTGCAGCCACCAGCCCCATTTCTAAGCTGTGTCTGCACACTGACCACCGGTGAAAGTTACATTAATGCAAAGGCTCTTATGTTGAGTCTAGAAACTTGAAATTGCAGATTACTAGAAGAAACGGATCGTGTGACACATTCCAGCGTCACAGGTAGATGCACGTCACAGCCACCCCTCCAGTAGTCACTGAAACCCAGACGCTGCCAACAGGCCTCCTCTCTCCCAGCGCCCCCTGCGGTTCTCCATTCCAGAGGTCTCCAGGCTTCTCCAGAGAAATCTAGGGCTCCCACAAAGTCGCTGCCAACTTTCAAAAACGTTCTATTTTGCCAAGTAAGAGTTAAAACCAAGCATCATGTACCACCAGAATCATCTCATAAAAGAAAGACTGGTGTTTTAACACCAGAGAAGTTGGAAATACTTGACTACACACTGAAGGATATTCCTTTACACTGAAACATTTCACTTTAAAAAAAATTCACTCCATTGAATTCACTTTTTTTCTTTTCTGGCAGATGGGTGACAACTTCTTTCTCATACTTGGGAAGCACTGGTGTAGTCACCTTCAGGGAAAAGAAGCCTAATCCATAGAAAAGAAAGGCAGAGAGGGATAATAAGTGATATTTTTAGGCACAATGAATGAGGAAGTGCTTGTTTCCTTTAAAGTTTCACGATCTCACCAAGATGGATATGTTTTTAATACTCTAGATTAGATTAGCTCAGCTCATTCTATTTTTATAAATTAATCTATCTTGTAAAAGAACTGTGGCCTTGCATTTTCACTCTTCTGTTGCAGAGGGGATTAATGAAGTCTTTTCTTACCTTAGTTTTCCTGCATCTACTGGGTCTTAACTAATTACTAGAATACCGAGGTCATCTTTCTACAAATAGTCATGTTTCCGTGCGCTGAGGATTTCTTTTCGCAGATCTGCCTTGCTTTGAAATCTCACTGACACATTCCTAACAAGACTGAAGCAGAGCAAAGTGAAGTGTTGCACTGTAGGTTCTTTTAAACAGATGGCCGTCCCATGGTAAGGACTGAGCGGGTCACATGTTGCGTTTTGCACCCACAAGTACGTGTCAGAAGTAACCTTGAGTCAGCAGCGCCTTTGTGGTGGAGGGCGCGGGGCTGCCGGGATGATGCAGGAGGCCTGATGCACTCCTGCGTCGTCTGGTGAACTCAGATCAAAGCCGCCTGGAGAGGTCACTAGAGCCGCTTTGCTCATACCTGTCACCAGTGTGTACAGAAAGCCCAAGTGTTGCCCAGAATGCAGTGGTTGGTCCTTGAGTGCCTTTGATCCTTATCTAGAAATTCTGCTAGCATCTGTCATATAATTGAGGTATGGCCTTTTATTGCTGCAATTAAAACTTTTCAAATGCATTATATTATCTCCACCCAAGCTAAAAGTCCCGACCATTGTTTAAAAAGTGAGGTTAGGGATTTGTCAGAGGCCGTGGTTGACTCTAGGGGCTGCCGCTCCCACACCCTCCCGCAGGGGGTTTCTCTTACTTTTTTTCATTTACATCTCACCAAACAGCATAATGGTCTTCAAGTTTGTTTAGTCCTTTGACTTCCTTTATCACATAGAGATGGCAAACATTCTGTTGCTAACTTGAAGTGGCTCCAAGCAGCAAGACGGGGAGGATATTAAACCAGTAAAAGCTTATCAACGGATTCATTGATATGCTGTAAATTCCAGGCTTTTCACTTTGCTTTTGAGGGCGGCCGTAAGTCAACACATTAGTAAGCAATTGCTGACATCAAGATGGATGCGGAGAGGGGCCTCCTGGGCGCACAGAGTTCACCTGGGCCCTTTTGTTAGTATATTTTCTTTACTGTTTAGCCGGGATGTACTTGTAAATGACCAGTAATTCCTTTACATATCAATAACCTGAATTCATAATTACTGAATTTGTCAAATACCTGAAATGTGAGACTTAAAAATATAAGATATTCATTTTTTTAATGGAAAATTTTATGTTTTGTCTGTTTCTGTAGAATTAATATTAACCACTAGTTTGAAAACTAGAACTCGATTGTCTTTGTGTGTATGTGCAGTTCTTGCCTTTTCAATCACTAAAGGCCTCTGACCCATGTGACAGTGCGGGAGTGACTGGGAGAAGAAGGATGCTAATCTCATAGGAATTTGACATTTAAGAACTGTTTAAGAACAGCTGCAGTGAGGGCATTGCTCTGACCTGGCCACATTAGGTAGTCAGTAAACATATGCTGATTTAACTTTTTAAATTAAAAAGTTGCTAACTTTCCAGTACTTGAAGCACAAGAATAAAGACAGTGACATGAGTTCACTTTTAGAAATTTGCCATGAATATATATTGAAGGATTTTTGGTATGTTTATTAAGAAGCTAATGTCAGTGCTATAATTATAAGCCAAACACTGATGCTCTATTGAGTCCTGACACTGGAAGTTTCTTCAGAATCATTCCGTGCAGACACTGCTTTTTTTTAGCCCCACACAGGACACTGTACTGCACTCCTTTAGAGTACGTACACTGGGGCATATCTGCGTCTTCATTTCTAACCTATTGCACACTTGAAGTTGACATTTTTTATTGAATGCCAAGGGCCTCGCCTGGATGGATCTAAGGAACACGGAGATAAGAAAGACACACATGAAGAAGGTATGAGCACCCAGCCGGTGACAAGTGTCAAGTGAAGGGGCCACAAGTGCTCTCTGGCGTCCAGCCCAGGCGTGGGGGACCCACCCTCTGCAGAGGCCACAGGGACGGAAGAGCATGACGGTCATTCACAGCTGAGCGAGGCAGTCTCGCCAGACCGGAAGATCCCTTAAGGGAAAGTAGTGCGAGGAGAGGCTGGGGCTAAGTCCTCGGCCTCCAGAGGCTCGAGGAGGGGAGCTGGCATCAGGGGTCCAGTGCGAGGTGGGGACGGCAGTGTCCCCAGAAGGCAGGAAGGGTGAGGGGGCAGCTGGGGGCACCTGGCCCATGCCTTCCCACCCCTCCCGCCCCTGCACCTCGCTGTCAGACCCTCCCTTCCGCACCCTCTTCTGGCCCCACCCCACCTTCCTGCTGGGTTGGGCGCCCTGCTGCTAAAGGAACAAACTGCACACATGAGGTGCCCCGTAGGCTAGGCTACTTGAAATGGGAAAGTCCTCCACGTCCACGGAGGATGTGTTCTGCGCCTCACACCTAAATGACTGCAAGGTTTGATGGGCTGAGTTCCTTTCATCCTGCCCCGTTCCATGAAGCAGCTGCAGTCTCTCAACCAGGACACTGCTAATTGCTGAAACAAAGAACCCCCTAATTTCAACGACTGAAAATAGAAGCTTCGGTCTCCTGAGTCACAGCGTGCCACTCTGTGGGACACAGATACTGTCCCCGCCATCCTTTTGCTCTACCATCCCCTGGGCCTCAGCTGTGTGTCCAGCCCAGAGACCCCATTCTCATTGGAAAAGCTGTGTCACGTGGCCCCACCTAGCACAGGGGGATGGGGATATGGTTTCCGGATGGGATGCCAACCTCTGCAGACCGCTCTGTGCTGTGGAAGGACAAGAGGACAGCCAGCAGGTGACAGCCACCACTGCCACAACCCTTTAAACAACAGGTCATCCCCTGCCCTTTCCACGAGTCTTCAAATGTTCAACAAAGGAGCTGTCGCCATGGCCCTGGGGTTGCTGCCTGTGTGTGCCCAGACGTGATGGTCGCTCCTTGCCAGGGTGTGTCTTCCTGAGCTGCCAGGCCGCGTGGTCGGTGCAGGGAGCCATAAGCCACCTGTGCCATCCAGTCCAAACGAAGATGAGCTGCCCGTGCACCACGTGCTCAGGTTTCAGAGCCTTCCAGGAAGGAAAGAATATAAAGATCTCAATAGTTTATTCAGCTGATACATTTTGAAATGATAATAGCTTGGAAATGTTGGGTTAAATAAAATATATTATTAAATTTAATTCCAGCTATTTTGAAACTTTCCGTAAGCTTGTTTTCTACATCTGTAACTCTGTTTTGTAGATAAATTCATACTGAGTGAAGTAAGGCAGAGAAAGACAAATATCATACGATATTGCTTATAGGTGGAATCTAAAAAAGGGGGGAGGGGTTGGTTTACAAATGAACTTGCCAAGTCTTTTCTTATAAGATTCCCTCAACAGCGAATGTCATTTACCCAAGGTCACTCAGCTAGTAACTGAGAGTCTGGACTTGAACCCACAGTGATAGTCCAGGTCTTTACAACGTAACTAAAATCCAGGAAACTCTTCTTCCTTCCCAGCCCATCTAAGTAGACTGACTTCTGGAATCTAGAAGCCCCTGGGAATCACAATATCACTCACCTATCTAGTCATCCCTGCTAATGCGTATGTTCCTGAAAAATCATGTAGGATTTACAGGAAAATGGGCAAACCATCTAAAACCTGCACAACAGTAACCAAAACACTAACAAAAACCTTACAAAGTTTAAGACATTATATTTCTAATAAACCAATAACAGGACTTCATCTTTTTTTAAAAAAGGAGTGATGGCATCTTGATGGAAGGGCACATATGGAAGGGTTAGAGATTCCTAATGTGGGAGATTACTGTTCACAGAGATCAGAGAGAATCACATAGTAAATGTTTCCAAAGTAGAGCACAAGGCCCAACTGAGCCTGGAGTAGGGAGACTGGAGGATCCCACATTGTGCTACTTCCCAGTGCGCAACTGTTACCGCTTAGTGGCGCCCAAAGGCACACACTGGGGGAGATCACCCGTGAGTCCATGTGCCTCCCGCGTGATCCAGGCATGTTGCATTTTACAAGTCACATGTGAGCAAATCACACTGCAAATGTGTGGACTCATCCTGGCAATTCTGGTGTGCAGCCATCAGGAGGCGACCATGTGCCGTGGCACAGCCAACCAACCGACAGTTCCAGTTACCGCGTTTGTCCTGAGGTCACTGTGCTTTTCTAAGTCTTCTCGTATCAAAATATAGACCTTTATAGAAAGGGTCGAGCTCAGGGGAACATCAGAGACTGTACTGAAGGCTAATACTTCTAAAGCAAAGCAGAAGTCTGAGGTGAAATGGAATCTGCTGCCTCCGTATTTATGCTGGCAGTGAAAACAGGATTTCAAGGCACGTCCTGAAGGCGTGTTCTGCAGCAAGGTGTGTCCCGTGGCGGTGTCCATACATCCATGACCTCAGCTTATTTTGTAAGGTCCTTAGGCAAGGGGTGGGGTTCGAAATTATGATTTTAGAGCTTGGTGAGAAATGCGGAATGAACAACCAGTTTGAAAGAAACAATCTTTCTCTTGGATTTCCTTTTTACATGTTCGCACTAAAGTGATTCTTTATGATCTGCAGCCACAGGGGAAGAGGCTGTGGAGCAGGGGGAGGGGAAGCAGCTCTCCTGGGGTCCCTGTGAAGAGGAGGCAGCACAGAGCAAGCCCGTGACTCATGGTGCAAAATCCTAATCCCGTCTCCTCCCCGCTTCTCGCAGTGTATTCCCTGCCAACATGCACGGCTGCCCACTGGGTGTCCCTCGTCAGTACGATCCCTGCACAGATTCTCTGGGCTCGGAGCGATTGAGTCGATGGCCGTGACTCTGTTTCCCCAAGAAGGACTCGTCCAGGGCAGAGCCCCGAGGAACGTTAGCAGGGAGGGTGGCCAGGACTCGGGAAGGTGCTTCCCTTCCCCCGCACCCAGGGCTGCTCACGGCGCGCGAGTAAGTGTGCCCGCCGTGTGCCCTCAGTTCACAGAGCTGAGCCACCGCCTGCTGTGCTCCTACCACACGGACCTAGACGAGCTCTTCTCGGAGATCGACCGCTGCCTGGCCGCCAACCGCAGGGTCCTGCAGCAGCTGGAGGGCGCGTGCGGCCGCGCGCTCAGCGAGGAGGACTGGGGCCGCATCCGCACGCAGGTGGGCGCGGCCGGGGGGGCTGCAGAGCCGCGGGGGGCCGCCCGGGGGTGGTGCCCGGGCCCTGCGCGTCCTGCCCCGGCGGTGCGGGCCCCGCGGGCCCCGGGGCCGCCCTCCCCCGCCCGGGGGTGGTGCCCGGGCCCTCGCGCGGGAAGGTCTGCGCGGATGCCGGCGTGTGCGCGGGGCGGGCGCCGGGGGCACAGGCCCGCCCGGGTGCGCCCGCCCGCCCGCAGGCCCCGACCCCGGCGGCGGGGCACAGCCGCGAGCACGGGCACACGCGCACAGCGGCTCAGCAGCGGCAGGCGGCGGGGGCTTTGACGGTCGCTCTCCATTGCTGAATTACAGGGAACTCGCTGGTATTCATGTTCAGCATTTTATCAAGTGTTTATGTTTCAGCATGGGTTATGACAGCGGAGTCCGCGCAGAACTGTGTTCTCCTAACACAGAATGAAACGTCCTCATTTTCCTTGGGCCCACGCCTGGCGGTTGGTGGCACACAGCTCTCCCTCAGGTTTCCCGAGCGTCCGCTGTGAGGGAGCTGCCAGCTGCGTGAGCGGCCCCCGTGCCCCCCTGTGTTGCAGGCCCTGCACCGGGAGGCCCCCGAGTGCCCCATCTGCCTCACCGCGCTCTCCGTCGGCGGCCAGGCTCGCCCGGGCCCCGCGTCGCGGGAGACGGTCCTCCTGTCCTGCTCGCACGTGTTTCACCACACCTGTCTCCTTGCTCTGGAGGAGTTCTCCTTGGGGGACAGCTCCCCGCTCCACGCGTGTCCTCTCTGCCGCTCTTGCTATCAAAAGAAAATTCTTGAATGTTGAGTTCACCGTCAGGAAAACAATTACATAATTCGGGGGGAAAGCTTTACCTTAATTTTGGTAGCTGTACTTAGGAAAGCTAACGATATGTTAAAAGCTGACAACCCATCCAATTTTAGTCTTTAGGAAAACTTCAGATTCATGGGTTTACTCAGTTGAAGTAAGTGAGGAATGGATTAAAAACTTCCGTCTCAGAGGGTCTGTGACGTGCTGACTTGCTCTGCTTCTAGTCGGCCAGCTGGGATTGCGCCTAACAGTAAAAGGACTCCCTTCTCGCACGGTCGTGTGACTCACTGGCCCGTTTCCACAGCGGTTCTGCTTGGCGAGGTGGTAATACGCTTGCAGGCCTGGCCCCGTGCCTGGCTGCTGTTTCCCTACAGCTTGTGTCCCCACTGGTTACCTAAACACCCTGTAAAGGAAGTGTCTACAGGTCCTCTGTTCCTCATCCTTGTTTTGTAGTAATTGCTTTATTTCTATGGGATACATTACTGTTGTACTTCAGCACTTTGAATATGTAAACCCAAGATATAAAAATAAAATATTCAGTGGTTTCAACATCAGAAAATAGTAAAGCATGTATTAATGACTTAAAGCCACATATACTGTTTGGGCTTATACATGAGGAAATCCATGAAATCTTCCCGGGAGCCTGGTCCCTTACGCGAACAAAGCACAGTTGTGATGGCGAGGTGCCCCAGCTGTGGGACAGGTAAGGCCCACATCTCAGGGGCGGACAAAGCGGCCTGTTCTTCTGAACTTTCCAGCTCTTCAGCAGCGGGTGAGGGGCTGAAGGGCTGCTCTAAGTGACCCCTGGCTCGTGGCCCTACGTGTCCTCTGCCTGGAGTCCCTGGGAACGCGTCCCCCTGTGCTGAGGAAGAGCAGGCAGAGACGTTTGCGGGCACACGGGGGCACCCAGCACCGCAGCCACAGCTAACCGCAGGCAGGGAGGCGGGAGGCCGGGCCTGGGAGGGAAAAGACAGACCGGTCGCCAAGGCCGGGAGCACGCCTGCCGAGGGTGCGGAACAGCCCCAGTGTCGCGCGGCAAGAAATACTAACGGTATGTTCCTGTTTATGCCTTACCCCCATCCTTTTAAAACACTCATCTGGTATGTTTTATTTATGTATAGCCATACACACTTATGTTATTGAAAATAGTAAATCTGCATGTATTGGCTGTGCTCACCTTTCAGTGGTGGAGTCTCCGTTACAGAATCTGGAGACTAACTTGGCGAATGATTTAAACAGTGAGTGAGCTCGTCTGCAGTGAGCCAGCAGAGGGAGGCTGGAGCCCAGACAGCCCGTGAGGCAGGGCACAGCCACGTGAGGAAGGCCTGGCCGGTCCGATTCCAGGCCCCAAACCCAGGGATGCCCAGGTCACTCAGTGATGGAAAGAGGCCACTATGAGCCGTGTGTGACTGTGTCCCTGCACTCCTGTCCCTGGGCACGATGACTGGGTGTGGCTGCCCCTGCCCCCGGCAGTCCTGCCTGCGTCCGGAACCCGCTTCTCCAGCTCTCCCAGTGAATCTGTGAGCTGTCACAAATCTCTTCCTGTGTAAGTGGGCGGAGTCCATCTCTGCTCTTTGCAACCAAGCACTCTACTGACGGCCTGAGTTAACTGTAGGCAACGGGTACGTGGGGAAAGTCAGCGGGGATGGAAACCTAGGACGGTCGTCACTGGCGAAGACGGCAGTGAAAACCCCGTGTGTTTGGCGATGTCTCACGCAGCCTGAGTGGCTGGCAAGTGAGGCGGTTTCCCTACTGAAAAGTCTCCTGGGACGACATGCCCACCAGAGGCTCGGGGGGCCGACTTACAGCCACAGGCCAGTGAAAAAGCACGTTGGTGGAGCAGCTGCTGCTTCTCTGCACGGGTTGAAGATGACAGCACATTCTCAGGTCAAGCCACGAACACCACCAGACTGTACGCTTACATCACAGCCTCTTTGGGTCCTTGTCCAAGAAAGAGTTGGGGCCCTGAGAAGCATGAGTTTGGTGGAGGACTCACTTGGGGGAGGAAAATTCTGTGATGCCATTTAAATCCATGTATAAGCCATACATTTCCGGAGTTACTTACAAATATCATTTTTATCTTTCCAGGTGGTTGGGTATTTAGTTTATAATCATTTTATTTAGTAAATCCCAGTCTCGTTTCATTTTATCAGGGAATATGATTTTATCAGTCCCACTGCTGTAAAAAATGCGTCTGACCAGAAGCGTTTATTTCTTATTTGTTGGATGAGGCCTGCCTCTGCAGTGGGCTCAGCTGGGCTTGGCTGCAAACTATGACTTAGATCCAGACTATTCCCTGAGCTTGGTGAATCTGGTTTCTGGCCCCTGCAACAAAAGAGCTCTGATGAGCACAAGACAGCACAAACTAAGGTGGAACCAGAGACGAGAAAGAAACGAGGATTCCCTGGCGGTCCGGCGGTTAAGACGCTGCACTGCAGGGGGCGAGGGCTCCATCCCTGGTCGGGAATTAGGATCCCGCGTGCCGCATGGCACAGCCAAGAAAGAAAAGAAAAGGAAAGAAAGAAACAAAAGCAGGCGAGAAGGAGGCTGAGCTCCCTGTGATGCCCGCCCTGCACACCTGAGCCGGCAGTGGCCCCATCAGGAGAACCGTGTGCTATGAGATTCTCCACCTCCACCACTTAAAGCACGTTCAGGGAGAAAAGGGCTACTCTTGCTCTTTTTGAGAAAAGTGCGTCCTCTCTCCCGTGTTTTGAATTGGTAACTGGGGCAGCTGTGGAGTACGGCTCGGGTCTCCTTTCAAGAGCAGCGGCCGTGGGGAGCTGGCTGGCGGCCGTCCTCCCGCCGCCGCCCTTCCACGTCAGACTCAGAGTTCAGGCCCGGGCCTCGCGCTCCCCAGGCTGCCCCTGAGCACCCGGGGTCCAGACCCCTCACACGCCAGGCCTCCCACCCCACAGACCACCACTCCTTATGCTCAGCTCAGACGTGGCTTCTCCCACAAGGCTGCTGTACAACCTGATAAGCAAATGGTGTTCACTTTGGTGCTCCAAGATGCAGTGGTGAGTTTCATGGGACAGATCTCGTAAAGCATTCCTCATGTGGGCTGATGCCCTCACACCAGGGTCAACGTGTATTGATATACCTAGTGGGCAACAGGGTGTGCACAGGTAACTTCCTCCCGGGGGAGCTGAGAGCCTACAGAGGACACGTGAAGACGAGGCCACCTGAGTGCTCTGCAGTGAGCACTAACAGCACCAGTGCCTACTTAAGAAAGTAACACGGGGATCTCCCCCCTTATTCTAGTGGCAGCAGACCCAGACGCCTTCTGCGGCCAAGCAAGTAGCAGATTGGCATGAAAGCAGTTGGCTACTGATGAGGACCCATGATCCTGAAACAGGGAACTTAACGCTGCCAGATTATCTAATTTTTAAAGAGAATATCTCTCATGAAAAAGACACTGAGTCTTTGGACTCTGACAACAATATGGTATTGGCATAAAAGCAGACAAATAGGTCAGTGGAACAGAATAGAGAGCCCAGAAATAACCCCACGCATATATGAGCAATTAATTTACATCAGAGGAGCCAAGAATATACAATGAAGGAAGGACAGTCTCTTTAATAAACGGTGTTGGGAAAACTGGACAGCTACATGCAAAAGAGTGACGCTGGACCCCTGTCTTAAACTACACACAAAAATTAACTCAAAATGGACCTGAACATAAGACCTGAAACCATAAAACTTCTAGGAGAATATACAGGTGGTAAGCTCCTTGACATAAATCTTAGCAACTATTTTTTGGATTTGACACCAAAAGCAACACAAAAGCAACACACAAAAAAAAAAAAAAAACTTAAAATAAGCAAGCTTCTGCAAAGCAAAGAATCAACAAAATGAAAATGAAAAGGTGGGAGAAAATGTTTGCAAATCATATATGTGTTAAGAGGTTAATATCCAAAATTATATAAAGAACTCATACAACTCAAAAGCATAAAAAAACAAATAATCAGATTAGAAAACAGACAGAAGATCTGAATAGACACCTTTCCCAGTAAGACATACAGAAAGACAATCAGATTAGAAAACAGAAGATCTGAATAGACACCTTGCCCAGTAAGACATACAGATGGCCAATGGCTACATGAAGAGGTGCTCAACATCACTCATCAACAGGAAGATGCAGATCAGAACCACTGTGAGATACTACCTCACCGCTGTTAGAATGACTGCTATCAGAAAGACAAGAAATAAGTGCTGGAGAGGGTGTGGAGGAAAGGGAACCCTCCCACACTGTTGGTGGGAATGTACATTGGTGCAGCCACTATGGAGAAGAGCATGCAGGATCCTCAAAAAATTAAAAATAGACCTGCCAAATGATTTCACAATTCCACTTCTGGGAATCTATCCAAAGGCAATGAAACCAGGATCTCCAAGACATATCTGCAGCCCCGTATTCACTGCAGCGTTATTTACAGTAACCAAGCCATGAAGACATTAGTGGACGAACACATAAAGAACATGTGGTCTGTAAAATGTTATTCCTCTATAAAAAGGGAATTCTGCCATTTGTGACCACATGGATGGAACTTAAAGCCCTCATGCTAAGTGACATAAGTAAGAGAAAGACAAATACCATATGATCTCACTTGTACACGGAATCTAAAAAATGAAAAACCAAACTCATGGATACAGAGGACAAATTGGTGGTGGCCAGTGAAGGGTGGGGGGTGAGCAAAGCGGGGCAAGGGGTCAAAAGGTACAAACTCACAGTTATAAACTAAGCCGTGGGACCATGGTGTGCCACGTGGGGACTGCACTGCAGCCTCAGATGCTTGCTTCATGCTTTCTGCAGGGAGTGTGGATACACACCTAACTTACAGTTCTTATGGCCGTGTTAGGGGATAGAGTTTTCTATAAGCCCCAATAACCAGCTGCAATATTACATCCATGAGCCCAGGCCACAACCTGTCTCTGCCCAGAGAGTGAAAGGCCTAAGAAGATCCAAGATTACACTTTGACAGATCTTCCATTAGTTTTGTTGAAAAATAGCAAGGTTCTCAGCCCTACTTACGGAAACTCACACCCTACAGTCTGTCAAGGAAGGAGTGCACTGTCTTCTGTGAATTGACGACCATCTCTGCTGGGGGGGGCCTCGCTGAACCGCATTTCCAGGGCTGCAGTGGGCAAGCAGGCACCGCAGACACCCTTACTGAGGCCACATGCCTCTTTCTGCTCCTCTCCATCTTGGAGGCACCTTGCAGATGAGGTAAAACTATTAGTTACATGTTTCTGAAACAGGTAGAATTATTTCATGGCAAAATTCTGTTACATGATATCTGTGAAATGTTGAAATAATCTAGATGTACAAAAAAGTTGTAGCAAGAGAATCCCGTGCAGCCTTCACCCAGCTTCCCGCATGCTGACACACCGCAGGAAAATGGTCTCCACCGGAAGCGAACATTTACACAATAGTGTTAACTAACCTACAGATCTGGTCAATTGCCTCTGGCACGTTTTGTGAACAAGAGTTTTCTTTGCCGACAAGAACGCTAATGTCTAAAAAGAATGCATCTTCCAAATTATAAGCCAAGTGTATGTCACGGTGTCACCGTACGTGGAAGCTTCCAGACGGAGGAGGCAGAGGAGAATGAGTCCTGGACAGGAGCTCCACAAAATGAAGAGGACGCCTAAGGAGCCATAATTCAAAACACAAGGCTAGTGTTTGGAGAACATTCTTCAAAACAGCATGAGATATACTAATTAGAGTTCCAGGTTATGAAATTTAGAAGTAAACTTGATTTTTCTGAACCTTTAATTTACAGAAAAGGCACTAAAATCACACGCATTGCTTACTCCGCTATCCTGCCACAACCGCCTGCAGTCATCTGGGGAAACAATAAAGCTGACCAAGCATGGGCTGGAACTGCATTCAGGTGCTCGCGTTAGACCGGGCTGCAGGAGGAGCTGCCACCTCCCAGGGAGCCCCAGGGGGCGGGCGGGCAGGCTGTGCACCCATGCTCTCGTGACTGGCCATCCTCAGGCTACATTCATGCACAGAAGTGGCTCAGAGTCCCCGTCACAACACTCTGTCACATCCACGGTGCCTGTCCGGGCGGACGCGCTTCTTGAGTTCACCTTCCTGGGGGTCCCACACGACAATCTCCCTGCTCACCCGAGCCACATGGCCACAGCTGCCTGCCCGCAGCGGGCTGGGCACACTGCCGCCTTGCAGGAAACCGGACTTGTGCAGCTCAGCATGAAGGACTGCAGTTGTGTGGCAAGTGACAGTCTCTGCACAGCCACTCTCTCCTTCCTTTCATCAGAATAAACTCCAGATAAAGGGATGCCTGATTAAAAATAAAAATGAAGCCTGAAAAGAAGTTATGTTCGAGGTGATGAAGATGTTCTGGGATTAGATGGTGGTGATGTTGGCACAACTCTGTGAGTATACTTGATGCTAAAGAGAAAAAGCATAGGCCCCAAAATGGTCACTTGTGTCACTTGTGCTACAGTCCACCATACCTGACCTGCCTGCAGTTTCGGCCTTCACCGGAGACGTAATCTTGATCAACCAGTCTGGAATCGTCTGGTCTTCACCAAGGAGGGAGTCTGTCCCGTGGGCCCTCTCCACCCCTAGAGGAGGCATTCCGCAGGATGAAGCCCTTGCTGTTCCCTTCCCCCAACAAGCTGTCCTGAACTAAATAAAAATGTTCCTTTCTTTCCTTCGGCTAATAGCTCCCTTGCCCCACCCTCCTCCCTGTAAGAGCCTTCCTTTTTGTCCAGCCCCTGGAAGCTCCTTCTAGCTGCTGGAGCGGATGCGGCCCGAGTCATAAACCAACACATAAACCGATGAAGTCCTCGAACTGGCTGGTTGAAGTCTGCTTTCTGAGCACTACGCCGCAAAGGGCTGTGTGCTTTGTGAGTGAATCTCATGGCACGTGGTCAGGCCCCCAAGACGGCTGTGCTCTTGCTCCCCGGACAGCCCGGCTTGACCAGTGCCTGCCTCACCCACCCGCTACTCACCTGACTGACCTTCCCTCTTCATCACACAGCCTGAGCAGTAACTGCCCACCTGGGTGTCCCGGCCCAGCTGCTCATCTTCAGATCAGAACGGCTCCGCTGTGACAGGTTCCCCGATAACCAGCCAACCTGACGTCCGTGCCCCCTGTGACTGACACCCCCCGCCGGCCCGTAGCCTGAGGTGCGCTCCAGGACCTTGCTTCAGAGGTAACTTCCCCGGTCCAGTCACCCACTCACGTCTCTGTCGCCACTACCAGGCTTTCTTTGGTCTCTCGACTAGACGATTACAGGCTTGCAGGCCTGCGGGCTGCAGCTCAACATGTGTTATGTGAGTTAAATCTCAATTAAACGAGTTAGGGGCAAAAACAGGTAATTATTTTTAAAACTCTTGGAGTAGGGAAGTCCTAAGTATGTTATCAAAAAATGTATGGGAAAGTTAATTTTGACTACTTCGAAATTTCAGATTTCCATATAGCAGAAAACAATGTGAACAAGTTAAAAAAACAAATAACCAGGAAAAATATTCTCAACACAACAGAAAGACAAACATTTACAACTATAATAGGTTTTATAAAATAAGGATAAGAAATACCAAAAGTGAGATAAGTATATTTAATAACTCACAAAGGCAGAAATGCAAATAGTTGCTAAAATTCTTTTTAAAGTTCCCCCCACTAGTTATTAAAAAGGCAAGAAAAACAATATGTGCCCATCAGGTTGCCACTACTGTAAAAGACGCAAAATCCAGTGCTGCTAGATGCGCACATCTCCGGAGACATGCCGTTGATGAGAGTATGTTGATACGGTCTTTCTGCAAGTAGTTTGGAACTGCATTCTCTTTGATCCACTTTCATTTCTAGGAATTACGTGACATTGTAACTTATAGTAAGAAATACACATGGGGTCTTCCTCTATTTCTGGCCCAGAGCTCTGAAGACCCCTGGAATTTCCTAAGTGATAAGAGGATAAGGGTGTCTTTTGATATTCATAACAAGCCCCTTTCAACCACACCTGGGCTTAAGGGAATGAGGTGACTTTTTTTTAATTGAAGTAGAGTTGAGGAGTTGATTTACAATATTGTGTAGCTTCAGGTGTGCAGCAAAGTGATTTGGTTTTTTATATATATACATACACACATACATATATATGTAATTATATTTTTTTTCTGATTCTTTTCCATTACAGTTTGTTACAAGATATTGCATATACTTCCCTGTGCTCTACAGTAAATCTTTGCTGTTTACCTATTCTATGTAGAGTAGTTTGCATCTGTTAATCCCATACTCCCAATTTATCCCCCAACCCTTCCCCTTTGGTAACGATAAAGTTTGTTTTCTATGTCTGAATTTATGTGTTCTGTAAATAAGTTCATTTGTGCCACTTTTTAGATTCCACATATAAGTGGTATCATATGGTGTTTGTCTTTGTCTGACTTACTTCACTTAGTATGATCATCTCTGGGTCCAGCCATGTTGCTGCAAATGGCGTTATTTCATGCTTTTTTATTGCTGAGTAATATTCCATTGTGTATATAGGCCACATCTTTTTTTTTTCCCCCCTGCATTGGGTCTTCATTGCTGCACACGGGCCTTCTCTGCATTGGGTCTTCTCCTTCTGCACTGGAGTGAGGGCGACTCTTCCTTGAGGTGCACGGGCTTCTCATTGCAGTGGCTTCTCTTATTGCCGAGCGTGGGTTCTAGGCACCTGGGCTCCAGTAGTTGCAGCACTCAGGCTCAGCAGTTGTGGTGCACGGGCTTAGCTGCTCTGCGGCATGTGGGATCTTCCCGGACCAGGGATCGAACCCATGTAGTTATCCACAGAGAGCTGGAGAAATGCTTGGTGTAGAAAAAAACCCCACACGTTTGGTAGCCAGAAGTGAAACAGTGAGAGTACAGAGGAAGAGGAGTCTTTCAGTTAGTATTTACAGTAGTTAGAAATTGGAAACAAGCTAGACACCAGTCCCTACAGAGTTGATTAAAACGTGGTCCACACACACCAAGAGGAACGCTATGCAGCCATTCAGTGGAATGATGTAAACCAAACCTACTGGGAGGAAAAGCAGCTCATGAACAAAGCAGGTTCTGTGCACGTATGACAGCACTGCGGTGGCATTTGGTTTCTCACAGAGCAACCACATGGAATTACAATGGCATACACATTTAAACACTGAAATTGAAGAGTTAGATTAGGCAAATCAGCAGAAACATTTTAATGATCCAGTATCATTGCCTCCCCCCGCCCCTTTTTTTGGCCATGCTGTGCAGCTTGTGGGATCTCAGTTCCCTGACCAGGGACTGAACCCAGGCCTCGGAAGTGAAAGCGCGGCGTCCTAACCACCAGACCACCAGGGAATTCCTCAGTGCCTTTTGTAGACAAAAACTTGGCTTCTATTTCATGGACAAAGCCTCATAAGGAAACTGTAATTAATTTCATGTTTGACACATCTAGACTTTCAAGCTTAACCAGATAAACCTAGAGAGGATGTGGAGACTCAAACATGTTTTCCTGTTTGTTATAAGTTTTTAACAAAGCCTGCATCATTCCAAAATCCTCCTCATCATTTAAGAAACTATGATTCTAGGCAACTCCAGTAGATGCACAATTTCCATAAGGATAAGTGAGGACGCGTTTAGAAATGCCCCACGTGGACCAGATAAATGCTGAATGGCTTTCACGGAGCGGGTCACAGTTGTTTCTATACAGCCCCCACGATTAAAAATTGTAAAGTCTTATTTTAGTTCTTCATAGGATCTGCTACAACTAATTGTGACCTTATCTTAAAAATGTCAAGCAATTATAAGAGAACATTTAAATAAACTATTTAAAATAACAGCTAATACTTATCAAGTACTTAGTGTTTCAGGCCCCGTGCTAGGGGCTGTGGCGCATCAGCCACGGTCAGGGCCTGGGGCACATGTAACACGTGTGTAGAAACAGAAGCTACCCGTGCTCCACTACACGGCGCGCAGGTGTGATGTCCTCCCTTTCAGATTGGTACAGATAACTACAGCTACTGTTTCCTAACCCTTTCTCACAACCGCAGGTCCTGCCCGTTTTAACCATGGGGAAAAGAATGCGGAAATCACGAGGAAGCGGAGACTCTGGTCAGCTCACGTTGGGGCTCCAGGGCCCCAGCTCAGGCCTGTGCTCCCTGAGCACTAGTGGCTCGCAGCGGCTCTGCCTAAACCCTTCTCAGACGCAGAGCTCGCTGGACCACAGGAACCCTGCAGGGCTGACAGGCAGAGCAGAACCATCATCCTTAAGAAACTTTTCCCAAACTGTTTTTCTTCCTTCCAAGGCAATCAAGTCGCATTCTTTAAGTCCAACTATCTCACACACGTTCTCTACCTGGTTCACTGTCCTCACCAAGCACCACAAAGACAGGTAACAATTTTAAACAAGTCCCTCTGTTTGGTCTCAGAGGCTCTGATCTTAGCTAGGCCTCCATCAACTCGTCTCAGTGGCTCCGGTGTGAAAACAGGTGCCTTCTTTCCATCAGCTGTAATTGACACGTAAAGTCTACCTGAGAAGCAATGTTTATAAAGTGGTTAAGGGTGAGGACTCAGGAGCCAGCTGGCCTGGGGTTCGAATCCTGTGTCCTGTGGCTCCCTGGGCAGCTTACTTAACCTCTCTGTGCCTTAGCTTCCTCACCTGCAAAGTGGGAATACTGACAGTACCTACTTCACGGGATTGTCAGGAGCATTAAATAAGTTACATATTTAAATAAACACACACATGAAGTGCTCAGAACAGCAGCCGGCACAGGGAAGCACTGCTGAAGTGCCTCCTGCTGCTACTGGTGGTATTACTACCAACGGAGCGCAGTGGGTCCCTTCTGCAAGCTGTGTACATCAAACTGGTCTCACTGTAGAATCACGTCTCACATAGCCACTCATGTTGCCTGCATCGTTAAATGTTTAGCTGCATAATCGAGAAAGAACGACGTCTGCTCGAGCTTCTAAGGCCTGGGAACGTGGGCCCTGGGACTATGTCACACGCCTGCGGTTCCCTATCAGCACCCAGACGAGGGGAAGGCAGTGCTGAGAGACTTGACTCAACAGCCTGGTGCTGGAAGGTCCTGAGCCACCCGAGTGGAGTCACCAAGAAAAGAAATCAAAACCCCCAAACCAGGAAGAGGTGAGACTGAGGTGATACTGACCTGCGTTCACAGGCAGCTCGTCCACTCGCTAGTTGTGTGACCTCCGCAAATCTCAGCCTTCGTGTGTTTGGGCCCCTTCTCTGTACCACTGACGCCTGCGTCTCCCCACTTCCCAGCTCCAAGGGCTGCACTTGCACCTGCCTCCTCCCCTCCCCCACACCCCCTTCACCTCCCCGACTTCGAGGTCTGATGAGATGCCACAGTGAGGACGAAAGAGAAAAGAAAAAGTGAATCACTGCTGAGACTGAAGGAAAGAGAGGACGAGAGGGAGTGGAGGTGATGAGAAACTCTCTGCACAGGCACAGCTCGGGGAGGGACAGGTGCTGCCACTTCACCTTCAGGCCCACGGTGAAGCGGACGTGAAAACTGTGGAAGCTTTCAAGAGGCTGTGACAGGAAAGCCGCAGAGCCAACACGCTAGCTCCAGAGTTCCAAACCCCTGCTCCCCAGGGTCGCTGTCTGCAAGCAGGACATTCCTTCAATAACAGCTTCTCAACGGGAAAGACATGACAACCTTCACGCAGTTTTCTTAGAAACTGATGAAACGTCCTTCCTCAGACCCGCAGCCCACGTGTGAGTCTCGGCCTCCCCACTCCCAGACTGGAGAGCCTCCGTCTGTCTCTGGCCCTCAGAGGACGTGCACACCAGCGGCTGCTGCCTGCCCTCCGGGACCCACGCGTGTGAGAACCTGACTTCTTCACGCCTTCAGAAGAGCACGACGCCAAAGTCATATCCAGAATGACTGGGTTTTGTCTGAATTTCCTATCTGATTACATTTGAACTTGAAAAAGCTTTCCTAACTGAATTACAAAGAATTGGAAGTTAAATAACTTATCTTGAAAACTAGCTGCCAGCACTACTCCTTCAAAACAAATGAATCGATCACTTAGTTTTGAAATTTTATAATCCACTTTTTAGAGTTTTAGCAATTTCTACTGATTATTACATTCTTTGCAGTGGAGCCAGTAATTTGCATATGCAGTCCTTTTGCTTCAGTGGTATTTGTAATGATGAGTTTTACCTGAACAATTGTCAAAAGCCAAAAAAATGCTTCACATTCATTATTCTTTCAGCCAGGAAATGACTTGGTGGTTTGTGTCTAGTATTTTTTTAAAAATATGAACAAAACAGAATAGAAAAAGCCAGCATGCGTCACACACAGTAAAAGCAGGTACTGTTCTGTTAGATTTTGTGTGTATGTGCGTGTGTGAGTTACAGTGTCAGCTGGGTTTCTTACTGTGGTCAGAAGTCTGACAGCCACTGCCAGAGAGGCTCCTGTCTGTCAGGGAATGAACCAGACGCTAAGGGCTTTGCCTTCCAAGCACTCTGGGTTAAGCTGCTCACACCACAGTCAGGTATGGGCTCAGGCCTTCAGTGGAAGAAATTAGAGAAATCAAATCTAAATAAGTCAGATCAATATAATATATGATTTCAATTACTGATGCTACATTTCAGGCTGCAAGAAATTGATCTACCAAAAACTCTCCAACAAAAAGAAGAGAAGATATCCACTTCTTCCTCAGTTCAATATTCCACTAGAATAAGTATTGCCCTCTATAAACCTGAAAGGAAAGTAACCTATATATATATATACACCCTTAAGTTTTAGCGATGATGGTATTTACAATTAAAAAAACAAAACAAAACACATTTGAGTACTTATAAACCAAAATATGAAATCACTTTTTGTAGAACTTTAATTTCTGAGACATGTAGAGTCACACTAAAATTATCTCATAGAAACAAACAAGACTAACAATTTGTAAACAAAACACTCTGTAAACAAAAATACTTTGCCAGTGCATCCAAACATTATTTTTAAAGTTAACATCATACCAATTTTTTAAGTTTAAAAAGTCAGTACTACATGTATTCTCATACTTTAAAAAGGATTATTGTAAGAACTCTGCCTTTATACACTAAATACTATGCGAACAACACAGAAAGCCACACAGGGCTCTCACACGACGTGAGCCTGTGTTGCTGGCAAATAAGGCGGCTGCTGAGCCACAGGGACAGCGGCTATGCTCCAGCCAAGCCGGGCAGCAGCTGGCGGGCGCCCCCGAGGTCGGGTGGGCGTGCGCTCTGGCCCAGCCGAGGGTGAGAGCCACCCGTGGGAATGCCTTCTCATCCACTGTCAACCCGCAGCGCAGCACCAAAGGTGCGAACGTGTGTGTGTGTGTAACTTTCACATAAAGTCTCATATTTACAACAGGTCTGTTTTTACATAGAATGTACATAAAGCTAAATAAATTTTAAATCTAAGAAATATCTTGGAAAAACAGTAAAAATCATTACAAATGTTATAGTCTGTAAAACTTATAACTTTAAAACAATGTATTTACATACTGCAGAGGCAATGAACGATAAGAACTGGCCCAGTCTCCTTAAGAAGCTCTGTGACTGCAGTGCCGAAAGCCTTTTTACAACAGACCCCGAGGTGAGAGAAAATAAAGGGGCATTGGAGTTACTGCAGTCAGTGGTGGACCCCATCCCCTTAGAAGGAAGGCGGCTCCAGGCCGCTCTCACCGCTGGCACCGGGACCCTGCCCCGAGGCCTCGCACCCTCCCTTCGCCGCGCTCACAGATGCAGTAACAGAAAGCCCAAGGGCGCCCGTCCTCACCGGTCCGCCAGTGCTCAGCTTCCCTGTGCTGCCACCCGCTTGGCCACACGTGTCCTACGCCAGCCTCCAGCGTGTGTCCAAGAGAAGCACCTGCATTTAGAGTAAGTGTCTCACTCAACAGGAAGACTGTGTGTGTGACCAGGAATGCACTAGACGTTTGTAGAGCCTCAAGTGGTTGTCACTGTGCAGACCAAGGAGGGAACAGCCTGCATTTGCTTCCACAGAAGGCATCTTCGACCTGAGGCTCAAAACTGGCCCTCTGTTCCACACAGCAGTGAAGAAGCATCCAATAAGAGCTTCAGGAATTTATGATACACTTCACTCTTTACTAATCCAAGCCAGGCTTAAGTCCTCGGATGGAAAGAAATTTTCAAATGAACAAAGAGTTGATACAGACATTGAAAAGTTTAATATTTTACTCAGAAATTTTCAGACATCTTACAAATACAAGAAGCTCTTCCTCTGGATGTGTGCCCTGAAACTGGTGTAAGTTAAAAGTGATATTCTTTTATTTAAAGGAATTCCTTTCTCTTCTCCCCTTGACCTGATCTGCTCAAAGCAAGCAAGTTTCAGTAAAAATCAAAACTTGCAATTAATGCTTAAATAGGTATAATTACCACTGATTTTTGTTAATTTTCTCAGTATGTGGATCTTATGCTGAGAAATTCACCCATACTAGACTGGTGGTATTTACTGAATGTTGTGTAGAATCACAAAATGTTCTTTTATTTTAAAACTAAGCTGCATTTTAACAAGAAGAGACGCTTAGAAGGAAATGCAGAGGTGTAAATAAAGAAGTATACACAATGGAGTTCTAGGTTACTTTTTCTTATTATTTTGGCTCTAAGTGGAAATTTTGATGTCAGATACATACAGCCTGTTTTTCATAAACTTCTCCCCAAAACCCTTTAAATTCAACAGTTTGAGAAAATTGTTCTTTTACTTTTGTCTGCACACAGTCTATTGCCGTACACACAGTGTCTTTGAACACATGTAGTTATAGAGGCTGCATGATATGAGTGGTGTGCAAATGGACCCATCTCCTCTTTCTGCATCACAACTTCTAGTGTTCTATCCTAGTGGGTGGTGACACTGAGTACACCGTTACCATTTTTATTCCGTGGGCTTAAAGCCAAGAACCCATCCCAAGAATTATTTACAATTTAATAACTGCATGATCATCAGATCACAATACACTGCACAGCTTTTCTTACATCATGAACGCTGATGCTGTGTGTTTGGGGTGTTAAATGGTAACTTTTGTAAGTCTGAGGTTTAAGTTGGCATGTACAGAAGGGACCAAAGCCTGAAGGATGTGGCAACAGAGAGGGTGTCTACCACTGAGCACTTGTAGTTTCATAATAGACACGGGGCACAGGGAATTAAGGGGTTTCTGGGAAAAAAAAAAATGCTTAAAAAAAAACTGAGTGTACATATAGCCTATAAGGCAAAACCTAAGTTACAAGTGTGTCCAACACTGGCAACTATGTTATGAGAGGTAATATTGAATTATATACACATAAGCTCTCAGAAACTGTGATTACATAATACTTCCTACCATAGCTTATTACACTGGACAGCAGAAGGTATTCCTGTGGTGTTCCACCAAGGCTCAGGCTTTAAAAGAATTTTCTTTTTTCCCCTTGACTCAAAGGCCAATCAATATCATTCTGTAACCTAAATCAGAACTATGCTTTTGTTTTTCTTTAAGGAAGTGAAAAATATAATTTGCAACCACTGTAGTTCCAACATACCCACTACAATAACATCTATAAGCTTTCATTTTTGCAGAAACGTCACATCTAAGTACAAGGATGCCTTTTGTGTAGGTGCCTACATTTCGAATGGACTGTATCACAAGATTTAAGTGAATCCTTAGGAAGCCCCGAAGTCTGTCTTTCCTAACGTTCTCACATGGGGCCACAACTGATGCAAGTAAACGCGTCCCCAGAAGACATGCTGCCCTGAGGAGCCTGTGCTTGGCTGGAAACTACAAGGTCCATCCCAAAGGTAAATAAAAGAGGACAACCTGCAATAGCCGAGCTCTGAGCCCGTGAAAACCAGGACACGGACAGGCCCAGGCCCTAAACGTGGAGCACAGCCAGCGGGAAAGGGCCCTGCCTGACGGGAATGTCACGCGTTTGGGGTGCGCAGGCTCTTGACTGTAGAGCGGTGCTGTGGGTCTCACAGTGCTTTCTGATGCCCATTTGCAGACGGCTTTGTGGTTTCTGAATCCCTTGAAGTATGTGACAAGTGAAGTTTATGAAGCCCTGCAGAAAAATGAAGACGATGTAAGAACTAATGCATTGCTGAGAGGCTGAGCAGAATGTGACGTGCTCCTGAGGACACTGTGCCGCACTGGCCACACTCCTTGCAGGATGAAAGAGCCCTTCTTCCCATGGGCAGCACCCGGGCCTCAACTGAAGACAGCGGCCCAGCAAGACGTCAGCACCCCCCAACACAGTTCAGGGCAGCCTGGGAGCCATTCCCTCACCCCACATCCCACAGGCCCAGCTCGGGCTTCCGGTGAGATGCAGCAGGCGCTTCCCCTGCACAGCTCCTGCCCCCGCCCCGCCCCGCCCTCCAGCTCGGCCCCCAAGAGCAACTTCTGACAAACCTCCTCCCACAAGCTCATCCCAATACCTGAGTGCCCTGCCCGGGGAACAACCTGAAACAAGGATGATCCCATTTTTGTTTTAAAATACACCCATACATATACACTCACAGGAAAATACAGGGAAAGACACACCAAAACATTAAGCGTGCAAGTAAAAAGAAAAGTAACAGAAAACATGACCAAGAAAAAAGAAAGAGCAAAAGAACAAACTGAACATAAGATTTCACTACTCAGAGAGGTTTCACAGAGTAGAAGATTATTACTACCTTTCAAGTTACATTACTTTCCTTCTACCTCATACAGCAATTGTTTACACAGTGTACCTGCCACATGGAACAATATGTGCCCTCACAGGCAGAAAAGTGAGAAGAAATTTTAAGAGTTTAAGTGGCACTTTAACAAAACGAAGCATAAAGACATGCAAGAGCACACAAGCAGCACATCCGTGGAGCAGATTCTGAGGGAACAATTTTTATGAGGCTCAGATATTTGTAAAAATATACTTGGATAAGAATATTTTTCCCCTAGATTTCAGATGGTTGTCTACCCGACTGGTATGCAATTTTATATCCCTCATAAGCCAACACAACACTCCAAATTTTAAAAATTTCTATCACCTGCATATCTTAATGAAACAGAAGGTAAAACTGAGCCTGTCTACGGCGGATGACTGGGAAGGGAAAAATAAATCCATCCGACACACACACAGACAAACAGTTCTGGTTTCAGGAATGGCCAAGCCACTGAGTGACAAAAGCCTCCTGCAGCTGCTGGACATGAGGAAGCGTGTTAACACAGGCCGGCTGCAGAAGGAAGTGGACAAAGAGAGCAGCAAGCAGGCGATCAACGCCCGCACTGAACCAGGACCCCTATAGGATCCACTCCTTCACTGACCTACTTCTCAAACCGGAGTGTAGCATAGGTTACATACTCGGAAAAACCAGTGTCTCTCTTCTGCAGAGACAGTCACCTCCACCACCAGCACAGTAGCTAAACTCTGTGGATGCTCTCTGAGATAGATGCTATGATTCTCAACGCATGGCGGCAGAGGGGAAACTCCACCCCACTGCCCCACACACAAGAAACAAGAAGAAGAAGAAGAAAGGAGATAGTTAAATTTTATATTTTATAATCAAATTATGATTCCTACCGCAATCACATTTAAGATCTCAGATCGTTCACACACTACATATATTTAATGAGGCCCCTTTTTCTAGGTATAAGGCACTGCCACCTCAGAACCTTTCAGAGAGTAGGGGAAAACATGGGGAAACCCGCATCTAAGAGATGTTTCACACGACTCTTGATAATTCCATTGCCCCTCGTGGTCGAAGAGTCAACACCACACATACAAGTGTCTCACCTTCGGTTAAACTATACTTTATTATTTTAACAAAGACTTCCTTAGCAAGAGGATATCCAGAATACCCAACTCAAACTCTATATTTACCGCTGTTTATTCACAACCACTCACTTTCGTGAATGGTAAGTAGCAATTTATCTGAGATTATGGGTAACTGACACTGCTGATGCTACAACAGGCTTAAAAATGAAATTTTAACTCTGAACATTTGGCTGAGAGGACTGTTTGATTTCCACTTCATCTTCAGGTTTTAATCTGACCAGCATTAAGGAACCTAGGCATTAAAATTCACAAATTATCTGGTGCTTCAGCTGAAATGAGATGTAACTTTTCCCTTTCGGGCCAGTATTCCATCAGCCACTCCCTCTCAGGGTACATTTACAGTAAAACAGACATGAATAGATAATCTGAAGTCCTTTTGCCTTCCCAAAGGTCATCCTTCCAAGCATCGGGGCTGGAAAGGCTTGGTGGTGTGAAAAGCCTTATTGTTGTTCATAAGGTTTAAGGTATCTGAAAGCAGGATCTTAATGCATCAATCACGACGTTGCCTTCTGCAAGAGCTAAAAGCCACAAGGGATACAGAGTATAAGCATTCAAATGATGTCAATTCAGGTAAATGAGCTCAAGGCAGGAATTTCTACAATAAATCACTACCTTTCCCTTCTTTTATAAAATTACACACCCTAAACCCAAGAGGGTTTTATAAAGCAAGACAGTTTATATTGTCTTGGTATTCCTAAAATACAAAGTCTGAAATATGTTTTGTACTAATGTTGAAGCAAGCATGAAAAATAGCTTCACAGGTTACATCTGTGCCCTTTACAGCTCAGCTAAACCTGTGAGCTCTTCCCACTGTCACAATGCACACGACTCACGGAATACACAATGAATGCCTTCGCTCTTACTATTGCCAAGAACACTAATACTTTTATTCTGAATTATTATTTTATTCTGACTTACTGAAGAGAATTATAATTGTGGGTCAGCCTGATACTTATAAAACCCAATCCTCAAAAAAATATTTAACTAAAAAAACAGTAAGAGGTACCATTACCAAAACCTAAGCCTTTAGCACATCATCAGCCTCTGTTCATCACCTCCCCTCCTCATCACCATGGAAGAGCTTATGTGCACTGAGCTGCTCCCATGTGCCAGGACTGCGCTCAGGCCCTTCCAAGACTGTTTCAGTTCACATTCACAACAGTCCTAAAAGACGACAGTATCGTCACCACCTCACAGGTGAGGAAAATAAGGCTTAATGAAGTCATTTTACACAAGAGCATAACCAACAAGCAGTGGGTCAGGAATGTGACCTCTAAGGATTTATGCATTTGGAAAAATGAATAGGTGAAATGTCAAATTATTAATAAGCAGAAAGAGAGAAAAATACCCATAAACCTCAGGATTACCTAGGGCCTTGAAAAGTTCTTCTCGTACAGCAGAGGTGAATTTTCTGACCAGACACAATGTTGTCACGATAGCAAAAAGCAAATTGTAGGATAACACAATATAGAAATTTCCCAGCCAATTAAACCTTCCAAAGTCTCCAAGTAGATCAAATCTAGTGATTCCTGTTAAAAATAAATAAAATAGTCCTTAATAAAATCAGGTACAATAAATTTATATATACATACACACATATAAAAAACAAAATAAAGTACATATCAGATCAAATTCCATGGACTTTCTCATTTCTGTTAGTGGGAATCCTCGTTAAAATGCATGGCTGTTATCTGGTGGGAAACCCCAGTCAGCCCGAAGTGACTGTCCACGTGCCGCAGTCTCGCACGTGATGAGCGATGAAGCTGAGAGGAGTCACTTGCGCAGATTTCAGCTACATCCACAAGAAACCCACCATGCTGCTCACGTACGGAGGGTGGGTGCAGCCTGCTAACCTGAGCTAGGAAACCAGGGTCGACGGAAGAGACACCTGACGAAGCCGCTCACCTCCCCCACGCTTGTCCCCTCTTCATGCAGACCCCTGTCCACATGTCCCCTCCTCTGAGAGGCCACCTGGTTCCCCTACCCCAAAGTGCTGACCCGCCAAGGCCCTCCACCCTGATTATGTTCCTGCACAGCACACACTACCTGAAACGTTTCTTTTCCTTTGTGGTTTATTTACTGCCTACTTTCCTCATTAGGATGTAAGTTCTATAAGAACAAGGACTGTGTCATTTTCATTCCTGTAATCCCAATGCCCAGAGCAAGGCCTTCTTGCACATACTTAACAAGTTATTACATAACGAATAAACAAATAGGGTGACTCCTTTCCAAGGAGAAAACACACATGATAGTCACTCTGAATTGGATGCTACAGGCTTTTGGAATAAAATGGCCAGAGCTGGACATGCAGTGTAAGTGTGTTGTGTATGTTGGAAATGCAGTGCAGTTGTATCATATATACATTGAAGTTTCTTAAGTTCACCCATACAGATTTAAAAACCAAGTGTTTTTATTTTTAAAAAATCTGAACAGTCATTCTATTCAATGAACATGTGCCATAGGCCCAATACTTACTGGAAAGAATATGCGAGTGGTAGGGTTTTTCCAACTATTGGTAGGTAAATAAAGTAAAACAGCATTCAAGTGGTCAGTCAAGTGAGAGATGACAGTTGACATTCCTTAAGGAAGAAACTGAAAAGCTACTCAGGGCCATGTAAAATTTGAACCACAAAGGACCGTATAAACAAAACCACACACCTTTAATTTTATGAGTGGTCTAAGGATTTCAGGAGCAATTCTGACAAAACTCAATTTCACCTTAACTGCTGACGTCTGAACGTAACTCTCATCCCCACGCAATGCAGCCCCATCTACCTGCTATACAGACAGACTCCACAAAAGCAGCTTATGGACACAACAGAAAAACAGCAGGTTTCAAAAAGCAGTTCTTTTGTAACCACATCTATTCAGGGCCAATGTATTTGAATTTGAGAGACAATAATCTACCACAGTATTTTAAAGAAATATAAGGTTAATGAAAACATACAATGAAATATCTTTTAAAAGAAGGTAAAAGGGACCTGGACCCTACTAGAGTACACCATGAGATCATGGCATCCATCCTGGCAGTAGTTTCTCAGACTGAAGATTTAATAAGACTTTAATCTGTTAAAAAGAATACATCTAATTATATATATTATTTTTCAAATGAAGTGCCACTTAATTTAACCTAGGAAGTTATCTGTAACCAAGATACAGTCCCCCCAAAACAAACTTCTCAAGGCCCAGGGATGCCAGATAAGCATATTTGATCTTTAAGGCCAAGGACTCCTAAGAATCTGGCAAGGGCCTTGGAATTTTTCACTAGAAAAACACATACATATGTGGGGGCACCCCACACCCACACAAAATTTGGATTCCTTTTATTTCTTTTTCTTGTCTCATTACTGTGGCTAGGACTGCAAGTACTATGTTGAATGAAAGGGGCAGGAGTGGACATCCTTGTCTTGTTCCTGATCTTAAAGGTAATGCTTTCAGCTTTTTACCACTAAGTATGATGTTAGTTGTGGGCTTATCATATATGGCCTTTATTATGCTGAGGTAGAGGGCTACCCAGTTTGTACAGAGTTTTTATCGTAAATGGATGTCGAATTTCTCAAAAGCTTTTACTGCATCTACTGAGATGATCGTATGATTCTTATACTTCAAGTTTCTTAAGGTGATGTATCACACTGATTTGCAGATAATGAATCATCCCTGCGTCCCTGGAATAAATCCCGCTTGATCATGGTGCATGTTCCTTTTAATGTGCTGTTGAATTCAGTTTGCTAAGATTTTGTTGAGGATTTTTGCACAGGTGCTTCAGTGATACTGGGCTGTAATTTTTTTGTGTATGATATCTTTGTCTGGTTTTGATATCAGGGTGGTAGCATGCCTTCCTTTGCAATTGTTTGGACTAGTTTGAAAAGGATATGTGTTAACTCTTCTCTAAAAGCTTGGTAGAATTCACTTGTGCAGCCACCGGGTCCTGAGCTTTTCTTTGTTGGGAGTTTTTATTACTGATTCTATTTCAACAGGTAACTGGTCTGTTCATATTTTTTAGTTCTTCCTGGTTCATTCTTGTTCATTTCTAGGAATTTGTCCACTTCTTCTAGGCTGTCCATTTTATTGGCATATAGTTGTCCTTAGTAATCTCTTAGGGTCCTTTGTATTTCTGTGGTATAGGTTATAATGTTCTGTTAATTTTTGATATTGATTTGGGCCCTTTTTTTCTTAATCAGTCTGGATAAAGGTCTATCAATTTTATTTATCTTTTCAAAGAAGCAGCTCTTAATTTCATTGATCTTTTCTATTGTTATTTTTAGTTTCTATTTCCTTTATTTCTGCTGTGATCTTTTATGATTCTTTTCTTCTGCTAACTTTGGGTTTTGTTTGTTTTTTTTCTAATTCCTTTAGGTGTACAGTAAAATTCTTTATTTGAAATTCTTCTTGTTTCCTGAGGTAGGCTTGTATCACTATAAATATCCCTCTTAGAATTGCTTTTGCTGAATCCCATAAATTTTGGATTGTTGTGTGTTTTCATTTTCATTCTCTATAGGTATTTTTAAATTTCTTCTTTGATTTCTTCAGTGATCTATAGGTTGTTTAGTAACATATTGCTTGGCCCCCCCATGTTTGTGTTTTGGAAGTTTTGGGGTTTTTATAAGCTTTTATTTTCTTTGCAAAGGAGATTCAGAGAATTTTTTTATTTTTTGGCCACACTGCATGGCATGCAGGATCTTATCGAACCAGTGCCCCCTGCAGTGGTAGTGCAGATTCTTAACCACTGGACTGCCAGGGAAGTCCCAGGAAGGTTTTTTTGTTTGGGGGGGGGGGGGGTTTGTAGCTGATTTCTAGTCTTATAGCATTGCTATTGGAAAAGATGCTTGATATGATTTCAATTTTCATAAATTTACCAGGACTTGTTTTGAGATCTAGCATGTGATCTATTCTGGAGAATGTTCCTTGGGCACTTGAAAAGAATGTGTATTCTGCTGCTTTTGGATGGAATAGTCTCTATATATCTATTAAGTCCATTTGGACTAATGTACTTTTTTATTTAAAATACCAACACTTAAGAAAACATAAAAATACTTAAAGTTTTAACTTAATAAGACTTATGCTAAAATACTTCAAAATCTCTATTTCTGAGGAAAGATATAAAAGGGTATTAAGGTAGCAAATTTTAAAATACTACTGACTATAAGAAAATTTCAATTAGCAAATGTTATTTAACTCTCCTAGTCAAATACTGAAATGCTTATTCCCATTCAGAAGTTCATTTCTTTAAAAAATAAGTAAAATATATGCCAGATAAGAAGCTCACGTAGTTAAGCATCAGCTAAACATAAGGCCACATTATCTGAATTATCTGTCAATAAAATACTCTTCATAGAAAACCACGTATTATCAGCTCCCTGCACTAGGATTCAACGGAAAATGTTTTATGCATAATTCCTTGAATAAAGATCGTTATCCATACCTATAAAAGAACCAAGGTATAAAATAAAACCTCAAGAAGGAGCTGGTTACTCCATCTGCAATATGAGTCAAGAGAATGTACATTTGTTAGCCCACCTGAGTCAACTTTTACTTTTAGCAAGCATATTCATGTTCCTTAACTAGCAAGAAGTTGTTGAGAGAGAATTTATAAAGCTTGACACACTAAAAGGATCATTAAAGTAACTTTCTCAATAAATCATGTGTGCTGGCACATCACACAAATGGCTGACATGAATATCCACAGCTTTAATGAAAGACTGCCAAAAAGAGCACATACATTTTGTTACAGAAAACAAATTTATAAATTAAATGTTCTTTGACAAAACATTGGGATTAACACATTTTCCCCCCCTCCAGACTCCCAAAATAGTTAGTACAAATTATTAACTTGGGCTTCCTAGGTGGCGCAGTGGTTGAGAATCCACCTGCCAATGCAGGGGACATGGGTTCAATCCCTGCTCCAGGAAGATCCCACATGCTGCAGAGCAACTAAGCCCATGCACCACAACTACTGAGCTTGTGCTTTAGAGCCCATGAGCCACAACTATTGAGCACATGTGCTGCAACTACTGAAGCCCATGTGCCTAGAGCCCGTGCTCCGAAACAAGAGAAGCCACGGCAATGAGGAGCCCATGCACCACAACGAAGAGTAGCCCCCACTCACCACAACTAAAAAGAAAGCCCACGCATAGCAAAAAGACCCAACGCAGCCAATAAAATAAATAAATTTATTTAAAAAAAATTATTATCTTGACTAGGTTTAAATTCCCTTCTCTAAACCAGGCTTTTGAAATAAATTTACCTACACAGTGTCAATAAATAAATGTGACTCAAAGAGTATGAAATAATAAAATCTACAATCAATTCTGAACACCATTAATTTCAGGACTAATGTAAATAAGCACACTGTCAATTGTTTTATTTATTTTAAAAGAAGTAATTCTAAAACTAATGAGAGGTTCCACTTTTGGTGGGTAATGGAAGTTGATGTTGTTAAGGGAAAGACTTTAAATCTGACCAGCTTTACTCTCCAAAGAGACTTTCATTATATTACATCAATTAGAAATATGTTTGTTGACTTCAGAGTCCAGCTAAGACTAAGTAAAGGAGACCAGATTTTTCCCTCACACCTGAATCAATCAAAAAACTGGACAAAATATACAAAACCATGGTATTCAAGACCCTGGACATCTAGCAATGAAGGTCAATGATGCTAAGAGATGAGAAACAAGTATATCTGCCATAGCTCCTGCCTAAAGAGGGCTTCCTAACTGCAGAGTGGAAAGGAACAGGGACAGAGTCCAGCCATCTCATCAAGTTAAAGAGGTGCAGTGGAGCTTGGGACAGCATGGTGGCTAGAGAGCTGCAAAGGGTGGGAACCTGGGAGGTGTGCGCAGGACCTCTTAGGTATTCAGCTGGGAACTGACCAATACACTGCTTGTGGGAGAACCCCCCCAGAAATGACACAGCTGATAGAATGACTAGCAGGAACATTAGAACAATTATAGCTATATTCCTTATACTTCAGAAGCTAGAGAAAAGATTGAACTTGTTAAGTAGAGACATAAAAGATATAAAACACACCCAAATTGACCTTCTACAGAGAAAAATTACAATGTAAGGTATGGAAAATACACTAGATGCGATTAATGACAGATTAGACACTGCAAAAGGAAAGATTAATAGACTTGAAGACATTATCAACAAAAACTATTCAAAATGACACACAGAAAGGAAAACAAAATAAAACAAAAAAAAAAAATGAACAAGCATCAGTGACTAAAAAAGAAAATGATTATGTCAATAGATGCAGCAAAAGCATTTAACGAAATCCAACATCCATTCCTAATAAAAACTCGAGCTAAGCAGGAAAAGAAGGGAACTTCTTCAGCCTGGTAAACGGCATCTACCAAAACAAAGAAACAAACAAAAACTACAGCTAATAACAGTTAAGGGTAAAAACCAGAATGCTTTCACACTATGACAAGGAACAAGTCAAGAACACCTGCCCTCCCCACTTCTCTTCAACAGTGTACTCGAGGCTCTAGGTAATGCAATAGACAAGAAAAATAAATAAAAGCATCCATATTGGAAAGGAAGAAGTAAAACTGTCTTTGTTCAAGACATCATAAACATCAAAGTAGAAAATTCAATGAAATCTATAAAATAGATTTAATAGAATTACTAGAACTAATAAATGAATTTAGCAAAGTTGCAAAATAAAAGATCAATATACAAAAATCAACTGTATCTCTATATAACAGAACTATTGGAAACTGAATTTTTAAAAAAATACCATTCACAAAAGCATCAAATGTGTAAGACCTGAACAAAAAGCTACAAACACTGCTGAGACAAATTAAAGAACTGAATAAGTACAGAGTGTTCAGGGACTGAAAGACTCAATATGGTGAAGATGTTAATCCTCTCCAATTTGCTCTACAGATTAAACACAATCCAAATCAAAATCCTAACAGACATTTATGTAAAAAATGACAAGCTATTTTTAAAAGTCATATAGGAATGCAAAGGCCTTAGAGTAACTAAAACCACTCTGAAAAAAAAAGAACAAAGCTGAAGGACTTACAGTACCTGATTTCAAGTCTCATGATCAACCCATAGTAATCCAGATGGTGTAGTAATGATGTAAAGACAAAGACATTGACGGAACAAAATAGATTTCAGAAATAGACCTCACCACATATATGGACAACTGATTTCCAACAAAGTTTCAAAGGCAATTCAATGGAAAAAAATAGACTTGTCAAGCAGTGGTTCTGGAATAATTGGTTGCCAAATGCCAAGAAATAAACTTTAATTCATACCTCATACTGTATATAGAAATTAACTCAAAACAGGTCATAGATCTAAGTATAAAACTTCTAGAAGAAAACATAGGAGATAATCTTTGCAATCTTGGGTTAGAGAAAGATTTAGTAGATATGACATCAAAAGCACAATCCATAAAAGAAAATTTGGTAAGTTTGATTTCATCAAATTAAGAATGTCTGTATTTTGAAAGATATTGGTAAAACAATAAGAAGACAAGTCACTGGGGCTTCCCTGGTGGCACAGTGGTTAAGAATCCGCCTGCCAATGCAGGGGACATGGGTTCGAGCCCTGGTCTGGGAAGATCCCACATGCCGTGGAGCAACTAAGCCCGTGAGCCACAACTACTGAGCCTGCGCTCTAGAGCCCATGAGCCACGGCTGCTGAGCCCGCGTGCCACAACTACTGAAGCCTGCGTGCCTAGAGCCCATGCTCTGCACAAGTGAAGCCACCGCAATGAGAAATCCATGCACTGCAATGAAGAGCAGCCTCTGCTCTCCACAACTAGAGAAAGCCCGTGCGTAGCAACAAAGACCCAACACAGCCAAAAATAAATAAATAAATAAATAATAAAAGAAATCTTAAAAAAGAAAAAAAGTCACTAAATGGGGGAAATATCTGCAAATCACCTATCTTGATAAGGAACCTTCATCCAGAATATGTAAACAGCACCCAAAACTCAAGAATAAGAAAACAATCCCAATTTTTAAAATGAGCCAAAGATCTGAATAACTATTTCACTCAAGAAAATATACAGATGGCAAATGAGCACATTAGTCGCCTGGGAAATTCAAGTTAAATCCACAAAAAGATACCACTACACACCTATTAGAAGGGCTAACATTAAATGGACTGACTATACCAAGTACTGGTGCAGATGTAGAGGAACCAGAGTCCTCACACACTTGTGATGGGGCTATAAATGGTATAAGCACTTTGGAACAGTTTGGCCATTCCTTTAAAAATGAAGTGTACGCCCAGGCATTCCATTTCTAGTTACTACCCAAGAGAAGTGAACGCCTGAGTCCACACAGAGACTTGCATGTGAATGTCCATGGTAGCTTTATGTCTAGCAGCCAAAAGCTGTCTCAAATGTCTTTCGATGGGTGAATGGAAAAACAAACTGTGGTACATACACTGGAATACTACTCAACAATAAACATAAAATGAACTATTGACACACACAACAACATGAATGAATCTGAAATATACTGAGTGAAAGAAACCAAAAAGTAGTACACAGTATATGATTTCATTTATAAAAATTCTAGGAAATGTGAACTAATTTACAGTTATAAAAAGGCCAGGGGTTGCCTGGGGATGCCGGGTGGGGGTGGGAAGAGGTGTGAGGGAGGAACTGTATAGGGCCGAAAGGAGACATCTGACGGCGACAGGCTTGCTCACTATCTTGACTGCAGTAACACGTTCACAGTTACACACAGGAAGTCAAAACTTATCAAATTATACACTTTAAATATGTGCAGTTTATGATATGTTAATTATACCTCAATAAAGCTGTTCAAATGCATTCATCAGGCTTCAGACTATTTACCCCATATCATGCATGAATATATTAGCGTATGGCTGTGCCGACTAGATTCAACTAGAAAGTCTGTATTTCTGTATTTGCTATTGTGTATGAGTTAAATTTTTAAGTATTTTTGAGTTCCTATCATATGTCTAACCCTATACAGGAACTGTAAGAGTTACAAGTAAGTACGCATGACATTTATTCCCTTGATGGAATTTACTGTCTTCCTAAGATTTTCATGACATGAAATACTTCCAGCACAACTAAAAGGCTTTGTATGGTTAAGTAAAACGGAAAATTGAAAAAAACATGAATTCCCTCATTGCACACACATGTCCTAAATGCTGTGTGCAGACACTGGATACACTTGACCATTACTTTCCTTAAGGAGCTCACAATTTCATGGAGCGAAGAGAAAAGTGAGCAGTTAGAACCCAATGTGATAAGTGACACAGGAGATATACAGAGGACTGAGGAAAGTACTATGGGAGCACACAGGAGGGAGCTTACTGGGTTGGGGCGGGGGGGATTCAAGAAAAACTTTATCTGTGCAGTTAATGGCTCCTCCTTTACCAAGTGCATAGCACTAGGGAGACAAATAAGTCAGTCACAGCAATATTTAGGTCTCAGAACCCAAACTACAGCTACATAAGGAACAGCCATCTCTGAGAACAACCTGAAGACCAGCAGAACAGACTTTTCCATAACTTAAGGATGTAAAGAAAAGGCCACAACAAGACAGATGGGCAGAGACTGAGTCCAGTCAGAACCCCGCCACCCCCGCCCTCCCCCTCCCAGCGTGGCACCCCCCAGCGGGAGGGAGGGACATCACAGCGGCACAGGGGCCTCGTGAGCAGCCAGGGGTCCAGGCCCCATGCCAGGCGCCCCAGCCCAGGGCACCTACGCCAGGAAGAGGAACCCCCACAACGTCTGGCTTTGCGAACCAGCAGAGGCTGACATCCAGGAGAGCCAGAGGGCTGCTGCAACCAAGACTCCACGCACAAAGGGCGCAGTGCACGCACACGTGCTCCGAGTCCCCGCAGAGGCAGCAGCTTGAGAAGCACCTGAGTCACACAAGACAGAGACTCATGACTAATTTTACGGTGCGTGTGGAGAAGCAGAGATCTGGTGGAACTTTCTCCAGGGCCAGAAGTGCCGCTAGGTACCATCTTTCTTTTACTCTCCTTCCCCCTGGCTGGCCTGGTACTGGTGGGCACCATTTCTATCACTGTCCATTAACCCAGCTAATACCATGTGCTCCATCCTGGAATGCCCCTGTGGACCAGTCCTCCCAACCCACCCACCCCCTCCAAAGCAGCTCCTGCTTCAAGGGACACCAGTGTGCCCGCAGCAGTTGCAGCCAGCTGGCCTGGGGGCTGACCCTGCCCACCAGTGCACCCTCAGCAATCAAGGCCCGACCGCAGCAGGAAGGTGCCTGCATCCCACACGGGGTCCCACACTGGAGCACCTGGCTCTGGTGACATGGGGGGATGGGATTCACCATTTGGCCCCAAAAGACACCTTCTACATATGGCCATTCTTTCAAGACCAGGAGATGTAGCTGATATACCTAATACACAGAAACAAACATAAAAGGCAAAATGAGGAGACAAAGGAATACCTTCCAAATGAAAGAACAAGAGAAAACTCCAGAAAATGAACTAAATGAAATGGAGATGAGCGATTCACTGGATAAAGAGTTCAAATAAATAGACACAAAGATGCTCACCAAACTTGGAAAGGATGAACTCAGGGAGAATTTAAAAAAAGAAATAGAAAAAATATATACATATATAATAAAAATCAGAATTGAAGAATACAGTAACTGAAATGAAAAACACACTAGAGGGTCCACAGCAGGTGAGAGGGTGCAGAAGGACGGATCAGCAAGCTGCAGACTAGGTACCAGAAATCAGTCTGAAGAGCAAAAAGAAAAAAAGGACTTAAAAAAATGAGGATAGTTTAAGGGACCTCTGAGACAACATCAAGCATGCTAACATGTGCATTATAGGAGTCCCAGAAAAAGGAGAGAGAGAGAAAGGGACAGGAAATCTATTTGAAGAAACCAACCTGAAAACTTCCTCAACCTGAAAAAGAAACAGACATCCAGGTCCAGAGATCCCAAACAAGATGAACCCAAAGAGCTTCACACCAAGCCATATTATTATTAAAATGTCAAAATTAAAGAGAGAATCTTAAAAGCAGCAAGAGAGAAGCAACTAGTTACATACAAGGGAACCCCCACTGTTCAGGCGATTTTTCAGCAAGAACTTTACAGGCCAGAAGAGACTCGCATGATACACTGAAAGTACTGAAAGGAAAAAACTTACAACCAAGAATACTCTACCCAGCAAGATTATCATTCAGGAGAAATATCACTGAAGGAGAAATAATTTCCCATACAAGCAAAAGCTAAGAAAGTTAGTTCATCACCATTAAACTGGCTTAACAAGGGATTTCATTAAAGGGAAAAGATAAGACCATAATTAGAAACAAGAAAATTATGAAAGAAAAAATCTCACTGGTAAAGGCACACATACAGTAAAGGTAGTGGCTCAATGACTTATAAAGCTAGTACAAAGGTTAAAAGATAAAAGTACTAAAACATCATCTGTATCTAAAATAAAAAGTTAAGTGATACACAAAATAAAAAGATGTAAAATATGATGCCAAAAACACAAAAGTGTGATGGCAGGGAGGGTGGGAGGTAGTGCTTTTATAATGCACTCAAACTTCTGCAACCTTCAACTTAAAATGGACTGCTATATACATAGCAGGTTGTAATGCACAAATGTCACAGTGCCCACAAACATAACTCCTTTACATAAAAGACACGCAGAAACCAAAGAGAAGGGAATGCACACATAACACTAAATAAAGTCATCAAATCACAAAGGAAGAGAACAAGAGAAGAAAAGAACAAAGGAGAATTACCTAAAAAAACCAGAAAACAATTAACAAAATGGTAATACATACCTATCAATAATTATTTTAAATGTAAATGAACTAAATGCTCTAATCAAAAGACATATGGTAGCTGAATGAAAAAAAACAAGACCCATATATACGCTGCTTACTAGAGACTTACTTCAGATCTACAGGCGCACACGGACTGAAAGTAAAGAGATGGAAAAAGATATTCCCTGCAAACAGAAGTGAAAGGAAAGCTAGAGTAGCAAAACACTAATTTGAAAAGATACACGCACCCCAATGTTCACTGCAGCACTGTTTACAATAGGCAGGACATGGAAGAAATCTAAGTGTCCATCAAGGGCTGAGTAGATAAAGAACATGTAAGATATATAGATATCTATCTATATAGAGATATATGTAGATACTGTACACACACACACACACACAACGGAGTATTAGCCATAAAAACAAACCTGAAATGTTGCCATTTGCAACACAGGGATGTATCATGGTAAGTGAAATAAGTCAGAGAAAAACAAATACCATATGATCTCACCTACATGTAGAATCTAAATAACAAAAAACAAAAAACAGACTCACAGATACAGAGAACAAACAGGTGGTTGCTAAGGGGAGGGGAGTTGGGGGGTGGGTAAAACAGAAGGGATTAAGAGGTACAAACCTCCAGCTGTAAAACAAGCTACAGGGACATAACATACAGCACAGGGAACATGGCCAACACCGCTGTAATGACTGTGCAAGATGACAGACGGCCACTAGGCTTATCACGCGGATCAACTCGGAATGCATATAAATGTCACATCACTACGCTGTACACCTGAAACTAACATGTCAAGTATACTAAAATAGCAAACCAATAAATAAATAAAAATTTAAGAAAAAATTTAGCCCTTGGGATCAGTTAGATTACCATGTCAAGCAAACAGGGAAGAGAACAAATATTGGGTTGGCCAAAGAGTTGGTTCAGGTTTTTCTATACCATTTTACAGAAAAACCCGAACGCACTTTTTGGCCAACCCAATATTTACTATCGGTATCTACTGTGTAAAGATCTTTTCTTAAAAAAAAATTTATTGAGATGAAATGCACACAGCATAAAATTAACTATTTTAAAGTAAATAACAGCGCATTTACTGCATTCACAGTGTTGTGTAGCCACCATCTCTATCTAACTGCAAAACATTTCTGTCGCTCCCAAGTGAAAGCCCCTCCCCATCCGCAGCGTCTCCTCACCACCCCTCCCCCAGCCCCTGGCAACTATGAATCTACTCTCTATCTCTATGGTTTTTCCTCTGCTGGACACTTCATATAAGTCAAGTCATACACTATGTGACCTTTTGTGTCTGGCTTATTTCACTCAGCACAATGTCTTCTAGGTTCATCCACATAGTGGCGTGTGTCAGTGCTTCATTCCTTTTTCTTCTTTCTTTATTTTTTTTGTTTAAGTTTGGTAAAACAAGCATAACATAAAATTTACCATCTTAATCATTTTTAAGTATGCAGTTCAGAAGTGTTAAGTACATTCACACTGTTGTACAGCAAACCTCCAGAACTCTTTCATCTTGCAAAACTGAAACTCTATTCTCATTAAAGAACAATTCTCCATTTTCCTCTCCCCCAGGCACTGGCACCCACCACTCCACTTTCTTTTTCTATGACTCTAGGTACCTCATATAAGTGAAATCACACGGTATTTATCTTTTAGTGACTGACTGATTTCACTTAGGCATCACCCCATTTACAGCTGAATGACAGTCCCCTGTACGCATGGACCACAATTTGTTTATCCAGTCAGCCATCAACGGATGCTTGGGCTGTTTCTACATTTTGCTTATTACTGTAAGGGCCTTTTATTTATTTTTTTAATTTTTTAAAAAATATTTATTTATTTATTTGGCTGTGCTGCGCCTTAGTTGTGGCATGCGGGATCTTTGTTGCTGCATGAGAGATCTTTTAGTTGCAGCACACAGGCTCTTTAGTTGTAGCATGTGGGATCTAGTTCCCTGACCAGGGATTGAACCTGGGCCCCCTGCATTGGGAGAAAGGAGTCTTAACCACTAGATCACCAGGGAAGTCCCTGTAAGGGTCTTTTAAAATAATAAAACTAGCATATTTGGTCAAAAAAGCTTAGAACATGGAAATACAGACAGCGATGATGGAAGCAGGACACTTGGAATACCCTGGTTCACCTATTCTGAGAATACAATCCACACCCAATGACATCAGAAATATTTATTAACTTGGGGCTGTGAGAAATAAAAGGATGCACAGAATTTGACCTTGTCTTTTAAGAAATGTCAAGTGCCTTGAGAAAGCCAGTTCACGTGGGTGAGCACAGCACAAGGCTGAAACAAGAATCTGATCCACCCTCACATGTGATGGAGGATCTGACCTGGCCTGAGGGAATGGGAGGACCTGCACAGGTGGAGAAAGGCTGCGAGAGGACTGTGGAACAAGGCGAACCACTGTGGGCCTGGGGAGGGAAAAGTGCACTTGCAAATACCAAACCAACTTTAGTCGTGACTACATGCTACAAATTCATTCTGTCCTCATGTGAAGCAATTTAACCTAGCAGTCCAGGTGAAGAAACCTAAAGGGCTAATTTTAAAACAAGTGAAAGTGGGACTTCCCTGGCAGTCCAGTGGTTAAGACTCCGCACTTCCACTGCAGGGGGCATGGGTTCCATCTCTGGTCAGGAAACACAGCCAAAACATCAAAAACAAAACAAACAAGCAAACAGAAAAACAAGTGAAAGTTCAAGACCTCCAGTGGACAGTAACCATCTACATTCTTCCTGGAGAAAATCTCCAAGATGGAGACTCCAGAGTTGTCTCTCAATACTGCTCTCTTACTTGGAAAACTGAATACTTCCTTGGTTCTTTTGTTTTGGTTTCACTTCTTACTCTAGTCTCCTCAAAGAAAAGAACATCTGCTTAGAATCCACTTCATGAACATTCCCTCACAATGAAATATGAAAATAAAATCATATACTTAGCTCTCTGCTTTAATGCTAAACAAGTCTGATTCTTTTCACTTTTTTTTTATAAGGGAAATGGGAAGGCAGGGGTGAACATGAGAAATATTAACAAGATGAAAATGAGTAGTGCCATTACGTACTGGTACAAGAGAGTGGAGGCATCTAAAGGAACTCTCCAGCTTCTGGTTTGGCATACTGGATAGAAAGTGCCCCTAGGACCGAAGGGAAGTACAAGGGAGGAAGAGGAGAGAGGAGGAGGGAAGGAGAGAAGGAGGGAGAGAGGGAGGGAAACACACACACACACACACACACTGGTCACGCTATGGAAATGTCCAGTCTGAGATGGCCAGGGGACACCACGTGGAGTACAGAGCGAGAGTTACCTGCTCCTAGCTCAGGGCTGGGTGGTGGGTTAGAGGCGTGGATCTGGGGACGAGTGTGTGGGTGAAGCTGAGGGGCAGGAAACGAGGCAGGAGCAGCTGAGCAGCTAAAGAATGGCCGGAGAAGGGGAAGGAGAATGAAGCGAGTAGAGTGTGGGGAGTGGGGTTACAAACAGCAAGTGCCAAGTGCCACGGAGCAATGAAGATCAAAGCAAAATTTACAGGACTGGGCAAGCAAGAGGTCACTGGTGCCCCGAGCAGGAAAAGATGATCAAGCATTTTGGTTTGAAATTCACGTTCAGCTGACTGAATTCTGGTAGAAGAAATGAGTTCAAAACTTTTTCCTCTTTTAACTCCTACTGGGTGGCACACAGAAGTTAGGAGTCAACAGAGGAAACAAGAACGCCCATCAGAAACAAAGTAACACCCAGGTGAGAGGTGTAAATCTCCTACAGAGTGCACCACATGTGTGCGGCGCCGGCATGCGTGTACACACAGAAAAAGAGTTTACAAACTGCTCATCAAATTGGCTCCTGGAAACTCTGAAGAGAGGACTGGGATTAAAAGTGGTGGTCAAAAGGAACTTGAGCCTGATCTCTAATTTTTAATGTTCCTTATAAGGAGAATCTGTTCATGTATACACTTAATTAAAACAATTTAAAAGTAAAATTTCTTATAAATAAGGAGATACTCTCTTCATCAGTCTCAGAGCTGGCCACGTGTAGGTGCACTATTAGGTCTTCTCAGTCAGGTTGGGGTCCTGCTTCTTAGTACAAATTAGACCCTGACTGTAGTTTATGGCCTAGTTTTAATGGTAACACCTTAATTCTTAACATTTAAAAAATTACATCTTAAGGTTCCTTCCAACTAAATAATACTAACTGGAATTATTTTCATATGAAAAATATTTTATAACAAATTAAAACTTAAGAGATTTGAATGTATGTCAACAGATGACTAAGTCATTCAGAATGTGTGGCCAACACAACATTTCCTCAGGCAGGAAGGACACAAGGAGTGGACACTGCGAACGAGAGTGCTGCGGGAGTGAGCGTTAGTGACTCTCTGAATTCTTTCAGACATCTGACACAGGATACTTTTTCTTTATAATTAAAAATCTTAACTAGATATACAAATTTATTGTTCAGTTATACGAACATTAGTCATCAATCAGAAGTTACTCATACCACTCATTTGTTACTCTCTGCAATATAACAGAATATAATTAAGTCATATACAATTTTTTTTTGCTGAGAAATTTTCTATACAGGGTTTAGAATTGTTTTTATATCAAAGTCCTAAATAGGAATATATATTATGATTTATACTTCGATTTCACATTTGTCATGTCTAAACATCATTTATTTCTGATTTACACTGGAGAGGGAAAACTCAGGGTAAAGATGAGTAGTGTATTTACAAAACCCAAATAAAGACCTCTCCCGCAAAGGACCAGTTTTTAAACACGGTCCCTTCATCAAGGAACAAAAGAGAATAATCCACTTTATCTCCTGCAAGATGATTGACTATATGGGACCCAGATGAGAAATACATGGAAATACTAAAAATAGGTCCAAACTGATTTGAAAAGGTTAAGTGTTTTTTTGTTTTTAAAAGCATAAGTATATTAAAAAAAAAAGAAAGAAAAATCTGCGTTTGGAACTTGCATAACTTACAATTTACATAAAGAATTTCAGGATGAAAATATAACTTTAAAAATAATTTCAAATAGAAATTAGTAAAAAGTACTGCAAAGTCTACTGGTTGCATCTGAGAAAATTTGTCCTGTTAAGAGATTTCAAAAGAAGAATAACGTAAAAACTGTCAATCTCTCAGTTGTTTCTTGATTAAGCATAACAAAGAACATGTCAGCAATCTGGCAAAATCTATTCTCACAAAATTCACTGCTGCCTTTAAAATATTTTATTATAGAGAAGTCTGGGCATCTATAGATAATTTATTAGATGGATCCTGTTCTATTTTCACTTTGTCAACCATCTCCTCTAATCGCCTTGAAAGTCTGTCATACCAAAGAGCAAAATGATTACTAAAAACACGGACATCATACCCCCCAAAACACTGGAGTCTTCAAAACTGAACCCTAACAGGCAGCAAAACAGTGTTTTGGAAATCATATCCAGTGACATGGCATTACTTTTAAAAGGTCTTAAAGAGTTCGAATAAAAAATGTTAAGCACAGATTCTTTGTGTTTCCTGTGGACAACAAAACCACCATCTATATCAATTATATTTGGCTAAAAATACACGGCCAAAATGCTCCTCACAACCTAATTCTTTGCGGCAAGTGATATCCTTATAAAATCTTAGTGGTAATTTTTTAATTAGTACAAAATCCTCCATATTTAAATATAAGAAGCTATTTCAAAGGAATTCTGTAATAAATTTGTCATATCACACCAGGCTTTCAAGTCTAAAGCTACAGTTTATACCTATGAAGCAGCAATAGCAGTTGGCAAATTAAATTTTTTAAAAAACATTTTCATTTCTGAAGCAAAATTATCACCAATTATTTTACACAGGATTCAATATATTTCCAATTTACAATTAAAGTTATAATCATCACTAAAAATTACTAAAATAAGAAAAAGCTGTGCTTCTACAGGTAAATCATAATGTTTCTTGCTCCCTCATTTCTCATTTAACTGAGAGAGCTGGCTGCATTCACAGGAGCAAATGAGAGCGGCCTGAGGGTCAGGACTTCCTTGCGCGGGGCAATGAGAAAGAGTGGAAAATTTCACAGCTTGGAATCTGCTTGTTAAATACATCCTCTATTCTAGCCGTATAAGCTTTCCAGCTAGTAAATCAAAATCCCGTTACACACTAGGATAATATTCACGACAATTCTCTATATTTTATCTTCTTAAAATCAAAGACTCAATTCTAAAGGGTTAATAGAGGAATTACAAAGTAACTCTCTAGTTTGCATTTCCCATAATACTAAAATAAAGCTTTTTCTTTCAGTCTAGAAATTTGCTTTTTTAATACTGTGAAAAGCCTCTATGAATCTGTTTAACGTATTTATTTCTTTTCATCTATTCAGTGCCACTGGGCATAACATGTAATGCAGTGCGTGTTGATATTTTGCAAAGCACCACATGACTCACTGTACCCTAATGCACTCCATTAATCCTGTTTGGACAGCTGGGTCCAGGCATTTGTTAGCTGCATGTTAATTGTTCCATCTTTCTTTTTCTTCTTTTTATTTATCTCTATGGCAAACTACTCAGGAATTTAATTTGTTGATCTTCAAAAAGCACATTTTGCCATTAATTTGTTTTCTTTGTATTAAAACTGTACTCAGCATGTAATTTTCTTCCATAAAATCAGTATATATATTACTATTAACAATTAATCTTAAATAACAGAGCACAGTGAATTTCATAAGTGATAAAATGGTAGGTTGGCTATAATACCACAGAAATTATTTGTTGGACTGCCATAATACAAACGATTACAGTTAGCTACAAATCAAGTTACTAAAGTGCATATTTATGGCATTTGCAAGATTAGCACACCATAAGCAGATGTCAAAACAATAACAAGTCCTGTAACACGAACACAAAAGCAACAGGACCTCTAAATAAATGAGCTTTGTATTTGCCTGTGGGACAGCAGTCCCTTTTACATTTATACTTAGATTTCATTTTTCATTAAAACATGAAATTCTTTGTAAGAATTATGAAGATAACTATAAAGCTTGTGCTTTCTTGGCACAGCCCGCATCCCTGAGAGCTGTGAGTCTTGAATAAATAATGGAGGCAACATAAGAGCTAAAACAAAAGCAATTCGAAGTTACTTGCAATTTTTGTCATAAGCAAGTTGCTAAGGTTGAATAATGGAATTTTTCTCATCATTTGTGAACACTCAAGTCAAAATCTAAGTCTAGAAAGAAGAACAGAACTGCCTAGTGGAAATTTTTGTCTGAAATAATATTTAGCCAAGAACTGAGCATATAGTCTGTAACATTGCTTTATAAAAGATAAGAACACCAAATGAAGATTTATTCAACTATTTCAATGACAAAGAGGAAATATTTTCCTTTTAAAAGATGACCAAAATTCTCTGTAAATTGAAAAATTAAGAAAACTATATACTAAAGAGCTAAAGGATGTCCTTTAAATCAGCGTGTGCTCTCCTAGATCTCACTGCTTTCAAGTCTATTCCCTGGACATAAAGCAGCTTAAAATAAGTTTTACACTTTCTCAATTTTTTAAACCACATACTAAATTATACATTTTTAAAACAGTTCATATAGGAAAAAATTAGTTTAATATTTTCTAGACATTAAACATTCTTTTTTAAAATATCAGTTTCCTGACTAGAGGACTCAAAGGCTTAACTAGTCAATGAAAAAAATAAAGTCTATTGTTTGGAGAAGGAATATTTCTAAGTGTTTGAAAAACTAAATGGTCTTTACTTGATAAAAGGGCTTATTTGGTACAGCCGTGTATATAAATGAATTACAGAAGTAAAGGCATAAAATAATGTGTGAGGAAATAATATATTTCCAAAAAGTGATCTTTTTGAAAAAAGTTTAAAAACGAGGCGTTTAGGAAGAAGTCTGACATTTAAAAAGGTACAGACTTTAAATGAAAAGTTCTCATTTAAACTTACCCAGTGTTCTTGACATAACAGGCAGTGCGGAGCTCAAGACCAAGATTGACACACAATTCCCAATGATCTGTTATGAGAAATCAGAAAGAATCCTGGGCAGTTACACAATATATGAAGAAATAAAATCCATTCACATTCTGGCAAGTTACTGTACATTCTAGTGACCTACTGTACTTTGCTAACTTCTGAATGATATTATTCAATATAGAAAATAGAGAATAGAAACTTTTCTACAAACATTTAAAGTTCTGTGAGTTCTAGAAGATATTTACAGTACCTAACACAAAGTTACAGAACACTTAAACTACTTTACACCTCAGACAACTCATTTTACATTACTGATTGAGGTTGTCGATTTCAAAAAGATTTGCCTGGCAAGTAAAAAAGAATTAATACTTTTAATACTTCTGATTCTACTTTTAAAGCCAAGACTACTGCTCAAGACATATAATAGCTATTTCTAATATGCTTAACTATTATAAGGTTTAATACCAAAAAGCTAGAAATCCAAAACACCTAAGTTCTAGTAATTTTCAATGTATCCTATGCTTTATTCTTTCATATTAAATAAGAGATGGGGAAAATACTGATTAGTACTTATGATTATTTAAACTAGGTGCTAGGTATCTCAAGAAGTCATAGCATCTTAGACAGATAGATAGATAGGTAGGTAGGCAGATAGAGAGATAAAAATAACTTCTCCCCTTTAGAATAAGCTGAAAATATGAAATATATAATAAAAAGAAAAGAAGCCAGCAGCTCTTGCTTTTCTTCATTGTCAGCCTGTGGGAATATTTTACAAATGCAGTCACTATATAAGATAACAGCTTTTGTGATTCTGAAGCCAATGACATATTGTAGAAAGTCAAATTAGCCTCAGACTACAAAATATTTCTGAATAGAACTCTTCCGTCTTGCTTTAATTATTCAAATGTGAAATACTTTGTCTCTACTCCTTGTAGCAACTAAGTTCTTCAGATTTCAAACAAGCTCCCTGAAGTACAGTCAGCACAATCAAAGTTACTCATTAGCAATACGTTTTCTTTGTAGGAAAAAAAGAGTCCTTTCAGGAGCCGTCTATAGCTAGTTAACAAGCTCGCGGTTCTATACATTTACAAGTGAATGGATGCCATCCAAATTAAACAGAGCACATCCTTTTCCCACTCATTCAGCATTTTGAAAATCTTCCAGTGTGTGTTTACGCAACTTACAAACAAATACCTAGAACCGCAAATGAACCATTCAGGGCGATCACTAAATAAAACAGTCCGCTTGTCTTGGAAGGCAAAAGGGAGGCACAGTCACCTAAGGCTTTACCTTACCTTTGTCATAGTTGTGTCATCCTTCTTGGGAATAAAGTTTCCAAAAAATCGGAGGCTATAGAAACCGACAACAGAGGACACCATAAGATAGCTGTGAGAATCAAGGAAAAAACCCTCCAAAGAATGTGTTTCCGTAAGTTCTCAATTGTCTTCAAAATGTCTTTTAAGGCCAAAAGGAAAAACAAAACAAAACGCCACTTGGAGTGCTTGAGGAAGACTGACTTGCTTTTTCTTCCAGGAAAGTGTCTTATTAAATTACCACTGTCCCAGAAAACTAGACAGAAAACTTCTTGAGAGACAGAACTTCAGTTAAAGAAAGGATACAAAATCAAAATGATTTCAAGTGCAGCTCCCACAAAACCAAAAGCAGAAAGAGAAGCATTTCCTATTCCAGGCCCCTGGGGGGGGAAAAAAACACTTTTCAGAATTCAATGACACTATTATATTTGGTTTCCCCAAAATTGTCGTTTCATAAATATAGGACAGTTGAAATTAGGATTAATAGCCCGGAATAACATCTAAACTTTCAAAGGAAGATTTAGCATGACATGAGACTGGATTCATCAACTAATTCAACCACATGTTACTTTTAACAAGCTCAAAACATTTCTGATTTATCTCAAATGTAATTTAAGTTACTTATCAAAATGATATGATTATGCTTATTGTTAAATCCTAAATATTCCTGGAAGACATTTTTTAAAAATATAATAGTCTAATAAGAATAGGACATGTAACCGTCTGAACCCTGAGGCAACATATAAAAACTACACAATGGAAGTGTGTCAGAAGGAAGCGAAGCAAAGAAAGACCATGAATGCGCTTATCCTGTCACTACTCTTGAAAGTTTCCTTTCCCCAAATCTTCCTTGGGAATTCAGGGATTTAATTAACACAGATTTTTCAAAGGCAATGCTATAAATTTTTTCCTAAACATTAGATCTATTCTCAAAACCTATCTTTATCTGGAACCTAACAAAACAAGCAGAAAAAGTTAAGAGGCCAGACAGGCAAAAAATCATTTCTTACTGAAGGGAACAATTTTTTAAAAGCTTACTAATTCAAGAAACTCTCTGAATACAAACTAGTATTGTGCTATCAGCTTCAATTACATTTAACAGATATATCAGGATAATTAAGAAGATAAAGTCAGCCTAACAAAAAATAAACCAATAAATAATATCATACATATTATTTATCCAATCTAATTTAGGCATAAAGAAGTTAGAATACCCATGGAAATTTCATATATAAAGAAGGGACAAAGAATTTACCAACTTTTGTCAATCTTTTGAAGAAATATGAATAATGCTAATGGAAAGCTTATTAACTGGGATGGAAAACACTTTGGAAATATTCTCTGTCTCAAGAAAAGGCCGACAGGCAGGATTAAGATGACCTGATTTATTTACACCATCATAAAAAGAGCCTACCATGTGTAAGCCCCTCTCTACTATGCAGGAAGGGAATGGTACAAAAATGTACCACGGGGTTTGGACCTTACCTAGTGTGCAGTATATGAAAATGGGTTAAAAAATGGACAGAAGTCAACACAGTAGTTGACTTCCTGCTTGATCAATGGATTTGGGTCTAAACAGAAGACAGCGACAAGGCTGTGGATGGGAGGACTGCTCACTGCTGCTGTTCGTTAGTGCAATGGCCAACCTGGAGCAAGCTGGCAGGCTCGCAGTGGTGGAGAGGCACAGCGAGAAATGGCACAGGGTCCTGAAAAGGCTGGGGGCAGGGAGCGAAACTGAGCACGCTGCTGAAAGAATTAGCTTCTGAAAGAACAGGGTATCTCATCCTGGACTGAAGGACAGGAATTAAGATAAATACTGGCTTTCTTCTATGAGAGAGAAGGTACATCATGTGGTTCACAGAGAGAAGAGGCATGTCGGGAAGCCAAATCGGCCACCCCAAAAGGTGCCTCTCTGGCATGAGGCATTCTAGGCTGATTGCTTTCAAGAAACAGAAGACTTGGTAAGTCTTTCCTTTTAGCCCAACGCCCACCTCATCCCCTAACTGCCTACAAGAATTTAGATAAAGGGCCTGGTTGAGGAGGAGATACCGACAAGGAGTATGGGCTGAGTGTAGTAGAGGGAACCTGGCAGGACCTGGAGACCAAAGTCCTCTCTGTGTCCCATCTGTTTACCAAGCATCTGCTTTTCCATCTCCATGTGAATGTCCTTCCTCCCCCTCGAAGCCCCAAACCCCTACCCCCCTTCTCCTTTCCTTGGATGGAATATACACCTCAACTGCCCAAGCTGTCCTGGGGCCTCAGTATTCCTACAGGGTTCCCACATACATGTAATTAAATTCTGTTTTCTCCTGTTAATCTGTCTCATGTCAGTTTAATTCTTAGACCAGCCAGAAGATCCTAGAAAGGGTTAAGGAAAATTTTTTCCTTCCCTCAAAGCATGAAAAGCCTGGAAGAGTTTTGAAGTCATTTCTATGGGAGATGGCAAAGGTGCTAACTTCGAAAAGTATAATAAAATGTCAAAACTTATATGCTACTTTAAGCATCCAAAAGTTTATAGAGATGCCTAGAAAAAGTATGCCATATACGAATATTTAGTGGAAACTATCTTCTATATGGAGAATATATTTAAATAGACTAATTGATGGAATTTAATAAAAGCATGAATTTTTAAACAAGAGAAAAAATTAATTCATGAAAAAATGTACATCTGACTCTCCTCCAGCAACCAAACATTTTGACTCAAGTTCATAAAATGTCTGACTCTTCTGAAGCACGAGTCCTCACAATCACATATTTGGATCTTTTGTAAACACAATGAATCCATCGAATAAACTCTCCATATTTCACTATTTCAAATACACATTTTCTTAAAGGATCACAAATAAAAATTTCAGTAAAACAAGGATAAACTCTGATACAAAGCATAAAAGGAAACTTGATACTTGATAAAAGGCTGGACAATCCAAAATAAGAAATCAGAAACAAAAAAACATAGTTTAGACACACTGTTTATGAAAGCTCATTGCATAAAGAAATTCATACAACCTGAAGTGTATATATATTATATATATATATATAATATATATACACATGCAGAAAAGTTAATGCTTTTATTTATTTGAAACACTCAGGGTACACTTTTGCAAAAGAAAGACATTCTGAAGCGTTTTACTTTACCCTTGTTCCCTTTGGCATTGCTGTTTCATCAACCAACAGGCAAAGAATATTACAAGCCACCAAGAGGACCGAAATGGACTACAACACAAAAAGTAAGCCATCAGTTCTGAATTTCAAAGCTATTTTTCCAATATACACATATTAAAATCTAAGTAACCTACCAAACGTATGCTTCAGAATTGAGGAAAAGCAGTCAAGACCAAAATTCTACATATAAACCTGAAGTAATAAGACTATAAAAACTCCAGAATAAATTCCTAAAAACTCTGCAAAGTATTACAATCTCAAAGCTTAAGACAAAAGCTATTAATATAGGTCCACTTATTGACTGATTTCACCAATTGGAAACCCACAACTCCACATATTTAAAAAATGGTTAAAATGTTATCAGAACTAATTTAATAATTTCCACATCCCATCACAGAGTTTGAGCAGGGTCTCTGCAACACCTTGTTTCTTCTTAATTTTCAATTGAAACAAAAGAATGAATTTCCTGCTTTTATGAAGAAATAGATAATCTTGAAGACTTCAAAAAATGACCATTATCTTCATTTTTTGCTCTACTGAGTTTTTACAAATAAAGCACAGATGGATTTTAATCTTGTTGATAGAAAACCAGTTTACCTGAAACCATTTAGCTGAGGGAATTGCCATACATAAATGCTAAAGTAAATAAAAAATAATTTACTTTATTTAACCAGGCAAATAAATTCTTACTGTCTCAATAAGAAGGAGAACCATAACAGCAGGATATACCAAGTTTCTTTCCCATGCTGAAGCCTTTTTGCGCCTCTCTATTAGAAGGAAAAACAAAGTATAATAAAGGTTTCAGTCATTTCCAAAAATTCTCTCCAGATTCATATTTTCATTCCCCACTACTAAAAGCAGTATGTATTATTTTTACATAAATTGTTTTTTCCTAAAAACATAAATTATTTTTAATTTTCCTCCACGAGCTATAAAAATCAGAATTTTAACATCAGTTTGGTTACATAAACAGCTCAATCCTGTGATGCTCAAATTCTAGCACTGTAAAGACATTTCAATTATTGAGTAAATATATTGTGAATATACAGCTTACTCTGAAAATGTAGTCATATTTGTATTTTTTTAATTTACATATTTACATATTGATAGATTTACACATCGATAGAAATCTGAAAGTATCAGGTAACATGAGTAAGAATCCTCTCTAATCCCATATCCCACAGGTAAACACTTAGAGTTGGCTAAAGGCTGGAAGCAAACCTCTACTTCTAATGACAATGGTCTGCCTTACATCACACCAATCCTTATGCCACAAACAACTGGAAAAGATGAATCAAACTAAATTTCTTAAAATGAAATGTGTATGAAGATATCAGAGAGCTCCCATGATGACGGAAACTGAGGGGCCGATACTCTGTAAGATGAACTGACGTGAGCCCTCAACGTGCACTATGTTCCCCTGCGTGGGGGCATGTTCCACTTCAGACCCACAGGGCCGGGAAATAAAGCAGAAGCCAGTGGGTGAAAGAAAATGGTGCTAAAGCAAAGCTTTCGGCACTCCCAACAGAGCCAGTGAGACACAATTAGGGTTTGGGGCTACCAAGGCAGCCAGAATTTGAGAGGCTATGATCACAGAGAAAAGAAAGAGAAAAGAAGGTAAGCCTGACACACAGCTACTTTCCCCTTAAGGCATCAGTGGGTTGGAGGAGGAGAAGAGGAACCGAAAGGGCAGAAGGAGGCAGAGAAGCCAAGCAGAGCTTCTGTCAGGCTCAGGCCTCATGAAGAAGATGGGGTCAGAGTCAACAACAAAACCACTGGGCTTTTACTTAGGACCAAGGAAAAGCTGTTCCCGAGGAGGTATGCCAAGCTGGATGAGCTCAAGCCCAGCCAGACTAGACTGGCCTGTCCCTACTCTGACTGCCTACTAGAGGCAAAGGTAAATCCTCTCAAAACGAAGAAAACAGCATCCAGGGTTTCCACAGTTTTGTATGAGAAATGTCTGGCATTTAATCACACATTACCAGGAGGCAGGACAAGGAAGAAAAAAAACAACAGAAACAGACTTTCAGGGGATCCAGATAGTGGACTTAACATAAAGAGACCTTAAAGTAACTAACTAACACGTTCAATATAAGCAACAAAATGGCAAATGCCACACACAATTTGAATCTAGAAAACTAACCAAATGGAAATTCTAGAACTGAAAAATATTGTAACTAAAATTCAGAGTTCAATAGCTAGTTCTGACAACAGTTAAAACACAGCTGAAAAGAGTGAAATGGAAGACAGATCGGTAGAAAATATCACAGACTGAAACACATAAATTAAAAGGGAGGGAAAACATGCCATTTACCATTTTTAAGAAACTCTGCCAAAGTCACTAAGATTTTCTATGTTTTCTTATGGAAGTTTTAGCTCTATTTTTAGGTCTTTCTCCATCTTGAGTTAATTTTTGTATATTTTTGAGGTAAGAGTTGAGTTTTATTTTTAAACTTTTTTCAATATACTAATTGTTCTAGCACCATTTATTTAAAAGATTATCATTTCTCCACTGAAAGGCCATGTCAACATTGTTTAAAATTGGTTTTATATTTATCAGTCTATTTCAAACTCTATTCTGTTCTATTACTTTTTTGCTTAATTTTTCTTTAATGCTACACTGTCTTTAATACTGTACCTTTAAAATAAGTCTTGAAACCAAGTAGTGTTAAGTTCTCTAAATTTGTTTTTTGCAAAGTTGCTTTGGCTATTCTAAGTCATTTTGACATTTCCTGAATTATAAAATCAGCTTGTCAACTTCTTTTAAAAAATAAATCAGAATTTTTGAGTAGAATTACTTTGAATCCATAGAGTGATCTGGAGTAAATTCACACCTTAATAATATTAATTTATCCAATATATGACCACATTACCTCTCTTTATTTATTCGTCTCCTTTAATTTCTCCTAGCTACAATTTGTAGTTTTCAGTCAGTGATCAAGTCTTAGCTATCTTTTGTCAAATATATCCCTCCCAAGTATTTCATATTTTTGATGTTTTATTAAATATATTGTTTATCTAGCTTCAACTTGATTGGTCAACTGATTTTTCAATATTGCCTCTTTATCTTGAAACCTTGTTAAACTTATTTATAAGTCATTATAACTTTTTCTGTATATTCCAAAGGGATTTTTAAATAAATGATTATGATTTCTGCAAATAAAGCATTTTACTTACTTTCAAAAAAAAAAAAAAAAAGGAGGGAAAATAGAGAAAAAGTTTAAGAGTAAAAAGGTCCAGCATAAGTGTAACTGGAGTCTGAGGAAATAAAAGAGAATGAGCAGATGCAATATTTGATGAGACAGTCGCCAACAATTTCCCAAATGGATGAAAGACATTAAGCCACACACTCATGGAGTGCCACAGACCTCAAAAAGGATAAATACAAAGAAAAAAGACACAAAAAGAGAAGAATAACACAAGATTATTTATCAGAAATAATACAAGTGAAAAGATAGTGGAATGGTATTTTTGAACATCATCATCTTTGAAAAGTCATTCTGTAAACATACAAAACAACAACAGAAAGTGAAGAATTACATGCTCATCCTCTCCCCAAAGTAAAAGACATTTTTTATTGACGGCTGTGGACAGACTGAAAGCTTGTAACATAGAGATTTCATAATTTTTAAAAATATTCCAGACTACAGTAAAGTCTTTAATAAGAAACCAACACCATACATAAGTCAAGGAAAAAAATGTACAATACCTAATTTTGTCTTAAGCGTCTTTACGTTTTCAAGTTCTTGTTCCAGCTCTGTTATATTGTACTCCACTGATGAAGAGAGTCCTATCAAAAGCAAAAACATTTTAGAAGTATAACAATAGAACCTCAGAACATGCAGCCCTCACATTTAATGGAAATATAAAAAACACATTGCAAATCCTGATCACTAATAATGAAAACAAACGCTACTGTGATTCATAGAAAAGTACACCCATTTCTTTACTCCTTAAAACTTCCAAGTTCTTGCTGATTAAACACTACATGCTTCCTAGAAAATTTATTACTCTGGTAAAATTTTTATTTGGTCTATTGTTAATTTTTCATTAATTACAATACCACGTGCTTATTATACAAAGTGAAAGAAAATCAAGATCTGCTCTTCATCCCACCTCCCTGACATGACAACTGTCAACAGCTTGGGTGATGCCTTCTTCACGTTCATGTACACACTCATACATACATATACATCAGACGCATGGTTTTCAAAAGCATTTCATAAGAATGGGTCAAATTAGACATGACTTCACCACTTGCTCTCCTAGTTAAGGATATGTCCATGTGGAGAGACAGCCCCAACTTCCTAACAGCTGAATAACAATTCCAGAGTACAGATGTACTTCCAGTTTTATTCAGAATTATTCCATTTATGAATATTCAGGTTTTCCTCCATTTTTTGCCACTACGAACGTTTTTCTGTGCACATCCAGTACATTCTGATTCTATTATTTCTGTAGGACAGAGTCTCAAAATTCAGATTGCTGAGTCAAAGGATATGAGCATTCAGTTTTCAGAGATATTTAACAGTTACTTCCCCCCAAATATTGTGATTTACTGTAATAAGTTATTGTAATAATTTATGTTTCTATCATCACTTTATTATAAAGTACGCTTGATGTCAGATGATTTTGCCCAACTGTAGGCTAACATAAGTGCTCTGAGCACAGGTGGGCCAGGCTACACTGTGTTTGGTACATTAGATATTTTCAACTTATAATGGGATTAACAGCACGTAACCCATCATAAGTCAAGGAAGATCTGCATTTTCCCTTCTCTTCCCCAGCAGTGGGTGCTGTAACTCTTGAATTTTTGCCAATGTGACAGGTAAAAAATGTTTTCCCATTGTTACTTTAACATGTACACCCTATACATATTTTCTGTTTGTTTCTCCAATGGTTTGTGTATGTCCATACTCTTCTATTTTATCTGCCAAATTCTGAAATGGACAAATTAAAATCCCCCACTACAACCGTACTTTGACCAGTTTTTCGTCAGTTTTTAAGAATTTTTCCATTATGTGTTTGCTAAGATTTGGGGGCTCCTATAAGACTGTAACATGTTCCTTATAAATCACACCTTTTATCACTACATCATGACCCTTAGTGTCTTTAATGCTTTTCTTTATATTCACCCCCCCTCATATATCATTGTATTGGTAATTTTGGTTAGAGCACGATTCAATGTCTACATTATTACAATGCAAAGTCTATCCGTTGCTTACCCACATAATAAACTACCATTAGCTTTCCTTTCTTCCATAACATTCTTCTTCCCACCCCCAGAATTGATCTTTTTTTAACTTGCTTTTTCTTTTTCATTTTTATGCACTCACCACTAGTTCGAAGCTAAACTTTCCTCCGAAATGTCTTTATTTCCTCCAGTAGTTTGTGAAGAAAAGGTGAATGGGAGGTAATTTTTTTGAAACTATACCAGTCTGAATATTAAAGTTCAGTTACATATAAACTTTTTATATTTAAAAAATATAAACGAGGAATGAAAAGGCGTGTGGTTTACAGACTTAAGTCCTCATCTTCCACGGTTGTCAGGTAATAGTTAACTTAATGTTGGACAATCAAGAAACAGCAAGGGGACCTTTTTATTTAGTGTTTATGAGTTTATGATCATTTATTAGTTAGGTCAAAACTAATTATTCTCCAGAATTGTGAAGTCACTGCTCCACACGGCTTCCAGGGTTGGCTCTGAGAAGTCTGAAGCTCTTCTTCCTCCTGGGCCTGGGTATGAACTGCTTCTCATTCTCCCGAGAGAACGTGCAGGCTCTTATCCCAGGGTTGGTGAGTCACTCTCGTGTTCCATGTTGGGCACAGGGTGAGCACTTTTAATCTCCAAGTTCTTGTCATTTAGAGCTGAGAAATTTTCTTGATTTTTGTCATTTCCTCCATCCTGTTTTCTCTCCTCTCCCCACTTGGAATTCCAATTAGTTGGATGTTAGATCTCTTGAACTGATTCTCTAATATTCTTAACTCTTCCCTATTGTCATTTTGATCTGTTTTCTTGATCTTCCAATCTTTCAGAGACATTATCATTTCTAAATTTTAAGAGGCCCTTTCTGTTCACCAGCTATTCCATTCTTATGGGATCCTGGTCCTTCTCCTGGATGCGTCAGTCTCTCGCAGGATACTGACGACAGATTTCACTTTTTTCTTATCCCGTGTATATTCTGTCTCCCCCTAGTGTCCTTTATTGTTTGTTTGTTTGTTTGTTTTGGCCCCTACTTTCCCTTGAGAGGTCTTCCTCTTAAGACTGGTAAGGTTCAGTCAACTGTTCATATTTAAGAAGGAAGCACTAAAAACGATGATTTGAAACTCTAAGATTGCGTGGGTGGCACCTGACGACAAGACTTCCTGTTGGGTAATCCAGCTGGGTTTTTCATGGACACCCAACTGTTAGCAGGGTATAAGGCTTTCCTCCTGGGCTAGACGGATTCCATGGACAAGACTCTCTGATCTCCCTCTTGGGGTATTACAGCTTGGCTGTCCAGGTGAAGTGAGATGGGAGCCCATGTGTTCAGTCTGTGAGCACTCATCCCATCCTCCACTCCCCCCAACTGTGCCCAGGCCACAGCCTCATCTTCTCTGGAGAATATCCCCCCTCTACTGCTGGGGTGGGGAAGAGGCAGTAGTCTGGTACCCTGGAGAGAGGGGGAAGACATGGAGATCAAATCGCTTCATAAGCAGGCTTATCATCAATCCTCATCTTAACTCATCCCCCTGCATCCCCGCTTCCGTAGCATCTAGTAGTGCCACTTTGGGGACTTTTAGGGACTCTGGGATGTAAATCAAGCACAGATGCTTAGGATTCAGCTTTCTTGGGTCTGCAAAATTAGCTACTTCTAAAATTCTCTCAGATCTACTAAATTTCGAAAACTTTTTATGGTTTTCTCAAGTTTTCCTTCTTTTAGGTTTATGCTTCTCTGAACCTCAGTGGTCTCATCTATGAAATGGGGGCAGAGGTATTATTAGGATGCTTTCTGCTGAGTCAGAAAATTCAACTCAAACTACCTTAAAAATAAGAAAATAATTTCATGTAATTGTAAGTTTGCACACAGAGCGGGCTTCAAAGTGGGTTTTCCAGCAGCTCAACAGTGACATCCAGGGACTGAATCCTGCCAGCCACAGGTGGCCTATCTGAAGACTGGTGCTCTTTCTCCTTTCATGTAATTTCATAATTTCTCTTTATTTTATTTTGTTCATTATTGCTTCTTTTCCTAGCAAATGGAATTTCTGTTTATTCTTTTTACCCATGTTAATTTGACACTTCAGTGGTTACTTTCTCATTCTTAACACACACACTTAGATTTATATTTTTTTCAATAATGCCACAGGGAAACCTTATTAGGTAACTTATCCCACACCAAGGTGAAATTTTCACAACGCTTTTTTAAAACCATTCTCTCACTGCTTTCCACTCACCCCTCCTAAGTCCAGGGTTGTGCTGAGATTGTTTTAAAAATATTTAGTTTGAGATTATTACTAAATTTTTCCATTGGTATGGAAGCTATCATATCCTCAATGACTAGAATAGTACCTAGTTACTAAATATGAAGCTATAAAATGAATAAACAAATGAATGTCTTTTTGTGCCCTACTAGGTACATGACATCTTTGGAAACAATGTTTTTAATTGCAATCTTCCCTGCCCCCCCAAGACTACATATTATTCGATAATCCTTAACAAGTTATAAATGGGAAGTTTGATGTTGGTCTCTCTCCCCTTTGTAAGTAATTTTTCTATGTGAAAGCTTGTGAATCCTTTTTATTATTATCACCACTATTATTGGAATTATGAATCTTATAACTCTGGGTCTTTTTTATTTCCTGTTTAATAATCTTGCCCAGGACTCTGTGACCTTTTAAATGTATACTAAAGTCTTTCCTCAGGTCACTGACATTTTCTTCTATTATTTATTTTTTGTTGTTGTTGTTACTTTATTTATTTATTTTTCAAACAGACAATAAACTGCATATATTTAGAATATACAATTTGGTATCCCAATCTCCCAATTCATTTCACTGACATTTTCTTCTATAATTTATTTTCTTTTTTCTACTACTTCTTTTTCCTCTTCCTAGCTATCTATTACTTAAACTAGGTATATTAGCTCTGTAGTCCATGTCTATTATTTCATTAGTGATTTCCTTCTCTTTGCACTTTTGTTCTGTGACATGAAATAGTTCTTCCACTTGATTCTACCAGATAATTAATTCAATTTTCAGAAGGACTGTATAATTTTTATACTGCTGCTGTAACAAATTACCATAAACTTAGTGGCTTAAAGCAATACAAATGTATTACCTTACAGTTCTGGAGGTCAGAAGTCTAAAATCAAGGTGTCAACAGGACTGTGTTCCTTCTGGAGACCCTAGGGGAGAAGCTGTCTGTCTCCTCCAGCTTCTGGAGGCTGCCAGCACACCTTGGCTCATGGTCCCTTTTTCAGGTCACTGCACCCTCTGCTTCAACTGCCACATTTCTTTCTCTGAGCCTCCTGCCTCATCTTTCACTTATAACAATGCTGTGATGACACTGGGCCTACCAGATTACCCAGGGTAATCTCAAGACCCCCTCACTTAATCACACTGCAAAGTCCCCTTTGCCATGTAGGGGACATATTTACAGGCTCTGGGCGTTAGGACTTGGATACCTTTGCGTGACACTATTCTGTCTACCACAAGGATTATCACATTTTTGTCTACTGAATTTTTAATTTTTTCCCACATTCTAAGCAGTCTTTTTTCTATTTTATCTCTTTGAAAATTGGTATTTACTTTTGGGGGCTAATTACAAATTCTTATTTGTCTCTCCCATTAGTTAACCTCAACAGGAATCACGCATTCTCAATACTCATCTGAGCCTTTGGAACTCAGTCCTAAGTGAATGGTAACTTTTCTGTATCTGCTGCTATTCTTCCCTTCATACCTACTCAGAGCAGACAGTTGATCAAGCAGTGACAAAACATCTGGAGGGCCCAGGAATTTCTGTTCTTGCAGAGTATGGATGAACTGACCAGAAATACTGACTCGGGAGAAACAAAGACTCCGTGCTCTGGCATCTCTCAAGATACAGGTAGTGCTCCGTTCTCAAAGGGAGAGGGACGGAAGGGAGGGTTCGGGCTAACAACACAGGGCAGCAGGGTGCAGACGCACGGAGCCCTCCTGTGGGATCACAGAACTCCAGCCTCACCCCAGGTTTCAAAGAAAGGTGAGTGTCCCCCCGCACTGCCTTTCTCGCCTCCGTCCATCACCAGAGAGAGAGTACGCTCTCTTTCGGAGAAGCCAAGGTCGTGAAAGCACTGAAACGTCACACACTATTTCTACAGCTCACGAGTTTGACCATTTTACCTGCCAGTATATAACTTATATAAGAGAACAGGGCTAAGACAGTATACAGATGTACTCAGGTACGGTAACCCTCAACTACTCAACTTTGACTACAAAGACAGTGTAGAGTTTCTGGCAGCCAAAGCAAAAAGAGAAACATTTAAGTTACAGAATTAATGGATATTTCTGTATAACAAAGAGATTTACAGTAAGGTGGCATAGCACTGTAAGATTTTCAAGTATCTCTGAATATAACAGCCTTAGAGATATTACTTTTTATCCCATTTCTTTATAAATTATATGGTATATATCTGTAGTTCATGCTCATTCAACGTCTATATCTGATAAATTACAAATACAATTCCAAAGTACATTTCATTCCCTATACTTGTAAAGAAAAGCTCTATTCCAGTAACCAGTTCACTGCTAGAAAAAATAATCTGATGAATAGTCAGAATTTTCAAAGGGAATCAGAGTAGACAGTATTCCTGCTGCCAATGTAAAATTAAGTGAAAAGACATAAATGCCTACTTTGTGGGTGTGATGTCTACAAAGCTCAATACAGATGTCTAGACCAATCAATGTTTTCAAAGGAAAATAACTAAAGTGATATTTATGTAACGCTGTGTTTTTATTTTTTGGTGACACAATGCTAGGCACACAATAGGTAGTTAATAAACACTGACTGACTGGCATACTAAAATCAAGAATACATTCTTATTGTCCTCAAAGAAATTACGCCTTTTTTAAATGACTAGATTCATCTGGAATAAGGCATTTTCGCAGACATCACCATCCTTTACTGTACATCTCATTACCTAAGTGACAAAAGTAAGCTGGTTTGGGCGGCATATTCAATTATAAATGACTGGAAGGAAACGATGGCTCTTGTAAGGAACTGTGATACGCTGCAAACAAATTCTGGAATGTTACACAAATTTAAGTTGCACCAACAAAATCATCCAAACCTAAAGAACCGTATTATCATCACTTTACTTCAAAACGAATCTAGAATGCTCAACGCCAGCACTGTCTAGTCGATAAGTCACACCGGTAGACGAGACCTGTGTGGACGAGTCGTGAGAATAAAAAGGGATTCTCCGAGAAAACCACAAAGCAGCTCATTTAAGGTCAATTTAACGGTATCATTCTGTTTTCCTTCCAGCCTCCACACAAGATTTCACTACCTCAAAGGAAATTGTAAGAGTATCTATTTGCATTCCCCCTAGGTGATTGGCAGTTCACCATCAATTAGTTCAAAATTACTCTGTTACTAGCATGCAATAAAAACAACACCTTTCATCTTTCTTACACAGGTAAGAATACCTTCAGAGCCAGTATCTTTGATCAAATGAGTATTTTTGATCCTGCCCCACCTGTCTCTTTGGATTCAGGAAAACTAATAGCTGAAGGCAACTTTTCCCAGCTTTATTCTTAAGCTGAAAAACTAGTGTGGTATTGAAAATATTTTGCTTCCAAGATAACAGAATTTCCCAAAGTCCAGCACTTCTTCAATAATTAAGCTGTCCTTACACCTCTTCTTAATACATAAGAGAGCTTTAACTGACATACATTCGTATGTTACAGGACAGACATTAATTATTTTAATGTAAAATATATAACGTTGTATTTTTAAAAACAAATATAAATCTCCAACTGGGTATGTAAACAATTCAAAGAATATGAAGAAATAAAATAATCTCCCCAAACAAGTCAGGACGGTAAACAACTGAGCGTCCTAAACTTAGTCTCACAATGAATACTGCTTGGAAACAGATACCTCTGGTATAAACATTATTTTTTCACTTAACTTTTTAAATTTAGCATATAGCCAAAAGAAAGCTGATCAGAAATCTATTATCCAAATAACTTTAAATTTTTGATTATCTTTAGTACTTCAAATTGACCAAAGTTATTTCTATCACCAAGAATGTCAGGTCACACAAGTACTCAATTATTTCTAGTCACTTAGACAAACAAGGTTGTTGTTAAAGCCCAGGACTCCTAATAATTCACAGAGTGAACGGCCTCCATCCCTAAGCAAACAGCAATCACCGTGCACCGCCAAGCCGCCAGTGACTAGACAGACCCCGGAAAGTTTCTGAAAACTGGAGCCTGGGCCTGAAATCTCTAAAGCGTCTCTTTGGGCAAGAACAAACACTATCACTACCTACAGAGGAGAAAGACAACCCAAACACTCAGAAACTCTATTTCTACTTTTATTCCATTTGCAACGCTAACATTTGTTAAAATAATAGTTTCTATTTACTTCTGACATATCCACAAAAATATGGCTAATTACAGAATCATGTAATATGCGACTTTTGATATCCAACACAATTTTGAAAATGCAAAATATTTTCATTATAAATGACCACAAGCAAGATGGAGAATATTAAACAATCAGCTTTAGGAACATTATATGAAGCTATGTACACATTAAAGTAACGGTTTGGCCTTTATTTTTCTACTTTGGCTATAAGTTATTGGTAGATCGTAAGCCAGATAAGATGTTAACACTACTTTATACCTGCTACTCTTGGGAACACCATCACTCACACAGGTGTGGCTAAAAAAGCAGCTCATGTGCGTTAAATTCACCTTCTGCTAACAGACTTGGATCATCTACACTGAGCAATCTCTCTCTCTCAATTTCTGAGAATATATGATACTTGACTCTTAAATTATTCTATAGTTTGTTATTCGGAAGTATTCCTCACCTACTAATATCATCTCTTAGCCACCTGATTTCACCCCTGGATCATCTCAGTAGCTGGGTCATATTTTATTGTCATGAAAGTGATTATACGGCTCAAGAAGCTGAATAAACTGTCTCTCACAGTTTCAGACACTTGGACTCAAAATGTTTATATCTTGTTAGACACCTTACTTAGTATTACCAGTAGAATTAATACTCTTGCCACAATTAAAAAGACAAGAGATAATGCTGGCATGGATGTGGAGAAAAGAGAATCCTTGTGCACTGGCTACTGGAATTGTAAATTGGTGCAGCCACTACGGAATACATCATGGAAGATCCTCAAAAAATTAAAAACAGAACCACCATATCCAGCAGTTCCACTTCCAGGAATATTTCCAAATGTAACAAAAACACTAACTCAAAGAGATATCTGTACCCCCATGATCACTGCAGCATTATTTATAGTAGCAAGACATGGAAACAACCTAAGTGTCTGTCAACAGATGAACAGATGAATAAGATGTGGTACATGTATACAATGGAGTATTATTCAGTCATAAAAAAATGAGGAAATCCTACCATTTGTGACAACATGGATGGACCCTGAAGGCATTATACTAAGTGAAATAAAGACAAAGAACAACAACAACAAAAATACTCTTTTCTGTTAGTTCATAAAGTCAAGATATTACTAAATATTTTCTTCTATCACAGTATTGCCCAAGAGAGGGTCATTCCGTGTCAGCAATCTCTGCTGTGTATGTTCTTGATGAAAGCTGGTATTTGATCATCTCTGGCCTAACTAAGCCCAAACCTCTCTCAAAGGGGCCCAGAGTCTGCTAAATCTGAGACAGTCTCACTTCAGTGGTATAACCAACAGATAACCACTGCTAGGCGAGAGAAGAATGCCGAGGGAAAGTCGAGAAGAAGGTAACATAGAGGACATGAGATAAAGCCCAGCACAAGCTTCCTCATACCATTAAGGGTGTTACGTGAAAGACATCATACAGCTAACTGTCCTGCCCGTGACGATGGGAAAGCCTCTGGCAGGATGCTGCCACCCTAACGCAAGCACAGAAGCCTGGCAAACTCTGCTCTGTTATCAACAGCAAGATTCAGGGACTGATGGTGACAAAATGCTTCTGACAGGTTACTGAGTTCCTCGAAAAATTCGGATATGTTGTTTTTTTCCAATCTTTTACCTTTCAGAATACCAAGGTACTGCAACATCACACTCAGCAAAAATGAAATAAGTACATCTTCTGTGGTCTTAAGAATAGAGAATTAACATCGACTTCAATAGAAAAAGCTTTAAAAAAAAAAAAGATTAGGATAAAGCAGGAAAGTAACTGCCACTAAAAGTGATATACTAACTTTTTATCATGAAGATGAAAACAGTGCCTAACAAAACTGAATTGAATCATTAAGTTCAAAGGCTAAAATATTTTTAACAATTTTATTGAGATATAATTGATGTACAATAAACTGCACATATTTAAAGTGCACAATTCAATATTTTTTTCTTATTAATAACGTATATATGGCAATCCCAATCTCCCAATTCATCCCACCCCAACCCCCCCTGCTGTCCCCCCTTGGTGTCCATATGTTTGTTCTCTACATCTGTGTCTCTACATCTGTGTCTTGTAAACTGGTTGATTTGTATCATTCTTCTAGATGCGGCACATGCATTACTATACGATATTTATTTTTGTCTTTCTGACTGACTTCACTCTGTATGACAGTCTCTAGGTCCATCCATGTCTCTACAGATGACCCAATTTCATTCCAAAGGCTGTAATATTTTAAAATAAATTACATTAAAAGAACTGTGAAGGTTTTGAACTTAAACATCAAAAAATAACTCCTATTCATTACGGTGCTTCTAAAGTTACGCAGCACGCCCACAGGCTGCACACACACGAGAGCCAGTTATTTCAATTACTGCTGCCACATCACTTCAGCACTTCACCAGGCTGATGAAAGATATACAACTTAACCCTGGGAAGGAATGACAGAAGATCTTCTACCACGACCAGTGAAACGAGGATCTCCACGGCTACTCTTCGGGGGTCCTGGAGGAGGGAGGGATTGTGACCGCTCCTACTTCACGGCTTAACAACAGGGGGAAATCGCCTTATTTCTGCTTCTTCACTAACACCCCCCCCACATGGTCCTCCGGCCCCTCAGCCCGGGCTGTCCCCAGAGGTCTCCACACTGGGCTTTCCCACATACGCTCCCATGTGATTGTCCTCCACGCCACCACCAAACTTCACCTCTTCCTTCTTCACATCTACGGTAAAATGACAACTCTCCACCACGCGTCTCTCATCTATGCATTTACACACACAACAAATACTTCCTCCCAACCCACCACGTGTCTGGCAATATCAGAGGATCAGGGAGAAAACAAGCAGAAATCCCTGCCCTCGGAGCTCCTGTTCTGGGTAGAGAGGTAGGCAATGCACGGAAAGTGAGCAGTGCGCCCATGACGGGAAAGTGCTGCCGAAACAACAAAGCAGCACTGGGGGGGAGGGGCGGGGGGCGCAGGCCTGGCAACGCTAACTTGCGGCCACTGGCTGGCCACGTGGGCCAGCCCACCGAGAAGGGGGCTGTTAGGGAAGACCCGAGAGGCAGGAGGCAGGGGCAGGACAGGCCGTGTGGGGAACGAACAGCAAGGAGACTGCAGGAGAGGAGAGGCGGCCAGAGGAGGGCCGGCAAGCAGAAGAGAGCAGAGTTTAAGCACCGAGGCATGAGGCAGTCCTGTGTGAAGAAGTGATGGACACAGAGAAAACCCAGCAGAGTGGACTGAGAAGCAGCAGCCCATCACGTGGAAGGACAAGGGAAGCGTGGTGAACTGAGAACCACGCGGAATACAACTAGCTCAAGGACGAAGCAGCGTAAGATGAGGACTACGAGGTCCCGGCCGACCTGATGCCGGCACTGTGGTAGAGCCGTGGCGGCGGGAACGAGTTCACAGCCGAACGCGAGGCACAGAAATGAAGCCAATGAGAGGACAACACTGGTGAGTTCTGCTAAAGGCGGGAAAGCAATGAGGTGGTGAGCCAGAGGGGGCAGGAGGTCAAGACAGGTTGGTCTGTTTTCCTTCCTTCCGAGGAAATAAAAATTAGTATTCTAAGGCAAGTAGAGGAAAATGTTAACATAAAAATTTTCTCTGCCCTTTGGCGTCCTGTCTGCCCACACCGCACCGTGTGTCTACACTACGCGTGGACCACATGCCCCATCCGCAGAAACACCTGCTCAGCCACAGGAGCAACGTTCTCCTGGCACCAACAGGACGACCCCTCGGAGACAACCTTCCTTCTTAACCTTGTAAGCGGCCACGATGACCCTCCCCCCCACTCACTTTGTATACGTAGGTCTCGACTGTATACACTGTTGACAGTGCATCATTTAAGGTAACAGCCCTTTGTCTCAAAAACTCACACAACTGTGCTTTGACCTCTAACGGGAGGAATGGTTCTTCTGAGAGACTGTTCCCAAGTTATAATCCTCAATTTGGCTCAAATAAAATTTTCCGTTTCCTTCTTAGATCAACTGATTCGTTTTTCGTCGACACTTCTTTCCCTTCCTTCCTCTCTTTCACTTGTTGTTTCCTTCTGTTGAGAAAAATCACAGTACTTCTTTATGCTGATGGAAGGGATCCAGCTGGTGAAAAACTGATTCTGTAAGAGAGATGGTAGAACAGCTAGAGCTCTGTCCTGGAGTCCACGAGAAGGGACAGAACCAGTGCACGAGGGGAGGCCGGCCACAGCCAGGGGCCAGGACAGTGCAACCGCCAAGTAAGGACAGCAGACAGCACATGCAGCGGCAGCCGCAGGTGGGTGAATCCCTTTGAAGGGGAAAGCTTGTCAGAGTTCGGTCATAACTGCTTCCATCTTCTCAAGAAAATAGGAAGCAAACTTACCAGCTCAGAGTGGCAGTGAAGAGAGTCTGAGGAAAAGAGAAGATGTAGACAGTCATCCAGGAGGACGCGCGGCCACACGCGGAGGAGAGGCCAGGCAGCCGCGGGGCAGAGGGCAGCAGGCATGAGTGCAGAGCCCACGGCTGGCTGGACCCGAGGCTGCGGCCTGCCGGGCGGGAGCACAGCAGAGAGAGAGGGAAGGAGGCTGAGGGATGCGAGGGACCGGCTATAACAGCAGCCCAGGAATCTAAACTGTGACCTAGCCAGGGTGTGAAGGAACCGCGAGAAGTTCTTAGGGTAAACAGGTGGCACGTTAAGTCTCAGTACTGAAGAACGGTGCGAACTGAGCTGGAAATACCAGAGCTGGAGAGCAGGGTGACTGATTCTGAGATTATGCAAGAACCTGAGTTCCTGCTCGTGACAAGGCCTGCGTTACAATCCCAGGCAATGAGCAGCTGAGGAGATGACTGGAAGAGAGAGGTCAAGGAGCTCCCAGAGCCCTGGGACACTGAAACCACCTAGAGTCAATGATGGTGTTGTAGAGAGAAGGCTCATGAACAAGGAGGGCGCGGGAACAGCCTGGGACAGGAGGGGTGACCAGAAAGGGAGAAGTATTCAGTCAGGCCAGGGTCTAAAGACATGAGATTCAAAGTGTCTGAAAGAGCCAGAGGAACCCAGCCAAACTCTAGGAGAAGGAAACGCGGATGCGGGGAAACGCAGGATGCGGGGAAACGCAGGATGCGGGGCAACAGCTGCGGGGAAACAGTGGGAAACTGAGACAGAAATGGGACATGAAGACACCTGTGGAACAGAGAGTCTGAGATGCGAAGGACTGGATACCCCGGGCTCCTCACGCTGACCGTCAGAAAGGGGCCAAGGGCAAAATGCACCCATGACTCCTGCCAGGCTCAAGGGCCAACGGCGGGCAGGAGCGGGAGTCTTGCCAGGACCGCATGAGCCTGGGGCCCTCACTTCACTCTTGCCAGGGTGAGGTGGACACGGGGTGGGGGCGAGGGGTTAACCAGATGGTGCGGCGCTTGGGCTCCCTCCTGTTCCAGGAGCACATACAACTCCTCCCTCCATCTCTTTCCAAGTCTGTTAGTGCTGGACACAACCTTCAGTCTCACCGTTTCTCCTCCTCTTCTTCAGTTAACTAGTCCATGATCTGGAGACTCAGGTTCTACATTCACCTGCACAATGGCTGGTACTTAGCAGATGTGCAATAAACAGAAGAGGAGGAGAAAGAGTGGAGCAGACTGGTAACAGGATGGCTTCCTTATAAGTGTGCAGGTTAGCTTTACTTTATAACTGTATTTCATGAAATAACAACAATAATAAGAACAAAACCTCTATCACCATCAAGTGTCAAGGAGAAGCAATGGAGAAGTCACAGGCAGGCAGTCCATCATAAAGCTACACTGGTAACTTAAACACCAGGCATGAAAACCCAGCTCCAGGGATACAATAACTACTAGAAGAAAACTGTGTTAGTCCCACAGTAAAGCACATCTTGATATTATGGGTTTTTTTTCAGATAACTGTAAAGCGGAGATCAGAGCAAACCCCTAGGCTCATGCAATGCCGGCAGCCCCCGGGAACCAAGAAAGCACACTCAGTGTGCCCTTAGCAAACACCACCACAGGTTCTGGGGTGAATCACTGCTGTAATCTATATTTTAGAAAACCTTACACTCTATACTGCAATTCTTTCTAATAGCCCAGAGTACAAAAATTAAAACTTCACTTTTTAAAAATAATTTAAAATATAACATAACTGTTACAAATAAATACATTTGACGTAGTACTAGAGTAAATAAAATCCATGGGATGATTTCCATTACTTAACCTCCTATGATCTATATTTTCTTAAAAGAGAGCAGATCTTAAAATACAGTTTTGTTCCATCTTGGTTTTTTTTTCCTCTGCACATAATGATAAATGTACTTTACTGAAGCTCACAATTCTTTATATTAGTCAAAACGTCCATTCTGCCATAGAACCCTTTATGTTAGAAGCCTATTATTTTCCACCTGAAAACAGTCCACAGTGCTAACCAACAGCAAACAGCAAAACTATAGCGTTTATCCCAACATACCCCAACAAGGAGTCTCACTGGAAAGATTTTAATGACAACCTACCAACAGAGCAGTCAGAAGTAGTACACGGCTTCCCAAAAGGCAGAACACAACATCACACTCAGCATGAGCACTGACACCATCCTCAGTGTCAGAGGCACACTGCCTTTTACACCATACATTAGCGATTCCCACAGGAGAGCCACGAGGTAGAGATATCACAGTCACCAAGACAACAGGCACGTCTGCGAAACCTCAGTCACGACAAGTCATAATGCTTACAGCACGTTAGGCTCTGGCTGCAGAGGGATAGTGGCCGGTGTCTCAGCACTGAGCCCACCCTGCCGGTCACAGCTCACATCAGTGCGGGGAGCTGGGGACCCGACCTGAGCGCGGCTGCCCCTCAGCAACCCCCTCCTCGCCTGGGAAGTGCACACCTCACTCTGACGTCTTGGCCTCAGGCAACAGCACGAGGTGCTGAGAGGCTTGTATTTTTCCCCTTAGTTATCTGTCTTTTTTGAATTAAATAATTTTTTGTTCTGGTCTAAATCTGTAATAAATACGTACCATTCAGTCGTCTCTGGAGTGCCTCTTCCTCTAGGGTGATGATATAAATTTGTTCATCCAGGTCTTCAAGAATCTAAATTTAAAGATCAAACTATTGAATAACACGTTACAAACGTACTGCCTATGAGAATATGTAGGCTATTTGGCCTATAATGTAGATAACCATTCAAATTACAAGGAATCTAGAATAAAAATGCTCAAACTATTCTATTTGCAAGTTAAGCAGAAATTCTTAGTATATAACTAAGTACATCGAAACCTGATTATCACAAAATCTACATAGATTTACATTGGATTTTTCTCAGTTTAAAGAATTAAAGAACTTTGCAACTCTCAATGGCACACAAATGTACAGATTCTAACCATCCAAAAGCTAAATGCAGAAATATCTCTTCATGCCCAAGCCACTATTTTAGAGCCAGACAGAATAGATCACCCAGTCCAACACTGGTTTCTCATCTACCTTAATCTGCATAATGTGTAAAACAAATTCATAAACTAAATCCCTACCACCACTACTTTCCATTCACATCATCTTTTACACTAAAAAACTTCCACAAATATTAAACACAGGTATTATGAAAATCATCCCATAGACAGAATCCTGGAGAAACAGTGTGCTGACATACACAACACTCACTACCACAGCATACAACACTAACAAAAACAACCAAAAAACTCGCTAATCAATAACCAATTATATGGGATATTACCTGCACTGTCTTCAAAACTGATAACACCTAAAATTTGTCTAAGTCCAGCTTTATTAACAGAGCTGTCCTTCTTAAGACAACACTAAGTATCTTCCTAGCTCTGTGAAAAAATCTGAAAGTAGCCCGGAGCTGTTATTAATGTTCTGTGTCATTCAACCCCAAACTACTTTTTCTCAGCAAAACAACAAATTGTGAGGAGTTTGTGTACAAAACCAAAGGATGGAAACCATACACACACACACACACACACACACACACACACACACACACCTCTTTTCAGCTCCCTGATGAGGCATTTTCAGAAAAAGGAGTTTCAATCATGCGATCCCTAACAAGTATCAAATTTTCAGAATTTATATAAAACTTATTTAAAGCAATCCAATAATTCACAGTATTTCAACAAATATTGATAATCTCCCATGGCCTGGAGCCAAAAATAAAATAATAAACTAAGGATAAACAATAATAAACAAATAAGTAATTACAAGAGAAGGCCGCCCTTGAGTGAGGGAGGGCGGGAAGACAGGGATGGGGGAGACCTCCTGCTGCAGGCCAAGGCCGCTAGTGAGGGCCTCGCTACAGAGATGCACACTCTGGTCTCGCGGGGGAAAGAACTGGGTCCCCTGAAAGCACTGGGTGCAAGCAGTGAACAGGGGCTAAGTCATCCAAGACAGACTCCGCACGTGAGGAAAGCAGGGGCCACAGCTTTGTGGGCCGTGATACGAAGTTCCTCTCCCAGCAATGCTCTCACCACTTTCTACCGTGTGGATCACAATTGACAGTTTTTACTCATCTCGAGGTCCAGCACATGTACAAGGAGCTCCTCTCCCTGCGCAAAGTGCCCAGTAATGACGCGCCACCACTGGCACGTGCCGGTGTGAGTGAGCGACAATGAGAAGCACGGGCACTTCCGTGCAGGCTGGTGTGCTCCATCCCCTTGATGCTACAGCAACCCTATGAGACACAGACTGCTCTCAGCCCGTTTGTAATCTGCCAAGAAACAAAGGTTTGGCAAAGAAAACTCATCTGCCTTCAAAGCCTGTGATCATAGCCACCCTAGGCTGATGGGAACCTAAATACAGATCAGACTTCATTCCTGACCACCAACAGTACATATGCCAGTGTCCGGGAGAGACATGAAAAACCAAAAACATAATTACAGAATCGAAAGTGAGGTCATAACTGAAGCTAAAATAAAATGTTATAAAAGTTCAGAGGAAGAAAGATTCCCAGCTTCTGTTTGGGAAGAAAAAGTCTTGGTGAATGTTTTTGACGGCAGTATCTTATCTGATGGCTTCATTTAGCAAAAGGAGGAAAGACATTTCACTCAGATGGAATGACAAGCAAAACACACAGAAGGGGAGACACAAAGCTCACGCAGCAGTAAGGTGGCTCGACGAGCACAGCTTAACGGCGGCACAAGCAGTGGTCCAGCGCCCACGCTCTGGAAAGAGCCTCTGCAGTCACACCCTGCCTCATCCTCCCAGATCCGTGATCGTGTATAAACTACTTGATTTCCCTGAACCACAGATAACCCAACCATTAAATAAGAACACCATCACCTAACTTATGGGTCTGTCATCAGGATTAAATGAAATTATGCATGTAAATAAAGTACTTACTGCAAGCATATCCTTAATTACTGAATAAATAACCATTATTATTGGATGTTAGGAATAAGAAAAGAGGCTAATATTAAAAAGTTTGAAGAGGAGGGAGGGAATACGGGGATATGTGTATAAAAACAGATGATTGAACTTGGTGTACCCCCCCAAAAAATAATAAATAAATTAAAAAATAAAATAAAATAAAAAAATAAAACTGTCAGAAAAAAAAGTTTGAAGGTATTTTTAGTAACAGACAAGTTTGGGAGAAAATAAGCTTGGGGAGGGGAGATAAATAAGCAGTCTGACTTTGTTGAGTTTTCAGTTCCATGTGATACTCAGTTACAGCACATCAAATATACTGCAGTTTGTATTCATGACCTTCTTCTCACTGGAATGAGACATTTAGAAGTGATGTGGAAGCCGCAGAGGTGCTCAGGAAAACAGGGCAGAGTGCCTTTAGACCAAGGATATAACTTTAAACACCTGCCTATTTTAGGGGACAGGAGGTGGAAATGGAGAGACAAAACAAGCAAACAAACAAAAACAACAACAACAAAACAATCCAGAGAATTAGGAAGAAACTAAATGAATGCAGTGTCACAAAACCTCTTTAAGGAGGGAATAAATTTCAAGATTTAATAGGATGTGCATTGTATTTGAGTGCGTGTACATTTATGTAGCCAGTAAAAAATCCATTTTTATTTAAAAAAGAGATTATTTGTCATTTTAAAAAACTTTCAAAAGTAAGCAAGCATTTACTAAAAGAATGTCTACTATGATATTCTCTCAGTTTTTCCCCTTGATGAATCACCCTGACAGGGAAGGCAAACATATAACCATAATAATTTCATGAATACTACTAGTGAAATACAAACAAAGGGGAACGTGAGAAATGCAGAGGAAGGAGCTTAATTATTTTAGCTCAGAGGAGAAGTGAGGCAAGGGTCAAAGACAGGTAGTAAATGCAGCCGGTGTGAGAGCCAGGACTTCAGGAGACTGTCAGGTGGCTGAAGCAGGGAAGAGGCAGAGGCGAGAGAAAGACCCTCGACATGCCTGGGAAAGGGGAAGGGTCCAGGTGGCTCTGGGCACAGCAAGTCAGCTGTGAGACTGACTAGGACCGGAGTCACCGGGGAGGCGACGGGGCCGGCCGGGAGCCACAGGAAAAGTCAGCGGGGGACAGGAGGTGAAAGGCCAGGTATCCTGTGAGCAGTTTAGACTTGAGTTTGTAGGCAATGAGGATCCATGAAAATAACGTGACAACTCCCTAGACACACAGAAGAGTTATTCTCATAGTATCAGATATCTGACAAAACAGCTAAAGGCCAAAGTGACTTGGGGACAAATCATCGAAACTACTACCAACTGAAAATTATTTTTACATGAATACATAGTATTTCTGAGATTTGAGGGAAAAGCATAATTCAATGAATCAAGACACAGTACGCAGACAAATTTTCAGCAAATAACTGCTTTGTAAATTAAATATATATAGTAAACTTTGAAACATAAAAGAGTTACTATTTGATATAACAGACGCCTAAAATACCTGTAAATATTTGTATATTCTGTCTTCAAATTTGCCAGAAGAATTTTTATCTGAGTGCCTATAGTTAATATTTTAAGGGCAAAAGCAAATTTGGTTTCCAAAGATAAAAAAGATTAAAGTAAAAATAACAATTTGGGTCATAAACACATAAAAACATTCTTCTGTTTCTGAACGCTAGTCTAGAACCTAAAAGACGTTTCCGTGGAAAAAACGTTTATTTGACACACGAAACGGCCCGCAACGCCATACTCACTGTTGGCTTCACCAGCAGCTGCCCCATGACCGTGAACATGCGGGAGAGGCCGACCGGCGTGCACACTGCAGGACAGAGAGAGCTTCCTTCAGAGTTAGGAGGGAACCCGCGAGTCCAAAATAAAGCAAACGCAAAAGACTGCTGTTGTAAGAAAACACTTGTTTCAGATCTAGGTTCTCTCAGTGTCTCGTCACAGGGCTTCTCAATGTCACCATTAGAGAAGCTCCAGGGGTGGCGTGCAGAGGATGGGCATTCCTGTATTTAAGGAGAGATTCATCAAGACTAGAGGAGAGGGAGGATATGCCAGACTCTAGCAGTTGAATAATAAGTGTTTTCACTTAGAAGAAATTAAAGAAAACCAACCAGAGAACAGATGAAATTTCAAGTACTAACTGAATCGAGCAGCAGATAAGACTATCCGAAAGTGACAACTAAAACAGCTACAGCCTTAAAAATCCTGTTCCCTACATTTATCTGCTTACATCTCGGAGATATGCTGTGATACCTTAAGTAAAACAAAACAAATTGTGTAAAAAAAAGACCATAAATTCAGTACACAGGATTCTACCATTACCATTCAAAAGTAGAAGCTAGTGTTGGGACTGGGGTGGGGGTGGGGGGCACGTGTCTGCCTCTCTCTGCCTCTCTCTCTCTCCAACTCTGTGGAAGAGGCGTTCTTTAGAGGAAAAAACAAAAGCATCTTTTTATTTCAAGGTTTCAGTTTAAAAAATTTATCTTGAACACACACACAAAGTTAAGGGCCAACTTTTAAAAAAAATCTCCAAGCTGTTAAGGAATCTCATCAGGAAACTTGCCCATAATTTTCTAGAACACAGAACAACTCTACTTTACCATCAATATTCTGTCAGAAAAAATACTTACAGAGAAGTAACAAACATCCCATCAATGATATACAGGAATATAAATAAGGTAGGTAGAACTCCCAGAGATCTATTAAAAAATGTAAATATATTTTAGTACACCCAAAATACTGTACGTTAAGATATAGACTGACTATAAATTAATGTATAGTAAACATCATAATTGCCTATTTGAGTCTAATAAACCATATAATTTCTAAGTTGTATAATAAAAAGATCTAAAACAGAAGAACAGGAAATAACCCTTTTGCAAAACCTGTTTGGAGGGAGAAAATAAGCCTCCATGGAATTTTAAGAACAGAAGCCAATTAACCAAAGGGGGAAAAAAAAATCTGAAAAGCGGCTTTCTCATTTTATACACAAGAAACACACAAACATTCATTTCTTTTCTTAAACATGTGTAAAGACTTTTTAATTTTGTAAATTAACAACAAGGATTAACTATACGAAGAATTATTCATATGTTTTAAAAGTGAACGTGTAATTATATCCCAAACTGTGGTCTCCATTAGAGAAGCTGGTCTAAACAGGTCAGTGCGCACCGTATAAAGATTCCATACTCGCAGCGTCATTGTCAATGAGCGCCGAGGCTACCCACACCATCCCAAGAATAAGCAAGGCCAGAAGAATAAGCATGACCAGTGTTTCCAAAATTCGGGCTCGGATTCCCTGAAAAATATAATAAAGATATAATTATAGTATTTTACTTCTTTGCATGAACAGCTAGGTTTCTGTCTATATGAAAGCATAAAAAATTTTTGGAAGGATAGGAAATTTATATTTATTAGCAGGACAAAAAACACTAAATGTTTACTGTTTGTAACATTTAGACTGACTCTTCTTTTCAAAATTATGTAAAACACCATTAAGCCTTGAAGAAAGTACCCAAAAAATTCTTCATGAAAACATTTTGCAGAACCATTTTAAACAATTAATTACTTTCCTAACACTTTCCACCAAGAAAGCAGAGTAACGAATTTTTATCTCTGACTCTAATCAAGGGAATATAAGCCTAATTAAGGCACATATAGTCCAGTGAACACCCAGCTTGGTGAAGGCGCAAAGCACCATCGACCAGAGCACGCAGGTCCCTGTTACTCCCCGCAGCCTCCAGAGCCCTCTAGTGCCCCGACGAAGAACTCCTCGTCGTGACCCAGCCTCAGAAACCATGGAGACCGGCAGTATTTATATCAATTAAATATCATTCCTTTTCCACATCAGACAGAATTTTCATCAAATCCACAAGGCTGGAATATAATAAAGAATCATTATGCACAATTTTGTTTTAAATATATAAGAAATTCTGACCTCAGGGCCAAACGAGAGGCCAGGCTTAAACTTGAAATCTACAGGACAAGGCAAAGACAAAAACAATACTCTCTCATAGTCTCAGAAAGTCATCAAATGATTGAATCTGTACCTAAATGTAAAGATTCGTTATGATATTTTATTCTATAATGCACTAATTTACAATATCTAACACAACAGAGTTATACCATGTTTCTCAATAAATCATGTAATCCTTCCTTCCATATTAAAAAGTTTAGATATATGAGCTACAAATAAAAATCTAAAACATAGACTTATTTCAGTTTTGCCCTAAATATTATTTTCTAATTTCTGAATTACAGAAACAGGTTGCACTTAAATCACAGCACCTCAGTTCCTCAAATTCAATAGGCAAGGAAATGTCCTAAAGCCACAGCCAAGTGTTCCCAGCCCTAAAGGATGACTCTTCCTAGTCTAGCCTTCCCACAGGGCGGCCGGCCCCTGGCAGGCTAAAATGTGTCTTCAAATGCAAGCGTCTGTGCACCTTACGTGCTCATAGCAAGGGAGGCTGGTAAAGCTCAGTGATGACAACCTGTATTTCATTTAACACGTTAGACTCAAGTGAAATGAAACAGGAACAGTCACAGAACACACTACTAAAAAATGCACTCCTACTTTACTGAAGAATTCTCTGAACCTGCACTTCACAACTTTCAAACCACTTAGGATACCAAAACATGACCACTACCTTTTAGCACTGATTTTTTCCCCTCTTCCTCTCCTTCTATGCAAGAATCTTTTAATTACACATTAAATATTATCTGAAAAGCCTATAAATAAAACAGATAGAAAAAGTAGGCCCTGGAGTGTAAGTGTTACACGCTCTCAGCTCTATCTTTTCCTGCCTCTGACTGGAGCCCAGATCCTGCCTGTCTCTAGCCAGCCCACGGGAACATCAGGGCTCTCAAAACATGTAACATGTGTCTTAAGTTGTACGGTGTACGAGCTAAACAGTAGTGCCAGTCGGAACTATCTGAGGCCTGACGTCCAAAGGAAAGACGCTGTAATGTGTTATAATTATTCTATTAAGCAATCACAATAATGTAACAGTAAGTGTCACAATGATAATAAATTTGGGAACCAATCACCAATAAGGTTTATCCACTTCCTCTGATTATCTGGTAAGAAATAGTTCTCAGCAGTGAAATTTGTTTTTCTTCAAGCCGTCTCTCTCCTACTTCTGTGCGTCTCACAAGCAGAGGCAGGGGCGGTCCTCACCCTGGACTGTCTTTTCAAGGACGCCTGTACAGCAAACAGCCTTGGAAGACAGAGATGGCACCTCTGAAGCAGAGGCAGGTCTGCTTACTGTACAATGTGAAAGAGAAGGTCCCCCGCAGAGCAGAAAGCAGACGGGTTTGCTTGCAGCCCATTACGAGTAACACGGACTTCCTAAATGCACGGCTCCTCGCTGTGACACGAGCCCACGGTGGGGACGGCTTCCACCTGGGCCACGTTGCCCCCTGGGGTTCGGAGTCCTGGGGAGCCGACAGGAACAGGAGGCTCCTGCGCTTGCACGCTGGGAAGGTTTTTAAATGTTTTCCATTCTCCTTGACTCTGACCTCAGGCCCTAGCTGCTTACACCACAGCTGACCTCACCCCTCCCTCAGAAAGACACCGCTGGGCGGCCTGCGTGTCCCCTCAGCTCCTCCCCGTCCCTTGATTTCTGTCTCCATTCCTATTGCTTTCCTCCTGTAAAGGAAAATATCTCACATCCCTTTTTGGCCATGGCGCGATCTTAGATGTTCATCCTCTCACAAGCCGTATCAGTGCTTCTCAAACATTAGCAAGCAACAGATCTACCAAAGGGCCTGTCGATTCCTGAGTGACCAGCCCAAACGGCCCCTCAGTCGATTCTGCTGAAGATGGCCCCCAGGTAGACTGCTCTCTTCTTCCCTGCAGGATCTTGCCTCCTTCACGCGGCCAACAGCTCTCAAGTTTATACCTTTCGTCCAAACCTTACGACTGAGGCCAAGACACATACACCCCAATGGTCACCTCCCCTTAGATATCTCACAAGTACCTTAAACTGAATTCTCAAATCAAACTCATCACTTTATCCCTAAACCTGCTCCTCCTTCAGTGTCACATGCCTCAATAAGCGGCACCATTATCCACTTTGTCATTTCTGCCAGACACACTGGAAACATCCTTGTCACCTCCTCTCCTTCTGCACCCCACCCTCCCCAAAACATACACACACATCCTGAACCCTGGTCCAGTCAAACACCAAGTCCTTTTGCTTCTCCTATGTAATTACAACCCAAATAATGCACCCACCTCTCTCTCTACTGCCACCATGTCTATCTGGCCTGGATGACACCCAGCCTCCTAGCTAGCAGCCCTGCATCCATACTTTTGTCTCTCCCTGACCTGATGCCTACATCGCATGGGAAGGTGATCCTCTCAAAATGCAAATCTGGTCATGCCACAGTAAGTCGTAACTTGCTAACAGAGGTACAGGCCTGCACCTGGGAAACAGATGCATTAAGGCAACAAGAAACAATAAAGATCAAAGCTCATCAGCACCATTCTCTAACCAACTGAGGTGCTGCACAAGTATACGCCTAAAGATGGGACCTGCTCTTTCTCCTGCTGTTTAGACAGTGTGCAAAATAACCACAGATGAAAGAAAACAAATTAGTTATGACTAAATAGCTTAGAGCAGTGGTGTCCAACAGATATTTCTGTGATGATGGAAATGCTATCCAATAACACAGCTAATACCCAAATGTGTTTACTGAGTACTCAGAATGTAGCTATTGTGACTTAAGAACGGGTTTTTAATTTTATTGAATTTTAGTTATTTTAAATTTATATAGGCACACCATGGTTACCATATAGATCAGAGCAGACTACTAATAGCCTGATTCTAACAAAATCTGATACAAGTACTCTCTGTACTCTCAAGTAATTTCTGGTCGTTTTCCTAAATTTAACCTTGATATAAAATTCTTTGAACAACAGGCTGGTTAAAGTAACATCCTCTTTTAACATGCTATAGCTCTAGCTTAGTGTTAGTGTTTTAAGTAGAATTTATGTCAAAGAGAGGAAATCTACTACTAAGTCCAAAAATTACTCCATTCTGTTTACATAAAGAAAAAGTACATTCTCTCATTAAGAAAAATAGATAGCATTTAAAATGCAAGCTAAGTATAAACCAGCCTGAAAGTGACAATAAAGTTAAATATCCACATATTCATCCACATATACTTACAATCTGAGTCCCAAATAAATCTTTTATGTGATTAAAAATTAGACATGAACAGTCTTTCTAAAAAGAAACAAGCTATATCATTCCAAGAGGATGCTTCTTCTATTATATACATGCAAAAAATATCAACAAGAAATGTCTAAAATGTACACTCACATGCTCAAGCAGCAAATAATAAACATTTAACCAAATAAACCTCTGCAGTCAAAGCATATGAACTCTTCAAAAATTTATTTCAAATTGATCAACATTTCTTTTGAAAGATGACAACTCATAAAAAGAAATCTGCTCACTTTAAGTTATTAATCTAAATAAAAAAGAGTAAATTAGGAATTATAGAAAAGGCTGCCACAGAGCAAGCCATCGAAATCATGGAATATGATTACACCTGTTTATGAAATGCTGACGATAACTGATGTAGTTAGAAATAACTGTTATGCTGACCTAATCCACTAGGAGGCTAGGACAATCATGTTGTCCCTTTGTTGATTTTATTCCCTTTCAGTGATCAAACGGGACAAAATCAGCCCAACCTGAAATCAATTAAGTATCACATTTATGAGCTTCCGCAAAACCAACAGAAAAACATAACAAATCTGTCCACTAAACGCAACGGGGCGGATTTTTTACCTTTGACACCTTTAGAACAGAGAGAAGAGGGTGAAGGGACTCTATATAAATAATCAGAGACTTCATCTGTTAATCGAGCACCGCCTGGCTGACGTGAGTGCCAGACACACACTAACTGTTATCACTACCTTTCCTGAGATCATTAAAATATTACAAAGCCTAAAGAGTACAGGCCTTGTGGCATGTCATGTGTGAGGTTTTTAAACCTTTGTATGTGGTTCTGTCTGCAAAGTAATGAAAAGCATTGTGAGAGCTTTTATCACTACCATTAATCACCAGCAGGACAGCATATAAGCAAAAAAATATGCCTACTGCTCACTTTTCCACTAAGAGGCAGAATCAGGAGCTGGGAAGCCCCCAGGGGAAGGTTCCTATCAACTCTGTTCTTACATACAAGAAGCTAAAAGACGTGCCAGATGTCAGAGTAACTTACTGAAATACCCTGCTAAGAGCAAAGTGGCAAGACATTGTCCGAGCGGAAGAAGGTTCCCATTGTTCATCTTAAAAAGTAAGAAAAGTCTCCTGAATATCAGATCACAGAACTGTGAGAACTACTTACACCCACAGCTGTGCTTGCTCACATAATTCTGATGCTTGTACTACGCCATACAGCACTGGCGTTTCATGAACTTCGTAATATTTTTATGAATACCTGTCCTAACCTCTCCCCCAAAAACCTAACTCTAAGTTACCTGAATGAGATGCCATCCCTTCTGTTAATGTCGCAGTGTGATACGCTCTCAGTACATGAGTAAAAACCATCATCAAAATAAAGTACCTACTTTCTGCCAAGGAAACACTGTATTAGTTTTAAGAAAAGTAACCTATATAATTAATTACATTAGTTTCATACCCTTATTATTTTGGAAATTACAACTATCTCAACATGTTAACAGTTTAAATTAGATTACATAAGCTAGTAAAGGCTAAACACCAAATTTTGGTGCTCTGTACTGAACATCAATGAGGTGAAAATTACAATATATTTACAAAAGCTCTAACAATAAACTGATATGTTTCTATGGTGATGAACATTTAAACAAGATTTTGCATGGACATCTTGACCTCTTGGAAGGTGTGTAAACACCACTTTATATACTATGTCTCCACCCATCAGGAAAGCCTGGGAAAAATTTCCACATTCACAGGACATTTAAAATAAATATCAAGCCATTGTTTGCATTTAACAAAAAGGGTCTCTCGGTAACATTAAGATAAGGTTTGCTCAGCATGACATCAAGACTGCACCAAACACATACGCAGTCATCTGGGGAAGATCGATAGGAGCACTAATAAAGAACAGAAAATAAAGGCAGGTATTAATTATTGTAAACCATGAAAAAAACCACAAACAAGCGTCCCTAGAGAGTGTCAGACGTTCACCCCTTTGCTCCCAAAGTCATCATTAAAAGTACAGACAAAAAGAGTTTCAGTCCCAAGTCAAAGAAAAACTTTATAGAAAGCACTGTTAGGCTCTATATTGAATTGTTTTTTAATATTAATATTTTTTGCAGTTTATTATATATTACATATTTATTTAAGTCATATACAGTAGAAAAATTATAAGAGTCTCAAGTTATTAAAACCTGGCAAAAAGAAAGCATTTTAGGATAAGTTAACATAATAACACGAACACTGCTAGTTCACTGAACAAAGATGCTCACTATTTTTAAATTTATGGGCAGAAATTTCTCATAATATTAAACAAAATCCTCCAGACTGCAAGTAAATTAATTAATACAGCAAGTTTCCAACATGTAAATGAAAGAACTAAATTGAAAAAGACTGCAGGGACTTTACATCAAAATGTTTAAACATAATTCTAAATTTGGGAAAAAAACATTTCTCAATATACTTCATTACATCAAAATAAAATAATGGTTAGCCAGTAAGACTCTTTTCTAATTCTAATTCTGTTCTAATAATTCTTTGGTTATAAACTTGATGGACAAGAAGAGATGGGAACCGTCTGCAAAGCTCCTACTACATGGTTGCTTTATGTGTGCTCACTGGATGCTCACAATAAAGGCAAGTCACCTACAAACAAGAAAGCTCACACCCAGAAAAGTGAAATAATCTGCCTACGGCCCCCCTGTTCAAGGCCTGCCAGAACTCTCTTTAAATTCAAGTCTGTCAGCTTTTGGAGCCTGTGCTTTCTACACAAGACAGAAATAAGACATAAAAGACAAACTGATGTGGAAATGAGAGGCGGGGGAGAATGCTTAAAGCATACTTAAGGCAACCTATAATTTTAGTAAAGGAACTAACACAAAATACACAAAAGCTTCTTTTACTAGAATATTAATTTTCAATTCCATAATAGCAAGCTCATGCTGGACACATGTTCAGTCCTTTAATATAACAGAACATTGTAGCCCATACCTTACTAATCCTTTCACAAAACACCCAGGCACAAGTCCCAATACAGACACAACAAAAGAAAGACCATTAGGGTTATTATTTATTATATTACATTACTATAGCAAAATGTACAAGATACTAAAGTGTAGAGTATAAAAGCAATTCCACATGATAATTTAGGTAATAGTGTCATATTGCTTTTGTGGCAAAGAGTACATTTACACAAAAAGCACTAGGAATTCCAAAATACCACAGAAGAGCTGTCCTTATGACAGTGAACAAACTAGGAAACATACACAAAAAGCTTAAGGCTGTCTGTCTGCTCTAGATCCAGACCAATCCCTCCACAGCTGCTCTAGGCCCCCGCCTCCACTTCCACAGTCCCTCCACCAGCTCCCACGAACAGCTACTTTGGGTGCGTAGGTGTGCATGCATGTGTGGGAATTTTATAGTTTTCCACTGAATATCAACAAACTGGCATTTTGGTTTTTCGTATCAGTTTGGTTAATATGAGCCCACCAACAAGAAATAAATCACCATTTTTCCTATTTTTAAATACTGAAAGTATAGACATGCCTCGTTTTATCTCCCTTTACACTTCTGCAATTTGCACTTTGCAGATACCTGCATTTTATACAAATTGAAGGTCTGTGGCCACCCTGCATCAAGCAAGTCTGTTGGCACTGTTTTTCCAACATTTGCTCACTTTGTGTCTCTGTGTTACATTGAGGTAATCCTCATAATATTTTAAGCTTTGTCATTTTTATTATATTTGTTATGGTGATCTGTGATCAGTGACCTTTGATGTTACTACTGTAATTATTTTGGATGGCATGAATGACACCAAAACAAGATGGAGAACTTAATCAATAAATGTGTGTGTGTTCTGACTGCTCCACCAACCGGCCGTTCCCTCATCTCTCCCCCTCTCCTGGGACCTTCCTGTTCCCTGACACACAGCAATAATAACAATTAATAACCCTTCAAGGTCCTCTCAGCGTTCAAGTGAGAGGAAGAGTCGCACGCACGTCTCTCACTTTAAATCAAAAGCTAGAAATGATGAAGCTTAGTGAGGAAGGCTTGTGGAAGGCTGACAGGCTGAAACCTAGGCCTCTTGTGCCTAACAGCCAAGTTCTGAGTGCAAAGGAAAAGTTCTTGAAGGAAATTAGAAGTGCTACTCCAGGACCTCCCTGGTGGCGCAGTGGTTAATCCGCCTGCCAGTGCAGGGGACATGGGTTCGATCCCTGCTCCAGGAAGAGCCCACATGCCGCGGAGCAACTAAGCCAGTGCGCCACAACTATTGAGCCCGTGCTCCACAACAGGAGAAGCCACTGCAGTGAGAAGCCCGCACACCGCAATGTGGAGTATCCCCTGCATGCTGCAACTGGAGAAAGCCCATGTGCAGCAACGAAGACCCAATGCAGCCAATAAATGAATAAACAAATTTATAAAAAAGAAAGTGCTATTCCAGTGAACACACGAATGGTAAAGCAAAATAGCCTTATTGCTGTTGTGGAGGAAGTCTGAGTGGTCTGAACAGACGGTCACACCGGCCACAACACTGCCTTAAGCCAAAGCCTCATCCAGGCACGGCCCCAACTCTCTTCGATTCTTTGAAGGCTGAGGCGGGTGAGGAAGCTGCAGAAGAAACGTTTGAGGCCATCAGAGGTTGGTTCGTGAAGTTTTTAGGGAAAGAAGCCGTCTCAGTAACATACAAGTGCAAGGTGAGCAGCATGTGCTTCTGCAGAAGCTCAGCAAGTTCTCCAGAAGGTCCAGCCAAGACCATGAGTGAAGGCGGCTAGGCTAAACAACAGATGTCCAATGTGGACAGAAGAGCCTTCTGTGGGAAGATGCCAACGAGGACTTTCCTTCTAGAGAGAAGCCGACGCCTGGCTTCAGAGGACTCTTGTTAGGGGCTCCTGCAGCAGGGGACTGCAGGTTGAAGCCGGCGCTCATTTACCGTTCTGAAAACCCCAGGGCCCTTGGGATTCTGCTAAATCTACTCTGCCTGTGCTCTGCAGATTGGACAGCAGAGCCTGCACGACAGATAGCACGTCTGTTGACAATGTGGTTTACTGGATATTTTATACCCATTGTTGAGATCCACAACAGAAAAAAAGATTCTCTTCAAAAATTACTACTCACTGACAACGCACCTTGTCACCCGAGAGCTCTGATGGAGATGTACAACGAGATTAATGTTGTTTACATACCTGCCAACGCTACATGCACTCTGCAGCCCATGAATCAAGGAGTAACTCTGACTTTCCAGTTGGATTTAATGAATGCATTTTGTAAGGCTATAGCTGCCAGAGAGAGTGATTCCTCTCATGGATCTGAGCAACTGAAAACACTGTGGAAAGGATTCACCATTCTAGATACCATTAAGAACATTTATTAAAAGAAAATTTAAAAAAGAGCATTTATGATTCATGGGAAGAGGTCAAAATACCAACATTAACAGGACTTTAGAAGAACTTGGTTCTAACCCTCATGGATGACTTTGAGGTGTTCAAGACTTCAGTGGAGGAGATAACTACAGATGTGGTGGAAATAGCAAGAGAACTAGAATTAGAAGTGGAGCCTGAGAAGACCCAATGCAGCCAATAAATAAATTAAACAAACAAAAAAACAAATTGTGACGGGCGATGAAAAGTGGATCGTGTACAGTAACATGGAACAGAAGAGATCGTGGGGCACGCGAAATGAACCACCACCAATCCCACCAAAGGCCAGTCTTCATCCAAAGAAGGTGATGTTGTGTATACGGTGAGATTGGAAGGGAGTCCTCTATTATGAGCTCCTTCCAGAAAAACCAAACGATCAATTCCAACAACTACTGCTCCCAGTTAGACCAACTGACAGCAGCACTCGACGAAAAGTGTCCAGAATGAGTCAACAGAAAACGCACAACCTTCCATCAGGACAACACAAGACCGCATGTTTCTTTGATGACCAGGCAAAAGCTGTTACAGCTTTGCTGGGAGGTCTGATTCAGCCGCCATATTCACCAGACATTGCACCTTCGGATTTCCATTTATTTCAGTCTTTACAAAATTCTCTTAATGGAAAAAATTTCAATTCCCTGGAAGACTGTAAAAGGCATCTGGAACAGTTCTTTGCTCAAAAAGACAAAAAGTTTTGGGAAGACAGAATTATGAAGCTGCCTGAAAAATCGCAGAAGGTAGTGGAACAAAAGGATGAATACGCTGTTCAATAAAGTTCTTGGTAAAAATGAAAAAAATAGAAAGAAAAAATAAAAGAAGTGAAGCCTGAATATGTGACTGAATTGCTGCGATCTCACAATAACCTTTCATAGAAAAGCACTGCTTCTTGTGGGTAAGCAAAGAAAGTGGTTTCTTGAGATAGAATCTACTCCTGGGGAAGATGCTGTGAAGACTGTTGAAACCACAACAAAGGATTTAGAACATGACATAAACTTAGCTGATGAGGCAGCAGCAGGGTCCGACAGGACTAAGTCCAATTCTGAAAGAAGTTCTACTGTGCGCAGAATGCTATCAAACAGCACTGCATGCTACAGAGAAATGGTTCATGAAAAGAAGAGTCGATTAATGCGACAAACTTCATGGCTGTATTTTAAGAAATTGCCACAGCCACCCTAGCCTTCAGCACCCATCACACTGAGCAGTCAGCAGCCAACACCGAGGCAAAGACCCTCCACCAGCAAAAAGATACTGACTCACTGAAGGCTCAGATGATGGTTAGCATTTTTTTAGCAAAGAGGTATTTTTTAACTGAGGTATGTACATTGTTTTTTAGACACAATGCTATTGCACACTTAACAGACTACAGTGGAGTATCATTGTAACTTTTATATGTACTGGGAAGCCAAAAAATTCGTGTGGCTTGCGTTATTGCAACATTCACTCTACTGCATGGCCTGGGACCAAACCCACAACGTCTCTGAGGTATGTCCGTCTGTACACTATTTAGCTTTGTATGGCTACTGAATACCTGTGGACAGACCACCCAACATAACGAAGCACCGCCACAACCCCTGTGCGCCCATGTAGCCCTCCTGACCTGCCCACCAATTGAACCACCAATATGAACTGCCACGCACATCGTTTACTTTTTTTTATTATGGTAAAATACATTTAAAATAAAATTTACCACTTTAACCATTTTTAAGTGTAGAGTTCTGTGGCATTAAGTACATTCACATAGTCGTGCAACCATCACCACCATCCATTTCTAGAGCTCTTTATATTTTCCAACTAAAACTCTGCATCCATTAAACAGTAACTCCCCATCTAACTCCAGCCCCGTACACCCACCAACTACTTTCTGTCGCTGTGGATTTGACTACACTGGGATGCTCATACAAGTGGAAGCATACAGTATTTGTCTTATGTCTGACTTTATTTCACTTAGCATAGTGCTCTCAAGGTTCAACCATGCTATAGTATGTCAGTTTCCTTCCTGCTTAAGGCTAAACAAAATCCCACTGTATGCACATTCCACAATTTGTTTATCTACTAATCCACTGATGGATACTTGGGTTGTTTCCACCTTTGGCTATTAAAAATAATCCTGCCACGAAAATTGATGTATAAATATTTGTGGACTCCTTGCTTTCAGTTCTTTTGTGTACATCCTAGAAGTGGAATATCTGGATCACATAGTAATTATATTTTTAATTTTTTGAGCAACTACTATACTGTTTTCCACAGTGGTTGCACCATTTTATATTCTGACCAACAGTGTACAAGAGTTCCAATTTCTTAATATCCTCAGAGATACCAGTTATTTTCTAGTAGCTGTTCTAATGGGTGTGGAGAAGTAATCTTCTTGTGGTTTTGATTTGCATTTCCCTAATGCCTAGTGATACTAGGGTCTTTTCATGTGCTTACTGGCCATTTGCATATCTTCTTCCAAGCAATGTCTATTCAAGTCATTTGTTGTTTTTTAATATTTGATGGAGTAAGTTCCATCACCTTGTTCTTCAAAATTGCTCTGGCTATTCTTGGCTCTCTGCCCTTCCATAGAATTTTACTATCTCCTTGTCACATGCCATATAATAACCTCTTAAAAATTTTATTAGAATTGCATTGACTCTAAAAAATAATTTGAGAACTGGTACTTTTACCATATAAAGAAATTCATAAACATAGAATATCTGTCCCATTTATCTAGGTCTTTTTAACATCTTTCAGTAAGATTTTTTCTTTCTATATATTATTTCAGTAAGATTTTAAAAATCATTTGTTGGGTCTATTTCAACTTACTATTATAAAATAGTATATTATAGAAGGTATTTTTAATAAGATTTTTTGTTTGTTGCTGTTATTTCTTGATTTTTCTATACTAATCCTATATCCAGCTTCCTTGATAAATTTTCTTCTTTGAATTACGATTTATCTTTAGATTCTATAGAATTTTTTCAAAAGACAATATCATCTTCTAATTATGACTATTTTGTTTGTTCCATTCAATTTTTCCTTTTCTTGCCTAACTGTATGGTAAAGAACTTTACTACAGTGTTGTCTATTAGTAGAAATAAAAGTACTAAGGATGGCATCCCAATTTCAAAGTAAATACTTTTAACATTTTACTACTAAGACAATGTCAGCTGCAGTCTTAGAGTAGATATCCATTACCAGGTTGAGTAAGCTCCTTTTGGTTCTTAGTCTGCTTTTTAATCATGAATGGTTACTGATTTCATGGACATGTTTTGCGTCTCCTCTGAGGTGCTCACTTGATTCTTTTCTCTCATTTACTCTCCTAATATGAATTACAGTCATAGATTTTCTAGTGTTAAACCAACCTTGATAGCTGAAATAAATTTTTTTGGATACTGATCTTTTGTGTTGGATTCAGCTTAATATTTTCTCATTTCACAAGTATTCATGAAGAAGAATGGCATATAGGGACTTCCCTGGTGTCCAGCGGTAAAGAACACGCTTTGCAATGACAGAGGACATGGGTTTGGTCTGGTCCAGGGGCTAAGATCCCACATGCCACAGTGCAGCTAAGCCCGTGTGCCACAACGACTGAGCTAGCACGCCTCCACTAGAGCACCTGTGTGCCTCAAACTACAGAGCCCACGCTCTCTGGAAGCCACGCTCCACAACCACAGAGCCCACGCACCCTGGAGCCTGCATGGCACAACCAGAGAAGAGAAAACCTGCACGCCACAACTAGAGAGAAGCCTGCCTGCCTCAACAAAGATCTCACATGCCACAACTAAGACCTGACACTGCCAAAAAAAGAATAATAAATTAATTAAATTAAATGAAAATTTAAAAAAAGAATGGCATATAATGTTCCTTTCTCATACTCATCTTGTCTGCTTTCAGCATCAAGATTATAATAGTCCCATAAAAATACGACTGTGGATGTTTCACTTTCAAATCTCTGGACAAATCTGTTGGAATTGTAGTTATCTATTCTTCAAAGTCTGGTAGAAACATCCTGGAAACTGTCTGGACTTAATTTTTTTCTTAATCAGAATGACTCAACAGAACTTTCATTTCTGGTAATATTGAGGATGAGCTATCCTTAATTCTTTCTGCCAAGAAAAGTCTAAAATGCTAGATCAAATATTCTCAAATCTCTCTGAAATATTCTCTTTGTCTATGAACTGAGCAGTACATTGAATTTGATCCCTCTCACAATGTTGACTGTCCCCAAATGTCTGGTCATCTTCTGAATTCCTGCTCACCTTTACACACACAGGAGTTTCTATCCTGCTTCTTCCTTTATCACCTCCTGCCTCCGGTGACCGTGGATCTGGACAGGCAGCGTGTGCCCTGGTGAGCCCCTGTAAGTGTTTCCCAACTCTGACCCCCCAGGACGCACGTGCTCTGCTCTGCCCAGCGCTGTGGCTGCTGCTCGCTGACAGCAGCTCCTCTCTGAGCACCCGGCCCTTTCTGTTCTTCATATCCTTTAGCACATGGTTTTAATTTCCGCTAAAACCAGGTCAGAAGAAGAACATGTATATTTAGATAACCAAATATTAAAATCAATTTGCTAATAGATGCAAAATTGGATAATATCCTGTGGGACAATAAAATGAAATGTGTGGTGCTACCTTTCGCATGGGGAAGAAATCAATTTTATGTCTATCAGACAAGTTAATTTGTATTGCTGTCCGTTTCCTACAAGTGAACTCTAACCCTAAGGAGATGTAATATAGCCAAGTCAAGAGGAAATCAGCCAAAGGTGCACACCCTACAGGCATATGACCCCCAGCACCCACTCGATAATGCCCAGGGCTCCACTGACAGAACACCCAGCATCTCCTCTGCACATTTCCAAGTCTCGGACAATTTTTCATGGCACTAGAAAATTTATGTACACAAAATAAATTATTAAAGTAAGAAGGACATAAAATATATGTACACACTAATTATAATTACACAATAATCCAAGTACAAATGTTGACAGGTAATTTGGAATGATATAAAATACAATGTGGGGTTAATTGGCTTTCTCTAAACTTGTTTAAATTATAATTAAAATATTAATGAAAAACCAACAGAAGTCAAGATACACAGGAGAATCAGCCAAAATCATTAGCCTTGTGAGTGTGCTCCGTGCACGCCAAATAAGACATAGGGAAATTAAACATTAAAGATCCCGGGACACAGACACGCTTAGGAAGGGCTTATACATTTGTAGAAATCATCTTGGAATCCTGAAAAGGAATCTCTGAACACCAGACTGGAAAAGATCTTCTTTAAACAACCTCAAGGCCATGAGAGGCCAAAACAGCTACAAAGCCAGAAGAAAAGACTGCACCCCACACTTGGCAAGGAAATCAGAGCCAATTCAAGCAGAGACCACAAAGCCTCCCAGTTCTGGAAAACAGAACAAAGAATGACCCAAAATTAACAAATAACTGAATTCCAGATAAAGGGCCAGTAAAGCTAACAGGTAGAGAGACAGAGGAATCAGGGACACCAGTTCAAGATGAGAGATTAATAAAGACATACATTTTTTTACCACAAAAGGAAAAATATGTAATAAATAAATAATGAATCAATCGACTGAAGTGTCCCTAGCAGCTGCAACAGTGCCTAGCACACAAGTGGCCAAGAGGAATTAACCGAATGAATTAATTACGCTAGAAGGCACGTGTCACCAGCAGAGCAGGCAATGTTGACAAGCTCCTCAATGACAGAAAGAATCAAATGGGATCAAATCTATGGAGGCATGTCCAGGGGAAATTATAGCCTAAAATAAAAAAGGAAAAGAAAATAAGAGAAGTAAGAAAAGAGCAGCAATTCTAGGCATTACAAGCTGCAGAAAGTCCAAAAATATGTGTAATTATAGATCACAATTTTAAATATTAAAAAAATAGGTAAGAGTAATATTACTGTGTACATTTCTTTAGAATAACTGAATAACAGAGAAAAGTTTATTTAAATTCACTCTTTTTAATCACCTCACAAAATTAACTACAGATAGATTAAAATATTAGATCTTTGTAAAAACTCACAGAAAAGGTAGCTAAAATAGAATAGACTATATTATTCACCCTTGGCTTTGAAGGAATAATAACACTTTAAGAACAAAACTAATATCAAATTACTACAAAAGAGTATTAGATTAAAATGGAAAAAAGCTAGAATAAAATGAAATCAGGTTTTGTTTATACCTGCTTATATGTTTGTTGTCAAGTCCTGAGTTTTCTCACACAATTAAGTTAAAGGCAATTAAACAGCCCATGTCATAAATAGGACCAGCTCAAAAATTTATACATATTACGAATCTTAAATTACATTAAATCAACTTTCTAAAACCAACATTAATTATATATTTATTAAAACCACTTAAAATTAAAATATATTTAATCACGCATTATGTTAAAATGATATTATATACATCAGGTTGAAATGATAAAATGATACATAATACTTTGAAAACCATTTTATGCTAATTTCTTGGCTTGGGGTCTCCCAGCAATACAAGGAGTAATATTGCACCCCAACCCCTAGAAGTACAGTTAGTTCTATGACTAACTCTCAGGGGAGACTTCTGCCCAGAGCTAAGGCTTACAGATGTTCCCTACGTGTGTGTGTGTGTGTGTGTGTCTGTGTGTGTGTGTGTGTGTGTGTGTAAAAGTTTGCCCTCTTGCTAAGGGCTTTCAGTGGAGCTTCAGCTTTACTTCCTAGCCTGAATGTGCCCATGGTCCTGCACCACCTTGCAACTCCTCCCGGCCCTGACCAGGGCATCACTTACTCAGTTACCATTTAGGTTGTATTGTGCCTGCTGGTTTTGGTCCTTGGGCGATTTTGTGGAGGTGAGTCACAGACACAGCATTAGTCAGAAAACAATGCTGGAAGGCAGTGCCGAGGTTCCTGTGTATGGGAATGAAACTGGGAGCAGGAAACAGATGGACAGTGGTTTAAATCATCCAAGTACAAAATGAGGAAGCTTGACTAAGGTAATAAAAGAAAGAGAAGAGAAATCTTATCCAGAACACTGAAAGTATATTTGTTACATAACACAAGTTCTTATCACAACATAAGGTACTTCATTAAATCTCTTCTAAAAAAAATCAGAAATATCATTTAATTCTAGGCATTGAAGAAGAAAGCAAAAAAATATTCTCACAACTGAAATAAAAAAGAAAGAAGCAAATATCATTAAGAGATCAGATAAATTCTTCTGATATTTCAAAAAGGACTTAAAAAAATTTTTAAGCCCTTCACAAGCCTGTTTAAAAAATGACTGCTTATAAAACTTAATACTCGTTAATTAATGTGCAAAGAGAAACATTAATATCAAGTAATCCCAAATAAAATATGAAAGTATAAAAGTATTTAAATCCAGCATTATAAAACAACTTAAAATTTTTTTCTTTGTGATCCAAGAAAGATAATAGGAAACGTTTCCTTTAAACTGACCATTTCAGTATATGTAATTCTTCTTCTATTGTTGTGTCCCTATTTTTTGTTTTCCCCTGCTCATCTTATTTTTAATGACTAAAAGAACATACATTTTATGTATTTTTTAACAGTTCAACTGCTTTAAAAGTCAATCGCTCTAGAACAGTAAGAACTTGTCTTTCTAGAAGAGAATTTCGCTTCCTTAACAGAAAGTGTGCAAACCAATAAATTTTTAAGTAGTATAACTATTAATGACTTAAGTTTAAAGAAAAGTAGATATTCTACAACCTGAAATATTACCTAATGTCAAAACTATCAAACAATTCTATTGCCTTTGATGTGTCTGAATACACAACTTTTATTTCTGGTACAAATGGGCCAAATAAATGGGTTGTAAAGTGATATACCAAGTTCCAGCTATATACTGGCATACATTTCATAGAGATCAGAAGATTAACACTGTGACATGCTGAATAAATGATTTTATAGACAAATAAATATGAGTTTAAATGCCAAATAAATAGAAGATTTTAACAACCCAAATTCTAGCCTCTTGGGTGAGCTCTGGTAGCACAGGCCTGTGGGTGTGTATCAGAACTGTGTAGGAGGCTCTCTAGTCCGCATTAAATCTGACATTTAATTTTACTTTCAAATAAAGTTCATTCCAACCGAGAGTACAGTTTTCAACTCCCCCAAAATAGTTTTAGAAACAGACTCTGACAACAATGGTTATTCCTATAAAATTGTTTTATGAACATTAGAAGTATTAGTGCCAGTTTAATTAAAAGCATAATTACTTTAAAATCTGAACCTGGCGATTTTTTATTTCCTCCCCACCTAAACTCATTTAACAAATTATGAGACACTAGTTGGTAATTTAATCATCATATAGAATAAAATCTGAAATTCAGTTACCTATTAAATATAATATCTTTTTTTAATGACTTATACCGTTATAAGATAAAACCATTTCTAGTTCAAAAAATAAATAAAGCTGACTACGTCGACGCCACTCTAATTTCTTACACCATTTTGCTATCACATATAAAGTATTAACACACAAATCTTCCTGACGTTTCAATATCAACTCGCTCACAGCTGGTACATTTAAGCCCCTAATAACAACTGCTGCTTCTACTGTGTCTCAGTGCTTTACAAACAGATTTGGTGAAGTAACCCGAGGACAAGGTAAAGACAGTGGCCCATTTTACAGATGGAGACACTAAGAACCATGCCTGGACTCCCAGGATTTAAGTCCGGGTCTTCTGAAAGCCAGAGTTTATAGTTTTGCCACTACACCATCATGCAAGTAAAGAGACAATCCAGCCTTACGGCAGAAATCTGTCCTTTTTTGATAAATGGAGAAAAAGTATCATACCATCACCAAGTATGCAGGAAGTGAGTAACATATTTTTAAAACACAGCTATTTAACGATAACTGACACTGTTACTGAAGTTATACTTTAGTTGCCTCCAACATGCAACTGCACTAAGAGTGACAAAATTAACATCATTTCATTAACTAAGTGACTTTTAATTCAAAATGCTTATAAACTTCAATTTTTAAATGAAATAAATGTACCCTTTTCTTCAAAATAATACTTATGTGTGTCTCTCTCTGAGCTCCCACACGTCAAGCTCAATGTCTGAAATGCTCAGTTTATGTGACTATAACCACGCCTTTTACAGTAGAGTCGCAATCCCAGCAGGGGCCTTGCATACAACGACACTACCGGAATCGAATGCGTTGAAAATAATCACTCTTATCCATATTGTTTCCACAGGAAAAGTCAGGCCTCACAACTGGAGGAGGGTAGAGGAATTCTGTTAATAAGGTACTGAATGATTTTTTTTCTTGAAGGTGTTGGGAAAATCAAATTAGCGCACAACAAGAGTGAGTGAGATATGACTCCATTTTCTGAAAGAAACACCGAGATCAAAACGAGAGCCAGGTAGAGTTCCTTGCAAGGGCCCCAGCAGGAGTTTCCCTTTCTGCATGCGACTTCCTGCCCCACACAGCACGCCGCAGATGCGCATGTGCCACTAACACTGAGCAGCACTTCCTCAGCGCGCATTCCACAATTTATGGCGGTCAGCGGCAAATGCAGCACAAATCATGAAAGAGCGCAAGGAAAGCCCAGCGCCGAGCGGGACTTCCTCCTTGTTTCTGGGTCTCTCTAACATGGAGGCCTGATACAAATTAGCCACTGCGGGGAGAAGTCATCTGGCCATAAAATACAGTACAAGGTCACTTTTATGTAAGTTTGCCAAAAGGGACAGAAACCAGGACAATTTCAAACTGTGACACAGGATAGAAACATATTAAAACGATGTCTGTTCCTCCTCCATTGTGCTGTCACAGTGCTCCCCTTTATAGGCCTTCCAAGCACGGCACCCAGCGCTTCGCTTCCACCTGGCCAGTCTAATTAATTAAGAAAGGAAGTTACCTCAGATTTTGTACTTTCTGCTTTTATTATCAAGCACTTCGTTTGAAGTTCTAGGAGTTAACCTCTTAATCCTACAGACCGTGTGCTATGTTCTGGACATTTGGGGATGTCTGGATGGCTTAGGTAATTGGTCAGGATGTTGCTGTCACTTATGTTAAATGTTATGCCATGACTTCAAATCAAAGATAGGCATTCATGTGAGGCACAATATAAAGTTACTCCAGAAACATCTTTGGTTCGTGAAATAATCTGTCACTGAAGGGATTTTTTTACCTTAATTCAGTTGTTTAATTTTTTCCTCCTGACATTTTTTTTCCTTATGACATTTTAATTCAAAGTAAGATGTTAAGATACAATATGAAACAAACACATTCCTAACTCTCATTTAAACCCTGGCCAGAAGTTAGACCAGTTCATTATGCAATCAAAAAACACCTTCCGGCATCACCCCAAATGATCCAGGGGTCCCTCCGAGGCAGAGCAGGGAGAGAGACCCGCACCACTGACCTGTGTGTAACAGCAACAGGAGCACTGTCAGCCCCAGGACCCTCACACTCCGGAGCATGACTGAGCAACCGGGCTAAAAACTGTGGAGGAAACACACCTCTACCACAAAACAAAAACAAAACCCACCAGACGCAACGTCTTCATCAGAGCTGAAACATAAGATGTAAGCGTGGGGTCAGGTTCAAAACACACATGAACATATGTAATACTACAATATATACACATAGGTGACTGTGAAATAATCTAAATTAGATAAATATTTAACTGCTAACAGTTAGAATTCCAAGATAAAAGTTATCTTCTTACCAAAAACAAAAACAAAAAAAAAACCCACAACCAAAATGAAAAAAACACCTTGCTTTTTATCAAGACCACTTACAGTCTCCTACCCCTGAGAATTATAAAGAATGGGAATAGCCAGGAGATGGTCCCAATAAAAAAGAAATATACGCCATGGTAAGGAGAAAGAAGAAAGGCAATTTAAGGCCCTTAAAAGGACATGGTCAACCCCCCAGGCCTAAAATGTCCTGTTTGAATTAACATAGTGGTTTAATTAAAAACTAAGTAGAGAATTCTGCTTAATTTGATTTTCAATTCAAGCTCTGCATCCGCCATGGCCAGTGGCCAATTTCCGCATCTCGGCACAATATGCAAGGGGATGCTTTAAAATCGACTGCCCAGGGGAATCCCTGGGAGTTGGTGGGGCCATATGCCACTCAGGGGCTCCCCCAGACTTCAACACAGTAAAACAGCGCCAGGAGCGGGGCCACAGGAACAAAAGGAAATTTAACTTGACCATATTACAAGTGTGTCATGACTCAAATTATTGTGCTGAATCTACCCATTAGAAGTGTTTTGTAAGCTCTCCTCAATGGCACCTTGGAAGTAGATGTGTCAAATGCAACCAATGAGCAAAGGGCTTTAAAGGGATACACACAAATACACATGCTTGCCAGCCAGCTGTGTCGAAGATACCAGCGACCCACCCCTGCATCAGAGCAGCCGAGCTCCTGAGGGCGATACAACCGACAGCTCTGTGGAAAGCACCACAGATCTCACCAAACACGGTTCAGAACCTGTGCGAGTAAACACCAAGGGATCTTATATAACAGAAGGGCATAATATCGCAAGGCTCAAACATATACCTAACACGTTTAGACTTACATATACAATGCTAATAACAACCCTTGCAAATTCCATGTAACTGAAAAAGGTGTAAAATAACATGCCATGGTTATCCGGATTTTAAAGCTCTCTAAACATTTCTAATAGGGTCTAGATGCACCTTCTCTTTTTCTTTTTTTTTAATCTTATACTAGATTTCTAATGTTGTGTTCATTCCTGAGGTACACACATTCTTTCACATACTGGTTTATCACAGGATGTTGAATATAGTTCCCTGTAGACGCACCTTCTCGTCAGGCAGCTTTCTAGCCTGAACACCTCACACTGATGTTTTCTAGGATACTCATCACGCAGATGCACGACGCTCCAGGTGAGTGGCAACAGGACCTAACATCTGCGGAACTAAATCCTGGGCTGCATGCTTTATGTGAATAGTTGCCTCTCATTCAATCCTCCAAACAACACAGCAAGGTAACTATCATTACTGTACCCATTTCACAGAAAGAAAACCTAAGGTTTAGATGATATAATTAGCCCAGGCAGTATGACACTAAAGATGAATTTTCTCACCTTAGGACCTGCAATCTCTCTTCCACCGGCCCCGCCTCTCAGCACACTAATAGCAGAATTATTCTACCTTTCTCCTCCAAGCCACAACCCCATCTCCCTCCTTCCTTTAACAGCATTAAAGACCAAGCACTTTAATTTGGTTTCTGCAACTCCCATTCATCCCCCAGCTACCAGAGTCTAATAAGTGGTAACCATCCTGAGCTCTGCCTTCTCCCCCTCTTTTTAAACCCTTTGCTGTTTGGGAATTAAGTGGATTGGTCATGTCAACTGCACCCTACAGTCACTCAACACATCAGCCCCCTTTGAGACCGTGAAATGTAACTGGTGACCTAGAGGGATTCTGAGGAGACTAACATAGTCAGAGATGTGCTTAGAAAAGGCATTCTTTTAATCATGTATAAAGAGACAAAAATTTAAAAATTTACAGGGAAGAATTGCTGTACAATTGTAGGCGCAAAATATCTTTACTTACCTTCTTATACCCCTCCTCAAGCCAATTCTCCCCTTTGACCTTAGTCTACAAGGCGGAACAGGAGAACAGTAAATCACTGGGTTTTGTGTCCATTGTTTCTAATTCTAGAGATGGTGCCGACTCTGCTCCAACAGATTTAGCCAAGTCCTTTTTCTAGTTAGCTCACAAGAAGGGAGGAAAATAATTTAGAGGCAAGGAGTTTGTCCATACTGCACACTGCGTTTAAAAATAATCTATTGGGACTTCCCTGGTGGCACAGTGCTTAAGAATCCACCTGCTGGGACTTCCTAGGTAGCGCAGTGGGTAAGAATCCACCTGCCAATGCAGGGGACACGGGTTTGATCCCTGCCCCAGGAAGATACCACATGCCGCAGAGCAACTAAGTCCGTGCACCACAACTATTGAGCCTGTGCTCTAGAGCCCATGAGCCACAACTGTTGAGCCCATGTGCCACAGCTATTGAAGCCTATGAGCCTAGAGCCCATGCTCCGCATTGAGAGGCCACCGCAGTGAGAAGCCCGTGCACCACAATGAAGAGTAGCCCCCGCTCGAGGCAACTAGAGAAAGCCCGTGTGCAGCAATGAAGATCCAACACAGCCAATTAAATTAATTAATTAATTTATTTATTTATTTATTTAAAAAAAAAAAAAGAATCCAGCTGCTAACGCAGGGGACACGGGTTCGAGCCCTGGTCTGAGAGGATCCCACATGCCGTGGAGCAACTAAGCCCGTGTGTCACAACTACTGAGCCTGCACTCTAGAGCCCGCGAGCCACAGCTACTGAGCCGGCGTGCTGCAGCTACTGAAGCCCGTGTGCCTAGAGCCTGTGCTCCTCCACAAGAGAAGCCACCGCAATGAGAAGCCCGTGCACCACAACAAAGACTAGCCCCTGTTCACTGCAACTAGAGAAAGCCCTTGCGCAGCAATGAAGACCCAATGCAGCCAAAAATAAAATAATTTAAAAAAAAATCTATTTAATAACTAGATTTTTATAAAAAGCATAACCTAGGCAGCACACCTTTACTACCAAACATGAAAACATATGTTACACTGAGCTTTACCAGTTGTTTTCGCACACGATGATTACACATGAGACAGAGACAGGGAGGGGGAGAACTCTGCATGTTTAACGCAAACATCAACATGGCGATTCTAGTGACATACGTTGAAACGCTCTGTTTAACAGGTGCACGGCTGATTCCGTATGGAGACATCTCTACCAACCAGTGTTTCGCACTGTGCAGCGTATGTGCTCCTTTCCCTACTGACATATGTTGGAATTCTGACATGTGTGTTTATCTCTAAATATGCTTAAATAAAACAGTAGATGTAAAAATTCTTTTCAAAAACCCTTTGCCAACTCCCTGTTGTCTACAGCATAAAACCCAAACTATGTGGTGGAGGACTCAGGCCTCCAGGACCTGATCCTGACGGGAGGTCTCTCACCATTCTCCATTCTCCAGCCAAGCATCAGCCAGCCTCTCCCTCAATCCAGGCAGAATCCAGGCCTTTGCTCAAGCCTGGAACGCGCACCTTCAAGTCTCAGCTCAAGTGCAGGCTAACTCCTCCCTGAAGCTTCCCCGATTTTCTAGGCAAATCAAGACACGCCCTCCCAGAGCAGCTTGTTGTATAAAGCTTCACCCTCCGCGTGCTGTTTGTTTTCACCTTGAGTTCGCCCTCTGTTCACTACCTGAAGGCAGGAGCCCTGTCTTCTCACTTCTGCACCCAGCCAGTCCCTACGACAGCATAATAATGACCACTTAGTCAGTGCCTAGAAAATTCTGTCACATGAGTGACTATCCATCAAAAGCCTCCAAAATTCTACAGAAACTGCTTTCTCAAATGTCTCCGATGATCTTATTTTTTCTCCACGTTGTTTCTTTTTGACCCCTCTTTGAGGGGGTCATGTTTTACATTCCATTCTCCTAGAGCTCCGTCTTTCGGCTTCCAGATCACAGCCCCTTTACTCTCCTACTGTCTGACGCCCCCACACAGAACCCTCCCTTGCTCCTTCCCCTGCCAGTGTGCCATGGGCCTCTTCTCCTCCATCCTCGTCTGTCCCTGGCCTGTCACCTACCTTGCTGGCTTTAAGGGTGCTCTCCACAGTGCTGACATGTGAAGAACGTGCACACTCTGGAAAGGTTAGAAGCAAGCCCTGGGTTTTAGTCCTAGTCCTACAACGGTGCATATATGGTTCTTAGACAATTTAATAACATTAACATCTTTGGATCTCAGTGTCCTCCATACAAAAGGAGGGTTTGAACTAAATCCCTTTCAGCAACAAAACTTCCTATAATTCTTTAAGAAATTATGAACAAAGAGCTTTTTAAACAGAAACTATACAAGTCTTTTCCATTACATGGATGACAAATAATTTACATACATCATTATAAAAAACAAATCTAATACATAAAAGCCAGCCTTCTCAAGGTAAGTTTGACGGCCATACACAAGCATGCATTCTGATCTCAGTACACCACTAAATACGAAACAACCAGATATCACAACATGAACATGATTAACCTTAACGAAAAATTTAAAAGGTGCAATGTGTCTGTGAACTGTGATATTAGAACTCATTTTGTCAAGTTTAAAAGTCATCCAAAAAGTATTAACTACCGACATCTTTACAGTATATTTCAAACTTTCATAGCAAAGAGCTCCACAACCTATAAACGAAAATGTTGTTCCACTTTAAAATGGTCTATTCAAGCACAGCGGGAGTTATTACCAGTGGCAAGGCCTGGACTAACTGTTTAAGATGCTCTTGCAGTCTCTCGTTTTGCCTGCTTCTCGCCCTCCCACACTCACGTAATATCAGTGAGTCCCGGGGTCCTGGGAACGTGACTATCCAACGCAGCCTTACAACATGCTACTGTCCTGAAAACACTGGACGTGACATAACTTGTACATCAAGATATAGCTTAAGATTGTTAGAATTTCATGTCATGCTTTACACTAAATGAGATAGCCTAAGAAAGGAATAAGAGCTACTGTATCAGGTTTATTCATTCTACAAAAGAATACTCCACCAGCTTTGCACATACTATAAAAGCATTCAAAGGTCAAAAGATGACTTCCTCCCTGTAGACATGTAAAATTACACAATATGTAACATTATTAACTAATATTATTTCAAAAACATTATTAATGTTAATAAAACCTTGTTATTATTAAACTTCTTACAGTCCAGTAAAATGGTTGTTTAAGCCTTCTTCTAGTTCAACATGAATGATATTTATTTCTTCACTTAAGAAATTTAATTCTAAAACATGATTCACGTACCTTCTTCAGGCCAGCAAAACCTTCCGATTCCAGAAAGAAGAAGGCAAAGGGCATCAACACAAATAAACAAAGATTGGAAAAGAGAGAAGCAAGGTTCCACAAACCTGCGAGGAGAACAACGGAAGAAAGAGGAGTTAGATACTGACAATCTCGTCAAAGAAAATTACTGCACTAAATTGTGATACTTGTCAAAGCTCTGTACTTTCTAATAGTAAAAATAAACTTGAATAGAGGCCCAACAAATGACCTAAACTTAGAAATCATAAAAATAATTACATATTTCCATAAAATTTTTATAACTTTGTAACTTGTACCTATTGGGAAAAGCCAATATAGAAACTAAAGATTTTTCCTCATGCTCTGAAATAAATTCACTATATAGTATGACATATGCAGAGATTCAAAGACACAGCCTCTTCAGACATATTGGCACCTGAATATTTAAATTAGAGCCAGTAGCATTTATTGAGCACTTAATAAATGCCAGGTACTCTACTAAACATTTTACATGTATAATGTTGTTTAATTTAAGCCTCATAAAAACCCTAAAAGTAATCATTAGCATTTATTGAGCCCTTATGTGCCAAGCGCTATTCTAAGTGATTTACAGATATTATACAAACTCATTTACTCTTCACAGCAATCCCCCAACATGACAGAGGCTGCTTGTATAAAACCTGCCAAGGTTGCAGAGCCTGCAAGTAGCTGCACTAATTCCTGGGATTTTTAAAAACCACTACATCATAGAAGTTTTAGTAAGCAACTCCAAGTGGGAAAGAAAACATAAAGGGGCAAGCAAGCTCACATCACCTTTTCCCTTTCTGCCACATTCCGCACTCATAAAATCACAATAAAAAACAACTTAGGTAATAACACTAGGTTTTTAAAAATATGGAACTTTGGGTATGTCACTGAGATAACATTTGGACCAATGTCTCACTTTTTATAGGTAAAACACTCAGCTTTAAAACTGATGGTTATCCAAAATATACAAGCAGCTCATGCAGCTTCATACTAAAAAAGCAAATAACCCAATCCACAAATGGGCCGAAGACCTAAATAGACATTTCTCCAAAGAAGACATACAGATGGCCAACAAACACATGAAAAGATGCTCAACATCACTCATCATCAGAGAAATGCAAGTCAAAGCCACAATGAGGTATCACCTCACACCAATCAGAATGGCCATCATCACAAAGTCTGGAAACAACAAATGTTGGAGAGGGTGTGGAGAAAAGGGAAGTCTCCTGCACTGTTGGTGGGAATGTAAGTTGGTACAGCCACTATGGAAAACAATTTGGAGGTTCCTTAAAAAACTACAAATAGAACTACCATATGATCCAGTAATCCCACTCCTGGGCATATACCCAAAGAAAACCATAATCCCAAAAGAAACTTGTACCATAATGTTTATTGCAGCACTCTTTACAATAGCCAGGACATGGAAGCAACCTAAATGCCCATCAACAAATGAATGGATACAGAAGATGTGGCATATATATACAATGGAATATTACTCAGCTATAAAAAGGGATGAGATGGAGCTATATGTAATGAGGTGGATAGAACTACAATCTGTCATACATAGTGAAGTAAGTCAGAAAGAGAAGGACAAATATTGTATGCTAACTCACATATACGGAATCTAAAAATGGTACTGATGAACTCAGTGACAAGAACAAGGAAGCAGATACAGAGAATGGACTGGAGAACTCGAGGTATGGGAGGGGGCGGGGGGTGAAGGGGAAACTGAGAAGAAGCGAGAGAGTAGCACAGACATATATATACTACCAACTGTAAAATAGTCAGTGGGAAGTTGTATAACAAAGGGAGTCCAACTCGAGGATGGAAGATGCCTTAGAGGACTGGGGCGGGGGGGGGGGGGACTCGAGGGGGGGGCGTCAAGGAAGGGAGGGAATATGGGGATATGTGTATAAAAACAGTTGATTGAACCTGGTGTACCCCCCCAAAAAAAAAATAATTAAAAAAAAAAAAAAAAAAACTGATGGTTAGGACTTCCCTGATGGCGCAGTGGTTAAGAATCTGCCTGCCAATGCAGGGGACACGGGTTCAACCCCTGGTCCAGGAAGATCCCATATGGTGCGGAGCCACTAAGCCCGTGTACCACAACTACTAAGGCTGCACTCTATAGCCCACGAGCCACAACTATGGAGCCCATGTGCCACAACTACTGAAGCCCATGGGCCCAGAGCCCATACTCCACGAGAAGCCACTGTAATGAGAAGCTCGCACACTGCAACAGAGAGTAGCACCTGCTCTCTGCAACTAGAGGAAGTCCACATGCAGCAACAAAGACCCAATGCAGCCAATAAATAAATAAATAAATAAATAAATTTATTTAAAAAAAAACTTATGGCTATAATCTTCACTGTAAAATAGATAGTCAGTGGGAAGTTGTTGTATAACAAAGGGAGTCCAACTCGAGGATGGAAGATGCCTTAGAGGACTGGGGCAGGGAGGGAGGGGGGACTCGAGGGGGGGGAGTCAAGGAAGGGAGGGAATACGGGGATATGTGTATAAAAACAGATGATTGAACTTGGTGTACCCCCAAAAAAATTAAAAAAAAAATTATAAAATCAAGAATCAAAGATAAAAATTATGCTAAGTAGAAATTCAATGTACTACATACAATTGTAATCCAATTTTGAAAACAGGCAACTGATGTTCTTTCAACATCCTTGTTTACAAGGCACTGTTCCAGTCACCTGAGGTGTAGTAACCAAAAGAACACAAACCTCTGCCCTCACAGAGCTGCCATTCCAGACCCATGGAGAATACACACTGAGCTCTCAGGGAACCAAAGTAAACTAGTTCCTAACTGCCTTGGTTACAAATTAACATGTGTTTCATAATTGCCCTAAATCCTTTTTGGAATAGCATGAAATACAAACAAAAAGAATCAGTGAAGCACTTGTACAGGTCACCTAGAGAGATATACTTCCTTTAGTAAATAAGGTGACGTAATTAAAAATCAATTTACAGTTTCTTATTCAAAAATCTAGGTATTTAAAATGAATGAATTTTACGATATATATTTATCTTAGCAAATAAAATGTTTTACAATATTTTTCTTACCATCTTTCAGGGGGAAAATTTTAATTTGCACTTTTAAAAATAAAAATAAGAAGTGTTCTAAAATACTTTTCCACTTTTTGGTCTTAAAAAAACAAAGACGCTAAACATCTTAACCCTTTTCTTCATTCAAAGGGGTTATAATTACAGCCAATTGTTGCATCGTGTTAATAACCAGAACCAACACACAGGATGGTGGCCAAATGCACACACAGGACTTTCAGACAGATCTGGGTTCAAGCCCCGGCTGTATTTCCACGTGACAACCTTTCTAAGTCACAGGTTCTACATCTACACAACGAGGCTGAGGATCCTGTCTGCAGGTAGTGCTGAGAATTAAGTGAAATAATGCATGAATGATAATCGGCACACCTGTCACAAAATAAGCACTTAATGACTTTCTGCTTTTAGTAACAGTCACATCCCCAGAGGCTACTAACACACAGTGCTAGTTAGCTCCTGTACCAAAGTACCATACTTTCTGAGCACCTATGTTTACCTTGCAGAAAATGACAACGGATATAGAAAGTAAAAAATATTTATTTGTAACAAATCTGTTGATTTATGATTGACATAAACTACACACAAAGTGTACAATTTCATAAAATTTGCCAGTCATGTCACCATAACCAAGATAATTAATATATCCATCACCCCCAAGTTTCCTCATACCAATCACTGCCTCCTGCCATTCCCTACCCCACCCCATACTCCATTGGCCAGATTCTGCACTTTATAAAAGACTGTATTTTCTAAAATTTTCTATAAATGGTAAGTGTAGTGTGTGCTCTTGTTTTTGTCTGGGTCTGTCACTCGCACAATTCCTTTGAGACTTTTCAACACTGGCAGTATCAGCAGTCTATCCCTTTGCATCAGATTGAATCCAGTTACTACACTGCATCCATCCACATGCAAACTGCTACCTGGGTTGTGGTTCTCACAGCTCAAGTTATTACAGACACTCACGTACAAGTCTCTGTATAGACACAGGCTTTCATGTCTTTGCGGTAAATACATGGGCATGCAATGTCTGGGTCATGTAGGATGTGTATGTTTAACATTTTAAGAAACTGTCAAAATGTTTTCCAAAGCGGGTGTATAATTTCACATTCCTACCAACACAGTTCAAGTCTCATCCACATTTTGACAAAAAATGGTATGGGCAGTCTTTTCAGTTTCAGCCATTCTAATAGGTGTAGCGTGGTATCTCATTACTGCTTTAATTTGCATTTCCCCAGTGAATAATGACGTGAACATCTTATCATCTTATCTGCCTTCTTTGCTAAAATAAAATGTCTCTTCAAATTTGTTGCCCACTGTTTCATTGGGTTCTCTGTTTACTTACTGAGTTTGGCAAGTTCTTTATATACTCTGAATACAAGTCTTTTATCAGACATGATTTACAGACATTTTCTCCCACTCTGTGAATTGTCTTCTCATCCTCTTAACAATATCTTTCACAGAACAAAATTTCTTAATGTTGATGAAGTCTACTTTATCAATGTTTTCTTTACAGATTATGCTTTAGCTGTCTTACCCAAGAAATTATGGTCTAGCCCAGTGTCAAAGACTTCTCCATATGTCCTTCTCCAAGTGTTACAGTTTTAGGATTTACATTTAGGTCTATGATTCTTTCGAATTACTTCCCGTATATGGTGCCAGATATGGACTGAGGTTTATTTTTTACCTACGATTACCCAATTGTTCCAGTATCATTTGTTGAAAATAGCCTCTTCCGCCAAATTGCCTTTGCACCTCTGTTAAAAACAGACTTATGACCTGTTTGGATATGTTCCTGGGCTCTCTGCTCTACTGAGTTGACACAGTCTGTCTATCTTTATGCTCATGCTTACAGCACAGTATCAATTACTGTGGCCCTGAAATAATCTCTGAGTCTGGTAGCCAGTCCTCCAATTTTGTTCTCTTTCAAAGTTGTTTTGGCTAGTCTAACTCCTTTGAATTCCCATCTAAATCTTAGATCAGCTTTTCAATTTCTACAAAAAAGCATCCTGGTATTTTGACTGAGGTTGTGTTGAATCTATAGATCAATTTGAGGAGAACTAACACCTTAAGAGTACTGACTTCTAATCTATGAACACGGCACATTTATTACAGTACGCTTTAATTTTCCTCAGCAGCGTCTCCTAGTTCACAGTATACAGGTCTCTCACATTCCATTTCATATTTTTTTGATATTTCACATTTTTCATTTTTTGATTCTACTGTATATAAATGGCATTGGTTTTTAAATCAATTTCCAATTATCCATTGCTAGTATACAGAAAAGTAATGGAGTTTTTTATATTGATCTTACATCCCTGCAAGCTTGGAAAATTTACTTATTAGTTCTAATAGCTTTCTTTTTTTTAAAGAACTTTTGAGATATACTTGACATAGAGTAAACTGCATATATTTAAAGTGTACAATTTGATATTTTTCTTATTAGCAATGTATATACGGCAATCCCAATCTCTAATAGCTTTCTTATAATAGGATTTCTATTTATCATCAGAATTTCTATACAGGACTTCCTTGGTGGCGCAGTGATTAAGAATCCGCCTGCCAATGCAGGGAACACGGGTTTGAGCCCTGGTCTGGGAAGATCCCACATGCCGCAGAGCAACTAAGCCCATGCACCACAACTACTGAGCCTGCGCTCTAGAGCCCAAGAGCCACAACTACTGAAGGCCGTGTGCCTAGAGCCCATGCTCTGCAACACGAGAAGCCACTGCAGTGAGAAGCCTGCGCACCACAACGAAGGGTAGCTCCTGCTCGCCACAACTACAGAAAGCACTTGCGCAGCAACAAAGACCCAACACAGCCAATAAATAAATAAATAAATAAATTTTAAAAAAGAATTTCTACACAGATAGTCATATCATGTTAATAGAGACAGTTTTACTTTTTCCTTTCCAATCTCCAAGTCCTTCATTCTTTAAAAATCACCAGAACCATGCTGAACAGAAGTGATGAGAGGGGATCTCTGGTAAAAACCATTCAGCCTTTCACTATTAAGTATGATGTTAGCTCTAGGGTTTTCACAGACGCTCTTTGTTAAGATGAGGGAATTCCCTTTCATACCTAACTTGCTGAGGGATTTTATCAGGAACGGACACTGAATTTTGTCATATGCTTTTTCTGGATATACTGTGATGACCATACGAGTTTTCTTTTTTAGTATGTGCATGTGGTAAATTAAATTCATTGCTTTGGTCAAAAGTCATGATGTATCATCCTTTTATACAGTGTTGTATTTGACTGGCTAAAATTTTGTTTAAAATTTACGCATCTATATTCATGAGGGGCGTTCAGCTATGTTTTCATGTAAGGCTGTCTGGTTTTGGTTATCAGGGTAATACTGGCCTCAGAGTTAGGAAGTATTCCCTCATCTTCAATGTTCTTAAAAAGTCTGTATAGAATTGGCATTATTTCTTCCCTAAATATTTAGTAGGGCTGAAAATGAAGTCTTCTCAGCCTAGAGTTTTATTTGTGAGAACGTCTGTAACATTTCCACGATGTTTGAGAGGATTTCAGTAGTTTCTGCCTTTCAAGGAATTTCTGCATTCCCCTAAGTTGCTGCATTTACTGGCATAAAGGCGTTCATAGTATGCATTAATTATGCTTTTCAGAGCTGTAGAGTCTGTAGTAATAGCACATCTCTCATTTCTGATATTTGTAACTGGTATCTTTTTTTTTTCCCCTGATCAATCTGGCTAAAGCCTTTTCAATATTATTGATCTTCTCATTGATTTTCTGTGTATTTTCTGTTTTCTATTTTGTTCATTTCTCTTCTCATCTTTTTTTATTTCCCATTTTTATTTTTATGTGGGATTCATTTGCTCTCCTTTTTCGAGTTTCATATGGTGGAAACTGTAGGAATTAATTTAAGACTTTTTTCTTTTCTAGAACAAGCATCTTTGTGCTACAAATTTTGGAATATTTTCATTGAGTTCAAATTTCTTTCAAATTACTTTCAAATTTCCCTTTTGATTTCTTCTTTGACCTAAGAGTTCTTGTGAAGTATGCTATTTAGTTACCAAATATTGAGGGATTTTCTAGAGATGTTGCTGTCACTGCTTTCCCATGTCATTTCATTGCTGGTAGAGAGCATATCGTATACAACAAAGTACTGAGACTTGCTTCATGGCACAGAACATGGCTTTCTTGGTAAATGTTCCCAGAGCTGCTGAATAGATCGTGTACTCCACTATTGTTGGGCAAAGTGCTCCATAAATACACGTTAGGCCAAGTTTGTTAAGTGTTACGTCTTCTACATCCTTAATTTTTTCCTGGCTACTTGTTCTATCAATTACTGACAAGGGGATAGTGACATATCTGAATATAATTGTGATTTTGACTATTAATCCTTTCATTTCTGTAAGTTTTGCTTCTGTATTTAATAGCTATTTGATACATAGGTATTTTTCAGGTAGAAAGCAGGTAAAGTTTATTCCTATGTTCTTCTGGTGAAGGAAGCCCTTCCTCATTATGAAATGATCTCCTTTATGCCTGGCAACGTTCCTCACCCTTTTCTGATAATGATACACCTGTGCCATCTCCTTTTCATCAGCACCAGCACCAGCAGAGTACATCTTTTTCCTCCTGCTGCTGTTAACCTATGTGTGTTTACATTTCAAGTGAGTTTCTTACAGGCAGCATACACTTGTGTCTTTCTTTTCTATTCAACTTGATCATCTCCTTTAATTGGAGTGTTTAGACCACTGATATGGTCTGATATGATATGTTCACTGATATGATCAGGTTTCAGTATATCAATTTGCTCTTTGTTTTCTATTTGTCCCATTCTTCTGACCTCCCTTTGCCTTCTTTTTCTGTGATCCTCTGGATTAACCACTGTTATGATTCTATTCTATTTCTTTTGTTTGCTGATTGACTATATCTCCTCTTTGAGCTACTCATTGTGTGGGGGTTAGCATATACACCTTAAACTCATCACAATCTGCCTTCAAGAGGCACTACAACACTTCATGTGCAGCATGAGGACATCACAACAGTCTATTTCCATGTTTTCCTCCTGCCCTTGTGCTATTGTTGTAACTTTTACTTGCACGTTATAAAACTCACAATATACTGTTACTATTTTTTATTTAAACAGCAAATTCTCTTTTAACAAGGCTTAAATGACAAAGAAACACTCTCTTATATTTACCCACAAATTAGCCACTTCTAGTGCTCTTCGTTCTATTTTACAGATCCAGGTTTCTATCTTTTACCAATTTGCCTCTACCTAAAGGACGTCCCTTATTTTTGGTAGTATAGGTCTGTGGTGATGAGCTTTGACCTTTTGTATATTTGACACTGTCTTTATTTTGACTTTGTTTTGGAAAAATATTTTCACTGGACATAGACCTAGGTTGGTGGGGCTTTCACCTTTCGGTACTTTAAAGATGTTGCCACCCTGCCATCTGGCTTGCATTCCCCCCACAAGAAATACACTGTGATTCTCATCACTGCTCCTCTGCGCTTGATGTCCTGTTCCCCGAATGCTTTTAAGATTTCTCCTTGTCACTGGTTTTGACCAATCTGATGATGTTTTATGCCAGGTCTCTTGCAATTAGGGCTAGTTGAGCTTCTTGGATAAGAGGGTGTACAGTTTTCATCTAATCTTGAAATCTTTCTGTCATTAGTTTTTCAAATATTTTTCTTAGCCCTCCCTCTTTCAAGAATATCAATTATACCACTGATGCCCTGGTCAGTTTTTCAGTCATTTTTTTCTGTTTCATTTTTAGACAGTTTTCTATTGCTATGTCTTAGAGTTCACGAACCTCTTCTGCAAAAATATCTAATCTGCTTTTAACCCATCCAACATATTTTCATGTCAGCTATTACAGGTTTCATCTCTAGAAGTTTATTTGGTTCTTTTTTACATCTTTCATGTCTCAATATGTTCAGGCTTTCCTCCAGCTTCTGGAACATATAAAATAGAGTTACAAGAAATGTCTCAATGTTCTTGTCTACTAATTCTGAATCTGTGTCAACTGTAAGTTTTGACTGATTTTTCTCCTTATTATGGAGTGTATTTTCCTGCTTTGTACTCAGCTACAGACTCACGGTAGGCAGAGTGAACCCCCAAAGATATCCATGCCTTAATCCCTGGAACTGTTACACAGTACGTTAGTGAATCTGCTACACGGTACATTAGTTTTTCAGGGCTTCTATAACACAAAGTACCACAAACTGGATGGCTTCAAACAACAGCAATGTATTCTCTCACAGTTGTGGAGGCAAGCAGTCCAAGATCAAGGTGTCAGCAGGACCACACTCATTCTGGAGGGTCCAGGGACGAATCCTTCCGTAGAGGTGGCTGCCTATAACACCTGGCATTCCTGGGCTTACAGAGGCACAACACCAATCTCTGCCTTTGTCTTCACATTCTTCCCCTCTGTATGTCTCTGTTTTATCTTCTTATAAGGATACTAGTTATTGGACTAGGGCCCACCCTAATCCATTATGACCTTATCTTACTAATTTTATCAGCCAAGATATTATTTCCAAATAAGGCTATGTTCTGAGGTTCTAAGTGGACACAAATCCGGGGGAAACACTTTTCAACCCAACACACATGGCAAAAAAGGATGCTGCAGATATAATTAAGACTATGGACCTTAATAAAGAGAGACAGGGAAACCATCTTGGATTAGCCAGCTGGGTACAACCTAACCAAAGAAGCCTTTAAAAGCAGAGAATTTTCTGTAAGAGGAGTCAGAGATGCAGCAGAAAGGTAAGTCAGGGAGGAACTTGACGCAGCTTTGCTGGAGGAGGGTCACATGGAAAACCTGAGAAAAGAGGCAGGCAGCCTACAGGGCAAAGATTGGCACTTGGCTAACAGCTAGCAAAGAAATGGGGGCCTCAAGTCCTACAACCACAAAGAACCAAATTCAGCCAATAACCTGAATGAACTCTGAAGCAAATTCTTCCCCAGAGCTTCCGACGAAGAATACAAATCTGTGAAAACCTTAATTTCAGCCCCATGAGACCCTAAGCTGAGGGCCTTTTGTTTGTTTGCCAAAAAGAAAACATCAGTTTCACAAGATCTTACTAAGAAAAATGTTTAAACTGAGACTACGATAGCCCATTAATTCTACCCGTCTTTGTAAAACAAGATGCTTAGTTGAGCTTCTGACCAGTTTGTAAGACACTAAAACAGAACTAATACTGCTACATTTGTTTATATTTGTGTGTACACGTACATCCAAGCCTTAAGACACCAAAACATCTTTCAAATACAGAAAGGTTTTAACAAATCCAACTTCAATAAAATATTGAATGTACTCTGTGTACTTAGTGCACAACAGGGATTCACACTGTTCACGATTTAAGAGTTTCCCAGGCCTGGCCGCAGATGTGTAAGTGAGGGGCACTTTATGTCTGACCAGCCTGGGTCGGCATCTATCAGCTACACGTGACCTGGAAAAGGGACTCCAACTCTGGCGTCCTGTTTCCTCATGTATAACATGGGCTATACAGCGTGACTCATAGAGCGCTCCTGAAGAACACAAGGGAGATAACATACCAAAACGTTCAATCAGCGTCAGTGCTTCTCCCCGCCCTGTCTCAACATAACGCAAATAGTCCCAAACTCCGAAAAACTCCAACGCAAATCAGCAATCAGACCAGACAGACAAGAAAGTGATATGAGTTACAGCTAAGATTAGCTCTCAACCCTTTCCTTAAAGAATGATTCTCATTAATTACACCAAAAAAAGCTTACACAACAATCTGTACATTTATATGACATTAAAAATATACGAAAACAACAACAAAAAATAGGCACAGAAAATAAACTGCAAAGAAATATACCCAATTATTAACACAGTGAATGCAGTGGAATTATGGACAATTTTGTCCTCCCACTGGCCTACATATGCTAAGCTTTCTACAAGAAGCACACAGAGACCCACAAAAATCATGAAACACATGTTTAAACTCCTTCATGAAACTCAAGACCCTCCACATCACTATGTCATATAACTTCCCCACAAAACACCTTAGAAAGGGCAGAGACGGCAAAGCTTAACTGAGATGGAGATGATGGCTGGGCCCCTCATCAGCCAGAGCTCAGCCTACTCATTTTCCAGCCTCACTACGCACAAGTCATATCCCAGCCTCTGCGAAACCACAAGTTATCACGTGGTCAGGGGCTTCAAAGATTGCTCTCAAATAGCTGCAACCATGAATATAAACCCTTGAGTGCTTCACTGTAATTTTATAATTGGGGGATAAAGTGTACTCAGGTTTTGCCATTTGAAACAATTATCATCCACGGTAAAGAGGAGGCTTTATTATTACTATTGCGCTCTCAGTATACATACTTTCAGAATTTATCATTCTGATTCTGTGTGTCCCTTTCACGCAGTAAAGACACATTCAAATTCTTCTCTGGAAATCAAAAGGTAAACAAAGAAAGTCTGCCTTAGGCAAAAGATCACACATCAGTAAAGGTACCTATTCTGACTAACCAATGCACTTAAAATGAAGACAGTTATGAAAATCTAAATAAAGAAACCTTTAGCGACAGGTGTGAGCGCGCAGCGATGTCTGCCGGACAAGCGAAGACAGTGAGCAGGCTAACCACACAGGCTCTGAATCACCAGCCACGCACAGCGCAGCAAGAGCGGATGGCTTCTCTCCTGTGCTGAACTTTACGTGCAATGCATACAATCTTAAATTTTTAAAATTCTCCCCCACTTCCCTTTTTCCAGGAGATTCAACACAACTGCGGATGGTTTTACCAACCATAATTGCCAGAAGAGATATAATCTCCACCATGTTTATGTTTGCAAGAAAAATTCACTTACAAAAAATTTGAGAGTTGATGTTAATATAACATGTAACAGTATAATCATCTATGTAAATAACCAGCTTTTTCAAAGTTTAAATAATTAAATACAAAAAATTAAGTCTATCAACCAGAATAAATGTGAAAGCTTCAGACTCAGTTTATGCTAACTTAATTATCAAATTTGCAACATATAAGTTAGTTACTATGAGAACATTTAATATATAGAAAAATAATAAAGCCACTGTACACTCTGAAGTTGTCATTTCATTCTTGGGAACTCTGTAAAACTTAAGTTTCTAGCATTTTGCAAACATACATCAGACATACACACCTAAATATCCCTTAAGAATATTCTATAATTTTGATAAAACATTCCTAAATTAAAAATTAGAGCTAGTACACATTACTACCACCACCTTTATTATATTATCTATTATGACATATTAATTTGTAAAATAAAAAGAGATGTTACCTAAGTATCTCTACTTCAGAAAGCTAAAATTCTGTGCTCCAACATAGTAGTAGAACTCTAAAAGTTCAGAAACCTTGTAGTTCATCTAAATCAGTTTCAATGACAACCTTTTTGTTTTTGTTTTTGTTTTTTTTGGGGGGGGGTACACCAGAATGACAACCTTTTTGAAAGATACTCAATGTCTATCCCCAAAAGAGGTATCTAAACTTAAACAAAAGTTATTTAATAATCCCAGAATAATTAGTTTAAAACCCAACCAAACTAAAGTGAATTGCCAGATCACCAATGGATGCATTACCTTCTAGCTCCATCTGCTGGAGTCACAGAATATTTCAATACAATATACAACACTATGAAGCAAATTAATCTATCACTTTTCATCACACAGACAATAAACTTCATGAATTTAAATACAAAAATTAGTCCAAGTTCAGCCATATTCAATAATTTCCAAAATGACAAACTAAGTTAAAACCAATATTTCACTGGAATTGAGGATCTAATCCAATTGTCAAAAGTGACATATAATTTTAAAAATTCTATGAAGAAAGCATAAGCATTAAAGGAAAGACTACAGGTTTGCTTTTGAACAGTGAGTGTTGTGAGAACTTGAGAATTAAAATAGCTTTTGCTTACGCACTTAGAAGGAAATAAAACAAAAAGAACAATTTTTTAACTTTTTTCTTATAACAAAAAAGCAATGCACATCTACCAGAGAAATATTACACAATGCAAACACTAAAACAAACTTTTTCTATAAATATAAATTTTTTATATCATACAATCTACTACCCAGAGAAAAACTTTTTTTCGACATTTTTCTATATCAGCAATACTCATCTACATCATCATCATCTATAATGGTCAAAAAAGCATTCCACTGTTTGGATCTATCAGAATTTAATTAAGCAAATTTCCTACTTAGATTATTTTTACTACTATAAACAATAAATACCCAGTAACTATAGTGATGCACATTATAATAAATGACTGAACTACTGAGACCAATTAACTAGAAATCGTTAGTAACGTTTAATTAACAATGGTACCTTAAAATTTAGCTAAGAACTGACTTTTAATATTTATACACAAGTAAACATAATACTTATTTTTCCTTTTTTTAAGTCTAATTGCTTATAATCTAAAAGTTTGAATTTTTTGACCTTCTGTGGGACCTGAAAATGTATAAAACAAAGATGGATTTTGTACAGTTCCTTCATCACGTCCACAACAGCATATTGGCTATTCTTGTGGACAAGTCAAGAAAAAGCACACAAACCTGCAAAGTCAAGATTCACTGCGGTTATCTTTTAACAGGCTGAATCTTAAAATGGGCAATCAGGTTATAAATGTGTGGCTGTGTCTGGTCACAGCGAGCATGGGCATCTTAGCAAAAACTGGGCCTCAGAGAAAATACCTCAAAAACTAAACAATCATTTCCTTATTTTATTTAAGGCTACAACTTAATTATATCTAAAGACGTATCAATGTTTCATTTTTATTTTTGTTTCAAACTCACACACATAAAATTACCATCTTAAAGTGAACAATTCAGTGGCACTGAGTGTGTGCGCAATGTTGTGCCACCACACCCTTTATCTAGTTGCAAAGCACTCTCATCACTCGAAAAGGAAAACCCACTAAGCAGCTGAACCATGGTTCTTTAATTTACCAAACAGGAGAGTTTCACATTTTTCTACTAATTTTTTTAACAGCAGTCAAGATACAGAAAGTGAATACAAATAGATACGTTCTTTTTTCTGTCCATTCTTTACTCTTTTTCTACTTTAATTCTAATAATAAATTATACTTATAATAATAAAAATAACAATACAAATTTTAGCCATCATTTTAATTTGCCACCTCTGCCCTTTTTGTACCATCCTATAATAAACTATATTATTATTTATTCATTCTAGCCCAGAGACGTGAAGTGGCATTCCAAGGTAATAGAGTTAATATGTAACATTTCAAACACATGTCCAAGATCCAAACACTGTATTTAAGCCAAAATGAATATATTTACACATAGCAAAGCATCACTGACTCCTATTTTAGCCTCTACTCCGCATGTGATTTACACATAAAGGCACAATCGTTCTGTATTGACAATTTTTAGAATAAGCCACTAAATTTCTTTTCAAATTAAGTCCACTTTTACCAAAGTATTCCTCATGATACAATTAATAAATGTTACTCATCCAATCAATGAATCTTTATCAAGCATTTTCATTGTGTAAGAACTGGGACAGATGCCCCATGGGAGATTAAAAATAAAAAATAAATATTGTATATTAACACATATATGTGGACTATAGAAAAATGGTACAAATCAACCGGTTTGCAAGGCAGAAATAGAGACACAGATGTAGAGAACAAACATATGGACACCAAGTGGGGAAAGCAGGAAGGGTTGGGGGGGGATGAATTGGGAGACTGGGATACCAAATTGTACACTCTAAATATACGCAGTTAATTGTAAAAAATAAAAAAATGAAAAGTTAAAAAAAAAAAAAAAGAATTTAAGACATGTTCCCAGTCCTCAAAGAATTTAGCACAAATTCACAAAATATTGAACAAAAAAAGACAAACAATAATTCAAGAAAATCCCATAAATGTCACAAGATGGTAAATGATTAATAAATGAATATGGATGCTATACCTGCACTGGAGTAAAAGAAATAATCAGACTTTCCAGGGACTACTAAACTCTGGCTCGGAACTGACACTATCTCCTGGGGGCCCAAAACATCACCCCAGTCAGAACAGGGGCTTGTAGAGGTCAGGAGGTCTGGAGAGATTCAGCGAAGTCGCACGCGTCCCACAGTGGGTCCCTGAGCCTGCTCTGTGGTTCTCCCCCCAGTGCTGGAATGCACAATTGGAATGGATGTGCTCAGAAGCAGGCAGAACCCCCACAGCGGTCCTCTGACCTGTGGAGTAAGGGCTATCACAGCGAGAAAGGCCAAGCAGAGGCCACTAGCGCTTCCTCTGCCTAGGAGAACAGCAACCCAAAAGAAATCCCACACTCCTGAAGGTAACGCAGCAATTAATGCAGCTGTCAAGGACTTCAAAGATGAGGCGGTGGTGACTCCCACATCCCCAAGAAAGACAGATCTCGAAGAATGGCAGTGAATTCTCACAAGCTTAACCACGGGGTGACTCTAACTGTGGCTGCCGCAGCAACATGCTTTACATGGCTTCATTGCTTGGGTAAATGAACACATCTCCTGGCACCTGGTATGTGGCTGCTGACGTGACAAATGCTTTCCTCCTCCATCCTTGTCCATAAGCCCCACCAGAAGCAGTTTGCTTTCAGTTGGCAAGGCAAGCAACACACCTTCACTGTCCTAACTGAGGGGTTCACGCCTCTCTGCACCTAAGTCACAGTTTAGCGTGCAGGGATCTTGGTCACCATTCCCTTCCAGAAGACTGCCCTTCGCTCCAGACTGCTCCTGCACTGATGACAACGCGCGAATCAGACCTAGTGAGTAAGAGGTAGCAATTACTCTAGACTTATCAGTAAGACATCTTCATGTCAGAGGGTGGGAAATAAATCTAACAAAAATTCAGGAGCCTTCTACTTCAGTGAAATTTCTAGGGGTCCAGTGGCGTGGGCCATGCCAAGATACCCCTAAGGACTGCTGCATCTGGCCTCTCCTACACCCAAAACAGAGGCACAGTGCTCCATGGACTTCTCTGGATTTGGAAGCAACATATTCCTCACTTGGGTGTGTTGCTCTGGCCCATTTACTGAGTGCCGGTCTTGAGTGGCGCCCAGAACAAGAGAAGGCTCTGCAGCAGCAGGTCCATGCGGCTATGCAAGCTGCTCTGCCCTTGGCCTTATGACCTAGCAGATCCAATGGTGCCAGAAATGTCAGCAGCAGACAGGATGCTGTTCGCAGCCTCTGGCAGCCCACAGAGGCGAGTCACAGCAAAGGCCCTCAGGGTTCCAGAGCAAAGCCCTGCCATCCCGTGCAGACGACTACCTTCCTTCTGAGAAACAGCTACTGGCCCGCTGTCGCGTCTTAGTAGAGACTGACCACTTGACTGTGGGCCACCCAGTTACCATGCGACCTGAGCTGCCCGTCATGAAATGGTGTTATCTTTATCTGACCCACCCAGCCATAAAGCGGGCGTGCACAGCAACATCCCAACATCAGGTGGAGGTGGCGTATACATGATCGTGCCCAAGCAGGCCCTGAAGGCACAAGTAAGTCACATGAAGAAGTGGCCCAGACGCCCGTGGTGCCCACTCCTGCTGCTCCGCCTTCTCTCCCCTGGGCTGCACCTGTGGCCTTCCAGGGGTTCCTCCTGATCAGCGGGCAGAGGAAGAGAAGACTGGGCCTGGCTCACAGATGGTTCTGCACAATATGCAGACACCGCCCCCAAGTGCACAGATGCAGTGCTGCAGTCCTCCCTGGGACATCTCCAAAGGACAGCGGTAAATGGTCCTTTGGACCTCCCAGTGGGCAGGACTTCAGGCAGTGCACCTGACTGTTCACTTTGCTTGGAATAACGGCCAGACATGTAAGTGTATACTCATACTGGCCAATGGCTGGATGGTCAGGGACTTGGAAGGAACATGACTGGAAAATTGGTAACAAGGAAATCTGGAAAAGAGGTGTGCAGATAGACCACTCTAAGTCGGAAACAAAAATGTGAATACTTGTATCCCACGTGACTGCTCATTAAAGGCGGACCTCAGCTGAGGATTTTAATATTAAAGTGAACAGAAGGACCTTATCCTAGTTCTACAGATATGAGTCAACCTCTTTCCCAAGCCATCCCTGCAATCACCCAGCGAGCTCATGAAAAAAGTGGCCATGGTGCCAGGGATGGAGGTTATGTGTAGGCTCAGCAACACAGACTCACACTCTCCAAAGCTGACCCAGCTACTGTCACCAATGAGGCCTTCAAACTCACACTGGAACTATGCCATGGGCTCCTTGGGTCTCCCTTATGACAGTTTGGCCCCATTAATGGTTATAATTTTTTAAAAGCAAAGAAGCAAGCGTATCTCAGGTGGACAAATCTTCAACCCCAAGATAATCTAAGGAAATAAACATTCCCTCAGATATCATTCAAAAGGTTAAACAAAACTATGAATTCAGAAGGGAAAAATAAATATGAAGCTTTATGAAATTCACTACATGCAGTAAAGGATACAGACCTACCAAAAAATTAGAAGCAGAAACAAAGTCAGGGGTCATAAAACCCTCAAGAACAATGTCCAGAGCTGACGGCTTAGGCTTCCTACTTCTGAGAATATATCTGGAAGCAATGATATAAATTAGAAGGCTCTTCCTCCAGTTCCCCAACTTTCAGCTGATGTGGTCCCCTGGAGGTTAAAGCTATTGGTTATAGTTTAACTCAACATATGTTTACTGGGCTACCACTATGTGGGAAGCACTGTTCTCAGCCCTGATTTATAAACACAATACAATACCTGGGCTTACACCCTTTACCTTATAATGAGGAAGACGACCAATACACACAAATACTCTCACTTCCAAGGTTAGTGCCTCCAGCGTTAAATACACAGCACATCAGGTACTGGCAGCTCTTGCTTCCAGTCCATAAACAGAATAAAAGAAACAGCCCTGCCTTAGAGTATTTGAAGGTCATTAAGTATATCATGCCATTTCTATTTAGTGAAACTGGAAACAAAGGCTAGTCCACTTATAATACTGGTTAGCTTGGCCTGAGACCACCTGCATTGCTAGTGAAAACACCTGGAGCCCAATCCTCAAAAATGTATGCACTACAGAACCGACAGTCTTAGGGAAAGCGAGGGCCAGAGGGAACAGTCCTCGACAAACATTTCAGACAACACATACAAAAACATCTGTAAATCATATATTATCTAACTATTGGTCACTAACACACAGCACTGTCAGCGAAAAATCATTCACAAGAAAAATCACTGATAAATATATTTTTCAACTCACCATTGGTAAACACAACTCACCATTACTTTCCAGGCTGTTTCCTGACTTTCATAGTGACTTACAGTAGATGGCTTACATTTTGTATCAATTTCAGTAAAGACCTTCATTTGTTTGAGTTTTTCAATTGCTAAGCAACAAAAATGGAGTAATTTCTCTTTATTCACTTAATAATTAGTCCTAACTTTATTGAAATCCATTTGGTTTTCAGAGCATCAAGGACTCCATTTGCTGCCAGTTTCAAGCATGACAGAAACCACAAGTCCAGTATAAAGGATGTGATAAACTAATATGTTAAAATTCTTCTTGTCAAGAAACAGGACAAGCAGTATTAAAGGACAACTGGAAAGGAAATTTTTGCAATTAACCTGATAGATAGCTAATATTTTAAAAACACTGAAAAAATGGGCAAAGGAAATACAGGGAGACAGTCCACTAAAAATTAAGTACAAATGACCTCTACGTGCGCTTTGCAAATGTCCACCCTCACTGCTAACTAAAGAAATGTAAATTTAAGAGGGGAAATGTCATCTATGGAATTGGTAGGTTTATTTAAACTAACACAAAAAACTGGTGAGGATGCATTTTGGGAACAGAGATACTCACACACTATGTGAAAGTGGAACTGCGAGTGAAAATCAGACAGCTTTTCTTAGGAATAATTGGGAAATAACTTTTCTTTGTTAAGCTCTTTATTGGAACATAATTGCTTTACACTCTTGTACAGTTTTTGAGGTACACCAAAGTGAATAATCAGTTGTTTTTATACATAAATCCCCATATTCCCTCCCTCCCGCGACTCCCCCCGCCCCGATGCTCCCTGTCCTGCCCCTCTAAGGCATCACCCATCATCAAGCTGATCTCCCTTTCTTATACAGCAACTTCGCACTAGCTAATCTGTTTTACAGTTGGTAGTGTATCTATGTCTATGCTACTCTCTCACTTCATCCCAGCTTCCCCTTCGCGCCCCGCCCCCCCAAACCCGTGTCCTCCAGTCCATTCTCTGCATCTGCATCCTTACTCTTGCCCTGTCACTGGGTTCATCAGTATCATTTTTTTTTTTTAATTCCATATATATGAGTTAGCACACAGTATTTGTTTTTCTCTTTCTGGCTTACTTCACTCTGTATGACAGACTCTACGTCTTATCCACCTCATTACATATAGCTCCATTTCATTCCCTTTTATGGCTGAGTAATATTCCATTGTATATATGTGCCACATCTTCTTTATCCATTCATCTGTGGATGGGCATTTAGGTTGTTTCCATGTCCTGGCTATTGTAAATAGTGCTGCAATAAACATTATGGGTACATGTTTCTTTTTGGATTATGGTTTTCTCTGGGTTATATGCCCAAGAGTGGGATTACTGGATCATATGGTAGTTCTATTTTTAGTTTTTTAAGGAACCTCCAAACTGTTTTCCATAGTGGCTGTACCAGCTTACATTCCCACCAACAGTGCAGGAGACTTCCCTTTTCTCCACACCCTCTCCAACATTTGCTGTTTCCAGATTTTGTGATGATGGCCATTCTGATTGGTGTGAGGGGATACCTCATTGTGCCTTTGACTTGCATTTCTCTGATGATTAGTGATGTTGAGCATGTTTTCATGTGTGTGTTGGCCATCTGTATGTCTTCTTTGGAGAAATGTCTATTTAGGTCATCCGCCCATTTGTGGATTGAGTTTTTTGCTTTTTTGGTATTAAACAGCATGAGCTGCTTGTATATTTTGGAGGTTAATCCTTTGTCCATTGCTTCACTGGCAAGTATTTTCTCCCATTCTGAGGGTTGCCTTCTTGTCTTGTTTACGGTTTCTTTCGCTGTACAAAACTTTTAAGTTTCATTAGGTCTCATTTGGTTATTCTTGATTTTATTTCCATTATTCTAGAAGGTGTGTCTAAAAGGATCTTGCTTTGATGTATGTCACAGAGTGTTCTGCCTATGTTTTCCTCTAGGAGTTTTATAGTGTCTGGCCTTACATGTAGGTCTTTAATGCATTTTGAGTTTATTTTTGTGTATGGTGTTAGGAAGTGTGCTAATTTCATTCTTTTCCATGTTGCTGTTCAATTTTCCCAGCACCACTTACTGAAGAGGCTGTCTTTTTTCCATTGAATATTCTTGCCTCCTTTGTCAAAGATAAGGTGCCCATATGTGCTTGGGTTTACCTCTGAGTTCTCTATTCTGTTCCATTGATCTTCCTTTCCATTTTTGTGCCAGTACCATACTGTCTTGACCACTGTGGCCTTGTAGTATAGTTTGAAGTCAGGAAGCCTGATTCCACCAACTCCAGCTTTCCTTCTCAAGATTGCTTTGGCTATTCAGGGTCTTTTGCATTTCCATACAAAGCGTGAGATTTCTTGTTCTAATTCTGTGAAAAATGCCATTGGTAATTTCATCGGGGTTGAGTTGAATGTGGAAATTGTTTTGGGTAGTAGTCATTTTCACAATGTTGATTCTTTCAATCCAAGAACATGGTATGTCCCTCCATCTGTTTGTATCATCTTTGATTTCTTTCATCAGTGTCTTATAGTTTTCTGCATACAAGTCTTTTGCCTCCTTAGGCTGCTTTATTCCTAGGTATTTTATTCTTTCTGTTACAATGGTGAATGGGAGAGTTTCCTTAATTTCTCTTTCTGCTTTTTTGTTGCTAGTGTATAGGAATGCAAGAGATTTCTGTGTATTAACTTTGTATCCTGCAACTTTACTAAATTCATCGATTAGTGCTAGCAGTTTTCTGGTAGAGTCTTTAAGGTTTTCTATGTATAATATCATGTCATCTGTAAAGAGTGACAATTTTACTTCTTCTTTTCCAATCTGGATTCCTTTTATTTCATTTTCTTCTCTGATTGCTGTGGCTAAAACTTCCAAAACTATGTTGAATAATAATGGTGAGAGTGGGCATCCTTGTCTTGTTCCTGTCCTTAGAGGGAATTCTGTCATTTTCTCACCATTTAGAACAACGTTGGCTTTTGGTTTCTCATATATGGCTTTTATTATGTTGAGGTAATTTCTTTCTATGCCCATTTTCTGGAGAGTTTTTTTATCATAAATAGATGTTGAATTTTGTCAAAAGCTTTTTCTGCATCTATTAAGATTACCATATGTTTTTTATCCTTCAGTTTGTTGATATGATGTACCAGATTGATTGATTTGCGTATACTGAAGAACCACTGCATTCCAAGGATAAACCCCACTTGATCATGGTGTATGATCTTTTTAATGTGCTGTTGGATTCTGTTGGCTAGTATTTTGTTGAGGATTTTTGCATCTATATTCATCAGTGATACTGGCCTATTATGTTCTTTTTCTGTGACATCTTTGCCTGGTTTAGGTATCAGGGTGATGGTGGCCTCATAGAATGAGTTTGGGAGTGTTCCTCCTTCTGCTATATTTTGGAAGAGTTTGAGAAGGATAGGTGTTAGCTCTTCTCTGAATGTTTGATAGAATTCGCCTATGAAGACATCTGGCCCTGGGCTTTTGTTTGTTGGGAGATTTTTAATCACAGTCTCAATTTCTGTACTTGTGATTGGTCTGCTCATATTTTCTATTTCTTCCTGGTTCAGTCTTGGAAGATTGTATTTTTCCAAGAATTTATCCATTTCTTCCAGGTTATCCAATTTATTGACATACAGTTGCTGGTAGTAGTCTCATAATCTTTTGTATTTCTGCGGTGTCAGTTGTTACTTCTCCTTTTTCATTTCTAATTCTGTTGACTTGCATCTTCTCCCTTTTCTTCCTGATGAGTCTGACTAATGGTTTATCAATTTTGTTTATCTTCTCAAAGAACCAGCTTTTAGTTTCACTGATCTTTGCTACTCTTTCCTTCATTTTTTTTTTTTCATTTATTTCTGATCTGATCTTTATGATTTCCTTCCTTCTGCTCACTTTGGGGTTTCTTTGTTCTTCTTTCTCTAATTGTTTTAGGTATAAGGTTAGGTTGCTTATTCAATATTTTTCTTGTTTCTTGAGGTAGGACTGTATTGCTGTAAACTTCCCTCTTAGAACTGCTTTTGCTGCATCCCATAGGTTTTGGGTTGTTGTGTTTTCACTGTCATTTGTTTCTAGATATTTTTTGATTTCCTCTTTGATTTCTTCAGTGAATTCTTGGTTATTTAAGAGTGAATTGTTTAGCCTCCATGTGTTTGTACTTTTTTGCAGTTTTTTTCCTGTAATTGATATCTAGTCTCATGGCGTTGTGGTCAGAGAAGATGCCTGATATAATTTCAATTTTCTTGAATTTACCAAGGCTTGATTTGTGACCCAAGATGTGATCTATCCTGGAAAATGTTCCGTGTGCACTTGAGAAGAAAGTGTCTTCTGTAGTTTTTGGCATGGAATGTCCTATAAGTATCAACTACGTCAAGATGGTCTAATGTGTCATTTAAACCTTGTGTGTCCTTATTTATCTTCTGTTTGGATGATCTGTCCACTGATGTAAGCGGGGTGTTAAAGTCTCCTACTATTATCGTGTTACTTTCGATGTCCCCTTTTATGGCTGTTAGCATTTGCCTTATGTACTGAGGTGCTCCTATGTTGGGGGTATAGATATTTACAACTGTTATATGTTCTTCTTGGATGGATCCCTTGATCATTACGTAGTGTCCTTCCTTGTCTCTTGTAACAGTCTTTACTTTAAAGTCTAATGTGTCTGAGTATTGCTACTCCAGCTTTCTTTTGACCTCCATTTGCATGGAATATCTTTTTCCATCCCTTTACTTTCAGTCTATATGTATCCCTTGGTCTGAAGTGGGTTTCTTGTAGGCAGCATTTAGAAGGGTCTTGTTTTTGTATCCATTCAGCCGGTCTGTGTCTTTTGGTTGGAGCATTGAATCCATGTACATTTAAGGTGATTATTGATATGTGTGTTCCTATTACCATTACCATTTTCTTAATAGTTTTGGGTTTGTTTTTGTAGGTCTTTTCCTTCTCTTGTGCTTCCTACTTAGAAAAGTTCCTTAAGCAATTGTTGTAAGGCTGGTTTGGTGGGTGCTGAATTCTCTTAATTTTTGCTTGTCTGTAAAGCTTTTGATGTCTCCGTTGAATCTGAATGAGATTCTTGCTGGGTAGAGTATTCTTGGCTGTAGGTTTTTCTCTTTCAGGGTTTTCAGTATATCTTGCCACTCCCTTCTGGCCTGCAGTTTCTGCAGAAGGATCAGCTGTTACCCTTATGGATTTTCCCTTATATGTTATTTGTTGCTTTTCTCTTGCTGCTTTTAATACTTTTTCTTTGTGCTTAATTTTCGTTAGTTTGATTAATATGTGCCTCAGTGTTTCTCCTTGGGTTTATTTTGTATGGGACTCTTTTCGCTTCTTGGAATTGATTATTTCCTTTCCCATGTTGGGAAAGTTTTCCACTATAATCTCTTCAAATATTTTCTCAGACCCTTTCTTTTTTTCTTCTTCTTCTGGGATGCCTATGATTAGAATGTTGGTGCATTTAATGTTATCACCAAGGTCTCTGAGACTGTCTTCCATTGTTTTTATTCTTTTTTCTCTTTCCTGCTCTGTGGCAGTTACTTTCCCCATTCTATCTTCCAACTCACTTATTCATTCTTCTGCCTCAGTTGTTCTGCTGCTTATACCATCTAGGGTATTTTTAATTTCGGTTATTTTGTTGTCCATTACTGTTTGTTTGCTCTTTAGTTCTTCTGAGTCCTTACTGTTTCTTGTATTTTATTTATTTTGTTATCAAGATTTTGGATCATCTTTACTATCATTACTCTGAATTCTTTTTCCAGCAATTTTCCTATTTCCTCTTCATTGATTTGGTCTTGTGGGTTTTTTTCCTGCTCCTTTGCCTGCATGGTGTTTCTTTGTTTTCTCATTTTGTCTAATTTATAGGATTTGCAGTCTCCTTTCCCTATGCTGCCTAGTAGTAATTCCTCTTGTTTCTGCCCTCTGGCCCTGTTGTGGGGTTTGTCCAGTGTCTTGAGTAGGCTTCCTGGTGGGGGGGGTCTGGTGTCTGCTTTCTGGTGTGTGGCTCTGTGTCTTTTCTCTCTGATGAGCAGGGCCGTGTCAGGTGGTGTGTTTTAGGGTATCTGTGAGGTTAATATGGCTTTAGGTAGTCTGTGTGCTGATGGGTGGGTTTCTGTTCCTGTCTTGTTTGTAGTTTGGTGTGAGGTGTCTGGCACTGGCGGTTGCAGACAGTTGGACGAAGCTGCATCATAGACTCTGATACTGGGCTCTGTGAGAGTTCTCTGCAGTTAATCTTCCCTGTGTCTGAGGACTCCCTAGGAGTCTAGCATCCTGGATTCAGTGCTCCCTCCCCAGAGCCTCCTACTTGACTTCTGCTGGAGTAGTCAGACTTCAGAGGCTGCTTGTCCCAGTTATGTTGGGATCTTTGCAGTCCTTTCTGGTGTCCAAGATCGTTTACTGGTGTTCAGCTGGTTCTCAGTGGGAATTATTGTGTCTTTTGGTGTATTCCTGATGCATCTGTGGAGAGGGATGCATTCCACATCCTTCTACTTCACCATCATCCTTCTTTGGGAAAAAACTTTTTAAAAACCTTTAACGTATGCTTACAGGGAGAGTAAACTGCAGAAATTTGTCCTAAAGACAAATATTTATTTGTAAAGATGTACAATGTAGCTTTTTAAATCAAAAAATTGGGAACAATTCATGATTACAATGGCTCTGGGCAATACTGTAAACAGCAAAGAAAAGTACTTCAAGTATGGAAACCTCCCCACTACAGCTGATGGTGCAAAGACAAATCAACAGTGGGTAGAGCAGGTTCCATTTCATTATTTAGTTACGTGTTCACATGCACACACACAACATTGAAGCATTTTGGTCACAAGAGTACCCACAGTAGTTCTCTGGATTGTAGGACTGTAATACTAATTTTCTTCATGTAAATTTTGTTTTCCAAATTTTCCACAGCAAACATAACTCTTTAAACACACACAAAGGGGCAAGAAAAAAGGTAGTTATCTGTATAAATTCCAGATGGATTAAACAGTTAAGTGTAAACAAAACCATTTTTAGAAGAACAAGAAAAAAAGAGTATTTGTCACATCTCAGGAAGGGAAAGGATCTCCTAAACACAGAAACAGAGAAACCAAAGGAAGAAAAAGACTGGACAACATAAAAATGCAAAAATTCTGTAATCAAAAAAGCAAAATTAAAAAGTAAAATAAAAACTAGAAAAACATATTTACACAAATCTGATAACTGATGTTTCACATATAAAGAGATAACATAATTCAATATGAAAAAAAATGGGCAAAAGACAATGAAACATATAAAAAAGATATGTGTATTATATCTTTTTTTTAGATATTTTTATATATTTCATAAATTAAAATTAACATGTCCTACCTCACTAAAAACTTCCAGAAAATGACAGAGCCAAGGATGGAATTCAGGTCTATTTCACTTCAAAGCAATACACCATGTTGCCCAAATAAGTCATTATTTTCTTTAAACCACATTAATTTTAAAGTTTGTCCTGGACAAAAGAGTTTTTCCCCCTTCTATCATACATTTTTCAAATGACTAAAGAAACTAACAGCAAATAAATAAAACAGACACTATGGTGGGCTTTTTTTTAGGTCCTAAATGGAGGTTGAGTTCTTCTGACATATCCAGATAAACCAAAATTCTCTTGCTAAATATTTAAATGAAAATGTATTTATCAAAATCACAGTAAGTATAAAAACTGCTTCTTGTAGAAAAGCCTTTTCCAACTAAGAATAGGAATAGTAAATAAAATCTGGTTTTCTGATTTTATTAAGGACCCAAATGGTTGATTGAAGGAAGATGCAAATTATTAGGGAACTAAGAAAAGCAAAAATTTTAAATACAGTACATAAAAAAGTAAAACATTAATTGTGATTATATTAAGCAATATATACTGACCATGAATCAGGGAGCCATTTAGCCACTGAATATAGTAGTTTTGAGGAAAAGAAAGCAGGATTTCATTGCTGATTATTGAGAAGGGTAAAAGCAAAACTGCCCCAGCTGAAACTGCTAGAGTGAACGTGCTCAAAAACAACCTGGAAGAGAAGAGCATCACTGTCACCAGTGGTTGGAAAAAGCAAAGGCTATGGAAGTAATTCAAAAAAATAGAATCAAAACTCTTAATTTTTTTAAATCCAGAAAGAATTACATATGCATTTCATTATTTGCAGTTGGAAGACAAATCATACACATATGGTCCTAGAAGTTAAACTAGACCAACTCTAAAACTCACTCTGTGAAAAGACCATTAAGTTGAAAGAGTTAGCCTCAAACAGACATATACTGGAGATAGAGTCCTTTGCACATTTTACGAAGAATAAATTGTAGTCTCATTCCTCTTTTAAATTTAAGTATTCAATTCAAAATTGCATTTAATTAACAACTTTGGCAATATATGCTAACAGCAATGCAAAAACTGTTTCAGGTGAAAAAAATACTTGTGAAAATAGTATGAAAAACGAATTAAGTTAAAATGGTTATTTCAGGAAGAAAAAACAAAGCTATTGGTCTACTATCTCTTAAAATGGGTAAAGGTTAAATAAACTATATAGTAAACTGTAGGGAACTATTAAAGAAAATTACATATTAAACAATATTTAAAACATGATTCTGTCATTTTTTAAAATATCTCTAATATGTACTAATATGGAAAGATGTTTAAAACAAAGTAAGAAAAAAAAAAAAAGAAAAACAAACAACCACGAAGAAAAGCATGGACAATAAATATAAAACATGCTCTCCCCACACCCCCGCTAAAGTGCATATTTACACAAAGGAAAACAGAGGTACATTAAAAAAAATCTAGCACAATATATAACAATTCCTAAGAGAGTGGGACTATAAGGGGCTTTCATTTCTTCAGTTATACATGTCTGAAATGTCTAAAATTTTATATCTAATTTTTAAGGGTTTTTAAAAGACTAAAATGGCAAAGGAAAAGGGAACCTCTCTAAAATTAGAGATAAATCCTTAATTTAATATCCATTCCATTAAATTTAATGTAGAAAGAATGCATGTAAGAAGATATAAGAAAAAAATCATACTAAACGCTCAAAACATCTTTCATTAGTGACTTTGAGGCCAATGCCATCTTGTGGCAATCAACAGAAGTGTTTCCCTACTTAAAAGCCAAAAATAACCATGAAACCTCCCCGTTCAATAAATCACTGATAAAGTTTTTAATGTAGACCATATGATACATACCAAAATACAATTCAATTCAGACATAGGAGAAGCCTTACAAGCTGGTTTTCCTGAATGGACAACATATTTCCTGGGAAAAGCATGGGGACACATCTTCGTCCCAGGCCCACTGCCAACTTCAGCACTTGCCCACCAGTGACCTGGAGCAATCTTCATTTCTGTCCTCATAAGTCTGATCACTACCATTCCCTCCTTCTTCCAACCCTAAAATTAAGAGCAAATCCACAATCTCCCCATTCCAGGTCCCACCCGGCTCTCCCAATTCACCCTTCCAGGGTTCTCTGGCCATGACAGATTTCCACCTACAGCTAGGCTCACCTAACTTCCTTGTACCCCAAATGTGAGTGGGTTTCCTGGCTCCATGCCCCTGGGCACAACCAGCCCTCTCCCTCAGGTCCCCTCTGCGTCATCTGCCTGTGAAGCAGACACTCCTCAGCAGTCCCTCCTCACTCCTCTCAGTAAAGTCAGCCCCTCCTCACACGGCCCTCATGACATGGACCGGCACCCAGCAGGGAAGGCCAACCACGGCTTCCAAGACTGAAGCTGGCAGCTGGCAGCTGACCAAGGGGTCAGCTTATGAGGGCAAACAGATGAAGTTTTTGAAGTCAAAAGTGACCCAGAAAATCCTGAATATCTATGATCACTGTAAATATAACATTGGATCTCACATCAAAAACCTTCTAGAATCTACTGCACGTTAGGTATTGTGATTGGCCCTAGAGATAGAAAAAAAGGTAATACCATGCTCCCTGTTGCCCTTGAGTAGCTGTGAGGAGAACTATCCATAAAAGGCTGATGGGACAGAGGTAAATGCTGGCAAGGGGTCCTCAAGGTAAAGCCCTGGGTCAAGTCAGGGAGCGGCAGCCGTCGCTGCTTATACAGCTGTGGAAAAGTGCACCTCGGAACTGAAGGCAGTGTCAGAAACGTCACCTTCCGAAACGGAGCAGATTCTGAGGACAGAGTCAGCAGGACTTCCCGGTGTGGGATGAGAGAGGGCTCAGGGATGACCAAGACCTTCTCCTGAGAGTGGGAGTGGTGAGGCAGCCGTCAGCTGTGACATCAGCTGTAACATCAGCCGTGACGGGGACGGTTACAGCGGAGAAGACTGGCAAGGGAGGTGAGGGAGCCAGCTTTGGAGGCATCTGTGGAGTCTGACACATCCACAAGGCAGGGAAGTCAAGGACACCACGCTTCACGCTCCTCTCTGCAGGCTACCAGGTGGCCTAGGATGCCTGTCTGCCCCATTAGTGGTCATGGGCTCTGCTGATTGGTCAAGGTGCCATCTGCCAGGGCTCTGCACTCTAAACTTCCTCTTCCCTTTGTGGGAAGTTAAGTTTGAAACTAGGAAAATATCCTGTTCCTTGTCAAATAAGTCACTCACCTGTTGGTTTCTATGTATGTGGACTAGAGATTGCTCTGTTCTGCGTCGGATCCATGGCAACCCTGGCCCTGATGCTCAGACTGTCCCGATCTGTGTGGCGTGCCCCCAATGCTCTCGAGCACTTCCCTGCACCGTGCACTACAAGATGGACAAAAGGAGCCTAGAACTTTCCCTACCCTAGCCCTGCAGACAGCCTCTCCCCTAAGGAGCCCCGATTCCTTTCAGCGGAAACAAAAATCTGGGAGCTAAAGGTACTCCTTGCTCTTGGGGTGCCATGTTCCAGGTAAGCATGGACAGGCAGTAGACAGGCAGCTCTAGGGGGTGGAAGTGTGCACTAGGTATACATGTACATACAAACACACACATGTACCCACACTTTACATCTAGATTTAGTTCAATAACTCCATACCGAAAAACATGAGTCCATACAGATACCTCCGGCTCCAACGCAACAGCTCAGGGTTCGCTTCTGTTTTCTCCCTTTCCCCTAACTGCAACTGGTTCCCGTTATCTTTAACACTCTGCCACTACACTGGCCCCTCACCCCCTGCAGAGGTGTCACGTGCTCAAGTGACCCCCATTTTGGACTGCCCTGCACCATGGACACTGTCCCCACCAGAGCACTGACAGCCAGGCCAGGCCATCCCTCCGGGACACCCTCCTCAGTCTACTTGGGCTCTGCTACCCTGAGGGACACCCTGCCCACCCCCGTGGGCTGACTCCCTGTGACAGAGCACACCCCAACACACGTGGGTGCCCCTATTCACCCGCTTGGGATGACATCCATGCCCGGATTCCCCTCTGCAGGGAAACTTCCCTTCTCCTCTCAAATCCCGGAGGTCAGCATCAGGTTACCCCCTCGGGCTCTGACCCCCGCGCCAAGCCTCCCTCCTGCATGGAAACTCTCCTCACCTACGTGGCCTCGCAAGCCATTCTTAAAAGCAGTTTCACCAGTTAGGTGCTTTATCCCAAATCAAATCAAATAACTAGCTGGGAGAAAATGTAATTTGGGGTTGAAAAGGGCAGAGAGAGTAAATCTGAGGGCATGAGTAGATACAAATAGAGGACAGAGGGAAGGTCTTTAAGGAGCTGATTTTACTACTTAAAAATACTTATTAGTCACTTATTAGTTAAAAGGATTTATATTTTATTGAGGTGACATCTACTTAACATAAAATTAATCCTTTTAAAGTGAACAATTCCATGGCATTTAAGGCATCGACAGTGTTGTGCAACCACGACCTCTTTCCAGTTCCAGAACACTTTCACCACCCCAATAAAACCCCACATCCACCAAGCAGCTGCTCCCCCATTTTCTCCTCCCCTCAGCCTCTGCTAACTATCAGACTGATGCTGTTGGGTTTACCGACTCTGGACACTTCTCATAAATGGAATCATACACCATGTGACCTTTCCTGTCTCACGTCTTTCACTCAGCATAGTGTTTCCGAGGTTCATCTCTGTTGGGGCTTCATTCCTTTTCACGGCTGAACAATATTCCAGTGCAGGAGAAAGTGTATGTGTACAAGTGTGTGTAAGTACACGGAGTCTCTCTCCCTCCTCCCCTTTCCTCATCTCCTCGCCTCCACTCCTCAGCAAGGGATCCATAATCTTAAACTAATCATGAAGAAACAACAGACAAATCCAAACAACTGGCCCGTAATCTTCAAAAGCATCAAGATCAAGGAAGCCCAGGAAATACGGAAGAAGCGTCTCAGTGTGCAGGCACATAAAGGGGCCTAACAACCTGCAGTGTGTGGTTCTGGACTGGATCCTCCTGCTGCAAAGAACGCTGCTGGGACAACTGGGAAAGTGGAGCAGGGCGTGGTGGGTGCTGTACTGAGGTTAGTTCCGTCGTTCTCACCACCGTATGGCGGATCCATAGGAGAATGCACTCTTTACAAGCACTACAGTCATCCCTCAGTCTCTGGAGGAAGGGTCCTAGAACACCCACCCCCCACGTACAGACACCAAAATCTGCAGACACTCAAGTCTCTTTTATAAAATGGCACGGTATTTGCCTATAACCTATGTACACGCTCTCACATAACTTTACATCATCTCTAGATTACATATAATACCTAATACAATGAAGATGCTATGTAAATAGCTGTAAATACGAGTACAACGTAAATACCACGTAAACAGCTGCCAATGCATGCAAATTCAAGTTTTGCTTTTACGAAACTTTCTGAAATTTTTTTCCCAAACATTTTCTATCTGTAGTTGGTTGAGTCTGCATATGCAGAAGGCCAACTGTTCAAAGCATCAGGTCAGCAACTTCTCAAACAGTTCAGGGGGAAAAAATCTTTGTAGTATATTTCTAACTTTTCTATAAATTTGGAGCTATTTCAAAAAAATTTTTGAGTATCTAAAAAAAATTCTTGGAATACAGAAACTCTCCCATGCAGGTATATCAGTTTAATTTCAATTTTTAATTGAGCAAAATCTGAAAGAAAGGAATTTGCTGCTTTCCCTCCAGTGTGATACCTCAGAAGCATTAAAGAGCATGTCCATCCTCTACCACTGGCATACACAAGCAGAAAGAGAGCTCCAAGCAGCCTAAGAGGACCATCTGGGCCTATCTCCCGCTCTTAGTAGGTAAACGTTCAATTAACCACAATGGACGTCTGCTCCCTGTCCCAAGGCCATTCAAACAGTCAAGAGCTTGCTTGCTTTCCTTGGCCCAGCAACTTTCCCAACCTTAAACCCATTTCCTGGTTAAATCCTCTAAAGATTAAATCTGGCGGCTCTTTAAATAAGCTAATTTTAACAGGAGACAATCAATCCTCAATTATCCATGTATTTGCTTATATGTGCTTTCCAAGGATAGGACTAATATCTGATAAAGGTGCTATAATACTTTAGGTGAATTTTTTCCATATTTCTGCCCAAAGAGCAGAATTAAATTTTGAAAATGTACGACTTTAGAATTAGAAACCGGGAAACTGAACATTAAAATACGTACGAAATCCTGTTGACTATGGCATCTTCATCTTCTTGTTCATCTGCAAAAACGTTCAAGGTATTAATATTCTTTTATCTTCCGACAAAATGTTTCATTAATTTAATAAAAACATGAACAAAAATATACTTGAAGAAGCAATTACTGAATAGAAATTATTTTCAAAAAGCACTGTGTTTTCCAATAGAGCTTAAAAAAAAAAAAAGCACTGTGTTTATTTCAGCACAATCCAAATCTAAATCTCATTAAATCAGATAGGATAGAATATGGTTAAAGAACAGAGTATTCTGACTGATAAAAAAAAATCCTGATTAACAAAATCCATATGTAAATTAAAATCTTCCAAATATTTAGCGCTCAAGGAAATAAAACTCAGCAGAACCTTAGAACCACTATCAAGTTTATTATTACACAATGTCAGTGAAATTGCTAATGAATGAAATTTTCTGGTTGATAAAATAGCCAAAAAAATTTTTTACCATAAAATTAAAATTCAGAATCTTAGAACTCATACACTTTCCTGTAATCTGAGTCTGTCGTTAGCAATGGAAATAATGATTTCCTGGACCACCCTAAACCACCTTGGATACCACTGCCTTGACACTTCATCATTTCGTTCAAGTTACAGACAGAAATATATCAAGTTTTGTGTCTTTTTTAAGTAGCAGATGGCCCTTCCTCACCCTATCCTCTCCCTCTCTCATGGCTGTTGGCCACCTTTTTTGTCCTCCCACATAATCTTACCAGCTAAGAAAACTATGATCCAATTACAAAAGTATTACACAACATCCCGGGCCCCTCCTTCTCCTCAATACCTAACTGGGGTTATCCTCAAAGGCTCTCTGCATAGGCCTCTGGAATTCCGAGTGCCCCTCTTCTTCAGTGACAATGGCATATTTGGGCCATTCTCTTAGTCCAATCTCCATTCTTAATTACTGGCTGCCCAAAATGCTTTCACAACCAAAGAGACCACAAAATAACACAGTCACATTTAATTTTTATACTATCGTACCCACACCCAATCAACCACCATATCTTGAAGAATGTTTGAATAGCTTCACATCCATTTCAATTCTATTGTCAACACTCTACAAAACAGGTCCAGGGTCCTCGTCACCCGCCCCATCACTCTAGAGACTAAGAAGTCTCCTGTTTTCCTGCTCATCACCCCTCACTTCCTCCAAACCAACGCATTATTCACGCATTCTCTCTCTCTCCCTCCTTCTGTGCCCATAATCTATGACACCTGATACCAAAGCATCTTTTAAACCAGCTAAGATGCTGTCTTGGATCCAGGTCTTCAAAATTTTGAAAGATTACAGAATCCAAGGAGTGCAATCACAGAGCCAAGTAGTGCACTAGAGTAAGCACTATTTCTTGGTTTCTTTCAAAATTCTGACAAGTTTAGTATGATAACATAAGGAATCTTTAATATATGGAACCCTTAAACATTCACATGGCACCTAGTATTAGCCCAGCATCACAGCTGAAAATCCTGTGGTTTCTAGGAAACAGCTGAGATTGAACAGAAGTCAGTAAAGCAACTGCTTAGTTACTTATACAACTCTGGCATAAAAATCTGTGAATAAATCAGCACAAAATTCATTTAAAAAAATAAAGATATAGTGGTCCCTCTAGTGAGATAAGGATACATATGAAATAATAAGAGGATAATATATAATTAAATGCTAAATGTATTATGGAGACTCTAAATTCTATACTACTTCAAAAAAAGAAAAGATATTCTGGTAGTCAGAGAAAGAACGAGGTGGGATGATGAGGGGTGAGTAAGGTCAAATTCAGAGCCAGTCACAAGGAACCAAATATACTCATAAACTCTGGAATTTCCCAGAAACTGAAGAGCTCTGGACTATCCTTAGTTGAACATAAGAATGGTGATAAACAAGGGCTTGGGTCTAAGAAGATGACCCTGCCAGTAGTCAGATTCCCTGGAGGTTATTTTTAGTGCTCTTAGTACCAGGCAACTGCTTGCCTCAATCACGGGCATATTGAATATACTAACTGCTGATGGGCACCACATAGCCATGCACCATACCTAGACCAGTTGGCATCAGAATCAAAGCTTAACTACAATGTGTCTACTTACCTGATTTTCTCTTGTATCTTGTGATAATGAAGTAGGAGACAATGTAGAGAATGGCAAAGAGAAGGAAACAGATCTGAAACAAAACAAATTTAACAGATCATTTACATTTTTCACGTATCTTTTTAAGTAATAGAAGATACATCTTTGGTATCCATAGGGAAAAAGAATTTAACCTACTACAAAGTAAAAATTTTAGCTAATAAAAAAATATTAACTTATATCAACTACTCAACCCAGTTTAAAACCATTCCAGAAAAAAAAGCCCAGTGGATATTTTTCTTTTCATAACTTGCCCAAGTTTTTCTCAAAATCATGTGGAACTATAAAGAACCAGACCACCAGTGACAATTTTGAAAAACAAAGTCAATGAGAGGCTACTATCCCTACCAAATATTAAAACATACTATTATCATAAAGCTTCAATAACATTTAAATAGCATGCTGGCATGAAAACTTGACAGATCAATGAAACAGATTCTCTTACATAAAAGTTTATGTAAGATGGTTATATACACAAGAGGTCTCACAAATCAATGTGGGGGAGGGGTTATTCAATAATTATACCATATGTCAAAATAAACAGCAGTTGAACAAGAAACTTTTTTAATATTAAATTCCTTTTAATTTCTAACAGATCTAGCGGATGGCAGGGAAAAGAGGATGGGTGAAGGAATGGGAGATCTAACTATAGTCAAAGACCAAGTGTGCTTGAGATAAAGCCTTACTGGAGCTGTGGACCATGGTAGAAGTATTTTGAAGACTCTCAAATGAAATCATTCCAGGTGATGATAAAGCCTAGGGATCACGCCAGGCATGGACTTCTGAAGGAGAGTTAGTGGCCACATGACTGAGAATGACCTTGGGTGAGGCAGCGCATATCCACTGAGCAGGCTCGTGATATGGTCCGACAGACTGCAAAAGGCTCACTCCAGTTACAACATGGAAAATAAATGAGAAAGAGAAAATGACAGAAGCAGGGAGACCAGTTAGGAGTCACTGCAGTAATCAGAGGAGAGGTCATTTAGCCCCGTGCAGTGGCGGTGTTAACAAGTTATCAAGTTCTGGGTATGTTTTGAAAGCAGACTTGACAGGACTTGTAGGGATAAACATAAGGTTCTTGGCCTGAGAAACTGGAAGGACAGAGTTACCATTTCCTGAGTCAGGAAGGCTTAGAAGAGGAGTAGTTTTGGAGTAGAAATAAGAATGGAGTTTACACTGCTGAATTTGAAAACCATGTTATTCACTCAGGTGGAGAGGTTGAATGGGCAGTTGGGTATAAAAATGTGTACAGTTCAGGGGAAGGAGCCAGGCTGGGGGGAAAAAAGAATTATCAGCAGATAGATGGTATTAAAGCCATGAAACTAGATGAGATTTCCACTGCAGGTGGCGCGTATAGCCAGAGACGCCTGAGAACAGAGACTTGGGCTCTTAGACATTTAGAAGCCAACTTAGAAGCAACCAGCAAAAGCTGACTGAGAAGCAGCAGCAAAAAAGAGAAGGACGTACTGAAAGTCAAGTGCAGAAAGTTTATCTAGGAAAAGGGAATTATCTACCATGTCAAATGCTGCTGACAGGCCAAGTAAGATGAGGACTGAGAATTGACAACTGAATTTAGCAACATGAAGGTCATCGGTGACCTTGACAAGAACTGTTTTTCTGGAAGGGTGGAGGCAAAACCCTGACTGAAATGGATTAAAAGAGGAGAAAAACTGGAACAAAATGAAAGTAGACAGTTCTTTCCAGGAGTTTTATGATAAAGGGCAGCAAAGGAAATATGAGAGAGACTGTTGAGAGAGGTTTTTTTAAGATGAGAAAAGTTATATAGTTGTTGGAATAATCCAGTACTTACTTACTGATGCAAGAAAGAAAGGGAGAATCGCTGAAAAAATGTGCTCCAGTTGAGGGGCTACAGACAGAAACTTATCGACAGTGGAAAAGGAGAAGGAGGAGGAAGAGCAGGAACTGAGAGAACACGTAAGTCCCACCGCAGGTGGGGAAGCAGATGGTAGTGGAAGCACAGACACTCTCTTTTGCTGGCTTCTATTTTCTCAGTGAAAGAGAAGCAAGTTCATCAAATGAGCTACATATGAGGGAGGGGCGAGACGTATGTAAGTCGCACAGGAGAATGGGAGAATAAATGAAGTGGAGAAACACAACACAAGTGAGGGGTGATCAGAAATGAAATGGCCTTTAAAGTTCCAGGGAAGCCCAAGCCAAGACTGAGCAATGCAGGAAGCCTGGTGATGCCACACAACACGACAGGAGAGCCCGATTCTTAGATGCTGAGGCCGACGTAGGCTGACGCCCCAAGAACTATCACAGGCTTGATGATTTTAAGAAACTCTATTCTCTCTCCTCCCCTTTACAGCCTATGCTTGCAGACTTCACTTTTAACCACCACTCACTCACTCTCCCAACCACTTATCTGACTTCACACTCACTGACCAATTCAAAGTGCTCTGGCAGTGGTCAGTGAGGACGCAACAGCCAGATTACACTTTCATGATTTCACGTGCCACCAAAGCAGCGACTGGCATGTCAGCAATCTCCCTCCTCTGATGCTGATTCTCCCAGACGCCATCACTAGCCTCCCTTTTCCTGCCAGCCTTTAAACAGTACTCTTCTCTATGATTTCTGAATGGAGCCAGAAATCTATTCTCATTGCACCAGCTCTTCACAGATAACCTCATCTGCTCCCAGGGTTTTAACCACCAACCCCCAGAAATCCCTAGACCACTGTTTGAAAACCACTGGTTTAGGGTATTTGCAAGGTGAGTGAAATGATGGGCCGTGAAACCTAAGCGAATTGGGAGAAAAGTGAAACCAAGTGACGGATAGGAGTGGACATGCCAATCAACTGAGGTTCCCAGCAGAGAAGCAGCTGCAATAAAAGTACTTGACCAAGGAAGTCGGAAGAATTCAAAGCTGTGGTTAAAGCATGTTTTAGGGTTTTTTAAATTAGTAACTAAAGGCGGAGAAGAATAGTTTCAGGTGTTTCAAAGAGTTTGTGCAGAAGTGGTAGATGAAAAGGCATGAAAGTTAATAGACAAAGGGAAATCAAGGAATCAAAATGTATGGCATGGGATGGAAAAGACTAATGGAAAGCAATTCACCTAAGAGTCGAAGTAAGGCTAACAATTAACAATTATAAAAACAAACGTAAGTATTACTAATTTGGAAATAAAAGCTACCCACTATGAAAATAAACATAAACTATACCAGACTGAGACAAAAAATCACAGAACTGATTAGACTATTTCTCTAGTTCCAAAGATGGGACTAGGAGCAGGTGCTCCTTCTCTAAATGGGCACATCTTTAGCAGAGAGACAGACCCATGGGGATGTGTAAAATGAAAACACACATTATGATGCTTCCTATTCTCCTCTACATCCAGTGGGGAGAAAAGGAAATTCCTAACCAAAAAAAAGAAGGAAGCCATTCCAGCTCCTTACCACTACAGGTGAGGTACAGCTGAAAAAAGGGAGAGGATGGGCTCTCACTGTTCTCTGAAAACACTGAGCTTTCCTCTCCTGGTCAGGGAAGGAAGAACAAGGCTACCAGAGCCCATAAGCCGAAGCACAGGGTACATGTCCTCTGTGCCAGCTGACCCAAAGCAGGTGCTTCCGCCCTCACTGGCGGCCACGCGGCTTTAGTCCTGACGCTGATCAAGAACAGCCAGGCATTTGGGAGCTGAGTTACCCAGTCACAAGCAACCTAATACAGGTATTTCTAAAGTTCGCTCTATATCACTTCACCTTTTAGACCCACTTCAGTACCTGTTTTTGTTAACCGAAAGAAATCCAAAGAGGATTTTCACTTTTACCAAAAAAACAAAAAGGCAAAAAGCGAAAATCCGGTTCAGCTCAGCATGTTTTGCAGCGAGCGTTACAGAGGTGGTGTCCACCCCAAGCAGTGAGGGGGCCCCACCAAGCTCCTTCCCTGGGAACCACACTCAGCATCTCAGCATCAAGCTGCTACAGCTGTGAACTGTCTGTGGGCATCTGTACTTCCTCTCGACTTACTCTGTGTATCTGTGAGCAAGATGGGTCCTAAAGTAACTGTGCCACCTCGGCTTAGGAAAGGTTTCCTAGGACACTCTACTTTCAGAGGTTGGAAAAAACCTGTAATGTTTAAAATATGTTGTTAACAGCAAATATTCTTAAATTCCAGGTGTAAGATTTGAACCTAAATTCAAACTAGTGCATTATAATCAAACTGTATTACAACCTTTTTCATTTATAGCTGATGGGCTTCAGCCACTCAAGATGACGACAGGGAGTAAATGCCATAAGAGTGATGGGTGCAAACGGCCTGAAGGAAAGCTTCCACGAACACACTGCTCACGAGGTCCTGGGGGAGGAGACAAGCAAACTATAACTAAGCCAACAACCTCAGTCCACAGAAGAGCCAGCAGCCCTGGCTTTATTTTCAAGTTGCTAAATCAAAAATTAGAGATGTTGGGCTTCCGTGATGGCACAGTGGTTAGGAATCCGCCTGCCAATGCAGGGGACACAGGTTCAATCCCTGGGCCAGGAAGATCCCACATGCCGTAGAGCAACTAAGACTGTGTGCCACAACTACTGAGCCTGTGCTCTTGAGCCCATGAGCCACAACTATTGAGCCCACATGCCACAACTACTGAAGCCCATGTGCCTAGAGCCCATGCTCTGCAACGAGAAGCCACCACAATGAGAGGCCTGCGCACCACAACGAAGAGTAGCCCCCGCTCACCACAACTAGAAAAAGCCCATGAGCAGCAACAAAGACCCAACGCAGCCAATGAATAAGTAAAATAAATAAATTTTAAAAAAATTAGAGATGTTGCATACCCTTTAAAGTTACAAGTGAACCACAAAATAACTAAAATTAAACTTATAATTCTTTCAAAGTACCCTAAGAGCCAGACTATGTAGTAAAACACAAGAAAACACAAATAGTTAAAAAAAAAATAAGATAAACTAAAGATGAAACATTAAAATAATAATTGTAAATAAAACAAACTATTAAAAGAAAACTCTCACAGACTAAGATATACCTAAAATAAAGTGACTCGGAAAGGTTGAAAACAAAAGGATAAAGAGAGACATACCAAGCAGATGCTAACAACAAAGAAAGTTAGGTTGTGACATTTTTTTTCTCTCAGACAAAGCTGAGTTTAAGACAAACAGTGCTAAGACAAATTGGGGCACTTGGTGTACAATGGTATAAGCCACAATGAGGAAATAATCTTCATGCACCAAAAAACACAGCACCAAAATATATTTTCTAAAACTGAATACGCAAGGAAAAACGAAACACTAATTGAAAGAATTTAATGCACCATGAAAGAAAAACCAAATCAAATACATAATGATAAATGTGAATTTTTTTAAGTATTAGGAATGCTCTAGTAAATAAATATGTATGTTACCATACTAAATGCTCTATACCCCTATGTGCCCCATATTCTGCCACCCCACTGCCCAAACCCCTCACAACCACTAATCTGACTTCTGTTTCTAGGGATTTGCCTATTTTGGATATTTCCAATAAAGGAATCATACAATATCTGACATTTTGTGTTTGGCTTCTTTCACTTAGCATGTTTTCAAGGTTCATCCACGTTGCAGCACATATAAAAACATCACTCCTCCAGACTTTTTATAGAAAAATAAAAGTTTGATTAAAAACACAATGAATTCTTGTTGCTAGTAGCTATGCACTCCTTTCAGATATACTTGCATGTGTACACAAGGATGTATATATAAAGATGTTCATTGTTTCACTGTTTGTAATTGCAACAAACCACCTTCCAAAGGAGAGAAGACAAAATTACCAGTGCTCTATCCCCACAATTTACTTGAACACTAAACACATGCTGATATCCACTCTAACAGTTATAGCACTATCACAATAAATTGCCCCGTATCTTTCAACTTGTGCTTCAACAAAGGAAAAACAACATCTCCTTGCAAAACAACACTGAGATCTTTAGCAAGGGGTAAATATTCCATCTTTCAAGACTAACACAGCAAATTTCTAGTTCATTAATGTCATCTACAACATTACACTTTATTACTTGTTCTTAAGATTTTTCAGATTCTATGACTTGCATACCAATGCAAGTCACCAGCAAAAAGTTCTCTAAATTCCTTCTGAAACCCACTCCAGAAAAACATAAAAGGACAGCTTTATTTGAAAGGAGCGGGCACCAGAACCAGCTGGCACTCGCCCTTTGTCCTTCAGGCTCTTCATTCCAATCACAATCACTCTACCCACACAGCCTCCCTCCTCCTGAACCCCCACAACCCCCTAGTTCACAAATTGAGCACAGCAACAACTTCTACTATGTGTTTCATATAAATAAAACTTGTCTCCTAAACTATGTATTATATATACTTTAGGTATACAGGAGGTACTAACACAAATAGGAACGTTCTTGTACATCTCTTTAATCCCGCTGACTGCCTAGATAATTGATTTTAAAATAAACTGAGTAAATCACTCTCCCTTCCCACTGTTGGCTCCTTAGCCTCAGTCAGGTGTGATCAGGGCAAAGGGAAGACACTTTGAAAGTAAAGGTGGAAGTTTAGATTAGACTGGACTCAATTTTTCAATATGTGAAAGTGATTACAAAGCTATAAGATGAGCCCCAAATTGTCATCGGGGTAAGATACAAAGATCCAACAAGGCATCCTTGCAAGCAGCAGTGGGAGAAAATTAAGCTGCTTTATAACTATTTCCTATCAAGTTTACCCATGCAATAAACACTTAAGTACTGACCTCTTAATGATATTAGAGACGGAAGATCTTCCATGAAAATGGAAGATTTCACCACTAACCTTGATCTTCTTTGATTTTTTTAATCAGAGTACGTAGTTTTCCTCATATAGATTTGAACATATTTTGCTAAACATTTGGGGAGGGTGTTAATGTAAATGGCGTGTTTTTAATATCAAATTCCAATTTTTCATTGGTCATATACAGGAAAGCAACTGACTACTGTTTACAAACTTTGTATCTTGAAACCTTGCTATAATCTCTTATTTGTCCCAGCAGGTTTTTGTTGTTATAGATCCTTGGGGTTTTTATACAGACAATCTGAGAGCAAAAACAGTTTTGGTTCTGTTTGGTTGTTTGTTTTTTGTTTGTTTGTGGTTTTTTTGGCCACGCTGCTTGGCTTGCAGGATCCTAGTTCCCTGACCAGGGATTGAACTCAGGCTCCGGCAGTGAAAGTGCCAATTCCCAACCACTGGACCACCAGAGAACTTCCCAGTTTTCTTTCTTTCTTTTTTTTTTTTTTAAGATTTATTATTTATTTATTTTCTTATCCATCTTTGGCTGCATTGGGTCTTTGTTGCTGCGTGCAGGTTTTCTCTAGTTGTGGTAAGCGGGGGCTACTCTTCGTTGTGGAGCGCAGGCTTCTCAACCTAGTGGCTTCTCTTGTTGCGAAGCACAGGCTCTAGCGCAAGGGCTTCAGTAATTGTGGCAGGCAGGCTCAGTAGCTGTGGTTCACAGGCTCTCTTAGAGCACAGGCTCAGTAGTTGTGATGCACAGGCTTAGTTACTCCGTGGCATGTGGGATCTTCCCAGATCAGGGCTTGAACCCGTGTCCCCTGCATTGGCAGGTGGATTCTTAACCACTGCGCCACCAGGGAAGTCCCATCCAGTTTTATTTCTTTATTCCCAATCTTTACACCTATCATCTCCTTTTTTTTTTTCTTAATGCATTAGCTAGGACTTCCAATGCTGTTGAAAAGGAGTGGGTAGAGGGGACATCCTTCCCTTGTTCCTGATCCTAGTGGGAAAGCTTCTAGTTTCTCTCCATTAGGTATGATGTTAGCTGTAGGTATTTTGTGGATGTTCTAAACCAAATTGAGGAAGCTCCCCTCTATTTCTAGTTTACTGAGAGTTTTTATCATGAATGGATGCTTAATTTTGTCAACTGCTTTTTCTGTATCTACTATAGGATCTTATGATGCTTCTCGTTTAGTCTGTTAATGTGATGGACTATATTAAGTAATTTTTGTATAATTCTTTTTATACACTGTTGGAATCAATTTGCTAATATTTTCTTATAGAATTGTGCATCTATGCTCATGAAAGATACCAGCCTGTAGTCTTCCTTTATTTCAATGTCTTTGTCTGACTTTAGCAGTAGGGTAATGAATGCTGGCCTCGTAGAATGAGTTAGGAAGTATTCCCTCTGCTTCTATTTTCTGTAAGAGACTGCAAAGAATCGATATGACTTCTTCCTTAAATATTTGGTAGAATTCACAACCAAACAATTTGAAACTGGTTTTTGGAAGTTTAACTACTGATTCAAATCCTTTAGTAGATATAGACCTCCTCAAATTATCTGCTTTTCCTCCTGTGAGTTTTGGTAAATTGTATCTTTGAAGGAATCTGTTCTTTTCATCTAAGTTTTCAAATTGGCAGGCATAGAATTGTTCATAATATTTCTTTAGTAACTTTTTAATGCCCATGGAATCAGTAGCAATGGCCTCTCTCTCATTTCTGATATTAGTAATTTGTGTTTTCCCTCTGTTTTTCTTAGTTAGCCTAGCCAGAGGTTTATCATTCTTACTGATATTTTCAAAGAACAAGCTTCTGATTTTGTGGATTTTTAAAATTTATTTCCTGCTTTCAGTTTCACTGATTTTTACTTTCTTATTATTTCTTCTCTTTTGCTTACTGTGGCATTACTTTGCTCTTCTTTTGCTAGTTTTCTAAGGTAGAAGCTTAGATTATTGACTTTTAGATCTTTCTTCTTTTCTAATATATCCAGTCAATGCTACAAATTTCTCCCTAAGCACTGCTTTTGCTGTATCCCACCAAATTTTGATAAATTGTATTTTCATTTTCATTTAATTAAAAATATTTTTAAATTTCTCTTGAGACTTTTTCTTTCACACATGTGTTATTCAGAAGTGCACTGTTTAATCTCCAAGTACTCTGGAGCTTCCCAGCTACATTTCTGTTATTAATCTGTAGTTTGACTCGACTGTGGTATGAGAGCAGACTTTGTGTGACCTCTGACCTTTTAAGTTTAAGGTGTGTTTTATGGCCTAGAACGTGCCCCATCTTGGTGAATGCTCCATGCAAGCTTGAGAAGAATGTACATCGTGCTGTTGTTGGATGAAGGAGTCTGTAAATGTCAATCAGATCCAGTTGACTGATGGTGTTAACATAGTTCAACTATACATATACATACATACACACACACCCTTACTGACTTTCTGCCTGCTGGATCTGCCAATTACCAGTCAAGGGGGTGCTGTGGTCTCCAGGTATACCAGTGGATTCCCCCATTTCTTCTGGCAGGTCGGTCAGTTTTTGCCTCCTGTATTCTGATGCTCTATTGCTAGGCACACACACATTAACGATTATCATGTTGTCTTGGAAAGTTGACCCTTTATCATTATGCATTGCTCCTTTTATCCCTGATAATCTTTCCTGCTAGGAAGTCCACTTTGTCTGAAATTAACACAGCTACTCCAGCTCTCTCTTGATTAGTGTTAGCATGATCTATCTTTCTGTGTTCCTTTACTTTTAATATATCTGTGTCTTTATATTTAGTGGATTTCCTATAGGCAACATATAGTTGGGGTTTTTTACCCACTCTGACAATCTCTGTCTTTCAATTGATTTATTTAGACCATTCACATTTAAAGTGATCACTGGTATAGTTGTTTTGATATTTATCATAGTTTTAACTATTTGCTATTCATTGACCTTGTTCTTTGTTTCCATTTTGGTCTTTCAATCTATTTCTGCCATTTCTGATTTTAACTGAGCATTTTATATGATTCAATTTTCTCTCCTCTCTTAGCATATCAATTATGCTTCTTTTTAAATGTTTTTATTGGTTGCCCTAGAGTTTATAATTTACATTTACAACTAATCTAAGTCTACTTTCAAACAATACTATATTGCTTCATGGGTAGTACAGGGAGGGACCTTATAGCAGGATTTTCCCAATTCCTTCTTTCTGTCCCTATAACATTACTGTCATTCATTTCACTTTTCCACAAACTAATCACTGGTTACACTGATGCTATTACTTTCAATAAACTGTTATCTGTTGGATCAAGAATAAAAGATTTATTTAGCCTTAATTTATTCCTCTCTAATACTCTTCTTTTTTTGTAAATCTGAGTTTCTCACCTAAATAATTTTCCTTCTCTCTGAAAAACATCTTTTAAAATTTCTTGTCAAGCTGGTCTATCAGCAACAACTTCCCTCAATTTTTCTTTGTACTGTATAGCACAGGGAACTATATTCAATGTCTTGTAATAACCTATAAGGGAAAAGACTCTGAAAAAGAATAGATAGGTAGGCAGATATAACTGAATGACTTGTACACCTGAAACTAACACAACTTTATAAATTAACTGTACTTCAATTTTTTTAATGGTCAAGAAAATAAAAAAAATTTTTTTTTAATTTTAAAAAGGAACCCAATTTGAAAGTGGACAAAGACTCTGAATAGGCACATTCCTCCAAAGAAAATACACAAATGGCCAATACGCATACAGAAAGATGTTTAACATCATTAGTCATCAGAGAAATACAAGTCAAAAGCACAATAAGATAACATTAAAACTCACCGGGATGGCTATAATTAAAAAATCAAAATCAAAAATACCATTAATGACAAGTGTTAAAGAGGACATGGAGAAATTGGAACTCTCGTGTTGGTGGTAGAAATGTGAAACAGTGCCATGATTCTGGAAAACAGTATGTCAGTTCCTCAAAATATTGAACACGGAGTTTCCCATCACCGTATGACCTAGCAGTTCCACCCCAGAGAAATAAAAACTTATGTCCACACAAAAACTTGTACACAAACGTTAATAGCAACACTCTTCATAAGAGCCAAAACATGGAAACAACCTGAAGCTCCATCAACTAAAGAATGAAGAAACAAAACACAGCACATCCATATGATAGAATATTATGTGGCCATAAAAAAGAATGGAGTATTGATGCAAGCTACAACATGGATGAGCCTTGAAAACACCATGCTACCTGAAAGAAGCTACACACCAAAACAAAAAACAAAAAAACCCCACACATACGGCATGATTCAATTAATATGAAATATCCAGAATGGGGAACTCTACACAGACAGAAGGTAGATTAATGATTGCCTCGAAGTGAAAGGAGGAGAATTTGGGGGTAAACGGGGAATGAACTGCTAATGGGTATACTTCTTTTTAAGATAATAAAAATGTTCTGTGATTAGATTGTGGTGATGGCTGCACGACTCATGAATATACTAAAAATCAATGAATTGGGCGAACTGTATGATATGTGAATTGAATCTCAATAAAACTTTAAAAAACAATTGAGTTGGTTTTGTGCAGCATTCCCATTGCTCTGACAAGAATAAAATACACATACATGTACGAACTACTAAATGTGCATTGTACAATTTCAGTGATTTCTCATATGAGTTAAATGCTCTTACATTTGCATTTGAAACTTGTATTGCACAGTATCTAGATGAACGGTAAATTTCATGCTAACAAATTTTAAATTTTTTACTTAGTGTTCTACAACATTGAATAGCAAGTAAAAAAAGCACTATGACAAGTTGGGAGAAAAACCACAGAATAAAGGAAAACGCTTTATATTTTAGTAACTTGAATGGCATTTTTTCCTGCTTTTTGAACATAGAACCCATATTTTCATTCTGCACTGGGCCTCAAAATTTAGGTAGCCAGCCCTGGAACAAATCTGAAAACCACTGCATGGAACCTCCTGGAGAGCAAGCACAGAATATGAATGTGAATAAAAAAGTTCCCATCACCTTGCTCTTTTAACACCAAGACATTAAGTTAACAAAGCTACATCAGGTGCTCTTGATAACTAGCACAACTCTGAAACTAGTTCAAAAATCATCTATTCTTGAACAAGCTTACCCCAAGTCCACAGAAACAACATATCCCATACAATCAGGTTCAAGCACTGTGCCAAGCACCTTCCTAATATTGTCTCATGTAATTCTTATGACTTTGAGGTAGGTATTGTAATTCCCACTTTTACAGACAAGAAAAGTAAGATTCCAAGAGATTAAGCACCTTGCCACACAGCTAGTAAGCAGCCAAGATATGACTGTAACCTACTCTGCCGCAACCCGAAGCCAACAAACCTGCCTCCATGTTCCACTTTCAGGACTGCAGTGCAGTAGGGAGAAAAACGGGCTCTCCGTAGAGCACAATGGTTAACAGTGGGGGGTTGAAAGAGTATTAGACGAGGGATAACCACAGTTACAAGCCTCAGTAATACATCTGATACTAAAATATACAATATCAAGTAACTCATTAATCAATCCCATAAAATCACCATCTCATGAATTACCATACTGGTGAAACACCATTTGCAGTCCTAGATGCCCAGCTTTTTGTAAAATTCCTTATTTAGTTACGGTGCTCTATGAAAGACACAGACACAGTAAATTCGAGAAGAACTAAAATGATGTTAGATAAATGACTTCTTAAGGTCAAAAACTGTACATTCAGGGATATGTGGAACGTTCCTGACACCCAAGTCCCCAAGAAGATGCACATGTAGAAAAACTGTTACTAATTAAACTTCAGAATAACTTTTAAAATTCCTATCTAGAGAGTCTATGGCCCACACAACTGAAGCATTATGAGTTTCATCATGAGTCTGTTGTAAAGAGCCACGAAGAAAAAGAAAATATCGTATTCCCTCTCCAACTTCAAGTTCCCCTCATGCAATTTAAAGTTTATGCAAATTTAGTTCTACAAACCTTGTTAAAAGCCAAAAAATTCTGACATCTCCAAACTTCAATTCACTTTTGGTGGAGACGGGTCAGCAATGGAGAGACAGGTAAAGTGGGATGACACAGAGGAATGGTTTTACAATGACGCTTGGGAAGGCACCCCACCACAGTCTGTGAGGGCGGTAAGAAGACAGGTACATAAAAGGTGACAAGTGCGCTTCCATGGAGTCCTCAAGGGCAGAGCTAGCCCAGTGACTGGGAAAGGCCACCCAAAGCCTCTCCCACCATCAGCACACATTCTTCAACGCCAGCAGAATGGTAACGAGCGGAGTCTCAGGAGCTAAAAACTCCAAGTCAAAAAGCAAAAAAGCACCAAACGTCTGGATAGAGGAGCAGACATAAAGAAATACTTCTCAGAACACATATTACTCAAAACAATCCAAAATGCATTTACAAGGATTCCACTGATATTCTAGGGAAGCGGATCCTGAAAAGATTCTAACACACAAAGGATGACAGATATTAACAGTGTAAAATTAGAATTTTTTATCTTTATTTGGTGTCCTTTCTGAATTGTTTTAAGTGTTAAAATCTTTATAAGGGCTTTCAAAAATAAATTCTGAACTTTATTCCCTCATGTCTCTTTTTTCCTATAATGCCGTAAGTTTCTTGAATTATCTTACCACCAAGGTTTTCAGCAAATTGACCTGTACTGCTATATTCACATACAATGCTCAAAGCCCTAACATCAGCATGAGTGAATACCTACAAATATCCACTACAGACACTGTGGAGAATAAAACAAAAGCAGATGGCTCTCAGAGACTTTATACTCCATCCTACTGCATAATTTTGGCTTGGATATAAAAGGAAGACTAACACTAAAAATCATGCTGAGGGACTTCTCTGGTGGTGCAGTGGTTGATAATCCACCTGCCAATGCAGGGGACATGGGTTCAAGTCCTGGTCCGGAAAGATCCCACATGCCGTGGAGCAACTGAGCCCGTGCACCACAACTGCTGAGCCTGTGCTCTGGGGCCCATGAGCCACGGCTGCTGAGCCTGCCTGCTGTAATTACTGAAGCCCGCATGCCTAGAGCCCATGCCCTGCAACAAGAGAAGCCACCGCAATGAGAAGCCCACGCACCACAACAAAGATTGGCTTCTCCGCAACTAGAGAAAGCCCACGTGCAGCAACAAAGACCCAACACGGCCAAAAACAAATTAATTAATTTTTTTTAAAAATCATGCTTTGGATGCCTATACCCTTCAGCAAATATACTTCCAAGTGTCCCTTAAGAAGGAAAAGAACAGGGAAAAAGGAAAAATCATCTCAAGTGTAATGAGGGATGCCTCGGTCTCCTTTAACCTCACGTGCAGAACTAGAAAGAGGTGAGGTATACTCACAAGGAGAACAGTGCAGGCCAAAGCTGCTATAGCCAATCGCCACAAACGCAGTGACCTAACACAAATTTATTACCTCATAGTTCTGGAGGTCAAAACTCCAACATGGGTTCCCTGTGCTAAAAGCAAGATGTCAGCAGGGCTAGTTTCTTCTGGAGACTCTAAGGGAAAATCCACACCCTTGTCTTCTCCAGCCTCTGGAGGCCACCCACACTCCTTGGCTTGTGGCTCCTTCCTCCACCTTCAAAGTGCATCACTCCAACCTCTGGCTGTCACCACATCTTCTCAGACTCTGGCCCTCCTGCCTCCCTCTTGTAAGGACCCTTGTGATTGTACTCACCCAGATAATTCAGGATAATCTTCCCCTCAACATCGTCACATCTGCAAAGTCCTTCTGCCATCTAAGATAACATGTTCAAAGGCTCCAGGGAACACCGCATGGACACCTTTATGGGCCACTGTACTGCCTACCAGGGAAAATCAATTTAACCTAGTTCAGCAAAATCAGATACAAGGAAACCTCTATACCTCTAGCCCATTCCTCTTTGTTCACCAACCTTATAAAATCACCTCAATATACACTGGCTATTGGATTTATATCTACTACACCATCCACTGTAAGATTTTATGACCACAATGAGAAAGGGAAGAGCAGCCCTTGCATCTGGGAGCTGGCCTGCTACTATCAGCTAGGCCTTGAAGCAACCTTCAAACTGGCTAGCAACTCAGAGCCAGGTGCTCACAGCTAGGAGTTGATGATTCTCCCATCGAAAATAAACAACTTCAGAGAACATTAACATCAGAGACGACCACTCTACGACCGTAATGGATTAAGATTAAATAAGACCACTCTGCAGTCACACCTGAACAAAGACAAAAACATGAACACTGTCCAAATCATAAAAATGACCAAACGTTCCCCCCCTCCCGCTAATATGAATGACTTGCATCTTCACCAATTAGTTTTAGCCTCACTCAAATCTTTTTTCCTTCTAGATAAGATCCATGAAGACATCCAGTCATACAACCATCTCTGCTTCGTAATAGCATCCCACACAGATCAAAGCCCCACTTCACTTCCATTCACTCTTCCCAATCACCGAACACAAGCCCAAATCCTATTTTAAAAAGTTGTTTTCTAACACCCTCTTACTGAGATGCCCCACAGTTCCCCCATGGTATGCATCTGCCCTCACCGCAGCATGCAATAAACCTGACTTGTCCAACTACAGGTGTGTTGCTGGTGGTCTTTGGCTAAAGAACAATCCAAAGGTCAGAAAAGACTATGGACCCCCAGACAACTGCATTCCAAATTTATGTACAACATAGGTGACTGGCTCCGTCTTCTGCCCAACTCCTATTCTCAAGAGAAGAGGGATAAAGTTTTCATCTCTAGCACACGGAGTAAGCCATGGAAGTGAGGGCAAGACCATGGTAGGAAAAGACAGGTAAATTTACCTGCCTTTTAGTGAAGCACCAGGGGAAGGATGAGTCCTGGCACCCCCATTTTCCCCCACACCTATTTAGCCAAAAGAGACCCAAATAAATGGTAGGGTCCTAAAACCTCTACTGTTGTAGAAGTCCTAGTCAACCCTAGAACCGTCCCCAAATATATTACAGCAAGTAAGGGACCTGGGTCCGCAGCTAGAGTAAGGAAGAATTCTGATCACACAGCCAGACCCCAAAGCTCCCAGCCAGCTGGCTTCATCGGCTCTCCTTGGTCCTTTCGTCAGCCTTACAATAAGCCAAGCCTCCATTCTGTGTAACTGACCTAGCTGGATGCCACTGAACCCTGAAGCCTGTCATAGTGGAGGTTTACACCTTCTAGGCTGTAAACAGAGTACAGGCTGTGGAATGAGCCTTCCTGGATTCAAAGACTGGTTCTATCGCACACTGTGCCAGGTGCTGTGAAGTACCCACTTCACAGTGTTGTTGTGAGACTCAAATAAGATAACCTGCTTAGTACTCAATAAACGTTATTTCTTACTAATTTAGTGAATGGATTATGGAGACTTTTTAGTACAATTATGGATTTACCTGCGATCATTTTAAACTAACAACTGTATTGGTGAAAGTGGCATCAACAGAAGATAACCGTTTTGAAGACATCATCTAAATAAATGCATCCAAAGAACAGATTACTGAAAGATAAGTGTTGCTGTGCAACTATGGCAGCATAAGGAATAGGCAGATATAAATTACTGTCAACGTTTCAGCTCTCCTGATGGGTATTAATAAGCTAGAGTCAATGCTTTAGAATTCTGGGTGATGATTCATGGGTGTATATTATTTAAAAACAGGTTAATCAAAAGCAGGTCACATAAATGGGAAGGATATCCCAAAAAGAGGGGATATATGTATATGTATAGCTGATTCACTGTGCTATACAGTATAAACTAACAAAACACTGTAAAGCAAATATACTCCAAAAAAATTTTTTTAACAAAAAAAATATTAAAATAAGAAAAGCAGGTCACAGACACACAAAAGTTGGTGTATGAACCAAGGGTTAAAATTAATCCAATTCTGTGCACCTGAAGTCCAAAAGGAAAAGGAAAAAAACACAGCAAAAGGAAGAAAGGAAATGGATCATTACCACCTGACAGTAGCAGCTGAAAGTGATCATTTTAGTAACTAACATGAGAATTCTGAGATATTCATAATATTAAAGACAAAAATTATTACATGACGATTTAAAAGTTAAACACTACACCATATACAAAAATTAACTCAAAATGGATCAAAAACCTCATAAATATAAGTTAAAAACTATACAACTCTTAGAAGAAAACATAAGGGAAAATCTTCACAACGATGGATTTGGCCATGATTTCTTGGATATAACACCAAAACCACAGGCATAAATAGCAAAAAAAAAAAAATTGGGCTTCACCAATTTGAAACTTTAGTCCAACAAAGAACACTATAAATAGAGTAAAAAAGCAACCCATAGAAGAAGATATTGTCAAATCACAAAGGGATTAATATCCGGAATATAAGAAGAACTCCTAAAACTCAACAACAAAAAAACCCAATTCAAAAACGGGCAAAGAACTTAGAAAGACATTTCCTCAAAGAAAATATACAAATATCCAAAAGCACATGAAACAATGCTCAATATCACTAATCATCAGGGAAACACAAATCAAAACCATAATGAGATACCACTGCACACACACTAGAATAACTACTATTAAAAAAAAAAAGTCAGAAAACAACATGGGTTGGTGAAGATACAGAGAAACTGAAACCCTGGCACATTACTGTTGGGAATGTAAAACGGTCCAGCCACTGTGGCAAACATTACGGCAGCTCCTCAGAAAAATTAAACATAGGATTACCATGTGATCCAGCAGTTCCAAACCTGGCTATATACCTACAAGAATTGAAAGCAAGGTCTGGAGCAAATACTCATACATGCATGTTCAGGGCAGCATTAGTCACAGTAACCATGAAACCACCCAAACTTCCACTGATGGATGAATGGATAAGCAAAACATGGTATATAAACACACTGGAATATTATCCAGCCTTAAAAAGGAAGGAAATTGTGACACATGCTTCAACATGGATGAAACCTGAAAACATTATGCTAAGTGAAATAAGCCAGACACGAAAGGATAAATATTATATGACTCCATTTACGTGAGATACCTGGACCAAAAAGTGCCTTCGGTTTTAAAGTAAAAATAAAAGACACATTTTTTCATTTTTACCAAGAACTTTACTGAACAACGTATTCATCCTTTTGTTCCACTACCTTCTGCCATTTTTCAGGCAACTTCATAATTCCATCTTTCCAAAACTTTTTATCTTTTTGAGCAAAGAACCATTCCAGGTACATTTAATAGTCTTCCAGGGAATTGAAATTCTTTCCATTAAGAGAATTTTGTAAAGACCAAAATAAGTGGAAATTCGAAAGTGCACTGTCTGGTGGATGAATCAGAATTTCCCAGCCAAGCTGTAACAGCTTTTGCCTGGTCATCAAAGAAACATGTGGTCTTGCATTATCATGATGGAAGATTACGCATTTTCTGTTGACTAATTCCGGATGCTTTTCGTAGAGTGCTGCTTTCAGTTGGTCTAATTGGGAGCAGTACTTGTTGGAATTAATCGTTTGGTTTTCCAGAAGGAACTCATAATCCCACCATATACATACAACATCACCTTGTCTGGCTGAAGATCAGCCTTTGGTGGGGTTGGCGGTAGTTTATTTCGCTTACCCCACATAATTGTACAGCATCCGCTTTTCACTGTCCGTCACAACTTGTTTTAAAAACGGAATGTTTTCGTTATTTAACTAGAGACTTACAAGTGGAAATACGGTCAAAAAGGTTTTTTTCATGTAACCTATGTGGAACCCAAACCTCAAAGTGATTCACATAACTAAGCTGGTGTTAATGATTTTCAACACTTGATGTGGATATTTTGAGTATGTCGGCTGTCTTCCGTGTGGTATAATGTTGACTGTTCTCAATTTATGTCTCAATTTGATCGCTGTCAACTTCAACTGGTCTACCCGACTGTGGAGCATTGTCCAGTGAGAAATTTTCAGCACGAAACTTCACAAATCACTTTTGACATGTTTGATCAGTCACAGAACTTCTCTATACACTGCACAAATCTTTTTTTGTGTTTCAGTTGCATTACCTTTCTTGAAATAATAAAGTATAAAATCCCAAAATTTTGCTTTCTTCTTCCATCTTCAATATTAAAATGGCTACACAAAAATTCACCAACTTTGATAAGTTTTTTTTTAACTGCACACTGATATGACAGCTGTCACAATACAATCTAACAAAATTGTTTCAAATGAAGTTAAATACAACAAAGCACTACTAAAGCCATCTTAAGGAACCGAACTTTTTGGCCAACCCAATAAAATTCAGAAAGACAGAAAGTAGAATGGTGGTTACCAGGAGCTGAAAGGAGAGAAGAACAGGGAGTAATTGATCAAAGGGGACAGTTTCAGTTTGGAATGACAAATAAGTTCTGGAGATGGATGCTGGTGATGGCTGCACAACAATGCAAATGTAGTTCATGTCACTGGACTGCACACTTAAGAATGGTAAACTGAATGTTATGTATATTTTATCTTTTTGGCAAAACCAAAAAGAGTTGAATAATTAAAAGAACTGGCACCACAGCAATCAGAGAAGAAAAAGAAATAACATGAATCCGAACTGGAAAAGAAGTAAAAGTGTCACTGTTTGCAGATGACATGATACTATACATAGAAAATCATAAGAATGCTGCCAGAAAACTACTAAAGCTCATCAATGAATTCAGTAAAGTTGCAGGATACAAAATTAATACACAGAAATCTCTTGCATTCCTATACACGAACAATGAAAGATCAGAAAGAGGGATTAAGGAAACAATCCCATTTACCACCAAATCAAAAAGAATAAAATACCTAGAATAAATCTACCTAAGGAGGCAAAAGACCTGTACTCTGAAAACTATAAGATGCTGATGAAAGAAATCGAAGGCAACACAGATGGAGAGATACACCGTGTTCTTGGATTGGAAGAATCAATATTGTCAAAATGAGTATTCTACCCAAGGCAATCTACAGATTCAATACAATCCCTATCAAATTACCAACAGCATTTTTCACAGAACTACAACAAAAAAATTTTAAATTTGCATAGAAACACAAAAGACTCCAAACAGCCAAAGCAATCCTAAGAAAGAAAAATGCAGCTGGACGAATCAGGCCCCCTGACTTCAGATTATACTACAAAGCTACAGCAGTCAAAAGAGTATGGTACTGTCATAAAAAAAAACAGGAAAAAACAAACAAAAAACCAGAAATACAGATCAATGGAACAGGCTAGGAAGCCCAGAAATAAATTCATGCACCTATGGTCAATTAATTTACTACAAAGGAGGCAAGAAAATACAATGGAGAACAGACAATCTCTTAAATAAATAGTGCTGGGAAAACTGGACAGCTACATGTAAAAGAACGAAACTAGAACATTCTGACACCATACACGAAAACAAACTCAAAATGCATTAAAGACCTAAATGTAAGGCTGGATACTATAAAACTGTTAGAAGAAAACATAGGCAGAATACTCTTTGACAAAAATTACAGCAATATCTTTTTCGATCCACCTCCTAGAGTAATGAAAATAAAAACAAAAAGAAACAAATGAGACCTAATTAAACTTTTGCACAGCAAAGGAAACCATAAAACAAAATGAAAAGGCAACCCACAGAATGGGAGAAAATATTTGCACACAAAGCAACCAACAAGAGATTAATCTCCAAAATATACAAAAAGCTCATGTAGGTCTATACCAAAAAAACAAAGAACTCAATCAAAAAATGGGCAGAAGTTCTCAACAGACATTTCTCAAGAAGACATACAGGTGGCCAAAAAGCACACAAAAAGATGCTCAACATCACTAATTACTATTAAAGAAACGCATACCAAAACTACAATGAGGTATCACCTCACATCAGTCAGAATGTCCATCATCAAAAAGCCTACAAACAACAAATGGTCGAGAAGGTGTGGAAAAAAGGAAACCCTTCGACACTGTTGGCAGGAATATAAATTGGTACAACCACTATGGAAAACAGTATGAACGTTCCTTAAAAAACTAAAAATAGAACTACCATATGATCCAGCAATCCTACTTCTGGGCATATATCTGGAGAAAACCATAGTTCAAAAAAATACATGCACCCCATATTCACAGCAGCAATATTTACAATAGCCAAGACACAGAAGCAACCTAAATGGCCGCTGACAGAGGAATGGATAAAGAGGATGTGGTATACATATACAATGAGATATTACTCAGCTATTAAAAAAAGAATGAAATAACACCATCTGCAGCAACATGGATGGACCTAGAGATTGTCATGCTGAGTGAAGTAAGTCAGACAGAGAAAGACAAATATCACATGATATCACTTATATGTGGAATCTTTTTAAAAAATGATACAGGGACTTCCCTGGTGGTGCAGTGGTTAAGAATCTGCCTGCCGGGCTTCCTAGGTGGCACAGTGGTTGAGAATCCGCCTGCCAATGCAGGGAACACGGGTTCAATCCCTGCTCCAGGAAGATCCCACATGCCGCGGAGCAACTAAGCCCGTGCGCCACAACTACTGAGCCTGTGCTTTAGAGCCCGTGAGCCACAACTATTGAGCCCATGTGCTGCAAATACTGAAGCCCACACACCTAGAGCCCGTGCTCCACAAGAAGAGAAGCCACGGTGATGAGGAGCCCGTGCACCACAATGAAGAGTAGCCCCCACTCACCGCAACTAAAAAGAAAGCCCGCGCACAGCAAAGAAGACCCAACACAGCCAATAAAATTAATTAATTAATTAATTAAAAAAAAAAAAAAGAATCTGCCTGCCAATGCAGGGGACAAGGGTTCAATCCCTGGTCCGGGAATAAGATCCCACATGCCGAGGAGCAACTAAGCCAGTACTGAGCCTGCACCCTAGAGCCCGAGAGCCACAACTATTGAGCTCACATGCCACAACTATTGAAGCCCGAGCACCTAGAGCCCGTGCTCCACAACAAGAAAAGCCACCGCACTGAGAAGCCCGCGTACCGCAATGAAGAGCAGTCCCCATTCGCCGCAACTAAAGTCCACGCACAGCAACAAAGACCCAATGCAGCCAAAAATAAAATAAGTAAATAAATTAATTAATTTAAAAAAATTAAACCCCACAAATATACAGTTACCTAATTTGTAACTAAGGTCATAAATGGTGCCGAAGCGATTGGACATCCATGTGAAAAAAAATACATATGACTCCTACTTTACAACACACACAAGAAATAAATTCCAGATGAACTGTAGGTTTAAATGGGAAGAGAAAACCAAAAAAGCGTTGAGAAAAGCACATGAGAACATCTTCATAACCTTGGAGTAAGCAAAGATTTCTTAGAACAGGACATAAAAAATACTGATCATAAAAGAAAAATTCTAACAGAGTGAACTATATTCAAATTAAGAATTTCTGCTCCTTAGAAGATAAGCAAGTGAAAAGGCATCCACAGAATGAAAAAAAGATTTACTATCCATATACACATGTATGTAAGCATATGTATATACATATGTACACACGTGACCAAAGTATCACATGCAGAAAACATAAAGAACTCTTACAAATCAATATTAAAAAGATAAACAAGTTTAAAAATGGGAAGAAGACTCGAAGACTCTTCACAAAAGGTTTTCAGACGGCCGGTTAACATACGAAAAGGCGCTCAAATTCATTATCATTGGGGAAATGCACATAAAATCTTCTGTGCAATAAATACCACGACACTTATCAGAATGGCTACAATTAAAAAAAAGAAAAAAAGCAGGAAGTACTAAGTGTCAGTACAGATGGGAAGCAAATCACACCTCTCCCACAGTGCTGGTGGGAGTGTAAACTGGTACAACCCACTCTGGCAAACTGTTTAAAAGTATCCACTAAAGATGAACTAATCCACAACCTATAACCTAGAGGCTCCATTCTTAGGTACAGACCTAACTCACGCATTGACATGTTCACCAGAGGACATCATGTACGAGAATATTGGTAACAAAAATCTGAAAACTACTGAAGTACCCACCAATAGTAAAATAAAAATAAGTTGTGCTATAGTCACACAACTACAGCACTGAGAGCGAATTACAACCATATACAACACAGAGGAATTTCACAAACACTGCTGAGTGAAAGAAATCAGACACAAAAAAAGTGCACACTGCAAGGTTCCATTTATATAAAACTTCAAAAGGAAGCTAATCTATTAAAGCCAGGACAGTGGTTACCCTTGGTGAGCGGAGGGTAACTGGGCAGGAAGAAGGGATGGGCCTCTGGGGCGCTAGGAATGTTCTGTTTCTCCGTCTGCGTTCAGGATTACACAGGTGTATTTAGTTTAAAGCGCTTCAAGGTGTACAAGTATGATTATGTACTTCTCTGTTTATTTTAGCTTTAATTTAAAAATTTAAACTAAAGATGCTGTATCAGAGTCCACCAATTCAGACTTATATCTCTCTATTCCAAGGTATGACTTGGCAAACTGATGCTCAATTTTCTAGGTCAGTAACTACACAAACTAGGCAATTCTCATCCGGAATTTTTTCACCTAAATCCAAGAGACTGACTCTGAGAGAAGCTAGTTAGTAACCACAAATACACAAAACTTACACTTTACATTGTTATGAAAACACAAATAAACACAACCACAGCGTATGCCAGTGCCCCAGGAAGAGGTGAACACATCGCAGGAGACGTCTGAGGCCAAGCCTGCTTCCCGGCCCCGCCGGCAGCACCGAAGACCCAGCGCACGGGAGAGCACGCCGCTGCCGGACGCCCTCCGTCCGGCCACCCAAACGCCAGGTCTCAACTCAGCACCAGCGGGCGGGCGGGCGACGGGGGGCGGACGGGTGCGCGCCGCCCGGGACGAGGCGACGGCGGCGGGCCGGGGGCACGGAGCCCCGGATGCCCGCCCGCACACCTGAGGCCCGGGCCGGGTCGGGCCGCGGAGGGGCCAGGCCACAGCCCGGAGCGCCGACGCCGCGCCCCCCGGCTGGGGAAGGACCCGGGGTGGAGGGGGTGCGGGGGGCACCGCAGCACCCCGGGGGCGGGGCCTGGGGGCGGGGACGCGGGGCAGGTGGGCGGGGCGGGGCCTGAGGGGGCGGCGCTGGGGAGGCCGCGGGGACCCGGAGGGGAAGGGGGAGGGGGAGGGGAGGGGGAGGGGAGGGGAGGGGAGGGGGAGGGGAGGGGAGGGGGGAGGGGAGAGACGGCGAGGACGGGGGCGGGGCGCTCACCGTGGACTCCCGCACTTGGCCGTGGAAGTGCTGCTCCCGCGCCGACACCTCGTCCTGCCCTTCCATCCTCCTTCATGCCCGCCGCCGCGCCGCCCGCGTCCGCGCGCTTCGCCGCACCATCGCCTGCTGGCCCGAGGGGCTGGACGGCCGCCCCGCCGGCCGGGACGGGACGGGAGCGGGCGGACAGCCGGCCGCTGCAGGGACCGCGACCACGACCCCGGCCGCCGCCTCAGCCGCCGCCTCAGCCGCCACCTCAGGGGAAGCCGCTCCGGCTGCCGAGGGCGGGCACCGCGCGGGCCGGGGCGGGGCGGGGGCGGGGCTTGACGTCAGAGGAGCGCGCCGCGCGTTTGCGTCAGAGGGGCGCGCCGCGCGTGGGCGTCAGAGGAGCGCGCCGAGAGGCCCGGGGCCGGGGGCGGGGCTGACGGGCGGGGCTCGCGGGCCGCGCTCCCGGGACGCCGGCGGAGGCGCCGAGGCAGCCCCGTGAGCAGCTGGCGGTTGGCGTTGGCGTTGGGTCCGGCGCGCGCGCCCGGTGAGGGCCCGCTGACGGAGGCGGGCGGGCTGGCGCGCCGGGCCCGCAGGCGTCCCCGCCGGACGGCGGCTGCGGCCAGCGCCTCCCCGGCGGCGGCGACGGGCGGCGGGTCTCCGCGGGCTCCGTCGCTCCGCCGGGTAAGGAAGGGGTCGGAAACCGGCTCTTTCTGGACGCGCGTCGGGCGGGAACGCGGCTTCTCTGCGCGCGGGAAGCGGTGCGGCTCCCGCCGCTCTTGGGCTTACCCCTCCCCGCGGGACGCGTGCACGGCCCTGGCCGCGAGGCCCGGCGCTCGGCGGTTGCGGGCCCGGCCTGGGCCGCCGCCCCGTGGGCTGCTCTGGGCGTCGCCGCGCGTCCCCGACGGGGCCGAGTCCCCCACAGACGCGCGAGCTCCGCGGTGGGACGCCCGCTTTGCCCCCGAGTCCGGCAGAGGTGGCCTGGGGCCCCAGCCCACACCGCGGGCTCGGCGCCGCCGCTTCCACGCGTGCCTCGGGACGCCCTGGGCTCGACATAAAGACGCCTCCCGCCGTGGGCTGCGCGGTGCGGCGCCGCGAGGTGCTTGGAGGCACAGCCCTTTGCAGGGCAGGCACGCCCGTGACAGTGCGCGCCAGGCACCTGGTCTGCTGACCTGGTTGGACATGCGAGCGTAGGTTCACATCCGTGAAAGTTTGCAACTTGAAGGGCCGTACGTGGGGGCTTACTGGAATTCACCCCCATTCTGCACCAAGTACCTGTTTGTTGCTGTTGTTTGCATTAAAAATGAATTTGAAGGAGTGTTTATCATTTTACTCTTGGATGTTGGTAGTATAAGAAAGTCACTTAAATTGCTATTGGCTGTGACTTTTTGGCATCTCTGAGAATTCCTAGGAAGCGAGAAAATCTACAGATTGCTTTCATACCATTTTTATCATATGTATTAACTTAGATTTTGAAGTATCTTTTCGTGATGTTGAATTAAATTGTTTTTACAACTCCAACTTTTTTTTTATAGCCCCTGAAAAGCTTGTAGGCCTCCAAATACTGCGTCGATAATGCCTTTTGCCAGAAAATGGTGGTGGTGAGGACTTGGAGAACGTCAGGCTTGTTCTGAGGCAGTACTGCTGCGGTAGGCTGATAAGAATCCAGGAGTAACTTCCCGCTCGTTACATTCAGTGTTCATCTTTATTTCCTGAAAGTCTCAGAGCCCTGAAGAACCAGGGAAACATAAAGACGTGTCTGTTTTCTGAACGCCCAGCTTCTGAGAGCTAGGTTAAATACCTGCCTGAAATGACCTGGATAATTTCTCCAAATCAGAGGGTAACGAAATCCGATTTTAGGACATGACATTTAGACACATATTCCAGAAAGTCAATGCATATGGCTGTTCTGATCTTTCTAACCCAACACTCCAGCCATCTAGACCTTTTTATTTTCTTTTATGCAGCTGTCTGTGAAGGTTCACTCACCTTTGATCTTAGTTGCTTCCCTGTCTCTGGTACTTACAACACTCAGCCTGGGAAGTAGACCTCAAAAATGGCCACAAGCTCTTCCCTATACATTCACCCCTTTGCGTTATGGCTTTGCCCCTCCTCACAGCAAGGAGTAGAACCAATTTTCCACTCTTGAATCTGGGCCTGGACATGTGACTTGCTTTGGCCGAAGGGACATTAGAAAATAGGAAGCTCTCGTTAGAAAATAGGAAGCTCTCGAGAAGTACTTGTGTGATAGGGCTTGCCCCTTCTCACGGCCCCTGGGCACCCTCAAACTGCCATTGTGTAAAATCGTCCCACCCAAGCTGGAGAGGGGTATCTGAGTTATCTCTGTCACCCCTGCTGACACTTTCTTTTCAGCATCCTCCTAAAACATGAATCCCTCAAAACATGGTTCTTCCCCTCTGCTGAAAGCACTGCAATGCAGTATTCTCATTAACTGTAGAATAAAATCAGACTCCTTAACTGGTGTTCAAGACCTTGACTTTGGGGCCCCGGCCCACCCTTCCAACTGTTCCCATTTCTCTCCCTAAAGAGCCCTTTCCTGCAGCCTGGCTTCCTCCTCTCTCCAACCCCCTGGGCCTTCCCATTGCCAAAGCCCAGAACTTTCACCCATTCCTTACCCTCTTTCCTCCTCTTCAGATCCCGTGCTACCACTCTTTACTGTCCACGCCAAGGCCTTCCTTCTCCAAAAAGTCTTTCCTGGCAGTTCCAGTCTCTTCATTCACTCATTCATTCAAAAACATGAACACACAATGGAAAGGAGACTGCTTCAGTCCCCACTCTGGGAGAGCTTACAGTCCAGGCAGAAAACAGAACGTACAGTCATTCATCTGACACTTGGTACACACGACCTTATCTTTTACCTCAGTGTTTTGTGTACAGGTGTCTATCCACAGAGCACAAACTCTTTAAGGTCTGGAGTGTCTCTTCTTGCATCACGTAAACCTCTATGTATTTCCTTCAATACCTATTAGAATGTTTTGCCCAAAGTAGACACTTTACAAGTATTTATTGGTCAGTAGAATGGTTTCCCTGAGGAATTCCCCAAAGACTTCTTCAAACTTCAGTAAGTCTTCAAATTTCTGTACCAAGGTAGATAACTGTATGGACGTTGCCCGTGTGTTCAACATTACGACTCACGTGTCCACAAATGAGAATGCTGCCTGTTACCATATACTGTGTTTTCACTATCACGTTGTGTCTTTGAACCTGCCAAGATTTGGGATGGTTTCCTTCATCTCCCAAGGCCTTGCTTTGATTCTCATGATCACAATGAGATCAAAATTTCAAGACGTAAGGACGTAGAGACCGATTTTTTTTTCCTTTATGCCCCATGTAAAACCAAGTCAAGCAATGTTCAGATGTAACCTGAATTCCTTCCAGCCTCTGTTAAAGGGCTTCTTTTTCTCCCTTACCCAAATATTCACAGCGAGAGACCAACAAGCAAAAGCCTAGAAACAAGCCAGCTGTCCATCCACAGTGGGGCGCATACACAAATTGGGATGTGCTCATGTAACGGAATTTTACCCTGGCATGAAAAATCCACGAACCACAGCTGCAAGCAACGATGTGGGTGAGTCTCTACAACAGCATTGAGGAAAAAAAAAAAAAATTTGCAGAAGAATACACACAGTATGATTCCACTTACATAAAGTTGAAAGCCACACAGAACGAAACAGGATGTTACTTAGTGATGCAAACGTGTGGTAAAATCATAAAGAAAAGCAGGGGCATGACCACCCTACCGAAGAAGGGAAGGCAGAGAAGAGATGGGGGAGAGGCATGCAGAGGGAACAGCAATGCTCATTGCTTAAACACGGCGGCCAGGGCACGCCTCACAACGCCTTGTCACCTTGTCGTTTATGCATCATATATGTTGTATAAACTGTGTCCATTCAATATTGAATAAAGGACTTGTTTTAAAAGGCACTGAAACCTCTGGCAGCCTAAACTGTGGGTTCTCTGCTTCAGCTTGACCCCTTGCTAAAGAGAGCGTCTTAAAATGGAGTCAACACCAAGCAGGGGTTCTGGAAACCAGGTTCCAGCTCTGCCGCGTGTGACCTTTTGGGTCTCAGTTCAGTTAATGATGCCTAAGGTTCTTTCCAAAACTCTGTTTATGGCCTTAAAAATTAATTTGGACACTTTCCACGCCACCCTATGTTTCTGCTGGAGTTTTCGTGGGTCAGAGGAAGAAGAGAACAGGCATCGGTTGCTCAGCTGCAAACCCAAGCATCGTCCTGAATTCCGCGCTGCCCCTCACACCCCACAGCCCACCCATCACCAAGGATTGTCGCCTCTCCCACCGGAGCATGTCTTGAATCAGCCACTGCTCACACCCCCCCTGCCGTCTCCCGCTCCGAGCCACCCCATCCCTCCAGTGGCCCCTGAGCAGTCTCCCTGCATCTGCTTTTCCCAGCCACCCATCTGCCCCCACCAGTCCCTCCCAAGAGATAAGCACGTAGGTCAGACTTGCCCCTCCCCCCGAGCTTCCCATCTCACTTAGACTCTAACACTAACCCCTCACCAAGACCTGCAGGGACCGCAGACCCCACCCCTGCCCACCTCTGCAGCCTCCTACCCCACCCCCATTGCCTGTGCCCTTCCGTCTGCTCCCCTGGGTCATACCGACTTACCTGTCACTGACATTGCAGCATGAATGTTACCCATACGGAGAGGCCGTCACAGACCAAACCTCTTCACCTTGTTTTATTTTCCTCAAAACAGGACCGTTGACGTTGTTTCTTATGGGCTTGTTTTCTGCCCAGTCTAATGTGTCTGGGTCACCATTTTCCAACACCAAGCACAGTGCCTGGCAAACATTAGGAGCTCAGTAAGTCTTTCTTAGATAAATAACTGAATGTGTGAGTGAGAGGGAGAGGGAGAGGGAGAGAGAGGCAGAAACTAGCTTTTGTAGAATAACCACTGCATTCTGGGCGTCTCCCATGCGCTACGTAAGTTAACCATCACAATAACCCTGCGAAGTAGGTATGGCTGGCCCCATTTTACCATGGATGACGCTGAGAGGTCCGCAACCTGACCTAGTTCATGTAGTGCGCATTCGAACCCAGCTCCGCCTGGCTCACTAACTCCTGTCCTTTCCACAGTACCATTGCCCTCGCCACAAAATAAAACCACAACCAGCCTTGTCGTGGGTGACGCAGAGGCAGACCCCCAGGCCCTTCTGTTGGACATTCTGCCCTAACCACTCACCTCCCTTCCCCCGAGATTTTTCTGCCCTCATTTGTGTGCCTGAGTATGTGCTCAAGCATAGCGGTAAGTACAGGCTCCCTCTGCCCCTGGAGCTGCAGGGCTGGTGTGGTAGTCAGGGCTCTCCAGAGGAAGAGAGCAGTAGGAGATACAGAGAGATAGACACCCAGGTGAACAGATGGATAGATGGATGGACAGATGGATAGATGGATGGACAGATGGACAGATGGATAGACATCTAGACGGATGGACCGACGGATAGACAGATAGATAGATGGACAGACAGACAGATAGATAGATAGACAGACACGATACGGTTTCTAGTTCCATTCTCTAATAAAGAGTGAAGGTTCCTTGGGAGGTGGCTGATTCTGTGGCTGGGGCAAGAAACATACAAGATGAGCCTGGAGCATCTTGTAGTGCCAGAAAATAAGAAAGTGATCAAGGGAATTCTCTGGTGGTCCAGTGTTAGGACTTGGTGTTCTCATTGCCAGGGCCCCAGGTTCAATCCCTGGTCAGGGAACTAAAATCCTGCAAGTAGCATGGCATGGCCAAAAAATAAAAAATAAAAAAAAGTGATCAAAAACCAAAATGATAAAGGTATAGGATTATGACAAAGGGACACAGGCGCCAACCTGAAAGAGTTCCCAATGGCCAAAGCAAAAATAATTTGAACATCAAAATAAATAGCAAAGTATTGGGTTAGAATCAAAGTATAAAATAAAGATTCATGAGTCAATACTGATATAAACAAATATTAATTTAGGTAAATTCTCCCCCACAAAGAAGTGGAGCTTGCCTCCCCACCCCTGAATGTCACTAGACTTAGTGACATGCATCCAAAGAACAGACGAAAGAAGGAAACTGCAGAGGAGAAACCTGGGGGTCAGTGTGAGTGCCATCAGAGGTGAGTCACGTTGACAGCACGCACCCTTGCTGTGGGGTGATGAGAATGGCCCTTCACCCGTGAGGTCTTCCTCCCAAAACACACACCCTCAGTCCAACCGTGAGAAAAATGTCTGACAAACCCAAATTGAACAGCATTCTACGAAATACCAGACCAATACTCCCCAAAGTTGTCAAGGTCATCAAAAGTGAGGGAAGTCTAGAAAACCGTCTCAGTCCAGAGGAGGCTAAGGATAATAGTGTCAACATTGGTTCATTGGTTGTGATAAATGTACCGTAAGTAAGAGGAAGAAAGCAGGGGAGCCTGGATACAGGGAACACAGGAACTCTTAACTATCTTTGCAACTTTTCTGTAAATCAAAATTTTTAAGTTTATTTTTTAAAAAGGAAGAAAAAGAATACCAGGTACCTTGCAAAATCTCCAGGAGGATCAGAGAGCCAGACCTGAAAGAATGATGCCTTAATCAAGAGCTGGTCCCTGGAGACACAAGTGCACCATTCCTGAGTGTGGACATACAGCCCAGCCACGGCTTCTCTGACACTGGTCACTTCCAAGACTTCTCCTATCTGGACCCTGGCTGTGGCTAATCAGCAGAGTCTCGGTCATGAGCGCACACCTGCAAAGGAAGTGAGTGATATTTTCCACTTCTTTGATGGGGTAGAGTCCCTGCTTCATAGGATGGGGGATTCCCTTGGCATAAGAAGGGGCTTCGAATATTATTCAACCAAAAGGAATTATAGGGTCCAAATACAAAGTTCCCTAATGGCCAGCATAATCCAAGTATAAAAGCTAGACTCTAAAGAGACAAATGGGCTTTAGAATTTTGGTCAGTGATGACCATCCAGTGATGTGCTGGAGTGTGGGAAGACATTCGGGAACCTTTCTGAAACCTTGAAAATGTTAAAGTATGTGGGCCAAGCGATGGGATTCAGAATGTCCTGCTTGAGCAGTGGAGGAACTAAGGGTGCGGGGCATGGAGACTATCACCCTGTTTGGCCCTGAAGGATGGCTGGTTAGCCAAAGACGGGTAAGATTCCTCAGAGGAGGAACAACCTAAGACAGGCACAGCCGCAGAGGCCAACAGGGGTGGTGCATAGAGCCTTCCTTGTATCACCCTGTTTGGCCCTGGAGGATGACTGGTTAGCCAGAGACGAGTAAGATTCCTCAAGGGAGGAACAACCTAAGACAGGCACAGTCACAGAGGGGCCAACACGGGTGGGGCACAGACCCCCTAATATCTGAGAGAGGTCTCCTGCCCCCAGGGCTGTTTTGCTCTCCACCCCCAGCTCAAATCCACAGCTGCTCAACTCGGAGCCAGGAAGCAAACAAAGATAATTGCCTCAGTCATGTGAGGCCCTTGATTGTTTATGGGTGTAACCTGAGAATGTTAGCCCACGAACTCAATAAAAGCAACCTGGGATGAGTCAGCAGGGCTCTTGATGCGAGAGGTCTTGAGCCCCCGGGTCCCACTTTTCTCTTCAGTCTGTGTCTGTGTCTTCTTCAAGCTTGCGGCACCCGTCACTCACCTCGAGTCGCCGAGCTGGTCTCGGCACTGGAGACCTCTGGCACTGGCTTGTGGAAGCCAGTTGTTAACTTCTAGGAATTTTGCAAACCCAGTTGTTAAGCACAACACTATTTAAAACTAAATTATATAAACTTACACTTAATTAAGCTATATTTTTAAGGTAAAAACTACTGAAAATCCATCATGTCCTAATTATTTTATTATACTTCCCTTGAGTCTTCTTACATCTCCTTTACAATGATGTGCTGCTTCGTGTTCAGTGGCCTCACATTGGTAGCTGGGATCGGCCGTGCTGCGAGCATTTACTCCATGGGAATCAGCACGTGCTGCAAATGAGGCCCTTTCCCGCCCCCTGTAGAGCTGACTATTAGATACAGCACACCAATGGAGCCAGCAAAGATTTTAGAAAGAGCCTAAAGTGAAGGTTTTCCGCGTTATGGGCTGAAGTCAAACACAGGTGATCAGAGCTGGCCTCCTTTCATGGAAACTGAGCGAGACTCTCACCTCCTGGAGGTCATCCCAAGTGTCTGGAGAGCTGGACCAAGGGGATTCCTGAAGGGGAAACAGAATTTTTTCACAAGAAAACAATCCTAAATCTGAGAAAGTACATCAAAGTTTAGAAACATCCATTACTCCGTGCTAATGAAACACTGGCAGTTTGTGTATTTGTTGGTATTTTAAGGGGGCAAAATAAAGCCATTATTCCCTAGTGCGGGAGGGGCAGCATGCATGGGTCCAGGTTCACAGAGGGGATGGAGGTGCTGGCCTGTGTCTGTTCACTTCCTAGGACCACTATAACGAAGGACCCCAGACTGGACAGCTTAAACAACAGAAATTTATCTCCTCACAATTCTGGAGGCTGGACGTCTGAGATCAACGTGTGGACAGGATCGTTGCTCCTGAGGCCTGTCTCCTTGACAGATAGATGGCCATCTTCTCCCCAAGTCCTCACACAGCCATCCCTCTGTGTGTGTCTGTGTCCTTGCCTCCTCTTCTTATAAGGACACTGATCACATTGGATCAGGACCCAACCATATGACCTCAATTGACTTAATCACCTCTTTAAAGACCCATCTCCAGGACTTCCTAGGTGGCATAGTGGTTAAGAATCTGCTTGCCAATGCAGGGGACATGGGTTCGATCCCTGCTCCAGGAAGAACCCCCATGCCATGGGGCAACAAAGCCCATGCACCACAACTATTAGCCCATGTGCCACAACTACTGAAGCCTGTGTGCCTACAGCCCATGCTCCACAGTGAGAGAAGCCACCACAATGAGAAACCCATGCACCACAATGAAGAGTAGCCCCCGTTCACCGCAACTAGAGAAAGCCCATTGCTCAGCAATGAAGACCCAATGGAGCCAATAAATAAAAATAAATAAGTAAATAAATTTATTTAAAAAAAAAAGACCCATCTCCAGATGCATTCACATTCTGAAATACTGGGGATTAGGACTTCAACATGTGAACTTAGGGGGACACAGCTCAGCACAGGGAGTGTGTGAAAGTCTATTCCGATTGCCACTCTTCCCTCACGGAATTAAACAGCAAGGTCACCCGCCAGAGGGTAGAGAGCAGAGTAGTGTTTGAGGTCCTGAGAGAGAAAAGGCGGGGCGTTTGGGAGTGGACGAGGGAAACAGACGTGGCCTCTAAGAAGCACTAGGCTCCGGTCACCGCCCGGGCACCTCATCTGACCACCCACTCTGCTCTGTGGCCCCGGCCCAGCTCAGCAGGGCAGGCCTTGGATACTTGGCCCAGCCTCTTGTGAACATCGTCAAATGAACTGAGATTTTGGTAATTGGATGGGAGAATGGTTAGGAATGTGGTCTCCAATCTCAGAATCCTGGGTTTGAACGTCAGCTTCACCACCTCTCGGTTTCAGGACCATGGACAGGTCACTCACCTGCTGTGCCTTTTCTTTCATCCGTAAGCAGAAATAGTCAAGATGCTTGCCTGATGCGGTTATTCTAATCAAATGACACGTCCATAAAGTGCAAGGACGCTGCAAAAGTGAGCTGTCATCTCACCACCACCGTCCGAGAAGCCAGGATCTAAGCATGGTTTGTGTGACATTTACACGTTGGGTTATATATCGATATTTATGAAATACACACAAGTTTCTAAGAAATTCACGGCAAACTTGGAACTTTTACACAGGAGATTAAAGACTGATAGGATGCTTTAAATGGATGGAAGGAGCTTTAATGTGCCAAGAAACTGTGTGGCTATAGTATCCATAGAGTTGAGACTTACAAAGACTATTCAGAGGAAACAAAGGACGTGGACCTGGAATTAGCTGGGGGGACATTACAGGGAATCATGGGAATTTAAATCCACAGCTAAAAATAGCAGCATCCTCCACTTCCTCTTCAGCCTTTGGTATCAGTTTCTGATTTTTAACAGGATTTTATCTTAGGTGAATCATATGAATTTCACCCAGCTTTGTCTAACTCTCATTGAAGTATACATAAAGAGATGATCAAGCATCTGCTAGTAGAAGAAAGGAGAGAGAGGCATGAATAATTCCTGTGCACCCGGAATGTGGCCTTCTTCACCCACTGCGCTCTTGGCTTAGTTCAGTGCATACCCTCAGGCCCCCTACCCTGTACACAATAACCATCCAACAGCTCGGAAAGCAGGACCTCAGGAATTCCAAGACAAGAGACTTGCACAGACATCTTTAAACTCCACCCCCACCCTCCACCCCCAGGCAGTATAGACACAAAAACACCTTTTCTCTGATTGAGAGGAGGCAAGCTTTCCCTCCGAGGAGCACGCTGAATGGCAGGAAGGGAAGCAGGAAGAACAAGCGGGCAAACGCGGCAGGCAATCAAGGAGGGAGACGGAATGCGTCCCTGGCGCACCGCAGACTTGGCCTTGTTATGAGAGCCCCATAACAGGCGAGAGCAGCTCCGGCCCCAGTAAACGTCTGCCGGCCAAGGACAGGAGCAAGCCCCCACCCCCACCCCCACCCCCGTGGTTCTGTCTACACAGGTCTTTGTTCCGGCCTTGGCACAGGTCATGGAGAGGAAGCTGCCTGGCTGGGGAGAGTGTTCTGACTGGACATGAGCTCGTAAACTGCCCGAGGAAAGGGCGCCAAGAGCTCTGGAAATGGTTACTGAACTTTCAACACTTTTTACGCTGGCTTTTAAATGACACTTTCTAAAGAGGAAAAAGATGGGAAGGTGAGGAAGGCATACTTAAGTAGTTAGTCCTCCACTGGCCCTCGGATTCTTTCTCCGGGGGCACCCACCCCGGGGGGGGGGGGGTATCAGGGTTTCTAGCCATTCCTCCAGAATTTCCTACGTGTAAATGTGTTTTTTAATTACACAGTTGAGATCTATTTTGCTACTTGATATTTTTATTTAACAGTATATCTTGGCTGTCTTACATGTGCAGCTGTAGTCCATTCATCTCACCACTTGGTTAGTCGTCCATTGACTAGTCCTTGTTGCGTGTATTTAACCAGTCGTATGTGGGTAGACATTCGGAGTGCTTACAGTTGTTTTGCATTCCTGTGTAAATGATGCTGTGCCTAGATCCTTGCACATATTTATGTGCACGCTTGTACAAATCTTGGAGGCGGTCCCCCACCTCCCACTTGGGAGTGTCCTCTCCTGTGCTCCCACTTGGGAGTTTCCAGATGAGGTCAAAACAGCCCGGATGCTTGGGGAAAAGGGTATGTCATGGCCAGGCCCCCTCCTGGCAAAGGGTTCCGAGGGGGACCTGGTGGGGACAGAGCCAGAGCTGCCTGCGAAGGGGGTGGTCGCGTCCTGAGTCTTCACTGGCCAGCAGGCATGGGAGGGGAGACATCAGGGAATTCACCAGGACACTCAGACCACAGACCGCAGCCAGGCCTCCCCGGGGGCTGCCAGCCCCAACCAAGCCCTGGAACAGGCCCCCTGGGACAGCTGGCATCAGCAGCCTGGCTCGGCAGCCTGGGAGTGAGACTCTCCTCTTGCCGCTGAGATTTCACCCCTGAGAGCCCAGGCCCAGGAGTGAGCAGGTCCAGGTGTGAGGGGCCGCCAGCTGGGTCCAGGGTGAGTCCGTTGAGAGTGTCTTCTTGTCCCCATGCTGTGCTTTTCTGGTTACTCTCAAATGTTTATCTTTCCAGATCAACTTTGATATCATTTGTTGTCACCTCCAAACCCCCCCAAATCCTCTTGGTCTTCGGTTGGAATTAAGTTACAGAGAATTGACATTTTTTACAACATTTGAGTCTTCCTCTCCAAAATAAGGAATATCTTCATATGTATCTAAGTGAACTGACATCTTTCTATCAGCTCTTGGCTCTGGGGTTACAAGCCATGCCCAGTGGCCGGAAACCTGTGAAGTTTCTCTAAAACTCCTCCCTCTCTCCAGTCTTGCCTGCCCTAGGGCAGATCACGCCCAAGGGGGTGGCCTTTCCACACAGTAAACCCAAGTTCACTGTCATGGTAGCTGCCTCCTTGAAGAGCCAGCTCCCTGGGGTTGGCAGTAACCTCGCTGGCACTAGGCAGTCTCTCTGCCAAGTGTCACTTAAGGAGCTGGAAGGGCTGATCTGTGTAGCCTGTAAACCTTGACAGAAATATCTTGCTCACCTTTATGGGCTCCCGGGGAGTGGCATTCCTAAACATCCTGTTACTAGTGTTCCTCTTTCACAGCATTTTTAAATGCATTTTCAAGTGAGTGTCATAAAATCACTCTATCCAGGAAGTCAGCTCTGTAATCTCCAGGACATAAACTTTAAAAGCAAGATGTAAAAAGCCTTTGGGACGGCCTGACACGCTTCCACCCTGTGCTCAGGTGTCAGTTTATTAGCAAATCATTAGGACATAAAGATCCACATCAGGGAATGGACTGAAGAAGGCCTGCCGGTGCAGGTGGGGCCTGTCAGGTGGTGTGAGAGAGTGATCTGGGAGGACACAAAACGACTCTGTCATTAGCAGCGCTTACTAATTTCCTAAGAGTTCACCTTCTGGAGAGGTTTCTGTAAAACATGGAGAGACACACACACACACACACACACACACACACACACACACACACACACAGCCTGAGACCCTCGCGTGGCATCATGTCGTGTTGTGTGTGTTGTGCAGCAGAAGTTCTTGCTGCCGGTCTTGTTTTTTTGTGTATCTGTCTCCCTTAGCATCAGCCCTCTAAGGGCAGGGCCCACGCCTGAAGCTTCCCTCTCTGTCACCTAACAGTGTTCTCACAGAGCTTCTCCAGAAAGGCTTGCTGTGGATGCTGAGCCAAGGTCACAGCCCGGGACAGGCCCGTAGAGGTGCCCGTTTGTCCCCTCAGCAAGATCTTCAGGGACGTCCCTGGAGGTCCAGTGGTTAGGACTCCGAGCTTCCACTGCAGGGGGAGCGGGTTCAATCCCTGACTGGGGAACTAAGATCCCACATGCTGCGTAGCGCGGCCAAAAAAATTAAAGGGAAAAAAAAAGGAAAAGAAATCTTCAAACGAAGCAGAAGCTCAGCACAAGAAGGACACACAAGCATTGCCTTGCAAAACGCTTCACTGGCCTGCGGCTGGTCTGATGGGAGCCGTGTGTGCCTGGGCTTGAGTGTCAGGCAGTGTCAGCAGAGGTTGGGGCCCCTCGCCCCGACAGAGGCTGGTGCCCTGGCTGCAGGCTTGAGCCTCACCCCCCTCCCCGCTCCCTTGCGCCATCCCGCCGTTTGTCCTACTCGGGAAGGGGAGTTCCGGGGAGGAGGCCGGGCAGAGCTAGGGGGCAGCAGTGCCACAGGAAACGCTCCTGACAGCGTGCCACGGCCGCTCTCTCTGCCGGTCCCCATGGGGCTCCGATGGGTTCTTCCTACCCCTGGGGCCTCGGAGCCATCCATCTCTCTCCTCCCCGGGTCCCAAGTCTTGAGCACAGGAGCCCATCACAAATCACGGGACTGGCACATTTTGCATCAAAGGTGATGCTATTTATCCTACTTATCTTTACACACAGAATTTCTCCTGAATCATGGGCTTAGCCCAGATCTTAGGGCAATCTCTTTTAGTGGAATCAACCAACAGCGTTACAGAAAAAGAGACAGAATGAGAGGGGAGAGACTCCACGGTCTGGCTCCCGGTTCCTCCTTTACACCCCACAGATTCTCCCAATGCAAGAAAAGCATGATAAACTGCAGTCATTCACTGGGGGAGGGGGGGCCTTCAAATAGAACCTGTCCTCATTTATTAGCACTTCCCAAACTGGACCTAAAAATTTTATCACTAATAATGTTTGACTTTTATGTGGTATCTTGTAGCTCACAAAGCACGTGTTATCCATTATTTAAGTTCACAATAACCCAACAAGGTACACTAGGGCTGTCATCCCTTTTAAACAGATGAGGAACCTGAAATACAATGAGGTAAAATAACACCCAGGCTTGTGCAGTTAGTAAACCACAGAGACAACGGCAACCTTCAGGTGTCTGTTCCTTGTCCAGAGCTTGCTCTCCCGCTCTACGGAGCCATCCCAGGGGGAGGGTCGAGGTATAGACATAGGGATAGACGTACAGTTACAGTGTGGACAGATGCAGATGTAGAACCGTCGTAGCTGCGGCTATGGGTAGAGCTGTTAGAGACATAGCTATGGTTTTGATATGGATGTGAATGCAGATGTGGTGGTGGTTATGATGTAGAGGTACATACATAGTTATAGAGAGACAGAGATGGAGATGGGGATGGAGATGGGGATGGGGGTGGGGATGGAGATGGGGATGGGGGTGGAGGTGGGGATGGGGATGGGGTGGGGATGGAGATGGGGGTGGGGATGGGGGTGGGGATGGGGGTGGGGATGGGGTGGAGGTGGGGATGGGGATGGGGGTGGGGATGGAGATGGGGATGGGGGTGGAGGTGGGGATGGGGGTGGGGGTGGGGATGGAGATGGGGATGGGGGTGGGGATGGGGGTGGGGATGGGGGTGGAGGTGGGGATAGGGGTGGGGATGGAGATGGGGATGCGGGTGGAGGTGGGGATGGGGGTGGAGGTGGGGGTGGAGGTGGGGGTGGAGATGGACATATAAACTGCCTGAATCAAAATTCTAACATGCAGCTAGAAAACCCTGGGTCTAGATACCCTAGCTCCTGGCCGTTCCCTTCTGTCCGCAGAGGTCTTGTTTAATGGAGATGATGCTGTAGAAATGATGTCAGCCAAGCTGGAAGGTTCTGGGACTGCTGGTTGCATGTACTGAGAGGGATAATAAAATTTCCCTTTCTCTAGCCATCATCGAAAAATCTAGAAACAATAAATGCTGGAGAGGGTGTGGAGAAAAGACAACTCTCCTGCACAGTTGGTGGGATTGTAAGTTGGTACAGCCACTATGGAAAACAGTTTGAAGGTTCCTTAAAAAACTAATAATGAAACTACCAGATGACCCAGTAATCCCACTACTGGGCATACACCCTGAGAAAACCGTAATCCAAAAAGAAACATGTACCGCAATGTTCATTGCAGCACTATTTACAATAGCCAGGACATGGAAGCAACCTAAATGCCCATCAACAGATGAATGGGTAAAGAAGATGTGGCATATATATACAATGGAATATTACTCAGCCATAAAAAAGAATGAAATTGAGTTATTTGCAGCGAGGTGGATGGACCTCGATAGAGTCTGTCATACAGAGCGAAGTAAGTCAGAAAGAGAAAAACGAATACCGTAAGCTAACTCATATATATGGAATCTAGAAAAAAATGGTACTGATGAACCCAGTGACAGGGCAAGAATAAAGATGCAGATGTAGAGGATGGACTTGAGGACACAGGGGGATGGGGGCGGCAAAGGGCAAGCTGGGAGGAAGCGAGAGAGTAGCATAGACATATATACACCACCAACTGTAAAATAGAAAGCTCGTAGGAAGTTCCTGCATAACAAAGGGAGATCAACTTGATGATGGGTGATGCCTTAGAGGGCCAGGACAGGGAGGGTGGGAGGGAGTCATGGGAGGGAGGGGATATGGGGATATATGTATCAATACAGCTGATTCACTTTGGTGTACCTCAAAAACAGGTACAACAGTGTAAAGCAATTATATTCCAATAAAGAGTTAAAAAAAATAAAAATAAAATAAATTCATTAGTAAAAAAAAAAATTTCCCTTTCTTTTATTTTTTACTAGCAAAACATTAAATTATCGTTTAAGAGTTCCAATACATTTCTAACTGTGGTAGATTTTAAGGTAATTATGTGTCTCTTCAGTAATATATTTGCTATCAACTTATTGCATAAAAGGATTGCTTGTGAATTCAAGATTATTTTTAGATTTATAGTCCTTTCAAGTAAAAAAGAGGTTTTTCAGGAGTACTTCCGATTTCCAGTGTCTGGTGAATTTTCCATTTGCCATCAATAATGCCCCCTGCAGAAATCCCCCTGCATATAAATCGAGCCTGACATTCCTATAATGCATAGTGCAAAAGAGTGCTCTTAGGGCAAGAAATAATCCATGTGAATTATATCAGGCCAGCATGTGGGAAACATGTATCCTGCAATTTATGAATTCAGATGCTCCTAGAACATGTTTTGGTATTCTCAAAAGATGTACGTGTTCTTACATTTGTTGGCTATCTTGATAAATGTTTATTGTGGGCACAGTGAAAACTGCTGATTTGAAAAAATACTTTTGTAATCCTTTTTTCGGCCTACCTCTAATGTTTATTACTCACATGATCAAAACTGTGTGGCTCTATTACCCAGCCTAAGATCGTGTTTGCTGTTTTGATTTTTCCAGTGTAAAGTCTTTGTTAAAGGCATCCATTGAAACTTCGGAGTTTGGCTTTCTCTGCAGGCATGCTGGGGGCCTCAGTGTCCGTGTGCCTCTGCTGCCTGGGTTCAGTCTGTCCAGGAGGGATCTGGAAAGGCCCTGCGTAAGTAGCAGAGATACTTTAAAGATGCTATAGTATACGACTTGTGTTACTTCACATCACCTTACGTTATGCTGTCACGTTACAGGTGTGTTGGGTTGTGTTGTGTTGTAACATGTTGCTCATACTATATATCATATCATATTATTGCATTATATTGTTTTAGACTCTAGAGCTACAGTTGCAATGCAGAAAAATAATAATTTTGTCTGAGTTGAGGATGGAGTACATGTTTGGGCTGAAGGACACACCGTCTACATGGTCTGTGTTCCCTGGATAGCTGCTGCTCTCTTCAGTTTCTGTCTTATGACTTGATCATTAAAAATCTGGGTTTTGATTTGTTCATTTGGTGGTTTTGAAAGTTAAAGGCTGAGACCTCAACACTTACCCCGCTTTCCTGCCTTCATGTGCATGTGCGTGTGTGTGTGTGTGTGTGTGTGTGTGTGTTCTCGAAAACCTCAGGGGCTGGGATTCTATCATTGATCTCAGAGACCAGTTCTCCTGTCTGTGCCAGAAGTCATCAGCCTTCATTCACACAAATGCAGAAGCTTAGCAGACACCCTGACTTCCCCTCCAAGGCTGTCCACTCAGGGCTTTTCACAATGATGTCTGTCTTGCTGAGCTCTCAGCCTGTGTCTGAGAGTAGAATTTAGTCTGTTATTTAAATAGAAATTACAAGAAAAATCATGCAAGTAGGCATGTAACATTAACTGAAGAATGATTTTTGAAAGTCAGTCACCTTCTTGTAGTTAGAGCATTGAAAAGAAACCATATACTATTTTTTTGTTAAAGATTTCTTCAGAAGCATTAGGAATTCAAGTAGGAATAAATCAGATTAATTTTCAAAATTTGCAGGGATAAACTTTATTCTGAAATCATAAAAGTTCTCTTTCAATTAAATGCAAATGTGGTTAACTCCTTTCAGACATGTTACAATAACAGGTAGTAGACTGGGGGGCAGTGGTGACTATCCTTGATCTCTGTAAATAATTTGACTCGTTGGCTAATAGAGCATAATGTCTAACGTAAAAATCCCATCCTTCTACATCTGTCTCGTTAGCAAAAATAGATAGGTTTGTGTCAGGCCCACAGACTAACACAGGGGCCCTGTATTGTTCCAGGACCTGCCGGAGGAGGCGAGGGCTCTTACCAGCAGCGGTTATCGACTTGGTTTTCCTCTTGCTACAAAGAGGGTGGGACGTGATTAGGTTAGCAGCCCTCACAGTTACCCCACTGGTCCTAACAGCCGAGGGGCAGAGACAGGAACTGGTGCTCTGGGGCACCCCAGGGGCGTGGCAAAGAGCTTCTTTCTGCTCCCCCAGGATGGGTGACGAGGCTTCAGTGAGAGGATGCCTGTGGTCAGTGTGAACGTAGTGGGCACCATGAATGTGGTGGCAGCTCGGCCAGACCCCTTTCAGGGCCTCCCCGCCACGCCTGCGCCCCTCACTCTTCCCCCGGGGTGTTTACAGAGCCACACCGACATTCACCACCTGACCAGCGAGGAAAATCAAGCTTGCATGGTGGGCCACGTCTGCACTCCCCGCCAGGTCCGTCCTAGGAGACTGTGGTCCTCCCTTTGCGTTCTAAGCAGGGTGACTTGATATCTTGTTTGGGGGTGGAGAAGACTTCTACAGCCACCCTCTTCTTTTTCTTTTTCGTTTCATCCATTCAGTTCACCAGTATTGACTTTCTCTGTGCTCAGTACTATTCCAGGCACTGAGAATATTTGCATACAGTTGATAAGTACATACTTACTTAAGTATAGAACAATAGTTACAGCTCTCCGCTGTCCTATGCTTATACTTTAGGAGAGAGACAAATGTAATTGGTCATTATAATTAATAAATTAATCAAGCATCAGGTAATGCTCTACAGAGAATTAGAATAGGATCTTGTGATAAAGAGCGGATTAGGTCCAGAAAGACCCAGGGGAGAACTCTGAAAAGTGGAAAGAGGAAGGCGGATTGGTTAGGGCCCCAGGCTGGAGGGACACCAGAGCAGGGGGGGCATCGCACAACCCCTGACCAGCAGCACAGGGAACCAGGCTGGGCACCTCCTGACCCGCAGCCCTGGACAGAAGGAGGTGCGGGGGGGTCACCTCTCCCCCAGGTCCAGTGGGAGTTCTGTTCACGGACAGGACCAGGTGACCCAGCAGCATGGGCAGGGGAGTGACCAGAAGTGGCCCGGGGATACACCCCTCCCCCACCTAGAAAAACTGGGTGGCCAGGGGCTCCAGGGGAGGAACCCACCATGTGGCCCAGGAAACGCTGTAGCTCTAGGACTGGGAACGCCTCCCCCTCCCCCTGGGAGGCGTTGGGTGGCCTGCTCTGGGGAAGATTCCCCCACCCCCTTAGGTGGCACCAGCAGGGACCAAGGGGCACCCCACCAGCACCAGGTGATAAGCCGACTGAACACTCTAAGCGCTAAACCGCCCTTAGAACCACAGCCCAAGAAGGCCAAGAACTGCACGCTGAACCTCAATGGGGCGACCGCCTGCTAAAACACAAGATCCGAATTGCACGGCGTCTCCTGAGAGAATAGCCGCGACGTTCAGGATACAGCTGAAAACTGCTCGTCATCCCAAGAACGAAGACTATCACAAGCAAAGTGGGAAAAGACGGTCCGCTGAGGCCAACAGCACGTCCTAACCAGCTGCTGGAACCAGGCAGGGCTCTACAGGGAACAGCGCTGCGCCAGTGCGTGCGTGCAGAGTCTCCTCAGCAGAGAGACAGACATTATTTTAAAAAGAACCAAAGAAAATTATAGAACTGAAACCTACGATAACCAAAGAGAGAAAACTCCCCAGACACAGCCACGAGCGGAGCGGGGATGGCACGGGCCGGCATCCATGAGCTGAGGACAGAGCAGCAGAATCTACATGCTCCCAATAGCGGAGAGAACAGGCGGGAAAAGATGCACAGAGCTTCAGAGACCTGTGCACAGTCACAGAAGACCCCCATGCACGACACTGGCGTCCCAGAGGAAGAGAAAGAGAGGAGAGCTGAAAGAGGACTCCACAAAATAATGGCTGAAAAAGCGGGAAATTTGATAAAAGACATAGAGCCACAGATTCAAGAAGCTGAGCTTATCCTAAGCAGGATAAACCCAAAGAAATTCATCCACGACACATCATATCTAAACTTCAGGAAACTACAGAGAGAGAAAAGAATCATGAACGCAGCCAGAGGGGAAACAAATTACTGATACATGAGCGCCAACCTGAATGACAGCAGATTTGTGGCTGGAAACCCCAGAGGCCAAGGAAAAGGCGTGACGCTTGTCCAGTGTGGAGAAAAAGAAACCGCGAGCCACAAATTCTGTAGCCTCAGTGAAACTCTCCTTCAGGAATGAAGGGAAAGTAAAGACTTCCGCAGAAGAAAAAACTAGAAGAGTTTGTTGCTACCAGACTACCCTTCAAGCATGACTAAAGGGAGTTCCTCAAACGTTAAGGAAGTGACCAAAGAAGGGATCGTGGAGCATCAGGAAGGAGGAAGGAACGATAGAAAGAGCAGAAATAGGGGTCCGTGCAACAGGCTTCCTTTTCCTCATGAGTTTTCTGAGTCACACCTGATGATTGCAACAAAAATTGTGACGCCTTTTGATACCCAAGAGTGGCATGTTTAAAGGTGGAATCTGAGTGGGAGTCAGGTTTCCACAGGTCACCTCCGATGGGAAATGGGTCACGACATCACAGACACTCCCCGCGTGCTCACCGGAAGAAGTAGACCCAGACTTATCACGCGCAAGCGGATCCCAGACTGGGGGAAAACACGTTGCAATTTGCATTATCCACACTATATCTTTACGACCCGATGCTCCACTGAACCGCACTTAAAATGTGCCTGTTCAAAGGTGTGCACAGAAAAATCCCCCTGGCCTATCCTTCCTCTGATTCAACATTCGTCACACCTGCTAAGGCACAGATTTCCTCACCTGAGTACAGAGGCGGCGGAGCCTGGGGTCACACCGGCTGCCTGTGTTTGCAGTCGTGAGTCTAAGACATTTACACAGAGGCCATCCCTCTCCAGCACATACGTCCCGGCCTCACTCTGCAGTGACAGTGGGTGTGACTTCCTGTTTTACCTGGAACATCGCCTCCATTATCCCAATAACAGCGGCACCGCCACCTTCTGAGAAGAGAACGCATCTGCTACACGGCAACCAAGAGGCAGAGACACAGCAACAAATGAGAGAATGGAAAAGGAGACCAGGGATGCTAACAGAGGACAGGGACCAGAGCGGCCGCCCTGAAGATGAGTGTCCAGGCTGCCCGAGACCCTGAGGTGGAGCGTGGAATGGGGGCAGGGGAGTGACAAGGCCCTGCTCTCCCCCCTCCCCCCCCGGAGCTGGGGACTGACGTGCTCTCTCCGCGTGTGACCTCCCTGCTCACCCCCACGGATTATGCTTTGGACGTTTCAGGGATGTTCTTCCTCAAAGAGGCAGCCTAGGAGGGGACCCTAGTGAGGCAGGCGTGGCTTCAACCCCTCCGTTTCCAGCCGCCCCACTTCTGCCGAGGCCCCACCTTCCACGTGTCCCCTGACTTGACGGTTTAGTGGGCCCCTGCAGCGTGGGCTATTTCCACCCAATAGGACCCCCGAGGCCTTTACCTGGGTCTGTCTGGGCCACCTGTGTCCTCATCCTGCCTCTCCCTCCGTGATCCTGGCCTCTGCTGAGTCAGGGAGAGTCACTGCCACCCGCGGTCCTGGCGTCCCCGTGTGGAAGTGAGACGCTTGACCCAGAGAGGGACCGACGCCTTGAGTCATTCTCTAAAGCTTCACTGTCCTGGACGGTCACATGCGATTGGCTCTCCTGCTGTCTCACGGCCACACTCTGGCCGCCACTGGCAGGAGGAGGGAACGCCTGCCCCTCTCACCTCCTGAGTGGGAGACAGGCCTGGCCTTGCCCCCTCCTTGGGATCAGGCAGCCGCAGGAACAGTGTAGCACTACAGATGCCCTCTGACAGCCTCCTGGGTCCCTTACGCCCACATGATCTAGGACTTCTGCTGCCGTCGCGTTTCTGAGCCTGTGAAGCTCAGGGCAAGAGCCTGAACGTGTGCAGTTTACTGAGTTAAGGAAGGCGGCCCTGGGAGGCCTCGCCCAGGAGGAGATGCTCTTGCCTGAGCCTCCGAGGGTCCTGCGGGCACAGTCCCTCCGTTGTGGGGAGGCCACCAGGGAATGAGCCCAAGGAATTGGAGGAAGACACTGTTCAGGTTTCATGTGCCTCCCTGGATGGTCCCAGAGACACTCCACACCTGCCCGGGCCTCGGGGCGCCTGGGTCCCCGGCGGCCCTCCCTGGACTCTCCCGGGCAGAATCCACACGCGACAAATAGAGTTCTAGGGCCCGATGGGCACCCACCCCCCACCAGCATCCTTTTTTTTTTTTTTTTTAGTTTTAAAGCACATTGTCATACTATGTGTGACTCTTTTTGTCTCTACTTGCACAAAGAGGTAATGCCACAAATAAAACACGGAAAAGGGAGTGTTTCAGAGGAATACATAGAATCCAGAACGTTCTGAGCCACTGAAACTCCTCTGGGAAAGTGGAAAAAAGCAATTGTGGAAGTGTCAATACTTCCATTGTATTTAGATCACATCTAAAAAAATGTCAAGTTTGTACGTGGCTATGAGATGTATACAAACAGAGGCATGGTTATAATTCCACCATAATTTACTGCTTGACCAAAATAAACTAATAAGATAAATAAATACAGCTGCTCCTGCCCAACTGACTAATATGACCCTGAATAGAAATAAAATATTGGATGAGCTGGAGATGCCAGGTTTAAACTAGATTAGACAGAACCTCAGTGTGCTGCTTCGATATAATTAACGTGATGATTTAATATGTTTCTAGCTCAGAATCATTGTGAGGGTTTTTTGTAATAACGTAGAAATGAACACACACTCATCCAAGCTGCAGAGGAATAAAAGGTTGTCATATTTTTGAGTTCTGCTGGCAGAGTAATCCATTCTCATCAATCTCACACTCGGCAGGAGGACATAAGGATGTTTTTCTTCCCATCAGTCACAGCCATTATTTAATGTGGGGTAACAGCCGCAGTCTTCATTAATATATTAACCTCTGGCTCACAAAGGCCTCGCAGTAAAGCAGCCGAAGACTCCTCCTGGCAGGGTTATGTCACAGGCCTTGCAGACATTAACCATTGGAAACGCTGACCTCAGGGATAAGCCCAAAGTTAATAACCAACGTTGGCCAGCCGACACGCAGAAAGAGGCAGCTGAGAAGCCCACCTCGTGGATCCCACGTGCCGGCTGTTCAAGAGGGACGGGGCACAGCCGCAGGTAAAACCTTACAATGGAACATCCTGCAGCTTCAGAAAAAATGAGACAGACCCACCTGCTGCAAAATGGAGCAAGTGCTGAATATAAGGTTACTTAAAAAAAAGTGAAGCCACCGCACGGAACGAACTCTTACGTGCTCAGCACGCTAGCACTGAGGGGTCCCCAGAGGAACAGCTGCCTCCCGCCTCATCACCTAAAGCAAAACCCACCAGGCTCCCTGGCAACAACGCACAGCACACGTTCCCAGTGGCCCCAGATTTCGGTTCTGTTAAAGGAAATCATAGACCCTTGTAGATGTAGCAAGACAGCAAAGCGTGCATCTGTGGACTCTGCCTCCCGATTTCCAGAGGACTCACAGTGCAAGTCTCTTCCCGTCATAAGCCCAGGGGTCTCCCCTCCTGCTCACCCTACAGTGAAGCCTGGCTCGATGAGCCTCCATGGGACACACAAGCCATCGCCTCTTCTGTAGCTTGAAGGTCAACAAAGAATGACCAGACAGAACTGGGAAACCAGATATACAAAGGCGAAAGAGCAAGGGAAACAAGAGAAGGGGAACCAAGAAATCATATGCACCTATGATCCCACATCGATTTAAAATACACACAGTGTGTCAGAGAAAGACAAATATCACATGATATCACTTGTGTGTGGAACTAAAAAAAAATGATACAGATGAACTTATTTACAAAACAGAAACAGACTCACAGACGTGGAAAACAAACTTATGGTTACCAAAGGGTTGGGGGGGAGGGAGGGATAAATTCAGAGTGTGGGATCAGCAGACACATCCTACTGTATATAAAACAGATAAACAACAAGGACCACTCTATAGCACAGGGAGCTATATTCAATATCTTATAATAATTTATAATGGAAAAGAATCTGCAAAAGAATAGATATATTGTACATAGGGAATTCCCTGACGGTCCGGTGGTTAGGACTCAGCATTTTCACTGCTGTGGCCCCAGGTTCAATACCTGGTAGGGGAACTGGGATCCTGCAGGCCATGTGGCGCAGTAGGAAAAAAAAAACAAACTATATATATAAATCCGAATCACTTTGCTGTACACCAGAAAGTAACACAACATTGTGAATCAACTATACATCAATTAAAAACATATTTATATGCACAGTGTGTTTGCAAACACACCAACATATGTGTGTTTATACATGTGCATATGTATGCAAACCTGGAAAGATATGTATTCAGATACGAACAGAGCTAATCTCTAGGTGGTGGGACATGCTTTTTTTTTTTTATTGTTGCATTTTTCAGTTTTCATCTTCCAATTCCATAAATGTACAAAGCTCCTGAAATTATACAAAAATGTTTTTCAAAATAGAAATAAACTAAAACAGCATGTTAAAATCCTAGAGTGATCTGAGATGTTGCAGGAAACAGAACAGAACTTCAAAAAAGACTCCAAATAGTATCTTAGAGATCCTGGAGAACCAATGCACTCGTAAAACAAGACTAGGATGACATGACAAAGGAAAGACTAGAGGACAGATCACTTTAAAAAGAATGCTGAAAATTGAAAACATCAATAGAAAAGTTGGAAGGTGGAGCTGAGGCAAAAGACAGAGATGAAAAATATGGGAAACAATGAAAGACTTAGACCACCAATCCAAAAAAATCCAACATCTGGGACTTCCCTGGAGATCCAGTGGTTAAGACTCCAAGCTTCCACTTGCAGGGGTCACGGGTTCAATCCCTGGTTGCGGTCCTAAGATCCCACATGCCACACAGTGAAGCCAAAAAAACAATTAAAAAACCAAGCAAACAGGGGCTTCTTAGGTGATGCAGTGGTTAAGAATCCGCCTCCCAAGGCAGGGGACACGGGTTCGAGCCCTGGTCTGGGAAGATCCCACATGCCGCAGAGCAACTAAGCCCGTGAGCCACAACTATTAAGCCCACGTGCCACAACTACTGAAGCCCACGGGCCTAGAGGCTGTGCTCCGCAACAACAGAAGCCACCACAATGAGGAGCCTGCACACCACAATGAAGAGTAGCCACCGCTCGCCGCAACTAGAGAAAGCCCGTGTGCAACAACAAAGACCCAACACAGCCAATAAATAAATAATAAATTAAAAAAAAAAACCAACCAAACAAAAAAATTCATCACCTAACCAATAAGAGTCCCAGAAAGAGAGCACAGAGAAACTGAGGGGTGAGTGGCGTAAAAGAGATAACGTAAGAAATGATCAGAACCAAGGCTTCAGGTGGAGAGTTCTGGGCACAATAAATGAAAAAGAGACCCACATCTCAGTACATCACTTCAGAACACACAAAGAGACAGGAATCAGGCTGGCATCTAATTCTCCATAAACACTAGATGCTAGAAAATAATGAAGCAACATCTTCAAAGTTCTGAGGGAAAACATTCTGTTTAACCTAAAATTCTGTAGCCCACCAAACCACCAATCAACCGTGCGGTAGAATATAATCACGTTCAGATACGACATATATAGCGCTTACGTCCTGCCCTCTCCTCGCCCGTCTGGGAAGTCACTCAAGGATGTGAATCAGAGAATGGAGAGAAAGGGACCAACAGGGGAACACTCGCCCCCTCGCCCCCTCCCCTTCCAGGAAGCAGCCTTGGAGCTTAATGAGGGGAAACCCTGGCGACAGCAGTCTGGACACTACCTGGTGAAAGGACGCGGAAGGAAATGGTGTATCCTAGCTGTGAGCAGGGGGAGCCATGTCAAAGGCTGGGTTTTCCAGAAGCAGGAGCTGGGATGAAGTTTGTGTTGGAGAGCCACACAGAGGAGAGAGGAGGAAGCAGCGGCGGGCAGCTGTGGCTCAGGCCAAGAGCCTGCAAGGCGGTGTGCGTCCCTGTGGCCCATCAGAGGAGCCCCAGAAATACCCTCCCCGAACCCGTCACTGGACGTGGACCACCCAGGGATGCGGCCGGCCCTGGAGGGGCCTCTGGTCCACGCGTCTCTTGGTCGGCCGCCGCGCACGCCATGGGAACCCCTGGAAAGCGCAGAGATGAGCTGCGGGGGTGCTACGAGCCCCCTGCGAAATCTGCAGGCAGGATGCTTACTGTTCTGAAGAGTTTTCTATGGGGAGGGGGCGCAGAGTAAGTGAGTCTAAGTACGCAATTTCCTGAAAACGGGTTAATGAAACAAAGGATATAAAAACTAAATGAATTTTTAATATCCATTGCCTAGGCTGTTTTTTTAAAATAACTTTACTTCTTTTTAAAAGCAGTTTTAGCTCCCAATACAATTGAGATGGAGAGATTTCCCACACGCCCACCCCCACTGCCCCACACAGGCAAAGCCTCCCCCTTTATTGACATCACTCATCACAATGGTTCATTTTTTTTTTTTACCAAAGATGAACCCACATTGACAGAACAGAATCACCCGAAGTCCACGGTTTATCTCAGGGCTCACTCACACCATAAAGCGTATTTTCACTGCCCTAAACATCCTCTGTGCTCCCCCTACTCACCTCTTCCTACCCCTCCCCCCATGGAAAACATTGATCTTTTTACTGTCTCCATCGTTTGCCTTTTCCAGAATGTCATAGAGTCAGAATCTTGAAGTGTGTGGCCTTTTCAGATTGGCTTTCACTTAGTAACATGCAATTACTTTTCCTCCATGTCTTGTCTTGGCGTCACATCTCGCTTCTTTTTAGTACCGGATGATATTTCACTGTCTGGAGGCACCAGTTCATTTATCCATCACCTACTGAAGGACATATTAGTTACCTCCAATTTTTGGCAATTATGAATAAAGCTGCTCTAAATATTTGTGTGCAAACCGGTTTGCAAGGCAGATACAGTGACACAGATGTAGAGAACAAACACATAGACACCAAGGGGGGACAGCGGGGTGGGGGGATTGGGGGGGGATGAATTGGGAGATTGGGATTGCCATATATACATTACTAATAAGAAAAAAAAATCAAATTGTACACTTTAAATTTATGCAGTTTATTGTATGCCAACTGTATCTCAATAAAAGTTCTTAAAAAATAAATAAGTAAATAAATAAATAAAATGAATCACAAAAAACAAATGAATAAATAAATAAATAAACAAATATTTGTGTGCAGGTTTTGTGTGGACATAAGTTTTCAGCTCTTTGGGTAAATAAATACCAAGGAGCAGGACTGCTGGCTTATATGGTAAGAGGATGTTTAGTTCAGAAAGACACTGCCCAACTGCCTTCCAAAGCGGCCGCACCATTTTGCATCCCTGCCGGCAATGAGTGAGTTCCTGCTGCCCCACGTCCCCGCCAGCATTTGGTGTTGTCAGTGTCTGAACTTTGGCCCTTCTCGTAGGTGTGTACTGGCATTCGCTGTTGTTTTAATTTGCATTTCCCCGATGACATATGGTGTGGAGCATATTTTCATATATGCTTACGTGCCATCTGTATATCTTCTTTGCTGAAGTGTTTGTTAAAGTCTTTGGCCAATTTTTTAATTGGGTTGTTTGTTTTCTTATTGTTGAGTTTTAAGAGTTCTTTGTCTATTTTGGATAATAACCCTTTATTAAATGTGTCTTTTACCAATATTTTCTTCCAGTCTGTGCTTTATCTCAATTCCCTCGATGGTGTCTTCCGCAGGGCAGATGTTTCTAATTTTAATCAAGTCCACCTTCTCAGTTATTTCTTTCACGGGTCATGTCTTTGGTGTTGTATCTAAAAGGGCGTCACTACACCCAAGGTCATTTAGGTTTCCTCCTGTGTTATCTGCTAGAGGTTTTACATTTTACATTTAGGTCTATGATCCATCTTGAGTTAATTAGGTTAGGCTTTTGACAGTATTTATGTGAGAGACTGCTCGAAAATAAAACTGATAAGGTTACTCGGGGTCTCAAAGAGCTACCTGCACTCCCAAGTTCATTGCCACATCATTTACAACAGCCAAGATATGGAAACAACCTATGCGTCCATCAACAGATAGATGGATGAAGAAAATGCAATGTATACATGCAATCAAATATTATTCAGCTTTAAAAAAGAATATACGTTATACTCTGTCACATGCTGCAGCAAGGATGAACCCGGAGGACGTTATGCTCGTGAAGGAAGCCCATCGCAGAAGGACAAATCCTGCACAATTCCACTCAACCGAGGAATCGAAAATAATCAGACTCATAGAACCAGGGGGTAGAATGGTTGTTGCCAGGGCCTGGGGGAGGAGAGACGTGGTCTTGTTTCTAATAGGCACGAAGTTTCAGTTGTGCAGGATAAACAATTTCTAGAGATCAGTTGTACAGCACAGCGCCTCCAGTTAACAATATGGGATTGTATCTTGTGTTGATCTCATGTTAAGTGTTCTTACCACAAAAAAAGGGAGGGGAAGTCAGGAGGTGATGGACACGTGTATTGTCTATGGTTACAGCGTTGCAGGAGAAAGCACATCCATACTCAACAAACTGAATACATCACATAAGTGCATTTTTCTATAACAGCTGTACCCAGCAAAGCCATAAATAAAATTTGTACAGTTACTGTACTACACTTATGCCATGTTATTTTTTTGAAAAGATTCCTATGCTTTAGATATCAGCCTAACAAGTGTTGGTATTTAGAAAGTAAGGCTGAGGTTGTATTCTAAACGTCAAAAACCCTGACCTATATCCCTGACCTCATGAAGCACAGCTATATCTTCCCATGGAATAGAATTACAGAAGCTCCAAAGACAAACTACTTTCCAATAGTTTTGACAAGAACTCAGTTACAGCACCATCATTCTGTTTCTCGAGCAGATTAAGAGCTAACGTTTGCTGAGCAATAGGTACAAGCCCAGCATTAAACCCCATAGTTCTTACCCCATTTAGGGCTTAGCTAAAGAATATTTTAAGGACATCTTTTTCTATCATAAAAGAGCTAAGCGCCAGGTAGAGGAAGCCCAGAGGGCCCCAAACAAGATGAATCCAAGCAGACCTACACCAAGACATATTAATTAAAATGGCAAAAGTTAAAGAGGATTCTAAAGGCAACAAGAGGAAAGCAAAGACTTAGTTACAAAGGAACCCGAAGACAGCTGATTTCTCTACAGAAACACCGCAGGCCAGAAGGGAGTGGCAAGATATATTCAAAGTCCCACAAGGGAAAACCTGAAACCTAGGACACTCCATCCAGCAAGATTATCATTTAGAATAGAAGGAGAGAGAAAGGATTTCTCAGACAAGCAAAAACTAAAAAAGTACAGCAACACTAAACCTGTCCTAAAAATGTATATTGAAATATATTTTGCAAATAGAAAAGAAGCAAGAATCTATAAGAAAGGGAAAATCACAATAGGAAAAGCAAATATATAAAAGGATTGTAGATCACTTAAATAAGCCAGTATGTAGATTAAAAAAAAAAATCAAAAAAATTTTGTGAAAGCGATTATAACTGCAACGGACAGCCCGAGAATGAACACGGAGACGTAAAATCACAGAATGCTGCGGAGGGGAGTAAGAAAATGTAGATTTATGAAAAAACGTGTTCGAGCTGGGGGAAGGGAGGGACACACTAGGAGCTTGGGATCAGCAGATACACACTAGTGCGTATGAAATAGAGAAATAACAAGGCCCTACCTTATAGCACCGGCAACTATATTCAATACCTTGTAATAACCTATAACAGAAAATAATCTGAAAAAGAATATCTACATATGTATAACTGAATCATCTTACGGTACACCAGAAACTAACACAACATTGTAAATCAACTATACGTCATTTAAAAAAAGAGAAAAATAAAAGAACTAAGCAAGGCTTCTGGAAATGTATACCAATGGATTCACCAAATAATCAAACAAGTTCATCTGTTAAATAAGGTTGCTTAGTATCATCAAATCTGATGCCAGAGTTAGGATGACCAGAACGCCTATTTTGGTGTTGGCGTGATGATGTTTTACTGTTTCTCTTGACCGTAGCTGATGGGTAGGTTTAGCTGTGTCCTGAGGCCCCTAGAAACACAGCAGTAGTCCTGCATCATTGACACAAAGGAGGATTTCCTGTTTGTTTCATTTTAGAGGCCAGGTGACCAGATCAGCTAAGAACTATTCTAAAATCTGTAGATGTAAGGGCTGTGTAAAACAGAGCCATCTTAACATAATTAAACATGGAATTTGATGTCAGAAGGCCATTCCTAACCACTCTGATTTCCTCAGTGACATTATGATAAAGGCAAAAGGTGCATTAAAAGCTTTGGATCTATACTGAGGTCGTAAAATCTCGCTCATAGACAGTTCCTGTCTGGGGATTCATATGCCAGAAATAGATCAATAAATGCTGTGAAAAGTTCTACACTATTATCAACCAACTGCTCTGTAAAGTATGAGTCAGTGCTCGCTAGCTGAACAGTAAAGCATTCCCATAATTCCAGTATTAAATGTACAGTATACTCAAATTAAATACTTTGTTTTCTATTTATTTTCTTGGGGAAATTAATTGAGAAATGAAATGTTAGACTTGCCTCGTTTTCCAGATAAAATCCTGAAAATAACCCCTGGCTGACATCAACCTCAGATAAGTGCCCTCCCCTGCCCCCCAGTAGGTGCTGGAGGCTTTTACTCTTGAAACCTTAGTGTGAAAACTTGATATCGTAAAACTTTGGTAATGGTACAGAGCTTATAATCAGAGAAACGCCTTTCTCGCAGCAAAAGCCAGCTATTAGCAACTGACCAGAAAGAAGACAAAAGAAGCAAATGCATCTCAGTATAGATGTCCACTCTTTAAAAACCTGTAAAAATTGCTCTCTGAATGACAGAACATGTGCAGGTTTCTGTGGTCCTCAGACAGATGGCAGGTGGCTGGATGAAAACCAGGGCTAGCAAGCGTCGCCACGGCGAGGGAACCTTCACAGCCACGCTCCAACTCTCCGACAGGAAGGACCACTTTCCTGGCAACCGAAAGATGAATCAGACATTTCACAAAGGAGACTCTAGGTTCGGTAACGTGAGACCTTGATTTACAATGGTCTCCTGATTTACTGTCCTGTCTTTCTCAACCACACTATTTAAAACGGCTCATTTAAAAGCTTGTGTTTAGGCAGTGTTTGTTGCTAAAGATCCTCTCTAGGCTAATAAGAAAATTATTCTGTCTACACATAGTCCCAGATCTCCCAAGCCACAGGTCTAACCTCCAATAAAATGGCTTGCCCGGTGATCAATACTGGTTTTCTTCTGGGTAGTTACTATTTCTTTGTCTTTTTTTTTTTTCAAAGGCAGTTTAAATGTTACAGATGCAACATAGGAAAGATGCTTTGTAGCAGCACCCTTGCTGGGAGAGTACAAATGATAAGCGTTTTAGAGGAGCCCATTTTTCACCAGCACAACACCATTCGCACAGCTCTTTATCCTTCAGGGAGCACCTGGAAATGCCTGGCTGGGGCCGTAGGGCAGCCTGCCAGGGAGATGCAGCCGGCGCTCTCTGCGCTGCCCACCCGGCAAGGTGAGGGGTGACCGCAATTCTGTGTCTACTGCACACCCTTCCCGCTGCCTCCTGGGGTCTCGGGGACACTACGTGAATCGACCTGTTTTTAGAAGCTTAGACTAGTGCCTGGCTCAGGGCAAACACGCCATGAATGTCAGCCACACTTATTGTGATTGACGGGGAAACATTAAATTCTAAGTTCATTGTGTGCTGCATATCATTAGCACGAGAGTTTAATACAGGACCATTGAATAGTTTTTGTAAAGTTAAAATTCTCCCAGAGAACGAAAAATGTCGCCATTAAAATAATCAAAACGCGCCCACGATTTCCCTCCCATGTGACCCTGGAGATTCAAGTGACTCGCCAGGGATTCCCAGCTCCGCGGCTGTGAACGCGGAAAACCTCTCCACTTCAATCAACCAAGGAAGGGTGTTTTCTGAAGGCCTTTATGCCAGGCCCTGAGAAATCAGCAAAGTGTGGCCCAGGTCCCCACCCTTGGGGAAAACAAGCAAAGGCCGGCATGTAGTCACCGGGGAATTCTGAGCGAGGGGGACGTCTGGGGACAGGGAAGAAGAGACTCAAGGTCGATGTCAGAACAGAGGTCACATTTGGTTGGAGCTGAACAAGTGAGGCGGGGCCGCCATGAGCATGGGGGAGGGCGGCCCCACGGCACAGGGAAGGATGAACAGGAAGCTAGGATGTAGCTTTGGTGACCCCGGGGACAGAGGGAGAAGGAGCCACCTGAAACACACAGCACTGCTGTCTGCCCGCCAGCCCTGCCCCTGCCCCTGTGTGTGTGTGTGTGTGTGTGTGTGTGTGTGTGTGTAGAAAGAATTTGGGCTGAGGAAGGAGGAAACCAAGTTGGGTTTAGAAAAGTTAGGAAGAATACTCTCCGTCGGTTCCTTGCGGATCGTTGTTTACTAGCAGTAGGTTTTCTTTCTTTCAGCTGCTGTAAGTTGGATTCTTCCAGAAGCAGACCTTGAGACAAGGATTTTACTGCGTGAGGTCTGGCTGAGGACCGATGCCCGAAGCACGGTGGGGAGGTGGGGAGTCGGTCCAGGAGGCGAGCGGGTGGCAAGAGTGTAGACAGCTGGATGCAGTGCGCACGCCCAGCAGCCCTCAGAGTCCGTCTAGTCGCGGGAGAAGCCGAGGTGGCCAGAGGGCTGCTCCCGGGGGTACCACCCCAGCCATTAGCCCACCTCCACGCCCCTGCAGGTGCCCCAGGTAGGTGCCGCGTGGAGGACACTGGGAGGAACCGACAAAGGCGTCTTCTGCAACCTTCTTTTTTTTTTTTTTCTTTTCAGATCAAAGACAATGCAAGTGGACTTCATCTTTGTTTTTTCTGTACATACAGTAGTTTTATAGAGAACTGAATTTTGATCCATGAATAAGATGTGGTATTTTTGCATGTTGTAGTGACAGATTGTGTTATATGATGAAATTCTTGTTACCATTTTTTTTTCAGGGAAACCTGCCTTTAAATAACATTCAAAATGATTCACATTGTTTTTACAGATAACCAATGAGTAACTAATACCCTATGGAATGTATTTGAAAAAGAGAGTTTCTCTCTTATTGCAAGAGCTGTTATTTATTCCTTCCCCCCCCACACACACTTTTTTTTTCTTTTGTATACATCTTCTTGCCTTCAGCTAGGAATCCTCCTTTGAAATACCATGGAAACAAGCAAATATGCCTCATTAAACTTTCCTTGCAGGAGAAAAATTGAAAGAACTTTTAAATTGTAGAGTAGATAAAAATAAAACACATTTCCTTTAGGAGTGACTACACTGTCCTTAAATTCTTCAAGGAAAGGTATCCGAGTCTGCAAAAAGAAAAACACCTGGTGTTTTTATATTTGTAAAATTGTGACCATTTAGAAAAAACTGATAGCTTATTGTATTTCTTAGATAAATACTGAAAGTAAACAGTCTCAATTATATTGCATGTTTAGTACTAAGTGACATTTCAGATATGTTATGAAAGTAACGAGTTCTGATGATCCATCTTCATAATCACGAGTGATGTTACAGAACTTCTCAATTAACAAGCCATATTTGAACAATGCTTTTAGTTATGGAACAGGACTTAAGAGCAATACAGCCTTATTGAATTTTGTTCTACAGTAACCCATGAATTAGATGATGGGCATGTTTCTTCAACACATGAGATCAGAACCAGGTAGGGTCTTTTTCTTTTTCTTTTTTAATATTTTATTTTATTTTATTTACTTATTTTGGCTGCGTTGGGTCTTCATTGCTGCGCATGGGCTTTCTCTAGTTGTGGCAAGTGGGGGCTGCTCTTCATTGTGGTGCTCGGGCTTCTCATTGCCGTGGCTTCTCTTGTTGTGGAGCACAGGCTCTAGGCACGTGGGCTTTAGTAGTTGCAGCACGCGGGCTCAGTAGTTGTGGCTCGTGGGCCACAGAGTGCAGGCGCAGTAGTTGCAGTGCTCGGGCTTAGTTGCTCCGCAGCATGTGGGACCTTCCCAGACCAGGGATCAAACCCGCGTCCCCTGCATTGGCAGGCAGATTCTTTTTTTTTTTATAACTTTTGTTGAGATACAGTTAACAGACAAAAAACTACATATATTTAGAGTGTACAATTTTGCATCCCAATCTCCCAATTCATTCCCCCCCAACCCTCCCTACTTTCCCCACTTGGTGTCCATATGTTTGTTCTCTACATCTGGGTCTCTATTTCTGCCTTGCAAACCGGTTGATTTGTGCCATTTTTCTATATTCCGCATGTATGTGTTAATATACAATATTTGTTTTTCTCTTTCTGACTCACTTCACTCTGTATGACAGTCTTTAGGTCCATCCATGTCTCTAAAAATGTCCCAGTTTCATTGCTTTTTAGAGCTGAGTAATATTCCATTGTATATATGTGCCACATCTTCTTTTTCCATTCATCTGTTGATGGACATGTAGGTTGCTTCCATGTCCTGGCTATTGTAAACAGTGCTGCAATGAACATTGGGGTGCATGTGTCTTTTTGAATGATGGTGTTCTCTGGGTACATGCCCAGGAGTGGGATTGCTGGGTCATATGGTAGTTCTATTTTTAGTTTTGCAAGGAACCTCCATACTGTTCTCCATAGTGTCTGTATCAATTTACATTCCCACCAACAGTGCAAGAGCATTCCCTTTTCTCCACACCCTCTCCAGCATTTACTGTTCGTAGATTTTTTGATGATGCCCATTCTAACCGGTGTGAGGTGATACCTCATTGTCGTTTGATTTGCATTTCTCTAATAATTAGTGATGTTGAGCAGCTTTTCATGTGCCTCTTGGCCATCCGTATGTCTTCTTTGGAGAAATGCCTATTTAGGTCTTCTGCCCATTTCTTGATTGGGTTGCTTGTTTTTCTGATGTTGAGCTGGATGAACTGTTTATATATTTTGGAGATTAATCCTTTGTCTGTTGCTTCATTTGCAAATATTTTCTCCCATTCTGAGGGTTGTCTTTTTGTCTTGCTTATAGTTTCCTTTGCTGTGCAGGAGCTTTGAAGTTTCATTAGGTCCCACTTATTTATTTTTGTTTTTATTTCCATTACTCTAGGGGGTGGATCAAAAAAAGATCTTGCTGTTATTTACATCAAAGAGTGTTCTTCCTATGTTTTTCTCTAGGAGTTTTATAGTGTCTGGCCTTACATATAGGTCTTTAATCCATTTTGAGTTTATTTTTGTGTATGGTGTTAGGAAGTGTTCTAATTTCATTCTTTTACGTGTAGCTGTCCTGTTTTCCCAGCACCACTTATTGAAGAGGCTGTCTTTTCGCCACTGTATATCCTTGCCTCTGTTGTCATAGATTAGTTGACCATACTTTATCTCTGGGCTTTCTATCCTGTTCCATTGATCTATATTTCTGTTTTTGTGCCAGTACCATACTGTCTTGATCACTGTAGCCTTGTAGTATAGCCTGAAGTCAGGAAGCCTGATTCCACCAAATCCATCTTTCCTTCTCAAGAGTGCTTTGTCTATTCGGGGTCTTTTGTGTTTCCATACAAATCGTAAAATTTCTTGTTCTAGTTCTGTGAAAAATGCCATTGGTAATTTGATAGGGACTATGTTGAATCTGTAAATTTCTTTCAGTAGTACAGTCATTTTCACAATGTTGATTCTTCCAATCCAAGAACATGGTATGTCCCTCCGTTTGTGTCGTCTTTGATTTCTTTCATTAGTGTCTTACAGTTTTCTGAGTACAGGTCTTTTACCTCCTTGGTTAGGTTTATTCCTATGTATTTTATTCTTTTTGTTGCAATGGTGAATGGGATTGTTTCCTTAATTTCTCTTTCTGATCTTTCATTGTTAGTGTATAGAAATGCAAGAGATTTCTGTGTGTTAATTTTGTATCCTGTAACTTTACCAAATTCATTGATTAGCTCAAGTAGTTTTCTGGTGGTATCTTTAGGATTTTCTATGTATAATATCATGTCATCTGCAAACAGTGACAGTTTTACTTCTTTTCCACTTTGGATTCCTTTGATTTCTTTGTCTTCTCTGATTGCTGTGACAAGGACTTCCAAAACTATGTTGAATAGTAGAGGCGAGAGTGGACATCCTTGTCTTGTTCCTGATCTTAGAGGGAATGCTTTCAGTTTTTCACCATTGAGAATGATGTTTGCTGTGGGTTTGTCATATATGGCCTTTATTATGTTGAGGTAGGTTCCCTATGCCCACCTTCTGGAGAGTTTTTATCACAAATGGGTGTGCAACCTTCTTTTTGAAACTTTTTGATATTATCTGAAAATTTGACTTTGAACTTCTCAAAATCAAAGAAAACTATTTCCATTTAGAAAAAATAGAATATGCCTGGCAGTTATCATACTCCCATGTCTTCTGAAAGGAGGCAGTGTCTGCATTTAGTCTGTGATCTGAGCAACAGGAAAGGCGGGTGCCTGTTGCCAGTGGTGATACTAAGTAGCATTTATGCAGTTTGAAAGAGCTGCTTTCCAGGTTTGTTTGTTTGTTTTAATTTATTTGTTTTCTTTTTTGTGTTTTATTTTATTTTTCATGAGTGTGTGGGGGTTGCATTCAAGTTTTACTAGTTTGCTCTAATATAAGCAAAATATAGTATAATCAAGATAAGTTTGATAGCCATCTAGAAAGACAGAGAGAGTTTTCTAAGTGCATGTAAGAGCCGTGGACATCCTCGGTCCAGTGTCGCCAGAGTCACAGTCAACACGATGCGTCAGGCTGGGTGGTCTCATGCAAGAACGTTCGTGGGAAACAAACCTCATCGAAGCTTGCCCTGCGTGGATACAGAACTGCCTGCCTATAGAGCCTGCAGTAGAATCAACAAAAACAGAGACAGTAATAGAAAGTAGTGAGAAATCTTATATAACTAACGAAATGGGCTTCACTTTTGCTGAGGAGGTAAAGTGTGCCTATGTCGGAAATGTAACTGCCCTCAATTCGAAAGCATTCAGATAATGTGGGCTCCACACGGCAGAAGCATCTCCAGATAATAGAAAGATACACTGACAATGGGGAGAAGTATATAGAAAGAACCGGAAGAGCTAATGGAAATGAACGACGCATCTGAACTGCAGCCAGAAGTGGATGTAACTTTATGTTCCTCAAACACATGAGCCCTGACCCATGCAGCCCGCGCCAGGGAACAAAGGTTTTGTAAGGACTTTGGTAATCGGGAATGAAATTGATAACCACAGTGAAAGCCACGACATTAATAAAAAAAGGAATCAATGACAGAGACAAATATATTTATAGATCATCGCCTCAACTGGAGGCCGGCAGAGACCCAGATGTACCACTGCCTTCAAATTTATTTATAGATCCGTGTCTTAATGTGATGAATAGTCGGGCTGTAAACTAAAAATACTGAAAATCACAACTTATAACTATGACTTTCTTCCCTTTCCTTTCCTGGGCAGAGATGTCAGCTCAGGTCTGTGACCCAGGGACAGCTCCTTAGTCATCTGCGAGTGGTGTGGTGTGGGGAGCCTACCCTGCAGCTAACGGAATGAACCACACGCTCCTGCCCCGAGGACACCCTGTCCCGAGCACAAGCCTGGCTCAGATGCCCTGTTTCACTGAGAGCCCCGCCCATGGGGCCATCCTTCTCCCCGTCCAGTCTGACCCCCTTGTCCAGCTAACCGGGCCCCTGTGCTCTGGGCTCCGCCACGCCGCTGATGATTCACGGAGCGAAAGGGAAAGACTGAGGAAGTGCTGGCTCTGGACGTTCATTTCGGCCCCAGGAGGATCTGAAGGCATTTCCTGGTTCATCCGTTCACTCGTGTTCACTGCCTACTGGGTGCCGGGAGCTGAAGCAGCGCCGGGGGTAGGAACATGCTGTGGGAAGTCGAAGAAGGATCTGAGCTCCTCCCTCCACAGATGCAGATGCAGAGGAGACCACGGAATCCCGCTAAGACAATCCCGTAAGAGCAGTAGGCAGGGAAACTGCTCTGGCAAAGGTGGCCCATCCAGCCAAATATGGAGGACGTTCCAGCCAAGGGCGTGTGGGACACCAGGGAGGCCAGACCCAGGAACCCGGGAGGAGGGGCGGGGGGTGGGTGGACCACAAGGGCCAAAGCGAGCACTCAGGCCACGCGTGGACTGGAGAGGACCAAGGTAGGGCCTGGGCACTGGGCACTGGGGCAGTGGCCACAAGGATGGAGAGGAAGGAGCGCACAGGCCTGGGTCTGACCGAATGTTCTTGACCAGGGTGGGTGGGAAGGCTGCTGGGGAAGAAGCCTCGGTGGTGCGGATGCTGAAGGAGGGGGCGCTGACCTTTCACCTACAGATGGGCAAAGGGGATCGGCTGGGACGGGCCACAGAAGGGGAGGGTGTCAGGGACAGGCCCTCACACCCTCAAGTTAGCACGAGTTGGCACAGCTTTCAGGTTGGAAATTTGGCATTATCAGGTAATTCAGAAAATACATATTTATACACTTTCCCTAAACAATGTCTAGGATAATAACTTTGTGAAACACTTGCACGGTTCTGCACGCACACAACACACACAGACACACACAGGGATGTTTGCTGTGGCATTGTGTAATAGTGCAAAATAAACGTGTATGTTTTTAAAAGGACACAAAAATTCACCATGAGGAGATTGGTTATGTAAATGATGCCCATAAAGCCACTGAAAAAAGTGAAGGACCCAGAATCAGTGGTTCTCAGGTGTTCATGTGCTGGAGGGCTCCTGGGATCCTGGGAGGCTGCTGAGTGCATGTTCTGGCCCCGGGGGTCCGGGAAGGGCCTCCAGGCAGTGCTGCTGTTGGGACCTAGGTGCCTGCCGTGGGAAAAACCTGAGCTGTATCTTCAAGAGCAGAAGTGAAACTGCAAAGCAATGCATCCTATTTTGGTAACGAGTAGTCTTAGTATATGCACTGACTATCTGGAAGGAAATGTATTTCTGGGAGGAAGAGCTGGAGGTGGATGTCCCCTTTCCACATGACATATGTAACTACGATATTTCAGGCTTTTATGGAAAGCGTGAATTATTTTTGTACCAGAAAAACCAATATTTTTAAATAAGCAGTCAATACATTGATGCTTTGAAACAAAAAAAATAAAAGTTTGTGAACCTGAGTGTTAGGGACTGAATGCTTATGTTCCCCCGAGACTCGAATCCTAACCCCCAAAGTGAAGGCGTTAGGAGGTGAGGTCTTTGCAAGGTCATTAGGTCATGGGAGTGAAGCGCTGATGATGGGACTAGGGCCTTATAAATGGGGCCCCAGAGAGCTCCCTCGCCCCCACCCCAGGCGTGGACACAGCAAGGAGACGGTCGTCATGAACAGGAAGCGTGTCCCCACCAGACACTGGGTCTGTACCCCGACCCAGGACTCCCAGCCTCCAGAACCGCGGGGAATGAATGTCTGAAGTACCAGCGCACAGTTCATGGTGCTCTGTTATAGGAGCCCGAACAGACTAAGACACAGCGTGAAAGGTTGCACTTCAATTGTATATCATATTACTCTTCATAGATCACCCGTGCTATTATTTTAAAGAGCTGTCAGCCACAAGCAGCTGGGGAACAAGTGTCTGATGCAACAGCCTCTCTCTGCCCATCAATTCTGATCCGCCTCAGTCCGCCCTGCCAGATGTGAGGCCATCGCCTCAAAACGCAGCCCCATTCCGGTCGCCCCGCACCCTCTACCCATGTGTCCACCTAAAACACTGCGCCAGCTCCCCCCTGCTCCCAGCATCAAAGCCAGACCTTCCCCGCCTGGCCTCACCACTTCTCCAGCACCTCTTGCCCACATGCACATGCACACACACACCCTCATACACTCATGCACGCACACCAGCGCCCTGCCCTACTGCCTGCCGTGGGCCCCCTGTTGCACACACGTCAGCACATGTCACTCATGGACTGTTTCATGTTTGCATCCAGGTGCTAAAGCCTCCTGTTCCTGGGACATCCCTGACCGTGCAGTGGTTAAGAATCCACCTGCCAATGCAGGGGACACGGGTTCCAGCCCTGGTCCGGGAAGATCCTACATGCTGTGGAGCAACTAAGCCCATGCGCCGCAACTACTGAGCCTGTGCTCTAGAGCCTGCGAGCCACAACTACTGAAGCCCATGCTCCTAGAGCCCATGCCCCACCACAAGAGAAGCCACCACAATGAGAAACCCGCCCACCGTATTCAAGAGCAGCCCCCACTTGACACAACTAGAGAAAGCCCACGCGCAGCAATGAAGACCCAACGCAGCTAATAAATGAATAAATGAATTTATTAACAAAAAAAAAAAAAGCCTCCTGTTCCTCTCTGGCCAGCCCCTTTCACCAGGACCAGGGAGAGGCGCCAGCCGTCCAGCGCCCCCGCGCCCGCGGGCCCCTCCAGGCTCGGAGAGACACAGCTTCTGCGAGTGGCAGGCAGCGCCCGTGGCTGCAGGGGCCGCTTCACATCAGGATCTGGGGGTTGAAAATACCCCTGAGATCTGCCCACACCAATCCCCACAACGGCTTTGAAGTCGTGGCTTCAGAGCAGTGAAATCTGAGTAAGCCCGGTCCCAGGTCGGGGCAGGTGCTGAGGGTTCCAGAAGCCGGCTGACTCTGAGCGGCTGCCAGCCGCGTCCTCTCGGAGCGCCCTGCAGGGACAAGTGACTGGAATTGATTTGCTTCCTGTGAAAACAGGGTGGCCGAGAGGGTGGCGGGCTCCCTCCCCCCAGTTAGCACCAGAGAAGTTCCTGGAGGAGAGGGGAGCGCGGGCTGCAGGGCTTCCCCGGGAACCAGAGCCTGCGCCGACCTGGCCGGGGGGCCGCCCGCGCTGCGCCCTCACCCCCTCCCTCCCGGCGGGAACCCGTCCCATCCGCCCCCAGCCAGGGCCCGGGAGGCGGTGCTCGGGAACGCGAGAGGGGGGCCGCACCCAGGGACCCCCTCCTCCTGCGCCTCACCCCCAGGCCCGGGGGCTCCAGCTGGGAGACCCTTCCTCCCCGACGCTTCTCTCCAGGAGCTGAGGACACGGCGGTCTGGGGAGCCGTCCACGCAGAGCACGGCTCCAGTCTCAGCCTGCAGCGGAGAGGTTCGTACCCAGGCAAATGAGCGCTCGCAGGTGGACGCCTGAGGAGACCACAGCCCCAAAGTGCAGGTGACGATGAGGGGGGACAGACCAGCAACCCAGAGCCGGCAGCGCGCTGCTGAGGGGGAGCCGGGAGGGTGCCGTCCGCTCCAGCGGGAAATGAAAGACGTTAACGGTTTTTTAAGATTTTTTTGATGTGGACCATTTTTAACGTCTTTATTGAATTTGTTACAATAGTACTTCTGTTCTATGTTTTTGGTTTTTTGGCCACAAGGCCTGTGGGATCTTAGCTCCCCGACCAGGGATGGAAACTGCACCCCCTGCACTGGAAGGTGAAGTCTTAACCACTGGAGCTCCAGGGAAGTCCCAAGAAGTTAACCTTTTAATCCCATTAATTTTATGACAGCCCTGTGGAATGGGCACTCTGATCACCCCACTCTGCAGACGGGGACGCTGCATCTCAGTGGGTTAAGCGGGTCACACGGCAGTGAGGTCAGGATCTGAACCCAGCCTGGAGCTCTGGCCTGAACGTCCATCTGGGGGTCACTCTTGTCCTTCTTGCAGTTCTTTGCTTGTCACCATTAAGCCCTGAGTACTGTTGGGCGCCAGCTCCCACCTTCCCATCTGTCCTATTCATTTCCCAGTAAAAATCCCCCGGTGACAAACCGCCCCAAACTAGGCAGCTTAAAACAGACAATAGAGTCTCCGTCCTGAGGCTGGAAGTAGGAAATCAAGGTGTGGGCGTGGTGGGTTCCTCCTGGGCTGCAGGACAGGACCTGCTCCAGGGTCCGCCTCCCCCCGCCCAACTTCTGGTGCGGCTGATATCCTTGGAGTCCCTTGGCTCATGGAGTCAACCGCGTCCCACGTCGCATGGCTCTCTCCCTGTGTGTGAGCCACGAGCCCCAATTTCTCTGCTAAGAACACCTGTCTGCGGGTGTGGGGTTTGCCCAATGCAGCAAGGCCTCCCCCCAACTCGACTGCATCTGCAGAGGCCCTACTTCCACACGAGGTCGCATCCATGAATTCCAGCGGACTTGAAGTCTGCGGGCACCCGTCACCCCCGGGGGCAGACGTCCATGAAGCTATAATCAGGGAACACTGCCGTGTGCTCCAAGGACAAAGAAAGATAAACTCAAATGGCCAATACTGCCAGAACAAAGAGTTGCAGGACCCCGTCACTCTGTCACTATGCGACATTGCAATGTCCCGGAGCCCTCCCAGGCAGCCTGCCCTGTGCCCTGCCCATCCCATATAAGGAAAGATACTTGCCCCGTTCTTCTCATGCTCAGCACACTGAAAGTATACACACTCTGCCCAGTTAGCAGATAACCCCAAGTTCCCTGGCTGTAAAAACAGACAAGCAACCCATGCTCATGGTCAACTCTCCCTGGCTCCCAGGAAGGCGGCCTGCTGCTCTGGAAGCATCCCTTGTTTTTAATAAATCCTATCTTCTTTACATTCGGCCTTATGCCTGAAAAACTTTTTTTTTTTTTAATGCTGATATATATTGCGTTTACTGAGACTTGGATTTTCAGTCAGAATGTACATTTTCTTTCTTTTTTTTTTAAGCTCTTTATTGAAATATAATTGCTTTACACTGTTGTGCCAGTTTCTGCTGTACAACAAAGCGAATCAGCTGTATTTATACATATAACCCCATATCCCCTCCCTCCCGCGACTGGCTCTGTATGACAGACTCTAGGTCCATCCACCCCATTACATATAGCTCCACCTCATCCCTTTTTATGGCTGAGTCATATTCCATGGCGTGTGTGTGTGCCACACCTTCTTTCTCCACTCCCCTGTGGATGGGCGGTTAGGTGGCTTCCACGTGCTGGCTGTTGTAGGCAGTGCTGCAGTGAACACTGGGGTGCGTGTCTCCTTTGGGATGACGGTTTTCCCCGGGTATACGCCCAGGAGCGGGCCTGCTGGGCCGCACGGCAGCTGCATGTTCCGTTTCTAAAGCGCACCACAGCCGCTGCCGCCGCTCAGCCCCAGCCAGCAGGGCAGGGGGCCCTTCCCTCCGCACCCCCTCCACCTGCGCGCCCAGGACGCAGGGCGGGGGCGTCGCGAGGCGGAGCCGGAGCGAACGCAGCAAGCCTGCGCGCCCCGAGCGCAGGACGGCGCTTCCCCCGCCAAACGCGCAGCGGCTCCGCCCGCCCACCCCCGGGTGCGGCTGCCGCCGCGGCGCGTCGTTGGGAGCCTTCTTGACCACAATCTCCAAGGTTTTCATTTTCAAGCGAGGAAGCACCGTTTGCGGCCCTGCGCCGTCGCCCTCCCGCCAGCAGGGGGCGCCGCGCCGCGCCGCCCCGCCCCGCGCCGCTCTCCGCTCGGAAGTCCCGCCCCAGCCGGAAGTCGCTCGTCGGCGCGTCCCGGAACATGGCGGCGTCCACGCGCGCCGCCCAGCCGGCCCGGGGCGGCTGCCGGGGGCGTGTGGCCCGCAGGAAGCGCGGAGCCGGGCGCGGACCGCGTCGCGGGCCTGGGGGCGGCGGGGAGGGGGCCCTGAAGCGACTGCAGCTCGCGGTGGAGGAGTTCGTGCGGGCGACCGCGGAGGGCGCGACCCCCGGCGGCCGCGGGGGGCCCCGGGCTCAGGGACGCGTGCGCCCGGGCGGGAGGAAGAGCCGCAGGGAGCTGAGAAAGGAGAAGCGGCGCCTGAGGAAGGCGCGCCGGCTGCCGCGGGCGGCAGGCCCCGCGCTGGGCCCGGGCCCGGGCGGCGGCGGAGCCGGGGGAGCGAGCGGCCCGCGGGCGGAGGCGACGCCGGAGGACGGCCGGCCATCCCCACGGCGGGCCCCGCGGTCGCCCGAGGGGCTGCGCCCTCCCCCGGCCCCGGCCCGGGGTCCCCCCGGCAGGACCCAGGCCGCCGCCGCCGCCCGGAAACGGGCACTTCTGGCGGCCAACGAGGAGGAGGACCGAGAGATCCGAAAGCTGGAGCGGTGCCTCGGTTTGAACAAGCGCAGAAAGAAAGGCGACGGTAGCTCCGTGCCGCTTAGCTTTGCCCGCGATGGGCTGGACTACGTCCTGGGAGCCCTGGACTCCGCGGGAAGTAGTGGCGTGTATGAAAGCAGCAGTGAGGAGGAGGAGGAGGATGCGGGGCAGACGCTCCCCGAAAGTGGCGTAGACACTGACAGCGAGGACGAACGGGAGGAGCGCGGTGGGGAAGACGAAAGCGAGCGGGAGGCAGAGGCGGGAGCGCAGAGCGCGGAGGCGGACCAGGAGGACGCAGAAGAGGAAGCGCGAGCAGCCGAAGGAGCGGAGCGGGGAGCGAAGGAGAAAGGCAGGAAAAGGAGAGTCCGTTTTGCTGAAGATGAAGAGAGGAGTGAAAATTCCTCGGAGGAGGTTGACACAAACGATCAGGTATCGTACGAACAGTCTAAGTCCTCAGGGTTTTCCTTCAGAATAACGGGTGGGGGCGGAGCGTGGGACAGCAGTGACACCGCTCATGTGCTGGTGATTGAGCCGAGTGTGGACCTGTCGCGTTATTTAAATTTTCACTATGAAGAGATGGGGGAGAAAGCATCCCTAGAGGCCTTTCCATCCACGGACTTAATGGACATTGCTCCCAGTTGTCCCAAGCCTACATGCTCACTCAAGTTTACTGCCCGGGTCTCCAGATATGACTTTGACTCCCCTCCCCCACGCTTTGTTCCCAAATCTGATGTATCCTGGGGACACCTGCAGCACCCTGACTCACCTCTGCCTTCACCTAGTCCTTTTCCTGTCCAGCTGCTCCTGGAGCTCATCCTTCTAAAGCACAGAGCTGGTTTCCAGCACTCCCTTGGGTACGACCAAGTTCAGAACCCAAGGGAGAGCAGACAAGGCCTGGCGGGCTGGCCCCTCGCTGTTAAAACAGCCTCGCCTCAGTGTGTGCCTGGAGGGCAGCCCCACGGCAGTGCTTGTGTTCCCTGCGCCACGTCTCACCGTTTCAGCCTTCTGCCTCAGAGTGTACGTCTCTCCTGTCTACAAGGCCTTTCCTTGTTTTCTCACTGTCTGGGTCTATCTGCTCACGTCAGACACCTCTGGGCGTCTTTTCCCCTCTTTAAGGATATGACGTTTTGTTTCTATCCCTGTTGCCTTATCACCTGGTGCTCTGTGAGCAGTGCTGTCAGTTTCTCTCTTGGCACTTTAGTTTTTGACTATTCCCAAGTCTCTTCCGCAGCCTGTGGAGGTATAATTGACATGCTAACGGGTGTCTCAAGATTAAGATTCTGTGTACGAAAATGTGCCTTCTCCAGCTAAGCTGCAGGTCTAACAGCAAGGATCGTGCCTTATGAATGTGTCTCCTTAAAGGCTCACCACTCAGGTGTCCAGGAAGTGTGGGTCGGTGATAGGGACTTGTAATCCTCTCAGTTGAAAATCTAGGGAGTAGTTAGCAGAGAGTTGATTTTGATTTGATCACGTAAGTTTAGATGTTGGTTTTGAACAAGTTTGAAGTTACTTTAGAATGCTTTTTCTCCAAAACTTGTGCTGCATTTAATTTTGGTGTCTGTGCACTGCCATGTCTGCTGTGAATTGAGGCTGGCAAAGTAGCGTACAGGGCTCTGTCAGGGGACGGGGGATTGAGGAGGTATGGGGGGGGGGCGCAGTCCGCTCTGAAGAGCTACAGAGGGAAAAGTGAGGGGATGACATGTAGTGTTGACGTTAATGTATCCACCTTCCCGGGATGGCCCGCTTGTCCAGGACTAGGGAGATAACTGATGTTCATTACGCGGCAGAGGTCAGGGGTGACAGCCTCTCCCAGTTCTCGGGAATTTAGTATCTAAGTATGAATGTAACAAGGGGAAAGGTGGGGTGTTGTCAGTGTAAGTTTTTTGTATTTTGTTTCTTTCAAGCAGCGTCTTTGTGAACATGGTGGGAGGTACATCCCACCTCACGTGAGGCGAGCAGGGGAGACAGTGGATGCCCAGAAGAAGGAAGAGCTAGAAAGACTCAGGAAACAGGTCAAAGGTCTGATCAACAGGTAAGCTCGACAGTGTGTCGTGTCACTTCAATGGATTGTCTGTTTTCTAAAAACAGAGGAATGATTCTTGGGATTAAACCAAAGCCTGCATTGCTCCTCCCGCCCCCGCTTTGTAATTTAAATGCTCTCCGTGGTGCTTGCTGGGATTTTCCTGGAGGTTCAGAGTCAGCACAGGCGCAGTGCGTACACATCCCCCCCCCCGCGGCCTGTCCCCGTGTTGGGGTGTGACGCTGTTCACGGCAGCAGAGGACAGCAAGGCTGGGGTTTGCCAGCAGTGCACACGGATGTGCTGATGGTGGTTCCCTGCCTCTGCCGGGACAGCGGGTCAGGGTGTCAGTGGGGTCGCCTCATCACGGTCTCTGTGGACTTGAAGGAGTCCTACGTGTGCTTTACTATGGCCGCATTTCAGCTGGAAGGACAACAGGTAATGTTGTGTGAAGATTCCAGAGGGGTCTGTGGTGTGTGCCTGCATGCAGGGTTATTGGGGCAGGATGAGAATTGTTCACGGGTCAAATAGCTACACAAATTAGGATGTGTTGGTAGTATTAATAGCCTTTTCGGTTTTTTTAAATTGACCTATAAAACAATTCTTGATGGGAAACAGCACTGTGGTTCTGCCTTCCCGTCTGTCTGCAGGCTGAGTGAGCCGAACCTGGCCTCCATCAGCGGCCAGCTGGAGGAGCTGTACATGGGCCACAGCAGGAAGGACATGAATGACACTCTGACAGGTGTCCTCCTGAGCGCCTGCGCCCCGGACGCAGCCATGCCTGCCAGGCTGGTGATGGAGCATGTCCTCCTGGTCAGCACTCTTCACTACACCGTCGGCATCGAGGTACGCGGCCTCTCTCCGGCCGGTAGCTGTCCAGGTGCTGCTCGGTCCGTGACGGGCTGACACGGCGCGAGGCCAGCTTGTGTGCTTCATGTCATTCTCAACTGCACTTGGGGCGTGCGTGCAGTCGGCCAGCTTCTGCTTTGGCGGTTGTTCCGTGCTGACATGTCCTTGGTAGCCCCCCTTCCAGGAGCAGCCTCGGCCGCCAAGCATCGCTGCAGGTCTCATCCCAGCAGGATGAGAGGGGCACGTACTTATTTAGCCCCACTTTGCGAATGCAGCAAAGCCCCTAGGTCATACTGACCCAGGATCGCAGGCTCTGGACAGGCCCCAGCCTTGTCTTCACTCTCCCACCTGCTCCTCACGCGCCTCCCACTTCTCCAGGACTTGCTCGCAATTGAGGTCTTAAAAATTATTTGGGATCTTACAGCGTGGGCCTGTCCGGGGAGTACTTTAAAATGCACAACCTTGCCAGGAGGCCTTCTGCTTTGCTCTGCCGGAGGCTCCGCGTGGGCAGCAGTGGCTGGGGAGATGCTGCCAGCCTCCTGGTGACCTGCACCTCCCCCCTTCCCCTGAGGGCTTGGTCTGGCGGGTGTCGCACGCAGGCAGTGTACACAGGAACCTGGCCCGTAGGGAGTGCGCGTTAAAGGCTGGTTCTTGCTAACTTCTTTGTGGTCAGAGTTCTGCCCACCCTCCCTGCCACGTTCTCCTCACTGGCCTTTCCTGCCACTGCGGCCTCTGTCACCCTCCCTAGAGAACCTCTGAGCCACACTTTTCTCCTCTAGCAGTGGTCACTTCATGAGAACTTTGAAAGAGGGCAACTCTGGGACCTCCTGGGCACTGGGAGGTGGGGGCGGGGTGAGGCGTGGGCCCCGAGACCTCTGAGCAGCAGACTCTTTTCGGCTAGTCTGCACCCGCTGCTCGGGGAGTCACTCTTCTGCTGTGATTGTTTGGATTCTAAGGGCTCCACTCGGTTTCACATTCGACGCTGTGAGTCCCTTCCCTTGGTTACATGCTGTAATGGGGTCACTGGGTCCGTTCTTCGTGCCCTGTGATGGCCACGATTCATTCAGTGCCATTACAGGCTGTCCTGGAGTACTTGACAATCAAGATGGTTTCAGTACAGACAGCATTTCATGGAGTTACAGAACAAGCCATAGACCCTGACCACCCACAGCATATCAGGAATCCCCTGCATTTGAAAGCACGAGATTATTGGTCCCACTTCTCATTTAAACCTTTGCTAGCAGCGCGAGGGACAACTGAAGGGACGCATTCCAGGGGCAGTCGTTACGGGACTTCAGCTAGTGACAGCCACTCAGACTGGTGCCGGAGGAGACTGAGCTCACCAGGCTCTGGTTCCACTAGACTGCTCTGTGGTCTGTGATGAGAGAGCGCCCTCATAGGAGTCCACGCACAGGGAACGTGTGTGACGAAGCCATGGTGTCAGTTACTGACTTGCTTCTAAGTCACTGAAAAATCAAAACTCGGATCTGTGCAGGTTTGTGTTAAAATCCCCAAGTCAGAATGAATTTATTCGCTTAAATAACTTGGCTACGTGAACGTTATTCCTGTTTTTAAATGTTATCCTATTGTGTTTTATTTTGAAGACATTAAATGGAATTTATAATTTTGACAAATTTTGATATGATTAAATAATTCCATTTGTGTGATGGAAAACATACCTGAGTGTATTTTATGCCTGAATTTGTCTTGATGTCTGCAGAATTCTGATTTCTTTTTTTTTAAGTTGCATTTGAATGTAACGTAGTGGTCATGATAGGAGAGTTTATTCTTCAGGTCTGTCTTCAGTGAAGAGGCTTGAATTGGGAAGATGCACTTCCAGGGAAGGTCTGAGCGTGAGCCACCCTGCTCTGCATCGTGTACGGTGCAGGGGTCTCCTCTGTAAAGCACTGGGCACTCAGACTTGTGTTTCAAAGTTTTTGCCCTGTTGGAGTTTGTATCCTACCACATGTATGTTTTATGTGTTGATTTTAAAAGTACTAATTGTTTCAACACACGTTGAAGTTGAAAGAAGGACCCCTGAGAGTAACTTGCCAACTTGATTCTCATGTGTTTGCAGTGATGCTTTTTCTGTTCTTTGTCCAGGTCGGTGCGCACTTTTTGGAGGCTGTGGTGAGGAAGTTTGATGACGTCTATAAAAGTGGGCGTGACAGCAAGGAGTGTGACAACCTGTTCACCATCATCGCCCACTTGTACAACTTCCACGTGGTGCAGTCCCTCCTCATCTTTGACATTTTGAGAAAACTTATTGGAACTTTCACAGAGAAAGATATCGAACTCATCCTGTTAATGCTGAAGAATGTGGGCTTTTCCTTGAGAAAAGATGATGCTTTGTCACTTAAGGAACTGATCACTGAGGCCCAGGCCAAAGCCAGCGGGGCAGGCGGCAAGTTCCAGGACCAGACCAGGGTACGAGCACGTCACCTGCCCTGCTTCCTAACTGCCAAAACGCTCACACTGACCAGAACTCAAACATGAGTATCTGGGATAAATATTGCATTTTATCTCCTGACGATCCCACAACCCCTGTTGTCTTCTGCCTCATCTGGTTTTGTGGCTTTGTCCTCAGTATGTGAACGAACCCTGTTTCCTTACTGCTGTGAGCTTAAGAATCGGTCTGTTTCACATTAAGCCTTTCAGAAGAGGCTTCCTGGGAGGCCTGGGCGAGGGGCAGCGCGTGGACCAGTCTTCCAGGCCTCGTTCCCCCTGTCAGAAAGTGGGGCTGACCGTAACTCCCACCTCGTGTGCTGGTCCACAGACGGAGGGGCCGGGAGAGTCGTGGGAACCCGGTGGGGGGGCTTGCTTGAGGAACAAGGAAAGCGTCCCTGTGGGGAACGGCCGCAGCCGGCCTCGGGCCTTGCAGACCTCGCAGGGAATTGGGATTTTAGCCCAGAGGCACACGAAGGGTTCTGGGCAAGTAAGTGACGCATTTTCGAGCTAAGGTCACTTTGGCTACAACATAGGAAAGAGAGAGAAACCACCTCAGGGGTCGGGGCGATGATTAGCAGAGTTAGGGATGGTTAGTGGTCGTGGGTTTAGGACTTAGAAGTGGCCAGACTTGGTAGGGGGAGGGAGAGAGAAGGAGGGGCCAGAGGTCACCCTAGGTACCCACCTTGGGTCTCCAGGTGGACAGTAGGTCAGGAGACACAGACTGGAAAGGAAGACTGGCCCATTTTTGGAATCCTAAGATGAGGGCTTTGGTTAGCTGTGAGGAGGGAGGTGTGGGCCGAGCCCTCTGAGGGTCCTGGGGGCCGTGGAGGTGGGTGGCGTTGCGGTGTAAGGGGAGGTGGGGTTCCAGGTGGGGGTGGGTCATGGCAGGGGCTGGGCAGTGTCCCAGCGAAGACCCTGTCCCTGTGTTGCATGCTCAGGGGTCACATTTAAAACCCAGAAGTGGCAGACACAGGCATTTGGCTCGAGGTGCCCTGAAGCTGGAGGAGTTGGGCTGGAGCGTGACTGGGTGGGTTCGGAGTCCTTGAGTGCTGATGGAAACGTCCTAAAGCTGCTCGTGGTGACGGCTGCACATTCCTTAGTGTGCTCAGTGCACGCTTGGTATGTGAGTGAGATCTCAGACGGGGTCTGTGGGAAGTCTTTCTCCTGCTCTTGCAGCTTTCCTCTGAGTACAGTGTTATTTCCCGTTTAAAAGCTAAAAAAGCAAAAAGGCCAGGAGTGGGAAGAAGTTGCACACACGGTGGGGGAGGAGGGCAGCTGAGATGGGGGGCTGTAGCTGGTGGGGGCGGAAGGGAGCGTGTGGCCCAGGCGTGTTCTCGGCTGCTGGGCCCTGGGCGGGCTGCGGAGGCTGTGTGGACTCTCCCAGGGCACCTCCCTCATCCTCGGCAGTGGTGATCACGTGCACGAAGGTGCTTTCTTCCCAAGTTAAGGGTCGTTGGTTCCTGCCACTTGACGTGATGGCTTTTCCTGTTTGTGTCTAAGGTCCGCTTTATGCTGGAGACGCTGCTGGCGCTGAAGAACAACGACGTGCGGAAGATCCCGGGCTATGACACCGAGCCCGTGGAGAAGCTGCGGAAGCTACAGAGAGCCCTGGTAAGGCCTGCTTCTGGGTCTGCACCGACCCCCGTGAGGTCCCAGAGGGCAGTGGAGCTGCAGGTTGGGTGCCCGTCCGGTGAACGGGGTTCCCCGGTGTAGAAGGAAGCTGCATGTTTCTGGGGTGAGACCCTCCCTGTGAGCTGTGTGTGCCCCACGCTGAGCCCCCCGCCCTCCGCCGCGCAGGGGAATCGCAGGAGGACCCTCTGATCCTTTGGAAGAGGGCCCGGGCCAGGGTCCCACCCGGACCAGGGAGGGAAGCCTGGGGGTGGGCGCTCGTCTGTTTAAGCTCCCCAGACCTTCTCAACGCGGGGCCCCCTCGGGCGCGTCCTTCAGCCCTGGTCTTTGGTCAGTTGCTGAATCCCAGGCCCCTGCTGGTGGAGTCCTCGCCGCCAGCCCGCGGGGCTCTCCCCATGGCCCCAGTGTGAGCCTCGGCCCCGCCCGGGGCAGCTGTTCTAAGGCAGGTGTTTTGGGTGATAGATCCACAAAGCTCAAGCACACGTTCTGAGAGCTCACTTCGAATGGTGACGTTACTCCCAGCGGGTTACCTGTCCCAACTGCCAGTGACGCGTCACAGCGCTCGCGCACCAGGAGTGCCACCACCCACACCAGAGGGAGCGGGGTGGCTGTCGCACAGGCTCCGAGCCGCCACGGCCCAGCACTGCCTTCCTTTCTCTCAATCAGGTGCGCGGTGCTGGCTCGGGGACGGACACTCAGCTGCGCATCTCCTGGGATGGCGTCTTGAACGCCGAGCGCACTGGGCGCTGGTGGATCGTGGGGTCCGCGTGGAGCGGTGCCCCGATGATCGACAGCGGTCAGCGGAAGACCCCGCAGGAGCAGCCCGCGGGCACGGTACACTCCCGTGCCCCCACGCGGCTTCCCCTGGGTTTACTTGTAGACTGTACAGAAATTGCTGTTGTTTTGTAATATTTAATTCCATTTAGTGAGAGACTTAAATGTTGCGTGGAGTGAGGGGAACACGTGACCGTCAAGCACTGGGTTGTCCTGACCCCCCCACTCCCTGGCCGTCCTGGCCCCCCAGCCCTGCCTCCCCCGTTCTCGGGCCATCCTGGCCGCGGTGCTTACCTCTGCTTCGTTCCCCTGCCGCTGAGACTGGCAGACCCACTGCTCCTGCGAAGCCTCCCAGATCGAGTGGTTTTCTCCTCGGAGGCTTGCTTCGTTTCTTGGGTTTTTTTGGGGGGGCGGGGGGGGGGAGGGTTGTTGCTTAAGCATAAAGGTTTAGCACTGACGTGTGTGTGCAGGTGTAGCTTACAGTTACCCTCGGGTCAGGCCACAGAGTCACACACATTACTTTTTAGAAGCTTAGTAATAACTACACGAAATCAGTGAAACATCTGTACGAGCTGCGTGCGGCGGCCCCTCTTTCCAGGTCAGCGCCAAGGTCCTGGCACTCGCCCGGAAGCAAAGGATGAACACAGACGTCAGGAGGAGCGTCTTCTGTACAATTGTGACGAGTGAAGACTTTCTGGACGCGTTCGAGAAGCTCCTAAAGTAAGCCTCCGAGTGCGCCTTCTGCTCCGCCCTGGAATTAGGGGCCGGGGTCCCTGCCCTTCCCGCCCGGCGCCCCCACGCCATTGTCTGCAGTCCAGCTCCTGCTCACTGACCGCTGGTAGCGCCACTTTAGGACGCTTGATGCTCTGTTTTGATTGGAAGCATCGGGCGACAGTTCTCAGTGGCTGTTGTTTGTCATGAGTTACTTAAAACCTTCCTGTTAAAGTTGTCCTTCTAATTACATCATTAAACTTCCATGTAGTTTCTATAATTAGTTGTAACAAGATTAAAAGTATCTGTGCACACTGGGAAAGTATGTCTAAAAAGTCTAATATTAATTTTCCTTTATTTGCTTCAAATTCAAAGGAAATATGGGAAATATTGCAGGACTGTGAACGCTTGTCCAACTCCATACAGCGCCTTAGGAGGGTGGGTTTTACTGTGCAAACCAGACCACACGCCTTAGAGAAAAGGAAGACCAGCAGGCACGGTGGCCGGGACCTGGCTGCGGCCGCAGCTGAGGCCCTGCTCCTCGTCGCTCAGTCGCCAGCGCCAGGCCTCTGAGAGCCTGGGGTCCCCTCCTTCTGCCACGTGGTTGGAAACCCCGAGGCCAGGAGCTGGGCTGGGCCTGGAGCTCCGGTCCCACTACCCCACCTTCCTCCTCGGATCACTAAGCAAACTGCCCCACAGGACGCGTTCCGCTGGAAGATGTCTGCCTTAAAGCTGTTAACAGCGCGGCCCATCAAAGGCTCAGCCCTCGCTGTTCCCATCTCACAGGCTGGGGCTTAAGGATCAGCAGGAGAGAGAGATCGTTCACGTCCTCGTGGACTGCTGCCTTCAGGAGAAAACGTACAACCCTTTCTACGCGTTCCTGGCCGGCAAGCTCTGTGACTACGAGAGGAGGTTCCAGGTGACGGAGCCCACACCCCGCCCTGCCCTCTGACCGCCCGGAACTCGGGCCCTGAGTCGGGGCACCCCGGCTGCGAGCCGTGTGCGTGGCCAGAGCCGGGTCCCAGGTCCCTTTCCCGGTAGCAGGTGAGGGCACAACCTGCCCCACCCGCGGCGCCTCTTCGGTTTGCTCTGCGCCGTCCTGTTCCAGTGTTTCTGCTTGCGGGCACACACTGCGAGAGGAAGGGATTCTTGTGAAGCTGTTTCGGGCTCCTGTCCATAGGAAAGGGGCGTGTAGTCGCTTCCGGAAAGTCTTGATTTTGGGTGTTACAAGTGAATGAGTACAGTGGATTTATTTTTAGTGATTTATTCTAATAATTTGTTGAATTTTAACTTCTATTTTCTTTTTTGTTGTATTAGATGACATTCCAGTTCAGCATATGGGACAAATTTCGGGACTTAGAAAATTTGCCAGCCACTAATTTCTCTAATTTGGTTTATCTGGTGGCCCATTTGTTGAAGACAAAGTCTCTGCCACTCTCCATTTTAAAGGTGTGTATAACGTATGATGTTATTTGAAGCACTGGAAACAACAGTGTACAGTTGAGCCTTGAGCCTCCCGGGGGTCGGGGCGCCGGCCCCCTGCACAGTCGCACAGTCGTGGTCTAAGGGTCACTTTACAGTCGGCCTCCGTACCCTGGTTCCACGTGTGAGGGCTCAGCCGGCTTGGGAGCGTGTGGCCCTGCAGTGCGTATTCAGTGAGGGAGTCCTCGTGTAAGGGGACCGCGCCGCCCACGGCCGAGTTCAGGGCTCAGCTGTGATTGTGTGTGTTTGGTACCTCCGGGGTGTGCGTTTCCTGAGGTGCTGACTCACCTGGAAAGCGCCCTCATCGTCAGGGCCATCCCAGCAGGTCGCCAGATGGGCGCGTCCGTCTGTGCAGTAGCTCAGATGCTGGCTCACCTGCGTGCGAGGGTCAGCCTGGGGACTCGGGGTGGGGGGGGTGTGCAGGGCCTGAGTGCGAGTCCTGTGGGGGCCGTTGATGTGCGGGAGGAAGTGGGCCCGTGGAGCCGGGCCTCTGCTGCCCCCCCCGTGGCTGTGAGACACTTGGGAGCAGGGGCGCCCTTGCCCCCGTGGTGTTTCCACGTTGTTGCGTCAGAACCAAGGAGACGCAGGTGCTCTGAAGTTGGTCCAGACATGAGAGGGGCTTCAAGGTGGCCTGGGCGTAGGGCCTCAGGGGTCTGGGGTCCTGACAGCATGGACTGTGACAGAAGCTGAGGGCCTGACCTCGGGCCTTCTGCTCCCTGATCCTTGGAACGGGCTGGGCTGCGGTTTCCTGTCTGTGTGTATGTTTTTGGTCACCAGAGCGCCTGTCGCGTTAACCTCGTGTCCCTTTGGGGTGTGGTCCTGGGTTTTGGCTCCTCTGCTGAGAATGAGGGCACGGAGCCTGCTCCCATGTTCCCACACGGGGAGAATTTAACAACACAGAGAGCTCGTGCCTTCTCGCTGCTGGGGAGTGTTGCCTGCGGTTCACTCGCGCCTGAGCTCAGAGTGGAACAGGACGTGGCGTGTCCCTCCTGTGCTGCAGGTCCTGAAGCCGCCCTTGCAGCAGCCCAGCCCCTTCCCCACCTCACAGGGCCCTGACTGCCTGTGTGGCTGCATGGGGTTAGCCTCCACAGGGACTGTGTTACACAGTCACCAGGCTCTTGATGTCCTTTTACGGTTATTTTTTTTAATTCAACTTAAGCTTGAAATTTATCCATGTTGACATCTGCAGTTCTGTTCTCTGATTCTATCACGGCTGTATAGTATTCCACTGTGTAAGTACACTGTGATTTTTATATATATGAAGTAGTTGCTCCTGGATCTAAATTCTGTCTGTGTGTGTGTGTGTTTTAACTGGGGGGTAGTTTCTTTAAGGCACGGAGATAATATATGTTCCAACTATAGAAACGAGATTTCTGATTCACTGAGTGTCCGTCCTCCCCCTGAACGTGACTCTGTACTGCCGGGTCGCTCTCAGCAGGGGTTGCACACCCTGCGGCGGAGATGACAGGCCCCGGGGCCCCGCGTCCTTGCCAACAGCTCTTCGTTTTATAAAGCTGGAAACAGCCTTAGTTACGGGGGCAAGGGGGGCCGGTAATGTTTTACTCAGACTATGTTTAGAAATCATTGAAAAGTTGGCTGAACCAAGGTAACTTTATTATTTTTCACCTTGACTCTATTAGGTCGTCGAATTCAGTGAATTGGACAAACCCAGAGTCCACTTTTTGCGAAAAGTGTTATACATGCTACTCATGGAAATAGAAGCTGAAGACCTTGGTTTAATTTTTGCAAGGTTTGTTCCCCGCTCTTTCGATAAAACATATGGGAAAAAGAAGAGAAATTATTTTCACTTAGGTTGTTTTATAAAAGCAACTTTGTTGTACTTTATGTTGTACTCAGGGGTAGCTTTTCCATTTTAATTTTAATAATATCTTGTACGTTCACTTGGGGAACATGAGTCTTGTCCAATAGCACACTGAAAATGATTTCTCACAGACAGAATATGTCATGTTCTTGATTGAGAATTCCGCTTCCGATGGACACTACGTACGTCTCCCTGGTTCGGGGTCCCTGGGACTGAGACGGGCCGGCTGGTCCCTGACACGTGCCCCTTCCTCCCCAGGGTGTCGGACAACCCCGCGCTAGGCCTGCTGCGGGAGGGCCTGAAGCTCTTCATCAGTCACTTCCTGCTGAAGGGCCGGCAGGCCCACGGGAGCGCCGAGGAGGCCAGAGCGCTGCGGGAGAGAGCCGAGCTGTGTACCAAGGCTCTGCAGGGGAGGGCGTCCCTGAGGCTGTAGCCCGGGCCCTGGTGAGGGGGGTGGAGGGGGGGCGCTCGTCGGGCTGGAAGGTGAAGCCGTGTAGCATAGTCTGCCGTATTTAAAGCATATTCTGTTTTGGTCCAAGGTTACATTACATTTGTGTTTTGAATCATTTTCAAATAACTGTGTCTCTAGGAGGTGGGAGGGAGGGAGGTGTGGACACTGGGCAGCGATGAGACTGGGGGGGGGGGGGGGGTGCCGGTGCCTTCATTTTTAACGGAAATAAGCCTCTGGAGGGTGCAGTTACAAAGAACCTGATGGCGCTTTTATCGTTTCTGTATATTGGTTAAAAGTGCAGCAACCATGAGTTAAACATGCCTGATGTTTGATTGATTATTTCAAGTGTTTGGAAGGCAGGTGTTCTGGAAAAGTCAGCAGTTCACTCGAGCCTTGCAGGTGTGGGCGCAGCAGGGTGTGGGGGGAGTGTCCCTGGTCCCTTGCCTGAAGTTCCGGCGTGGGAAAGGACGTCTTCCTGTGAGTGTCTGTCACTTAGACCCATTGAGTCCAGGGGGGATGCACGCGGCGGTGAGTTCTTGGGGCGCAGCCTCGCAGAGGACAGGAGTGCCTGCGAGGGCGAAGGTTCAAGCGGCACCTAAAGTACAGCGTTCCCCTCGTTCGTTGTGAAGTTCATACAGATGAAATGTATCTTTATAATTTTCCCTTAAGTGTTAAATTATTTGAAAATAAAGAATTTTTATAAAGCATTCATAATGCAGAACTCATTCTTCAAATTTCTAAAATGTGACGATGTCTTTTCAGGAAAATAATTAAGCTGACTAATCCAGATCACTTTTGCCTTACTGTAAAGCAGTGACACTGTTTCTGTTGCTTTCCTTCACTTGTGCGGTGTCCCGGGCTGGGGGGAGGTGCCGCTCGTGGACTGCGACCAGAGCCCAGGTCCTGCACCTGGGGGGCAGGGGCAGCCGTCGCCGAGAGCGCTGAGCACGGGGCTGCTGACCTGGTGCAGGTGGCCTCCTAGCTAAGGTGGCACCGCTGGGCGCTGGGCGTCCGCCCCAGGCGTTACTTGCGGTGGCGGGACTCAGCCCCTGACGTTTGCTCTTGAATCTCAGCCTGTCTGTAATTCAGTTTCAGCTTTCACTGTTGTGTGTGTGGTTGTGTTTGTTCTGAGGCTGTGGTGTCTCTGAATGACATCAACTCGAAGCCTCTTTCAAGGAGACCCTGAGTACGAGAGGGACTTGGTTGCCATCAGCATTTGCTGGGGGCCTCCTTGGTGCCACACGTGGGATGGCTTGAAGGGTTCAAAACCATCATTGAAGCTTGACAGGACAGGCCCTGTGGTCAGACTGCACCAGCGTGATGGAGACAGCCTGCTCTTCCCAGCGGTCAGGGACGGAGAGCTTTCCAAAGGAAGTGACCTTGGCTCTCCTAAAAACCTCTTCCAAGAGGGTCTGGGGCGCTTGGAGGACCTGAGGGCACCAGCAGAGGGTCAGGGCGCAGAGCCGGGCTGCACGGGGCCCTGGGACCCCGGACGGACGGCAGCCTGGTTGTGAAGGCCCACGTTCTCCACACAGAGGAGCTGGGGATTTATGTGCTCAACCGCAGGAAGCCATCAGCAGCACCGGCAGGGAAGTTAAGTCATCCAAGCTGTGTTTTGAAGAATATTCTGGACAGAGGATGGCGCTGGCTCGCACGTGGGCAGGCTGCAGCAGAGACTGGGGAGATGGCTCTTGTGACCTTCTGGGCAGAAGTGACACATCGGGCCTGAGAGAGCAGCCGTGAGAAGGAAGATTCCCGGAGACGTTTCTGATGGAGCCACAGCAGAAGTTGGCGGCACTTTTCAATAAAGAGGTCGGGGCGGGGGGGGTGGCGGTCAGAGAGCAGAGGCTGAGGGAGGACCTGGAAGCAGGCCCCGGAGGTGGGCTCTGGGGGCCACCTGCCAGCCCCCCATCCTCGGGACGGCAGCGCTCGTCAGGCAGAGACCGCGCTGCAAGAGAGATGCCGTGAGCCTCGGGGGCCTCACGGCTCCCCGAGGGCGACGCATCTGGGGAGCACGAGCAGGGGCGTAGGGAACGCCTCCACGCACGCGTGTCCGGAGTGTCACGAGAGGTCGGTAAAACTTGGATTTTCTTGGGAAAGTAACGTTGGCCTGGGAATCGGGAGTTTTCTTTTTCTCACCCTTATATTTCGTATCATGTTCTACATTGACGGAGCTGGCGGGAAAGGGGTCACGTTCACAAGATGACATTTATCTGGAGCAGCGCTGGATAAATGATGAAAAATGATGTTTGCATGATACGAGGATGAAAGGGAAAACGACAGTTTAAAATGTTCTAAGGGAGCAGAGGTGACTCCAGGAACACCGAGGACTGTGTGCGTTTGGAAAACAATGCCGTATGTGTGCCCACCGGCCCCGGAAACAGGGCGGTTTTGACCTTGAGCACGTCCAAATCAGGATGCGTGGCCTTGGCCTCTGGGGGTTATCGCGTTGGCACGTTCCCACTCTCTCACACAGCCAGTCTGCAGGAGACGGACCCCCGCAGCGTGGCCTGTGTCCTTTGTTCCTGTCCTGGGGCACCAGCCAGCGGTCCCTTTCCTCCCTCCCCTGTGCTGCACGCCCACCTGGGCCTGCTCCTGCCGACCAGACCAGCGTGGTGGAGTGGACGCCCCTCCAGGGCGCAGCGAAATGTGAAACCGGGGCAGGATTTGGCTGAGGCCGCGGTAAAACTAAGAACACTTAAAAATTATTCTCTACAGAAAATCATTTAAAAATGGACTGTTTGTTTCATTTCACTTTGTCAGAAGTGTTTCCAGAGAAAGAGGGCACATTCTTCCGCTGTTATTTTTTTGGTTTGCCTGTTGCTGACACGTGCCACATTTGCTTTTCCTCTTTGTGTGTGTAATCCACCTCCACTTACACACGCGCATTTTGATGGCAGCGATTGAAAGTACAGACATCATGACACTTAACTCCTCACCCCTCTGCCCGCACCTCCTGAGAACGAGAACATTCCTTCAGCGATAAGGTTCAAACATCACATCTCCTTTTGTTTCTCTTTTAGTACAGAACACCCCCCAACCCACCCCTGCATAAAATTTCTCATGAAACTGGGTTTCAAAGAGTCCTGGCCCCTTGTCATGATGAATCCTGGACACGTCGGGTGGGCTTCATGGTCGGGAAGGTCACTGCCCCGTGACACTGGCGCCTCGGGACAGGCAGGCAGCACGCAGCTCACGACTGGCACTGCTCGGTCACTAGTTACAGCCGAGGCCAGCAGACAGGTACACTTATACCTGTGTGATTATTAGGGGAGATTAATCACCGAAAGTAAAGGGCCTCTTTTACAAGGGAAAAAGGTGGCCAAACGTGCATTTCCTGTTGCCACCAGCATTTTGCCTAGTGGTGCAGGCAGGCATTAACGACCCTCTGCGAGTCCACTATTACCGCAGAACGGTCATTTTCTACTTCTGTCATCCCTCTTACATTATCAGTTGGCATTCTTTAAAAACAAGTCTTCCTCTACCCCTCCTTTTTCTCAGGAAAGATCAGACTCTAGCCATCTCAAATAGACTGAAGTCGTGACAAGCAATTCTCTGAATCGCAAATCTCGAGATGTTATCATCGGCTATGGCACGTGCAAAAGGTGTGTTCCCCGCAAAGCCTGCGGGAGGATCGGGCTGGGGCGGGGCTCCGGTGAGCAAGGCTCCTGTGCTCCCAGGTTGGCAGCCTGCTCTCCTACCTGTCGGGGGAAGATCCTGCCAGGTGGAGGGAAGCCCCACCTGCGCTGACCAAGCTTCTGTAAACCCAGGCTTGGGGTACAGTTTCCTATCACCCCATCAGCACAGTTTTGTCACTCGGTCCCTGAGCAGTCCTGTTTCAACCAGGAGGTGCTCTGTAGGCCTGCCGGGTGGTCAGTCACAAGGTGTAGATGGGACCGAGCACATCGGGCCCGGCCACTCTGGCACTAGCCTCCTCCACCAACCGCCAGCCCACGGCGGTCACCCATCTCTGAGGTGCTACTGCCTCTCTGTTTTCTCTCGTTCAAGTAGGTCTGTGAGCGCCGGCAATGACAGACTCAGGACGAGGCCCCTAACAACTACGTCTGTGCAAACGCCTCTCATTTCTCTTCGCACGGATCCCTGATCCTGTCCGTTTAGAAGAACAGGCCGGTGGGCGGGGGGGGGGGGGGGGGGGGGTGATGAATGGGGAGATTGGGATTGCCATATATACATTACTAATAAGAAAAAAATATATCAAACTCTACACGTTAAATACATGCAGTCTATTGTATGTCAATTATATCTCAATGAAAGTTCTACAAAAAAAAAGAACAGACAGGGTGACCAGCTGTCTGGTGTGTCACCCCACGTGCATAGCAGCTGAGAGCTCAGTGGGGGGCGAGTGTGGACCAGCAGCACCAGGACGCGGGACCATCACCTCCGACAGTCCGACGACGACGACCACAGCCCCCGCCAAGGGGCCCAGGGAGGTTCCCGGCAGCAGCTCCGCCCCCCACTCACACACATCCGTATCAACGACTTGGCCAACGAAGGTGTGCTGATCAGTTCTGCTGACAGCCTGACCTCGGCGGGGGCGGGCACCTCTGGTTTTACCACCTGTGATGAGCCTCGTGGCCTTCAGAGGGCCTGGCAGTGTGCGCCTCAGTCATAGGCGGGGTCTCTCCGGACAAAGGAGGTGCTTGTGGAGTGTCTGAAAGCAGAACCTCTCTCTGTTTACTTCTCCCTGAAGTGAAAATTGCGGGGGGGGGGGGGGCGCGGGGGTCCTCTGAAGGCATTCGTCCTCAACCCCGCCTTTGCCGTGAACGTCACTCTGAAGGTCTGAGGTACGATCTGCTCTATGATTCTTAAATGCCGATGGGTGATCCAGGGCATTTTTACTGCCTCTGGGAAAATCATGCTTAACGAGAGTAAAACCAGGCTTCAAGAAAGTACAAGGTGAAACCAAGGCACTGCAGGCAGCCTGGCTCCCGGAGTCCAGCTTTCGCACAAGGGTGCCTGGCACCCACACAGCTTGAAACGGAGGACTGAGGTTACTTCCATCACTGTCATTGCTTACTTTCGCCCAGGCTTGGCCCAAGGGCACAATTATCAGACAAGATGCGGAAACAGCGCATTACAGATGCAGATTTCCCAGGAAGTACTTACCCAGGGCTTACCGTGTGCAGAAACACCAGTTCACATGTCCAGGGCATAAAATACACCTGTCCAACTCACCAAAAATACAACGTGATTATTTGAGATTTATTTTATCCTTGCCCTCCAGCGTGACTGGTGGAGGAAGTACTTTTCAGTCTGGTCCCAAGCTACCCAGTAAAACCTGTAGAGTGGTCATTCGCACCCTTACACTTTTTGACTTAAAGGGACATGAGAATTTTTTAAACCTCTCTGTTTTCTAAATCAGATTTAATAGGGCAGCCAGAGCCTGCTTTACTACTTTAGCAGCTCTGGGGCTAACTGGTACACCAGCCACAGAGGCCGCGGCGTCCTGGCCGTGCCCGGCAGCAGGAGCCAGGCCTGCCTCTGCCGGCCCCAGCACAAACATCCCCCCAGAGCCGTGAAACAGGGAAGCCGAAAATACAAGGTGGACTTTGGGCCTGGGCTTGCTGTTTTGTCCCATGTGCCCTTGGTCTGTCCACGTGGCGCCGTACAGGGCACCTGGAGCGAGGCCTGCGTTCCCTGGACACACGAGCGGCCTGGCTGTGCCGTCGGGGACGGGGCGGGGATGGGTGCTTTGCCGAGTGTCACTGTCCAGTCAGCTCTCCTCTGGGCCTTGTCCTCCCCGCACTGAGGCTTGAGCACTTGGGCCTGGAAAAAGCCGAGGTCCAGGCCGGTGCCGACCTGCACTTTCTCCCACATACCAGTGGGTTCCAGCCACCTCCCTGTGGGGCTTTCGTGCCGACTCCTGGCCTGGCTCCCAGAGACCAGGAGCAGAAACAACCCACAGGAGGGTCGGTAGTGATCTGGCCACTCCCCACCCCGCCAAGGTCAGCCCGGCCTGCAGGGGCCTGGGCCACTGACTTGTCTCCTGATAGCAGCGGCCAAGGGTGTCTCTCGCGATCCCAGAGGGGACTCTCGGGGTCTCTGCTCCCCGCCCACCCTCCTGCCGCCCAGATCTCCAGGCGTGGGGGGCCCTCGGGGGAGCGACTCCTCCGGCAGCCCAGCGGGGCCACCAGGCTGCAGAGACCGTGGGACCGAGGGCTCCCTGCCTGCTCGGTGGTGGGATAACACGGTGCTTTGTTACCTGTGAGTGAGAGGCTGATAAAGCGAAATATGACCACCCACCGTGATGACGAGGCATCTGGGCACCGGAGACGCGTAACATTTATGAGTAAATAGAATTTATTTCTCTTCTCTGATTATGAAGGTCATGGTGGTTTAACCCTGTTGGGATGGCCTCCCACACGTTATCTGCTCAAACAGAACCTGGAAGGAAAACACCAGCAGTCATTAAAAGCGAATTACTTTGTTTTATGAAGATAGAAGAGAGTAGGCCCCATGGTGTGGAGCGTCTCCACGGCCGGGGGGCCCCCCGGCCCACCCTCAGAGCGGGCGCTGCGGGGAGGGGGTGCGAGGAGCAGCCCGGAGCCTCCACCAGAGACTCGGGAAAGTCACGAGCACCCCTGGAGGTTCTTGGGAAACTCGGGATTTCTCAAGCAATTCTGAAAAGCTACCAAGCGTGCAGTGGGGGATGATACAGGTGTTTCCTTCACCTGTGAAAACAGGTGAAGGAAGTAGCTCAAGGTAGCGGGAAGCATTTCTGAGAGCTACGAAACCTGGCTATATATTCTGGTTTCAAATTTAGCAGAGGACTTATGTTGTTGTTAATTTTTTATCAGAGTGTAGTTGATTTACAATATTGTGTAAGTTTCAGGTGCACAGCACAGCGATTCAGTTATACATATACATGTGTATAGATACATTCAGATTCTTTTCCTTTATAGGCTGTTACATCATATTGAGTACAGTTCCCTGCGCTGTACAGTAGAGAACTTAACGTTTTTTTGATGAACTGGCTTTACTTTTCAAAGTGAGACGCCTGGCCTCCGACTCCTTCCACAGCTGCTCTGCTGGCTCCCTGCCCTCGGGCTCCTGGGGGCGTCCTCGTCAGCAGAGTGTCCTTGAGTCACATCCAGCGGTGCTGGCGCCTGTGACGGGCAGCTCGCTCAGGCCTCGGGAACCCTTAGCGCACAAGAGGCAGCTCGTCGGGCTCCTCACGGTGACTCAGGCCCGAGGGCAGTTTTGCGGGGCTCACCCCGGCTGCCACCGCCGGGCACCTGGCTACAAGAGCAGATGGGGGCGGCCAGCTAGGAGGCCCTGGGACGTCCAGGAGAGGTGGAGGCAGCGATGCTGGGTTCCCAAGCGTGTCCCGCGGGCAGCCTTGGCCGCAGGGCCCTTGGGCTCAAACGCCTGGGAGGAGAGTGGCGCCTTTGCTGAAGAGGGGAGACCACAGTAATTTACTGGAGCGCTTCAGTGTACTCATCTCTTACTGGGTATTGCGGAAAGTGTACAGAAGGACCGAAGCATACGTCGGACAGGCAAATTCACAGAGCTGGAGAGTAGAGTAGAGGTTCCCCAGGGCTGGGGGAGAGGAGAGGGGGTTGGAGTTTAATGGGGACAAGGTCAGGCTGGGGTGATGAGACCTTTGGGGAACGGATACAGGTGTTGGTACACAATGCTGCGAGTGCACACGTACGAACGGATAAAGTGATAGCTGTTATGTTACATTTTTTGCCGCACACACGCACGCGCACAACAAAACAAACACCCAGGGCAGAGTCACCTGTTCTCCAGTAAAACCCCATTCTCCCTCCGGACAGAACCCCAATTTTTAGCAAGGCCTGTGGACAAATGGAAATAAAGACCCTCTTCCCAACCTCCGGAGAAGCTTCGCGTGGCTGTGTTAGGACTTCTCGCCTGAGAGTTCCATGTTGGCCTCGTGGTGAGGACTCTGCACTTTCACTGCCGTGGGTCCTCCTTCAATCCCTGGTCGGGGAACTGAGATCCCACAAGCTGTGAGGCAAGGCCAAATTAAAAGAAAAAAGAGAGACTTCTTACCAGCAGGATGGGAGTGGACCCCTGGGAAGGACATACACGTTCCTGCCCTTTGTCCTGTTGGCTGAGATGTGGGGCCCAAGCCCATCTTGAACCACAGAGAAAAAGCCACGAGATAAAGGCCTGGGTCACCAGGGGTCACAGGGCCACTGGACCAGCCCCCAGAGGCCCAGGTTTGCGGGAGAGGGAAGTGACCTTCTGTCCATGGAAGCCACAGTTCCTTTGGCTCTCCTGCCACTTGGGGCCGGCCGGGTCCTAACTGATACAATAGCTGACACAGCCCTTGCACGGGAGCAGTGACCAGGCGAGTGCGGGCGGCACACACAGCGGGGAGAATGAAGACACCACCGTTACCGACAGGCACGGTGGTCCGTGGACATCTCCAGCGTGCTGCCCACTCCTGGGTACCGCCCTGGGAATCCTGCCCACAACCTGCTCCACCCTGAGGCCCGTGGCACGGACAGCGTGGCTCTGCCACTCTCTGCTTCCTGTCCAGAGCCTGGAAGCGTGCCAGGCACACGAGAGTCACCAGTAAATATCACTGAGATCAGTCAGGTAGGGGTCCAGGGAGCAGGTAGTGGGCCGGAGCTCGCCAAGGTATTTGTGCAGACGTGGCTTGAAAAGTCGAGCTGTGCCGCGCAGTAGGTACTGGACCAGACAGCTTTCCCTGCGTAATGAGCCGCCCCAAACGCAGTGACCTGCAACCACCACTGTCGGCGCATCTGTCCGTGGGCTGGCAATTCGGGTGGGAGTCTGGGTCTCCCTCTCGTGGCTGCTGTCAGCCTGCGGGTCACCTGCCTCTAGCCGGGGAGCCCGTGCCTCTCCAGGGCAGCAGGTGGACTTTTTTAAGGCTCCAAGTGCATCCCACCTGCAAACGTCTCATTGCTGAAAACGACACAGGGCTCCAGGGCCCCAGGCTGCCCAGAGGGGCAGATTCACAGGAGGCTGTCAGCTCACACACTCTCTCTCCTTCCCTGTCTCGGCCTGTCTCTCTCTCTATCCTGCAGGACCCCCCGAGAGAAGTGATCACACAGGTGTGCACACAGATGGCCCTGGGTCTGTGCTACCCAGCAGGCAGGCCCAGGAGGGCAGCGCGTGGAGAGCGGGGACACCATGGGCAGGAGGGCGCCGGACTCTGTGGTGTGGTGGGGAGGGGCTGATGCGGCGGGCACCTCCTTTGGGACGGCCCTCCTCCTCTTACCGGTGTCGTGTGCTTCTCGACAGCTGCCCTACAAGACAGATGCCGCCATTCCCCGCCGGACAGAGGACGACCGTGGGGCACAGAGAGGTCAAGTCACTCACCCAACGCCACCCAGTCAGTGCCGGGATCTCACCCACACCTCTGCCTCCTGGCTCTTATTCTTGGATTCCTGTGACTCCAAGGTATCTTTACAAAGACTTCCTCCCTCCCACACCCCCCCACCCACCACATCTTTTTCCCTAGCCTCGAACTTCAATTTCGAGGACGCTCACTGGAGCATGTGGACCCGGGCTGTGTGCCACCTGCGCCTTGTGGGTCTGCAGACCAAGGGCCGGGGGCACGCTGGTTTGTATCACTATACCATGAGCCTGTACGTGGAGCCTGGCACGAGGTCAGCTGTACAGCCCTCACTGCTCGCCGTGAGACGGGGACTGACGCAGTCCTCCTTTTACAGATTGGGACACTTGGGCACAGGGTCAAGGAACTTGCCCCGGCCACACACTAGGTGAGGCGGAGGGCAAGCCCAGGCTCCAGGGCCCTGCCCTCCTCCACAGCCCTCTGCCCTGGGCACAGAACGTTGGGCGGGGGGGAGGTGAGAGGCCCGCATGCCTTCTGGAAGAATGGACAGGACTAAGGACAGTGAAGGGGGCATGAGTCCAGAGGGAAGAACAGCTCGTGCAGGTGCACGGAGGCAGGACGCGCTGTGCGTGAAGGCAGCGCGTCCAAGGTGCCAGGCCGGTGCACAGGGCGTCTGAGGTGCTGGGAGGGCAGCACCGGCCACGTCCTGCTCTCGGGGGTCCATGAGCTTCCGCGCCTGGGGTCGGATTCTTCTTCCTGAGTCTCTAAAACTGGCAGTGCGGCTTTTATGTGAAAACTTTGGTTTTCTCCTTTATTTTCAAGAGTATTCTTAAATGCCTGAATTAATTATTAAAATGAAGAAATCACTGTACACCTAAAACTAATATAATGTTTTATGTCAATTATATCGCAGGAGAAAAAAAGAAAGAAGAAAGAAAATACCTGTAATCTATTTCTGTCTCAAAATCTCCACTTCCACCATGCGCATGTGCATCTCTGTTTTCTGGAATATTTATTCCACCATCAGGGCTACGGACACTTTGAATCAGGAAGTGAATATTTGATCGCTTGGACCGAGGATATCCTCTACATTTCTTCATTTCTCTAATTTTTCTCCTCTGACCCATTTAAAGGCAGGCAGCCTGTGCTACAACCCAATTTCTCACATCCCCATCACGCCCCAGAAGATCAGAGTTCTGCATCCCAGGTGACGCTGAGAAGGACAGGCCGTCCAGGGAGGACTTGCTCGGGCTCTAGACCTCTTTCGTCCTTCACTCTTGCTTTACCTGACCCCTCACCTCCTGGATTCACGCACCTTTTCCACTATGTAACGCGTGTGTTTCGTGGGTTAGTCTTGTCTTTCTCCTCCCACCACCATGTGACTCCAGGGGGGTGGAGATTTTTGTCTGTTTTACTCACTCGCGCATCCTGTGCTCAGACCCTCCTCCAGCAGGGAACAGCTATTCTGGAAAGCGTGGTGGTGGATGGATTCTCAGTTGGCTGTTATCTCTTTTGTGGGTGGAGAGGTTGCCGTGCCACACAGGTGCCTGATGGATCGCGGGTGTGTGGGAATCGGACGACATCCCTCCCCCCCCCCAATAAGTACCCCCCAGGATACATGCAGCAGGGTGGTGAAGGTGGCAGGCCCAGAGGGGAAACACAATTTACGTGTCCTTTCCAGATGTCTCTATTTAGAAAATCCACCATAAGCCTCACCAAGTTGGCGACTGTGTTTTAAGCACCTTGGGTGTGGGCGTCTCCTCAGCGGGGCCGGCCCCAGGGGGACACCGGGCCCGTCCCCCAGGGCGGACAAGCGAAAGCGGGCCGTCCGGGCCTCGCACGCAGGGCCCGGGGCCAGGACGACCCTACCTCTGTCCGCTTATGCTTTTTCAAGATGCTGTTTCAGCACAGAAGACGCCTGCGTTTGGAGGTTACGAACCCTTACGACAGCCACCAGGATTCTAGCAGCACCGGGTCAACTGGGCCGAACCACCGCGGACGAGCCTCCCTGCCTTCCCGCCCCCGGGGTCCTCGTGGGGGCGTTTCGGGCGCCCCCGCCGGAGAGGCCAGGACGCCCCCGGGCGAGGGGGGAGGGGGGCGGCGGGGGGGGAGGGGGCGGCGGGGGGGGTGCGCGGCGAGGGGGGCGGCGGCGGGGGTTGGGGGGTGCGCGGCGACCCCCCGGGCGGGCGGCCCTGCCCCGCGCCCCCGGCCTGACCCCGCGCCCCGCCCGGCCCGGCCCGCGCCCCTCCCCCCCGCCCCCGCCCCCGCCCGGGCGCGATAAGGCCGCGGCCCTTTGTTCCGCCCCCAGCTGGGTAAACCGCGCCGCCGCCCCTCGCCGCGGCCGCCGGCCGGGGGGCACCCGGGTCCCGCCCAGCGCCGCGGACAATGGCCCGGGGTCCGGCTCCTTGTGTACACTCGGCGCGGCCAGGTGCGCGCGGCGGAATGCAGGGTCGGCGCGGGGCCGGCGGGCGCGGCGGGGCGGGGCGGGGCGCCCTCCCCTCCCCCACCCCTCCCCCTCCCCCTCCCCGCCCTCCCCCCGCGCCCCCGCCCGCTCGCGAGGGGCCGCCGCAGGGGAGGGGCCGCCGGGACCCCGAGGGCGCGCGTGGGGCCGGGGCTGCGGGGCGGCGCGGGGGCGGCCGGTGCTCGGCGGCGCCCAGCGCGGGACGCACCTGGCACGTCGTAAAGTGATTTACGAAGTGAACGTGGTACACGAGGCCACCAGCTGGAGCCCCGACCCGGCCGCACGAGTTTTATGAGGTGCCCTATTGTGGAAAATAAACTTTAATCCGGCCATAAAATCCAAATCTGAAAAACATGTTTGCCTTGTGGTCTGGAGCTGCGCGGCCTTCCCGGTCGGGTCCCACCTCCGCGGGGATCAGTTTTATTGAGGGAGACACACAGGGCGCCGCGGGACTTTGGGACGGGGCGGGGGGCGCCCACGGCCTGCGGGGACCCCGCCCGCGGCGCCCCCACGCCCGGAGCGCGGTCCCTGCCGGGGGGCGCCGCGGGGGGCCGCGGGGTCAGTCCACCCGCAGGCCTGCAGGCGCTTGTCCGACCCACCCGGCGCGGGCGGGGCTCCCCTGCTCCGCTCGGGCCCACCGCGGCCTGGGGGCCAGGTGCTCCCTGCCCGCGCCTTCTCCGGGCTTTGGATGTTCCACAGCGAGTCTGCGCTTTCCGGAGGAGGCAGGGAGAGAAGGAGCGGGGGAGCGGGAGGGATGCAGGGAGGGAGGAAAGAACGTCTGTCCTCGCTTTAATCATCTTAGCCATTTTAAGTGTCTCGTACGGTAGCGTTAACGATACACACACTGTTGGACAACAGATCTCTAGAATTTTTTCATCTTGCAAAACTGAAATGAACCCCGCCCCCGCCCATGAACATCTCCCCCTTTCCCCTCCTCGCAGTCCCTGGCACCCTCCCGTCTATGTTCTGTCTCTAAGAATTTGACTATTTTAGATCCCACGTATAAGAAGAATGATGCAAGCATTTGCCTTTTTGTGACTGGCTTATTTCACTGGTCGTGGTGTCCTCAAGGTGTATCCCTGCTGTAGCAGGTGTCAGAGTTTCCTTCTTTGTAAAGGCTGAATAACCATTCCACTGTTTGCAGGTACCCAGTTTTCTTATCTGTCCATCTGTTGACAGACCCGCAGGTGACTGGCACCTTCTTCTTCTTCTTGTGAACAGTGCTGCCGTGCAGACCTCCCTCCCGGCCCCTTTGCGGTTCTTCTGGATGGGCTTGCTGGGTCCTATGGGAAGTCTGTTTTTGTTGTGGTTTGTTTGTTTTGAGGACCCTCCATACTGGTTTTTAAAAATATTTATTTATGTATGCATTGATTTAGCGGCTCTGAGTCTTAGTGGACTCACGCAGGATCTTTAGTTTCGGCATGCTGGGGCGTGCCTGTGGGATCTCGTTCCCTGACCGTGGATGGAACCCAGGCCCCCTGCACTGGGAGTCCTGAGCCTTCGCCACTGGACCACCATGGAAGTCCCCACACTCATTCCTACCAACCGTGCACAAGGGTTCCTGTTTCACCACATCCTCACCCTCACTTGTTATCTTGTTTTTGTTTTCATAACAGCTATCCTAAGAGGTGGGGGGGGGTGCTAGCTCATCCTGGTTGTGATGTGCATCTCCCTGATGCTAAGCATCTTCCCATGTACTCGTGGACCATTTGTAGATGTTCTCAGGAGAAACGTTTATTCAGTCCCTTTGCCTATTTTTTTAAGCTCTTTATTGGAATATAATTGCTTTACACTCTTTACACTCTTGTGCCAGTTTTTGTTGTACAACAAAGTGAATCAGCTGTATTTATACATATATTTCCATATCCTTTGCCTGTTTTTAATTGGTTTTTGTTGTTGCTGAATTGTAGTTCCTTATATATTTTGGATATGAATCCCTTATCAGATATTTGATTTACAGATGCTCTCTCCCTTCCCAGGTAACCTTTTCTTGTGTTGACTGTTCTCTTTGCTGTGCAGGAGTTTTATATGTTGACATAATCCCATTTGACTAGTTTTGCTTTTATTGTCATAGAAAGCTTTTCCCGCGGATCTTTCCAAGCTGACTTCCGCCTGGGTACAGGGTGCAGGAAGGCCAACCGCGAAAGGAACAGGCCCATTTCCTCTACGTTCTAGGCGGTTCTGCACTCTTCAGACTCCAAGCGTTAAGGCATCTAGTCAGGGCCTGGGACCCTGGGCCAGAGCTCTGCAGTGGCTGGACAGGTGATCCATGGCTGTGGCCTGGAGGGCGCCGATAGACTGGCCACTTTGTCACACAAAGGGCTTAAACCACATCCTTTGCACCCTGACACGGAGGAGGTGCCCTTTCTGAGAAGGGAGGACTCCCATCAAGGTGAAGAGAACCCGCGCGGAGGGCGGAGCCCTGGGTGGGCAGGGGGCCGGGCGGGGCTCCCAGAGGGCAGGGTCCGATTTGGGCGGGGCCCTCGCTGTTGGGGCCGCGGTGTCCAGGTGCCGCCAGGGCCCGCAGGGCGCACCCTGGCCGCTTGGAGAGCGGGGAGGCCGCCCAGCCCTGGGGCTTCACCGCCCGAGGCCAGCGCGGCTGCCCCAGGGCCAAGCCTGGGCTTGTCTGGAAACAGTGCCTTCGTCCCCTCCAGGCTGGACTGCGTGGACCTGGCTCCGGGTCCTGGGAACCGGGTCCTCGAGGCGGCACAGCCTCCTTCCCCGGGGCGGGGGCCGCGGGCGGGCGGGCGGAGCGGGGCTGGCGGCCGCTCATTAGGCGGAATGAATTGTTCGCCGTGCCCGAGTGGGTGAGGATGAGCCAGTGATTATATTTAAATTTGCTATAATTGATTTGGGGAAGAGCCGCTGTGACAAGAACGAATTGATCATTAAATTTATTAGCGAGATAAATTCCGCCGCGATTAAGGCGCTGGCTGGAGACGCTGGGGCCGCGCACGGGTCCCGCCTTCCTGGCCTCCAAGTCCCCGCGCCAAACCCGGGCTCGCTCTGCCGGAGGACGTGGGGGCCGGGGGCGCTCCGCAATCATTCCACCTTCCTTTACTGCTCCTCTGCCCCTTGTCGCCAAGGGAGCGAACGATTCCCGGGTTCACGAGGGTCTGCCCCTTGGGGCGGAGGGACAGACCCTCCGCCGCGGCCGGAGGCGCCCCAGCTCCTGGGAAGGCCGGATGCTACCCCCCTCCCCCGCCGCCGCCGGTCCTGGAGGGGCCCGGTGTGGAGGTGGGGGCGCTGACACTGGGCCAGCCGAGCAGGGGGGCGGCGGGGAACAACCCCCAGATGTGGAGCCAGCCGGGGTAGAGGCTGCTTCAGGCTGCGCTTCCCCAATGTGGTGGAAATTAAAGCGAGGTGCACACGGGTTGCAGATTGTTTTTCATCCCCAAAGGCATCTGGCTTTCGCCCCTCGCGTCCCCTCCCTGTAACGTTTTCCCACCGCTTTCCTCGGGGCTCTCGGGCTTTCCCACCGGTTGCAGACCCGGTCCCCGGCCCCCCAAAAGCACCTTTGGACCCCGAGGCGGCCAGGCCCGCGCCCTGCCGCCCGCGCCCCACAGCGGCTCCTGCGCGGGCTCCCAGCGGCGCCGCGCCCCCGGCCTTGGCTGAGGGCGGGCTTCACGGAGGGAGCCCGGGGTGATAATGGGCGGCCAGAGAGGATATGAATCTCACCCCCGCCCTGGAGTCGAGCAGCGGCCCCGCTCGCCGGCGCGGCGATCCCCCGAGTGAAACTCCAGGCCCTTCGGAACTCATTTATCGGCTGGGAGGCGGGGGCGGCGGGGGAGGGGGAGGGGCGCACCCCGGCCCAGGTGCTCGCGGGAAAGCGTGAAAAACAGAAGGACGGGGGAAGGCACGCGGGAGGGAGGAAGAAGCGGCGTCCCCGGCTCCCCTGGTTCCTCCGGGCCCGGGAGAGGCCGGCGGGTCGGTGGCGGGGGGAGGGCAGCCGGGCAGGTGCGCCGCACATGGCGAGGGCCCGGCTCGGCCCGCGTGATGGACGGCGCGCGCTGCCCGGCTTCATTAAACCAGAGCCACCGCGGGCTGTCCGGCTGGAGCCTTCCTGTCGCCCGCTGCTGTCCTCGCGGACGTTGCGCAGGGAAACCAGACCTGGCCCGACCTCGGGAGGAGGACCGGCGTCGGGGAGCGCGGGAGGCGCCGCGCTGGGCGAGGCATCCGAAGAGGTGCGCGAGCAGCGCGGCGGGCGGTGCGCACCCCAGGGACCTGCGAAGCCTGGTCGTTTGAAGCTTATTTTCTAGAACATTCAAATAGTGTGTTTCCACTTCTGGAGCGCCGGCGAAGCTAGAAGATCCTCGAAGAAGTAGGAAAGCAAATGCACGGCGGCCGAAGCGACTCCTCGGAGATTCTCGCATCCGGGACAGATGGGAGCCGGCACGCGGGCGCGCTGACACCTGGCCTCCGGTGTTTTTACCGACACTTCGTACCTGCGACTCCCCAGCAGCCGGGATCAAGTTCCGCACTGGCCTCAGGGCCCAGGGGAGGTGGCGGTCCTGACACGCGTTCGCCGTTCTGATTGTCACCTTCTGCTGTCAGCTGAGGAATACAGCCCACCCCGCCATTTCAACAACAAAAATAGTAAAGCCCGCTTTCACTACTGCCCTTAAAAGATTTGCACTCTCATCCAGTAGAAAACCAATTTATTTTACATTCCATCGTGGGCGATGGGAGAAGCTAAATGATAATTCAGCATGCGTAAGTAGACATTTCTTTATATATATATTTATAAATACAATATACAAAAATAAAGACCATACAGTTTTGGGATTTGCAGCAGTGTGAACGCTCATGACATAAAGTCCCCCCGCCCCCGAGATACCTAAGCGCAAAACATTTTTTCTTTTTTCGACACTCAGAAGAAAGGCGTATCCAGAGAAGGTTTCAAGTTTCGGAGGTCGTTTAATAACACTGTGGGTTTCCGCCTTCTGCCCTGGGAGCCTCCCCTGATGGTCGGTTCTTCTCGGAAACACCTTCCCCCAACGCAAACCGAATTAAATTAAAAAGAACAAGAGTTCAAGTTTGAGCCTGCTGGGCCTCCCTCTTTCTGTCCCTTGAAGAGCAGACAGGTGCTCGCGCCCGACAGGGCAGCCCCGGAACCGGGCCGCCTCGCTCGCGGGCGTGGGGGGCGCACCTGGGGGCCGCATCCAGGGCGCACCCCCACCCGCCGGCCGCGGGGCCCCTACTGGGGCGGGGGCTGGTGGCCGGGCCGCGGCGGCGGCGAGTCGGCCCCGGAGGAGCAGTCGGAGGAGGCGGCGTGCGCGCCGGCGCCGTTGCTGTAGGGGAAATGGTCCTCGTCGTCGTCGTCGTCCTCCTCCTCCTCGGGGTCACTGTCCCTCAAGTCCCGCAGGCGGCGTGCGCTGCCCTTGTCCCCGGGCGCCGGCGGCCCCAGCAGCTCCTCGTCCCCCTGGTCCTCGGCGCCGCCGCCGCCTTTGCCCGCGCCCCCGCCGCCCTTCTGCTTCTCGGCCTCCTGCGCTGCCTGCTCTTTGGCCTTCTTGCTGCGCTTCCACTTCATCCTCCGGTTCTGGAACCAGATCTTCACCTGCGGGCACAAGCGGCGTGAGACACCGGCCCCCTCCATGCCGGCGTCCCCGGGCTCCTGCACCGGGCCCAGGCGCGGGGCTCCCATGAGAGGGCTCCGAAGCCCCGGGGGCATGGCGCCCCCCGCCCCGCACACCACGGACACCCGAGGGCGGCTGGGGGCCCTGGGGAAACTCAAGCTAACATGCCAGCGCCTTCCGCCTGCAGCCTGGGTGTGCGCTGTGTGGGGGCGGCGCCGGGGCAGCTGGGGTGCCTGTCTGTACCTCTCAAGAGGTTCCCTCCTCTCTTTCTCTTTCTGGAATGAAATGTCTCTAAAGCGGCGTGGGGACCACCTGCTTCAGAATGGGGGTGCACATTCCTGGGCCCACCCAAACCCACTGAATCAGACCTCTGGGTGCCCATATGGGAGCCCTGGGGGGGGAGATGCGAACGCTAGCCGGGATGTTAATCCACCCGCTAAAGGTCAAACAGGCACAGCTCCAGGTGCCCAGGAAGGCCGAGGGTCTAGAGAGCAGAGGTGACAGTGTCACTGGGAGGCCAGCGTGTTGGGGGGGGGAGCCGCGGCGCACCTGGGTCTCGGTGAGCATCAGTGAGGTGGCCACCTCGAAGCGCTTGGGCCGTGACAGGTACTTGTTGAGCTTGAACTGGTGCTCCAGCTCCAGCAGCTGCTGGCTGGTGAAGGCGGTGCGTGGCCGGCGGCACTTCCCCAGGAGGTTGGACTGCGCCTGGGCTGGGGTGGGGGAGAGGCCGTGGAGCCCAGATCGGTCCAGTGCCCGCTCCCGCCAGGGCCAGCAACGCCCCCCACGCCAGGCTGCCTGCTGGTCGCCGGCCCTTTCTTAGTGTCGGCGCCCCCTCCCCAAGGAGGCCCTGGAGCCCAGGACCCCTAGGCCAGGTGCACCCAGACCGTTTGGGTTTAATGGGACCAAAGCTTTTTGTCCCAGGTGGGGCCCAGGGGTCCTGATTAAAGACAGCCTATCACCCAGGCGTGCCCTCTCCCCCTGGGTGGGCATTGCTCAAAAGCAGGTGGGCAGAAGGGCACGTAGCAGAGGCCCAGGGACCACCTCCTCCCTGCTCCTCACTCCTCGCGACAGCGCCTTCCCCAGCTCAGGCCCAATCCACCCAGGCCCCCAGATTCACTTCCTGCTTCTTCCTGCCCAACTAAGCTCCTTACGTACAAAAAGAGTGGAAGGAGAAAAAGGCAAAAAGAGGAGGACAGGAGAAAGGAAGGGAAGAAAAGGACCAAAGCCTGGTCCTAAAGACGTGTGTTCATCAACAGGGACAATGTTTTCTTGACAACGCCTGCCCAGGGTCCAGAGGCGCTGAGCCTGGGGAGACTGGACACCTTTCAGGAAAATTCTCATCATGCAAATTAAAGGCCCAGGCACAGGGGGATCCGGCTTTCTACACGTTCAAGGAGGTCTCTTGGCTTTATTTACATAATTTCACACGGTTACATCACAGAGAATTTTATGACCCAAAACGAGACTTCCCTTGATTTCCCAGGGGCTTGACAAGTTTTAGACAATAAAAGAAAGGAAAGGAAAGAGGCCAGCCCCGGGCAGGAGGAGCTCAGGCTCCCCTGGGACAGGCAATTTGCTTTATGGGAAGGCCCACGCCCCCTGCTTTAGTTAAACAAGGCCCGAATTCCCAACTTGACAATACATTAGAACTTTAATTAAAACACTGGCTCCAAAGGGACCATTTGGGAAATGCCATCTGATGGCTGAGACACCAATTAAAGGAAACCAAACAGGTTTTCCAGAGACCAGCGGAGGGACTCTCAGAACACACTCGGGTTTATTTTTGCCCTTTAGGATTCGGTGTTCAGATTCTTTTTCTGAACTTAAAGCTGACTGGGTTTTAATTAGCTACTTATGGGTAAAGATTAGGAATGAGAGATGGACAAAGTGTGTTGGCAAAGGGGTGTGACTTCAGTCGATTTTCTGGGCAACCTTGGGCTCCACGCAGGGACAGGGAAAACAGCCGGGTGGCCAAGGAACGCAGCGCCCAGGGGAGGCCGGGTGAGGACCACCGCCCCCCGCGGTGGGAGACGAAGCCTGCCAGGCTCTGGGAGATGCAGGTCCCAGTGAAAGGTGCCTGGGGTGGCGGTCCATCAGAAAGCGTTTGCTGCACTCTGAGGCCGGGCCGGAAGGGGGCCCTGGGTTTGGCTGACGCGGGATGGGCACTTCAGGGACGCCTGAAACCGCAGAAGTGAGAGCAAACTTGCCCTCTTCTTTGCCTGGAGTCAGGAGGGGCGACTCCAACGGAAGGGATGGGTGGCCCTTAGGGCCTCCTGGGAGCTGAGCTGGGAACGGCCTGGGCTGGCTGTGGGCAAACAGCGCACATGCTGGGATTTTCTCACCCGGCTGTGACTTCTCCAGACTTCTGGGATCCTTGCTTTTCTCTGTTTAGTCACAGCCATAGCTTCTAGCAGAGGAATCTGAATTCTGGCAAATGTTTATTTCTGTTTTCTTTTTTGCTTTTTTCCCCTCCCATGCCTGCAACTCCCCAGTCTAAACAAATCCACTCAGACGGAAACAATGGGGTCTCTTTGTTTGGGTGTTTGGCGGCTGAAAGCGTAAAGCCTCCTGCATCTTCCTCTGCGCGGAGCCCGGGTGGGGCGATTGGACCAGAGATCCAGACTTTCCGGAGCTCCAGTCCCGTGCGCCCTCCCGGCGCGCGCCAGGAAAGCCCGAGAGAGAGGCCCAGGCCTCGGCGAGGTGTCCCACCCGGGTGGCGAGCACACTGCCCACAGCTGGGCGGCTCTGGAGGTTGGGGGTGGCCAGCCCTCCCGCGCTGTGGTCTTGGGGAGGGGTTCGCGCTGTGCTGGGCGCCCTGAGTTCGGAGGAGGATACCTGAAGCTTAGAGCCCCTGCGAGGGGGTACCTGAAGGAGGGCGCATGCCCCAACCCCGCTGGAGCGTGCCATCTCTAGGTTCAAGTCAGGCCCCCCGCCTCCTGGGCATCGCACCCCGGACCCAGCGCCCTTCCAGAGGCGGGCAGAGCCCTGCAAAGGGCCAGGCGATCTCCCGGGCCCCTGCCTTGCGTCCCTGGGCCTCCTGAAGCTTATGTCTGCTTCGCTACTCTGGGAGCTCTCCCTCTCCTGGGAGGGACCGGGGTTCTCCCCAGAACCCAGGATGCGGGGCCAAAGTAACGTCTGTTTCGCTGAGGATAAACCCCTGGTTTCCGTGGCCCCCGATTCCCAGGCACGCCTAACACAGGGCGCTTCTCGGCGCGCCTTCCCCCACCACTTCCTTCTCCTCCAGGCTGCCGGTTAATCATTAGATTTTAGTCTCACACCTCCAGCTGCCCCTTCCCGTTAAGAGAGGAAGAGAAGCAAGGCCCGCGCGTGGCCATTTTCACCATCCGCGGACAATCCCACACCGCGCAGCCCGCACAGGTCCTCGCAGGCCCTAGGCGGGGCCGAGGCGGCCCCGCGGCGCTTCCACAGCTCGCTCGGAGCGGAGGGCCAGCGGAGAGAGGCGCCAGGTGGAGGAGGGCGCGCCGGAGAACCTTCGGCCAGGACACCCCTCCCCGGGTGCCCCCCGGCCCCGCAGGTTCGGGGGCTGCGCGGTACTCACAGTTAAAGTCCGGCATCTTGGGCAAGATCATGCCCGCGGTGGACGCCCGCAGCCACTGGTCCAGCTGGAAGGTGCCGGCGCCCAGCTTGATGGGGTCGGCGGGGTGCGCGGCGTGCGCACCCTGCACCTGCGGGTACGAGTAGGAGAGGGCCGGGTGCTGCCCGGCCAGTGCGGCCGCCGCCGCCGCCGCCGAGTAGCCGTAGACCGGGTGGCCGTAGAGCGCCGCCTGCGCCGGAAGGCCCGCGCCGCCCTGCGCGCCCCCCGGGTGCAGCCCGAGCGCCAGGCCCCCCGCGGCGGCGGCGGCGGCGGCGGCAGCGGCGGCGGCGGCGGCGGCGGCGCCGGGGTGCGCGTGGTGGTGGGGGCCCCCGGGCCCGCCGCCCGCGCCGCCCGCCCCGCCGCCCGCGCCCAGGAAGCTGGGCTTGGGCAGCAGCGCGCAGTGCGCGGCCAGCAGGCGCGGCGGCGACGGGCTCTCGGCGCGCAGGCGGTCGGCGGGCGCCGCGGGCGGCTCCGAGGACGCGGGGCTGCAGCTGCCGCTCGCCCCGCCGCCCGCCCCGCCGCCGCCGCCCCCGGGGCCAGCGGCGCCGGCCGCGAGCGACGTGACCAGGGCCAGCGGCGCGCTCTGCGCCGAGGCCGCTCGCGGGGGATCCACGGCCAGCAGCGCGTCGATGCGGAAATTTTTGGATTTTTCCATCGGCTCGTCAGGGGCTGGCGATCGGCGCCGGGCGGCGGGGGGCGCGGCCGCGGGCCGGCTCGCGGAGTCCGTGCGCGGCGGCGGCGGCCGGCCCCGGGGCTCGGTATTGTTTGGACTGTTTGCCAGGAATCAAAGTCGCCGCCGGAAACTCAGCCCAGGGTGACCATGGTCCGCGCGCCCCCGCCGCGCGGGCCCCGTCGCCTGGCGCTCGCACGGACTCCCACGCGGGCGCTCGGCGCGCCGGGGCCGGAGAGCCCGGCTCAGCGCTGCAGCCGCGGGCGACCGCGCCGAGGCCGCTGGCGCCGCGCTGGGGACCCGCGCGCCCCTCCGCGCACTTGAAGCGCAGCGCGGCCGCCCATTGGCGCGCGCGCCGGGGGCTCGGGGAGGGGCTCCGGCCCGGCCATTGGCCGCGGGGAGCACCTGTCACCGTCCCGGTCGCCCGCCGCCCCGCCCCTGCGCCGCGGGGTCCTAAGCAGCCCCGGGCGCCGCGCCTCGAAGGCGGGGCGGGGCGGGCACCGCGACGGAGGGTGGAAGACTGGCAGGCGCAAGCCGCGGTGCCTGCTCGCCCTCCCGCGGCCGCCGAGCGGGCCGGTGGGTGCCGGCCACCCCCGGGGTCCGTGTGGGCCCCCCTGCCCGAGTCCAGCCTGCGACACCCGCTTGTCCGGCTCTGAGCTCGTGTCGCCCAGAGTCAGCAGCGTGCGTCCTGCCCCGCTCCTCGCCAGCACTTGAGTGTGTCCACTTCTGCGAGGAGAGCGCACGCTGCTTCTAGATGTAGCCGCTCCGCTCAGTGAAGGCAGCGCAGCGGAGACGCTTCTGGCCCCCAAGCCCTGCTCCTGGATCTCCAGGACGCGCAGGAGCGGTCTGTGTCCCTGCCGCCCGCCCCTCACCTTCTCTGGGAAGCTCTGCGCGTTTCAGGTGTGGTGGGGGAGGGGGGCGTGCTCGGACCTGAGCGCGAGCTTGCCTTCCCCGCCGTCAGCCCGCGCGGGTCAAGGTGAGAGTCTGGTGCGGGCGGCCTGCGAGGCCCAGGTCGGCTTGGAGACGTCACCCACCCGCCACGGAGCAGGTCTTCGATTACAGAGCGCTTCCTCTCTGCCGAGGGACCCCGCCCGTGGGCATGCAGGACGCAGCAGCCATCCGGGCCCTGGAAAGCCCAGCAGGGCCAGAGCCACCCGAGGCGGGGCTCTCTGATCCTGCTAACCCCAGGCCCCCGGGAAGGAAAATGCAGGCTGTCTCCTGCCTGCAGCTGCTGGAAAACTGGAGGAAAGGGCTTCCCTCGTCTGAGCAAGGCACTGGGATGAGAATCCAGACTTCACCTCTGCCCCACACTCGCCCTTCACATATTTACAGTAAAAGCACTTCCAAGGGCTTTTTGAAGAGGAAAGAATGAACACGCAGGTCGAGGAGCCCAGCGGCCACCAATGCCAGGCTTTGTCAATAGCTCCATTAGACCTAGTTATCTTCCCCAGACAGAGGTGAGAATTCGAGGAGATCGGGTTCTGGAAGCCTGGCTTCCAGTGCAGGTGAGGGGTGAATAAAGAACAGGAGGGGGCTGTGGGAGGGGCAGAGCACCAAGGAAAAAAAAATTTTTTCAGGTTGCTACAAGACGGATTTTTAAATGTAAATACAGAGACCAAGTCATTTCCCTTCAAAAGGCTTCTTATCCAGGTGAGAGTCGACTGCAGTGATTCTGTGGGAAAGCAGTGTTTCTTTTTCCTTGTAACAGGGTAGTTCCAAGACTCACAGGACTAGTTGGAAGATTATGAGGATAGCAGTGGGTAAGTGCCAGCAACTGGAATAAATGGTTTCCAGCTTTGCAAAAACCAGTATTAACTTGTAAACAGAAATCACAGCATTTATGTGGTGTTTGTCTCGTCTTTAGATCATATGTCTTTGTGGTGGTAAAAATGCAGCACTGCCTCTAAGTGGAGAGAGGGGTCCACTCACACCTCTTGAACACCTGCTCTGTGCCATGTGCTTTCTAGAGCTATCTTCCCTAATCCTCACTATGACACCAGATGAAGGATTTTATCATTTCCTTCTCATGGAGTATAGATTCAAAGAGACTGAGACCCCCATCCCAGCAAACTGTTAAGCCTCAGAGTTTGGATTAAGACCAGGTCTGACTGCAGGGGCCTCACGATTCCCACCTGCTGCCCTCAGTGTCCCCAGCCCTGTTCCCCATCCTGTCTGTTCCCTCCGGGGAAGGAGGGTTTTACAAAGACACCTGAGATTAGCCACCTGTTCTGGACAGGAGACCTTCAGCCCTCGAGGGAGGGTAACCATGTCTTTGTTGCCACTCTGCCTCCCCAAGATGGAGCGAACAAACGTGGCCCCCACCTCCGATGGGGTTATCACGAAGGCTGGCTGCCTCTCCCCGGCTGGTCCCCTCCCCCTCCTCCACCCGCTGGGGCAGGTCCGCCGGTCCTGAGGGCAGTGATTTAGGAGGCTGGGGCAGGGGAGAGCCTGCAAAGTAGGTTTCCCAAGGTGGCTCTTGGAGAGCCTGCTGCCCTCTCTCCTGCCTGAAATAACCACTGCTGCGGCTGGTTTAGTGGGTGATGTGGAGTGCAGTCTAGCCTTCATAAATCACCTCGTCTTCCTCAACAAAATCATTTTTTTTATAACGCCCAGAGGGATTCATTTTACCATTTTTTTTTTTTTTGTTCTACAGTAACTGTGCTGCCAAAATTCTCAAAATCTGCACCTCCCCCACACTTCTACTCTGCCTGAGCCGGCTGAGTACGCTTCCTGAACACACGGAATGGACATTGTATGGGGGACCTGGCTCGAGCAGGTTCACCTGGTTACCCCGAGCCCACACCACCTGTGGGGCCCAGAGTGGGGACCCAAAGAGGACGAAGCCTGCCCGCCCTGGGTCCAGGTCCTGGCTGCCTCTCTACATGCGGGGTGACTGCAGGTGAGAAGCTGTTTTATCTTGATGGGCTTCTCCTTCTTTGTCTCAGAAAGTCAGGGTTAGACAAGATGGGCTCTCAGGGCTAAAGGACATTAAAATGATCATATACCCTATCCCTGTTAGGAATTAGGGACCACATACTGGAGGTCTCTGTGAAGTTGTATGGGAAGAGAGAGGGAGAGAGAGGAAGAGGTCTCGGATGTTTGGGGTCTTTGTGTGGTTTATGATGTGTGAAGCTGAGCACGCTGGGGCTCTTCCGGTTTCCAGTATCTGTATTGATCCAGCCCAGCTGGCTTTGAAGAAGGTTTTGGGCAGACAGGAGCAGGGCTGGGTCTTGGGAAGGGCCGCAGCGAGAGATCAAAGGTCTGGTCTGAGGGGTGCTCCAGCCTCAGTCTCCAGGTGCCAGGGCAGCAGGCAGCCCCGTGACGAGGCGCGGAGCTCTCCGTTTCCCAGCGAAGCAGCACAGAGGGCCTGGAGCCCCTGCATCCCGCTGGCTCCCATCGGGTGCCTTCCCTCCTGGGAACACAACCCTTGCTCTTTCCAAAGGGCCTTCCCTTAGACACTGAACACTGCCTGCACTACCCTTCCTCCCTCTGCTTAGAAAGGAGAACTGGTGATTTTTACAAACAATTGCAAAAGAAAAAGCTATTGTCACCCATGTCTATCCATGTCCGGAATCATACATATGAACTTGGGATAAAACCCATATATTCACATGTTCAGATGATGGAAGGCAGGCATCTTTCTCCATCATTTACATATTGCTTCTTTCCACACGGAGCGGGGCCGCCACGACAGAGCAAGGAATGTGAAGGCGACTCTGCACGCGGGCTCTGGAACACGGGCTGGAAGAGGACTTTCCCTGCTCACCGCTGTGCACAACCCCGCCCTCCCAGAGCTTGAGGTTTTCAGAACTGAGACCTGGGCCGGTGCAGATGATTTAGCCTGTCCTGCTGAAACCCTGCCCTCCCCTGGGCATCAACTCAGCTAAACGTCCATGTAACCTTCATCTCGGAGTTCGCTTTAGGACATGTAACCTGCCTGAGGTCAGGACCTAAACTCGCGGCGGCCATGGGGCTAGACCCCGGGCAGTCGGCTTACTCCGCGGAGATGCTGGTGGAGGGACCCCCGGGTCTGCGGCTGGGGCAGGCGTCCTGTAGCCGGAGGCGGGAAAGCGCGCGCGAGACGCTCGGGGACCGCGCGGGGCCTGGGGACGCGGGCGCGGGAGGGGCCGGGGTCAGCGGAAGGCGAGCGCGGGGGAGGGGCGGCTCCGCGCAGGTGTCCCCCGCCCCCAGCAGCTGAGCCCCGAGAGCCAAAGGCGCCTCGTGCTTCGCGCCGCCCTTTGATCTGCGGACCTCCTCCCCGACCCGGGGGCGCTCGGCCTCTTAAAGGGCCTGGAAAGGGCGGGGGCCTCGGACGCCCTCCAGCCCGAGGCGGGGCCCGCAGGGCGCGCTGCCGCCCCTCCCCGCGGGCCCGCCCGCCCGCCGGCCTCGCGCTGAGCCCCGGGCTTCGTGCGCCGGGGCCGCAACCGAGCCCCGCTCCGCGCGCCCGGGGTCGCCGCTGCGTCCCGCTGCACCTGACCCAGCCCCACATCGGGGGTCGTTGCTGCGAGCTGGCTGAGAGTCCGGGGATGATGCAGGGTTTACATGCGTAACATTCCAACAGTCCGGCAAGCTGCTGGGCCTTATATTTTCGGAAATTTCCTCCAGATACAAAAATATCTGCGTTATCCTCAGATCTTGGACGGCCTCCCTGCCTCCCGGGTCACCAAAGGGAAGGGACAGGCCTGGCGGTGCCCCCCTCAGCGTCTGAGCCCCTCACCCCCCAGCTGGCCCCACAGTCCCCCTCCCCCTGCAGGCTTCCCTCTGACCCAGGGAAGGAGAGCGTTTCCAGCCTTTCTGCTGCACAAATTCCAACTCCTAGGTTACAAAGAGAAACAAATTCTCCCCAAGAAGTCGGGAACTTGGGGGGCGGGGAGCTCATCGGACCCCTTTAGTCACGTCGGGGGGGAAAACAGCCCTCAACAGAGAGAGCGGCTTCCCTGGGAAGACTACATGTTTGCCAGAGGATTTAAATGAAATGTAATTTAATTGCAGGTTCGCACAGGGGCCTCTACTTCACGCTGCTGTCAGAAACAAGGTGCTGAGCGTGGACACCCGCGAAGCCAGCGCTTTCAGAACGCGAGGCGTGAGTGAGCCCCGCCCCTCGGGCATTCCGTATTTTCAGACTGAGAGCAACGCCCTTCGCTTTGGGAGAGCCCGGCTCTCCTGTGTCCCAGGAGATTGTGTCTGGTCACCGGAGACCCGCTTTCCAAGGCGTTCGGGCAGCACGGGCCCGAGATGGCCGGCCACTCCCCCCCAGCACCCCCGCACCCCGCGGGCGGAGGAGAGGGTTGCAGAGCCCAGGCCAGCAGCTCTGGCACCTGGAGGTCAGCCCTGCTCCGGCTGGTGGCCTTCCCAGCCTGGACCGGTGACCGCTGACCCACAGGCGGGGGCGTGGGGACAGCAACACCGGGCAGACGCACGGGTACACGGAAGGCGTTGCTCAGGGGCGTTTTAATGCTTCAACGCAAGAACTGTTTAGTGCGTTCTGAGTCGAAATTATGGCTGGATAGGAGGGCGCTAATGTCCAAATCCATGCTGGATAATGGCAGGAAGTCCTTGCTAATTGGTCTATTTAGTAGTTGCTGAGGTGGCAGAAGCTGAGGCTGCTGGTGGGGGGGGGGGGAGGGCGGGGGGGGGGGGAGAGAGAGAGAGAGAGGCTGGATCTCCTCCTGATGCAAGTTCCCAGAGCTGGGGGATATTCTGCAGGGTGGGCAAATGGTGTCTGGGTCAAGTTCGTCTCTTTCAACCCGGCCCCAGCCTCTCCCCACAGGTGCATACTCAAGGCCCCAGGACAGATCTCAGGCTTGGGGTGGATTTGCAGGGATGGGGGGTGTCTTTGCAAACAGGAGGTGGCTGGTTTGCCAGGGATGCCCATCCCCAGGGCTTCCCCGCCTTTCTCAGGGCAGCCTCTCTCCCCCACATCACACCCCGACGGGTGAGGTCAGCAGGGCAGAAAGCAACTCCCTGCTTCCCCCACCATGTGAAAAGAGACTGTTTCACCCAAGAGGAATCTGAGGCTCTCAGAAGGACTGGAAGTACATGGGGGAGGGGAGGGGAGAGGTGGGGTTTTTGAGCCCCCCTCCTGCCAGGATGCCCAGGTGCTCACTGTAGTGAGTGTTTCAGTGCACCTTCTAATAGTCTCATCCATAGTCATTATAACTGTGGAAATCTTACCCATGTCCCCATCTTACAGATGGGCAAACTAAGGCTCTGAGAAGTCAAGGCACTTTGCTCCAGAACCCACAGCAAAGAGGGCAGGCTCTGGCTTCAGGTCCTGCAGTCGGGCCTCACACCACAGCACGGTCGGTCACGTGCCTTATTATGTTGTAATCTCTTCATTGCATATGCATCTAATAACCCTTTTCCCCACTTGGCCTTTGACCCAGCCGGGCTCCTACCTGTGGAACCTAACAGTGGCTAAGAGGTGGCCTGTTTGCTGCCAAACAGCAGAGGATCCTCCGCCTCCCTTCCTCCTGAGGCCCGCTGGGCTGGGGCTTTTCTCCTCTTCCCTGCACTCAGCATCCGCCCCCCCACCCCCCCCCCCCACCCCCCGCTGAGAGCAGGGGAGGAGAAAGGCCTGCAGAACCCCTCTGGGCTGGCCCCCTTCCCCCAGTCTCTGGGGCCCTGTGCTGCGGGCAAGATAATTTGGCTAATGAACTCGTTAAAGGGCCCCTGGTGACCTGCCTGGCCTCCCCTCGGCCCATCTGGGAAATTCCACTGAAAGGCTGGAGGGGGTCCTCGGTCCCCTCCGTCTGTCGCTGCAAGAGGCACGCACCCGGTGACGCTGGGCCCCTACATTAAAATAATTACCCGGAGGAACAGGTGGCCCACCTCCGGGCTCCCCGGGCGCATCTGGGACGCGGTGCCGCCGCCGCCGGGGGAGGGAAGGTCAGCCCCGCCGCCCCGGGAGCGCGGCAGGGCGGAGAGGGGCCTTCTGGGCCGGCGCGCCGTCCCTGGGCCCGGGGCCTCAGCGACCCAGCCGGCCGAGGCCCGAGCGGGAGGCCCGGGACCGCGCCCCCCAGGCGCAGGGGAGCGGCCGCACCCGGCCACCGGCGCCGCCGCCCAAGCCCCGGGGAGGGGATGCGGCGCACAGCCGCGAACCCGCACCCGGCGGCTCCGAGGTTGGAGCAAATTCTTCGGTCGGGCGGCGCGCCAGGGCCACGCGGGAGAGCGAGCGGGGGCGCAGCGGGGGCGGCGTGCGCGGTCTGGATGTGCGCACGTGGAGGGGGCGCGCGTGTGCGTGTGTGTGTGTGTGTGTGTGTGCATGGGGGGCTCCCAGTTCCCCCTGCCCGCCCGCCCGCCCTCAGGCTCCGGGTGTCGAAGCTCGGTAGTGGGGAAGGAGGCGAGGAGGTCCCCGCTGTGCTGCTAAAAAGAGCGGCGCAGCCCAGGCGCGGGGCCAAGCCTATTGCCAAAAGCACATATTACACTGCGACATTCTGTAAATGAGATAATGATACATAAACGCGGATGACAGATGTGACGTGCCTGGGATGTCTGCTCTAAATTAGCTGCTCGCAGCGACTGCTAATAATGGTGAGTTTATGAAAGCAATTTCGGTGCAGAGCGCGAGAGGGTCTTCTTACTCTAATCAGCCTGCCTCGGTTAATGGATGAGGGGGTCAGGCTGAGAATTATTGACACGCCCGTGCCCTTAACCTGTTTCCCAATAAAGCTGATTAGTTTTTGTCAATTCATCAGCGAACCGCTCTTGCTGGAACTGCATCAAAGCCTTATTTGCTCAGGGGAAATCAACAAGTCACAGATCAGCTCCATTAAGGGGGTGCTGATCTAGGACTGTGCTGGGGCCGAGGGACACGCCGCTGGACCTCACCGCCACCCCACCCCCGCTGTCCAGGGCATCATCCACGTAGGCCTCCCCTAAACTCCCAGCACCTCACGGCAAAGTTTCTGGCTCTGAAGACTCCCTTCCTCTTCCTCTGAAGGCCGAGGAGAGGCCTGTGCAGGCCAGTGCCTCAGGTTCACTGTCCTGGGCCCTGGGGGTCCAGGTTCCGGCAGAACCACCCTGGGGGGGAGGGGAATGTCGCGAGGGTGCAGAGTAGAGGGCGTGAGTGAGGGGACGGAGGGGAGAAGAGAGGGGACCCCGGATTCTGCCGGGTCAGCACAGGCCTGAGCGTAGACCGCAGGCTGAAAGGCGTTATTTGGGTGGGACTGCACCTGCACCCGGGCTGACCCTGACCTTGCTCAGTGACCTCAGCAGAAGCGTGGGAGAGGGCGCCAGCTGCCAGGGAGCGCGCCTGGGTTGGGGCTCTTGAGTGGCTGCCTCCCCCTGCGCCCCAGGTGGGCTGCAAAGGCAGACCCCCAGGCCTTGGGCTCCCACAGGAAGGAGAGGCAGATGGGCTGCCCGCTGGAGGTGACCTCAGCACCCTGGCTCGCAGGTGGGGGAAGGAAATGTGCGCTGTCCCTTTAAGCCCCCAGCCACTGCCACCTCCCAGCCCCATCCCCCCTCAATTTAATTTCATTAAAACAGAGCATGAATATTTCTATTAAACCTAAAATGAAATATGAAGCCATTTAGACTCTGCCTGCACCAATCACCCAGATTTATGACTTTTATTCATCACATCAAGAGCTTGGAAAAATGAATTTTCTTCACCCAGGAAGGAAATAAAACCTCAGGCTTGGTCATTTCCAGAAAGCTGTTAATTTGACCATGTGGTAATTACTTTCACAATTAACTAAAATACAAATCAACTTGACAAATCGGGCTAGTTTATATATTAATTAGCCTGCTTAAACTTATTCATTATGAAAAGACAATTTAGGGGGACCTGCGGTGTCTGTTTTATTGCAATAAATTATTGTTAGGAAATGGGTCTAATAAAATATCTTAATATTTAAGGATATTGTATACGTGGGGGTGGGGAGAAGCTTTATTGACAATTTCATTTCCCAATTAGGAATTTGGTTGTCATCTATCTGCCACCCGGGACTCCCGGCGGAGAGGCAGGGCTCTCCTGGCCCGAGCGGCTAGGTCTGAGCTGTGGGCAGACGGAAGAGTGACTTCCGAGGGGAGGGCCGGCGGCGGGTCAGACGCAAAGGTGGGGTTCGTGGTGTCACAAATCGGTGGCACCGAACCCCAGCCCCGGCGCTGCTGCTCCCTGTCCTCCCCTCCCGCCCGGGCGCGGGGGCTGATTTAATAGAATGTCGATAGAATCATTCGATGCCTTTTAGCTTGTGATCTTTATAAATGTCCCTCTATTAAATTAGAAAATGATTCTCTTCTCGTTTAATTGTATTCTTTCGTTTCTTATTTCCAATTAATTAGTCCTATCGACGTTGCAATATTTTAAGTGACTCGAGTCCGTTTCCAGTTAGAATATATAGGTCAGCACATGCAATTTTATACCCGACAGAACTATATAATGTGGGTTTTAACTACTCGTCCCTCATCTGTCTTGAACATCTGGCCTGAATGGGCCGCCTGGCTGCCTGGCAGCTCTGCCCCCCCCCCCCAGGTGGGCACCGTGCGGGGTCTGCCCAGGCTCCTGCAGGCACCTCTGCAGTCCGGGCCTTTACTCGGATTCTCTCGATTGTAAATCAACTCGCAGCTGGGCAGCCCTGCGGGGAGGAGCCCTACGCCTCTCGTTGCCCCTCTGCAGCACCCCCCCGGACGAGGCCGGGGCTGGTTCTGGGTGCGGGAGGTCTGCCCAGGCTCCTGCACGCACCTCTGCAGCCCAGGCCTTTACTCGGGAGGGCCGCCGGGCTGGCTCTCCGGGCTCCCCCTGCTCCTCAGCCGCCTCCCTCCCTGTGGCCTTGAAAGGCTTTAAAATCATTTTTAGGAAATGGCTTAGCCCAGCCTCTGTCCAGCCGCCCTCGGCCTCTTCAGGGGCGCGAAGGCCCCTCGCTGGAGGCGGGCACCTGTCCTCCACGACGTTCCATCCGACAGCCTGAGAGGTCAGCTCCCCGGAGCAGGGATCCACCTTTCCTTACTTAATGGACGCATTAACTAGTTCCTCCCGGGAAGGTTTGTGGCGGCACCGCCTCCCCCGTGCGGTGATGTGGAACCTGCTGGCCTGTGCGCACGCGCCCCCCCCCCCCCCCCCCGCTCCCCACCTCTCCCCGACCCCCACCCCCACACGTTCCCCCAGACCCACAGGCCTGTGGCGGGTGGGGGGCCTCCCCCCCGCCCAGCCAGGGAGGAGGGATGCAGGGCAGGCAGGGGGAGGGGCGGCGGGGGCGGAGTCTACACCCTTCCCTGCTCTGTGTAAGCCCCCTCCCCGGCTGCTCCTTCAGACTCTGGCGTGGCCCCCGTGGCGGCCCTGCGAGCTGCCAGGCCTGGATGGCGGTAAGAGCCAGGTCCACGGGACCGGCGGTTACCTGCCTGCAGCGGCGTCCCCATCTGCACCCCGTCAGCCTCCCACGCCCCTCCCCCACCCCTCCGGAGACCCCGCTGCCAGCCGGCTCCCTCAAGCTCACCGGGCCACTTCTAGGCGCCTTCCCGGGTCTTAAGGCTCAGAGGGCAGGCCGGGTGGTTTCCTCCAGCCAGAGCCCTGGGAGCCCCTCAGCCTCTGTTCTCCCTGCCCTCCAGGGGAAAGAAATTAGAAACCGATTTTGCATTTTTCTAACTAACAGATCTTTCCTTCCCCCCAGCTTCCTAGACTGGGAATGTCTCCCCAAAATATTCCCTAGGCACCTGGGTTTCTTCCCCAGAGTAAGGAGTTCCCAGTTTTCTCCTCAAGGGCTATGTCCTAAAAGGGGGCACATGAGGGACGTCCCTGGCGGTCCAGTGGTTAGGACTCCGTGCCTCTGCTGCTGCGGGCGCGGGCTTGGTCCCCCGCGAGGCTGCCCCAGCCCTCAGGGCAGCCTCCTGCCGCAGCTTCTGTGGAAGACCCCCTCTGACAGAAACCTCAAGCACAGAGGGGTCCCGATCTTTAGGTCTGCTCACTGAATGCAGGGGAGGGGTTTGGGGGGGAGTTTAACATTGTACCTCTGGGCCTTAGAGGCCATGGGAAGCCAGATTAGAGGAGTTAAGGTCTTGCCCAGGGTCCTAGGGCAGGACCGGGGCCTGTCTCCTGACCCCCAGTCAGTGCTCCTTCCAGAAGTCGCCCCTCTGCAGAGAGGAGCTGCGGGGGACACCTGCTCCCAGGGAAAGACAGTAGCTGGTGGGCAGGGGGTCTCCATTGCCATGGCTTGTTTTGAGGGGAGAGGAGGACTTCAGGTCAGGTGAAGCTGGCAGCCCGTTCCCTCAGCAGCTCTGGCTAAGATGAGGGGAGGACCCTGCCGTCTGGGTGGTGCTGGAAAATCTCCAGTACCAACCACAGCAGCAGACCAACCTCTCCTGGGGGGTGTGGAGGGCAGGCCATCTCCTTTTATTCACCCTGAATCCTTCTGCTGGGTAAAAGCACATGTGCTCATCTTGTCTTTCTGGTTGTCAGCTGGGGATGTCTACTGACAAGTTAGCGGCAGAAACAGTCCTTGGCCGTTAAGAGCGCTAGGGGCAAACTCTGCAGACCACCGCCTGGCTCTCTCGTCCTCCCTGGGGTCACGGCCGTGCCTGGGACAAAATGGATGGACTTTATGTTCATCTCTGCCGCTTCGTCTGAACGTGGTCAGGGCCACGGCCGGAGATAGGCCAGCCAGGGGCCCAGGGAGCACAGGTAACCTCTCAGAGTGGGTTTGCTGCCAGACAGGTACTCGAGGACGCACTGAAGCTGTACTCTGGAATATGCTTCCCCCCCCTCCCCGAAGCCGCGGGCCGCACACATCTCCCACTGTGGCGGGAAGCGGGGGGAGGAGTCCAGCATCCACTCCCCTGCCCCAGGTGACACTCACAGGTACATTTTCGGGTCGCTTGGCACCAAATTGGCTACTTAACACGATCCAAGTCAGCAAGTACTCGCTAAGCCACTTTGCACAACCAGCTTGATGCTGAAGAATAAGGCAGTAGCTTAAAATACCTTTCGGTGCTCAAGGAACTTAATTCCTCCTTAGGGGAGACAACAGCCTGCACAGATGGAACAATTAGAAACATTATCAAGGAACTTGCCTGGCGGTCCAGTGGTTAAGACTCTGCGCTTCTAATGCAGGCGGCTTGGGTTAGATCCCTGGTTGGGGAACCAAGATCCCACATGCCACGTGGCGTGGCCAGAAAACCAAAGCAAAACACCATCGGCTCATGCCTGGTGGGGGGGTAAGGGGGAACAGTGCTCGGGGGAGCCAGACCCACAGCCTGCGTCACAGGTGGTGGGTGGGATGTGTCACACGCTGTCTTTCCCAGGATGCTTCCAAAGGGAAGACCCTCAGGCTGCGTAGCAAACACTGTCGGAATCTTATTTTTTCTCTGCATCACATGACAGAAGCGTAACTAGTTCTGCTCTCATTTCTCATTTTATTAACTGTTTCCTTGGCGATTTGCTTACTTTCCTTGGGTCTCCATGTCATCATTTGTGAAAACCGTCGTGCTTTGCCGTCCATCCTCACAGAGCTGTTGTGAGGATCATACGGTCATCACACGGAAGGGAGCTTTCTAGCATTTGTGGGTTTTAGTGTGGCAGAAGCCCGATGGAGACGCGGTAATTTAAGTTGCTGGAGAATCTAGCGCGGCTGCCACACGTGGTCTCACGCCCGTTTTACAGGGGAGGAGATGGATCCTGGGTACTTTGGTTGCTTTGCCTCCAAATCATGCGTCCAGCGAGTGACAGAGCCAGGATTTGAACTGAGACCTGTGTGGCCCAAAGCCCAGGTTCTCTGTGCTCAGCCCTGTTCCTGCAACAGCTGTGGCTCTCAGCTGGAATGCCTTTGCAACAGATGTCCGTCTCCTCTCCTAGTACCTCGCAGCGGAGGATTTGGCATCGTGCACAGGACAGTTTGACCTGTCAGCAGGGTAAAGCTTCATGTTTCTGATGCAAAACCAAGCACTGCTGCTCTGTCAGCCACTCCAGAGCTGGAGTTCAACCACCCACACGCGAGGAGCACCCGCCAGGCACGGAGCGCAGAGAGGACCACTGATGCAAACCAGTGACAGCGTGCTAAGAGCTGAGTGCCAGGGCCACCTGAGGCCAGTGGGCCCGTTAGAAAGCTCTGCCTTGGTGCTGGGAAGGAGGCAGACAGGAAGGGAAGAGACGGCAGCTGGAGAAACCTCAGGCTCTTCTCCACTTCGCATATTAAATGTAGCAACATTAAATAAGGAAGTGGCTCCCAATATTGGTAGGTAAATATTAAGCAGGAAGACAACTGAAGATAAAATTTTTAAAGCCAAAATTAAAACCAGAAAAATATGATCAAGAGAATGAAAATCGTAGGCAACGGAGGGGAAAGAGAGAGATGTTTTTAAGATCTTCAGAACTGGCTTCTCTGGCCACGTCTCCTGGTGACCCCCGGAAGGGAAGGGCTGGCTGTGCCCCCCCTCGGTGCAGCTCCCCAGGAGGCGGGTCCCCACAAGCTGTGGAGAGGTTGTCGCCTCTTGAGAGGGGCAGGCACCCGGGAATTGACTTCGGCGAGAGCTAGTAAAATCTGAGACAGAGAAGGACAGGCACCCAGCAGTTGGGGAAGGAGTCAGGGGTGGGAGTCAGGCCAAGGTCATTGTGGAATGCTGCCAAAGGCGAGGTGACGCGCTTTGGTGTTTGTCTGGGGGGTATTAAAATACCATGAATCATTGACAAGAAACCAAACAGAGCTGGATCTATATAACAGTTTGAACCCATATCGCTCCAAGTAAAATCCAATTAGCAGCCTTGCCCCAATTAGATTCTGCAAACTCAGATTACACGGAGCACAAACAGGGATGGTCCCCCCGACGCAGGCCAGGTCCGCAGCCCGCGCCTGACACCTCGCACGCCGCAGGTGCTCTCGAGCGGGCCCATCTCCGCACCCAGGCAGTGTCAACATTCCCCTCTGCATGATAAATGTGAGACACCACACACACTGCTTTTAATTGCATCGATAAACCGGGATTAACCCCCCAGGCAGGCTTCACTATCGCAATTAAATGTCCTCAAATAAATTGTTTCCTCAATAAGCAAATGGAAGGGGCTGTGTTTGCCCTGAATAGTAACAGGTGTAATATTTTACTGGCTAAAGTTAAGCATTAAGCGGAATCGCGTGCGGCCCCGACTTACTCCCTGAGATCGGAGAGTCATTTTTCATACATGCTGTGCCGCTTCAGTACTGTATAAACAGCTAATAATGCACGAAATCAACCCAGCACGACCTTGTGTTTCACCTAAAGCTGCCGGGCCTCAAAAACCTGGCTCCGAGGGTTCTCGAAAGTCAAGAGAACAGCCTCCTGGAAGGAGGCTGAGGGGCTGCTCTGGGGGTTTTGTCTTTAGCGTCTAGGATTCAGAAGTTCAGAATTCTGCGAAAACCCATGGAGTCATTCAACAACCCCACAGCGCTTTACGGACGTGTGTTGCCTTTGGGTTTTCAGGTTGTAGCAGAAGAAGCTGGAAGGGGGGGTGAGTGCCAGGTGTTGTGGCCTTCTCCCCTGCGCTGGTCACTTGCACAGGACATTCTTAAAGCCACGGTTTCCCTCTGGTCACAGGAACGCTCACCTCATTTTTGGTGTTTTGCCGGAGGAGGGGCAGGAGGAGGGGAGGCAGATCTCAGTCTGTGTGTTGCCCTTTATTTCTGAGACAGCAGGGAAGGGCGAGGGTAGTTAGGGTCCTGGCGGGCTGGGGGTGGACATCGTATTAGTTCTCAAATAAGGAGAATCTATTCTTCTAGAATAAGATCGCATAGCGTAGCATCCTTGTTTTGTCATGATGATGTAGGCCCGCATGTTCCAGATGGTGGGCGGTGATTTGTTAGAACAGGGATTCCTAAAATGTACTATGAGGTGTCCATTTGATTTCGTCTTTTGGAGTGTAGCTATTCTTTCCGTCTGATTCCCTAACCAAATATCTAATAAGAAGAATTTGTAATCCAAGCATTTTGGTGTTCATTATAAATCTAATTGATTTATCTGTGTATAACCTCTCTCTGATTTATTTAGTCTGCTTAAGAAAACTTTGCAACATGAAAGACCTGTCTCATTTTTCTCTATAAACCTTATGCTTGCATACCAAACTGTATTTTAAAGTAATGTATTGCTTTAAAAAAAATTTTTATTTAGTTGTTTTGGGTCTTTAGTTGTGGCACGTTGGGCTCCTTAGTTGCGGCATGCGAACTCTTAGTTGTGGCACGTGGGATGTGGGATCTAGTTCCCTGAGCAGGGATCGAACCCCAGCCCCCTGCATTGGGAGTGTGGGGTCTTTTTTTAAAGTAATTAATTAATTAATTGGCTGCGTTGGGTCTTTGTTGCTACACACGGGCTTTCTCTAGTTGCGGCGAGCGGTGGCGGGGGGGGGGGCTACTCTTTGTTGCAGTGCATGAGCTCCACATGCGGTGCCTTCTCTTGTTGCGGAGCATGGGCTCTAGGCGCGTGGGCTTCAGTAGTTGCAGCACATGGGCTCAATAGCTGTGGCTCACGGGCTCTAGAGCGCAGGCTCAATAGTTGTGGTACACACGGGCTTAGTTGCTCCATAGCATGTGGGATCTTCCTGGAGCAGGGATCGAACTCGTGTCCCCTGCATTGGCAGGCAGATTCTCAACCACTGCACCACCTAGGAAATCCTGGGAGTGTGGAGGCTTAACCACTGTGCCACTAGGGAAGTCCCGTAATGCTTTCCTTTTTAAAAAAAAAATCAGTTCAATACATTTAGAACTTCTAGTCCACATGAGAGAGATAAGACACCTGCAGCACTGAGCTGAGGTAATTCCAGTTCCAATCAAATTCTGAAGACTGCAGTTAAGGCAGCCTTGTGGAGAGAAAATGAAGACTTCTATGACGCTTCTGTTACACCGAAAGCACGGGAAAGACACCACCCTCCCCGTGACCACTTCCTTCTGTGCCTGGAGACCTGGGGATTCTAGGCTGGGATTCAGTGATTTAGTTAAGGGGCAACTTAGGACACTTGTCTTAACACTTTCATCATCACAGCACCATCACCCCAGCCTCTTCCGTCTTCACCGTGCCACTCTAAATGATCACCAAGTCACACTTCTTTTTAGTTAGTGAATCTTTCCCGCTTACATTCCCACAAGGGGAAAATGCTTGCATGGCTCCTACACAGACAAAAAATATGCATGGGAGTTATTGCACGCCTTAAATACGTCAAAATGACCTGCCTTTGAACTGAAACCCTATAACTTAAAAGATGAAGAGAGTTTGGTTTTCCTAATCTGTTATAAAACATTTTTAGATGTTAAAGGATATCAGATGAAGAAGATAAAATATTTAACGTGTAGGACCTCATTCGGAGCACGAATATATCTGTAGATAATTGTAAGCGCCTAGGAATACTTGATGGGAAATATATTGATAATACAATTTTTCTTTTGAAAGGGATTGTAATGATTGCCAATTTGGTTAAATAATTAAATTAATAAGAACTATTTGATTCAAACATGGGCCTTTCGATGATATACAGGGCTGATAATATCTGTCTTGCCAGCTAAGGTGGTTTTAAAAGACCGTCCAGGCCTCTGCAGTTAGGGCACCATCTACCCTTTATCAACCCGTCAGTGACCTTTCTATTAAAATGCAGTTAAACGCAGTCTCTGAAAATATTAAAGAAAAAACAAGTATTAAATAGGTCATAACAATATCCTTATTTTACTGCTGTGAGTTAAAAAATGTTTTATAACATTTCCATAAAAGACAGCTTTTTAAATTTTGGGAATCCATTGCAAAATAGAGATACCAAATCCATGTTAAAGCATCTCAGAACAGGACCTCACAAGCCAGTGACATGTAAGAAGTAGTTCAGAACAGCTCAGAACACGCAGATCTGTATTTTGCAGGTACCGGGTGCATTTAGGAGCTGGTGCTTGAGGGGTGGCCAGGTTTATGGGAAGGAGCTGGACTTTGGAGCCAGCCCGTTCTGGTCGTTGTGCGTCGCTACGGGATGCGGGGTGACCTGCTTAGGCCTCCTCAGCCTCGGTTTCCTTATCTTATCTGTGAAATGGGATAATAACATCTGTTGGTCCTAATAAGGATGAAAGTGCACGCGTGAGCACCTGGCCTCCGGTAAGTGCCAAGTACACGCTGGTCCTTGGTCTCTCTGTGGGATATTTGATATTGACGCGTTGTGACAGTCGTGGTGGCAGCAGTCGTGGGGGGGGGGGGGTGCCTGTTGTAGGCTGAATATTCCTGCCTTCCAGATTCATGAGTTGAAGCCCTGACCCCCCCATGCGATGGTATATGGAGGTGGCCTTGGGGAGGTGACTGGGTTTAGGTGGTTGCGGGGGGGGGCCCTTGCCAAGGCATTGCTGTCCTCCCAGGACGAGGTCAGAGCCCGTGCCCCGCCACGTGGGGACACAGGGAGGAGGCAGGCCAGGGAGGGAGCCGTCGCCAAGGACGGGATCAGCTGATGTTTGGTTTTAATTTCTTTTTGGCCGCATCGCACGGCTGGTGGGATCTCAGTTCAGTTCCCCGACCAGGGATTGAACCTGGGCCCCAGCACTGACTGTGGCACCCTAACCACGGGACCGGCAAGGAATACCCTTGGCCAGTGTTTTGATCTTGGACTTGCAGCCTCCAGAACTGTGCGAGAAGAGATGTCTGTTGTTTAAGCCGTCCCATCTGTGCTGTGTTGTTACAGCAGCCTGAACTGATGAGAAAGTGCCTGTAAACTTAGGCTGAAACCAGAAGCTAGGCGGCCGGTGCTGACTGTTTGGCAGCCTGTGGTGTAAGCACAGCAGCTCGTGGAAGCCTTGTGTTGCTGTGAGGTAGATTCTACTGCTGCCCATTTCACAGGTCAAGAGACTGAGGCTCAGAGAGCTGCGGCCGCTGGCGGGTTGACTCGTGCTCAGGATTAGGGTGACGGCCTCGCCTGTGCGCTTGGCCTGGTTCGTGGCTCCCTGCAGAGCCGCACGGTGGCGGGTCACCTGGCTGCCCCGGAGACGCGGTGCCCTGGAGGACCGGGCGGTCAGGCTCTCGGGAGCCTGAGCCTCACCGTCCTTGGCCCTGGCCACTCCAGAGTGACCAGGGGTGATCCCAGGCCACCCTTCTGATCAGTCCCTCTGGGTCTTTTCTGGTGAGGGAGTGGCTTGTGCCATCAGAGAGCTCGACCCGGGGCCGGCCGTGGCCCTTCCTCTGAGCAAAGCGTCCGGGCCACAGAGCCAGGGCGCGGCCGAGCCAGGCTCGTGTCCCCTGGTGTGTGAGCCCCGCCCCGGGACGCCGAGCCCCGTCTGAAGGGGTGCGCTGACGACGGCTCATCTCACACGGCGCTCACGGCGTACTGAGTTGTCACAACTGTCACCCCTGCGCTTCAGGATCGCAGGCTGAACAGAGGAGCTCGCCCACGGCAGCAGCATTCCAAGGGGCAGAGCTGGGGTCCGACCCCGGGGTGCCTGTCCTTACCCTGGGGTGAGCGCCTCTGGGTCTCCCCCCAGGCCGGGACGGGCCTGTGGCTGGAACCAAGGCAGAACTCCGTCGTGCAGGCTGGGTCCCCGTGACGGGGGTACGCGTGAGGCCGCGGCCCTCGGGGCCCACAGGTGCGCAGGTGGGGGCTGGGCTTGGGGCGGCAAGCGGGCAGGGTGGGCTTTCAGATGTCCCCTTGGTGGTGTCACACTGGACTCAAGGCTTGGCCGGGACCACGCCTTCAGTGAGGTGGGCTCACGATGCGTTCACCGAGCACAGGCAGCTCGGGAGTCCTGGGCACCCCTCTCCGCGCGGCGGGGGCCCCTCTCGACCAAGGCGAACCCAGTTTCCTCCGTGCGGGTGGGGAGGGCAGTGGCTGGCAGAGGGCGCTGGGGCTTGCAGAGCCGAGGCCGTGGAGAGGAGGAGCCGGGCAGGGAGTGGGGTGGAGGCAGGCTCGTGGAAGGCCGGGCGTCGGGAGCCGGGAGCACAGCTGAGGAGGGGACGGCGGGGCCCGGTGTGTGGACGGTGGGACGGTTCCCCACAGCTTCCCGCCCCCTGCCTCTGGGCCGGAGCTGGGCCGTGGTGGCTCTGACACAGCCTGGAGCACGTGGAGCCTTTCCTGGGCTCCGCTGAGACGTCCAGAGCTCAGCATTCTGCCTTGGCCTTGACTGTGTGTTCGGAGAACCCTTCTCTCCCAAGATGACAAACCTTTATATACGCTGAAACAGCCAGAGAGGAGCTGTCCCAGTGCTGGCGTGGCAGTGAGATTCCGTGGGGCCCCGTGACTCGGTGCACACGGCAGGGGTGTCCCAGGGCCATTTCCATCTTTAGAGGACTTTCTGAACACTGAATGCAATTGATTAAAAAATGTTTTGGAAAAAATGAATTTCCCGAGAGGTTTCTGTATATTACTCTAATTGCTTTTCCTTGACTGACTAATTTTTTAAGTGGCAGTTTTATGAAAAAAAAAAATCCACGTATTTCTAGATGAGAAGTGTCTCGGTGGGAATAGGGCTCTCAGAGAGGTCTGTAATCTTGATATCTGGGTTTATATATGACCCTCTATTGACACTACCTTTTGATTAATATTGTGTGTAACATTCCTTAATGCGCCAGCAGAATTAATTATGCAGAAAGATTCAGGCGCCTCGACATTATATTGATGAAATGACGTTTTATTGACAAAATGACAGTTTAATACTGAGCTTTCCTGAAGCTGTATATCTAATCGATTGCCTCCATTCTGTGAGCAAACCCATCGGAGCAAAAAGGAGGTAAACCTGCCCGTCTTCTCCGCGTGTTCTCAGCAGACCCGCGGGGGCGTTTGGGGGCGCGGGACATCTCTGCACGACACCGACTGCAGTCAGCCTTTTGCGCAAACACCATACCTTGTTCACTCCTACTGCATTTATCTGGATGATATAACGTTGCCTTTCGCTTACAAAAATCTGCATTCACACCTTTTACCGACTCAAGCCTGTTTTCCCTGTTTTATGGGATGAATCCTTATGCTGAAGTCCTCACCTCTAGTGCCTCAGAATGTGACCTTATTTAGAGAAGCAGGACTTTCCTGGTGCCCACGTGACGATGAGGTCGTCAGGGTGGGTTCTAACCCAATAGGGCTGGTGTCGCATAGAAAGGGGACGTTGGACCCCGCCGTGAGAGCATCAGACAAGGACTGGAGTTCGGAGGCCCGGGTCAAGCAAGCACAGGAGCCAGGAGAGGTGCCCGGAGCAGAGCCTTCCCCACACCCTCCCCAGGCCTGGCCTGACCCAGACTTGAACTGTAGACTGGGAGACAGTGAACGCTGTTGTTTCAGCATCGCACCTTCTGTTGGTTTGCTCTGGTGGCCCTAGACGACCACCATCGGCTTCCAAACCTTGAGATGCGTCCTCTGTTCTCTGAGCACGCCGGGACCCCAGAGCCAGCCTTGTGCCAAGGATGTGGTTGTTCAGGCTTTGCTGTGGAGCTGGACTTCTGGGACCTGGGTGGCTCCAGCTTATGTGGGCTTAGTTGGTGGTTCAGTATGCCTGGTGGGGGTCTGGGAGGGAAGGAACACAGCCTCCGAGGCTCGGGAACCCATCCTGGCCATGTCTCGGGTCATAGATGGGGGAGACAGAAGCTGATGGAGGCTGGACCACAGCATGGCCACCAGCTTCTCAGGAGGTCTCCAGCCGTGCCCCAAAGAAAGCATCTTTGCGCTCGTGTGGTCCTGCTTCTGTGGCACCTCCTGCACGCCCATGGCTGCTCGGTACGTCTTCATTTATTCCCTCACCCCACCAGGAGGCAGCCTGGGTAGTGATGCACCGGACACTGAGGCCGTGGGATGCGTCCAAGGGGGCGGAGAGGGGCCCTCTCTGGAGAGGAAGCGGCGCGGCGGCGGGGACGGTCGCGGGGCCTGGCAGGTGCGTGTAGCACCAAGGCTGCCTCAAGGACAGCGAGCATCTTCCCCACAGCGTGTTACCCGGGGTCAGAAGCAGGTCAGTAGCTGCTACTCAGCCGAGCCACCCGAGAGTCGCCTGGCATCTGGTCTGACGGGCTGGTTTCAAGCCATCTCAGAGCTGGTGGGAACCCACATCCCTTTTAAAGCACTATCTTAATTGGCAATTTCAGCAGAGAGGCCTGAGGACGAATGAGGATCATTACTCCGTGCAGCTTTATCCGCGCTGCGGGGCCATGAACATTCATCAGAGGGGCCGCGGGGTATTCATCACGGCTGGCGAGACCGCCCACGTTCCTTTCGTCATTTCTCCGTTATGCTGGTCGGTGGCCGCACCGGCACGTTATCCCTGCCCTTGTCGCGCGTCCAGCTTCTCCTTGGTCCCCGCCAGCACTGCGCGCTCAGGCACCTGCCCCGGCGAGGCTGGCGGGCAGGTCCTCTAGCAGCGACCTGGCCCGCCTCACCCCATCCACTGGGGCCCTGCACGCGTGCGCGCACACACGCACACACACACACACACAGAGCCAGGTCTTCTGCCCCGGGGCCCTTGAAGAATCAGTCAGCCAAGCCGGGACCCTGTCTCAGTATCAGCTCCACTGTAGACAGTGCTGTTCCTGTGTGGGGCTGGGATGCTCTTTCAGGACCATCTTTGCTGTGAAGGGAAGTCCCACTGCCCATCCAGGCTGTTCCCGCTGCCTCCTCGGTTGGTGGCAGAAACCATCAGGGAAGGTGGTGAGAGGCGACCTCCGGCACCTGCGGGCCGGCCTCGGGCACAGGCTGGGGCAGCGTGGCCAGCGGCGGCTGGGGCTCAGATCAAGGGTCCACGTTCTGCTTCTGGGGTTTCTGACCCAGCACAGGGGCTTCTCAGAGCATCAACAGCCGGCGGCCTCTGCCTGCCTGTGGGGCAGCGAAAGGGTAGCATCTCACGATTTTCTCTTTTCTCCAGTCGCCAAAGATGCTGAACTTTTCCAATGTGCACACTATTGGCCCCTTGTTTTAGGTATACATACACAGTACAACCAGGCTCACAGTTGAGATACTGAATATATACATCACCCCCAACTTCCCTGTGCTTCTCTGTTGGCCCGGTTCCCTGCCGCCCTCCCTCCCCTTCCCAGGCAGTCACCCATCCACTTTCTGTCTCTATAGGCTGTAGATTGTATATAGGCTCTAGATTGTATATAGGCTATAGATGATTGTATATAGGCTATAGATTGCACATAGGCTATAGATTGTATGTAGGCTATAGATTGTATAGGTTATAGATCAAGCGCACACGATAGAGTGTGGACTCTGGGCTCTGTTTTCGGTCTGCCTTCTTTCACTCAGCATAATGTCTTCCAGGATCACCTGTGTCGTAGCATGTGAACGTCCTTTCTTTTTGTTGCCAGATACAACGTCACCGAGTTCATCGTGTGGCTGGATCACGTTTCATTTATTTATTCACCAGTTGAGGGATGTTTGGGTTGTTTCCATCTTTTGGCTACTACACAAAATGTTGCTTTGACAATTCGTGTGCAAGCTTTTGTGTGGATGTCTGTCTGCATTTCCCCTGGGTACGTACTCAGGAGTGGAATTGCTGACTCGTGTGGTAACACGACGTGTAACGTTTTGAGGAATGCGTGATGGTTAATTTATGTGTCACCCTGGCTGGGCCACAGGTGCCCAGACGTTTGGCCAGAGGCTACTCTGGGCGCGCCTGCGAGGGTGTTTCTGGATGAGGTGAACACTTGAATCAGTCGACTGAGTAAGGCCGACGGCTCCCCCGGGCGTGGGTCTCGTCCAGTCACCGGGAGGCCTGGGTGGAGGGAAAGGCTGAGTAAGAGGGACTCGGCTGCCTGATGGGATGAGCCGGGAAATTGGTCTTTTCCAGACTCGGACTTAGACTGAAACAACAGTTCTTCTTGGGAAACACACACACACGCCCTATTGGTTCTGTTTCTCTGAAGAACCCTGGCTAGTACAGGCCCTCACGATGGAACTAGTGCCCTTGTTAGAAGGGACCCCTGAGAGCTCGCGCTCTGTCCTTCCTCCCCGCCACGTGAGGACGGGGGAGAAGGCGGCTGTCTCCAGCCAGGAGGAGAGCCCTCACCAGGAACCAAATCTGCCGGCACCGTGATCCTGGACTCCCATCCTGCAGAACTGTGAGAATGAGATTCTGTTGTTTAGGCCACGCAGTCGACGGTCTTGTGTTTCAGCACCGACTTAAGATGGATATAATGAATGTGTGACGTTCCTCCTCATCCTCTTAGCACATTTATTTACTTACTTATTTACTTATTTAACTTATTGGCTGCGTTGGGTCTTTGTTGCTACGCGGGCTTTCTGTACTTGGTGGCGAGCAGGGGCTACTCTTCATTGCAGTGTGCAGGTTTCTCATTGCGGTGGCTTCTCTGTTGTGGAGAACGGGCTCTAGGCACGTGGGCTTCAGTAGTTGTGGCATGTGGGCTCAATAGTTGTGGCTCGTGGGCTCTAGAGCACAGGCTCGTGGCATGTGGGACCCTCCCAGATCAGGGCTCGAACCCGTGTCCCCTGCATTGGCAGGCGGATTCTTAACTACTGCGCCACCAGGGAAGTTCCTGATGATGCTTTTATTACCTGTGTTTTGTTCCAGCCACCCCAGTGGATGTGACGTGGTATCTCATCGCAGTTTTGATTTCATCCTCCTGACAGCTAGTGATGGGGAACAACTTTACACGTGCTTATTGGTCCCTTGAATATCTTCATTGAAGAAATGTCTATTCAGATCCTTTGCTCGTTTTTAATGGGTTGCCTTTTTATTGTTTTTTACGTATTCCTGATACAAGCTTCTTTTCAGGTGTATGATTTGAAATATTGCCTCCCACACGATGGGTTGTCTTTTCACTTTCTGGACAGTGTCCTTGGAAGCACAAAAGGCTTTAGTTTTGATAAAGTCCAATGTGTTGGTTTTTCTTCTGTTACCTGTGGTTTTAGTGTAGTGTGTAAGAAGGCTCTACCTAACCCAGATCATGAAGATTTGCCACTATGCTTTCTCCCAGAAATTTTACAGTTTCGGCTCTTAAACTTCATTCTGTGATCCATTACGAGCTGTCTAGTTTTTGGTATGGTGTAAGGGGTCCAGACTCATCGTTTTGCATGTGGATATCCAGTTGTCCCAGGACCAGTTGCTGAAAAGGCAGTCATTTGCCCCATTGAATTGTCTTGTCACCCTTGTTGAAAACCAGTTGACCGTAGATGTGAGGGCTCATTTCCGGACCCTCGGTGTTTTCCCATCGATCTATGTGTCCATCCTTTGCCTGCACCTCACTGTCTTGATCGCCGTAGCTTTGTAGAATGTTTTAAAATCGGCAGGTGTGAGTCCCCCCACTTTGTTCTTCTTCTTCAAGGCTGTCTTGGCCATTCATGGCATCCCATACTCTACTGGGCCCACTCTCCTCAGGCTTCCCTGGAATCTGCCTCGTCGTGGAGGGTAGGGGGCTCCACATTGGTGAGTCCAGCCCATCTTCCTGGGTCTCTGCACGGATGGACACAGGTGATCCTGGCATCTTCCTTACGGCACTGTCTTTGGGATCCCAGATACACTTTCCCAGGTGTTTTCTGTCCTTCACTTGCTGCTGGTTTTCAGTCGTCTTTTCAGATTCCTCCTCTAAATGTTGGAAAGTGCTGGGTCCAGCCCTCAAATCTCTTTTTTTTCGTGTGTCAAGTCTCTCCTGGGGAACTTTGTTCAGCCCCATGGCTTTAAATATCATCTACCTACTCATAACACCCAAATTCCTATCTCCAGCCTAGTTCTCTCCCTTGAATTTCAGACTCGTGTGTCCACCTGCCACTGACGTGTCCACTTGGGCATCCTGTGGGCATTTCAAACGTAGCACATCCGAGAACCAAACCCTGATCTCACGTGCCAAGACCTGCCTTTCCTGCAGGGTTGTACATCCCAGGAAATGACAACCCCATCCTGCCTGTCGCTCAGGCCGAAGCCTTGGGGTCATTCTGGACCCCTCCTCCTCTTCTATTCAGTCTTGGCTCCATCTTCCAGTGACATCCAGGACCTAGCGGGGTGTCGCCACCAGTGTAGTCACCCCTTCATCCCTTACCTGGACTAGAGTGGGCCTCCTGCAAATCTCCCTGATCTGCCGTGTCCACGAGGAGCCACCCTGGTCATCGTCCTAGGAGGGTCAGCTCCCAGCTCAAAGCTTCCCGTGGGTTAGAGCCGAGGTCCTGCCTGGCCCACAAGGCCCCAGACAACCTGCCCTTTTCTCTTCCTTCACCTGTTTCACCGCATCCTCTTTACTCAGCCCCCACGCATGACTGCCACCCACACTGGCCTTTCCCAGAGTACCCGGCATGCCCTGTTTGGGGGTCTGATCCCTTGCTGTTCCCCCTGACCAGAAGCCACTTCACCCAGTTCTCTATAAGGCTCCCCACCCCTCCCCCCGCCGCCTGGCTCCGATCTTGTCATCAAACATCACCCTCTTAAGTGTCATATTTAAAATCACAGTCCACCTTCAGCCATCAGCACTTCCTAGCTTCCTTTACTGCTTCACTTTCCCTCTGGGCCCCGACCCTGTACGACATGCTCTAGTGTTTTCTTTACCTGGTTTCCTGTATGCTTCTTAGGACGTGTGCTCTTGAGACCCTTCAGGGTCCAGGCAACGTGTGGCACGCGGTATGGGCTCAGTAAACAGCAGCTGAGTAAATGAGGACCTGTTCTCGTTTGAATGAATAAACGTGGGCAGAACGGCGACCCCTCCAAAGCAGCCCAGGTCCCCATGCCTAGAGCCTGTGACCATGTGAGGCTTTGGGGTGGAAGGTGTTAAGGATGTAGAGGGGATTAAGATCACTCTGGAGCTCCCCTAGGAGGGGGAGGGCGTCCCGGTGACCTGGGGGACCCAGTGAAGTCACAGGGTCCTTGAGAGTGGAAGAGGGTGAAGAGGCGGATCAGAGGCACATGAGCGGGGGACGGTCCGCGGTCATCAGCCCCACTGCCGGCCTGGCAGGCGGAAGGGCCCGGGCCCAGGACCAAGGGCGGCCGCTAGAGCTGGAGGAGGTGAGGCGTCCATTCTCCCCACAACCTCCAGAAGGAGCGCAGCCCTGTCGCCGGCTCAGTGAGACCCCTGGGGGACTCAGCCTACAGAGCCGGGGTAAATGTGTGTTGTTTTCAGCCGCTACGTTTGTGCTGACTTGTTAGAGGAGCAACGGGAGGCCAGTGCGATGAGGAAACGCGCAGACGGCGCTGGCGAGCACTGATTTTACAGTTTCACCTCCCTGTGCCCCAGCTCTAGCTTCGGGCTCAGAAAACTGCAGCCAGTCAAACATTTTTACTCGTTCCTTTCTTTGCACCTAGAACGCTGTAGGATTTCAAAATACAAAACAAAAAGTGTGTACCGTGTATGGCTGTAGAGTAAACAGACGCAGGAAACAAACTCCAGCAACGCCTGCGGGAGTGTCGGCCCTCCGACCACCCCTCTCGTGGCCATGACATTGATTCCAGCCGTCACACGACCCTGGGGACCCCGGGGCCGCTCGCGTTAGTGCCTGTGGCTTTGTCGCCCCACGTCATCCCTGACCCCGCGCACAGCCACAGCCCGGCTCAGCCACCCGCCAAGCCTGCGAAAGTCTGTTTCCTCCTCCCAGGGTCAAGTTTGGGCAGCACTGAGATTAGAAAGAACGTGCCACGTGTCCCATTTTGTGTCGTGAGGAATGTGACGAGAACTCTAAGGGCTCTTCCGCGTAGGGGATGGAAAGCGTGCACGGGGCCTCGTTGGCATGTAGTACCTGCGGAGTCGGCGCGACACAGCGCTCACGGGACGCAACCGCCACGCGCCCTCAGGTCGGCGCCTGGGGCCGTGGTACCCAGATGCGGCACACGGGGCGGCTGAAACGGACAGAGTCTGCTCCCTCCCAGCTCCTGAGGCCCGAGTCCGAGCCCCCGGCGCTGGCGGTCGGCCTTCCTGCAGGCGCTGGGAGGAGCGCCCGTCCTTCTCCGACAGGTGGAGGCCTCCGTCCTGGCGGCCCTCCGCTCCCCGCGGCATCCTGCACATCTGCTCCACGGTCATGGCCGCGGTCTCCTCTTCCTGTAAGGACGCCTGTCCTGTTGGATTAGGAGCCACTTGCTCCGGCATGACCTCATCTTCACCAATTCCGTCAGCAGCAACCCTACTTCCAAATAAGGTCACGCTCCGAAGTTCTGGGGGTTTGGACTTCAGCCTATCTTTGGGGGTACAGTTCAACCCCTGACACCAACCATAAGGAATCTTACTTAACACATAAGTGTGTCTAAAGAGCAATTATAATACGCGTGAGAGCTTGTGACAGATGCTGGATGGGTGGTTCTGATGCAGGAAAGGACGTGCTATGTGGGACAGATGCAGCGAGAAGGGGCCGGAGGACTTAGGAGGGATGGGACCCGGGCCTTTGGGAAGGACCTCTGTGCACAAAGCCGGGAGGAGGGACGCCCGGGTCTCCCACGGGGCCTGCAGTGGGCGCCGGGCGCCTGCTGTTGTGGGGTGTCGGCGGCTGCACGCCCGAGGCCTGAGCCTCCCTCGAGGCAGGACGCACTGCGGTGCAGAGATCAGGCCCAGCCCGCCTCCCCTGAAGGGCCTCCTAGTTCACCCGCCCCTTCCAGCCCTGCTCCAGCCCCTCCCCGCAGGTTCTCCCACAGAGCATCCCCGTCCTGGTCTCGGGCTTGGCTTCTGAAGATGCCGCCCTTTGTAGGGGCCGTGTGAGCCACCTGGTTTGCCGAAGACAGGAAGAGAGACGAAACAGGTATTTCGTCTTTCAGGTAGAATCGGTTCCGGCCACAGGAGGGTCAGCTCAGCAACGGAAAACCAGGCAAAGAACAAGTTCCTGGATGTGATCTCACATCTTAATTCTTTCCTCTTTACTCATTTACATGAGGGTTTTCTGACTGCAGCGTGGAGAAGTGGCTGATGAATAAGCCGACGGGGGCAGGACTCTGGCATCCCTGGGGCGGATCGAACGCGCCCGGACCACCAGGAAACCAGGGAGGCAGACGCGTCGGTCTCCGCTCCAGCCGTCAGCCCTGGGGCTGAGCGTCCACACGTGTGGGAAGCGGCCGCCCGGGAAGCCCAGCTGCCTGTAAGTGCTGCCTCAGCGTAAATACCCGCTAGGAACCCGGCGAGGCGCGGAGGGATTAGCATAATGAAGTGAGAGGGGATATTGACGTTTTGTGTATCTGCAGCCCGATAATGCTCTGTGAAGAGAGAGATCTCCATGCTAATGGAAATGTAATTGATGTACAAGTGCGATTCTTACAGGGACTCAGAAGGCACAGAGCTGGCCTGTAAAACAGATAAGGCTGGAGGGAGCGGTGCAGATCCGGAGGCGTCCGTCCCAGCTGCGTCTTGGTGCCAAGCACTAGCTCGTAAGGGATTGTCGGCCTCCACGTGCGGGCCCCGATGTTTACTGTGGTCTCCCGGTAGGGCCCGCCCGTGGCGAGGAAATCGCTGAGAGCCTTTCCTAGTTTCATGTCTTCTCCCTTCACAGTGTTCTTGGCACAAGGGCAACCTTCCAGGGGGAGAAGGTCAGAAAGCGCACAGCAGCAGGTGTCCCAAGGTCATGAACAGAAGTGCTGTGACTTGATGCCACCTGCGTGCGCCTGCGGCTCCGGGCCCCTCCTGCCAGGGCCACGGCAGCCCCCCGGGAGCGAGGGCCTGGGGGACAGGCGATGACCCTGTTCATGCTATTCTGAGAGGGGACGCGAGGTGCGTAGGGCGGTGCTGGCTCCAGCTCTGGCAGGACCGCAGGCTGCTTGATCCATTGGCTTCCCGAGGGACTCAGCCAGCAGAGGTACAGATGGAATTCTGGAAAGCAGGGGGGAGCGGGGGCCAGGGCGGCTTTCCCTCTCAGAGACCCAGGAGGTCTTGGGAGCTGGGGGTCTCCTCTGCGGCCCCCGCTGCCTCTGGAGTCTAGGAACCTGTCCGCCTTCTGTCCCTCTGCTTGAGGAATGGTGGTGGCTTCAGCTGTCACTCCTCCGCCTCCTGAGACGCAGTGCTCCGCATCGCCTCCCTTTGCTTTAATCCTTCGAGTGTTTTCCTGGTTGGAACCTGGCTCTTTCCCCTCTTAGGGGTCTAGGACTCTGGTCTTTTGTGTTGCGGTCACTTTGGCTCTTTGGTAGCGCCCAGGAACCTGCTTCTCAGAAGAAAGGTTTTCAGGGGGTAATGCGAACTATAGGGTCTTAAAAAGGAGAACGATTGTATTGAAACATACTTACCCAAACACTGGAACAAACGTGTGAGAGTAACATGCGCACGTCTTCGTCAGTGCATTAAACAGCAAGGTCCCGGATGCAGGGCTTCTGAAGGAATGGCATGTGTAAACGACGCTGTGAGGTCTCTGCAGAAGCGCAGCGAGCGCTGGGGAGGCTGCAGTCACGTGACGTTAGATGTGTCCGCTTTCTGCTGGTGACAGAGACGCAGGGCAAGCTCACTGCACAGCGGTTTGCTGCCGTGTTCACAGCTAAAGGGCGTGCTAAGTGTTAGCTGCAGGTTAGTGAAGATAAAGATGTTATTTCCCAGCCAGGCACAGGGACTCCTGAATTTTATCTTTATCCACAGATCTCTCTCCTTTTTAAAAATTTGTGTTGGAGTATAGTTGGTTTACAATGTTGTGTTAGTTTCTGCTGTACAGCGAAGTGAATCAGTTATACACATACATATATCCACTCTTTTTTAAAATTAATTAATTAGCTGTGTTGGGTCTTCATTGCAGCGCACAGGCTTCTCATTGCAGTGGCTTCTCTTGCTGTGGCTCGCGGGCTCTAGAGCGCACGCTCAGTTGTTGTGGCGCACGGGCTTTGTTGCTCTGCGGCACGTGGGATCTTCCCGGACCAGGGCTCGAACCCATGTTCCCTGCATTGGCAGGCAGAGTCTTAACCACTGTGCCACCAGGGAAGTCCCTATACCCACTCTTTCTTAGATTCTTTTCCCATAAAGGCCATTACAGAGTATTGTATAGTTCCCTGTGCTGTACAGCAGGTCCTTGTTAGTTATCTATTTTATATATAGTGCTGTGTATCTGTCAGGGCCAGTCTCCCAATTTATCCCTCCCCCTTTTACCCCTTGGTAACCATACGTTTGTTTTCTACATCGGCGACTTTCTTTCTGTTTTGTAAATAAGTTCGTTTGTACCGTGTTTTCAGATCCCACCTGTAAGCGATATCATACAATATCTGTCCTCTTCTGTCGGACTGACTTCACTCAGTGTGACGATCTCTAGTCCATCGCTGCTGCTGCAGATGGTCCACACACCTCTTGGAGGGTCTGTGAAATCTGGATGCACAGCCCTGCCTAGATGCGGCAAACGCCCTTGGAGTTTCAGGTTGAGACTCACGGTCCTTCCCCCAACTGGCCTTGTCATTGTTACCCAGGCTTCGGAGTGACCACCGCTTTCCCTGTCCCCCCAGATGTCTGGCCACACTGCGGCTCAGCCCTGCTGTGACCCCGTGGAACGTGGAAGCCTGCTGGTCTCCAAGGCGGGGTGCTCTCGGCGGACACCCGCCTGGACACCGCGCAAAGCCGCCTCCCAAGACCGCCTCTGGATTAGAAAGACCGACGTCACTTCCAAAGCCCTTCAGGCCTCTCCTCTCCAGGGGCTGGGAATCAGAGCAGACTGGGCTCTCAGAGCAGGACTCCACTTTTAATATTTTAGGGAAATTATAGAAGAATATATTTTCTCACGGGAGACAGTTTCCTGGCCCCAAACAAGCCATGCGTCAGGGGTGGCGCGAGCGGCCTCCTTTCCCAGCGGAGCCACGTGTGCGCGTCTGCGGCCCCAGCAGCGTCCCCCGCTGGGGCAGAGCCAGACGCTGCCTCGGGCATCCAGGGGTGAAGGCCAGGCGAGGGGACCGCCGCGCCCCTCCTGGGGTCAAGGGGCTGGGACGCTCCTCCGCGGAGAGACCCAGATAAATTCCGGCAGGCTGCTGGGGAAAGACAGAGAAAAACATCAGTGAAACCAGCTGTTCAACGACCTTGTTTTCACTTCCCCCTTTAATTAAAGTGACCGTCGGGTAAAAGTTTATCCGGTGGCTTGTGTGTATGGACCCTGCATTCACCGCGTGACTCACAGGTCACGGGGTCCCTACTGGGGGTAATTTACCACACACACCGTGTAATTAGTGTCCCAGGGCTGCTGGAACCGAGCACCGCACCAGGCGGCTCGGGCCGTGGAATTTGGTCGTGTCGCCGTCCCGGAGGCTGGAGGCCGAGACCGAGGTGTCGGCGGGGTGGGTTCCTGCTAAGGCCGGGAGGGAGACTCGGTCCCAGGCCTGCCTCCAGCTCTGGTGGCTTCTGCATCTTCCGCGTGTGTGGGCATGGCCCCAGCGCTGCCCCACCTCCACGGGGGGTTTGCCCGTGCGCGCCGTCTCCGTGTCCAGATCTCCCCCTTTTGTGAGGATGTCCGTATGGGATTAGCGCCCACCCTGATGGCCTCGTCTTCACTTGATCACATCTGCAAAGACCCTATTTTCTTTTCTTTCTTCCCTTTTTTTTTGGGGGGATGTGGACTTTGTTTTTAAAGTCTTTATTGGATGTTGTTACAATATTGCTTCTGTTATATGTTGTTTCTTTGGGTTTTTTTTTTTTTGGCCCTGAGGCACGTGGAATCTTAACTCCCTGACCAGGGATCGAACCCGCACCCCCTGCATTAAAAGGCGAAGTCTTAACCACTGGACCACCAGGGACGTCCCAGAGACCCTACTTTCAGGTGAGGCTGCCCTCCGATGTACGGGGGCAGGACTCCAACCTGTGAACTGGGGGGGCAGGTGTCATTCAACCGTCAGACACTCGATCGCTTACAAAATGGCAAGCTTCTCGAGGCAGGGACCAGGTCACCCACTCTCTCTCATCGCTCAGATATTGACACGTGCGGGTATCGCGAAAACCATGTGGGCCAAACTCACGCCAGCCTCAGGCCCACGCTCAGGCCGGCCCGGGGTGGGGAGAGCGGCGCCCACAGACGCACCGCACCCGGGGACGGGCGCCTCTTCCTGCGTCGGGCTCGTCTCCCTGTGGAGGGTCCCTCCCCGGGGCGGGGCAGTACGCCAGCCGCTGTGCATCACGGCGTGTGACTCGCCGGGGCCCGAGGGCCGGGGCTCACACGTGCCGCGCTGTCGCCGGGGCAGCCGAGGCTCCCGCTCCCAGACGGGAAGGGGCGTGCCCAGGACCCAGCACCTCCCCTGTGGGACAGACCTCGGGTGGCCCTCCGCTGGGTGGGGGGCAGACCCTTCTACCTCTCACTGGGCGCTTTGGGGGGTGGGCCCAGGTAAGCGGAGGTGCCACGGAGCAGGAGGAACACGGGACGCTGGGAAAGCGCCTCCCCGGGCTGCTCTGCCCCGGGGACTGTGTCGTTTATCCACCATGGGCCCCATGGCCCCTCCTGTTCAGGGAGGCCCTGAGCTCGCTGGGCCCCTCCGGTCCTCACGTCTCTTCCGCGACCTTCCTTCCCTCCCCCGTCCGGGACACAGCCCTCATTCTGGTCCTCGCGGGGCGGGGCGGGGGCAGCCAGCCCAGGACTGCCAATGCGTTTGTCCTAATAGCGGGTCGTCCCGCTGCGTGGAATAGACACCCCTCAACCTCGCTGGGCTCAATGGGCTTCTCCGGGAGGGGACCCAGGCCATCCCCTGGACGCCCAAGGCAGACGCAGGGCAGCCTTGTCCAAGACAAGGCTCCTCCCCGTCACGTGGGGGCACGTGGCCTGCACGTGCACTCACCTCCCCGCACCCGCACACACGCATGTGCCTTCGGTCGCCGCAGCACTGCCTGGTCCGGCGCCCTTGACCTTCTTCTCTTCAAGTATCCAGCAGCACTGCTGACTCCTGGTCTCAGCTAGAATTCTCTAGAGAAAGAGGAGCAGCGGCCTGGCTTCAGGCCCACGTGGCTGATTCTCCCGGGGCTCAGGGTTGTCCTCGGTGCGAGCCGCTGTGGAAGGAATCTAGAAGAGAGGAAATTCCCGAGGCGAGGGCAGAGGCTGGGGCCGGGGCAGGTGCTGCAGGAAGCGGGTGGACGGGGAGCCAAGGCAGCCGTGAGGTTTCTACTTCTTTTTGTTGTTGTTGTTAATTCATTTTTATTGGAGTATAGTTCAAAATGCTGTGTTCGTTTCCGCCGTACAGCAAGGTGAATCACTTATTCATACACACATATCCCCTCTTTTTAGAGGTTCCTGGTTCAGTGCTCAAGAAATGTGCGTTGATTGACTGAACAAACGAATCCCGGGTGACGGCAGTCCACACCCCTGTGGTTTGCTGCCACCATCCAAGTCCACACTGCCGGCAGGGGTCCACATCCCAAGTAGCGGGGGGGAGGAAGGGCTCCCCCTGCCCGGCACACGCTGGTGGGATCCAGTCCACCACCTTCTGGTCCATCATGTTCCCGCACACGTGTCGGGCCTTGAGGTGGTGGCCGCGATGAAGGGACAGGTCAGGGACGTTCACAGAACAGCGTGGTGGCGGCCGCAGGAGCTCCAGGCAGCCCGCCCCTTCTCCCGACCTCGGCTGTGATTCTGCCAGCCAGCCCCTTCTGCTTCCTGCCGTTTTCTAAGCCTTCTTTTCATCCCGTGGAACTATCTGATGTATTTCCAATAAATTCCTTTTTTGCTTAAGTTAAAGCTCCTGTGGCCAAGAACCCTGAATCATTGGCATTTAGTATTGAATAGATGGTTGTTGAGTAAGGGAGTGACTCAGTAGTGGCCATGGGTCGCAGAAGGAAGTTTGCTGTGGTTTCAGGGAGCACAGACGTCCTTGGTGGCTGTTCCCCGAGCCCTGTGGCGCCCCGGGCAGGGCCCGCTGGGAGCCGTGGGGACCGCACGGCCCCGCCGTCTTTGTAGGTTAAGGACAGGGCATGCTCAGGACCACCTCTTGGCGTCAGCAGCCCCACACGCTGCTTTCACCTGTCCCCGCCTGTCCCGTTAGGCCACATAAGTTACATATTTATCGAGCGCATATCTTATGCGGAGCAAACGCAAGGACCCCTTGACCCGAGATGCCACTAAAACAGCGCAGTGATGAATATCCCCATAAAGGCGTCTTGCACGTATGTACAAGGACGATTCCAGAGGAATTCTTGGGTCAGAGGGTTTGTTCATTTGGAATTTGGAGAGAGGAGGCTAAATTACCCACCACGAGACTGTGTCATTGCACCCTCGCACCCGGGTCCCCCCGAACCCCCCACCCCCTGCCACTGCGTCTTTGCCAGTCAGCTGGGTGGGAAATCATGTTCCAGTTTAGTCTTCGTTTGCATTTGTGTTTTTATCATCAGTGAGGAAGGAGAGCTTTCCACACGTATAAAACCATTTGTATTTCCCCAGGCAAGTGATAAACCTGCCTGTCGGCTTCTTCGTCATGAAATGGTGATGCTCTCGAGAACCCCTGGGTCACCGCGAGGATTTCCCTGCCGGGGTCTGTAACAGCTGCTCCATGCAGCTCCCGTTACCCGACAGTCTACCCAGGGCACGAGACTGGGCTGCATGCAGCAGTCACAGAAAGAAAAGCAAGACGCAGTAGAACTTCGTTAAACACGCTCTGTTCCACACAATCTTGAAAACCCAACCCCTCTTAGACGAATCCAGTCCACTGCGGAGAGCCAAGGCCCGTGTGCTTCCGGGACACCAAGGCTGTGGGTGGACCAACTGACCCTTCACCAGGATGTCCTCTGGGGGATGGAAAGGAAGGCGCTTCCACACAGGGGCCTGCCCTCGGGAACCCTGTGGTCATTGCCTTCTTTTCAGGGTTCTCACCTGGGGACAGGTGGGCAGTCTCTCCCAGGCATGCTCACCACCCCTGCCTCCCTCTGGCCCAAGAGAGCACTCCTGGGGCGTGCTTGCAGGCAGTAACTTTCAGAATGCTACCCTCCCTCTGCAGAGCACCACCTGCCATGGCCTGCCCCCTCCTTCTGGAACCTTCTTTCTTTCTTTGAGCGCTCCCAATCCTCATATAAAGCAAAGGAGCCTGCCCCTCGTCCACCTGTCACTGGTAGCTGTCCCTCCAGGCCTCCCTCCACCCCCACCCCCCCCACCGAGCACAGGCGCCCAAAGCTCGAATGTGCTAGCAGGTGCTTGGATGAGGTTGAAATTGCGGACAGTGCAAACCCACAAAGGTTGCTTCTGCATAAAAGGGGGATGTTTGTGCACCGAGTAACCCGGGCCGCGTCTCTCCGACGCTGTGATGGTCTGACTCTGGCTTCTCCCTTCTCTGCTAGTCCTCAGCCCCACGCGAAGCAGCTGCGCCCAGGCTCAGGACAGCTATTAGGGGCACCCCCTCCCCATTCTGAGGCGCTTCCCCTTCCAGTTGATGCTGCTTGCAGGTGACCTAGTACCTTTGGTCCAAGGTCATTTACCTGCCCAGGGGCACCAATAATGCCCTGGACCGCGGCGTAGCTCCAGCAGCTCCCGGGGACCCAGATCCAGTTCCAGAACCATGGACTCTACATTGTCTAAGAAGCTCTTGTACATGAAAACAGCCATAAGTCACGGGAACGCACCCACTGCGTGGAGGGAAGGTCATTACACAGCTGGTACGGGGGCTACATCACGCGCCTTTGAGGGCGTTCATGCAGGATGACGAAAATGCAGTTTCAACGCACTGCCCCGAAGCAGAAGAAGTCGCTCATTTGGGGGGTGGGGGCAGAGGGGAAAGAACCCCCTCCCCCCAGCACATACGTCTTTATTATAGTTAGATTTCTTGGGGCCAACAGTTCAGCAAGGAGGATTTATAAACATATCATTTCAACCCTTGGAAGGATTTCAGCATAATTTGCTGGGCTACTTAGGCGAGGTGCATGGTCTCCAAGGCTCTGTGGAGCAATAAAGAACCAAGCCGCGGCTGTTGTGTGCATACGAATTCACAGCATCGGAGATGCTTCCTACTTTCCAAACTAAGTAGGTCTGCTCGGGGCCCAGTGGGGATGGCAGGGCCCGAGCATGTCTGGAAAAGGCACAGGACGCTCCGAGACGGGCATGTGCCTGCCAGGCACCCCAAGGTCAGCTGTCTCTCCAAAATCCTTTCATTTGGAAGTGAAAACGCCCATGCACTTAAGCATAGCCCTCATTTGATTTCCATTTGCAAATGAACAGGAATGATTTCTTCCACTTACCCTTGGTGATTAACCACTGGCAATCAACACGGCGCAAAGGCGCCTGCCCCGGTTTCCACTGCATCCGCCGGACCCCTCAGAAATGTCACAGCTCAGGTTTCTGGGTCAGGAGGGAACAGGCCCAGGTAACCCTGCAGGGGCTTCACCTTGAGCTTGGGGTTTGGGCTGCTTCTGGTCTCCAGTCTCTTCCTTTCAAATCTGAGTCCTGCTGCAGGCTCTCGGGTGGGCGATGGCCAGGGAGCAGTGCTCAGGGACTTCTGTGAAGGATGCTGCTGACCGGCTGGCCTTGCTGATGTGGGCAAAGCAGTCCTGGGGTTATTTGGACGTTTATTCTGGGATCAGGACTCCTCTCCAAAGGGATCCCTGCGAAGGGTGGGCTCACCCTGGCTGCTCGGGCATCCTGCTTCCGCCCGCCCCCCGACCCCAGAGGCTGTCAGGACACTTGTGTGTCCTCTGTGTGTCTCTGTGTGTCTCCGGCCCTCTTCTCCCCGGAGGTGCCCCCTGGCTTCCTCACGTCTCTCAGGGCGAGATCCCTCCCCCACCTCAGACAGCAGCCGAGAAACTCAGGGACATTTGTCTGTGAAAGAGAATAGGAAATCCACTTCTGGGTCCCTGTGGTTCACATACTGAATATACTTGACCTTGGGAAGGAAGTCCATGAACAATATTCAGTCTGGAGCAAGCATTTCATCTTCACCTGTGACCCCCCAAGGGGCAAGGGGAGGGCCTAGGGCAGAATGTGGCTGGTGGGAGCGGCTTAGAGAGAAGGAAGTCATCTGGCAATGAAAAAACCTTGAATCTCGATTTTTTTTTTTTATAGAAACATAGTTTTACCGCTGGCCTCCTCCTCCTTCCTCTCTGACTATTCCTGCTCCAACTCCCTTGCCACACACATCTGCACAGTCCCCCCCCAGAGGCCATCCTCCGTCTGCACGTTCCATCTGTCACCAAGAGGCAGAGCCTGCCACCTAAGCAGCTCCGGGTCCAAGCCGCCCTGGCCCACGCCTTCACCAGGCCTCACCTCGACGCCACAGCGCCCTGCCGGCTTCCCCGCGTCTGTGAAATGTTGCCTTTTCTCAGGGTTCAGGCCCGGGTCTCTCCTCATTCCAAACGGTGTTCCTGTGAGACTGATCTAATTTCCTGGTTCTAACTCCCAGATCTACATCTTAACCCTCCACCTCTGCTCGGAGCTCCAGATGGAAATAGCCACCTGCTTGAGGTCTCCACGCGGAGGCCTCGCAGGCAGCTCGAGTTCAACAGGCCCAAGACAGGACCCTCCTCCCCACCCCCGCGCCTGCAGCATCAGTGCCGGTGGGGGAGCCAGGCCCACAGAGTCCCCGGGGCCCTCCCCACCCTCAGCCCACACGGTGGACCTGCCGCCGGGATGCCTAGGGTCTCCCAGCTAAATAGCGCCTGAGTCGACGTCTCTCCAGCCCTCTCTTCCTGTCTGAAGCTTCGTCCGCACCTACCTCGACGTTCACATAGCTTCCTGCTCTCCCTGCATTTACTTTGGCTTTCTCGAACCCATGTTCCACAGGGAAGCCAAAATGGCATTTTGGACGTTCAAGCAAAGGTCTCCGGTAGCTGCCGCGCTCGCAGGCTCCGGCCTAGCGCCTGCCACGTGGCCGACACAGCCCTGCGTGACTCGGCCGCGTTTCTGGCCTTGTTTATGCTGCTTTCTCGTTCACATTCTTTCCATAGCGAGATGTGAGCCTCTTCTGACATTCTGATGTCCCTTACTCTACGTCTTTTTACAACGTATTATGCTGACCTGAATGGGAATGGGTGGAAAAGACAGACCAGCTGTTGACAAGGTTGCAGAGACAGCCGGAACCCTCTTGTATTGCGAATGGGAATATAAGTTGGTTCAACCACTTTGGAAAACTGTTTAACAGTATCTACTAAAGCTAATCATACAGCCTATGACCACTAATTCTACTTCTCTGTATGCACCCAAAATACAAACCTGGTCAACCAAAAGGCACAAACAGGGATGTTCACAGCAGTGAAATCTGTAATAAACCCCAACTGGAAATTACCCAAATCCATCAACAACAGAATGGATAAATAATTTGCGATATAATCATTTGATGAAACACTAGACGGCAATGAAAATGAAACCGTTGCTGTAGATAACACAGGTGGATAGCTCACATATACTCCTGTTAAACGTTTTCCTTGAAAGATGATGTGCTCAACAGATGAATGGATAAAAAAGATGTGGTGTATATATATATGTACGATGGAATATTACTCAGCTGTAAAAAGGAACGAAACTGGGACATTCATAGAGACATGGATGGACCTAGAGACTGTCATGCAGAGTGAAGTGAGTCAGAAAGAGAAAAACAAATATTGTGTATTAACACATACATGCGGAATATAGAAAAATGGTACACATCAACCAGTTTGCAAGGCAGAAATAGAGACCCAGATGTAGACAACAGACATATGGACACCAAGTGGGGAAAGCGGGGAGGGTTGGGGGGGACTGAATTGGGAGACTGGGATTGCCATATATACATTACTAATAAGAAAAAAAAATCAAATTGTACACTCTAAATATATGCAGTTTATTGTATGTTAACTGTATCTCAATAAAAGTTCTTATAAAGAAAAAAGAAAGAAAGATGACGTGCTATATGCTTCTCAAGCCCAGTCTAGAGATCATGTCCTTCAGTTCTGGGAAATGTACCGGTATTCATTTTTTGGTAATTTCCTTGTTCGTTTTAGCTCTCTCCTTTTCTGGAATTCCTGTTAGCCTAATGTTTGACTTTTTTGGGTTGATCCTCTTACTTACTTTTTATTTTTTTATTTTTTTTGGCTGCATTGGGTCTTCGTTGTGGTGCTCGGGCTTCTCAGTGCAGTGGCTTCTCTTGTTGCAGAGCACAGGCTCTAGGTGCTTGGGCTTCAGTAGTTGCAACACGCAGGCTCGGTAGTTGTGGCGCATGGGCTTAGTTGCTCCGAAGCATGTGGGATCTTCCCGGACTAGGGATCAAACCCATGTCCCCTGCACTGGCAGGCAGATTCTCAGCCACTGCGCTACCAGGAAAGTCCCTCCTCATTTTTTTTTAATGCTACTCCGTCTCTGTCTTTTTGTACTTTTTTTCTGAGTGATTTCTTCAACTTCCTTTACCAAACTTTCTAAAGTTTTTATTTCTTACACTTTCAATATCCAAGAGCACTTTCTTCCCCCTTTAAAATAACATTCCATTCTATTGTTTCATGAATCCAATATCTTCTCTTATTTCTCTGAAGATATTAATTACAGTAGGTTTATTTTTTAGTTTTCTTCTGCTGCTTATAATATCTTTGCTTTTTATAGTTTCTTTCATTTTTCTTTATCTTTCTCTTCTTATTGGACGCTTTCCTCAAATGTCTATCACCTTATATTTGAGAATAAGGCACTAAAAAACTATTCAGAGCTCTGGGTATGCGGTGCATGAAACATAGCTGTAAATTCCTTCTACTCCTCCCATTGAGTTACATCCTGAGAGTTCTACATCCAGACCATACACAGCTTTGTGGCTTCTGCCACCGCTTCTTGGAATTCTTGTTCTTGGAGTTTGGCTGCAATGCTGTGTGGAAGCCCAAGCAGCCCCTCAGAGGGGCTCCCAGGGAGAGGTACAGCAGCCTGGACCAAGGCCCCTGCCCACGCCATGGGACTGAGCTCCAGTCAAGCCAGTCCGTTGTGTGAAGGAGAAATGAGCTGTCCACACTGAGTTCTGCCAGATTGTGGATTTGTGAGCAAAACAAATGACTAGGTTTGGGTGGTTTGTTACACAGCACAGACAACCACTTGTGCACACAGGCAGGGCGCTTCAAGTGTGTACTCACTCTGGGGTGGTCAGCTGGCAAACTGGCCTCATGGTTAGGGAATCCCTAGATAGCAGTGAATGTCGACAAGACACTGCCACCTCTTGTTCCCTGAGAACCCCCATCTGCCTGCACGTAGTGTCCTTGTGTTAAGAAACCTCTTTCATTCAATCTCTCAGAGAAGACATCTCCCGTCTCCTGAAGGGAGGGGGGAGGGGACACGCAGGTCTCACGGTGATGTGCACACATTTTCAAACAATCCTATGTTTGATGGAGAGGCAGCGAACAAGCACATGGAAAGTTGGTCATCAGAGACGTGGAAATGGAAACTGCAATGATATGTCACTACATACCTATCAAAATAAAAAATTGCGATAAAACCAAATGCTGCCACGGATGCAGAGAAACTAGATCATTTGTATGTTACTGGTGGGGACGCACAGTGGTCCAGCCACTGTGGAACATAGCTTGGCAATTCCTTTAAAAATTAAAAATGGACTTCTCCTGCAACCCAGCAATTACAATATATTCCAGAGAAATAAAAACTTATTTTCACATAAAAACATGTATGCAAATATTCATAGCAGCTTCCAAACTGAAAACTACCCACATGCCCTTCAGGTGGTGAACCGTTGAACAGATGGGTACAGCCATCCCGTGCCACGGGGTTCAGCCACAAATTGGAACCAGCTCTGATACATGCAACAACTGCATGAGCCTCAAGGAAATCACGCTGTCTGTAAGGAAACACGCTACATAAGATAACATAGGTATCAGATTCGTGGTCCCTGGGGTTGGGGTGAAGGAGAGAGGGCGGGTATGGCGTAAAGGGGTCTTGCGGTGATGACTCAGTTAAATCGCTTGATTGTGGTGATTACATGAAGCTACACTTGTGATAAATCACACAGACGCGTGCACACACACGTGAATTTTTGTCTCTGGTTTTGTTTTTATTTTTTGATTAATTTATTTATTGGTTGAGTTGGGTCTTTGTTGCTACGCACGGGCTTTCTCTAGTTGTGGCGAGCAGGGGCTACTCTTCATTGTGGTGCGAGCATTTCTCATTGCGGTGGCTTCTCTGCACAGGTTCTAGGCTTGCGGGCTTCAGTAGTTGCAGTGCACGGGCTCAGTAGTTGCGGCACACGGGCTTAGTTGCTCCACGGCACGTGGGATCTTCCCGGACCAGGAATCGAACCCATATCCCCTGCGTTGGCAGGCAGATTCTCTACCACTGCGCCACCAGGGAAGCACCTGTCTCTGGTTTTGGTAGTTGTACTGCAGTGGTGGAAGATGCTCAAAGGGGGAGGGTGCTGGTGAAGGGTACACGGGACCTTCCTCTACATTTCTTTGCAACTTCCGGTGAATCTATAATTATTGCTAAATAAACAGTTTTCTAGAAAATAGGCTGGGTCTGTGGACAGTGGTAAATAAACAGTAACTGCATGAAAGGTGCAGACGACCTTCTGCGTTGGTTAAAGCCCCCCCCCATTACGCGCCTCCTACTGTGCTTTCCCACTTCCTGGAAAGAGCAACGCGCTTGCCTGTCTGCGGCAGAGGCTGCTAGACTTTTCCCAGTATCTATTTCTCTTTCTTCTCTGGCAATAGAATCCCTGAGTCTTAGCTGGGTATATATCCACCCAGAATAAAGATGGCCTTTTCAGCCTCCCCTGCATCTAGGTGGTTGTGTGGCTAGGTTCCGGCCAGTGTTTTGTAAGCAGAAAGGGTGTCTGAAATGGAAACTTAGTGGAAGGGGTGGGCCTTGCCTCTTCCTCCTTCCTGGAATATAGACATGATGGCTGGAGCTCAAGCATCCTCTTGAATCAAGAGATGGAGGCCACCATTATTCTGGAGCCTCTATCCCTTGTAGTCAAACACAGAGATACACCATCTCAAGGCTTCTGCACACAGCAGTCCCAGCACAGAACTCCTTTCTCTCTTCCGTTTCTGCTCAAATCATGCCTCTTCATGTTTCAGATTTTAGCTTAAATCCTGCTTCCTTCAGGAAGCCTTCCCTGAGTCCAACTAAGGTGAGTCATAAGCCTTTCTGGGAGTGTTTTCCCTTTTCTAAATAATTTCCGTTCGCTGAGGACTACCATCTCTCTAAAATCAAGGTCCCAGAGGAGCACCCCAGAGCCACATCTGTGCGTCACTGCTGACTTAGTGGGGGATGAAGCCCTCACCCAGCCTAGGCCATGCAGATTCTCTGCTCTGGGGTCTGGGCATTGGGACTCAGCAGCCGTCAGTCCTCATGGGTTGAGCCTTGAGCCTGGACATCTCAGTGCTGTTACAGGAACTGAGTGGCAGAGAGAAGAGAGGAAGCCAACCCGGAGGAGGGAACAGAAACAGGACGTCTGGTGGCCTGAGTGTTTCTCCTCCCTGGTTGCGTCCCTGCCAAGACTCTCTCTCCACAGTTAACTCAGATACCCCAACAACCTTCGTATCATCGTACTAAATCCTACCCGGCTTTTTTTCAGATGCACATAACATACAATTTACCGTCTTAACCATTTTTAAGTGCACAGCTCCGTGGCATTACGTCCATTCACACAGCTGTGCAGCCATCACCAGCATCCACCTCCAGGGCTCCTTCCCTCTGGCAAAGCTGAAACTCCATCACCCTTTTAACCAGCTCCAGCTGCTTTCTAGTACTTGCCACTAAGAGGTCTAACTAGGACACGTGGCCTGTGAGATGTGCGTACCTCCTGGAGGGTTTGGCCGTGTGTGTGAGACGCTCAGGTCGAAGGCCCGCTGGGACGGAGCTGCGTGGGCCGTGAGGTAGGCTGAGCTGGAGCCCCCTGCCCCTGGCGAGGGGAGGACACGGCATGTTGCTGAACAGCAGGGGACAAGTATAAGACTCTGCCTTGGGAAGTCCGAGTCTTGGCAGTGCTGAGTCGCGGGCACTGGGGAGGAATATTAAAGAAAAGGAGACAAGATCATTAACGCAGCAAGTATTTCTTGAGCTCCTGCTCTCTGCCAGGCCCTGTGCTTGGCCCTGGAAATGCAGGGAGGGATAGAACAGGCAAGGTCCCTGCCATCGTGAAATTTATGTTTTACTTGGGAAAGATGTGTCATGTACAAGTCAGTAAACGCACAAGATAATTTCAGATAGCAAATTTGCTATTAACAGAATAAAATGAGAGGATAAGGTAAATAATGACTGGGGAGGGCGGGGTCTACTTTAGATGGGTAACTAACAAAGAGCTTGAATTAGGGTGAGGGGATGGAAGTGGTAACTAGGACAGAGTTTAACCCAGGAAGGATTCAAATCATTAAATTCCACAAACTGGACTTCCCTGGTGGCTCAGTGGTTAAGAATCCACCTGCCAATGCAGGGAACACGAGTTCGATCCCCGGTCCTAGAAGATCTCACGTGCCACCGAGCAACGAAGCCCGTGAGCCACAACTACTGAGCCTGCGTGCCGCAACTACTGATGCCTGAGTGCCTAGAGCCCGTGCTCTGCAACAAGAGAAGCCACTGCACTGAGAAGCCCACGCACCGCAATAAAGAGTAGCCCCGGTTTCCCGCAACTAGAGAAAAGCCCGCGTGCAGCAACGCATACCCAATGCAGTAAACTGATTAATTAAAATGAATAAATAAATAAATTCCACAAACTTTGATGCATCTACTTGCATCAAAACTTGGCCGTGTCTATACTAGCTTAGAGCCTGGTAGTTCTGTGCCTGGACGGAGCTAAGGGATTGCGCAGAGGCAGGAGGTTAGGGAATGCACAAAGGGCTGGTGAGTAAGAAAGTGACAGAGCCATTGAGAGAAGCTGAAATGTCTGGAGGAGCCTTAACTTGAGGGGAAAGCTGAGTCATTCGGTTTGAGACGCGGTGATTTGGGGGTGTGCATGGGACACTCAAGTGGACATGGTCAGCAGACCCGAGGTCAAGCCTGAAAAAGTCAGTTCCAGAAGCATCCTCAGCTCCTTCCTCTCCCTTCGCCTCCTTGGTGCCCACCTCCCGGCCGCAGCCCCCTTGTCCCGTTCCCCTGGAGGCGCGAGGCGCACAGGACGTGCCTCAGAAATGTTTGCTTCAAATGAGATGGGTGTGTATCCAACATATGCACAAAGTCAAGAGTGTTAAGTTTCTGAACTTCAGAGTTGGCGGCATTTTAATACTTTTTCCCCAGACTATCAGGAAAGGGAGGCTGACGGGCCACCAAACGCCCGCGTGTGGGAGCATCTTGGCGCCCAGGGGCCGCCTCATTCCTTGGCGCTCTGCTGTCCACAGAGAGGTGATGGAGCCCGCGGCGCCGTGAAGGGCAGCTGAGGCTGTAAGGAGGGAGGCATCGGCGCGTGTTTGGGGGCCCCGAGCAGCCCTGAGCAGCGGGCATCCACGCGCTAGAGCCACCCCTCCCCTCCCCAACCTCACCGCCCTCCCCGTTAATGAAGAATGGCCTGGTGACCCTGAAATAGCTAGGTAATGAGCTTGGTGTCAGGGAAAGTCTTTGCTGAATGAAGAAATTGAGGTTCAGAGTCTGCAAGTCACTTCTTCAGGGTCACACAGTGGACCAGCGGCAGCCGATGGTAGAGAAGGCCTTTTTGTAAAAAAAAAATCACAGCTTCGTGCTTCCAAAATTGAGACTGTCTGTGCTGAGCAGCCCTGGGGCATCTCAGCACCTGCACTGCTCGGCCGTCCCAGGACAAATCCCCTTCCTCCCTCCTCTGTACCCTGCAGGCAAGATTTACTGAAGTCAAGTGAACCTTGGTTCAACCTTGTTCGCAGGTTCTAAGTGGTCGTTTCATTTAAGACATTTAACTAAAAGCCCTTTCCGTGGAACCAACTCCTGCAGGCATGCTGCCAGCAATTAATGAAAGATGATAAAATAATAAAAGAAGTAATACATTAACTATATTATCCTTGCACATTTGGGCAGTCCTTTTCATTATATCCTCTTTATGGACATTCTCCAGCAGCATTTGAAGAGCTCCTTTATTGCTGTTCTGTGACTGTTTAGGTTTCCAGACATTAACAGGCCACTTAAGTGCTAATGCGCTCCTCTGCTCTCCGTCTGCTGGTGGGCTGGGAGGGTACATGACATCCATACCTCTCCCTCTTTGCTTGGAGAGTGAGCTGAAAGAGAGCTTGGAATGACAGATTTCACTTTTGGACTCTCAGCCTCTGAAAGAGATTGGTTTGCCAATTAAGAGAAATGATGCAATTGGCCTCCATCTCTAATTTGCTTAAAGAACAATTTGGTCTAGAAGCTAAGCGTCCCCGTGGAGACATAATTTCCAGGTCACAGTCCGTGGTGGGCATGGCTGCGACCTCTCATACTCTGGGCAGAAGACCCGTGGCAACACACTGCGTGCTGTGTGTCCACACCTCTCCTCTACCTAACTGGCCTCCCACCTCCTACCCGAGATTTTACCAGACTCTTTAATACCAGTTGGATACTTGCACTTAAGACCCAGGTCCTTCCTTATAAAAAAGAACTCTGATTTTGGAGGAGGGGATGTGTGCCCAACTGAAACACTAGCATCCCAAAACCTCTCATGAAGCTATGGTGGCCATGTGACACAGGTCTGACCAATGAAGTGTAGGCAGAAGTATGGAGGAGCCCCCTGGGACGTTTATGTGACCATGTGACACAGGTGTGACCAATGAAGTGTAGGCAGAAGTATGGAGGAGCCCTCTGGGAGGTTTATGTGACCATGTGACACAGGTCTGACCAATGAAATGTAGGCAGAAGTATGGAGGAGCCCCCTAGGACGTTTATGTGACCATGTGACACAGGTCTGACCAATGAAGTGTAGGCAGAGGTATGGAGGAGCCTCCTGGGAAAGTTTGTGTGACCATGTGACACAGTTGTGACCAATGGGAAGTGAGTAGAAGCGTGGCGGAGACTCCTGGGAAAGTTCAGGTGACCACGTGCCACAGTTCTGACCGATAAGATACAAGGAGATGCATGGGCATGATTTCTCGGAAGGTTCAGCCAGCCGGACACAGGAAGCACACCTTCCTTCCTTCTCTTACCGTCCGTTTCCTTCTCTTCCCTTCCCTTCTTCCTGCCTGGCAGGAGGGCAGACGCACTCTGGACAGCAACCTGCACCATGAAACCACCGGGTGATAAATTTGAGTCAGGAAGCTCTCGTGCTTGGCAGGATGGAGCAGAGAAACAGAAAGAACCTGAGTCTCTGGCAGCATTGTTGAGCTGCTGTGCCTGTGCGGGTCACCTACCTCAGGACTTCTTGCGATGTGAGACGGGGTCCCCAGGCATGGGAGCCACTGTTGGACTGGTTTTCCTACGTGCAGCTGCTTGCCTTCCCGGCTGCTACAGGCTCTCATCAGGGCAAGTTGGGCTGGATGAGCAGTGGTCACCCCATAAGCTTGGATATGGCTGAGTGTCGGCCAGAGGCCACTCTGGCCAGCTCCAGCCTCCGCTCTGCTATAAACTTGACTCTCACGGCCTCCACTCTTCCTGTCTTAGTGGCTCTTGTTCCTGAGCTTGCCTGGTGATAACTGAGTCCTCCTGAGTCCCCTCGAGTCCTTGGCTGTGACTCCTGCTGGGAGCCTCTCTCCTTCCCCAGTGTCTCGCGTGCCCGCCTCAGCCTCCGCTTCCCGTCCGGGCTGTGTTGTTAAGCGAGGCACAGGCCCCCCCGCTGCCTTCAGACAGGGAGAGGATGAGACCCAGAGAACACCCAGTGGGCGTCCTCACGCCCGAACTGTGCCCACCAACCACGGGGCGTATTCTGCACCCTCCCTGCGTCTTCCTTCTCTGAACCCTCAGTCTAGGAACTTGGCTTGCTTTTCTGGGCGAGTCAAAGGAAAGGAGTGAGCCTTAAAAAAGCAGAGTGCGGGAGGGGCAGGTCGGGGGTGGGGGGAATTGGACCCTGAGGACTGTGGCTTCACTTGGGGTCTCAGACACACGCTGTGAGGATGGGAGAGTCTCTGTTAGCTGTAGCACACACTTAAAATGGTCTCTAGCCACTTTATTTTCCAGCTACTTGTATCAAGAACTTCATTGTTCCCTGCAGTGGAGTCACCGTCTCTTTGCCTAACTGCGCTTCAGGCTCTGGGAGGCTGAACGCCGGGCCGGCGGCACTCCCAGCCCGGCTGTGCCTCTCCTCCCATCCCCGGGGAGGAGTTCCCCTCCGGGAGTCTTCTTCCTGATAAGCGTGGATGTGGGTCTGGGCCGTGGTGGGAAACACAGCACTGAGATGCTGTGGGGAGGGACGCGGGAACAGGTCAAGGTCAGCAGCCCGAGAGGTCCGTCAGTCACTGCCAGGCAGGCTCGGGAACAAGCGTGGCCAGTGACGGCAAGGGGGTCTAGGAGCCGGGAAGAGAGCGAGGGCTTTTCTAAACCTCAGATGAGCCCCAGCCCTTCCGTTCCCCACGTGACCTCCGGGGACGCCCCCGCCCGGCTGCTGAGAATCACCGTGTCCATTGGCTCCTGGCGTCCAGAGCAGCCCGCCGGCTCTGACCCTTCGCGGTGACCCAGCCACAGGCCACGCTGCGCTCCGCCCACGGCGAGCCGTGTGATCTCGGCTGGACAGCGGGTGTGTGGCCGTCCTGACCTTGGCTCTGGCCCTGACTGCAGTGACCACCGTGAGAGCTGGGCGGAGGGGCGATCTAACTGGACACGCCAAGCCCCTTAGAACACGGGCCCCAGCTGAGGGCTTTGGCAGCTGCGAGCGGCTGCACTAGGACGGCAGAGCGTTTTTGCAAATGCAAGAGAATAAAACGCTTAGGACAAACATTCCTAAATCACGGCAAGAAAAGGTTTTCCTAATGCCTAAGCCCGATTGTTCCGTGACATCGGCTTGATCACCGGTAAAACAAAGGCCTTTACTTCCTATATTAAAGTTTTGTGGAAACTTTTCTTTCCTTTTCATTTTGATCTTGGAAGAAATCCTCATAACCTTTCACTTTAGAGATATCATACTATTCACTATGGAAATCAAAAAGCTTTGCCAGACTGGAACTGAAATGCCAATTAATTGTCAATTCGTCACACTGAGTCGTTGATTAATCGGCACAATGTTAATCTCTAAATCAGTGGTAATAAATTACTTGGTTTTTAATCTCGACCTTCAGAGTGCTAAAACTCTTCAAATTGCCACTGTTCCTGCAGGAAAATGACGGATGAAGCTACATCCCTCCCATAATTTTTGTTGCTCCTAAAATTCCTGCCTAATTGAGAATCCCAGTCTTGCCTGGAAGCCAACTTTGACGGAGGGCTCCCAGCCGTGCCCAGACATCAGGTGGAAACGGATGGAAACTGGGCCACCGAGCTGGCTGGAACGCGGAGCACATTTCAGCTGATGGTTTCTTGCAAACCTAATCACTTTACTATCACATAGAATTAATTTAATAGGTGCCCTATTTACCACAAAATTTATAGCTAAACCACTGGGAAAATATTCTTCTCTCTCTCTCTTTGATTTCTGAGGCAGAGCACAGAGTAAGTCGTGACATTTCTGTTTTTTAAACCTGGTTTTTCATTGTTTTGGTTTCACATTCACAAATCCTATATTCTCCTTGAGCAAAAGTAATGTCTTTATTTTTTTATTTAGAAATTTATTTATTTTTTGATGTGTCGGGTCTTTGTTGCTGCACGTGGGCTTTCTCTAGTTGCTGCGAGCAGGAGCTACTCTTCACTGCAGTGCATGGGCTTCTGGTTGCGGTGGCTTCTCTTGTTGTGGAGCACGGGTTCTAGGCGCGTGGGCTTCAGTAGTTGCAGTGTGTGGGCTCAGTAGTTGTGGTGCATGGGCTTAGTTGTTCTGCGGCATGTGGGATCTTCCCGGACCAGGGATGGAACCCGTGTCCCCTGCATTGGCAGGCAGATTCTTAACCACTGCACCACCAGGGAAGTCCTTATTTCTTATTTATTTGGCCATACCACACAGCTTGTGGGATCTCAGTTCCCCGACCAGGGACTGAACCTGGGCCACAGCAGTGAAAGCCAGGAATCCTAACCACTAGGCCACCAGGGAACTCCCAATATGTCTTTTTTTTTTAAGTATGAAAAAGTTATTTATTTATTTATTTATTTATTTATTGGCTGCATTGGGTCTTCGTTGCTGCACACAGGCTTCTATAGTTCCCAATATGTCTTTTTTTTTTTCCCAATATGTCTTTAAATAAACGCATCCAGAGATATTTCTCTAAAGAAGACATACAGATGCCAGTAGGCACATGAAAAGCTGCTCAACATCACTAATTATTAGAAATGCAAATCAAAACTACGATGAAGTATCACCTCATACCGGTCAGAATGGTCATCATTGAAAATTCTACAAATAACAAATGCTGGAAGGGATGTGGAGAAAAGGAAACCCTCCTACAGTGCTAGTGAGAATGTAAGTTGGTGCAGCCACTATGGAAAACAGTATGGAGCTTCCTCAAAAAACTAAAAGTAGAATTATCACATGATCCAGCAACCCCACTCCTAGGAATATACTTGGACAAAACTATAATTCAAAAAGATACATGTGCCCCTATGGTCGTAGCAGTGCTATTCACAGTAGCCAAGACGTGGAAACAAACCGAAACATCGACAGAGGAATGGATAAAGAAGATGTGGTGCGTATGTACAATGGAATACTACTCAGCCATGAAAAAGAATGAGATAATGCCCTTTGCAGCAACATGGATGGACCAAGAGACTATCATACTAAGTGAAGTCAGTCAGACAGAGAAACACAAATACCATCACTCACAGGTGGAATCGAAAATATGGCACAAACGAACCCATCTACAAAACACAGATGCACAGACTTAGAGAACAGACGTGCGGTTGCCCAGGGGGAGGGATGGCGGGGGAGGGATGGACTGGGACTTTGGGGTTGGTAGATGTGAACTATTACATGGAGAATGGATAGACAACAAGGTCCTCCTGTAGCGCACAGGGAACTATATTCAATATCCTGGGATACACCATAATGGGAAAGAATATTAGAGAAGAATGTCTATATGTGTATAGCTAAGTCACGTTGCTGTGCAGCAGAGATTGGCACATTATAAATAAGCTGTACTTCCGTTTTAAACCATGCATTCAGCCTAATCGCAGATGGCTTTGTAAAGGTTAACGTTGTTTGTAATCCAGGAAGCTTTGGGAAGGGAGCCTTTGACTTTTCTTTCTAAACCTAGCTTGGATATCTGTCCAGACTCAGGGGGAAGTTGGGGCGGGGGGGCGGCGGCCAGCATGCTTCCCGCTATTCCGTCCTCTTTCCAGCCGCCCTTCCTCTCTCTGGCCTCCACCCTTCTCTCTTACCTGGGAAGGTGCAGCAGGTAACTCAGGTGTGGACCTGCCGCCTTTCCGGGCTACTTGAGAAGTAAGCATCCTCCTGAAGACCCCCCCAAAGTCGTTCCTGTGATGGCCCAGGACCCCGCGGACAGTCCTGGTCCCTCTGAGCCCTGTCTTCCTTGGGGGTGTGTTCCCAGGCTCTCTCGGGACTGGCCGCTGGGCTCCTCTGAGTGACCGTGGCCACAGTCAGGCCGAGGTCCAGCCCGCTTTCTCTTGTCTGCTTGGTGGTCACAGGACATTGCTGCCCGACCGCCGCCCCATGTCCACGCACCGCGGTTCTCACCGCCTCGTGCTGGTCACTGTCTTTCTGTCTCTGGGAAGCCACTCGCGTCAGTAAAATGAGATGAATGTCACTGGCCTCGCAGGACAGCTTTGAGAATTAGATAGTACGTGAAAAAATGTTGAGGAAACGTAGCACTGTACGTATAAATTAGGCGGTGTTGTTGCTTTTTTGACATTTCTGGGTGTGCTGGTAGAATTTATGCCTTTTCTGAGGACCCCACACCGCAGAGCCGTCAGGCCTGGGGGCGTCCTGGCGCTCGCATGGCAGGTCCTCCCTGTCCCCGAGGGGGCAGCTGGGTGGTGCGGACCTCGCCGGGCCCACACACAATGTGATGAACCATCGGGCTGCTCGTGCATCCCTTCCCAGGCGGGGCCACGGTGGTCTTGACCGTAGCCTTCGCTGCTCTGGGAAGCAAACATGCACCGGACAGGAGGGTCCGGGCAGGCCATGGGCAGGGGCCCGGGCCTGGCTGAACCGCAGGGGGAGGAGGGCGGGGAGCAGGAGGGCGCAGGTCCCGCGGAAACACGTTGCGCAGAACACTCCTCCGTGTGGACCCCGCCTGCGTCACGTCCGTCCCTGAGACTCTGGCCTGCATCATCCGGGGGAAGGCAGTGGGCCCTGCAGACCTGGCGGGGCCCGGCCTGGCCTCTCCCAGCAGCTCAGGCGTGGCAACCCCAGAGGCGGCCAGTCTCGTGTGAAAGGGACCAGCTAAGTAGTATCCAGATACCGTGTGTGAACCGCGAGTGGGGCAGAACTTTTACAATTTGGCTTTAAGAGATCTTTAGGGGGCCACTGGGGACGCGTGAGCATGACGCGATGTGATGGAGTTGTCTACTGTCCGTGCTGGGGTAGAGAAATCGCGGTTATGTAAGTTACTTTGGAAGATGGAGTATTTCGGAGTGAAAAGTCATGTTTGCAGTTTGCTTTCGAACATTTCAGCTGAAAGTGTGTGTGTACACACCCACATACACACACATCTGCACATGTAGGCGCAGCTCGTTTTATCACACTTTGCGTTATCGTGCTTCACGGATGCTGTGTTTTGTACAGATTGAAGGTTTGTGGCAACCTCGCGTCCAGAAAGTCTGTTGGCACCGTTTTTCCAACATTTGCTCACTTTGTGTCTCTGTGTTACGCATTGAGGTAATCCTCACACTATTTTAAGCTTTGTCATTTTTATTGTATATGTCCTGGTGATCTGTGATCAGTGACCTGTGATGTTACTGCTATAATTATTTTGGATGGCATGAACGACACCAAAACAAGGTGGAGAACTTAATCAATAAATGTGTGTGTGTTCTGACTGCTCCACCAACCGGCCGTCCCCCCATCTCTCCCCCTCTCCTGGGACCTTCCTGTTCCCTGAGACACAGCAATAATAACAATTAATAACCCTGCAAGGTCCTCTCAGCGTCCAAGTGGGAGGAAGAGTGACAAAACAATTACAGATCAAAGAAAACACACTTGTGGCCTGGACTTAGCCTTCTATTTCTTGATAGTAAATTTTGGAACCAGAAGTTCCCTTAAATTTATATTCTAATTTTCTTGCATCTTTTAAGCTGCTCTAAGCTTAAAATATGCATATTTGAGCATAAGTGGAGAAATGGTACTTAAGTTGCTCTAGCCTTTCCTTCTTTTTGCAGATTCCCAGGGGGAACCTTAAATTACGAGAAGGAAGGACTTGCTAAGTGTGTAAAATACTTTCTGAAGTTGTGGAACCGAACTGACTGGAGAGCTGAGCTGCGACTACAGATAAGGAAGTCATTCTGGATTCTCAAAATTCATCAGAGGCCTGTAGCTCCACAGAGACACGGCTTGTTAACCTCCCGCGTCCTGCTGGCCTGTTTCACTGACTAGGAGTGATTCGCCTGGGTCTCTGACAAAGGGGACAGCACGGCTCTTTCTCCCTGTCACTCCCAGGCGTTGGGTGCTGGCCGGTGTCAGGGACGACTGGGAGGGTGTCTGGATCCTAACTTCCGTGGGGTTAAATACTCTCCTGGGCTTTCCCCTTCCCAGAGATGTTCTTTTGTGGCCCAGTGTGATGCAAGCCTGAAGAATGTCCCAGAACATTCTGGAACATTTTCAATTTGATTCTCCCCTTGGTGTCTGGGAGGCTCCTCATCATTCCTCTTGATTAGACAGAAAAAAGAAACAATTCTTTCATTCCTGCTAACGCTCAGGAGCCCGGTCTCTTAATTTGCCTCGACGTCTAAGATATCCTTGCGGAGGTGTTAACGGACGCAGGTGTGTCTTCACCTCATCGGGAGAACACCTGGTGATGAGGTGGAGGTAGGGCCTGCCGGGAGCAGACCCGGATGCTTCAGGACGAGGCCGTCCACGGCCGGGGGTCGGCTCTCTTGTCTGTGTCCTCTGAGCTGGTTCTCTTTGGGCCCCCGGTTTGGTATCCGGCACCGCTCAGGCCTTTGGGACGTTACTGCTGCTTCTCCAACTTCAAACCCTATAAAGGGAGGGTTGAGAGGAGCCCGCGTCCGGGCGTGCGAGTCTGCCTGCGGGAGTCAAGCGGGGCCCGGGGCTCGGCGCCCACCTGCCCACCGGCCTGGGGAACCGCCGATCTCGAAAGGCCAGGCCGCAGGCACTCTGCTGCCAGGTCTCCTTCTGGAGCCTGTGAGACCAGCCCCGTAGCATCCCCTCCTGAGCCAACGCCTGGGAGGGGAGCCGGCAGCCCGGCCGAGAGAGCGGGGGATGCAGCCGCACCGTGTCTGCAATAACCCTGCTGTTCTCCGAGTGAACGTGCACAGGTGGGCTCCTAAGCGGCAGTCTTCTAACCACGTAGAAAATAAAACACCTCAGCAACGCTGACCGAGGAGCTAGCGTGCGTAGGAGAGGCGAATCACAGGAGCAGCAGCAGCCCCGAGAGGGGGAGGGAGGGGACGGCCGGGTGTGTGGTGCACAGCCTGGGCCAGCCTGAGCTGTCCTGCACTCCCTTCGCCGCTAGCCCAGCTGCCCCGAGCTGTGTTTCCTAATGCTTATGTCCTAGAAAGTGGTGGAAAGAAGGAGAGGGGTGTGGACTTCCCGTGCAGGCTGTTTGAAGTCACCTCGGTCCCACTTGCCCTGCAGTCGCACCGACACTCCAGCCGCCCCCAGACCAGGGATGCTGCCCAGCATCTGGCATCTGGCCAGCATCCCGCATCATCTGTCCGGCATCCGCATCTGCCCAGCACCCGCATCTGCCCAGCATCCCACATCTGCCAAGCACCCGCATCTGGCCAGCATCCTGCATCATCTGGCCAGCACCCACATCTGGCCAGCATCCTGCATCTGGCCAGCATCCCGCATTATCTGCCCAGCATCCCGCCTCATCTGTCCAGCATCCTGCCTCTGCCCAGCATCCTGCCTCATCTGCCTAGCATCCCGCAGTGCGCAGGGCAGCCCCCACATGGTGGAGAATGATTATTGCTCCAAAGCATCACTAGCATCGAGATTGTCTCAGTGTCCTGCTTAATCTGATGTGACCCCATTCCCGAGGAGTTTTGTATCTTAACTAAGACCTTGGAGAGACTACTGCCTGCGTTCCAGGCCTGTTCCTCTAAACAAGGGCACCGTAGGCCTCTGGGTGGATTTGTGTTGACAGGGACAGCGGGAGGGGAGAGCGAGGTACCCCTGCCTCGGTCCTGGGCTCCGTCAGCGCAGCACACAGCCAGCTGTGAGGATTCAGGTGCAAACTCTCTTTCCTTAGTCACAGTATCTTCTGTCTGAAGGATGCAAATAATTCCTTTAATTCATTTCTCTTTTTCTTAGTAGACAATGGGGAAATTTTGTTTTCTTTGAAAGTATTCTTTAGCTGTCTCTCTCGCCTTTGTCTACCTCCATACCTACATACGGAGGAAATGATAAATCGTAAATTGTGTTGACTAAATTTACACTTTTAGCAGGTGATTTCTGCCTGCAGCGTAAGAAAATGAACATGTACAGACAGAACTCTGGCAAGATCTACGTTCCTCATTCAGCTCCTCGTTCCCTGAATCGACGTGTGATCGCAGCAGGGGATGCCCACCCTGAGTGACATCCCGTGTGACCCTGGGGCCCCCTCAGCTTGCGAGAGGCAGCGTCCGCCTGTGACGAAGGTCACAGCATGGGTTTCACGATCCTCCACCAGAGCAGCCCTGCTGGTTCTGGAGAAAAACCGGGAGACGTGAGCACAGAGCCACAGCCTGCGCCCTCGGCTTTCCCAGCCGGAGTCGCTTGTGCAGGTGACGGGTCTCACAACCAGGGCGCCCCTGACAATACTTACACCCTCGTTTGCCAAACCCGCCCTGGGAGCCGGGGACAGATGGCTCGCCCAGCCTCCAGCATGAGACGTGACCCCACAGACGGGGCATTTTCTTCCACGACGCCGGCTAGGCTACTCAACACCCAGATGTGTTACGCGGGCAGGAGGGGGACGGTCAGATGGAAAGGCGCTGCTCCTTTTCAGAATGAGGGCTTTTAGTTCTCAGCTCTGCTTCTCCCGGGGCTGGGTAATTGGATTCACACCCTCAGAGCCGCTTCTGGACTGGAACCATTGTCCTTGGGTTTGCAGGGGGGTTTCCAAGGGCCCCTGAAAAGGCACGCAGGGGAAGACAAATTACCCGTTTGTTTGAGAGGGAAAGGGCTACAGATCAATACTGGGGAGCCAGGGGGAGTGGGGAGCAAAGGTCGGGGACAGGAATGAGGGAAAGATGGGGGAGGCCACGGCCAGAGGAACAGGACAGGAAGCGTTTAGAGCGAAATCCCACTTTTTACACCTAAAAATATAAAGCTGTCAGTTTTCACTAAGGATGAAGCAAATGAAATCTAGATAGTGCCAACTAATTAACGACTTTTAATAACCCTCATAAATTTGGATTTCATCAAAACCGTGTTGCCTATCACCAGCGATCACCAGCGAGGATGGGGAGGGTCGGAGGGCTCACACCTGCGCGCTCACGGGCGCCACGGACAACTTTCCCAGGCACATCAATTACAATGAAACAGTCATGAGAACGCCAAATGGACTTCTTCAGCGCTCTGATACGCAGGCCCTTGCATTTAAAATTAAAGCCATTAGTTGTAGCTAGTGCGCTCTGCGATCCCGCAGGCAGCGCACAAATGAGCTCGCGGCCCTGGCAGTCACGCCCGCCCCTGCTCATTAAGGCTCTTGATTTACTCCACGTGGGGAGGGCTGCACACGTGCCCCAGATCATACTGATAAAGGGTCATCAGATGGCTGCATTCTGGGCGGCTTAGGAACGGATCGTGAAGCACGTCTCCAGAACCTGGACTGGTACTGACTGCGGGCAGACGCGTGGGTGGGGGGCATTCAATGCCATCCAGCTGTCTGGAGGCCCTCGAGGGTAGAGGCTGGTTTCCTCGTGCCTGCTCAGCAAATTTTATTTTAAAATAGAAGTTCTTTAATGGTGCTTGGCATTTTTTCTGACTGTTCCAGGTGACAGGCTCTCTGATGCCCCTGTTTTGACAACGGCCCAGGGGAGGCTGTGAGGAGAGGAGGGAGGGTGGGCTTCCCTTCCCATCGGCCAGGGCGGGTCTGTCAGAGGAAGAACCCGGGGTGGAGGGGCTGAGCCCGCAGGGCCGCCTCTAGCCCGCTGGGATTAGCGCCCGTGGCCCCTGGCGCCGGCCCTGTCTCCCGGGAGGCCACTCGGGGAGAGGGGCTGCGTCCAGGGCTGCCAGCCCTCCCCCGAGACCAGGAGCACGCGGCACCCCGCCCAGGCGGGCGCCGGGGGACAGAGGGCACCCAGGCACCGACAGGATTTGGACCACGCTGGGGAGCACAGAGGTGCTGTCCATGAGCTCTGGTGGCCTGTGTGCTGCCAGGCCTGTTTTGGGGAAGCACTGGGAGGTGGGGACGCGCTGGTGACTTGCCTGGAAGGGCGGGAGCAGCCTGTAAGAGGCCGCGGGGCTGGGGCCGTGTGCGGGGTGGGGCGGTGAGTGCACGGGGGCGGTGACATCCCCGGGCCTGGTGGGGGGGTGGCAGCCAGTTAGGGGACAGGAAGAGGAGAGGTGAGGAGAGCGGAGTCCAGGGGAGCCGGCTCCCGGCGGAGGGCCACGAGGATGGTGCCACGGGGGCGTCCCGGACAGGAAGAGGGTTCAGAGGCCGAAAGGCACATGCGTTGCGTTCCGACGCCTGTGGGGCAGGAGGGTGGGCGGCCGGGTCTGCAGCTCAGAGCAGCCGTGGGCAGACGGCAAAGGGGTGGTCGGCGCTCTAGGGCTGTGATGGACGGGGTGGGGGGGATGGGGGCCAGGTCCTTGTCCCCGCTGCTCCTGTCTGCTGCCCCCGAGTCCCCAGCGTGGTCCCTCCCAACCTCACCTCTCAGGCTGGCCGTCCTCGATGCCTTGTGTGTCCTTCAACGAGACTGTGAGCTTCTCCAGGACAGGCTGTCTCCCCATCGTAGCACACAGTAGGTGCTCAAAAAATGCTCTGCTCGGTGAACTGAGCTGAGTGGCACTGTTCCTGGTCTCAGAGACCCTTCCAGCTCTGTGGGCAAACCGTGCCTGTGACGCACCCGCAGGGAGTCCTGACTGGGTCACTCCCTGGCTCCCCGCCGGGGTGAGCGGCTGCCCTCACCTGTCCTCAGGTGTCACCAGGTAGCTCCTCTGCTCTGATGATACTGAATTCTGCCCCCTGGCTCCTCTCAAAAAACCTTCTCCTTCTTCAATATGAACGTCTTCCAAATATGTTAAATAAGAACTGCACTTGTGGTTGGTGGAGTAATGACCTCCCCGCAAGATGCCCACACGTTACTCCGCGGAACCTGTGAGCACGTCGCCTTGCTGGGCGAAGGGAACTTTGGCAGATGTGATTATGTTAAGGATATTGACATGGGGTATTGTCCTGGATTATCTGGGCGGGTCCTCGTAAGAGGGAGGCAGAGGGTCCGTCAGAGAAGGAGACGTGATGGGGACGCAGAGGCACGTGTGACGTGATGGCTGGAAAGAGCGGCTGCCTCCAGAAGCCAGAAAAGGGGAGAAGACAGATGCTCCCCTAAGTCTCAGAAGGAATCAGAACACACCGTTGTTATAAGCAACTGCATCTGTGGTCTTCTGTTACAGCCACCACAAGAAACTAACACAGCACCGACATGGTCCCCTCCTGCAGTGAGAAACACAAGCCTTCCTTGCTCCATAAAAGCGTAGTTTGATGGAATCGAGATCTGCCCAGAATCCCTGGGAAATGACGACCTTGATGTTCATGGAGGAGAGAGTCCAGCTGGACCCTGTGGCACGTGGCCTCCTCGCCTCGCATGGCACGTGGCCCCCTTGCTTGTGTTTGTTCAGCCTCTTGCCACAGCACCAAGGTTCCCAGGAGGCCCCAACTGGCTTCTGTGGTTTATTCAGTTATTACGCTAAGACGGTCTGAAGCAACACACAAGCTAATCTGAGATTACCTAACGCATTAATAACCGATCACGTATTCAAAATAATTGAGCTGTTTTGGCCACACAGGCGGGACAGTCTCTGCTTTTGGGTTTTGACACACGATGCCTTTTCCTTTCACTTCAGAATACCCTTAAAACGTATTCATCCTCACTCAACCACAGAATCTGATGTTCAGACTTTCTTTCAAGCCAAAGAGTTAAAAATGTATTTTCATCTTGAGAATTTTTCCAGCCTGTGTTTAAAGGCTCTGGATTCCTTGGGAAGGTCCCAGGGTTTCACCAACGCAGGCTTAGAACCCTGTCAGGTACAGCAGATGTACGGCTATTGTACAGGGCAACTGTCACCACGCGCCTGATTTATTGGCTGTACCATGTGGCTTGTTCTGGACGCAAGAGTAGCGCCCATACGAGGCTGTGCTGTCCTGATGAAGATAATATAAAACACCTCCAATATGTGCGGCTGTGGTGACAATATGCTGTTCAAATTATTCTAAGGTCGGTCTGAACAAATTTCTAGCAGCGCGTAAAAAAGAGATGAGATGAAGCCTGCATTAGCAGCAGACACATTCCACATCCCAGAGAGCAGGGGCGTGTCGAAATGTGTCAAGGATGGCAACGTCTAGAGCGCAGAGCTGCAAGGGGTTGCTATTTTGGTTAATGAATTGCTTGTCCCGATGCAAAGAACCCCGGCCGAGCTAGTAACTGTAAACGTGAGGTTTGTCTTGGTTTCATTTCATCACACAGGCTGAGTATATTTTATGGGTTTTTGTGCAAGATGTGATGTATGCTTTGAGACTCCTGGAAAAGCTCGTGGCTTTTAAAAATAATTTCTGAAAATGAATTTCTTTTTAGGGTCAGTGACTTTAGCATGTAGCTCAGGAAGGCACAGGCATGCCAGCCGCGGAGATTTGGATGTTTTCCTCTCCTCTTCCTTCAGGATGCGTTTATTTTTTGAAACCTTCAGAACTCTATTAGCCATGGAAAGCATGCACCTCTTCTTATGGTTTGCATATTCGTATTCCTGTCGCCCAGTGTTTATCCGAGCGCCTTAGCTGTGGCAGGCTAGCAAGAGACATGGGTTGATTGAATGTCGGGGAACCTCCAAGTGTTTCCCCAGGTGGAAGCAGCGGGCTGAGCTGTAGATCCAGAACAGGGCCTCACAGATGTTTTGACACATGTACATGTTGTGAAAAGATCGACATACCCCTCACCTCACATGTGACCATTTTGTGTAACTACAGTGTGAGAGGATTTAGGATCTGTCCTCTTAGAAAATTTCAAGTGTACAACAGCGTGTTGTTAACTAGCGTCACATCGCTGTGCACTGGGTCTCCAGAACTTACCCCGCCTGCGTAACTGAAACTGTGGGCCCTTGACCTCTGCCTGTCCCCCTCTCCTCCCTGGCAACCACCGTGCCACTCTCTGCTTCTCTGAGTGTGACTATTCTACATTCCACATCTACGTGAGCTCATGCAGTATTTGTCCGTCTGTGACTAGATTTATTTATTTATTTTTCTAGCATAACGTCCTCCAGCTCTGTCCATGTTTTTTGCAAATAACAGGATTTCCTCCCTTTTTGAGGCCGGAGAATGTTCTATTGTGTATATACACCACATCTTCTTTGCCCATTCATCCACAGAAGGGCATTTATGTTGTTTCCATGTCTTGGCTACTGTGAAGGGTGCTGCAGTGAACGTGAAGGTATAAATATCTCTTTGCAATTCTGATGTTAAGTCCTTTGGGTAAATACCCAGACGTGGGGCTGCTGGGTCATCAGGCAGTTCCATTTTTAATTTTTTGAGGAACCTCCATACTGTTCTCCACAATGGCTGCACCAATTTGCATTTCTACCAACGGTGTACAAGGGTTCCCTTTTCTTCACATCCTTGCAAACATTCACGATCTCTTGCTTTTCCGGTAATAGCCATTCTGACAGGCGTGAGGTGACAGCTCGTTGTGGTTTTGATGTGCACTTCCTTGATGACTAGTGATGTTGAGCATCTTGTCATGTCCTGTTGACTATTTCTGTGCCATTTTAGAAAAGTGTCTGTTCAGGTCCTGTGTCTGTTTTTTAATCTGGTTATTTACTTGCTGCTATTGAGTTGTATGGGCTCCTTGTATATTTCGGAGAGTAACCTCTCCTCAGCTATGTGGTTTGCACATACTTCCTCCCGCGCTGTAAGTTGCCTTTTCATTGTGTTGACAGTTCCCTTGGCTCTGCAGAAGCTGTGTAGGCGGATGCCACCCCCTTGCCCAGGTTTGCAGGCCAGCCCCTCCTCCCTCTACCACACACCCCCAGGATTTCTGACCATCTCTTGAAAGCAGTTGGGCTCTGGTTTCACTTTGTTCACTTCCTCCTTTGAAAGGGTCCTTTCCCCACTAGCTGTAGAGTCTACAAGGAAACAGGGCCAATGAGCTTCAGCTCAGAATGCCATTGACCTTCCCACTGGCCAACCTCAGGGTAGGAGGGAGGAGAGAAGGGAATAAAAGGGGAGAGAGGACAAGGAGTCACCCCAGGGACTCTGTGTCTGTATGAGGACTACTCAGTCACCAGTTCCCGGTCCCCACAGTTAAGCAACTACTCCCTTCATCCAGGGGTTTAGAGTTTTATTATTTGGAGAAATTGAACCAGGGAGACTCCAAATTGGCAACCAGGTGCATGGAAGGAGGAAGTAAGGTCCAACCCTGGAACCCAGGCAGTTAGGACCAGCCTACAAGCCTTCCCTGCCCCCTGCAGCTCCAGAAAGGAGCGTCCAACCTCTCCACCCGCGGGGCAGGAGCCCAGAGCATCCTACTCTGGAGGCACTGAACTGTACAGAAGACGTACAGATCTTGACCTTTGGGGGTTTATGATTAAAGAACGCAAATGCCACCAGATGTGGAAGCACTTTTCTAGAGGTGAGCCCACCTTTGACAAGCCATCTTCCCTTCACTCACTGAACCTCCAAAAGTTTTTTTTTGGGGGGGGTCTTAATCAGTTGAATGGACAACAAGAACAGTATGGGATGCTTTTCCTATGACAGAAGGAGATAAAAACAAGTGAAATGATAAAAGGACTTCAGAAGAAACAGAGGCAGTGGAAGGAGTGGAAGAAAATTACCAGAGAAACGACAAGCTCTTCAGACTAACGAGGTAAAATACGACAGCTTCTAGGCACGGGAAAACTGTAAATAAAAATCAGAGAACAGGAAAGAGGATAACGAACAAGCCGAGAAAAGTTGAAAGAATTCACCCAGCGAGTCTGCAGACACAGAGAGATGCTCAGAGAGAGACTAGTGAGAGCAGAGGGGCACCTGGGAGCCCAGGCTCAGACTGTAACTGAAACAGGAGGAAGGGGGCAGGACACAACCTCTGAAAGAAGGTCACAGCCCGAGGACATGACACAAACTGATTAGACCCAGATGGGTCCAAGAAGGCAGACAAGTCAACTGCCAGGGGCCATGCCAGTTCCAGGGCTGACCACGAGGGGCAAAAAGTGGGCGGTGGCCCAATTCTGGAATACTCCGCCCCCTCATTAGCCTATGAAATCACCCACCCTTACAGAAACTGACAGCCCCCACACCCTGGTGCCTTTCTCACCTTCTGAGATGGCCCACACTCTGGCTGCGGAGTGTGCTTCTCTCTAAATAAACTTCTTACCGATCACTTTGTCTCTCACTGAATTCTTTCTGTGTTGAGACGTCAAGAACCTGTGCTTCATTAAGTCCTGAAACCAGGTGTGTGATCTCAGTTGGAAGACCTTGGGTTTTGGCCGGTTCGAGTCCTGACCTCGTGGGTTCAAGTTCCAGTCAGGGTTTTGGCCAGGTTTCAGTCCCAGCCACGTGGGTTCAAGTCCCAATCTGAGGTGCACGGTTTCATAACTGTCTCAGAAAGATGAAGGCAAGCAGGGAACAATCAAAGAAATAATTAAAGAAGTTTCCCAGAACTGAAAGGTACGCGTCTTGAGACTGAGAGGACCTCTTTCAATGCCCCAGAATCAAGCATGTAGAAAGCCCCACATGGTGTGAAGTTCAGAATATTAGGGATGAAGATCCTGAATGTTTCCCTAGAGAAAAAACCCCACAAGGTTGTGCACAAGGGATGGAGGTCAGAGCCTCCTCACATCCTCAAAACCATCGTGGAATCCAGTGTCCCACACCCAACCAACCATTCGTCACGCGTGAGCATAGAAAAAGACATCCGCAGACATGGACGACCTCACAAAATTTACTTCTCTTGTATTATTCCTTAGCAAGCTGTTGGTAAATGCATCCCACCCAATGAGGGGTGAGCCAGGCCAGAAGTGACCACAGCATTTCCGGAGAAATGGCTGTGCGGCCCCCGGAGAGGCGTGGCTGCTGGGCGTGGCTACATCAATAGCTCATTGGGAACAATGGGACGCGTTTTTTAGGGCTGTTGGAGGTGAGGACACATTTCAAAGAGAAAGGAATGTATAAAAACATAGACAGGAGACGTCCCTGGTGGCGCAGTGGTTAAGAATCTGCCTGCCAATGCAGGGGACACGGGTTCCAGCCCTGGTCTAGGAAGACCCCACGTGCCGCAGAGCAACGAAGCCCGTGCGCCACAGCTACTGAAGGTCGCACGACTAGAGCCCGTGCTCCCCAACAAGAGAAATGACAAGCCTGCGCACCGCAAGGAAGAGTAGCCCCTACTCGCCACAACTAGAAAAAGCCCGTGTGCAGCAACGAAGACCCAACACAGCCAATAAATAAATAAATAAATTTATTGGGAAAAAAATGTAGACAGTTATTAACTTTAGGAAAAAAAGTTACATAAGAAAGGAAATGCAATCATAGTGTAGAATTTTTGCACTGCCCAAAAGAGAGCCGTGAGATGAGAGTGGCTATTTAAAGTTGAATTAATTAGAATGAAACAAAATGCAGTGGCTCAGCGGCATTAGTCACAAAAGCTCATCACCACATGTGTCTAGTGTCAGACAGCTCGGATGGAAAACATTTTCATCACCGCAGGAAGTTCTACGGGACGGCGCTAACGTGGAACTTGGGGTCAGCAGAGACAAATATTCACATCATCATAATGATGAAAACAGCGTAGATGCAATACAAAGCTGTGCTGTATGCTGTGTCTGGGGAAGACGGAGGAGGGCAAGCGGTGCCGGAGAGCGGAGATCCTCACTGGCAACGTCACGTCGTCATGACGTCAGCGTGTTGAAGGCTTGCTGCTGCATGTGCTCCTTACAAGGAACCAGAATCAAAAACTAAAAGAACTGGGACTTCCTAGGTGGCTCAGTGGTTAAGAATCCGCCTGCCAACGCAGGGGACATGGGTTCGATCCCTGCTCCAGGAAGATCCCACATGCCATGGAGCAACTAAGCCCGTGAGCCACAACTACTGAGCCTGCATGCCACAACTACTGAAGCCCAAACACCTAGAGCCCGTGCTCCGCAACAAGAGAAGACACTGCAATGAGGAGTCCATGCACCACAACGAAGAGTAGCCCCCCCTCGCTGCAACTAGACAAAGGCCGTGTGCAGCAACGAAGACCCAATAAATGAATAAATTTATAAAAAAAAAAAAAAAACTAAAAACTGAGAGTGGCCACCCCTGGGATTGTGGGGGGTGAGGTGGGGGGTGGAGAGACCTAATTTTAAAAAAAACTTAAAAAAAATACAAAAAGCTGTACGTATTTAACACATCATGTCCCCAGGTTTGTTAGGGAAACCACTGACTTAAACTGCCCGCCCCAGCCAGGCACCACAGTAACCGCCTGCAGGAGTTACCCTACCACAGGAGGTCCTGGTAGGGATGCAGAACATGGTACCACCAACTGGAAGAATACGGGAAAGCTCAAAAGGAGAGAGGAGACACCAGTCCACGTGGCCTCCCAGCCTCCCAGAATCCTCTTCGCTGGAATCCACATTGGCTGAGTGATGCGCGCGCCACCAGGAAGGACCCTAAGTCAGAGTGATTGACCAGAGACAACCCAGAAACTAACCCCATCACCATAAAACCCGAGACTGTGAGCACCATGGCCGGGCAGCAGGCTTCCCTCGCCCCCTGCTCTCCGCCCGGGCACCCCTTCCCGATACAGTCTCCTGCTGTGTCAGCACGTGTGTCTCCTCGGACAATTCATTTCTGACTGTTAGACAAGGGCCCCCTCTCGGGCCGTGGAAAGGTCCCCCTTCCTGCAACAGGTCCATCTGTGATGTCACAAATGACAGTATTTCCTTATTTTTAAAGGCTGAATAGTATTCCATCACATATACATATATATATAAATACATATATGTGATGTATACAGCTATATATTTTTTATCTATTCATTCACTGAGGAATGAATGTGAATCATGTCTCAACGAACTTGGGACACGGATAGCTCTTGGAGATCCTGATTTCGTTTCCTTTGGGTAAGTTCCTAGAAGTGGAATTGCTGAATCATTTGGTGGTTCTATTTTTAATTTTTTGAGGAACCTCCATACTGCTTTCCATAGTGGCTGCACCAATTTACATTCCCACTGACAGTGCACAAGGGTTCTCTTTTCTCTACATCCTTACCAGAACTTGCTATCTTTTTCTGGTTTGTTTGTTTGATAATAGCGGGTTTAACAGGTATGAGATAAGATCTCATTGTGGTTTTCATTTGCATTTCCCTGGTGATTAAGTGATGTTGAGCACCTTATCATACATCTGAGGCCATTTGTATATGTTCTTTGGAGAAATGACTATTCAGTTCCTTTGCCTATTTGTTAATTGAATTATTTGCTTTTTTGCTATTGAGTTGTAAGAGAGACCTACTTTTGTTTAAAGCCCTGTAGTACTTTTTGATTTTGAAAACCATGTTTGTGTATTACTTTGATGAAAATTAAACCTAAAAAGGACCCTCCAAGCCATACTACCTATGGACGTACAGATAGGTGGTAAAACGGAATGATGTGAGTGGGAGAACGCACGTCCTCCTTAGAAAACCACCTCCGGGGTGGGGGGCGGAGAGGGCACCCGGGAGGGAAACAGGGGCCTCCAACCATTGCTGACATTTTATGTCTTTAAGGAAGAAGGGTGTGCGGACGTCCCTGGCGGTCCAGGGGTTAAGCCTCCGCGCTTCCACTGCAGGGGACGCAGGTTCGACCCAAGCTATCAAAGATGGCAGGAGTCCTGCCAAACGGGCTCGGGACCTGGGTCTACTAGGCTCCAGCAGCCGAAGACGGGGCTGCGTAAGCAGAGTGAGAATAATCACAGGGGCCGACACACACCAACCATGGGGGGGCTTAGACTCGATGAGCCCCGATGATTCCAGTTTCACTGCGGCAGAAGCACACACACCGGAACCAGCCGGAGGGCGAGGCACAGGCCAGGGCTGGGCATGTCCACACGCAAGCACTCCCCCCATCCTGTCTTCAGGGAGCGTGGCCCCCCACAGCCACGTGTGGCCCAGCCCCCAGAGAAGCGCTTCCTGGGTGTCCAGCGCCCTCCAAGGCTGTGGTGGGTCTTTTCTGGGGCCTGCCCCCCACCCCCGTTAGCCTTAGCGGTCAGGCGTGGTCCATGTAAATAATGAGGACTGGCCATCACTCAGGAAGGTTTAGAGCTTCCCTCCAGGGGAAGGGAAAGAACAGCCAAGTTCCTTATGACACAGCTGGCAAGGAAGCTCAGGAACCCACGTGTACTTTTCAAAAGTTGTGGATAAAGGTGAAAACCAATCGAGCATTTGCCCTCCTTTTACGAATTAACTGTACCGGTGGAGTCAGGCATCTGGTGATGGCCAAAGTGACCACAGGACAACCAGGGCGCCCGGCCTCCTGGACACACAATACCACCTGGGAAGCGGTCCTGCCAAAAACGGAACCTGAAACTGCCCAGGCCGCCACATGGGACTTCTCATTTCCAGAGGAACACTTACAGCCCCACCACAGGGATGTGTTTCATGTGCTCTCCACCACAGAGCACCTGGTCTCTTCAAGAGTGAATTGGTGAGGAATTCCCTGGTGGTCCAGTGGTTAGGACTCCGAGATTTCTCTGCCAAGGGCACAGGGAAGAAATCCCTGGCCTGGCTGGGGAACTAACATCCTACAAACCACACAGTGAGGCCAAAAAAAAAAGAGGGGGGGAGGAATACGGGGTGGGAGGGACCTAGAGATTAAAGTAAACTTTAGACATAGCAACAAATCGTGACCTATGGACTTTATTTGAATCCTGAGGCAAAGTGAAAACATTTTAGACAATCAGAGAATCCAAACACTACCTGGATATTTGATGAATTAATTTTTTTTTTTTGCAGTATACGAGTAACTCACTTTTCTTCTTCCCGTTTTATAAGATATAATTGACACACAGCGTAAGTTTAACGTGTGCAGCATAATGATTTGACTCACATCCATCATGAAATGATGACCACAGTACGTTTAGTGAACGTCCATCGTCTCATAGAGACACAAAAGAAAAACGTGTTTCCTTGTGATGAGAAGCCCTGGGATTTACTCTGCTCACAGCTTTCCTATGTCACACACAGCCGTGTTAATTATACTTACCATGCTGTGAGTTACATCCCTGGTACTCATTTATCTTACAACTGGAAGTCTGTACCTTTTGACAGCCTTCATCCAATTTGCCCTCCCCCCACCCCCGCCTCTGTAAACACAAATCTGATCTCTTTTTCTATGACTCTGTTTGTTTTTTGAAGCATAATTGACCTACAACACTATATTCGTTCCTGGTACACAACATGGTGATTCAATATTTCTATCCTTTTCAAAATGACACCCTTGATCAGTCTGGTCGCGATGTGTCACCATACAGAAATGTTATGCGGTTGTTGAGGTATTCCCCACATTCTACATTTCATCCCTAAGAATTAAGTAATTATTTTTCATTTCTTTGGGTGTGATGATAAGACTGTGGCTGTGGTTTAGAAAAAAAATCAGTTCTTGCCTTTTAGTGATACATCCTGAAATGTTTATGGATGTAATGATACAGTGTTGCGGGTTGGCTTCAGATTAACTGGGGCTGGGAGGAGGATGTGGGGGAGGGGAAAGCAGGTGTCTGTAGAAGAAACAAGATCAGCATGAGTTGATAATTGTTGAAACTGAGTAACTGGTACATGAGGATTTATGATAGTTGCCTTCCTAATTTTGCATATGGTTAAAATTTTCTCCGATAAGAAGCATTAAAATTTTCCATGATGTCACCTGGGCAGATAAAACAAGAATTCATTGCCACTTATTTCCAGATCAGCAGCTAAGACTTGTGATCTAGGAAATCCGGGTACAGGACAGATGTCCTTGACAGAGGACTTACTGGCATCGTCTGAAGAGAAGCAGACCTCTGGCTGGGGCGATGCAGTCCTGCAGCCCTGGGCAGGCAGCCTGCTCGGCCAGTTCTCAGTGTGCTTTGCTAAACGTCCTCCCAATCCTGAAATGCAAGGAAAGAGGCTCGCTTTGAAACACGATTGAGATAATTTTAGAGTATTAAACAACGGCATCATGATATTAATGTAAAGAATGAGAATTGGAATTTGCACCCATTTGGGTAATTTTCTTGCCTTCTCTGAGTTCAAATTTTCTAATCTGTAAAATGAGAGGGTTGGACAGGATCCACGGCTATCAATCTTTGTCCTACTTAGTGTTGATCTATTTAATATCTGTATATCAGTCTTTGTGCCTCAAAAAAAAAACACGGAATATTTTAAAGTAATCACATTTCCTCAGGAAGAATACAATCATAAACCTACTTACCAAATTTAATTTGAAAGGTGAGCCACAGGTGGATTAAGGAAGCTTGCTTTCTAGTGCTGTTTTTATGGCTTTGTGTTCATTTATTATTATACCCTGATTTTGTGTAGAAGTCACAGTATAATACAGATTCCAGGATATGATGAGCTCGTCACTTGAGAATTTTAAGTTTAAATCTCTGTTGCACATCAATTGTATTTATTTTTCTTACTACAAAGTCGCAGGACTCCTGCTCTTAAATAGACTGTCAATCAGTCACACCTCCAGTTTCGAGAGGAGAACATCTGTGCACCCGACGCCTTGCACTTCTCCACTGAGCCACAGTCTTGCCATTTTTCTCTGAGAAACTGTCTTGGGTGGAAAGGCAGCCGAATCACCATTTGTTTTCTCATGCGTACGAGGTATCATGTTGTCTTTGTGCGGCTATGATTTTGCCGTAACAGAGAAGTTTGTCTTCACAGTTTAGTTTTATTCAGCTCCTAGCTGTGTGCCCAAAAGAATTTAAAGTAGGGACTCCGACATGCTTGTGCACCGATGATCAGAGCGTTATCACAGTATCCAGAACGTGGAAACAACCTGTGTCCCCTGACAGAAGAATGGACAAGCCAAATGAGATGCATCTGTACAAGAGAATATGATTCAGCCTTAAAAAGGAAGGAAAGCCTGACACCTGCTACAACGGGGATGAACCTTGAGGATGTTAACCTTACAGAAATAAGCCAGACACAGAAGGTTCCACCCATATGAGGACCTGGGGTGTTCAGATTCATACAGACAGAAAGTAAGTTCCCAGGGCTGGGGAGGGGACGGGGAGTTCATGTTTAATTGGGACTAAGTTTCAGTTTGGGAAGATGAAAACGTTCTAGAGATGGATGGTAGGGAAGGTTGTATAACAACGTAAGTGTACTTAATGCCGCTGAGCTGTACACTTTAAAATGGCTAAAATGGTAAATCTTATGTTATGGGTAAAAATAAAAAATCATGAATTAAAACAAACAAACATCAGGCTTAGCTCATTCATTGGACTCCAGAACTTTTTTTCCCCCTTTGGCCACACTGCGTGGCATGTGGGATCTTAGTTTCCCGACCAGGGATTGAACCCAAACCCCCTGCAGTGGAAGTGCTGAGTTCTCACCACTGGACCACCAGGGAAGTCCCTCGAGCACTTCTTGATTGGAGGGTGTATGGAAGCTTCTGGAAGAGGGACGGGACATTTTTCCGTGGCCATTTTTAGACAACATCCAGCCGTCTTTGTATTAACTTCTGTTTCTAAGATGAAGAGCCCACGGCCCCCTCACAGCTGAGATACACCGTGTATAACATCCGATGGTGTGTTACTCAGAACGGTCTCGCTTTCAAGCGAGACTGTGATGGCCAGGAGGCCGCCTGACAGGACGCCGCACTTGGAAGGCCACTCCTCTGCGAGTTGAGAGCGTGCCGGCCCCGCTGAGTAGGACCCCGGCTGGATGTGCGATCAGACAGCAGCGAGCACGGCCCACATGCTTTGGGACGTGCAGAGGTGGGGACGGCTCGGTGCGCCTGAAAGAGACGGAGGCCTGTCGGCTCTGAGGCGGCCTCAGCATGTGCCCAGGACAGGCCTGGAGGGGCTGGGTGGGATGGGGGGTTGCTGGGCAGGGGGGACAGGGGCAGCCTGGGGCAGGCCCCATGGGGAGGCCTGACCTCAGCAGGGAGGAGGGGGTGGGAGGACATCCCCGGTGGCACCACCAGCAGGTACAAAACCACCTGCTGTCCTTCTGTGCGGGCTCCCAAGAACCCAGAGGTGCCAGGACGTCTTCTCCCTGAAATACAAAGCCCCAGCGGAGGCCTGTGAGGAAGGGTTTTCTTTCAGGCTTCTCCGCATGTGTCCCTGTAAACCCTCCACGAGATGCTGCTCTTTCCCAGCAGCCCGAGAGGAGGGCTTGTTCACACGAGCAGAGCTTCTCCTACGCGTGCTCAAAATCAAAGAGGACACCGGCTCTCGACACACAAAGGTATGGTTTTTCATCCTGGACCTGGATAAGTTTTTAAAGGAAAAAGCTGGGCTCAAAATACGGCACACATGGCCACGTTTCAACTTCGTGAGCAGGGAGTCAGGGAAGTGAAGGAGGGTAAGACAGATGGTCAACAAAACAAGACAGGACACGTGGACACAGACCCCCCTATGTGCAGGGCCCTTAGTAGTCTTTTATTTTTTCATTTTATTATTTTAAAAATTTATTTATTCTTTGGCTGCGCTGGGTCTTTGTTGTCGCTCACAGGCTTTCTCTAGTTGTGGCGAGCGGGAGCTGTGCTTTGTTGCTTCTCACTGCAGTGGCTTCTCTTGTTGCGGAGCACGGGCTCCAGGCATGAGGGCTTCAGTAGTTGTGGCACGTGGGCTCAATAGTTGTGGCTCGCAGGCTCTAGAGCGAAGATTTAGTGGTTGTGGCACACAGGCTTAGTTGCCCCGCGGCATGTGAGATCTTCCCTGATCGGGGATCGAACCCGTGTCCCCTGCATTGGCAGGCGGATTCTTAACCACTGTGCCATCAGGGAAGTCCCGGTAGTCTTTTAAAAGTAAGTTTTTCTGATAAAATGAGATTGAAGATTCACAACAGCTAAGTGTAATGGCTGTTCTTCAACTGGGGGAGAGAAACTCTGCAACTTACCCTTAGATGGATCAGAAGGTCATCACAGAGAATGAGAGACCAGTGAGTGAACCGGGGTGAATGGTACAGAGGATTTCTTTGTGCTGTGCTATGCTTTGCAACTTTCCTATAAGTTTGAAAATTTTGAAATAACTTTAAAAAGTTAAAATGAATCCAACACATTCTGAGGCACACCACGTGCCCACTCCAGCTGGTGTGGGAATCTTGGGTGGCGTTTCACGTGTGACAGATGAGCTTTCACGGACCCATCACTGTTCATTGATCAGAGTCACTCATGACCCGTGGGACTGGAGGTGAGTGGAGCAGAGCAGCATTTTAGAAGCAGTTGAGCTATGACATCTTCATTCACAAAAGAACAGGCTTCAGCCCCCTATGTCAACACAGCCCCGTGGTGAAGCAGGGTCACAGTGCCGGCTTGGAGGCATGCCTGTGTCTTGTTCAGACGCTCCCTTCGGAGGGCTCTGTGGGTACCTCCCCCTCAGCGGCTGTTTCAGGCCAGGTGGGCATCTTTAGAGCGGAGCAGAGCACCAACGTGCAGTGTTCCAACCGCACCAGCACGTCCGTCTGGAAGTCTCTGGAGTCAGCTAGAAGTCGGTGCTGGCGCTTTCTCCGGAGACTTGTCTGTCAGGTCTGAGGACCACAGACGGCCCTGCTGACACCCAGCCTGAGGGCTTCTCCTGACTTCAGACCCGCAATCCGGGCCCTACTGACACCTCCCGGACCCAGATGCGCGTTAGTAGAGCATCGCCGCCTGACACATCGCCCGACGCTTAGTGGCTCAGGACAATAAACGTCGAGTATCTCGTGTTTGTGCGTCAGGATCTTGGGAGGGGCCTAGCTGGGTGGGTCTCCTTCAAGGTCTCCTGGGAGCTTGCAGTCAAGGTGGGTGTTGGGGAAGAGGTGGACTGGGAGTTTGGGGTTAGAAAATACAAACTATTATTTATTGAATGATAAACAGCTAGGTGCTCCTGTGTAGCACAGAGAACTATATTCAATATCCTATAAGACAATGGAAAAAATGTAAAAAAAAAAAAAAGAATGTATGTGTGTGTGTAACTGAATCACTTTGCTGTACAGCAGTAATTCACACAGCATTGTAAATCAACTATACTTCGATTAAAACAAAAACGTTGCGGCCGTGGGGGACGGTGGAGGCTGGGGCTGCAGCCTCCCCGAGCGCTCCACTTCCACGATGGCACCTGGTCCTGCTTGTCAGCGGAGCTACCAGTGCTCTGCAACTGGAGGCTCTGACGTCTGGGGACTTGATGACCCTGGAGGGACCGCCTGCCCCAATTAGCCATTTCCTAGAGACAGCAAACCCTCGTCCACCCGTGAGTGCACTTCACAAATGCAAACCAGCCACTGTGCAGCCGACACCCCCATCCTCGCCTCCTCTACCAGGCTCTCACCTCCCGGCCACTATCCACCTGCCCTCATCACCTCAGGGCCAGGTCTCAGTCATGAGAGGTGGCTCCTCTGCCCCAGAGTCAGCTGAAATTACTTACACTGGCCGGTCCTGTGCCTGTGATGCTGCTGCACCCATTTCTTCCTGCAGAAACCACAGTAAATGCTCTAGCCCATGCCCCCCACCAGCCCCCAGCTCCCCTCCTGAGGCCCTGGTGCTTCCCCTGCGGCCCTCCCGGGGTGCGGCACACTCCCTCCTCTTGGGATCTGTGAGTAACAGCCAGACTCTCTCCATCCCCTGCAGGCGCTCACTTCGTGCTGCCGCAGCCCTCGGTGAGGACATGGTTGGAGGCCTCACCCTCTCAGATCTTGTTCAGGTTACAGTTGACTGTGTGGCCAGGTGGCACATCGAGAGCTCTGAACAGGTGTTGCTGTTTCTGGATTTTCTTTCAGGTTCATCACTGCCTAGAACCTTGGCTCTCAAATGAGCTCTTTGTATCAGAAGAGATTTACTACCCTAAGTATATCTGTATCTCAATTTAATGAAAATGTTAAGGGTACTTTGATGGTCTTGCGCCAGTGTAATTTTAAACAGAATGTCTTCACTCTTTGGCAGCGCACACGGCCCTGATGTTTAACTATCAGGAGGTACTTAAGTGGAGTGCTCTTTACAATATTGTCTTTACAACATTGGCTTGTTTTACAGCACTTTTTTTTTTCCCAGAGTAAACAAAAAAAAATGTTTTATGGAAATCTTTGAGGCGAAGTCTCATTTATGTTGCTAGAAATTAAACCCAGGCCGACTGTGGACGGTAAAGTGGTGTGTTTCAGGGGAGACGCCAGGCTTTGGAGTGGCACGGGGCTCTGGATTTGAGTCCCAGCTGTGTGCTGACCGGCTGACCCTCTTCCTGTGTCCCCTCTCTGCATTGGTCAAGTGTGCAGAATGACAGTCACGTCACAGGGCTGCCCGAGAAGTCAACGAGTGACAGTCTACGCAGCAGAGTGTAATGCCTGACAGGAAGAGAGTGCTCAGCAAATAGCAGCTTTTATGTTCCACCACCGTGTTGATGTACTCCAGCACTTCATTATTTCAGGTGACTTTGAGCAGAAGCGTAAGCATATCTTTCCAAAACACAGTTCGCTTGGAGGGTGCACACTTCAGCTGAGCTCCGGGAAGAGGAGCTCTCCTTGGCCAGCGCGGCAGCTCGTGTCTGTTTCAGGCCCCCGAGAGCTTTTGCAGTTTGGCCTCCTGGTCCCCGCACGTGGACCGGCTGCCAAGCACACTCTCAATTGTCTAACCTTTTTAAATGATTAAAATGATGGTGATGATAATGTGTAAAAATAGCATCAGTAGACTGTGAAGAGTGTATTAATATTCCATCTTTCCATCGCTTTGTTGTTAAAAAAATTTTTCTTGGCCTATGAACTTAGCAAAACGCTACAGATATTTCTTGCAAGTAACAATAGTCTGAAAAGGTCTTGGTTTATTCAACGTGTTTGTGTCACCAAAGTCAAGCCCTCGAGGGCCACGTGGACCAGGGACCATCTGGCCCACTTGGCAGATGAAGTCCGTGAAGGTCAGTGACTGACCCAAAGTCGCGCAGTTAGAGAGGGCAGGGCTGGGACCCAAACCTGTCTCTGAGCAGTGCTCCACCACAAGAACACAGCTTTTTAAAAGATTTTTATTGCAGTATAGTTGATTTACAATGTGTTAATTTCTTCTGTACAGCAAAGTGATTCATTTGAATGTGTGTGTGTGTGTGTGTGTGTGTGTATATATTCTTTTTCATATTCTTTTCCATGATGGTTTATCCCAGGATATTGAATGGAGCTCCCTGTGCTCTACAGGAGGACCTTGTTGTCTATCCATTCTCTATATAATAGTTTGCATCTGCTAACCCCAAACTCCTAATCCTTCTCTCCACCCCACCCTTGACAACCACAAGTCTGTTCTCTATGTCTGTGAGTCTGTTTCTATTTTGCAGATATATTCATTTGTGTCCTATTTTAGATTCCACATATATGTGATGTCATACAGTGTTTGTCTTCCATAAGAACACGTCTTAAACTTCATTTTCCTCTGAACACTGAGCGCAAGCATGGATATCTGTGAACATTGCTTAACCTGCCCCGGACAGTGTGAATACGGTTTTACGGAAGAACACAGCATCTTTACGATGTACCTGGAAAGGACGAGGACGCAGGCCATTTTGTGTTGGACATAGTCCGGTTTTTATTAAAAAAAAAAATCTGAGTCCTTGACGGTAAAGAGCTTTATGATAAAAATGAAGAGGGGTAACAGCTGATGAGTACAAGCCTGCACGTGTGGGATCAGCTTTTCTGAGCTTCTCTGCGCTGCACCGTCTCCTGCCCACTGTCTCCCGTCTGCCTCCGCTGCTCCTGGAGCCCCGCCCCTCCAGGTCCACGCTCAGCCAGCACTCCTCTCTCCAGGAGGTCCTGGTTTCTACATCAGGTTGTAAATGCATGCCTGACGCCTCAGAGCTCGGCACAGGCCTTGGGCACAGGGTTCTGCCCAGGGTGGGGCCCTGGCGGGGCCCCGGCACGAGCCCCCAGGCTTCGGAGCACCACGCGGAGCCCGGGCCCACAGGAGATGCGCTGCTCACAGCCCACGGGGCAGCTGCTCCCTGCAGCTGTGCAGCCGGCTCTTTGCTGCTGCAGGGGAAGACGGTGCTTGTCCGGGGCCGTGCAGCCTGTCGGCCTGATCTGGTGACTGCCACGGATGGTGGGTTTGCCCACATGTGAATGCCATGTGTGCTCAGACCAGGCCTGCAAGCAGGCGAGACCCGCCGCGGAGGCCGAGCCCGTGAGGGCATCTTAGCCACCTGGCTAGGATTCTCAGGAGAGAGGGCTCTCTGGCAGCTGCTGCAACGTGGCCTCGACTTCAGCTCCAGGCGTGGACTGTGTTGGGTGGAGGAGGACAGACAGAAGGAGGTGAGCCCATGGCAACTCCCACAGAGGCTCCAGCTTGGGAATCTCAGCTGGATCCAGCGTGAGGGAGCCAGAACCTTCCGTCCGAGAGGGGCCACAGGCCGAGGGCCGCCACGGCTCGAGACCGCTCCTGAGCCACCTGCAGCCGACGTCACGAGTGGAGCTGACACTCAGTCGGCATCCTGCACCAGGGACACAGGGCTGGAGCGGGGAGACACGGGGTTTTGGATCTGTGGGCCAGGAGACAACGGCACCCCAGCCAGCCTGGTTATTGGGCCTGCCCCACGCAGATCTGCTAAGTTTGTCAGATGGAAGGTGGCAGTGGCCCGGGTACCCCTTTCTGAAAGGGAGAGGTTGCACAGGTAAAACGCCCCATGCCTCCGGATGGTGCGGCTGCACTCCTGAGAGGAACTGAAGCTCCCGGCATGGACTCTGGGCGTCCATCTGTGTGAACCTCAAGTCTTCTCTGCCCTCTTTTAAACGCCATTGAACCCCTGCTGTAGTCTCCGGTCTGTTATCTTGATTGGCAGTCACCTCACAGTACTTTCTGGTTTCCTTTTTGATTTCTTCTTTGACCCAGGGGCTATTAAGAAGTTAATCTCCACATTGGTGAGTTTCCCAATTTTTCCCTTTCATGGATTTCTGATTTCATTCCATGCGGTTGAAGAACACACTT